>NC_138990.1:86802832-88084332 GCF_964341445.2 Mesoplodon mirus
AAATGTATAACTACCTGCAAGGCATTTTCACTTTAGAACTTATTTCAGGCAAACTATATGAGAAACTTCCCCATTGCCTCCTGACTCTCAGTCCACACAAACCTCTCCATCTTGAAGTGAAGAGTGTATTTTCCTGCCCACAAGCTCCCTGGACCCCAAAGGGAGCCCTATGCAACCCACCTGCTCTGCTATTGTAGGCCTTGGTGGATTTTGGACCCAGGACACACACAGCACACCCGTACCCCCAGTCGTCATAGCAGATAAGTGAGATTTCAGAAGAAACAAGGAAGTTTAAAAAAAAATAAAGCAAACTTATTTCTGGATAGACTGAATCACAAATGGGAAGAATCATGTGTGTTTGTTTCCTGTCCTGGGGCCCCAAATTGCCAAAAACGGTGTCAGGCCTGAAGGAAGAAAAGAGTGAGTTCAGGAAAGGAAATGAGCAGAAAAGGAGGAAGAAAGGGAGCAGTCAGTTCACAGAGCTCCCCCAGGCACTCCTGCCATCTTCCCTTCACCTGGCAATACGGGGCAGTGGTTATAAGTATGGACTTGAAGTTTACAGGAACAACAGGGGACACAGGAACATCTTAACTTATACCACAGAGATACCTTCAGTCACATTCAGAATAGGGAAATTGTACAGGACAAACAACGCAGTTTCTTCAACAAATAGAAAGAAAGAAAGAAAGAGGGAAGAACCAATAGATCAGAAGAGATGAAAGGGACCTATCAGTCAAATATGATGTGTGGGCCTTGTGGGATCCTGAATGAAACAAACCAATTATTTTTAAAATGATGTGACAATCAGGGAAATGTGAATAGTGCAATGGACTGAATGCTTGTCCCCACCCCACCCTCAAAGTCATATGTTGAAATCCTAACCTCCAAGGTGACTGTTTTAGGAAGTGGGGTCTTTGGGAAGTGATGAGGTTGCCCTAATGATTAGGATTAGTGCCCTTATAAAAGAGACCCCAGAAAGATCCCTCCTCCCTTCTGCCATGGGAGGTTACAGCTAGAAGATGTTATCTATGAACAAGAAAGCTGACTCTCATCAGACAGTGAATCTGCCAGTGCCTTGATCTTGGACTTCCAGCTTCAAGAACTGTGAAAAATAAATTTCTGTTGTTTATATGCTACCCAATCTATGGTATTTTGTTATAGCGCCCCAAACAGACTAAGACAAATAATGACTGGTTTGATGATATTAAGAAATAATTATCTTAGGTGTGTTAGTGGTATGATGGTTATGTTAAAACTAATCAAAAAACCCTCTGATACCATGTGAAAAAGAAGGCACTTCACCTCTGTGACATTCTCCCCCTAAAACCCATAACCATCTAACCATGAGAAAGACACTAGACAAACCCAAATTGAGGGACCTTCTATAAAATATCTGACCAGTACTTCTCAAAACTGTCAAGGTCATCAAACACAAGGTAAGTCTGAGAAACTGTCATAGACCCGAGGGGAGACTGAGGAAACATGATGACCAAATGGAATGTGGGATCCTGGAACAGAAAGATAACATTAGTGTAAAAGATAGTGAAATCCAACAGAGTCTGGAGTGTAGTTAATAGTAATGTTCCAATGTTGGTTTCTTAGTTCTAACAAATGTACCGTGGTAATCTGAGATGACGACATTAGAGGAAACTTGGGTGAAGGTTATACAGGAATTCTGCTACTTGACTTCTGTACACACAAAATTATTTCAAAAATTTTAAAGTTTATTTAGAAAAGCTAACCAAAAAAGTCTTTACTTTTGAGAGAGACCTACAGCAGGTACAATGAAATAATGGGCTTTGCTTTAAAATAATTCATTGGTTGGGGTGGGGGCATATAGGTGAAATGAGGTGGGCCTCACACTGGCAACTGTTGAAACTGAGTGACGGGTGCACAGGAGTTCATTGACAGTTGCCTCCACTTTTGCATGTTTGGAAGCCTGAATAATAAAAAAGTTGACAATAAACAGACAAACGTAGACTCTGGAGCCAGACTGCCTAGGAAGTAACTGAATCTGTTTGTGTGCCGGTCTTCTCACCTATAATACATGGGATAACTGTACCTTTCTCACACGGTCGTCATGAAAATTAAATAGGTCAATGCACAAAAAGGTTAGAACGATGCTTGGCTAGCATTATCATCTTATGCGGAGAAAGATGGTAACAGACCAAAGCCCATCGAGGCAAGCTATCTTTCTCCACCCTCTGACACTGCTCAGTGCCCCTCTTCCCCCTACCCCCTGCACAGGGAGATCCTTGAGGAATGAAAGGAAGAAGGGCTCTGGGGGGACCCCAGGGAGTAAGGAAAGACCCTGCCCAGTCTTGCAGAAAGCAGTGATACTGGTTGGGGGTTGAGAGTGGTGTCCCTGGATTGGGCTCTGGGACTGAGCCCTGGATTATGAACCACTCAGGGTTCAAGGGGCTGAAAGTAGCCAGTGTGGTGGAAAGCAGGATTCAAGGGGATGCGTGGGGTTTCCATTGGAGCAAGAAGAGGTCAGCAGGGGTGGGCCATGCAGGCCTTTGGGGCCTTCCAAACAGAGGTCTTTATCTCAGAAGCAGGGGAAGCCACTGGAAGGTGTTTAAGAACATATGTGTTGGGCGAGAGGGTGGGGTGTCACCTGATCAGACCTGCATTGTTGGGACTCTGCCATGCGGAAGAGGAAGGGATTGGAAGGGGGCCAGAGTGCAAGTAGGGAGTCCTGTTAGGAGGCTTCTGCAGTGGCTCAGGAGATAGATGATGGGGGCTCAGTCTAAGATTCCAGCAGTGGAGACAAGTGGATTTGAGAGCTATCTGAGATGAGAACCCTGGGCCTCTGGTTGCATTTAGAGGGTGAAGGAGAGGAAGGCAAGTATACAGGTGACTCCCAGTTTCTTGAGAGTCATCTGGGTGGCAGGTTGGGCTGCTTGCACAACCAGGGAGTCGTGTGGAGGAGCAGATCTGGAGGAAAGGGAAGTTCCTTAACATGAATGAATATCACACGCACTGTGCTTTATGCAGGTCACTATGCTTGGGGAGAGGTGCTTCAAAAGCAAATATAACAAACACTTGCTGCCCTCAGGAGTGGTGCCAAAAAGAGGTACCAGCAATGGCTGCCTGAACAGTAGCCTCAAATGTGCATTTATGGCTCCAGCAGCGATCACAGCAAAGGGCTCAGTCATTAAAGCCACTAGGAGGTTCTCAAATATCTGTTGTGTGACTGAATGTCCCAGGACAGGTACTGGGAAAAAGTGAACCCACAAATCTTTATTCAGCACATTACTATGTGCCAAGCCCCACCTCAGGGTAGGATGGAGACAAGGGAAGGGCAAGATCAGCCCCTCCTCTCAAAAGGTGTTCCCAAGTGTTGAGGAGACCAAGTAATCACACAGAAAAGTATTAGAGAACCACAGGGCAGACTGTTGTAAAGGCTGACTTTTGAGGATCCCACTTGGGGTGGCCAAAGAGGCAGGCAGGAGGGAGTCTGAGACCCCCTTACCTGGGGGTAAGGGGAAGAAGGGAGGAAGTGTTTAGGAGGAGGCCGGCCTGAGTCTTGAAGGACTAAGTACAACAGAATGTGTGTGGAGGGCGGAGAAGGGGGTCAGCTAATGAGGTGTCACTCAAGTCCAGGCAGAGGAACACCTGACAGGCAGTTCCAGGTGGCACCCTGCACTGACAGGATGACACCAGTCTCGCCTCAGATACCTACATACTGAGATGGTTTATTTTTTAAAGGAATTAAAGTCCTGTTTAAAAACAGTGGGGACATTTTCTCAGAAGGCTCATAAGCCCAACTCCTTAATTATCAGCAAAGCTCAGTGCACCACTTTGCTGGAACCAGCCCCTCTCCCACCATCATGAAAACAACCAACCTATCAACCACTGCACCGACCTTTGTACAATTTCCTTTCTTCCTGCAAACTTCTTTCCGTCCGCCTCCACCGCCCCCCCCCCAACGGCAAGCCTGGTTCACTTCAGCCGAGTTTCTTTGTCCCTTTTCCTAACAAAGTCCATTTCCTCAGCGCTGAAGGCAGCGGGGGGTCCGGGAATGCGGCGTGGGAACGGCCCTTCCCAGCCTCCAGCCCGGGCCGCACGTCCCGGCTGTGGACCCTATCCCCGTCTCCTGGGCCGAGGGCGAGTTAGAGACGCCCTGTCTGGAGTTCCGAAGGAAAAGGACGACTGTCACCGTGCCCCGAAGAGCCATATCGGGTCGGACAGAGAAGAGCGTTCCGTGGAGGTCGCAGCGGGGTAGGGGGTTGGGGCAGGCTCCCGGGGACGCGGACCCTCCGAGCGGCCGGCGGTCCCCTGGGATGACACAGCGTTTCCTCCGCACCCCGGCTCTCCCCGAACGTCCTCGCTTCATCTCCGGCAGGGCACCAGCCGGCCGAGTCGCTACGTCAGTGAATCCCCCGCCGGAGGGGAGAGGGGTCGCCGGGCGGCGGGTACCCCTCGGCTCGCGGCCCTCACCCATCCCCACCGCGGACCCTGCTTGGGGTGGAGGGCTGGGAGCGGGGCCGCGGGGCACGGATGCTGCCCAGAGGCTCCGCGGGCAGCTCGGAAAGAATGTCGGTCACCAACTGGGGAAAAAGTTAGAAGGCATCTCGGCCACGCCAACTTCTCACCCAGGCCGGACTCGAACTTTCCGCCTGAAGCGGGAGGCTACACTGCCCAAGAGACCCTGCGGAAGAGGCTCGGACCCGGGAGCTCGGATCCCGGGCCGCGGCGGGCAGTGGCCAATCACAGAGAGCCTCGGGCGGGAAGGACTGGAGGGCATGGGCGGATGGGGAGTGACGGCGCCAATGGCCAATAGGGAGCCAAGGTGGGAGCCCTCGCCCACCCCGCTGACCAATGGGAAAAGGCGGCTGTGGCCAAGGTTCCCCCAGGCAGTAGCTGCAGGCTCCCTGGTGGCCGCGGGTCGGAGACCCTAGGGCTAAAGAGGATTTTGGAGAGGAGTGTGCTCGCCCTCCCTATGCTACCTACCGACCCTCAAGCCACAGCCCGGTCCTCACCTGCTGGAAGCGGGGTTTGCCCAGCTGGAAAGGCGGTGCATCGGTCGAGGCGTTAGCGGCACTAGCCGCCGCCGCCGCCGCTGCCGATGCAGTAGTCGCTGTATCCGCCATGGCCACTGACGCCCTCAATCTCCGGCCCTTTTAAAATGTCCCTCCTCGGCCCCCGCCACAGCTGCCTCTCCCGATTGGCCGTAAGCAACCGCAGCAAGCCGGAGGCGCAAGGGGTTGTGGGGAATGTAGTTTTTCTTGTCACGGAGCTTGACAACCCTAGACTGTGGAGAGTTGCACCGACTCAGACCGGGTCTCGGTTCCCGCCGCTAATTTTGCAGGCGTCGGCAGTCCGGGAGGAGTGTGCGTGTACGACTCTTAAGGTCTCGATAGGGGGCCATCGGGCGACCCCTCGCTGGTTACCTGCCCCTAGAAGTTTGAGTTGCTGCGGTGGGCGTCGCTCCTGGAGCTGCAGCCCAGAAGAGCCCTACTGAAGTGGGTCCGACCCTTGGACCAGATGGGCAAGGACTCCAGACAATAGGGTAATCCTGGAAAACTTTGTACAAAGAATTGCACTGCAGAATCTTCATGCAGGTCCTTTCGTCGCCACCCTGCCCCTCGCCCCTTGCTCTCCAACTCAGTTCCTGGCGCATGCTGGGCGCTCGCGGCGCCATTGACCCAAAAGACCATAACTTTTTAATCTTAGCCTGATGCTGACTCTTTCTGGTCTCAGCCTAAATATTGCATTTGCCAATCCTTGCCCTGCTTCCGCAAAATCCACTACATATTCCTATAGCAGCCAGCACTTTCCTTTCGCAGCCCTTGCATTAATAATTATTGGTGGTTTTGACTATCTGCCTTTCCTACTGTGAGGTCCACAGGGCAGGAGTTGTGACTTTTGGATTCATCGCTAAGTCCTTAGTGCTAGCTGAGAGGGCTCACAGCAGAGACTCAAGTATTTGTTGCTGTATGAGTTTAACAGCAAGGACTTAAGAGCCTTGGCAGCCTTCACTTCCTCTGGCCAACCGAAGACCTCTCCTGGGCCCAGTTCCTGGGCTGGAAGAGAACTCGGATGGGGGGAGGGGGAGGGGGTTTCAGAAGTGCTTAACAAGCACCAGCTACAAGGACTTTAGGTAAGGGGTGGGGGGAGTACGGCAGATTGTAGAGCAAGGCACTAGCCGGGATAATAAACACCCATGCAGATTAGAGTAGCAGATTCCTAGCTGAAATATCTGGTCAGTGAGCCAGCCTGGGGGGAAGGGCTACGGGAATGACTGAGGGACAGCTGCCTGTTTTGCCCAAGAGGCCAGTAGAAATGTTTGGTTTTTGACCTTAGGAACCTAACCACCCCCCCCACTCCTCCCCCCCCATCCCCGCACTTTTGAGTCTCCTTAGGATTATGGTGAAGTGCTGGGTTGGCTCATGCCTTCTGGACACTGCATGATCTGTAGCAGTGAGTTCCTCATCCATGTCAAACCACAAGAAATGGACTTTTCCTAGCTGGAGAAAGTCTAGCTGGCCGTGAAGAAACCATTTGTATCTTGGATTTGTATTTCATCTTTCCCTACTAAACTAAGTGGCTTGAGAGTAGGAATCAAGTCTTTTAAAATCCCTCTGTATTCCCCACATCACTCAGTAAATGTGGGCTTCCTGGGAATGAGAAAAGACAGAGCCCGGCCCTCTCAGCAACACTGTGCTGCTGCCCCTGAGGTTAGGGCAGGGGCGGTTATCATCCGAGAACCGCATCATCTTGATTTCAGGCTGTTTTCTCCCCCGGGAAGCCTCCTTCATACACTTATCAAAACAGTAACACAACAGAGCCACCTGCAGTATGTTAATTTTTTATTCTTCATAAAGTGCTCAAAACATGAAGAACAAGCTCTTTATAAACAGGCGTTACAACTAGGAAGACAAACAGCAAAGCAGAACTGTGCCTGCTCCCTGCCCGCCCCACCTGCAGCTCTCCTCCGTTATGGCTAGGAGCGAAAAACAGCCACCAGAACCCTGGGCTTCAGCTCAAAACTCTTCTGAAGACATCCCTGCCCTGGGCATTTTGGAGGGGCCCATAATCAAGGTTGAGTGGAAGACCAGGATCGGGACTGAGACTGAATAGAGCCCCGAAGAACACCTAGTGGAGGAGTGATCCCCTTCCTCCTGAAGAGACACCCATCCAACCCCCAATGCCCCTCCCAAAACGTGACCAAAGTCTTGAGCACCTGTGAACACTCCTCAGCTCTGACGAGTGATTCTTAAGGTAGATAACATGACAGGGGCTTTCCCCCATGTGTGGGACTCCTTGGCTTCATCCTGGCAGAAGGAAGACATGACCCAGAGAGCATATCCCTTTCCATGGCTGTCCGAGTGACCCCACAGGCCGTCTCATGAAGAAGAGGTAGTCACAGAGGAGCTCTCACCTTCTCGGTGGGCCAAAAGCATCCCCCTTCAGCACCTCCTCACCCCACAATGCTAAGGCAGAGTACCCCCAGCCACCAAAGATTCCCTGCAGATGCCATGGGCAAGTCTGTCATGTTTTCTGCAAGCAAACCAGGGGCCGGGCCAAAGGACAGACACTTTGTTTCAAAGTGCACTGCAGCCAAGCCAGGCAAGGACATGGAGCAGAAGGGACAGGCTCGTCAGCAGCTAGTGGGTGAATGGGAGGGCAAGAAAGGCTTTTTCCTAAGTATAGGCAGAGGGGGGACCTCCCACTCCCAGAATGTACTTTTAATCCTAGGACCCTCCTCAATTTGGGTTGAGGGAGGAGGAGAGGATGGCGGGGATGCTGAAGGAGCAGCAGCAGCCTGGCCGGAACGTTAGCTGAAATTAACTCTAGGGGAGGGGCAGGGCATGCAGCAGGGCTGCCCCCACCCTCCTTTCCCATTCCCAGGGCCCCAAAAGGTCCAACCCCATGTGCTCAACAGGAGGGGAGGGGGACGCCAACTAGGGGGAGAGGTCTACATCCAGAGGCTTTTGACCCTACCCACGAAAGGCACATTTTAATTGGTTTCCAAAAGTTCAAACCCTGCAGCAGCACAGAGTTTTGGCATCTGGACAGGCAATGAGAACAGAGCTGGAGGCTTGATCCCCAAACATAAGCAGCCCAAAGCCCGGAGGTGGGTGAGAAGGTGTTCTCCCCACTCCTGTCCCAGCTCTGCACGCATTCACACGTGACACTCAATGCAAAAGTCAGCAGACGAGGGCGGGGAGCGGCCCCCATCATCTCCCGCCATCCATGCTGCACTCGCTGGGCAAAAGGCTGAAAGCAATCAGACTTGGGACACGGCAGAGACAAGACTAGACCATACAGGCTCCCTGCTCCCAGGGGAATTGGACGTGAGGCTGAAGAGTAGGTGCCCTGGTTGCCCATAACTCACAGAGGACTGGGCGCTTGGTCCCTGCTACAGCCCCAGTACTACCAGGAGACCTCCAGAGGCTGGAGGGAGGTGGAGAGGACAAGGGTTTAGCCGTGGAAGAAATGCGGTAATAAAGTATGTCCCAGATACCACCACATCGCATTGCAGCTCACCCCTGCTCCCTCTTGAGGGTGAAATTCTTTGCTCCAATTCCCTGGAGCCCCCAAAGCTAAGGGGTATGAAAATAGGCAGATGGAGAAGACTCAGGGCTCCCAAAGGCACAAGTTGTACACAGAACTTGATGGCGCCAATGGGAGTCCAAAGGGCTCCCCTGCCAGCAGCCCCAGTTGAGGCAGGAGAGAGGGGGAACAAGGGGTGACAACAGAGGACAGGCTGCACCCAGACCCAGGTGAGAGTTCAGCGGGAGGGAGGGCGCGAGCCCTGCTGGGTAGTGGGTCTGCGCCAAGCCTCTGGGGATGGGGGTGAAGAGGGCTACTTGGGGGGAGCAGGGGGGATCTGCAGCAGTGTGGGCGAGGTCTCCATGATCCGCACCAGCAGCCGGTCGATGTAGCTCTCTAGCTCCTGCACGTGCTCGTCCCGCTGGCTCAGCTCCCGCTCCCGCTGCAGGAGCAGACCGATGAGCTCGTCGTGGGTCAGGTGGTAGTACTTGGCCGACTGGTCCAGCACACTGGAGTCCTGAGGCCAGAGGGAGTAAGAGTGAGCAGGCCAGCCTCAGGCCCCCCCGCCCCCCCGCCCACCAACACCCCAGTTTCCCCACACAGGCCCTAGGAGCTGCCTCTGTCCCAATGCCGGGGACAGTCTAACTGGCTTCAAGGCTCTGGTGTAGGGGGGTCAGGCCTGCTCCTTGCTCCACCCTGCCCAGTACCCGGCCCCTGATCTCGAGACACCTGACATCTCTTCACAGCACCACACGTCTGCTCTGACGCCCCAGGCACCCTGCTGGGCCTCACCTTCAGCCTCTTGGCGTCCACAATCTGGCCAACCTGGGGGGCCGGAGCCACAGGCTGAATGCTGCCAGAGGTGACTGTCTTGAGCTTCTCCAGCCCGCTGCTCAGGGCTGTGCTCAGACTGGAGCGGGGCTGCTTCCTGTCAGGGCTGCCCTCCACTGGGGCAGCACTGAGGGGCTTCACAGGGTGGGGACTGCGAAGACAGACAGGAGATGCGTTGTGAGGAGGGATGGGTGGCACAAGGAAAAGGGGGGCCACCTTCTTTGTGGGGCCAGCAGGTCTCACCGCCTGGCGGCGGCTGCCCCCCCGCGCCCCTGCCCTTACTGCTCTCCTCACTCCACCGCCTGCCCCTCCCCGCTTCACTCCCCTGGGTCGCAGCAGAGGCCATCCTGCAGACTTCTCTGTACCTAATCCCAGTCTTTGCCAGAGCCACCCCCTCCAGCCGGGCCCCTCCCTCCTCTTCTCTATTGTAACGTTCCTCTAGGGGGACGATCAATCCTCCCAGCTTCCTAATTTTCCCAGGACCGGGGGTTCCTAGGATGTGGGACTTCCAGTGCTGCTAAAGCCAAGGAAGACCTGGGCAAACTGGGGTGCTTGGTCACTCGCCCACCTCTACCAGTTGCTTGCCATCAGCATTTACATAGGCCTGAGAAACCCTCCCTTGACCTTGTCTTCGCCTAGCCCTCACCCTCAGTCATCCCCACCTCTTCTTCCTTCTCACCCAGCCTCTCCAGAGCATGTGGACCACATTCTGTCTCTACAAGTTCCCACCTTTCGCTGACTCCTCAACCCTTTAGGACAGTGGCCCCCACCGGCCCGTCACAAGTGTTCCTGCTGAGGCCACCAACCCCTCAGTTCTCACCTCACTGACCTCTCTGCAGAACTGACCCTTGGACTGCTCACTCACCCTTTCCTTTGGACGGCTCTCCTTCTCCCTGGTTTTCCCCAAGACCTCAGTCTGGTTTCCTGACACCTGACATCCTTCCCAGGCTCAACTGAGGGTCTGTCCCTGGGTTCTCTCCCCTCCACCTCTAATCTGCATCTCCAGCCCAGACCTCACCTGAGCTCTAGACCTAGGCAGACAGTTGCAGGCTGGCTCCAGCAGCATCCACACTCCCCTCCAGCCTGCCTGCCCTTTCCTACACTCCCTCGCGGTGAGTGTCAGGCACCAATAGCCTCTTAGGGCTCTAGTCAGAAACCTGGGAACCCCTCAGAACGCCCCCCACTCCCACTTCAGCCCTGACAAACATCAAGCCCTGCTACCTTCTCACCTTCTCTCACACTATCCCCCCCTCTCCTTTTCCCAGCCACACCCAACTGCTAAATCAGCTCCTCCGGGGCCATCTTGCCCACCTCCAACCACCCCTCCATTCTGCTGTGGGATAAGGGTCTCGCCTCCCCAGTGGCTCCCTATCAAGGTAAGAAAACACAATCTCTAACACATCCTGGCCCCTGCCCTTTCTTCCTGGCCCCCTCCTCCCTCATTCACTCCAGCCAGAGGAAAACGTGCTCTCTCATCTTTAGGTTCTTGTAAAAGCTGCTGCTCTGTCTGGAACACTGCCCCTCTGCCTGCTGGCCTGCTAACGCCTACTCATGTTTCAAAGCTGTGCAAGTCCATTTCCTCCAGGAAACATTCCTGATTCCCCCAGGCTGACTAAGGTGACTCTCCTCTGGGATCCCCCAGCATCCTGTACCTGTCATGGGTACCCAAACTGCAAGCATCAGCCTCCATCCAAATCAACTTAACCTCTAGGGGACCTCCTAAATTTATACTTACTTCACAGAGGATGGGGACCATTCAGGAGGAGGAAGCAAAACGGCCCCCGAACACCACTGAAGGGAGGCCCACCCAGACCCAGAGAAGCCAGCTCTGATACTCAGGACAGGGCTGTGGGTTCAGTTGTCACAACCCAGGAGGAGAGGCAGAGAGCCCAGGCGGGGGCAGACGGTAGGGAAAAGAACACATCCCAGCCCCTCCTGCCCATCTAGGAGTTTCCATTAAGGGTGAGGATGTAAAGGCAGCTCTCATGCCACCTTTGGGCTGTGCCGAGGGAGGGCAGGAATACCAGTGCGGCATAAAAACCCCCTGAATGGGGGGCCAGGAGTCTTGGGCTCTCAGTCTGACTGCCCCCCCTACATCTGAGGGACCCTGGACCCTGCAGCTCTCATGGACTCCATTTCTTCATCTGATAAATGGGGACAGCCCTACTTGGCCCGTCAACATCATGATGGAAGGAACATGCCAAGTACAGACGTGATGCCAACTCTGAGGAGAATAAAACTTCCAGAAAGTGGTGAGTATAATTAGAAGTGGTGCTGGAATGTGGCAGGGCCAGCTGGGGATGCTGTCATCAGAGCAAGGAAGCCCTAACCACCTCCTCTCTCTCTCACCTCTGGGATTAGCATCACCACCTCCCACTGGAACAGCAGTCGGAGCAGCCCAGACTCCTTCCCACCCACTTTTCGCCTATCAGCACTGGCCCCCTGGGGTTTCCCTTCCCCGGTTCACTTTTTTTTTTTTTAATTTATTTATGGCTGTGTTGGCTCTTCGTTCCTGCGTGAGGGCTTTCTCTAGCTGCGGCAAGTGGGGGCCACTCCTCATCGGGCCTCTCACTATCGTGGCCTCTCCTGCTGCGGAGCACAGGCTCCAGACGCCTAGGCTCACTAATTGTGGCTCACGGGGCCAGCTGCTCCGCGGCATGTGGAAATCCTCCCAGACCAGGGCTCGAACCCTCGTCCCCTGCATCGGCAGGTGGACTCTCAACCACTGCGCCACCAGGGAAGCCCCCGGTTCACTTTTGTCTTCCCCTATGGATTGGGAACTCCTTGGGAGTACAGTGGGAACCGTGTCTTTCATCTCTGTTCACTGGCTGTCACACAGTCGACACTCAGTGAATCTGGATGACCAAAGGTATGAGTTGGTGGGCTGGGGGCCTCCCAGAGGCCAGTGCTGGAGCCTGTGCCCCTCTGCTCCTCCCCACACCCCACTTCTTCACTCAGGTCTCCTAAAGTGCTAGACTCCCTCTGGACTTTGCTGCCCTGGCTAAGTCATACGCCATTCCCCACAGTGACCTGTCTCTCCGGGCCTCAGCTCTGGTCACCCCTCACCAGCCAGCCGGTGAGGTCGTGGCCTCATAATTCTTCCAAAAGACACCAATGCCACAGTGACCACAGTCACACAGGCATCCACTGTCCACTCAGCATAGTCCTAAGCACGTCGGGACCACCCCCCGAAAGGCACAAATGCAAACCCATGAGGCACCTGCTGGGGTCAGGAAAAAAACATTTTTCTGAGGGTCATGTATGTGGGGAGCATCTTAGCTTTTCTTTTGTCCTCTAAAGGTATCTTGGCTCTCCTCTCTGACCTCAGGACCAGTCCCTCCCCTCTGGCTCTCTGCCTTCCAGTCTGCTCCCCCAAGGGCCGCCATTTGACAAGCTGCACTGCACCAGCCCCTCCTGTGCTGAGAACCCGAGCTCACATCCCCCTTTCCCTGCTGGCCCGTATCACTTCTCCCCACCTCATTCCTCACCCCCTACACCTCATCATCATCATCCCCCAACCCCCTGCTTATGGGGACACCTGCTGGTCCAAGGTCCCAAGAGGAAGCAGCTTCAGAGCCAGTACTTATGTCTCCAAAGCTTCCGCCGTCCTGCCTTGGGGTGAAGGAACCCCTCACCAACCCCTGGAGGAGCTGAAGCTGGAATGTGAACACCTCAGCCTTTGGGCTGCTCTGTGCCCCCCTTCCTCCTAGAGACTGGTTGCTGGGTGCCTGCTCACCTGGCACTGGGCTGTGGCTCCTCAGCTGGTCGTGTCTCCAAGGGCAGAAGCGCAAGCGGGGAGACTGGGGTGACTGCAGCGTGGTCCTCCCCAAGTGGAGGGGGGGAGCTCCCAGTGGGGGAGGCTGGCTCCCCGGGGGGCGGGGAGGAAGAGGTCAGGGGCCAGGCTCCAGGCAGGGCCGAGCACGGAGGGCTGGGCCCCCCGTGGTGGCGGCTGGCCGAGGGTGGGAGAGGGGGCCACGGAAAGGCAGGTTCTGCGGGGGTGGGCAGCTCTTCGGGACCACAGTGGACGGGAGGGTCCCTGGACCCTGGAAGGGATGTGGACGGGAGGCTGGGGGGATCTTGGCTCCCCTGAGGCAAGAAGGGGTTCAAGGCATCCTCTTCCGAGACCCACAAGCCAGCCTGTTGGGAGCTGCCTGACAGGAACCCACATGCCTCTCCTACTGGTTCCTGGCTCTGGGCCTCAGGAGCCTCAGGGCCTTCTCCTCTCTCTGGAGCCCCCCAGATCTGCTGAGTCTGAACAGCCAAGGTCTTTGAGGGTGTAGGGGCAGGACCCTGAGGGCAGCTGGTGGGCCGAGACAGGCAGGGCCCAGACGCAGGAGGGCTGGCATCCTCTGCTAGATCTTCCAGGCCTGGCCCACCCAGCGTGGCTCCAGAGCGGCTGTCAGACTCTGACTCGGGCTTCTCGCCCCCCTCCTCCTCCTCCTCCTCGGCCGCCTGGGGACCAGCAATCAACGCACTTGGGAACACATCTTTTCCTCCCATCTCTGACCCCCTGCTACTCAGTCCCCCTGCTGCTTTCTCCTTCTCTTCCTCCATCGCTGCCTCCTTCTCCTGGGAATCTGAGGGTATGAGGAGACGCGGTGGCTTGGGCGGTGCTGTGTTGGGCTGCAGCCCCTCGTCCGACACCCACTCAGGTTCGGGCTCTGACTCCGGCTCCAGTGCGGGAAGCCCCTCACTCCTCCTGGGGCTCACAGGTTCTGGTGACTCTGGCTGCATCTGGGGAGCGGGCGGCTCATCGGACTCTCCCCGTAGGACTGGTGAGGAAGCCTCAGCTGCAGGAGAAATGGTGACCACATCCCACGGCCAGGAATCGTCGACTGTGTCAAGCTCGTGGAAAAGCTGGCTGCCACCTCGGGAGGCCTCCTCGTCCTGGCCCTCAGGGGCACTGTCTGGGCCAGGCAGCCTCTCCCACACACTGATCACTTCTGGGGAGCTAAACAGAGACGTCGCGCTGTCTGCCAGACTCTGCCCTGCTTCCCCTCCTGGGGCTGGCAACTCCCTGTCTGCTTCGGAGTCTGAGGCTCTCGGGTGCAGCTGGGCTGACACAGAGGGCAGGCAGGCCCCTTCCGCCCCGAGGGGCCCCGGGTCAACCACACTCATGCTCTGATGGTCCAGTCCCAAGTCCAGAGGAACTCTGGGCTCCAGCCACACGCTGCTCCCACCTCTTTCTCCTCCCCCAGGGTCCCCCTGGGGCTCAGCTGCTTTCATTGTCATGGCCCCAGGGCCTGGGTCTTGCTGCCCAGTCGCCTCCAGCCCCACTCCTGCTGGGGCCAGGATCTCACTCCTGGCCTCTGGACGCAGCCTGCTGGCAGCAAAGATGTTGAAGGTGTCGTCCCACTCAGGCGGGGATTTCCCAGGGGAGGCCAGGGGAGTGGGGCTGGCCCTCGAGGCACTGGGGAGAGAGGGAGCAGGTGAAGGAGAGTTTAGTGCTATGTCGGCTATGAGCTCCTCGAAGAAAGGGTTGCTCTGCAGGGAGGAGAGGAACGGGTTGGTAAGACCCAAGAATCCCCATGGGTGGCTTCAGGGATGGCGGTGTCAGCGGCAGCAGCGGCAGCAGCGGGGGAGGTGGCTGCAAAAAGGTTAGTGCTTAGCATAGGAGCAGCGGTGGGAGCAGGAGTGGGGGGGCCGGAGCACAGGGGGAGCAGGGGAGGTGGTGAGGAAGAGCAGCTGGGTCAGATTCTACCTGAGGAGACACGTCCAGGCTGTGGAGGGAGACAAAACCGTGAGCCTCCTGGTTAATGCCAAGACTGGAGACTCCCCTGCTGAACACCACACCCCTGCCCCCCACCTGCCTGGGGAAGAGGTGCCACAGTGCTCCCCAGGCTGGGCTCGGGCACGTGGGCCAGGGGACGGAGGGAGGACCCCGACGTGTACGTGATGAGGCGTCACCCAAGGACGAAGGTTCTAGACAGAGCTCGTCTGGTCCTCACACCAACCCCGAGGAGCAAAAACCCCACTTTACAGGAGGGATCCCAGCTACTACCCCATGCTGACGACTACTCGAGGCCAGCCTGACACCTGAAGAACCAATCAGAAAGCACCTGGCATCCCTTTATGGACTGAGACAGAGGAAAGAAAATACCAGCTGGCTGGGACAGGATAAAGAGACCAGAGAAAAGCAAGGCCCAGGTATTTGGCTGGATGAAGCCAGCACTAATAGAACCCAGCCGGTGCCCGACATTCTGATTCCTGAGACAGCCTGGGTTCTCCTGAACCCTTGGCACAAATGGGAGGTAATGATGGGGCTGTTAACAGGCAGGACAAGGGGTCAGCTGGAGAGGACGTGGCCTTTTCGCTTCTGGGAGGGGTACCACAACCAGCCAAGGAGGACAAGACACTGCTGAGGATGTCTGCTGTCAGGCATCCACCTGGCCTGGCACGTGGCAGGCGGCCTCCCTCACCAAGGGCACCCACGGGCCAGCCTTGGAAGCAATGCTGCTGGGGAGACAGAGGCTGGGATGTGGCAGCAGAGGCAGCAGCAGCAACTCTGGATGTCACCAGGGCCTCCCAGGGTCCCCACCACAGATCCCTGGCCCCCCTGGGACACCCACTCCTTGATCACACACTCACACTCCCCAAGATATGTGCTGGCCTTCAGGTGTCCCCTCCAGGGTCTTCTTGGAGGGAGCATGTCCTGCACTTGCACCTTATCTACAGCATGCAGCTGACCTGAGGGGAATGGGAAGGAAGAGACTCTAAAATTAGAGCTCTTGGCTTCCCCGGGACAACCCCAGGACACAGACGGAAGTCCAGGAAGACAGTGCAGGGGAAAAGGGGGACCCAACACCCCTGCTTTCAGCAGTCTGACAATGGTTTGCGGCTCCCTGCAGCTGAGCCCAGACTTCAGTGGCCTGTCAGTGGCCTGTCAGTGGCCTGGATTTGCCTGCTATTTGACCCCCCATCTTCAGCCCCCCCCTAAGCCCCAAGACCCCCATTCCTTGACCCCTGCCAGCCCAGGTGGAAACATCCTGAAGAACTCCTACACATTCATCTTCTCCACTCAAGCTGCTTCTTCCCACGGGGAAATGCTCGGGGCGAGCCCTGAGGTCCCAGAAGCCAGGCCTCACCAATCAGCCCACGGGGAATGATGGTTGGGGTAGGAGGGGCACCTATGGAAAGAGGCCCAGAAGTCTGGAGCCAGGATTCTTCCGGGAACCCAGGGGCCAGATGGAGCAGGTCCCACACAGAGCTGGGCAGAGGCAGGGCCAGCTCATCCGCAGACACCGGGGGCAGGCAACGGGAAGGAGCCCAGTTCAACCAGCAGCACAGGTGGGCTACCCAGACAGGCTGGAGTCTATGAGCCCAGCCTCACAGGCAAGACACAGCCAGGTCCCCACCTCTGGGTTTCTCTTAAGAATCTAGCTTCCAGAGACTCTCCTGATCCTGTTTCTGCCCGACAATAACTCCCAGCCAGGGCGGGCACAGAAAGTCCCGTCCTCTCCCACCCCACCAGGGCTTCCCAGAACAGCTCTGCCTCTGCGGTCAAGGCATGGTAAAGACCCCGAAAGAGGGAGGATCCTGAGCCCAGAGTCCCAACACCTCCAAAGGCCCCTTTTCTCCCTTCACCAAGATATGTCTACCTTGGGGACCAAGGAGAGCAATGTACCACCACCATGTGGGTCAAGACCCTGCCCTCAGCCCACCCCCACCCTTGGAGCACCCACTCCCGACACAGCCCAACCCTGCCGGCAGGACTCAGCCCCCAGGAACAGGGCTGGGGGACTGTGAGCCGTCTCTCCCCAGTACCCTGTATGACAAGTGGACAGAGGGCTCTGACAGGGCTCCATCAACATTAAACAGCACCAAGCTTAGCTCTACATCCCTCAGCCCCAGCCTGGCCCCACTCACTCTTACAGTCTTGCAGCAATCTGGCTGACCGTCAGAACGACAGGGCAGGAGAGGGCAGGGGAAGGGCTGGGAGCCCCAGGCTCGGCTGGCAACCCTCCCCGCACTGGCTACCCAGAGGTGCACACAAACCCGTTGGTATGGAACCAGCAAAGGGCTTTCCCTGGAGGAAGGTGTGCCCCAGGTGCCAGGCCTGGCAGCCTCCCCAGAGCCAGCACAACCTCTGAGAGCCTCTTGTCCATCCCTCCTACCCAGTAACACGTCCCCCTGCCCCCATGCCTCCCTCACCCTTGCTCAACATTAGGCGCACATTCTGAAAGCTCTTACTTTAAAAAGTCCCCTCCCGGGAATTCCCTGGCAGTCCAGTGGTTAGGGCTCCACACTTTCACTGCTGAGGGCGCAGGTTCAATCCCTGGTCAGGGGACTACCATCCCACAAGCTGTGCGGTGCGGCCAAAAAAAAAAAAATTCCCCTGCCTACCATTCCACCTGGCACAGATCAGATCAGAGACACATTCCCATGTGTGGTTATCTTTGCAGGGTATGCTCAGAGGACAGAACCCACCATGCTAGCCCAGCACATTGCTGTCCCCCCGCCAAGCAGCAGGGGCTACAACATATGCTGACTTATCTTCTCTTTTAGGACCAAAAGTTGAGGAAAGAAATCAGAAGTCCAAATGTCTCTGCCCCTTTGACCTGACAATAAAACTTCAGGGCCTTACTGTTGCTTAAGAACCTTAGAGCAATTGGATGAACCTGCCACTTAATACAGCAATCACCTGTTCCCTCCGACAGCCCCCCTTCTTCTTAAACACAGCCGTTGCTGGGTAACTCACTACACCACCAGGACACCTCTGTAGCTAGGGGCCAGGTTTCACTGGTGAACAGCTCTTCCTTAGACTGAGATGAGCTATGTGTCCTTGTTATTTCCATGCATTGGTCCCAGAGGTGGCATGTGGATCTGCAAAGACTCTCCCACAGGCACTCTCTGAAAAGGCTAAAGCCAGCCTTTCAGGCATACCCACCCCAGCCAAAATGCCTTCAGCCAGCCCTCCTAAGGCTCCATCTCCTGGTGTCTGTCTGAGATGTGCCCCGATGTCCAGGAAACATGACTGGACACATCCTCTCCCTTCATCTGGGCACAGTGAGGTGACACAGTGGGGCCTTGCATGCTCTAAGTAGGGAGACCGTATAATTTATCTTCCAAACCAGAATGTTCTTAACAGAGTAAAGGGGCACTATTAACTATGCCAGGAAAACAGGCACCAACAGGATTTATGGCCACACTAACTCTAAGTCACTGGCACACATCACAGTTACGCATTTACACCACTGCGAACGCCGCTCAGACCCCGAGCTCTCTCGGCAGCCAGCGCACACTCCAGGCTCATCAGGACCTCACTGTTCACCACCTGGTGAGGGGCTGGGGCAGATAGATGCAGAGACTGCTAAAGGCCACCACGATACACCTGCCTCTGTGCTGGGCCATGCTTACCCCCACTTTTAAAAAATGTCTGTATCTAACACTTGATCTACTGTGCCCAAAGTTCTACGGTTAGTGTGAGGGGAGGGAACACGGGAGCTTGAGACGACCTGCTGTCAGGAAGCTTATACATACCCTAAAAGGGTCAGAAAGAGACAGACACAAAGACAATTCGTTTTGGCACTAGTGGTTTTAACACACATGGTCTTGATGGTCCTAAACACACACTAAAGTGACCTGTGCTGCAGCTCAGGGTGAATGGCTCACAGCAGGGCTGGTGAGCAGGGATGAGTTCTGTGGCCCAGACCTCGACCACCCACACCCCGGAGCCCCGCCCACATGCTGGTGGGGGCTAGTGTAACAGTCATGGGACCTGGCAGATGAGGGACAGGTCAGGAGGAACAGGAAGACCATCTTCCTGGCCTCTCCCAGCTGCTGCCTTCTCCAACAGCAACAGTTTTTTCTCTGGATACTGCGCACAGCACATACTGCTTCTGGCCTCTGCACGGGGCCTCAGTGCCATGTGGGAGCACTAGAGGGCGCCGCTGTCCTGCCTAGTGAGGAACACCCAGCAATCTGCAATGGTAGCCCCAGGGCAGAGGCACCCAAACCTCTGGAGCTGTGGACAGGATCTCCTTGGGTGTCTCGCAGCTACATTCGGTCACTCCAGTTCTAGGTGTCCAACTTATGGCTTCCTGCCGCAAGTCAGCTCACCTCTTATTCTCTCCTCAAAGGCCCCAAGACCTCTGGGCAAGCACCAAGGGTGGTTTCTTCCAGGCCAGCCCTTCCCTCCGAGGCACACAGGGCCAGCGTGATGCTGACAGGGCTCAATGTCCAGGTCTCACACCTCTGCAGGCCAGGTCGCTGCACCCCAAGAGTAGTCCCTCCCACCCTGCCTGGAGGCAAGGGCACAGAGCCTGCCCCTTCAGCCACTGTAAGCAAATGGGTCCCAGGGAGGGCAGGAAGCCCCATCTGCCCTCCGACCTGCAGAGGACGAGCTCGGAATTCAAATACGAGAAGGGCAAAACCCTCAGCTTCCTTATGTTCATCCATCACCCAACTTCTCTTGCCTCTGAAAGGCCATCAGGAGACATGGAGAAACAGAAGGAAAACAGAGGCTGTAAGCACCAGCAATGGCAACCACAACATCACTCAGTCATGGCCTGCAGAGCTCTGAGCCCAAAGCCTGGCACTCGCCTAGAAACAACCGCACAGAGAAATGTCCCCCACATCCATCCCACCCTGGAAGAGGCCCAGAGACACCCCATGGACAACAGCACTGAGCCCATGGTCTGTGCCCCTCCCTCCACCACACCACCTATAATCTCTGAGTTGTCACAGGGCCACCAGCTCAGCCTGGGCATCTGAGAAAGGCCCATCCTCTTCTTCCTCTAGGCTGCAGGTAGCCAGCAGTTCCCCTGGGCTCTGGTGAGCAGGGCTGGGCAGCAGGGAACCGAAGTTGCTCCTAAGCAGGGGAGACATCACCCAGAGACTGATCCACCCCACACACCCATCTATGAGGCTGTACGGAGAGTTGCCAGGCGGCCAGGGCTCAAACCTGAAAGGCCCTGCATTTCTCTCCCTGCTCCTCTGAGCAAACTCAGAATTTCACAGGGAAAGAGAAGAATCAGGACTTCAGGAGTCCTCTCCCCTCCGCTGGGGAAGAGGTTTAGGGCCCCTCCCTCTGCCCTATCTCCTGGCCCTTTACCACTGCGCCCACTCTTCCCACCCCGCCTCTGGCCCACATATCCACTGATGGGGACAGGCAGGCTTGCTGAGAGAACAGTAACGGCCACCCTTGCCACACTGGCTGGGGTTGTCACAGATGCTCCTGTCCAGGGCTGGCCCCGGGCCCTTGGCAGGGAAGGACACCTGCTCCTGGCCAAAGCCCAGAGCCCCTCCCTGGGCCCTGCTGGACAGTGAAGCAGCACCTGCCGGCTCCAACTTAGGAGGAGATCAGAGGGTCAGGGTGAGGGCTAGGGACTCTGTCCCAGGCCTAGGCTGAAGGACTCCTGCATTCCTCTCCCAGGTGGGACTCAGCATATTCAAAACAGCAGCCGCCATCAGCACTTGCCATACCCCAAGACCAAGAGACACCAGAGAGGGCCAGAGCCCCAAGAGTCTCTAAGGACACAGGGTAGGTCACAGATTTCAGGGGAGCTGCCCACAGCCTCTGGCCAAGGCCGGGGAGCAACCGGGGGTGAGTGTATAGGGGAGGGGGTGGACACATCAATTACTCAACTCCCATCTCTCAGAGAGAAGAGAGCACAGAGGCAGCTAGGACAGCTGGTGGGAAGTCATCTAGCTTCATAAAGGGTGGGGGAAGTCTGAGGTGAGTCCTCGGTCCCCACCTCTCTACCTGCCAAAGCCTGGTGACCCTGAAGCCAGGGGGCAAAAGGTAGAGGTTGGGAAGCAAAGAATTCATACAAACGACCTTTCCTGCTTTTGTCCTATTCCTCCCCCTCCCGCAGGGGATGGGTGTGCCAACTCAGGAAGTGAGGCCCACAGGACCCCCAGAGCGCTGTGCCCTTCAACTCACCTGCGTCCACGTGCAGACAACAAGCCTCGGCTTAGGGAGACAGGGTTCCCCGCTCAACCATGCAAAGCCAGAGCCCCAGCAGCCTGCCCAAGGGTTCCATCCTGCCCCATCCTCCCTGCCCCGGGGTTCGGAGCAAATACCCCAGCATCCATCCCAGGGATCAAAGGTAGTCTTGCCAAGGACGTACCTGGGTTTCTGAGTTGGTTCCTTGGCTTCTCTCAAGCCAAACCAGCTACTTCTGGCCTTTTCCTCCCCACTGGACGAGTGGTGTGGGGAGGCCCCCAGAGTGGCAACCCCCTTCTCGCCCAGAGAGCCTCGGCGCCCCGTCTCGCTCCGACTCAGCCCCTGGTGGTGATGGTGGAAAAGGCCCATCCGGGGCTTCCGCTCCTCCTTCCGGGCTCCCTCCTTCTCGGCCACAGCCTCAGAGGAGGCCACCATGGGTGTGGCGACCTGCACCGGCCTCCCCTCTGAGGGCCAGGCCCCCTCCTCCTCTCCAGAGCAGTGGGCCCCGACGGCAGGCACCTGCGGGCTCAGCTCCTCCTGTCCAGGCACCGCCTCTGAGCTGCCGGTGCGGCGGCTGCCTCTGCCCCAGGTGTCATCCGCAGAGCGCGGCCCCTCCTCAGAGGGCCGGGAGGAGACAGTGTGCAGAGGGCCAGAGGGAGGAACTGGGCCCGAGATGGAGCTGCGGTGCCGCAGGGGCCCCTGGGGCTCCTCACTGTAAATGTGGCTCCCGTTGACGCAGAGAGAGGAGCGGGAGGCCCCGTCAAGGTGGCCCTGAAGGTCAAGGAGGGCCCGGGGAGGAGCGGCTCGCACCTGGCTGGCCTCATCACTGTAGGTCCTTTTATGGGTGAGCAACTTGGGGGACTGTGCAGAGTCCCTGCCTGGAAAGGAAGCACACACCGAGTTAGAAGCCTGCTGCCCGGCCCGGCCTTCCCTACACTTGAGGGGAGAGCCCGCCCTCCCCCCTCCCCTCCCCTCCCCTCCCCCTCCCTTCTCCCCTCCCCTCCCCCCCCACTCACCCCCTTCGGAGGACAGCCAGCTGCTGCGGCTGGGCGAGCGGGTGAGGAGCTCGGCCCCGGGGCCCTGGTAGGCCAGGCTCCCACTGGCTGAGGACAGGGTGCTGTCCGAGCCTAGCGAGGTGTTGGACTGGGTCAGGGAAGACTTTCGCAGCTTGTTGCGGAGGAAGAAGCCTTTGGCTTTGCCCATCTTGCTCAGGCTGCCCAGCTCGGGGTCCTCCAGGGCGCTGCTCGGGAGGATGGCAGAGGCGGATTCCAGGTCAAACTTCTTCTTGCCCTTCATCTTGTCCTTGATCTTACTGAAGGGGGACCGAGGCTTGTCCTTCACGGATAGGTCAAACATGCTGGCGCTGAGGTTGTTGCGCGTGAACTGGATGGTGACCTGGATCTCTCCACGCTCCTTCTCCTTCTTGCCTGCCTTTGAGTGCAGCTTGTACCACCTGTGAGAAGCGGGTGCCCGGGCTCTGGTCACAGGTACCTCTCAGAGCCCCTCTGCTTCGGGAGCCAGGACAGCCTCCCCACACAGGCTTCTGCTCTGACACATAAGCCCTGCCACCTTCCAGGCCACAGGAATAGCTAAGAAACTACCCACAACTTTTCCATGATGAAGGAAACCACATCCTGCGTAGGGGAAGCTCTTCGGCACCACCAGGCGGGGCAGCCAAGTGACCCTCCTGCCCCCGCACCTTCCCTGGAGCTCAGAGACCTCCCCTGCCTCAGCCCCCGACATCTGAAACTCTGAGGCCCAGAGCAGCAAGGCCGGGTCTGGGAGGAACCCTTTCAAGTCCAGGCCCCAGGTACAGGCACACCTACCCACATTTTCCCGTTTACATCATCTCCTTTGGCTAGTCCCAGCCTAAGCTCTGCTCTGAGCCACCAGTGAGTCCAGGAAAGAACAGCTCACCCAGAGGCCCAGGGCCAGGAACACTAGTGCATGTGTGTGTACACACACACACACACACACACACACACACACACACACACCTCACCGCTCATTTACTCACCCCAAACCCCGCCAGGAACACCTCTGCAAGCTGGAGGAACAGATAAGAAGGCATAAAAGGGCCTTAAGCAAGAGACCCAGGGAAGGGAAAGAGCGCTCACTCATCTGTAAGCATCTACCGTGTGTTACAAAGGAATGCGGGGGTTCTCATCTCCCTCCCATTACACCCCACAACAAACCTGGGATTTCACAGATCAGGAGGTCAAAGCTCTGTGGTGAAGTCGCTTATCCAAGAACAAGCAGCCAGGAAGGAGACTCCAGTTAATCACAATGTATCGCTATTGGCTCATCAATCGTAACAAATGTACCACACTAATGTAAGAGGTTAATAACAGAGGAAACTAGAGCAGGAGGGGGTGCGAGGGAATCTATACGGGAGCTCTCCGTACTTTCCACTTGTTTTTCTGTAAACCTAAAACTAAAACTAAACCCTATTAATTAAAAAGAGAAGACACAGTGAGCACACAGAGAACACAATGAGCAAGAGATCATGAAAGAAACAATACAAGAAAGTTCTCCTGAAGGACATGAGCACCGGCACAAGCATGCAGCACAATGAACAAGGAAAGACCCAGCCAGCAGGTACCACTGCAAGGTTTCGGAGCACCAGGCTTGTACATTCAGGAGACCCTAAAGGTTTCCAAAGAGGGGAGACAGGTTTGTACATTCACGAATTAGAATAGCGTCAGGTCCTCATTAGCAACACTGGGTACCATATGGAGTCATGCCTTCAAAATTCTGAAGGAAAAGCTTCCAGCATAGAATTCTGGACTCAGCCAACCAAGCATGAACGTGGAATAAAGCCCGGTGGAGGTGGTCAAATTGGTCACTGAGGGCTCCAAGTCCCTCAGAGGATACACACACCACACCACACACAAACACTACACACTGTACCACACCCCACACGCCTCAGCCCATGCTGTGGTGGTCATCTCCCACCTAAGATCCGCTCACCCTGCAACACCAGCTCCTTGAGCTTCTCATGGACATTAAGTGGGAGATCTTTTGTATGAAAGTCCCTGCACATCCAGATGTCCGGAATTAAGTCACTGCAAGGGCTTGGTGGTGGTGGTAGGTTTAAATGCTGTGACTTAAAAAAAAAAAAAAAAAAGAAAAGAAAAGAAAAGGTCTTCCCAGGGACACTTCCAATTGCATGCCTTTGGAAGAGTCCACCATGACTAACCTCTTGGGTGCCCATTGCGGGCTATGCACCCAGCCTCTGCTTGGGGACCACTGGATGGCCTGAGTGAAGGGACCCTGGGCTGTTGGTTTTCCCTCCCAAACCTGAGAGACCACCCCCAGTAAGGCTGGGTCAGGACAGACGGTGGCACAAGTAGGGAGGGCGGAGGGCTATGCTCAGAGGGCGTGTGGGTGTTTACGTGCTGCTCTCGTGATAAGCAGGCACAGGGAGGAAAGACAGGGCAGGAGGGGCAGGGAGCGGAGAAGAGAGCTGAGAGACAGACTGACGGGATGCGTGTGAGGATGTGTCTGGGGGCACGAGGAGACATTTAATAGAAAGACAAACTAGCTAGCATCAACATCCTCACACCCCTGCTTTCTCACCCCAACGTCCACTTTGGGCCTGACCCTTTAACTCTTTCAAGGCCAAGTCACCTTGCCCAAACCTGGACTAGGCCTCATTTAGCACAGAAAGATTCTGGGAGGTGGGGCAAAGAGAAGTATATGGACTCCAGCCACAGACCTACCAAGCCCTGAGCGACGGGAATCCGCAAGCGCATACATCCTTCACTTGGGCATAAGGGTCGGGGGTCCTGAGCCCCAGCTGGCCACACTCCACACACCACAGCAGTACCAGTGGTTACCTCTGCGGGGTGAGGTTGCAGGGAACTATCACTGCCTGCATTGCCTATTTTTGTCCTGTTTGAATTTTTTATAAGAGCCATATATTACTGTCGTAATAGGAAAAAGAGACAAAAGAAAATTCCCGTTCCTATCTTATCCTCTCAGTTGGCTGAGACAGAATGGGCTCCCCGCCTCTCCCTCTGACCCCTCGATGAAAGAGGATGCATTACATTACTAGCCCAGGTGAGGCTCAGGTCCTCGGCCCAAAGGATCCTTGTCCCCGGCCCTTCCCAACCCCCTCCCCATAAGGTCACTTCTGCTTCTCCTGCTCTTCCCCAGGGAATTTGGGGTTCTTCTCTGGACTTGCTTTTCAGGGAGGCCAGGAGGGAAAGGAAGACTTTGCTCACCATTTTCTGAGATTCCCCCATCCAGAGCAGAGTGAGGCTAAGAATGGCTGGGACCTGCCTCTGGACCCTCAGTCACTGACCCCATCTGTCTCCCTATCAGTCCGGGGCAGGACTCATTGGACCCTGCCAGCTACTTGGAGCAGCAGGCCTTCTCCCAGAAGTATGCCAGGCTGAGATGGCAATGGCAAAGCCACACAACCAACAGCTCGTGGACAAAGGCCTGTCACTCCCATCCGTGGCTGAGACCTGGCCAAAACCAATTAGGATCTGACCACGGCCCCAGCACATATCTAGATGGTGGCTCACGAGACAGACTCATCTTCAGAGCTCTACAGCTGCGACACCCGAACCTGCATGCATCAGTGCGGGATTTCTTTTTTATCTATTCATACTAAGATACAACCTAACACCTACTGAATTAGAAGGGCCAGGCCTAGAAATCTACGTTTCAAGGTGGAAGGGAGTACCTCCTCAGGTGACTGAATTCACCAGATCCAGTGTGAGAACCACAGTAGGACGGTCCCCTGCCTGTTCTACATCACTTCATGGATCAGAGGCCAACTTTCCCCCACCTGGGTGCGTCATCAAGGACACTCAATTGTTACACAGAAGAAACCTGCGTCTCTCCCCTGCCAAGGCTTGCCTTCCAAAGTCCACTGAACCCACTTCTTCTGAGAGGACTGACCCTAGAAACGCTCATCCCTCCCCCCTCCCCCCTCCCCCCAACCCAGGACAAATTATCAAAGGAACACATACGTGGGGGAGGATCAGGCATCAATAAGTACTTTCTATGAATAAAGAGTGCTAAAATGAACAAGGCCTCTGTTCCACAAAGCTGCTTCTGAGACGGCACTCACCAGGACAGGAAGAAGGACAGTGACTCTGCCTCAGTGCAATTTCCCAGACACCCACTCAGCTCTCAAAGCCTGGATTCTTCGGCCCCTACAGCATGTAAAACAACAACCTGCACATCCTTCACTGCAGGTACTGAACTGTTCCACCTACATGGCACCCACCTCAACCCTTGCACTGCCTGAGCACCTGAACTCTCCAAAGCCCAGGAAGCGTGTGCTCAGGAAACAGGTTTTGACAAAGATGATCATTATCTGGGACTTGTCCCAGGTATGACTGCAGCCAAGACATGCTCCATCAGGAAAGCAGCAGTAAGGGAAAATTCCTTGCATGTAAGAGGTATGTGCCGCTACAGACGCTGCTCTTCAGGAGTGACATACAACCGCGCTTCTCACACTGCAAAGTACAAAAGGATCGCTGAGTCTGGTAAAAATGCAGATTCTGATGCAATGGGTGCAGATGGGCCTGAGAGGCTCCATTTCTACCTAGCTTCCAGGGGATGCCAGGGCTGCTGACCTGTGGACCACACCTGAGAGGCGGGACAAATGACTGGTGCTAGAGAATCAGCAGAGCTAGACTTACTGCATGCTCACTGTGTGCCAAAATCTGTACCTCTTTTACTATCCACACAGTCCAGGAGACAAGATCCATTATCCCCACTACATGGATGAGGAAACTAAGTTACAGAGAAGGTTTGTGACTTGCTCAAGGTCAAACAGCTAGTAAGTGATACAGTCGGAACTAGAACATGAAGATGCCTGACTCCCAGCCCACGTTCTTAACCTTCAAGGGACAGCATTTGTCATCAAGCTGAATGCAAACGTTGGGCCTCCGGACACCCTGAGAGGACAGAGGCTGGAAAAGGTACACCACAGAGGCCCGAAGAGGCAAGGAGGTGGCGTATGAAGGCCAGAGCCTCCTTCAAAGGGCTGGCACGATCCCAGGAGGATGGAGCCCTGAAAGGTCACTAAGGGAACCTCGGGGTTTTGTCCTGTCCCCAGGCCATTAAAACCATGTCTGAGAGCAGTCAAGCCTCCCCCAGCTGATGCAGAACCACAGAAAAGCTCTAAAAGGGCCCTTGCTCAGCCGCCGGACCTCCCCCAGGCTCCCTCTGCCTGACAAAGTTCAGCAGGCCCAGTGTGGACTTAGGAGCCCTCAGCCTCCTACCCTGCGGGACCAGCCCCACCCCCACCCTCTGCGGGGGCAGAGGACAAAGTGGGGATAAAGGGAGGAGGTAGTTGCCTCACCTGTTAACCAAGATTATGGCCCTACTTATTCCTGCTAGTGGGGCTCCCAGGCCCACCATACCCAGCACTCCACCCATTGCTCAGTAAACAGAGCTGGGCTAGCTAACAGCTGCCACATAGTATAACTGAAAAAGCTCAACACTCTGAGAAGCAGACCTAGAGCAGATGTCAAACACACACATGTAAGTGCCAGGGTGGCTCCTGTCACTCTGGGGGTGCTGGGCCCTTGAGAGCCACAGGCCTAAGCACACACCTGACTTGTCTCCCGTTCTTATTGAAATTGGTCCCCTTAAAACTGAGTTAACCTGCTGAGTTTATGATTAATCTCTCTATCCAAAACTTTATTCCCTTCCTTGTCCTGCCCCTGTTCCCCTCAGGATTGAGGAGAATCAAAGAAAAAGAGAAGCTGAAACCAAGCAGGACTCTGCAGGGCCTTCTGGGACACAAAAGCCCCTCTGTGTCCCCTGTTTCTTGTTTGTAGCAGAAAAAAAGGCTTTAGTCTCCTAGGCCTTCCCTGAGTTCCAAAGAGCAGACTCAAGTAGTTAATGATTAGAACAACAGAGCCGCAAGACTTCAGGAGTTCCTCCAGAAGGGATGTAGATAACAATCTGATGCCTATCTTTGAGATGTTCTGCAGAAACTAAGACCCCTCCCCAACCTGGTAGAGGATGGTGACGACTTGCTGACCACAAGCATGTGGACCCCAGACTGGTTGGAACCAGAAGGCTGATGACTGATACTCCCAAAACATCATCCTGTTACCTCACCACCAACTAACAAGAAGAAGGTCCATGATCTAATCAGGCATCCTACGACCCTCTCCCCTACCACAGTCTTTAAACATCCTTGCCTGAAAGCCATCAGAGAGTTCAGGTCTTTTGCGCGTGAGCTGCCCGTTCTCCTTGCTTGGTGCCTGCAAATAAACTCTGTACTTTCCTTCACCACAATGCAGTGTCAGTAGATCGGCTTTGCTACGCATCAGGCAAGCAGACCTGAGTTCGCTTCGGTAACATTATCAGTGCAAAGTTCGGCTTAAGACCCAAATAATGGTGCCCCTTCCTAAGCCTCCACACATCATTTATTTCACACCCCTAACCCAGGAACCATCCTTGTCTCTTTTTCCCCCTCACACCCCACATCTAAACTTAGCTCTACCAACCAATTATACCCAGAATTCAACCCCTCTCACCACTGTCACCCTACAGTACCGTCCACCAACATCTCCCTGCTGAACATTACAGTTCCCTGCTCACCTGCCTCCCTGCCATCCATGCTTCACCCAGCAGGTAGGTGAAACTGGAGCACATCACACCCCACTCCTCAGCATGGCGGAAAGGGCTCATCCTTTGGGTGCCGGCTCTACTGATTCTCTGCATTTCTCATCCCACACTGGCCTTCAGTGTCCCCATCTCCAGGCCACTGCTCTTGCTTTTCCCTCTACCTGAGACACAGGCCCAGATCTTCAGGCCACAGTTCACTCACTTACTCACTCACATCAGGTCTCAGTTCATCTGAATCTCCTTAGTCTTCCCTGAGTACCCCAACTACAGCTGCCCCTTACCCAGTTTATTTCTTTACCATAATTAATACTACCTGACACAGGGGGGGTGTGTGTGTGTGTGTGTGTGTGTGTGTGTGTGTGTGTGTGTGTGTGTGTGTGTGTGTGTGTGTGTGTGTGTGTGTGTGTGTGTGTGTGTGTGTGTGTGTGTGTGTGTGTGTGTGTGTGTGTGTGTGTGTGTGTGTGTGTGTGTGTGTGTATCCCACACAGTAAAATGATGTATGTATACACGGCTGTTTAATGTCTGTCTTCCCCTGCTCTACAGGCAGGAAATTTATTCTGCTCATCTGTGTGTCACCAGACTTAAAAGAGTGGACACTCAAATATATTTTCAATGAACTAACAAATTAATCTATGAATTAACTTAGGAACTTGTTTGTCCCTGTTCACAACTGAACAACTGTGTAGTGTTTCTATCATCACAAACCCACAGGTCTTAACTGTGAGACCAGAAGCTCCCAGAGCAAAGAGGGTGCCCCCTGTCCCCAAAAAGAGCCTCCTGAGGAAGGAGCCACATGCCAGGCTTCATGGGGACAGACAGTTCCAAAAGGGCACCTTCTTTAACACTGAAGCCCTCATCCCCCATTCCTGAGCAAAGAATCTCAGTAACTTCCCTGATAGAATACACCAACCAGATCTGGGAAGTGCCCACTTCCTGAATGGAGGTCGGGTGTTGACCCCACTCTAGCCCATCACTAGGGCCCTAATCTTATCACCATTAACAACCATACCTCTCTTTTAGCACCTACTGTGTGCAGGTGCTATACTAAGCACTCAACACACCAAATCAGATTCCAGTCATCCTCTTAACAGCCCCAGGAGGCAGGTGTGGGAAGCAGACCTCGAGAGTGGCTCCAGCATGGACTCTGGAGCCAGGCTGCCTGGCGTAAGCCCCAGCCCATCACACGCCAGCTGTGCGACCTGGAGTGGGTCACCCAGTCTCTCTATGCATTTCCACACCTGCCTATAAAATGGGGGTAATGGGTGTCCAATCCCCTCACAAGACCACTCTGACAATTGCATAGATTACAGGTGAAGCACTCAGAACAGGGCCTGGCACACAGGAAGCGCCACACAACTGTTAGTTCTTATATATTTTTGCAGATGCAAACACTAGGGCAGAGAGAAGTCCATAGGGTTAAGTCAGATGCTTCTTTTTAGTACACAGGGAACCAGGATTTGAACCCAGGCTCCCTGTCTCCAGGGCCTGCGGCCTTGGTCACTGCACTAGAATGCCTCCCTCTGCAAGTGCAACACACCACACACCTGGGCCCAGAACCCCCACGTCCCTGCCCAACCAAAGGATTTCTCTAAAACAGGGGGCCTGTGTTAGACGGGAGAAAAATGACATCTTTATTTCCCCTAATCTCTAACTGAAATTTAGTATTTCCTTCAATTATGAATTTTTGTAACAGTAGCGGTATAGCAGCAGTACCTATGAATATGTCACCAAGAGAAACCGATATTTTCATACCACATTACAGTTGCTGCAGATGTCGCAAAATATTGTTTATACTCATCACTACTTTGAACTTTAAAGTTACAGGTTTCCCCTGCTATCCAAAAGTGGAGCATTCCTATGAAACCTTTCGTAAGCTGAAACGGCATAAAGTGAAGAAGCAGTTACCTTAGGACACATCTTGCTAACGGATGCACAAAATAAATAAAGATAAAGCACAGACGCTTACAGATACAGTTCAAAGCTAAGGCGAGGGCTTGATGTGAGGTGCTGAATGTAGTTCCCAGAGAAGGAGGTGGGCGGTGCCGCTCTCACTGCTTGGGATGCGCTGCCTCCGTAAGGCTCGCTGCAAAACACACACTTGAGTGCATGTCTTCCCCTTCCTGCCCCAATGCACGGCTCCCAGGCTGAGATCTCAAATCAGATGCCAGATACTGCACCTCATGTCCCGCTGGGTATGAGAGGGCCTTGCAGGGGCCTGGTAAGGGGCGAGGAACTGGCCAAAGGCCCTGCGGCGCCCGAGCATCACGCCACAGTGCTCAGTCTGACCCTCAAACACCCTGCATGCCAATGAAGGTGACTCCGGAGAAACAAAAACAGCTGGGTGCACCTGCTAGTCAGGGAGCAGGCTGCTCCTGTAGCTTGTTTTCCTCATGTCCCCAGTACCACAATCTCTAATGTAACTGGGCTGGTGCTCACCTGAGCCTTACCTGCTATGGCTACAGCCCACCAGGTCTGCAGCTTCTCTCTTCTGGCCGTGGCTGCCCTGGCCTCTTCAGAGACAGGTCTTACCTCAGGCTAGGGAACAGCTCCCACCATGCTGGGGATGAGGAGCTTGCAAATCTGACAGTTGTAGGAATTGAACCCCACCCCAAGACAAAGGAAGCCAAGAGGCCCTGAGAAGACAGTTGTGCTGCCCAGTGTACTGGCTGGAGAATCTTCTAGAATGAAAAGTGAAGAACCAACGTGAAGGAAAGACATACTGATCCATTTCTCCTTTCCTGGCCTAACCCTCCCCCATCCAGCTTCTCTAGGGAGTCAGTACAAATAGGGGCTGCAGGGTTCCAGAGAGGAAGAGACTGCAACTCAAAAAGTAGATGCTGGGGAAAACTCTAGGAGAAGACACCAAGATATCTGTCCATAACATTCTGATGGACATAACAATCTAACCCAAATTCCTAATCCAGGCCGGCCAGCCATCAGCCACTTCAAGCAACACTGTATTGATGAAATCATTTGCTCTCAAAAGGCCTGAAGCCTTCAGAGACTGTTCATCCTGTCCCCGTTTCCCCAGGCTCCCAAGGCCCCGCAATTTCTGCTTTGGCAGAAACCCATCAGCTGCAATGTGGGATGTTCTCAAGGACAAGTGATTCAGCTCCTCTATCAGGTAAGGGTATGAAACAAGAGGGAACTGTTACCCTGGGAGACTTAACCACCAGGCACAGTATGGGAGGGAGCCCTGTTTGGATCCTGATTCAACAAACCACCTATGAAGAGATAGTTCTGATATTAAGGGAATTTAAATATGGACTGGATATTGATTGGATGGTTATTAAGGAACTGTTGATTTTGTGTGTGTGATACAAGCATCATGATTATGTTTTTTAAAAAGCACCTGTGGGGCTTCCCTGGTGGCACAGTGGTCAAGAATCCACCTGCCAATGCAGGGGACATGGGTTCGAGCCCTGGTCCAGGAAGATCCCACATGCCACAGAGCAACTAAGCCCGTGCTCCACAACTACTGAGCCTGTGCTCTAGAGCCCACGAGCCACAACTACTGAGCCCGCGAGCCACAACTACTGAAGCCTGAGTGCCTAGAGCCGGTGCTCCGCAACAAGAGAAGCCACTGCGATGAGAAGTCCGCACACCGCAACGAAGAGTAGCCCCCACTCACTGCAACTAGAGAAAGCCCGAGCACAGCAACGAAGACCCAAAGCAGCCAAAAATAAAATAAATAAATTTATTTAAAAAAAAATAATAAGCACCCGCATCTGTTGGAGATGGTTGGAAACACCTATTGACTCATCTATACTCCCCTTCTGGTCCCACTTGAGACTAACAGGGTCTTTCTATTCGATCCCTGTGGAGGTCAGCAGGTAGCCTTTGGACAGGACACAGGCTTTTTTCTCCCTGTCCTATGACTGAGCCCTGCTCCTGGTTGAATCCCTGAGCCTTGTGCTAACTATCTACTCATCTCAGTAGCCTCAGCACAGGGCGTGGCGTGTGAGATCCTGACAGCCCATCCCGACACTCACAAAGTCTCAGAGGCACAGGGAACTCGCCAGTGAAATCCCATCCAACCAGAGGAGGCCTCAGCCAGGCTCAAAACGTTTTCCAAGTATTTGCCAGAATAAGAAAGGGAGTGTCCTCCAGAAGCTTACATCTTGGTGGGGAAATAAGATAGCTACATAAATAAAGGAAGAAGGTGATTAACACCACAAAAATGCACAAATAAAATGCACAGGAAGGTTAAAGGGAAGACAATTTGGGGAGGAGTAGTGAAGGACATGATAAAAGAAATTTTCACATATTGAGATATAGGGAGGTCATTCTGGCTTATCTATGAGCTAACTTGAATCTTATGCTAACTAAAATAGCCTGTTTGTGGCCTATCAAACATACATTGTACATCTGCTTTAATTATTAGAGAAAAGGACACACTGACCAAAAGTAAAGAATGTCCATTCTTTAAAAATAAAGATTAAATGCTTATCTTCCTGGGACACCAATGCTGGTACTCCTTTGATAAGACTCCTTTCCCAGGTGCAAGGTCATGCTGACTTGCCGTGTACATGATGCTGATCTGTGTGTGCGCGCGCGTGTGTGTGTGTGTGTTTTCTTGAAATGTACAGTATCCCTGACTTATTTAATGTTCTTTGTTCTGACAAGATATAAAACTGTGCTGGAAACCATGCTTCTCCAGAGCAGTTTCTCAGAGTAATCTGGGAAGTGGGCATCCAGGCTAGTCCTCAGTTTGGCTGAAAGAAAACTCTTTTCTATTCTTATTATAGGTTGCTTATTGATGATTTTCATTGACAGATGTAACATTCATACTGGGCCTTGAACAATGGGTCAGGAGGCAAGGAGGCAGGAGAAGAGACATTCCAGGTGGGAGGAACAGAATACACAGATGCCCAGGGCTGGAGAGGTGAAGATGGGCGGAAAGGTGCTTTGGAGCAGAGGAGACTGCCCCAAACACCATGCTAAAGAGCTGTGGCCTTAGGCTGGGCCTGGAAGAGCACTGCAGGGTAGGAAACAAGGATAAGACCTATGGCTGCTGTGCTGTAGGAAGAGCAAAGGACAGCAGGGCAAGGGGCAGCAGAAACCAGCACAGAGCCGGCCAACCCGGGGCAGGTCCCACGGCCAGGCTGACCCAGGCAACTCCTTGTGCCTCAGCAGTTATTTCTCATCCTAAATTAATAAATTGGCATCCTGGCTTACAAAAATGCTGTAGCAGCTATGCTAAGAGTCTAGAGGAGATATTAAAAAAAAAACAAAAACCTGCCTAAACTAGGACAGGAGCAATGGGGAAGGTAGGAGGGGCCGGAGTGCCCTTCTGCAAGTGCCCCTCTTCGTCCCCGGCAGTGGCCGCTCCACCTGTGCTCTCACTGCTTACCGACGGCACAAAATGTGACTCACCTTTTATGCCCCCCAACCCAGAGAAAGGGCCTGATACATGGAATACCTTCTAACACCTGCTGGATAAATGAGATGGCATTGGCAGGGCTTAGCTTCAGTACCAAAAATAAGTGGAAAAGAAAAATTTATTTTAAAGGAATAGTGGAAAAACGCAAGGGTTGGAAGACAGGAGACCCAGGTTCTAGTCCTGGATCTGACTTACAAAGTGGCTTTCAACCACCCACTTCACCTCTGTAAAAGAAGGGTGATAAAATAAGCCAGTTAGGGGCAGGGAGAAATGTCAGCTAAAACTGTATTACATTATGGAGTTTGAAGAGACAGCTGGAAAAGCCTTTTCCCCAGAGGCTCCTCCATCTAGATGCCTGCCCTCCTCTCCAAATCCCCCACTCAGGCAGTCCTCCTCACACACGATCAGATAGGAGACGCGTGGGCCGCAGGCCAATCCTTTATGGCTCCCAACACCCACAAGCTCATCCTGCCTCTGATTTGGTATCCACGGTAAAACTGCAAGCCAGACACAACTGCAGGAGAGGACAGTGCCTCTTATCAGGCCTCTTATCACCTACTCTGGCTCTGTGCCGGCACCAACAGTCCTTGGAGCCCAGAACCATCATTTCATTAGTTACCCCTGGCTCCATGGGCACGGCTTGCTCAGCTCACCTCAGACCCCAGCCAGGACCAGCCTCCCTCCCTCCTGGGCACAAACATCTCAGCCAGTCCTCATCCCTCCTGCTGCTGTAGGCTCCAAAGTTTTGTCTCCTTGTCAGCTTGCCTCGGACAGAGGCCAGGGAGCCACGCCTGCTTGGAGACAAGTCTAACCACACAGCAATAGAAGTATGTATAGTTGAAAGCATGATGTAGGGAAAAAGCATTGGGCTCGGGAGGTTAGAAATCTGGCTGCCACTAATGAATCATGTGACCTTGGATCGGTCATTCCACTCCTGAGACCCCAGTCTTGACATCAGTAAAAATGGGGGTCACCCTCCCTGCCCTCAGGGAAGAAGGAAGTGAGGTGATGCTGGGAAAGCACTCTGAAAAGTAGGCCAACCCACACGTAAAGATTTGGGTTTATTGTCTGTCAGGGCCTTTTATAGGCTGTCATCAACCCCCTGGGAGCGAGGTGGCCCAGGACCAAAGAGTGATGACCCTGCCCAAGAGAAAGGAGAAAACCAGCAGGATGACCTCTTCCAGGGGAGACAAGGGAATAAGGAAGAAATTCTACTTAACCAAACTCCCCTCCCCAGTTTGCTCCTAACCCCATATTCACCCCAAACAGGGTCTTGAGTCACAGAGGACAAAACTAAGTAGTGGCTGTCTTCCTGCCAGGGTCTCAGTTCAGACTTGAAACAGGTGGAGACAAGCAATAATAGCCCTGTGTGGGGAAGCCAGACTTATCATAGGTACAGACCTGTGTGTGTGTGAAGAAGGCTGCACTTGTGCAAACACAATGGGAGAGGGAGAAGAAATCTATAACGCGTTGGCTTTTAAAAGCATATAAGAACTGGTAATGTTGACTGCTTCTGAAGACAGGAGCTGGGTGACTCAAGGTCGGGACAAGGGAGATTTTTCACTGTGTACCCTATGTATCTTTAGAATTTTGAACCAGGTAAACTACTCAAAAAGAAATAAGAAGTAAAGAAAGCCAGGTTGTTTTGCTGAGAGAGGCACATAGGAAACTAAGCTTGGCTCCCCTCCACTCCCTCTCTTGGCTCAGCCCCACCACACTCACCTTCCCTTCCTTCCCTCCCTTCTGGGTCTCCCTCCCAGAAACTCACCCAGCCCCCACCACGCCCCACCTGTCATTCAAGGTCCAGCCTCCTACAGGCAGCCCACCCTGATCACTCCAACCCTGGTGAGTTGGTCCTTCCTCTGACCCTTTCCTTCTCTCATATTTTGTATATGCTGCTTTGTTGGTTAATTATCCTTCCTGTGTTAAGTCTTGTCTCCAACATATTTTTGCCCTTCTACGGAAAGGGCTATATATCTTCTTTCTCATGTTTCCTCCAAAGCCCTGACCTAGGCACAGTGGTTGCCCAGTAATTGCTTCCTAGATGTTGAACAAAAGAAAGGGGGGAAAAAAAAAGCAAACCACTGCATGACTGTAGGAGGAGGAATGGATGGCTCAGAGTGTTCTGTCACAGTAAAACAAGCATGTGATTTCTTGGGAAAGGTCAGGAAGTCTTATATCTGTTGATGATCCCAAGCCCAGCTCTACTGCACAAGTCAATGGGAGCAAACCTCCCTGGGGTGGGGGGGGGCGGTGCCCGGGGCCAAGGCAGAGCTTTCCAGGCCTCCCCCGGCTCCTGTGAGACAGTCTAGTGGCAGTGATACCCTCTTTCCCAATGTACCAGGCAACACCCCCATCCCCTGAGAAAGATATGACCAGACACGGAGCTGCAAACTAAATGCACTTACCCCTACCAGCCAAGGCCTCACACAGGAGAAGCAGGTCATGCTTCCAGAGCCCCCAAGCCTAACCAAAGAGATAGGCTTTGGGGAGAAGAGAGGAACCCTAAGGAGGGTAGCTGCTGAGCACCAACTTCCATGCAAAGCTGAATCCTGGGAAACATGGGAGAAGACTCAGATGGGTGTTACAGCACGGTGGCAAAGAGCACAGAATCAGGAGCCAGGCTGTCTCAGTACAAATGCTGACTGCCATGTACTGTGTGCCTTTAGAAAAGCCACTTTAGGGCTTCTCTGGTGGTCCAGTGGATAGGACTTTGCCTTCCAACAAAGGGGGTGCGGGTTCAATCCCTGGTCGGGGAGCTAAGGTCCCACATGCCCTGTGGCCAAGAAACCAAAACATAACACAGAAGCAATACTGTAACAAATTCAATAAAGACTTTAAAAACGGTCCACATCAAAAGAAAAAATCTTTAAAAAAAAAAAAGTCACTTCACCTCTATGTGCCTCAGTTTCTTCACTCGTTAAACACAGTAACAGTACCTACACCTCAAGGGGTTGCTATAAGCTGATGTAAGTCAAATCCTTAGGACAGTGCCAGCACCTAAAAAGAGCTTAATAAATGATATGCTAGACAAACAAAGCAATGACAATCCTCCAAAAAGGAGTGCTACACGCTGTCCATACGGGAACTCAGAGAAGGTGGGGTGGCAGACCGGGATCTCTGATGGCCAGCCTGACAGGTCCGGTGTACATCTCCTCCTCAGGGAGGCCTTCCCTGACCAGAGCTGAGCGCAGGGCTTCCGTCTGCTCTGAACATCTCCAGTGCTCCCTGGCTAGGCCCCAAAATACGGCAGCTGGCTATGGCCCTTCCTCCAAATGTGGGGGTCCGTCCTCCTAATAAGACTGCACCCTCTGGGCATGCGGGCTGCTGTGTCCATGTCCTCCCCTCCTTTGAACTTCCCACCCAACCAGTGGCCTCCCTTGGCCTCTGCCCAGGCAGAAAGGCCTGTGGATTAGACGTCCCTCCAGGTCTCAGAGAAGCCCCAAGGCTCCCTCTCCCTCCCAGCTGAAATGTCCCTCTCTCCCTAAAACCTCTCAGGCACTTTCACAGAAACCTTGGGATGCACTCGGGTTCCCAAATGCCATCTCTTCCTTATCCCAAATCTGACAGCTCTTCAGGCTGTCAGAGCCTAAGAGAAACCACACAGAGCCCCACCCTCCCTAACTGCTGAGTAGCTGAGAGCCTGTCACTCTCCCTCCGCAGCCTCAATTTCCACACTTCTAAGCACTCTTCCAGTTCTGACATAAGAATTCCATGATTAAGGGCTGTGCTTCCCCTCGCCACACCCAGGGTCAGCTGAAGGTCAAGGTGGCCCCGTGACAAAGCCCCTCCCTGTAGCGCTGCTTCCTGGGAGCTGAACTTGCTTATTCTGCTCACTGCAGAGACCTGGGCCCAGGGCCACCCCCACAGGCCAACTCAGTAAGGGCAAAGCCATCAGACTCTTCCTTAACAGGACTGCCAGGTGCATAAAGGACCCACATCGCGGACTTATTTTTATTACTTGGCTGTGGGGAAGGGCAAAGCTTCTTCATGACCACACTATTTTGCAGAGGTCGGCCCCGCACAGGAAAAAATAGGGTACTGATTCCCAGAGAGCACACAGAGCTCCTGTCATTGTGTTAATTATCTGTCCCAGCACAGGGTGGGAAGGGCAGGGGAAACATCTGGACGAGGCCAGACCAGCCGTTTCGCATCGCTGGAGAGCGCGTCACAGCACCAGGGTGGCAGCAATAAAAAGAGGGTAGACAGCCCCCATCAGAAGAAAGGGACAGCCCTCAAGGTCGCTAGGATGGAGCTCTGCTGAGCTGCGCCTGTCCCTGGCTGCCTGCAGGGAGGGGAGAACGGGGCCAGATGCAGAGGGAAGGGGAAGCCGCTCAGTCTGACGGGAGAGTCAATCCCCACTCCCCAGACGCTGCTGCTCAAGCAACCCCAGATAAAAACTGCCCCATAACTCAGGGAGATGCAGCCTCCGTCCTAACTACTGCTTTTAAGTACAGCCACACCCTTCCCGGCGGCCAAAGCAGACTTGCCCAGCAACCAGGTCGGGGGTTGGAGCAGAAGCCAAAGCCAAGGAGCAGAAGCCAAAGCCAAGGACCCTCGCGGCCTCAGCTGCTTCCTGGGGAGCAGTCACATCCGGAAACATGATAAGGCTGTGGGTCATGTACCATCTACCTACAACAGTAATGCACAGGCCATCTGGAGGCTAAGGGACAGATGGAAGCCCTCAAAGACCATGCCCACCTTAGGTCTACCTTAGGCCAGCAGGCTGCATTTGCCTCAGCTGCCTCTCCCATTGCCCCCAAGCCCACCCTCCTCGAGGTCTCAGGCCACCATCACCAGCCAGGCAGAAAGCTCTGGTCTCCAACCTAAGTCCTCCTCAGCCACAGGCCTCCCATAGGCCCTCATAAAATCAATGAGACAGGTCAGACCAGGGCTGACAGAGCCTCTTAGGGGGCCACACTTGCAGCCTGCCCATGGTCACATTTTAACCCAAATTGAGCCCACAGACTTGGCCTTCCCAAGGGGCCAGACTCTAACCATCCATCCAACAGGCCCAGGAAGGGGGCTATTTACAGAAGGGATCATTTTACTCCACACGAGCACGCACTGGGGAGTACTATGGATGGTGCTGAAGTAAAAACCAGAAAGGACGCATCTAAAGAAGCTAAAGAGGGAATTCTCAGGCGGTCCAGTGGTTAGGACTCGGCGCTTTCACTGCAGGGGCCCGGGTTTGATCCCTGGTTGGGGAATTAAGATCCTGCAAGCAGCACAGCATGGCCAAATAAATAAAGAAAGAAGCAGCTATTGGGATTTTAAGACCCATGATGATCCATGTATGGCTTTACTGAGGGGAGACGGTTATAATTAGTTTCCTTGTGTATTACATTACATGTTGTTTTGACAATTTTCTCTTCAATCAGTTGGAAGCCTCCAGTGAAATCCCTCACCTCAAAGAGCACCCCACTAACAAAGGAGCTTTGGGGGCTGAGGCACCTAGAACCCCAGCCCCCATCATCACCACCCTCACATAAGGCGGGCCCTGAGAGTAACCCACACTAATATCTTGAAAGCTTGTTATGTGTCTAAAATGATATTAAGGCTTTTAGAGATGCTGTCTTATTTAATTTGTACAACTCTACGATTGTTATCATGTGTTACCTTTTCAGAAATGAGGAAGCAGGTTAAGTAACTTGCCTGCTAATAAGTGATAGAACTGGGAGTGAAACCTCAGTCTCCACATTCTTAAACACTATGCTGCCCTGCCACGGAGGACAGCTGCAGAGCTGCAAGCTGACCCGAGCGTGGCTTCAGAACTGCAGAGGTCTCACAAGACTAGCCCCAATTCTCAAGCCTCTGGCAGCAAAGAGAGTAGTGGAGGGCTGTGAAGGGCCAGCTCATTTCATGAAGAGCTCTCATACTTCTGTGAGTACCCTGCCACCATAGTCCTGGGGCTTTCCAGGACTATGCTAAGTTCTGTATTACCTCCTCCTATCACATGAGAGGCTCCTCTGAGACAGGGGACATCTCCCAGGTCACAGCTACTAGGCTACTAAAACCTCCCTCCACCATCACTGCTGTTCACTGACCACAAGCCATATCCAGGAACTGCACTAGATGCTCTAATTACATACTCATTTCATCCATTACATCAATCCTCTCAAGGTATAAATTAGCCCCATTTTACAGATGAGAAAACTGAGGCACAAAGAGTTTACTTGACTGGCCACAAGGTGGCAGGTTTGGAAGGGAATCTGCAACTCTGCAGGCCCCTCCTCTTAACCGTGAGACTGCCTTTCCCCAATGGAGTTCTGTCTGGGCAACACAGGGCTATCGTGTGCTCTCCTGGAGTTCTCTGCCATCATTATCCAAAGCTGAGGAGGGCACACCCGAGTCCTCTCCCCACTGGAAAATGTGCAGACTCACTATCTTAGCAGCTCACGCCAAGGTGCTCCAGGAAAGGCCACCAAGGGTGGCCATGAGAGCCAGAGGTGGAAGGTGCAAACCGGAGTGGGGGCAGCAGCCCTCACCCTCTGTCAGTGGGCATGCTGTTTGGTCCAGTAAACTAAAAGATCAGGCTGATTTCACAGACTTTTCTGCTGCCCACTACAAGTCCCCCTCCTCCTGCCCCCTCCAGGTTCTATAAATAACCCAGGTCAATGCATCAGAGGAAAGGCAGCCAGGTGGGTGTGGAAAGATCCTGGTGGAAAAGATGACTTCTATAAAGAAAATTAAGGCTCCCATTCAGATCAAGGGGACTGTCCTTGGCTGCAAACAGGCGCACATGGGCCGACAGACATAGACAGCTCAGTTAAGGAAGATCCAGAGGCCAAGAAGAAAGCAAGAGCAGGAACTGAAAAAAAATCAAAGCCCCTCCCCCACCCCGCGCAAGTCACTGACCTCACAGAAGCCACTCCCCACAAGCTGAGACTTTTTCTGTCTGCCCCTTAGTCTCCCCTCTAGTGCCCCCCACCCCAGCCCGAGATGTATTATCTACCAGTCGGGTCAGATTAGCTGAGAGGTGGAGACTGAAGGACTGAGAAAGAAAGGGGTGGAATGAATTTGGGGACAGGAGCCTCTTCAGAAGAAGAAAGGACTACGAGAGCCAGAGAAGAGCTTTCTGCCTCACCCCCACCCCCTTGGGCTCCCTGAGCCAGGCAAGAGGGAAAGGACAGAAAAGGGGAGGAAAAAAACAAAACAAGGGCCAAACTATACCACATGGTCCACACCCAGCAACCAAACAGCAAGTCATGAGGGAAGGAGAGAAGGCCAGGGGAGGGGGAGATGGAGCTAAGTCACAGCCCTGCCCAAACCTGCCCTGGGCTAACCCGTTTCCCACCCCAGGCTGCAAAGTGCCATGAAGGCCTTCTCTACCCACATTTTTGAAATGTTCAAGGTCAGATCCTTTTCTATCCAAATCCTGCTTTCATTTGGGTCTGTACCAGGCTCATCCTTCTCCAGCAAGCCTTCCTAGATTTACTCAGTTGGATGCCATTCCACTTGGGTAAACCTTTCCAGCAACTGTCCCCAACCCCTTACCCTCCCCATCCAGGGCCCATGGGCCTAGGGGTGGCGTCACCCCAGTTAACCACTTGAGTGACCCACGGCAGGTTGTCAGCCCTGCGGACAGGCTTCCGGATCCTGCCCAAGCCCAAAACAGGAAATGAGGCTCCAAGCCTGAAGCCTTGATCTTAACACAGGGAAACTTAAACGCTGCCAAAATAAATGATTTTTAAAAACCCACTGGTAAACCCTCTGGCCCTTCTAGGTTTAAGTGACTGAGAGTTTGTCTCCTGCTGTCCATTAAGCACGTGCTGCCTCCACCTCAGGCAAGATGCTTGAAGCCTGATTAAAGCGTTTCCTTCCTTTACTGAGAGGGTCTCCTGTTCTCAAACCAGAGACACAGAAGGGAAGAACAGGGGGCGTCTCTAAACAACAGAGGCCATCCGAGTACCAGGCAAGAAGCAGATGCCCTCTGCAGTCTCTAGATTTGGTGGGGCGCCTCCGTTCAACCTCTGCCCTCCTTGAGGACAACCCTGCGCCTTCTTTCCCCCACGGGGAGAGACAGGGCCTCCCCATTCCCCTGCGGGCCTGGTGTGGAACAGGCGCCCGAAGGCAGTTCCCCTCCCCTTCGAGGAAAGTGAAACAGGTCCGGAGGCCCTGGGAATGGCCCCAAGATTTTCCTTTTTGAGGTTCCCACAGTCCAAGAGTCTCTGGATCCCACTCCTAACTTTACTTGACAATCTACTCCTAACAGTAGGCCACCATTCTCACCTCCCCCCGGCCTTCCAAGGACACACCAGCGGCCAAGCACAGCCCAGCGCACATTTGGGGATCGGAAGGAGACCCCGATATGCGAAGAACCAACTTGTAGGTTTATGCCCTTGAGCGCTAGGCAAAAGGGCGCACCGCCCAGGCCGAGGTTCGGGGTCCTGCGTCTCCCCAGCCACGCCCCAAGAGGCCCTTAACTGTTTCCGCTCCCGCGCGCCCCTCACTCACTGTGTGTGCTGGGCGCGGCCTGCGCCGAAGACCTCGTCCAGCGCCACCACGGCCTGGCCCAGGAACTTGTCGACGCCGATGAGCGAGCGGTGCATGGTGGTAAGCACTAGCTGGCAGGCGGCGGCGGAGCCCGTGGCCCAGGGCGCCGGGCCCGCGTCGGTCTCCTGCGCCCGCAGCAGGCCGTCCAGGGCGCCGGGCGGCAGCTCGAAGGAGCACTCTTCGCGCCACTCGGGGCATCCCAGCGTCTTCTCTACCACCGACGTGCTGTACTTCTCACGGCCCACCTGGATCACCGTATACGCGTCGCTGGTGCTGCCCGCGCCCGAGCTCTTGCCCCGCAGCCCGCGGGCCCGCAGCACCGTCACCTGGACGTGCGTGGGCAGCCAGCGGGAGGGCCCAGCCGCCGTCTCGGCGCCCCGTACCAGGGCCATGGCGGGGGAAGCGGCGACGGGTGAGGGCTGGCCGAACCAGGCGTGGACACCCGGACCAAGTGAGAAACTGGGCAGCGGCGGAGGGCGGTCAGGAGCCGGCCCGGAGCGCCGCCGCTACCCACAGGCTCGGCCGCCGCAGCTGCGGGCTGGGCTGGGCCGAGCCGGCCGCTGCCTCCCCGCCTCCCGGCCGCCGGCCGCGCCGCGACGTCAGCGCCCCGCCTCCCGCCCCGCCTAGCGGCCGGCGTCCCGCGACTCGCGACCTAACCCGTACCCGCGCGGAGGTGCCGCAGAGCTTGGGGACGGTGGCCCGCACGCCTCCGTTTGCTGCAGACCAGCCTGGAGCTGGAAGGTAGCTGAGCGCCGCGAGGACCGTGGGCGGGGCGCAAGGCCTCTGCGGGGGGAGGGGGGCTCCCGCGTTGGCCCCCAGGAAACGCCGCCTCGCCTGCGGGCAGCGCAGCACCCTCGGCCGGGTATGAAATGCCCGCTCCGCGTCTCCCGGCCAATCCCAAGTCGTCCTTCAAGACGTCCCTGCTCCGGAAAGCTATCGCCCTAAAACTGCCCCGCCCCGTCCCTCCCGGCATGGCCATCCCCTTGGCGCTGGCAAGTGGGAGCGATGCGGACCCGGGCTGCTCCCCAGTCTCGAGCGGCACTCCCCCTCCTCCAGCCCGCCCCTGCCTGGGAAGATGCCTGCGTGAAACCAGAAGTGATTCACTCTGCGCCACGTGATGGCCCCGCATCAGCGACCTGAAAGCGGGTGAGCTGCCGCTGTCTCCCACCTCCGCGCGCGGGAGAAATCACGTGTGCAGCCAGATCCTGGCGCGGGAGTCCAGGGAGCTGGGCTTGCCCTCTGCGGACACTGCGGCGGCGAACAGAGTGATGAACAAATGAGTAACCACATCAGTATTTAAGTGTTCACTCGGACCGCTGGGGCTTATGCGTCACGAGTTGGGGGAAATTATAGGCTCTGGTGGAGATTTTAAACAATTACTTACACTCATTAAGTGCCTACTATGTGCAAAGCCCTGGGTATTACTTGCATGCTTGGTTTATTATTAATAATGATAACAATGGTTAATAATTACTGATGCTGAATTTCGGCCAATGCTGGTCCGTGTGCTTTACATGCGTTACCTCATTTTATCCCCAAAACAACCCTGTGGGGTAAGTATGGTTTTTATCCTTATTTTCAGGAAGGTAAAGTCGCAGCTTAGGGAAGTTGACCTGCCCAAGATCCGTAACTGGCAGAGGTGGGATGTGAATCCACACAGATGACCCCAAAGTACTTTTCTTTTTAACTTTCAGAGCCTGTATTAAAAATAGTATTTTTTTTAAAAAAATGTAACACACAGCTAAAAACAAAATAATAAAATAAAGTAAAAAAATCAAATGGAACAGAAACGCTTATGATGAAAAGCAAAAAATTCCCTTTCCACCCCTCATTCCAGGGATAGCCACTTACAGCCATTTGTGTTTTCAGGCCTGGTAGTTACCTCCATATTTCTACATAAAATGCTTACATAACTATATCTAGAGTTATCAGGACTGGCCATTATCTATTGTCTTCCTCCTATGATAGATAATGATTTAGCTCGCACCCACTTCCTCCCTCAATCTTATGTAGTTACGCTTTTTTTTTTTTTTTTTTTTTAGTTCCTCTATTGGATACCTTGATAGTGGAAACCTTTATTTCTTCTTGGGGAGACTCTCCACAGTACCTCTTGACTTTTTATGCTGTGAAAGGAGGATGCCAAAATCCCACTTTCCGGGCCATGTCCTCTACCAGGAATATGGTTGTATACCGGGCACCTGAGACTCATGGGAGCATATGCACCAAGGCTCAATCCTAACAACCTTCCACCTTAACTGTGATCAAAATGGGGTGGAGGAGTTCTCCACACTGAGCCCCATAGCCCAGCATCCCTGTGGACAGCACCTAGCTTTGGAGACAGCCAGATCTGCCTATGGATCTTGGCTGTCTGCCACTTAGCAGCAATAAGACCTGAAGATTAAGTCAGCTCTCTAACCTCTCAGCCTTGTTTCCTGATCTAGAAAATGGGGATAATGATTCCTACTTTAAACAGTTGCTGAAAAGATGACATGAGAAAATATTTTCAAAGATTTTTTTTTTTTTTTTTTTTTGCGGTACACGGGCCTCTCACTGTTGTGGCCTCTCCCGTTGCGGAGCACAGGCTCCGGACGCGCAGGCTCAGCGGCCATGGCTCACGGGCCCAGCCGCTCCGCGGCATGTGGGATCGTCCCGGACCGGGGCACGAACCGTGGCCCCTGCATCGGCAGGCAGACTCAACAACTGCGCCACCAGGGAAGCCCCTGTCAAAGATTTTAACGCAGTGGAAACCATCACAAATGATCTCAAAGCATCTGAACATCATATATAGTTTTTTTTCTGATTATGTTATTTGGAAAATATAGAAAAATATAAAGAAGGAAATAAAAATAGATTAGAATCTCACTGTTCAGAAATAAACACTGTTAACAATTTGTTGTATTGCTTTCCAGTCTTTTCTCTACACTATATGTTGTTTTATATGCATTATGATTGTGAGGCAACTGTACTGTAATGGTTAAACCTGTGGGCTGTGGAATCCTGGTCCTAGCATCGCATCTACTTTATATGTACTACCTCATTTACCCCTGAAGACAACCATTTAAGGCAGGTGCTGTTGCTACTCTCAGCTTCATGGATGAGGAAGCTAAAGCAGCTAAAGTTTGGGTGATTTTCCCCAAGTTTCTAACTGGAAAATTGCAGAGAGTGGACTTGAACTCAGGTCTGAGTGACTCTACTGCCTCTGGTACTCTGCCCTCACACTAGCTTGTTGGTCACCTAAGCACTACATCTAAGGTCAACAAAGTGGGAAATGTTGTCATACCCATTTTACAGATGAAGAAATTGAGGTACAAAAAAGGTTAACAGACTTACCCAAGATTATAGAGTCAGGATGAAGCCCCTGAGAATGGATTCCCCAGGGGCTTTGCAAATGAAGATATCTTTACCAAACCACAACTAACATATTTGTCACTGTCCTTTTATGGTTCTGTTTCATCTGTTTCTTAGCTCTTCAACATGACCAGACTGCCTCTTCCCTCCTGCCTCCCTCTGCCTCCCCCATGGAGTAGCAAGGCTCCAGGAAAGGGCAAAAGAGAACTCAGATGGGCTACTCCCGCTCTCCTTCCTCCTGCCTTGGCCCTCACAGTTTGGCAAGGTCAGGCTTCCTGCTGGCCCGGGATTGCAGCTGCAAGAGGGCAGTGAGGCCAGGAAGGGCTCCCCTGCAGGTCACTTGGCCCTAGGAGAAAGGGTGGGCTCTGCTAGCTGTCTGCAGTTGAGAAAAGAGCAGAAACTCTGAAGACACTGAGGTCTTGGTTACCTAGAGGTGTTTTCTCCTCTGGAAGATGAAACCACCCATCCCCACCCACTGCAGTTTGATGTGAGGGTTACAGAGAGGACCCTCCTACTTCCTCTTCCTCCCCAGGGCTGGATGTGTTCACCGCCTCCCTGGGCCCCTCTAGTCCGTTAGGGACAGTTCTTGCTTTGAAAGAGTGGTCCTTTGTGTAATTTCCATTCATTGCTTCCCTCTGCAATATCATAACCCTTCCAGACAGGCACTTCAAATATATTTGCCTGACTCTTCAAGCTACATTTCCTCCTGTCCTTCGCCCTCCCTCCCACATCTGTTTTCTATGCCCTTCACTGTAATAGAGTCACACAGCCTGGGTTCAAATCCTTGTGCCACCACTTACTGGCAGTATGAGCTTGGGCAAATTACTGAACCCCAGAGTCTCAGTTTCCATGTTATAAAATGGACCTAATAATGGAAAATCACTTCATAAGGTTAGCATGAGAGCTATCTCAACATACTCTAAGCAGTGATGAGTAATATCATCTTAGAAATCTTTGCTCAAAGCAAAAGGTTGTACCTCCTTATTGTTTGATATGCATTTCTTCGATTGCTAATGAGATTGAACATTTTTTCAGTTATTAGTCATTTATATTTCCTCTTTTAGTGAGTTGTCTATTTTCTGAATTGTCTATTGTCTATGCCCATTTTCTTTGAAGCCTTAACTTATTAATTTATATTAACCCTTTCTATGTTAATAATAACACTTTGTCTTTTATATTTATTGCAAATATGTTTTGACATAAGTTAAGTAGTCAAGTCGTTGAATTCTTCCATTGTTTCAAGCTTAGGTTCTTCCACACTCACAGGTCCAATAAATATCCATTCATAGTTTTTCTAGTTTTTATATTATTTGGCTTTTTCTTTGTTCTTTCATTCTCTTTAAATTCTTCTAGAAACTATTTTGGTGAATGATTTGAGGTGAAAATCTAACCTTCTCTCCCCAGCAGCTATCCAAGTTTCCCAATACTTATTGAAAAACCCTATCCCTTTGCCACTGATTTTCTCATATAATTTTTATATACATACTATAGAGAGAGTCTGAACTTTGTACTCTAGTCCACTGAGATTTATATCTTTTTGTCAGTGCTGTTCTGTTTTAATTATTGTTGCCTTTTAAATGCTTTATACAGCAGAAGAGAAAATCTTTACTCATTTCTTTTTTTTTCAGAGATTTTTATAGCTACCCTCACCTGTGTATTCATCCACATGAGCTCTAATGCTTTTTGGAATTGTGAGCAAAATTGTTTTGAGAAAAATTGACATCTTTACAAACAACAGCCATACTCTCGACTTCTATTTAACATTGTGCTGGAGGTTCTAGCTAGTGCACTTAGGCAAGAAAACAAAATAAAACTATCCAGATTGGAAAGGAAGAGTAAAACTATCTCTATTTGCAGATTACATGACCTTGTAAATAGAAAATCCTAAGGAGTCCACTAAGAAATTATTAGAACTAATAAATGGGTACAGGAAGGTTACAGGATACAAGATCAATATATTAAAATCAATTGTATTTCTAAACACTAGCAATGAAAAATTAAAAATAAAATTAAAACAATTCCATTTATAAAAGTATAAAAATGAATAAAGTACTTAGAAATGAATAGGATATAACAAAAGAAGTATAAGATTTGTACACTGAAAACTACAAAACATCATTGAAAGAAGTTAACAAAGACCTAATTAAATGGAAAGACATCTCACTTTCATGAATTGGAAGACTTAATATTGTTACCATGCCAATACACCCCAAATTGGCCTGCAGATTCAACACATTCCCCATCAATATCCCAGATGCTGTTTTTTTCAGAAATTGACAAGCTGATCCAGGAAATCATATGGAAATGCAAGGGACCCAGAATAGCCAAACAAGTCTTGGAAAGGAAAACCAAAGTTGGAGGATTCACACTTCCCGATTTCAAAACTTACTACAAATCAAGACAATGAGGTAACTGGCATAAGGATAGACACAGATCAGTGGAATAGAATTGAGATTCCAGAAATAAACCCTTGTATTTACGGCTGACTGATTTTTCAATAAAGGTGCCAAGACCATTCCATGGGGAAATAATGGTCTTTTCAACAAATGGTGTTAGGACAGCTGGATATTTGCATGCAAAAGAATTAAGTTGAACCCCTTCGCTACACCATACACAAAAGTTAACTCAAAATAGATCATAGACCTAAATATAAACACTAAAACTATAAAGCTTTTCGAAGAAAATGTAGAAGTAAATATTCATGACCTTGGGTTAGGCAAAGCCTTCTTAGATACAATACCAAAAGCACAAACAACCAAAGAAAAAATAGATAAACTAGACTTCATGAAAATTAAAAACTCTTGTCCTTCAAAGAACACCATCAAGAAAGTAAAAAGACAGCCTATGGGATGAGAGAAAATATTTTTAAATCATATATGTGATGAGGCTAGTATCCAGAATATTTAAAGAACTCATAATTCAACAATAAAGACAACCCAATTTAAAAATGGGCAAATGATTTTTTTTTTTTTTTTGCGGTATGTGGGCCTCTCACTGCTGTGGCCTCTCCCATTGTGGAGCACAGGCTCCGGACGCACAGGCTCAGCGGCCATGGCTCATGGGCCCAGCCGCTTCATGGCATGTGGGATCTTCCCGGACCGGGGCATGAACCCGTGTCCCCTACCTCAGTAAGCGGACTCTCAACCACTGCGCCACCAGGGAAGCCCTGGGCAAATGATTTGAATAGATATTTCCCTAAAGAAGATATACAAATAGCCAATACATACATGAAAAGGTATCAAAAACCTTATCCATTAAGGAGATATAAATCAAAACCACAATGAAGTAGCACTTTACTCCCTCTAGACAGATAATAACAAGTGTTGTCAGGATGTGGAGACCCTGGAACCCTCATACATTGCTGGTGGGAATATAAAATGGTACAGCTGCTTTGGACAACATTTTGGCAGTTACTCAAATTGTTAAACAGAGGAGCTACCATATGACCCAGCAATTTCACTCCTAGAAATATGCGCAAGAGAAATGAAAACATGCATCTTACATAAAAAGTGTGCAAAGTTCTTCCCTGGTGGCGCAGTGGTTGAGAGTCCGCCTGCCGATGCAGGGGACATGGGTTCGTGCCCGGGTCCGGGAAGATCCCACATGCCGCGGAGCGGCTGGACCCGTGAGCCGTGGCCGCTGAGCCTGCGCGTCCGGAGCCTGTGCTCCGCAACGGGAGAGGCCACAACAGTGAGAGGCCCGTGTACCGCCAAAAAAAAAAAAAAAAAGTGTGCATGAATATTCATTCCCAGATTCCTACCTCAAACCTACAAACCTATGACCACCTGCATTTTTCCTATCTCAGAGAAAGAGGTTTTCCTGTGTGCTTCATTTTCCTCTCTGTGCCTTGGGGCAGCCTAAGCTTCCATCTCCTCCTTCATTTCTGTTTCTTCTCCACTGGCTCCTTCATCTCATCATATAAATATGCTCATCTCTCCCAAAAAAAACAGAGAAAACAACAACTCCCCCTGTCTATCAGTCTGTACCATGTCCTCCTTCCCTTCAGGTTTCCTGAAGATGATTTACCCTCCTCGTCTTTATCCCCTTCTTCCTCATTCACACCCCCAAACCACAGCAGCCTGGCTCTCCAAGCTCCTACCCCATCTGTGATTGCAAGATTCCAGGCCCCTCCTTCAGGCTTTATCTTACTTGACCTCTCTTTGGCATTAATCACTCCCTTCTCCAAACTCCCTCAACCCCACTCTCTGCCTCTGGGCCTGCTCTTTTTTTTTTTTTTTTTTTAATTTATTTGGCTGTGCCGGGTCTTAGTTGCAGCATGCAGGATCTTTAGTTGCAGCATGTGGGATCTTTTAGTTGTGTCATGCGGGCTCTTAGTTGCAGCATGTGGGATCTAGTTCCCTGACCAGGGATCGAACCCAGGCCCCCTGCACTGGGATCACGGAGGGAGTCTTAACCGCTGGACCACCAGGGAAGTCCCTGGGCTCTTCTATGTGTTTACCCCTGCCTCTTCCTCCACTCACTGCTTCTAGGTCTCCTTCAGGGGCTTCTCTTTCTTCCCCCACCTTTTTTTTTTTTTTTTTTTTTTTGCGGTACGCGGGCCTCTCACTGTTGTGGCCTCTCCCGTTGCGGAGCACAGGCTCCAGACGTGCAGGCTCAGCGGCCATGGCTCACGGGCCCAGCCGCTCCGCGGCATGTGGGATCTTCCCAGACCGGGGCACGAACCCGTGTCCCCTGCATCGGCAGGCGGACTCTCAACCACTGCGCCACCAGGGAAGCCCCCCCATTTCTTAACATTGGTTTATTTCTCAGCCCTCTTCTCTTTTCAATCCTCAGACTTTCCCTGGAGATTTCTTTGGAGAAATGGCTGATTCTAGGTCTAGGGCAGGGAAAATACAAGATGAGCTTGTATGATATTGTAAAGCCAGAAAACAAGGAAATCCTTAGGAAGAAAAGCAGGGGAAGTAGAGGGGTAGTGTCAAAAGAGCACAGGCGCCAACATGAAAGAACTCCCAGTGGCCAGAGCTGGAACAATTTGAGTAATAAAATATATCACGATAGTATTGGATTATAACCCATAAAATAAAATAAATATCCATGAGTCTAAAGTTATATCAATAAATGATTGAATGAATAAATAAGCAAATGAGGAGAAGAGAAAAATCTTCCTTACAGAAGAATTCTAATAGATACTGCCCCCTCCAAGAAGTGGAACTTAATTCCCCTCTCCTTGTGTGTGACTGGACTCAGAGACTCACCTTCAAAGAATAGAGTATGAAAAATGGAAATTTTACAGTGATAAAACCTGGCAAACACCACCTTAATCAAGTGATCTAGATTAACATCCCTGGTGATAAATCATATTTATTAGCATGTGCCCAACGCTATAAGCGCATTTCACCTCGGTGCCTTTCTAAAAACTCATAGCTGCTTTCTAAACAAGAGAAAAACAACAGACAAATCCAAATTGAGGGGCATCCTTCAGAATACCTGAGTAGGACCCTTCAAAAGTGTCGAGGTCATGATAACCATCAGAGATGGGAGGAAATTTATGAGACATGTCCTTCCTTGAGGGGACCTGAGCTGTGTACGTCCCTGACACATCCCCCAAGTGCGATCCTTAAACACTAGGTTTTAGTTTTACCTGTTATTTTGAAGAAAAGACCTTTTAAAAATTAATTAGTTTATTTATTTTTATTGAGATATAGTTGATTTATAAGATTATATAAGTTTCAGGTGTATGACATAGTGATTCACAATTTTTAAAGTTTATATTCCTTTTATAGTTATTATAAAATATTGGCTATATTCCTTGTGCTGTACAATCTGTCCTCTTAGCTTATTTATTTTATACAGAGTAGTTTGTACCTCTTAATCCCCTACTCCTATCTTGCCCCTACCCCTTCCCTCTCCTCTCATAACCACTAGTTTGTTCTCTACATCTGTGAGTCTGTTTCTTTTTTGTTATATTCACTCGTTTGCTGTATTTTTTAGATTCCACATATGAGTGATAACATACAGTATTTGTCTCTCTCTGTCTGACTTATTTCACTAAGCATAAGATCCTCCACGTCTATCCATGTTGTTGCAAATGGCAAAATTGCATTCTTTTTTAGAACTGAGTAGTATTCCATTGTATGTATGTATATATATATATTTTTTAACATCTTTATTAGAGTATAATTGCTTTACAATGGTATGTCAGTTTCTGCTTTATAACAAAGTGAATCAGTTATACATATACACATGTCCCCACATCTCTTCCCTTTTGCATCTCCCTCCCTCCCACCCTCCCCATCCCACCCCTCTAGGTGGTCACAAAGCACCAAGCTGCTCTCCCTGTGCTATGCGGCTGCTTCCCACTAGCTATTTATTTTATGTTTGGTAGTGTATATATGTCCATGCCACTCTCTCACTTTGTCCCAGCTTACCCTTCCCCCTCCCTGTATCCTCAAGTCCATTCTCTAGTAGGTCTGCATCATTATTCCCGTCTTGCCCCTAGGTTCTTCTGACCATTTTCTTTTTTTTTAGATTCCATATATGTGTATTAGCATATGGTATTTCTTTTTCTCTTTCTGATTTACTTCATTCTGTATGACAGTCTCTAGGTCCATCCACCTCACTACAAATAACTCAGTTTCGTTCCTTTTTATGGCTGAGTAATATTCCATTGTATACATGTGCCACATCTTCTTTATGCATTCATCTGTTGATGGGCATTTAGGTTGCTTCCATGTCCTGGCTATTGTAAGTAGAGCTACAATGAACATTGTGGTACATGACTTTTTGAATTATGGTTTTCTCAGGGTATATGCCCAGTAGTGGGATTGCTGGGTCGTATGGTAGTTCTATTTTTAGTTTTTTAAGGAAATTCCATACTGTTCTCCATAGTGGCTGTAAATTTACATTCCCACCAACAGTGCAAGAGGGTTCCCCTTCCTCCACACCCTCTCCAGCATTTATTGTTTCTAGATTTTTTGATGATGGCCATTCTGACCAGGGTGAGATGATATCTCATTGTAGTTTTGATTTGCATTTCTCTAAAGATTAATGATGTTGAGCATTCTTTCATGTGTTTGTTGGCAATCTGTATATCTTCTTTGGAGAAATGTCTAAAAAATATAGAACGCTTCACGAATTTGCGTGTCATCCTTGTGCAGGGGCCATGCTAATCCCTGTGTCGTTCCAATTTTAGTATATGTGCTGCCGAAGCGAGCACCCATTGTATGTATATTTTTGGACATTTAGGTTGCTTCCATATCTTGGCCATTGTAAACATGCTGCTATAAACATTGGGAGTTCATATGTCTTTTCAAATTAATGTCTTCATTTTCTTCAGATATATACCAAAGAGTGGAATTGCTGGATCATATGGTAGTTCTGTTTTTAGTTTTTTGAGGAACTTCTGTACCATTTCCACAGTGGCTGCACCAACTTACCTTTTCACTTGTACATTTAGTGCACGAGGGTTCTCTTTGCTCCACATCCTCACCAACATTTGTTACTTGTGGTCTTTTTGATAATAGCCGTTCTGACAGGTGTGAGGTGATATCTCATTGTGGTTTTGATTTGCCTTTCCCTGATGATTAACAATGTTGTGCATTTTTTCATGTGGCTATTGGCCATCTGTATTTCTTCTTTGGAAAAATGTCTGTTCAGGTCTTCTGCTTATTTTTTAATTGGGTTGTTTGTTTGTTTTTGATGTTGAGTTGTATGATCTGCCTGTGTATTTTGGATATTAACCCCTTATCAGTCATATCATTTGCAAATATTTTCTCCCATTCAGTAAGTTGTCTTTTTTGTTTTGTGGATGGTTTCCTTTGCTGTGCAAAAGATTTTAAGCTTAATTAGGTTCCATTTATTTTTTGCTTTTATTTCTTTTATCTTAGGAGACAGAGCCAAAAAAATATATATTGCTACAATTTATGTCAAAGAGTGTTCTGTCTATGTTTTCTCCTAGGAGTTTTATGGTTTCTGACCTTACATTTAGATCTTCAATCCCTTTTGAGTTTAATTTTATATATGGTTTGAGAAAATGTTCTCATTTCATTCTTTTACATGTAGCTGTCCCGTTTTCCCAGCACAATTTATTGAAGAGTCTCTCTTTTCTCCATTGTATATTCTTGCCTCCTTTGTTGTAGATTAACTGACCATAAGTGCATGAATTTATTTCTGGGCTCTCTATTTTGTTCCATTGAGCTACATCTCTGCTTTTGTGCTGGTACCATACTCTTTTGATTACTGTAGCTTTGTAGCACAGTCTGAAGGAGAAAAGACCTTTTATTCTATCTTTAGAAAATATTACAAAATCATTGTTATGTGAAGACATGGTCAAATGAAACCAAAAAGCAGCAGGAGAAAAGTATTACAAAAGTATGTGAGGTGGTTAGCTCTTTTAAATTACATTATTTCCTGGATTTGAGGATGTTTTTGGTATTTGTCAGCTTAATTTTTTTTTAACTCTGGGGATAATTTTACGTTTACAGAAAAGCTCCAAAAATAGTACAGAGAGTTCCCATTTATCCTTAACCCAGCTTCCATTAATGTTAACATTTTACAGGTACATTCATCCAAACTAAGAAACCAACATTTGGTACAATATCATTAACTAGACTACAGACTTTATTCAGATTTCACCAATTTTTCCATTAACATCATTTTTTCTTTTCCAAGATCCAATCCAGGATCCCACATTGCATTTGGTCATCATGTCTCCTTAGTTTCCTCCCACCTGTGATGTTTACTTGACAGTAATTCATTAAATGATACACTTGCTTTATATGATTTTCTGAATTTCTGTTATATTTAACAATAACAAATTAAAAACAAAAACAAAAAAAAATCATAATGGTTTCTCATTGCTCTTAGAATAAGGGCAGCCATCCTCAGCCTGGCCAGTGAGGCCCAAATGACCTTGTGCCAACCTACCTCTACAGCCTCTCCCTGACTCATAGTAGCCTAGTCAAGCCGGCCTCCTTTCCATCTCTTGTATTTTACCTTGCTCCTTCCTGCCACAGGGCCTTTGCACCTGCTATTTCCTCTCCCTGGCACACTCTTCCCTCCTCTTTGCCAAGGTAACTCCTACTCCTCTGTTGATATCATTTCAGCATCTCTCATGCAGTCCAGCCTTGCCTGGCCTCCCTAGCTGTGTAGAATCTCCTTACCACAGGCTCTCATTGCTGTCCACAGGGGCAATGCTACACTGGTTTGAGTTTTTTTTTTTTTTTTTTTTGCTGTACGCGGGCCTCTCACTGCTGTGGCCTCTCCCGTTGCGGAGCACAGGCTCCGGACACACAGGCTCCGCGGCCATGGCTCGCGGGCCCAGCCGCTCCGCGGCATGTGGGATCTTCCGGGATCGGGGCACGAACCCGTGTCCCCTGCATCGGCAGGCGGACTCTCAACCACTGCGCCACCAGGGAAGCCCTGGTTTGAGTTTTTAAGGAGAGGCTAGAGAACCTGAATTGCTGTGTAGAATGAGAAGAATTTCAAGTTTCCCACAGCCACCTAGCAATCCATGAGGGAGGGGCAGGCAGAAGAGATCAGAGGGGACAGCAGAACCAGCAAAATGCAAGAGGCATGTGTTTTTAAGCATGACTTTTGTTATTAATTTCTAATTTTAGTGCATTAGGCATTAGGGGCAGATGACATGGTCCGTATATTGATTCTATGAAATTTATTACAGCTTCTTTCACGGCCAGTTTAAATGTTCTTCTGGTGCTCAAAAAGAATGTGAATTCTCTGTTGGGTGTAGGGTTCTATTATACCTGATAGATCAAATTTATTAATTGTATTGTTTAGATCATCAGTATCTCTAATTTTTGTCTTGCTCTGCTGGTGTCTAGGTTTCTAAGGGGAGTGACTTTGGAGTTACACAGGCTTAAGGATATTTATTTATAAGTAAAAAGATAAAGATTAATTTCTAAAAATTATACATTTTTCAAATTGTTGGGATTGGGGAGAAACAACAAAGAAAACACAGACCAGAAAGCAAATGAGGGAAAACGAGGAGGTATTAAAAAGCAATCTGAATCTATAAAAGATGACACAACTAAATCTATCTGCATAACAATAATTGAATGGGAGAGACTTGCCAACTGAAAGAAAATACTTTCAGATACAGTTTTTAAAAACATAATGAAAATATATGCTATCAATAAAAGATATGCCTAAAATAAAAATGCTCAAGGAGTTTGAAAGTAAAAGAATTGAAACTCAGTGGGTTTTAAAATAACTTGACGGCTTTCTGCCCATGGATGCCGCCAAGTGAGCATCGTTGACGTCTCCCCCCTCCACTGCCGTCATGTCTAAGTCAGGGTCTCCCAAAGAGCCCGAACAGCTGCGGAAGCTCTTCATCGGAGGTTTGAGCTTTGAAACAACCGATGACAGTCTGAGGAGCCATTCTGAGCAATGGGGAGCGCTCACAGATTGTGTGGTAATGAGGGATCCAAGCACCAAGCGCTCCAGAGGCTTCGGGTTTGTCACATATGCCATTGCAGAGGAGGTGGATATGGCCATGAATGCAAGGCCACACAAGGAACAGAATAGAAAGTCTGGAAATAGCCTTACATGTGCATAGGATTTAATCTATGATAAAGATGATATCTCAAATATGTAAGAAAAGGACAACTTTACTTCCCACTTGTAAAAAAAAGAAAGTCATAAATATTAAATACAAATGTAGAATTCCAACTCATAAAAAAAAATGTCAGATAGATTAAAGATCTACACTCAAACCCCACTCAAGTAATAGAATAACATATAGGAGTTTACTTTTATACTTGGGGTTGCATCTCAACTGCTCAAAGAATTTGAATAAACAGTTCACAAGGGAAATACAAAGGGCAGTTTAACATATGCAAAAAAGTTTAACCTCACTGGTAGCTTAAAATTGTAAATTAATACAAAGTGATACCCAATGTGGGGGGCAAAAGCATACCCTTGGGGTGAGTATGAACTGGCAAAGCCTTTTTAAAGACCAATTCAGCAATATCTATCAATAATTTAAAACAAGTTATCCCTATAATCTGGCAAGTCCATTTCAAGGAATTTACACTGTGGAAATCCTCACATAAATGTACAAAGAACATTGTAAAAGGATGTTCATTTCTGCTTTAAAACGGCAAACCACTTGGGATGGAACCTAAATATCCATTAATAGAGATGAAGTCACAGCATATCAGAGAAAAGGCCATGAGCGATGCAGGCTGCTGAGGAAAGGGGAGCTGTAGTCTCACTGGTCCTGTGCTGAGGAAAATTTCTGGCAGAGACTACTGGCCTGAGAGTCTGAGGGTCACTCAGACCTTCAGTGCCATCCAGGATGAGCTGTGGTCTCCAAGTGCCAGAGTTTCTTTATACTGCTAGACTTCAGCTTTGGTGACTAACTTCTCATTTATTTTTAGAAAAACACTTAAGCCCTAGGCCTTTTAGTTAGGCAAATTATAAAGATATATCCAACATCCTATTTTAAAATAATAAAGGTTTAAAACAGTAAGAATCTCTGCATATTTTATATTGCCGAGGATGGAGGGGAAAAGTGTCTTTGTAAATGGTTCCCTTTCATTCATGTATTGATGCAACAAATGAGGGACAGACATGGCCTCTCAAGAAGCTGTCTTCACGGAGGGAGGAACTCTCATGAGGGAACAGTTATGAAATACTTAACCACAAAAATAAAAACTGAAAACTTCAGTAAGCACTGGGAAGGGATGGCATAGGATATGGGAGCCTGTATTATGGGGTTTATATGTAGGAGTCTATAGTATAGGGAATATAGCTGGACTTCATTTCGGTTGGTCAGGGAAGGTTTCCCTGAGGAAATTGCCTTAGGTGAAACCCAAGAAAGGTAAGAAGCAGAAAGGAATCCCAGAAGAGTTTGCATAAAAAGGAAAGGGCTTGTGCAAAGGCCCAAGGCAGGGAATTACTGGGAACATTTATGACGTTAAGAAAAGGCTGGTGTGGCCTGAGTACAGAGTGGGATGGCAGGAGGGAAAGGCAGGAGCCTGTGGGCCACTTTAAGGATTTGAGATTTTCTACTAAGGGCAATGCAAAACTATTTGTGGATTAGGAAAATGTTTATTTTCAACAAATATGATTCAGACCAGGCAGTCTCCAGAGTTTTGGGCAAGGGTGTGGGTATATACTGGTCAAAACAGTTACCCACAGGAAATTGGGAGGAGAGCCAGGAAGGCAGCCAGAAGTACTCCAGGGCAAATCTCCTCTTCAATATGGAGACCCTGAGGGCACCCCCCCCCCGGCAGTGCCAAAGCACATTTGTGGGGCTGTTTTGTGAGGCTGTGCACAAGCTATAATCCAGACAGATGAATCCAGACATTGGGAGGTACACTGATGGTGATCTTGGGTGGGGATGGGATGCAGGAAATGGGTAAGTTTTGAGTAAGTTCTGCCATATTGATGGAGAATTGTGCTGCCTAATTTTCCAATTAAAAAAAAATTCAGATTATAATATGAAATTTTAAAGTTTTTAGTGTTTGCAGCAATTTCAAAATTTATAAAATATAAATCAAATATATTTGAGGTTGGATATTTTATTAGTTGCCTGTAGCCATTACAATAAATTACCACGAACTTGGTGGCTTAAAACAGCACAAATGTATTCCCTTGCTGTTCTAGGGTCCAGATATCTGCAATCAGTTTTGTTTGTTTGTTTGTTTGTTTCAGGATCTTTAGATCTATTTTTTTTATTTTTTTATTTTTTTATACATCTTTATTGGAGTATAATTGCTTTACAATGGTGTGTTAGTTTCTGCTTTATAACAAAATGAATCAGTTATACATATACATATGTTCCCATATCTCTTCTCTCTTGCGTCTCCCTCCCTCCCACCCTCCCTATCCCACCCCTCCAGGCGGTCACAAAGCGCCGAGCTGATCTCCCTGTGCTATGCAGCTGCTTCCCACTAGCTATCTACCTTACGTTTGGTAGTGTATATATGTCCATGCCTCTCTCTCGCTTTGTCACAGATTACCCTTCCCCCTCCCCATATCCTCAAGTCCATTCTCTAGTAGGTCTGTACCTTTATTCCAGTCTTACCCCTAGGTTTTACTGGTCTAAAATCAAGGCATTTCCTTCTGGAGGCTCTAGGGGAGAATCTACTTCCTTGCATTTCAGAGCTTTTGGTGATGCCTGCATTCCTTAGCTCCTGACCCCTTCCTCCAGCCTCTTGTTTCCATCTTCACATCTCTTACTTCTGTAGTCAAATCACCCCCTGCTTCCTTCTTATAAGGGTACTTGTGATTACATGTAGGGCCCACATACATGGATAATCCAGAATAATCTTCCCATTTCAAGTTCCTTAACTTAGTCACATCTTCAGAGTCCCTTTTGCTATATGTATAAAATTATATTCACAAGTATCAGGGATTAGTATCTGAATATCTTTGGGGCCATTATTCAGGTTATCACAGGTATATAGTTGAATATAGCCCTCAGATTTGAACCTATCTCAGATTTTCCCCCAGCTACAATAATAAAATGTCCCTAGGGCTTCCCTGGTGGCGCAGTGGTTGAGAGCCCGCCTGCCGATGCAGGGGTCACGGGTTCGTGCCCCGGTCCAGGAGGATCCCACATGCTGCGGAGTGGCTGCGCCCGTGAGCCATGGCCGCTGGGCTTGCGCGTCTGGAGCCTGTGCTCCGCAACGGGAGAGGCCACAGCAGTGAGAGGCCCATGTACCACACAAAAAAAAAAAAGTCCCTAAATTATCCCAATACTCTGGTCCCTAAACCTATGATACTTTTTTTTTTAACAGCTTTACTGAGGTTCAATGTATATGCTCTAAAGTTCACCCATTGAAATTATATAAGTACATACATAATTCAATTATGTTTAGTAGATTTACAGAGTTATGCAACTATTACAACAATCCAGATTTTTTGCAGTCAATCCCCACCCCTAAATCCAGCCCAGGCATCCACTAATCTACTTCTATCTGTATAGATTTACCTTTTCTGTATACTTCATGTTAATGGGATCATATCATATACAGTCATTTGTGTCTAGCTTTCACTTAGTATAATGTTTCTGAGGTTCATCTTTGTCATAGTGTGTGTCAGTAATCAGTAGTTACTCCTTTTTATCACTGAGTAGTGTTCCATTGCATGAATAAATCACATTATGTTTATCCATTAAGCTGTTAATGGACATTTGGATTATTTCCTAGTTTTGGCTATTGTGAGTATTGCTGCTACGAATATTCATGTACAATGCTTTGTGTGGACATATGTTTTCATTTGTAAGTTTATTTTTAATTTTTTAAGAAACTGCCAAACTGTTTTCCAAAGTGGCTGTACCACTTTACACTCCCGTCACGAATGTATGTGGAATCCAGTTTCTCCACGTCCTTGCCAATACTTGTATAGAATATCTTTTTCCCATTGAATTGCCTTGGAAACTTTGCCAAAACTAAATTGACCTTATGTGTGAGGGCTCATTTCTGGACTCTCAATTCTATTTCATTGGTCTATATGTCCATCTTAATGCCAGTACCATGTTGTGTTGATTACTGTAATTCTGTAGTAAGTTTTGAAATCAGAAATTGTGAGTCCTCCAACTTTTTTTTTTCAAGATTGTTTTAGCTATTCCAGATCTTTTGCATTTCCATATTAATTTTAGAATTAGCTTGTCAATTTCTGCAAAAAACACAGCTGGGATTTTGATAGGGATTGCCTTGAATCTGTACATCAGTTGGGGCAGTATAACCATCTTAACAATAGTAGTTTTTTGTGAATTTCTTAGCATTTTCTATATGCAGGATCATGTCATTTTTGAATAAAGACAGTTTTACTTCTTTTCCAATGTGAATTGCTTCATTTTTATTTTTTACTTTTTGGCCTTATCACACTATCTAAAACCTCCAGCACAATGTTGATTAAAAGTGGCAGCAGGGGGCTTCCCTGGTGGCACAGTGGTTGAGAGTCCGCCTGCCGATGCAGGGGACACGGGTTCGTGCCCCGGTCTGGGAAGATCCCACATGCCGCGGAGCGGCTGGGCCCGTGAGCCATGGCCGCTGAGCCTGCGCGTCCGGAGCCTGTGCTCCGCAACGGGGAGAGACCACAACAGTGAGAGGCCCACGTACCGCAAAAAAAAAAAAAAAAAAAAAAAAAAGTGGCAGCAGGGAATTCCCTTGAGGTCCAGTGGTTGGGACTCTGTGCTTCCACTGCAGGGGCACGGGTTCAATCTCTGGTTGGGGAACTAAGATCCCACATGCCACCCAGTGCAGCCTCAAAAAAGAAAAAAAAAGGAAAAAAAATGGCAAGAGCAGATATCCTTGCCTTGTTCCTGAATTTATAGGGAAACATTCAGTCTTTTACCACGACATTTAATATTGACTGTAGGGACTTCCCTGGTGGCTCAGTGGTTAAGAATCCACCTGCCAATGCAGGGGACATGTGTTCGAGCCCTGGTCCGGGAAGATCCCACATGCTGTGGAGCAACTAAGCCCGTGCGCCACAACTACTGAGCCTGTGCTCTAGAGCGCACAAGCCACAACTACTGAGCCTGTGTACTACAAGCACTGAAGACCACGCACCTAGAGCCCGTGCTCCACAACACGAGAAGCCACCACAATGAGAAGCCCGCACACTACGATGAAGAGCAGCCCCCACTCGCCGCAACTAGAGAAAGCCCGTGCGCAGCAGCGAAGACCCAATGCAGCCAAAAAATTAAAATAAATTAAAAATATATATAGACTATAGATTTGAGTTAGATACACTTTATCACATTGAGAAAGTCCCCTTTTATTCCTAGCTTAAGAGCTTTTATCATTAATGGATGGTGGATTTTGTCAAATGTTTTTTCCACATCTACTGAAATGACATTATGGTTTTTGTCATTTATTTTATTAATATGGTGATTTACCCTCATTGATTTTCAGATGTTAAACCAACCTTGCACTAACTCTATTTATATGTTGCTGGATTTTACTTGATAATGTTGTGTTAAGGATTTTTGCAAGTATGTTCATAAGGGATATTGGTCTGTTTTCATAGAATGAGTTGGGGAGTGTTCCTTTCTCCTCTGCTTTATGGAAGAATTTGTGAAAGATAATATTATATCATCTTTAATTATCTAATAGAATTCACCAGTGAAATGTTCTAGGACTGAGCTTTTTTTTTTTTTTTTGGCTGTGCTGAATCTTTGTTGCTGCGTGTGGGCTTTTCTGTAGTTGCGGCTAGCAGGGGTTACTCTTCGTTGCAATGTGCAGGCTTCTCATTGCAGTGGCTTATCTTGTTGCGGAGTGTAGGCTCAACGTGTGCGGGCTTCAGTATTTGCAGCGTGCGGGCTCAGTAGTTGTGACACAAGGGCCCCAGAGCCCATGGGCTTCAGTAGTTGCGGCATGTGGGCTCAGTAGTTGTGACACACAGGCTTAGTGGCCCCACGCATGTGGGATCTTCCTGGCCCAGGGATCAAACCCATGTCCCCTGTACTGGCAGGCAGATGCTTATTTATTTATTTATTTTGGGCTGCATTGGGTCTTTGTTGCTGTGTACGGGCTTTCTCTAGTTGTGGTGAGCGGGGGCTACTCTTTGTTGTGGTGCGTGGGCTTATTGCAGTGGCTTCTCCTGTTGCGGAGCACAGGCTGCAGGCACACAGGCTTCAGTAGTTGTGGTTTGCAGGCTCCAGAGTGCAGGCTCAGCAGTTGTAGCACACGGGTCTTAGTTGCTCTGCAGCATGTGGGTCTTCCCGGACCAGGGATCGAACCCGTGTCTCCTGCATTGTCAGGCGGATTCTCAGCCACTGCGCCACCAGGGAAGTCCCCCCAGAGACATTTTTTAATGTGGTTCTTAGTACAGCAAGCATTTTGAAGCCTTGTTGCCTGAGAATTTCTTTTTGAAGTATAGTTGATTTATAATATTGTGTTAGTTTCAGGCATACTGCATAGTGATTCAGGGTTTTTTTCAGATTATATTCCATTATAGGTTATTACAAGTTATTGAATATAATTCCCTGTGCTATACAGTAAATCCTTGTTGCTTATCTATCTTATGTATAGTAGTTTGTATCTGTTAATTCTGTACTCCTGATTTGTCCTACCCTCCCTCTCCCCTTTGGTAACCATAAGTTTGTTTTCTATGTCTGTGAGTCTATTTCTGTTTTATATATAGATTCATTTGTATTATTTTTTTAGATTCCACATATAAGTGGTATAATATATTTATCTTTCTCTGTCTGACTTACTTCACTAAGTATGATATTCTCTAGGTCCATCCATGTTGCTGCGAATGGCAATACTTCATTCTTTCTTATGGCTTAGTAATATGCCATTGTATGTTGTATACCACATCTTTTTAAGCCAGTTGTCTGTTGATGGGTACTGGGTTTGTTTCCACGTCTTGGCTGTTGTAAACAGTGCTGCTATGAACATTAGGGAGCATGTATCTTTTCAAATTAGAGTTTTTCTTTTTTCCTAGATATATGCACAGGAGTGGGATTGCTGGATCATATGGTAGCTTTATTTTTGTTTTTTTAAGTACCCTCCATACTGTTTTCCAGAGTGGCTGCACCAATTTACATTCCCACCAACAGTGCAGGAGGGTTCCCTTTCCTGAGATTTTTTTTTTTGCGGTACGCGGGCTTCTCACTGTTGTGGTCTCTCCCGTTGTGGAGCACAGGCTCCAGACACGCAGGCTCAGTGCCCATGGCTCACGGGCCCAGCCGCTCCGCGGCATGTGGGATCATCCCGGACCGGGGCACAAAGCCGTGTCCCCTGCATCGGCAGGCGGACTCTCAACCACTGCACCACCAGGGAAGCCCTGAGTGGGTTTTTTTGTTGTTGTTGTTGTTGTTTTTAAGTCTTTTCACATTTGAAAGACAAGCTGGCTGGATATAAAATTATAGGTTCAAAGTTACTTTCTTTTAGTACTTAACAAATATTACTTCATTGTGTTCTTGTGCCCAATGCTGTGACTGAGAGGTCTAATATCTGTTAGAATTTTCTCTTTGGTATTTTTAAATTTTGACATCCATTATCTCATGTGGGCTTTCCCTTCTCTCTTTTATTTTCCACTCTGTGGCCCTTTCAATATGAGGTCATTCATCCTTTTTAAATCTGAAGAATGTAGATCTATTGTTCTTCAAATATATTCTTCTTTTCAGTTTCATTTTCTCCTTCTGAATTCCTGTTATATGGATGTGGGCGTTCTACTTCTTTCCTCCTTATTTCTTAACTTTTATTTTTTATCTCCTCATTCTTCAATGAGTCCTTCTTGGACTCATATCTCAATATGATATTCTGACTAATTAATCTATTTTTATCTGTTATATATCACAATTATTGTTTTCTTTATTTCAGTTATTATCTTTTTCCTTTGATTCTTTCAAATTTTTTCTTGTTTTTGTTTTACACTGCTAATATCTCTTCTGTGTATTTATAGAACTGATTTGAAATTCTTGGCCCATATGTACTAATGAATATTTCTGCTTCTGTCCTGCTGTTTCTGATCTTACATGTTGTGATTTTATTTTTCTTTTGGTTTAATTTTACTCTGAGTATCTCAACATTTTGGCTTGTTAGCCCATATTCCCTGGGGGTATTGGCTGCTCTGCCCTACACTGACTCTGGGGGAAGGACAGAAGGCCACTCAGTGTCTGCTAGCCTGTTAAGTTCAAGGAGAGGACAGGGATTCAGATCTCGAGTGGAGTACCCCAGGCATCACGCAATCACAGGTCATCACTCCTGCTTGTTTGCATTTGGCCCCAAAACTCCTTGGGTTCTTGGTTTCACTTTCCACCCTGTGTTGAAAGGAAGCTGCCTCTACTGATTGGAAGGGCCAGCCTGGGGGTTTGGAGGACAAAGGGTGGAGGAGTGAAGGATTATTCAAAAACAGTTGTTCCCCCAGTTTATCAACTCTTGACACTGGCAGGGCTTTATGCTGCCCTGAGTTCATCCCCAGAGACACCCTGACCAGTGGTCTGAGCCACTGCATCTGCAGTTCTGCAGTGAAGGACAAGCAATGACCGTCCAATGCAAAGGTGTGGGAGAGGCAAGAGCAAAAAGTCAATCACTTTTCCACACCTATGGTCAATTAATCTTCGACAAAGAGGCAAGAATATACAATGGAGAAAAGACAGTCTCTTCAGCAAGTGGTGTTGGAAAAGCTGGACAGCCACATGTAAATCAATGCAGTTAGGACACTCCCTCACACCATATACAAAAATAAACTCAGAATGGCTTAAAAACTTAAATATAAGACATGACACCGTAAAACTCCTAGAAGAAAACATAAGCAAAACATTCTCTGACATAAATCATAGCAATGTTTTCTTAGGTCAGTCTCCCAGTCTCTATTGAAATAAAGGCAAAATAAACAAATGGGACCTAATCAAACTTGTAAGCTTTTTCACAGCAAAGGAAACCATAAACAAAATGAAAGGACAACCTACGGACCAGGAGAGAATATTTGCAAATGATGTGACCAACAAGGGCTTGATTTCCAAAATATACAAATAGCTCATACAACTCAGTAACAAAAAACCAAACAACCCAATCAAAAAATGGGCAGAAGACCTAAACAGACATTTCTCCAAAGAAGACATACAGATGGCCAATACTCATATGTCAACATCACTAATTATTAGAGAAATGCACATAAAACTACAATGAGGTATTACCTCACACCAGTCAGAATGGCCATCATCAAAAAGTCTACAAATAATAAATGCTGGTGGGGGTGTGGAGATAAGGGAGCCCTCCTACACTGTTGGTGGAAATGTAAATTGGTGCAGCCACTGTGAAAAACAGTATGGAGGTTCCTTTAAAAACTAAGAATAGAGTTACCATATGATCCAGCAATCCCACTCCTAGGCATATATCCAGAAAAGACAAAAGCTCTAATTCGAAAAGATACATGCACCCCAATGTTCATAACGGCACTATTTACAATGGATGAGACATGGAAGCAAACTAAGTGTCCATCAACAGATGAATGGATAAAGAAGATGTGATAGATATATATAGATATAGATATATACACACCCACACACACACAATGGAAAAGAGTGAAATAATGCCATTTGCAGCAACATGGATGGACCTAGAGATTATCATATTAAATGAAGTAAGTCAGACAAAGACAAATATCGTATCACTTATATGTGGAATCTAAAAAATAGTACAAATGAACTTATTAACAAAACAGAAACAGACTCACAGACATAGAAAACAAACTTATGGGGGGTGGGATGAATTGGGAGATTGGGATTGACATATATACAGCACTGTGTGTAAAATGGATAACTAATGAGATCCTACTGTATAGCACAGGGAGCTCTACTCAGTGCTCTGTGGTGACCCAGATGGGAAGGAAATCCAAAAAAGAGAGGCTATATGTATACGTATAGCTGATTCACTTTGCTGTACAGCAGAAACTAACACAACATTGTAAAGCAACTATACTCCAATAAAAATTAATAAAGAAAAGATTTTAAAAAAAGAAAACAAGCTTATGGTTACCAAAGGGGAAGGGGGAGAGGGATAGATTGGGAGTATGGGATTAAACAGCACATTTTACCATAAATAAAATTAAAAACAAGGATTTACTGTACAGCAGAACTAGATTCAATATCTTGTAATAAACTATAATGGAAAAAAGCAAAAAATAAATTTTAAAAAGTCAATCACTTTTCTTTTATCCTTATGGTTACAGCTACCCTTGCCTTGGACTGTAACTACCCTCCACCCACACATACACACACAACCACAAACACACAGTCCAATTCTAAGTAGCCGTTTAGCTCCCCAGTGGTTTCTTCTTTGTTGTTATTTCCAGGATTTCATATTTCTCTCTATAATTCCTCCTGTGTTCAGTTCGGGGAGGGAGCCAGCAGCCCAAGTGAATTCCCATCTTGGTAGGAACTGGGGCAGCCATGAGATGTCTATTAGTCAATTCGAAGGAGAGGTAAACTAGACAGTTGGATAGACAAGTAAGGGGAGAGACTGGGGCTAGAGATACATATTTGAGTCATCAGGGCTTAGGTGGTTTTTCAAGCCATGAGTCTGGATGCAATCCTCTGGGGAAGGAATATAAATACAAGAGGCATTTTGTATAGATACAGGAGTATATTTTGAAAAATATACTCCTTACTGTAAGTAAAATTCTAAATCTGGTTTGTACATTAATCCCTTATCAATTTGGCCAGTGTGAATCAGTCCTGGTGAGAATGCTCACTTTGGGGACCTCACAAAATTCAAGTGTCTGGTTCAGCAAATCTAAGGCTCAGAACCTGGCCTATTATGTCTCCAAGGTCATGTGCCATGCCCTGTCCCTACCACCAGACTCCCTCTGCTCATATTTCCTGTATTAGTTTAACTTCCTGTGTAATGTGAGGGGTAGAAAAAATGGTGCTTATAAAAAAGTTTTGGAAATCAATAGCGTCTGAACAATTGTAAAATGCGTAATCTTTCTAACTGTGATGTTCCTTTTCTCTCTGAGTGGACAAATAGATGTGTTCACATCCTCACAGGATGCTCAGGACTTGAGGACAAGCTCCTGCACAGGCTGAAGATCCATGAGTCAGGTGACAGCAGATCCTGAGGCATATGGAGGAACACAACTGGGCTGTTGTCATTGCTTGGGGTACCCAGGAGCTCAGGCAGGTTCCCACTCAGCCAGGAAGTTAACTGAAAAGGCTGAGTGAAGGCACAGGGAGAGAATGTACAATCAAAGACCAGTGAGTAGGGAGATCGGAGACCACAGCCTGGAAATCTGAGACCCTGGTAGGCAAAGGAGGGCACTCCAAATTTTAAGATCTCCCAGCATTCAAAAACCCTCACTATCCTGTGATTTCTTCAAAAGACCTTATCTTCCATCCCATTCCATCAAGCCATAGCTAAAATATTGTCATGGCTAACACCAAACCACTGTTGAAACCCTAGCCTCTCAATATCCCACTTTCTGACACCAACCTGCTACCCCTCCAACTCTTGTACCCTTAGTCTCTCAGTGCTTGCTCTTCAATCTTATTGAGGCTTCTATCCCTTGACAACAGTCAACCAGTATTCATTGAGTATCTACTATGTGCCAGGTATAGTATTAGGTGCTTTCCTTCCTCATTCCCTCCTATTGGATGCTCCAAGGAGCATCACTCTCAACTTGACCCCTCAAACTTCCACTGCACTTGCCCCAAACAAGGTCTACCACCCAACTTCAACAATCCTGCTAGGAAGGAATTCCCTGGAAGTCCAATGGTTAGGATTCTGTGCTTCTACTGCAGGGGGCATGGGTTCCATCACTGGTCTGGGAACCAAAAATCTGCATGCCATGCAGCACGGCCAAAAAAAAAAAAAACAAACAAAGAAAAAACAAACAAACCCCCAATCCTGCTCTGAAAGGGTCCTTTGATCAGACACCAACACCATCAGTCCTCGACCATCACACACAAGCACATACACTCAGAGAAACGAGCCAGTAACGTCCTTGAATAATATTCACAGCTTCCACAGCAAATCATCCTGAGCCATCTACCCTTCCCAGCCTGTTTCTAATCCTTCAGACTTCCAGTTTCTAGTTCCTTGTTTGCCTGTTTAGGACCACACCTTGCCCCTCACACCTGTTTGGCCTGCTGTCTTTCCTCTCAGGCTCCATCCTATTAGAACCTATTAGAACCTTTACTTACTCTGCTCCTATATGGTGGCTTCCTTGCCTGTCTCACTCTGTTCACAGGTGCGCTTCCTGCCTCCCCGCCCCACCCACCTGCCACCCCTGCCGTCTGGAGTCCACCTCACCCACAGCTCGTCCTGAAGTTACCAGTAGCCTCCAAGTTGCCAAATTCAGTAGATATTTTGCAGTCCTTCCTTGGCCTCTCTGAGGCAATTGACACAGCAGACAACTTCCTTTTTAAAAGGGAATTTATACAAATACTATGTAAGTACATTCTATTATTCCAAAAGAAAAAAGAAATCAAAACCATACTGATATAGATAAAGGATAAAATTCAGCCTTAGCCTCCACCCCTGCCTCTTCTTGCCCCAGAGGTAATTTTTATTAACAGACTGCTGTGGCTTCTTCAAGGGCTTTTTAAATTTATTTACCTCCATATAGATTGACTTGGACTTTTTCTAGTATATAAATTGGATAATGCCACATTGCTTTTTCATTAAACAACATGTATAAGAGATTTTCCAGTCATTATGCATAAATCCATCTCTTTTTTTATTGAGGTATAGTTGATTTACAATATTATGTTAGTTTCAGGTGTACAACATAGTGACTCAAAATTTTTGTAGATTATACTCCATTTAAAGTTATTGTAAAATATTGGTTATATTCCCTGTGCTATATGACATATCTTTGTAGCTTACTTATTTTATACATAGTAATTTGTACCTCTTAATCCCATACCCCTATCTTGCCCCTTCCCCCTCCCCTCTCCCCACTGGTAACCACTGGTTTGTTCTCTATATCTGTGAGTCTGTTTCTGTTTTGTTATATTCACTCGTCTGTTTTATTTTTTAGATTCCATATATAAATGATAACATAAGAGTATTTGTATTTCTCTTTCTGACTTATGTCCATCCATGTTGTTGCAAATGGCAAAATTTAATTCTTTTTTATGGCTGAGTAATATTCCATATATATATTATCTCACATCTCATTACCCATTCATCAGTTGATAGACACCTAGGTTGTTTCCATGTCTTGGCTATTGTAAATAATGCTGCTATGAACATTGGGGTGCATGTATCTTTTCAAATTTTGTTTCCTTCAGACGTATTCCCAGGAGTGGAATTGCTGGTAGATCCATCTCTTCTATTTTTTTTAAGATTTTTTTTGATGTGGACCATTTTTAAAGTCTTTATTGAATTTGTTACAATATTGCTTCTGCTTTATGTTTTGGTGTTTTGGCCATGAGGCATGTGGGATCTTAGATCCCCGACCAGGGATCGAATCCATACCCCCTTGCATTGGAAGCTGAAGTCTTAACCACTGGACTGCCAAGTCCCCATCTCTTCTTTTTTTTTTTTTAATTTATATTTACTTTTTTATTTTTGGCTGTGCTGGGTCTTTGTTTCTGTACGAGGGCTTTCTCTAGTTGTGGCAAGCGGGGGCCACTCTTCATCGCGGTGCGCGGGCCTCTTACTATCATGGCTTCTCTTGTTGCGGAGCACAGGCTCCAGATGCGCAGGCTCAGTCGTTGTGGCTCACAGGCCCAGTTGCTCCGCAGCATGTGGGATCTTCCCAGACCAGGGCCCGAACCCATGTCCCCTGCATTGGCAGGCAGATTCTCAACTACTGCGCCACCAGGGAAGCCCCCCATCTCTTCTTGAGTTAAACTATTCCATAGTGTTCCATTGCAGCAATGTTCCATAATTCATTAAATTGTGACCCTGCTGATGCACATTCAGGTTGTTTCCACATTTGAATTCTACAAACTGTGCTGTCGGCTCCCACTTCCTTGCAGGAGTGTGGCTTACTAGATACTTATGAAGGGCCCTCCTACTACAAAACAACTAGAGTTTACATAAAACATGAAATTTTTCTGAGCTCACTAAAAACAAGAAAAATCTCAAAAAAGAAAAGAAAAACAAACCCAAACAAAATACAAAGAAGCAAAAACCTTAAGCTGAAACCAGAAAGGTAAATGATAGGAACTCAAGTCAGGGCTGCCTGAGCCAAATGCCAACAGCAGCCCTCGATCAATCTGCAGGACTGAAGCAGGTGGGCACCTGAGCCTAGGACTCAACATCAAGGCCAGGACTCTATAAGGGAACCAAGGTTATTCCAGGCCCTGGTGCCCACAGTTTCTCCTGGAAGCGAAACCAGCCCCATTCTGGAGGAAAGCATCCCTATTCACCTAAACAGTCAAAGAGTACCACGCAAACCACGAAGAATGGCAGTCAGCAGAAACTATAAACAACAGATGTAGATTCTCAATTAGAGTGGAATTATCAGCTACATAATGGAAACTCCTATGTATGAACTGTTTAAGGAAATAAGAGATGGAATCACAAATGAGCAAGAGAAAAGAGACTATTTAAAAGGACAAAATAGGACTTCCCTGGTGGTCCAGTGGTTAAAAATCCGCCTGCCAATGCAGGGGACATGGGTTTGATCCCTGGTCCGGGAAGATCCCACATGCCGAGGGGCAGCTAAGCCCGTGCAACACAACTACTGAGGCCAAGCTCTAGAGCCCATGAGCTGCAGCTACTGAGCCCACGCGTCAAAACTACTGAAGTCCACGAGCTCTGGGCCCCGCGTGCCACAACTACTGAGCCCACAACGACTGAGCCTGCTGTGCCTAGGGCCCGTGCTCTGCAAAAAGAGAAGCCAACGCAATGAGAAGCCCACGCACTGCAATGAAGAGTAGCCCCCGCTTGCTGCAACTAGAGAAAGCCCACACGCAGCAACAAGGACCCAGCGCAGCCAAAAAAATAAATACATAGATACAATTTTTTAAAAAGGACAAAATAGAATAGAAAAAATTAGTGCTTCTAGAAAAGAAAAATGGAATTGTTAAAGTGAGAAAACAGTGAACATGGAACAAAGGGACAATATGATCATGTTGATGTGATGCAATATATAGTACACAGCCCTCTGTACAAAGTGGTCTCAACAAAACAAGAACGCAAAGCTGATCAAGCCTTCAGAGCTGATTTCCAGTTTACAGCAACACAGGACAGAAAAAAAAAAAAATTAAACGATACCACACCACGAGGAAGGTCAGAGATAAAAACAAAAATTGGGACATTCCACAGGACAACTGATCCAGTTTTTTCAACATGTCACTGTCATGAGAAAAACAAACAACAAAGACAAAAAGGAGAAATGGCCCTAGACTAAGAAAAATTTATAAGACACAATTACTAAATGTAGTATGTGGATCCTAATGCAAACAGACCAACTATGAAAAGACATTTCTGAGAAAATTGGGGAAATTTGAATATGACCTGATATTAGAGAATACCAAGGAATTATTGTTAATTTTGTTAAATGGGATAATGGCATTATGTCTATGTAAGAAAAAGTTCACATATTTTAGAGATGCATTAAGTCTAAATTTTGTTTCCAAATACTTCATCAACACACACACAAGGGGAAAAGATGAAGCAAGTTTGACAAAATTTTGATAATTGTTGAATCTGGGTAATAGATATATGGCAATTCATTAAACTGTTCTCCCCCATTTTTCAGGTATGTTTGAAATCGTCCATAATAAATTACTTTTAAATCTCTAGAGAAAGCTATTATACTTATCTTGTTAACATTTATAAAATCTCCCAAGTTTTACTGTTAGAGAATGCTTTATAAATTCTATATGAACAATTTTATGCTTAGTCTTTCTAATTCATTTTTCACAGTAATTAATACTTGTAGAATACTGTGTAACATTCTCTAAGTGTCATCACTTTGAGATCATTGCAATAATCTTGTGAGGTACATATTATTGCCATCATGCAAAAAAAAAATACATGTTGTTTTCTTCTTATGCATGAGGAACAGTAAAACATTGCACCTAAATTTTCGGTTTTTTTTTTTTAACATTCCAATATAAGACTCATTTCTTTTTTTAAAAACTTTTTAATTTTTATTTATTTATTTTTTTGGTCGTGCCTCATGGCATGTGGGATCTTAGTTCCCTGACCAGGGATTGAACCCCTGTCCCCTGCATCGGAAGCACAGAATTTTAACCACTGGACCACCAGGGAAGTCCATGAGGCTCATTTCTAAAAACATTCTTCTTTTTCCTGCCAACTTTCCAACTTAGCTAGGAGATTTTTTCTGACCATAAAAGTAATACATTCTTGCTGTATGAAATTTTAATAACATATAAAAATATAGAAGAGGGGGAAAAAATCACACAGAATCAAAATGCCCAGATGCAGTAATGAATATCACTGTGATATATTTCCTTTTATTCTTTTAAATATATGGTCTTATTAAATACTGAATAATTATAAAAGAAGATTTATTACATATGTTTAAAATACAAGGAATAAAAACAAAGCAAACATCAGTGGATCCACCACCCAGTTAATAAACCAGAACTTTTGAAATCCCTGCTGCCCTTCCCAGATCCCAGCCCTTTCATTCCCAACGACATTAAGGTGTTTTGAATTTTGTGTTTTCACTTCACTTTTCCTTATAGTTTTACCACATATGTATTAAGCAATTCCACATGGTCCAAACTGGTACCCACTTCTAAGCAATATGTTGTTTCATTTAGTCTTGACTTTTCTATAAAATCATACTGCATGTATTTTTCTGTAGTTTGCTTTTTCATGGTCATGAGATTTGTTCGTGTTGATTTGTGTAGCTATATTGCATTTATTTTTCACTGCTCTATTGTGTTGCAAGGACCACAGTCTTGTTTATTTTTCTTATCCTACTTTCAATGGATCACACTTTTATTTATGTGCATAATATATATATAATTGAGATAAGTGTGTATATAACTGATATATTGATTTTTTTGCTTAAAATTATTTAAGATAATTTTGTACACTATTTTTAAAACTTTATCAATACCATGTAAATGACTTCATAATATTCATTTTATGTACATATAATAATTTAGTTAAACATTCCCCAGTGGTGGAATTTAATCTTCCTTCAGTTTTTCCATCAATAAATAATACCACACAGGGAACTATATTCAATATCCTGTGATAAACCATAATGGAAAAGAATATGAAAAAGAATATTATGTAAAAATAATATAGAGTATATATTCAGTTGTCTAACTGAAATCCCAGAAGGGCATTATAGAGAGACTATAGGAGAAGCAATATATGAAGAGATAGAGGAAGAGTATTCCAGAACTGATGAAGTATATGAATACACAGATACAGAATGGATGCACAGCATAATATCAAGCATGATAAATAAAAAGAAATCCACCCCTAGATGCTTGGAAGGAAAGTGAAGAATACTAAAGACAAAGAAAGAGTTGTAAAAGCAGCCAGAGATTAAAAATTGTTTTAGTTAAAAATCTTATAATCTTAAAATTGAATTGGAAATATCAATATGAACTCAGGGCTTACTTTAAAAAAAAATAACATGTATTTTCCAGCTCTGTCTTCTGAAGAAATGAGAATCCAGTAGCAATAAGCACCTTTAGTGACCAAACTTTGCTCTCTAAATACCACCTCTCACAAAAAGGAACCAGGGCTCCCTGGAGAAATGGATGATTCCAGCTCTAGGGCAGGAAATGTTCAAGTTGAACCTAGGAGATCTATTGAACCATAAAGTAAAGAAGTTGTCAACAACTACCTGAGGAATTTATTATTTTTTTTTTGCGTTACGCGGTCCTCTCACTGTTGTGGCCTCTCCCGCTGCGGAGCACAGGCTCCAGATGCGCAGGTTCAGTGGCCATGGCTCTCGGGCCTAGCTGCTCCGCGGCATGTGGGATCTTCCTGGACCGGGGCACGAACCCGTGTCTCCTGCATCGGCAGTTGAACTCTCAATCACTGCGCCACCAGGGAAGCCCACCCCTGAGGAATTTTTGAAAGATCATGGGAGGCAGCTTGAAGGGACATTGGCTAAAGATCGAATAATTTCAGCATCAAAAATAATAAATAATAATGACTGTATATTGAAGCACGTGGAATATGGAAACTTCCATAATTTCATAATCCCACATATACACACCCCTCATCAGTCACCTTGAGGGTACATCAACTGCATTTCAATCAAGTAGTTAATGAAGAAAAGTTTCTGATAGATTAATTCCAGCTAATAAATGGAGAAGGAATGACAGATAAGAAGGAAATTGCCATTTTGCTCTCCCTAATTCAGTAACGGATGAATTTAACATCAAAGTGAAACAATCAGGGACTTCCCTGGTGGCGCAGTGGTTAAGAATCTGCCTGCCCATGCAGGGGACATGGGTTTGAGCCCTCGTCCGGGAAGATCCCACATGCCACAGAGCAACTAAGCCCATGTGCCACAACTGCTGAGCCTGCACTCTAGAACCCATGAGCCACAACTACTGAGCCCTCGTGCCACAACTACTGAAGCCCGCGCTCCTAGAGCCCATGCTCCGCAACAAGAGAAGCCACAGTAATGAGAAGCACATGCACCGCAACGAAGAGTAGCCCCCCACCTGCCGCAACTAGAGAAAGCCCTCACGCAGCAACAAAGACCCAACATAGCCAAAAATAAATAAGTAAAATAAAAAATAATAAAAAGCCAATTCTTTAAAAAAAAAAAAGTGAAACAATCAAACACAGTGTGCCACCTGTCATGATGCACCAGGAGCTACATAGTTCCACCTATGCAGGTTTTCCAAAATAATTTAACCTAAATCTAGTTAAGGTTCTAGATATAACTACCAATTTACGGGAAATACAGGGCTAGAGGAACAAGTGAGATGACACCATGAAGAGGTAATCAGCAAATCCTGTTTGTGGGAAATTCTATAGGACAAATATCCTGTTTTTATCAACAAATAAATGACATAAAAAAGGAGGTGGAGTAGGACTATGATAGATGAAAACAGACTTGAAAGCCATATAAACCAAATGCACAGTGGACTTTGAATGCTGAGTCAAACAAACCAATTGTAAAAGACCTTTTTGGAATGGAGGAATTTGAACATGCATGAGGAATTAGATGATATTAAGAAATTAACATTAAAATAAAGCAAAAAGTCCTTATCTATCAAAGACACAATCTGGGGACTTCCCTGGTGGTCCAGTGGCTAAGACTCCATGCTCCCAATGCAGGGGGCCCAGGGTTTGATCCCTGGTCAGGGAACTAGATTCCACATGCCACAACTAACAGTTCGCATGACTCAAATGAAGATCCTGCATGCTGCAACGAAGATCTCACATGGAGCAACTAAGACCTGACACAGCCAAATAAATAAATAAATAATTTTTTAAAAGACACAATCTGATCCATATATCCATATAAGATGTTTCCATTGCATCTTATGGAAAAACCCAAACGAATTTTTTGGCCAACCCATATATAATCTGGAATTTGCTTTAAGTGCTCCAGCAAAAACAAAGAATGCTTCCGGAAGCCAGGTATTGGGAATTTGGAAGTTCATTAAACTCTTCTCTCTGCTTTGGGATATATTTGAAATCTTCCATAATACAAAGTTTTTTTGGGAATTCCCTACTCGTCCAGTGGTTAGGACTTGGCACTTTCACTGCTGGGGCCCGGGTTCAATCCCTGGTCAGGGAATTAAGATCCCACAAATTGCGTGGTATGGCCAAAAAAAAAAAAAAATGTTTTCTTAAGGCAATCAGGAATAAAAGTCTTATCACCTACAAAGAAACAACAATTAAGCTGACAAAGATTGCTCAACGAGTGGGAAACAGAAGATAGCAGACTTATATACACAAAGGACTAAGAGAAAATAGCTGCCATGCTAGAATTATATATTCAGCAAAACTATCTTTGAAGAATGAGGTGAATTACGGACATATACAGATAAACAAAAACTGAGCTTAGCACGAATAAACCTGTACTAAAGAATGTTCTTTCAGGAAGAAGGAAAATGATCCAAGAAGGAACATCAGAGATTTAAGAAGGAATGGTGAGCAAATAAATTGGTAAACATGTAGCTAAACAAATGTTGCCTGTATAAAATAATTCTAGTAATGTCTAATTTGTGTGGTTTAAAAACATAATTAAAATACTAAACAACAATAGTATCTAGGAATGTGGTGTATCTCTCCATTTGTTTAGCTTTTCTTCTTTTGAGTAATGCTTTAGAATTTTCTTCATATAGGTGTTGCTCTTTTTTAAATTAATTTAAATCCTAGGTATAGTGTTTTTTATTTTTTTATTGTGTAAATATAAATAACATAACATTACCAATTTTAATCATTTTAAGGTGTATATGCACAGTGTTTTATAGTTTTTGAGGGGTTTTTTTGGCGACACCGCACAGCATGAAGGATCTTAGTTCCCCGACCAGGGATCGAACGCTTGCCCCTTGCATTGGAAGCGTGGAGTCCACTGGACCACCAGGGAAGTCACAATACAGTGTTTCAGTTTTTAATTCCTATTGGAAATGGTATCTTTTGACTCATGTTTTTTAATCACTTATTGTTGGTCTGTAGGAGAACTGTTGATTTCTGTATGTTGATATTGTATTGGCCACTTAATTCTCTTGTTCATTATAATAGTCTTTCAGTTAACTCTCTTTTCTAGGTACATAATAGCAACATCTGAAAATAATATTTTGATTCTTCCTTTCCAAAAAGTAGACTTTCTTTGTAACTTCTTGTCAAAGTAGGACCTTCAGTACAATGTTGAGTAATAGCAATGATAATGGACATTTTTGTCTTGGTCTTACGTTTCATGGGAATGCTTTTAACAATTCACCATTAAGTATGCTATTGATTTCTGGTAGTTTCCCTTTGTTGTGTAAAGGAATATTTTTTTCTATTTCTAGCTTGCTAAAGTCTAATGAATTCTAATAAAGCTGAGATCCTATGTGATTCAAAGATGTGTTTCACTCAAAGATGTGTTATCTGGCCTCCAAATAGAAATCAAGAAGAAATTTCTATTTATATTCTACTAGAAGAACATACTCTCCAAGAGCCCCTTTTTCTTTCCTTCCTCCAATTTTCTTTTACCCTGGAGCTACTCTGGAGACCTTAACATTCCCAAACCCAAAGCTTTTCTTAAGCACCAATGCAGTGACACCGCCCTGCCACCCTGCATGGATTTTCTTTCTCTAATTTTTTAAATGTACTCTTTTTATTAGGTACTTAGCCTCTCAAGCTAAGGGTCCCACCTTCCCTCCAGCCTCTTGGTTTTGTCTCTCTTTTCTCACTCTCTGGGCCATACATCATAAAAGATCCTGGGACCAGGATGGCAGCTTCTTCTTTAGAGGACTAGCAGTTGGGACACTCATCTACTTTTAAAATGTCTCATCCCTTGCATCTACCACATTATCCCTTGGTTATTCTCCAACCTCTCTGATATATCCACTCCCTCTCTTCCCAGCCCCTTAAATACTGAGGCTCCCCAGGCCTCTGCCTTTGGGCTGTCTCTTTCTCATGCTACCTGGGCAACCTCAGCCACTTCAGATCTTGCACCATTGCATACACAATGATGACCCCAAATCTGCATGTTTACCCTAAATCTCTCCCCGCTCCAGAATTGTATATCAATTGCCTAGTACACATCTCCCACAGAGTGTCCCTCAGGACCTCATACTCCACAGGTATGAGAACCCCACTCACTTTCCCTGACTACCATCACACTGCTCCTCTCCTGTATTCCTGACTTTTGGATGTTATACATGCGAGAAACGTGGAAGTCAGCTCACCTCTCTCTCACACTTGCTTCCCACATTCAATAGCTTATCAGAACCTTCCCGTTACATCTTACCTGGCACACCCCTCCCGCAAGGAGCAGAGGTGAGCTGAGTGCGCCCTCTGCTGGTAGTTTGAAGAACTACAACTCCTTCGAGCAGCTGCGCTCCCTGAGTCGCTCTGGACTTGGACTTGGATCTCTCCACTGAATTTGGTTGCTTTGCCCCAACCAGCAAGGCCGTCCCCAGGGAGGTCTGCGAGCAGTGAGGAAGTCGCTCATTCCCCCCCTTCCAGCTGCTGGCCATCCTCACTGCACCCACTGCTCCACGAGGCACACCGCCCCTCTGCCCCTTCCCCTCCCCTCCTCCCACCTCTCCTGGCTCACCGCAGAGTGGGACCTCCCCGAAGCAGGAGTCCCCTGCTTTCCTTGGGCTTAGTTGGATATGCAGCCTGCTGGACCAGACTCTGGGCGTGGATGGATCTCGCCTTTGAGTGTTTAGAGAGAGCTGCCCCATTTGATGCAACCCTGAGGACATGCAGATTTAAAGGCTCCCCTTCCCCTTGGATGGAGGGTGGCGGCCAGGGAGGCATAAGGGGAAGCCCTGTGCCAGGTCCCACAGTTTGGTGCCCTGAGAGCAGGCTGGATTTCATTCTCCTGTAGCATCTTATTAAAGTGTCCTGGGTTCCCAGCTCTGCCACCTCCGAGATGGGTCCCACAGTCTAATGGAGGAACAAACAAATAACAGGCAATGGAAGATGGTGGAGGGAGGCCAATAGGTCTTAGTGTCATTCAGACAGTGGAATCAGCTGGACTTGGTGGTTGATTAAAATCATTAAATGAGTATTAATTGAATGTTCCTGAGTGCTGGACACTGTGTGGAGTCTGAAGAAGTGGGGGCAGGGACGGGGGGAACTCCCAAGTACCTAGTGTGAGAATCTGGAAGCAGGAAGTGGAAAGGACAGACTAGAAGGCTAGAGGAGGAAGATAATGGGACAAACTGAGTGCGTGGTGCATGTGAGACCTCCACGTCAGCGGCCCAGCAGACAGCTAACAGACAGGCTGGAGCTCAGGTGTGACGCGACAGCAGGGAGCTCACAGGACCTGATGGGAGCCCTCAACATACAGGTGTAACTGCAGCCATGGTGAGTGGACTCCCCGGAGAGGGGGGTGTAGAGTGAGGAGAGAAAAGGACCAAGGAGAGAGACGCCCCAAGATCATTCACTCTGAAGAGCCTGAGAAAGAGGCCACAGAGGGGTGGGCAGACAGGTAGGGAGAAGGTGTGTGGACATGGAAACCCAGGCAGAGTAGTTCAAGAAAGAGGAAGGGGGCAACAGTGGGAAGTCCTAGGGTAATAAAGGTACAGAGAAGTGGCTAGGACTTAGCCACAAGCAGACTATGGAGGAGGGAATGGTTTTGCTGAATGGATACAGGCAGCTGGTGCACTGCAGTGGACGGAGAATATGGTAGTGAGGAAGCGAATGTAGGAATTCTTGGGGAAAGAAGAGTGCTGTTTGTCTTAATGAGAGAAACCTGAGTGGGGTCTGGGACATCAGGGAGAGAAAGTTGAAGATAAAGGACAAGAATTGGTGATAGAATCGATAACATATGGCCCCAAACAATTTGGCCAAAAGTAATCTGGTTTGAGATGGGATGGGATCACTTAAATATCCAAAAAAGGATTGTTTAGGTCAAATAAATGTCTAATAATATGGGATTTATAGCAAAATATTCGTCTAAAACGTGGTAACTAATTGGAACAAACACAACATCTAACAATATAATTTTAAATGTTTTCTTTTCTTATGTTTTCTTTTTTAAAATATTTATTTATTTGGCTGTGCCGGGTCTTAGTTGCAGCACATGGGATCTTCATTGCGGCATGAGGGATCTTTAGTTGTGGCATGCAGGATCTAGTTCCCTGACCAGGGATCGAACCTGGGCCCCCTCCATAGGGAGGGCAGAGTCTTAACCACTGGACCACCAGGGAAGTCTCTGTTATGTGTTCTTACAACTAAGAAATACATATTTATTTCAGGAAAAATCAGAAAATGCCATGAAACGAAGGCACTTAAAGAGCACCCATAATCACTCACCCAAAGTGAGTGATACTTATACTGGCATTTTTGATTCCAGATCCTCTTCTACGCATTTATCATTATTCGGCAAAAACTGGGATCATAGTGCACATATTAGGGTATGCATATTATTGATCTCCTGCTGCAGAGTATGTTACCCCAATTCTTAGTGGACTAAAACAAAAGATGTTTATAGTTAGTCCCCCTTATTTGTGTATTCTGTATTTGTGAACTCACCTACTCATGAAAATTAATTTATAATCCCAAAATCAATACTCAGAGTGCTTTCATGGTCATTTGTGTGTGTGTGTGTGTGTGTGTGTATACAGAGCAGCAAAAAGTTTGAGTTGCCCTGTGGGCATATTCCCAGCTGAGGTTGAATAAGGTGCTCTGATTCAGCTTTCATACTATAAACAAGTGTCCTTTTCTTGGTCTATTTAGTGCCATGTTTTTTGTATTTTTCGCTTTTTTGTTTTGGTGATTTCACTGTTTGAAATGGCCCCCTTAGGCATAAGAAGACTGTGACGTGCTTTACAGAGAAAGCACGTGTGTGAGAGAAGCTTTGTTCAGACATGAGCTGCAGTGCTGTTGGCCATAAATTCAGTGATAATGAATCAACAATATATGTTAAATTAAGGTATCCTTAAACAGAAACAGGTTAAAAACAAAACAGGTTATGTATTGATCAGTTGATGAAAATGTGACCAGAAGTTTGCAGGAGCCTAACTATATTTCCCCTAGGAGCAATGGTTTAGTGTATGAAAATTCAGTGTTCTTGGTGACTTTATAGAACATAACTGCCATGAATAATAACAATCAACTGTATTATCTCATAATCTTTGTAGGCCAGAAATTTGGGTACTTAGCTGGGTTGTTTTGGCTCAGGGTATCTCATGAGTCAAGTTGCAGTCAAGTCATGGGCCAGGGCTGCAGTCATCTGAAGGCTTGTCTGAGGCTGGAAGTTCTGCTTCCAACATACCTCCCTCACATGGCTGTTGGCAGGAGGCCTCAGTTCCTTGTCATGCAGGCCACTCCAGAGGGCTTGCTTGAATGTCCTTATGACATGGCAGCTAGATCCACTAGAGCAAAACAAGGAGAAGGCCACAATGCCTTTTACACCCTAGTCTTGGAAGTCTACCCACTACAACAAGTGAGTCAATTAGTCCAGCCCACACTCAAAGGAGGAGTATCAAAGAATTTTTAGACATTTTTAAACTACCACAACCAACCTATCTCTGAAAAAAATGCACAAGATACTAATAATATTTGTTTCCTGTGAGCGTAAGAACTGGGTGGCAGGGAGATGAGAGGGAGAAGTTTACTTCGTATGCTTTCTATCTGCAGAACAATATAAATCTATTTGTTATCCAAAAATAAACAAGTGAATTTTAAATGACTCTGGAATATCCTTTTCTTTCTTTTTTTTTTTTTTTCCCATCAAACTGGTTTCAGTCCAGCATAGTCGTTAAAAGAGACCTCTGAGCACGTAGCGCTGGTTAGAGTGGGAGTACAGAGGCTGGTAAGGAGGAGAGAAGTCTGAGTTGAGGGTATTCTCTTTTTATGGGCACCATTTACTTTGTGAAGTGGGAGGCTTTGTGGAGGAGGTAACATTTAGCTGAGCCATAAAGGATGGCATGGATTTGACCTGGCTGAAATGAGGGGCAATGGCACTCCCAGCAAAGGAACACGTGAGCTGAGATGGAAACGTGGGACTGAGGAGGACACACCCGGACAACTGGAGGTTCAGGTGCGTGTGGGAGGCTGGATGGGCAGGCTGCGCCCAGGGCATGGAGGACCTTGTGTGGCAAGCCTGGCATCAAGGTTTTATTTGGAGGCAGTGAAGGGTTTTGATCCAAGTTATGGCCTAGTTAGAGCAAGGCTTTAGGGATATCAATCTGTGAGCTGACTATCAGTTGGATATGGTAAGGTCTGGAGGCCAGACAATCTGTTATAAAACAATCTCAGTGAGTAAGGTGGTGCGATCATATAGTCGCACGCACAGCCTCTGGACTGCTCGGGACCAAATCCTGGGTTCACCACTTCCTAGATGTGCTACGGGATCTGAACTTTAAAGGCTAATAGAATCCTTCTTGAAGGCTCTGTGAGGTTTACATTCACTTCGTAATTCTTGCACCATGTCTGGGACACAGCAAATGCTCAGCAAGAGTCAGCCCTTACCGTTAAGGGAAGCCCAGCCCCAGAGTGATTGGTCGTGGATTTAGAAGGGGAAGAATCAGGGCTTCCCTGATGGCGCAGTGGTGGAGAGTCCGCCTGCTGATGCAGGGGATGCGGGTTCGTGCCCCGGTCCGGGAGGATCCCACATGCTGCGGAGTGGCTGGGCCTGTGAGCCATGGCCGCTGAGCCTGCGCATCCGGAGACTGTGCTCCGCAACGGGAGAGACCACAACAGTGAGAGGCCCGCAAAAAAAAAAAAAAAAAAAAAGAAGGGGAAGAATCATGTGAGGGGCAACTTTGGGTGACTAATTAGTAGGAGGAGAGAGTGAGGGGACACAAAGCCCTCCAGTTTCCTAGAAGCATGGCAGCTGCATAAATAAAGCCAGGGCTGGCAAGTGAGGAACAGCTGTGGAGGACAGCAAGGTGCTGAGTCAGGTTTGGGATGTTGGGCTCACAATATGGGCAGGAAGTTGACTAGAGCTGAAAACAGAGCTCAGAACTGTGGACTCTAAAGCAGGAGCTGCCTGATAGCAAGTGCAGCTGAAGATGGGGGTGGGATGCAAGGGGCGCAGGAGAGAGCCGAGTGTATCATGCTGAATGTCTGCAAGGGCTGTGGGGAGGAAGTGGAAATGTGGAAGAGATCATCAGACAAGTAGGGAACCCAAGAGAGACCAGAAACCCCGAAAGGAATGTTTCAAACAGAAGGGTGGTGTCAGCAACACTGACGGCCTCTGAGAAATCGAGGAGGATGAGTGTGAAGGGCCGGTGGTAGACTTGGTGACAGCCATTTCACTGGTGTGCTGGGGGCACTGCCCAAGCTGCTATGGGCCAGGCAGGAGCGGAGCCAGGCGGCAACTGGCAGTTGGGATGTACACTAATTCTTTTAAGAACTCCACCTTTGAGTTACCCTGTAGTCGTGCTCAAACCACAGCGCAAGAAGCATATATGGGTGTTCCCCACTTTTCAAAAGCTCACCCCATGCCGCTTCGATCTTACGATTTTACAAAAGACGGGCATTGGCAACTGTTTTTGCTAACCAAAAGAAATTTTTTTTTTTTCGATACGCGGGCCTCTCACTGTTGTGGCCTCCCCCGTTGCAGAGCACAGGCTCTGGACGCGCAGGCTCAGCGGCCATGGCTCACAGGCCCAGCCGCTCCGCGGCATGTGGGATCTTCCCAGACAGGGGCATCAACCCGTGTCCCCTGCATCGGCAGGCGGACCCCCAACCACTGCGCCACCAGGGAAGCCCCCAGAAGAAATTTGAAGAGGAGTTTCCCTTTTACAGTGAAAAGCGAAAATAGCCTTCTGCGTTTGTTTTGCAGTGAGCTGTCCCGGAGGCAGCTCACACCCTCAGCAGCAAGAGGGGCACCACCAAGCTCCTCCCCTGGGAACTACTCTCAGCATCTCAGCATCAGCTGCCATAGCTCCGAACCGTGTCCATGAGCATCTGTGCTTTATCTCCATTTATTTTGTGCATCTGTTAACAAGATGTGTCCTAAGGTATATGCTTCTTCACTTTACACCATTTCAGCTTATAAAAGGTTTCATAAGAACACTTTACTTTCAGACAGCAAGGAAAACCTGTACAGGATGTTTGTTACAACATTGTAATTTTTAAAAAAAAATCAGAAATCATCAATACGGAGTTGTTAAGTAAAGTATGGTACATCCAGTACTCAGAGAAAAGAATGAGACAGAACTATATGAATTAGAGGGGTATAATCTTCAAGATCCATTAGGTGAAAAAGGCAACAAAAGCAAAATATGTGTATTATCTGATCACTTCTATTTTTTTAAAAAAAGATTATATGTTTTCTCTGTGTGTGTGTGTCTCTCACACATACACGCACACACATCTTTGGAAAAATACAAAGAAAAATGTAATGGAGGCTGCCTGGGGAGCTAGAGGACTGGGAAGGAGATTTGTTCTCTTTACTTTGAAATAACTTGCCTGTGACTTAGCAACCCTACTCCTAGGTATTTACTCAAGAGAAATGAAAACTTACGTTCTTACAAAAACCTGTACACCAACATACATATAGCAGCTTTATTTATTATAGCCCCAAACTAGAAACTACTCACATGTCTGTCACCTGTAATGGGTAAGCAAACTGTGACACACTTATACAATGGAATACTATTCAGCAATAAAAAGGAACAAACTATTCATACATGCAATAACATGACTGAATCTCAAATGAGCTATGCTGAGTGAAGAAGTCAGGCTTAAAAGGCTACATACTCTAGCATTCCATTTATATGACACTTTTGGAAAAGGAAACTACGGGGAAGGAGAACAAATGAGTTGCTGCAAGGGGGTGGGTAGAGGAGAAGCTGAGTAAAGTAAGAGGGAGGACAAAATTTGGGGAGGTGACAGACTGTTCCATATCTTGATTTTGGTGGCGGTTACAGGACTCTCTGCATTTGTCAAAACCCATAAAACTATATGGCAGAAAGAGAAAATTTGCAAGTTATTCAAATTTAAATGCTGGGGCTAGTTCTCTGGTGCTTCTTTGTTCCACCCTTGTGTTGTTTGTCTCCATTAAGACAGTTAAAACAAACAAACAGGGCTTCCCTGGTGGTGCAGTGGTTGAGAGCCCGCCTGCCGATGCAGGGGACACGGGTTCGTGCCCCAGTCCGGGAGGATCCCACATGCTGCAGAGCGGCTGGGCCCGTGAGCTATGGCCACTGAGCCTGCGCGTCCGGAGCCTGTACTCCGCAACGGGGGAGGCCACAACAGTGAGAGGCCCGCGTACCGCAAAACACACACACACACACACACACACACACACACACACACACCTCTATATAAAACAAACAAACAAACACAGCCCTTTTGAATGCATTTTTCAGGTTCTAAAGACGAAGAAGTTAAAGGTGCTGGCCTCTTGGCCAGTGATGGCTGAGATGGGCCTGGCTTAACCCAGGTCAGGGAAAGGGCTTTGGGGAGCCAGGTGCATTAAGGATTTTTAGCAGGATCAGAGAAGAGAGGAAGGAGGCTGAACTGAGGACGAAAGCCCTGGGGAGCGGTGAGCTTGTGCAAGAGTGCTGCACGTGGAGGAGGGAAGGAGCAGAGTCCACAGGAGGGAAGTGGCGGGCTGCTCCCACCTTCCCAAGCGACCTTAGATTGGCACACTCGTTCCAGGTCTGCAGGGCGTGTCTGTCTCCCACCCCACTGGCTAGGGAAGGGGGGTGGGCAGTGCTGGCCAGGATAGGCCTGCCTGGGGCGGGGGGGATGGGAGGAGTCAGGGGTCGGCGGCCAGGACCCCCAGGCTGGGTCACAAGGGAGTGGGACTCGTGGCTTATCAACCTCATCGGTGCCTGCCACACTCCACCACCCCTCACCCCGACCAACTGCTCCAGCCCATTGCCCAGCCGAAGGGAAAGGCTGGAAATAGACTCTCCTGGATTTCATTCATGACTGCAGTTATTTGACCATTAAAGGGCTGACCGCCCGCCAGTCACATCTCCAGAGTGGGAGCAATCGGAGGGAAAGAAGCGTGATAATAGCTTACACTTACTGACTGCAGGCACTGTTCTTAGGGCTCTATATGTATTAACTCATTTGATCTTTGAAACTCTTTGAGGGAAGGAGGTATTATTACCTATGCCCATTTTACAGATGAAGAAACTGAGACACAGAGAGGTTAGGGAACTTGCCCAAGGCCACTTTTTTTTTTTTTTTTTTTTTTGCGGTACGCGGGCCTCTCACTGTTGTGTCCTCTCCCATCGCGGAGCACAGGCTCCGGACGCACAGGCTCAGCGGCCATGGCTCACGGGCCCAGCCACTCCGCGGCATGTGGGACCTTCCCGGACCGGGGCACGAACCCGTGTCCCCTGCAACGGCAGGCAGACTCTCAACCATTGCGCCACCAGGGAAGCCCCCCAAGGCCACTTTTGAACTTGGGTGGGATTTGGTTCCATTCTTAAGACTTCACTACACCAATGCGGGGAGGGGAGTCTGGGCCGCTCACCGTGGAGTGTTTTGAGTTTTTGCTTTGCTTTCTATATGGGGGCCTGCCTGTAATGCCTTTCGATTCAGGGGCCTCTTGGGAGGTAGGGGTGAGCATAGGTGATGGTTCAATTCTGTTTTAAAGATAAACCTCTGGGCTGATGCTTGGGTTGGTAGTGAATGCAGCCAGCGCTGCCACCCTGTGGTCATGCCAGCAAAGAACATCTCTCCCAGTTCCCTCAGGGACTTGAAACAGAAAAGTCTCCTCGCTTCCTCTCCAGACCTGGCGGGACCCTCTTAAGACGGCCCAGGAGCCCCATCAGTTTAGGCTGTTTTCCAAACTGCAGTTTGGAACCCATTAATGCTTGAAATCCATTTAGAGGATCACAACCAATAGTTTTAAAGGGAAATTTTTAAAAGAATAGAAAATACTATGGTGTATGACATGTACTAAATGCAAATATCATTTTGTGGAATTTCAGATATATATACATGTGTATACTGGGATCTGCTAAAAACCTATTTCTCACTATGACATGAGGCCAAAATGATTTTTTTCAATCTCAAATCTACTGATTCGAGAGTATAGACTTCCTGGGATTAAGTATCTATTTTCTTCAATTTATCTAACACCTACATCCTCCTCTGTGCCATTTTTTTAAAATATAGCTGTTTGGTTTTTTTCCTAACAGTATTTTTCACTATATTCTTTTTGTTTTAATTATAGAAGTTATATAAGAATACAGTCTGGTTGTAAGAGTCAAGCATTTCAGGAGTGCCGAGTAAAACAAGAACCTTGCCTTCTTCTCACTCCACTCCCAGGCACAGAGGTCACCCCAGAACAGTGGGCTGCACTTCACTGGCCCTCTTTCATAGATGAGCAGGTATATATGTGCACATGTGCACATTGTTTTACTTAAATTAAACTGTGTGTACTAAATTACACTGCATTTTTTTCGCTTAGGATATCATAGAGATCTTTTGCTGTCTGTACGTATAAATTTATCTCATGTCTTTTAAGGGCTGAGTGATATTCCACAGTATGAATGAACCACAGCATACTTAGCCTCTTGCCTGTAGGTTCCTTACCCTATTGTCTGCTGTCCCCTCCTATGAGCCTTGGCCTCACTTTTCTAGACACTCCTCTTCCCTTCTCTCTCCAGTGCACTCCTCTCCCTTACCCTGGCCCTGAAACATCTGGGGCTCCCTCCCCTCTCCAACCTCTGGCTCCGCCCACCAGCTTCCCTAGTCTCTGCTATGGCCAGACCCTGGCTGGCAGCAGCCACGGCCTGGCATGGGGGAGCCTCCAGGACTGGAAGATGCTTTGCTGAGGATGCTTAGCAACACTCTGAGTTCATTATTTAATTGGGCGAAACATCCATTAGGGAGGATTCTCACTTTCCAGACAGCCTGTGAGTAAACATGTCAAGAAGAGAAGAGTGAGGTGTTGGTGAAAGCTGCCATTCACCCTGGCTCCTCCGCCAGCCCCCACTCCAGCTAGGGAAGGGGAGCCTGCAGGACCCTGCCCAGATGCTTCTGCAGCCTGGACCAGGACAAGCTGGCCAGGCAGGCCCCAGAGACAGGCTGTGTCCCTGAGGAGGGAAGATGTGGCTCGGGGCCCTCAGCCCCACTACTGGCATGTATGGGGAATAATGTTACAGTCAGGAAAAGCCACTCACACCAGATAGCTCACTACAGAGGGGATTTAATTTGAGAACCCAGTTACAGGAGTGTTGGAAGTGATGAAAATGGGAGAAGGCGAGGCAACTGAAAGATTAACTGTTGCAGGAAGCTACTAGGACCCCAGAGCTGGACCATCACGGGAGGAGGTGGTATTGACCAGAGCCAGAGGCTGGGGCTGCCAGTTGAGAGCTACAGCTCCGAGGGGCCAACAGCTGGGAGCTGGAGCCATTTGGGGGAGGGTGGTGCCTGGCAGAAGCTGGCTACACAGAATAGATGCCACTGGAAGCAGAGAGAGGATGAGAAATACTCTGGGCTTTTCCCTCCTCCCACCCTCCAGTCTCCCACCAGGGCCTCACGTTCGTTGAACACAGCAGGAAACCAGTGGACAGAGCAGCTTGGGAAACATAATTTGCAGGGTCAGCTCCCTGCATATGGGGCAGAGCAGGGTAAGGGCAGGAGGTGAATGGAAGTGCAAACGGGCAATGACCAGCACATGAAGCCCATGTGGTGCTGGGCCTGCAGGTGTGAAGGGTGAGGCTTTCTCTGAGAGGCGAAGACCTTGTAGCTGCTGCGCTGTGAGTATGCAGGACAAAGAGAAGTCCTGGTTTGCACCTGTGCCTGTCAAGGTTCTGTGTAGAAAAACCCTTTGGACATTTTAACCAAGGAGAGATTTATACGGAGAATTAGGTGTTTTCCAAATTGTTGGAAGGGCCAGAATAGTAAATTTGAGACTGAACACCCAGGCGTGATTTCCAGAAGAATTCTAAACTCACCCCAGTGTCACTACAACCTCTGTCTATTGGTCTCATCTTTTGAATGGGTTCAAAACCACTGTAGCTAAAATACAGAGATCAAGAAACCAGAATCAAGTCACTACTGACATTGTCACCACTGTCTTTGCCTCTTGACATCCAGAAGCTAGAGAAGGGACCATGTGAAGCTGCTGTAGAAAACAAACAAACAAAAATCCAGAAACAGCCAGAGACAGAAAACAGCCTCGGCCTCACATAAACCTTCCAGATGTCATGAATGTAATTGATTGGTGGAAGGGATGTGGGAACAGATGTATATGTATGACTGATTCACTTTGTTATAAAGCAGAAACTAATAAAAAAAATTGATTGGTGGAATCCTATTCATTTCTAGAGCCCTAGCTGCAAGGGAGACTGGGAAATGCAGGTTTTAGTTTTCCAGCCTCTCCAGCCAAAAGGAGGGAGGAGAGACATGGGAGGCTGAGGGAGCCCATTCTCAGTGTCCACCACCCCACTTGTGGGAAACTCAGATGGAGGAAACAGTGCAAGACTGCAGGCCACATAGCGTGGTGGGGACTCCAAGTGGTACAGATGTTCTGAGAGGGCAGCTCACCTTATGGCCTCCCAGAGTGTTAAGCTAACATATTCACACATTCACAAGGGCCAGCCCCCTGCACAGCTCATTCCATCCTCCCACCTACCTCATAAGACAGGGCTTAGTACATCCCCATTTACTCACAGGGAAACTGAGGCTCAGAGAGGTTAAACAGCCTGCCCAAGAGCACACACAGGTAAACGGCAAAATAGGGCATAGAACCAGGGCTGGTTGACACCAAAGCTCTTTGGCTGGGTATGAAGAAGGGGGCGAAAATAGAGTAGATGGGAGGTGGGAGGGGCTGAAGGAAGAGCCCCCGGGTGAGGAAGCCACATGAGCAGAGGCGCTGAGGTGTCTGAGCGTGCTGGATGTGGGCAGCAGCGAGCAGGAGGTCTGGCAGGGAGTGGGCACGCTTAGGGGAAGGGTGGAGAAGGGGTGGACCATGCTCGGGAGGAGACTGCCTGCTGCACACACCATGAGGGACACTCGCTGAGCACAGAGGGAAGGGGAGCTGCAGGGCCTGGCACTGCGTGGGCAGGAGCCCATGGGGAAAGGGGCAGGAACCGGAGGAAGGCACTGGTGAGGGAAAGAGCGGGGCCAAGGTCAAAGGCGGAAGCCGAGGCTCAGGTGAGCAACAGAGCATGGGGGCAGCCTTGCCCAGGTGGGAGCTGTTAGCTCCACCACCAAGTAAGTATCATTTCTGGGCTGGAGAACAGGCACTGCCAAGGGGAAACACAGCCGTGCTGACAGCTGTTCAGGAGCTGGGGGTTCCTGCCTTGTCCCCTCCACCCACCCAGCGCTAGCCCTGGTCAGCTGGGACCCTCCCCAGGGTCTCAGGAACAGCACTCCTTGCTTAAGAATGGCCTCATTCCTCCCCCAGAAAGCCTTCTTGGATTACCTCCACCAGGAGCTCCCGGAGCCAGGGCCAGCTACATGTATGGCCTGTGCAGTTGCCCAGGCCCCATGCTCAGAAGAAGGTCCCCATGCTTGGTTTAGTGAGTACTCTGCCATCACCACCTTGAAATTCTCAATACTTTTTTAATAAAGGACTCTGCATTTTCGCTTTGCACTGGGCCCACAGATTATATGAAGTTAGTCCTGCCTGGAATGAAGAATAATCTAAGAAAGGTTTCCATGATTCCTTGGGATTGGGGTGGGGGTTCCCCATGGACCTTTCAGGGAGGGTGACTGAAGGCCTTAAAAGGCATTCCTCCTGTTGTTTTGGATTCCTGCACCTCACATGCCCCCGGTACATTCCTCTATAAGTGCGTGTGACTCTTCCATATCCTGTACCCAGCCCTGCTCTAAGCTCTGAGAAGCAGCGGCTGTATCAACTGTTTAGTGCACACTGGTCCCCCACCCCCTGCCAACTCCACAAAGAGCCACGCACGTGGTGGGTGCTCCATGGGGCCTGCTGAGCCAACGTGAAGGCCAGGTGGACTGGATGGACAGACTGACCATCTCCGATGGTCCTCTTCTGCAGCCTGGGCAGGAGTGGAGTGGGGAGAGAAGGGAGGGAGACGGAGTGTGTGTGTGTGTGTGTGTGTGTGTGTGAGAGAGAGAGAGACAGAGACAGAGACAGAGACAGAGGGAGGGAGGGGGCACATAAAACAGAAACAAATAAAGAGTTCAAATGTGAAACGATTAAAAAGTAAATCGAAGAGAGTGAGATAAGGCGGAGGAGCCGCTGCTCCCTAGTTAACATTCATTGGATTGAATAATCAGGCTTCATTATCTCAAATTGTCTGCATATTTGCCCTCAAAATGCTAATTTACAGTTGGCTGGGAGCAGTCTCGGCCTATTTTGACTAAAATATTATTTCACTTTACTGAGCATTGTTCTTAGCTGTTGGGCATCTTGGTTCGCAGGGAAAAGGAGGGGAAGAAATAGAGGGACAGAGGAAAACATTTTCTATCAAAGCTCTGCCCCGCTCAAGTCTGATTACGGGCTCCCTGTTTTGCGTAGAAATGGTATTTCTGAGCCTCCAAGTAAAATTAGAGTCTTTATCATTTTCTTTTAGGGGATAGACAGTTTATCACTAATCTCAGCCAAGGAAATAGGAGAAATGATTTTTTTGGTTTGTTTCACTGAAGGGATGGAAAGTCTCGCTCACCACTCCCCCCTCCCTCTTCAGCGCTGAGGCAGCCGCTCCCTCCTCCACCACGTTCTCCCACCACATTCTCCCGACCCCCAAAGGTCTGGTGTTCTCTGCCTCTTGCCCTTCTCTGTCCTAAAGGCCTCAGTGACCAAAGACATGGTCGCAGGTGACTCACATCAGCTCTGGAGTTTGGCTGGACTTTTCCAGAATCTCAGCCCTGGAAGTCTTAAAGATGTGAGCTCCAAATTTAATTCTAGAATTGAGTTAGAAAGACACAGCCCTCCTTGGAGCTAAAGGTTTGTAACTGTCCTTTCAAGTCTTTGTTCACTTGTGAGCACGGTGTTCCAGACAGCGAGATCTGGGCCCTGGGCTGCGTTTCCACTCCACTGAGCAGCACACACTCTCCCAGCTTCCCCGTGACTGAGGGCAGGAGCTAGTGTGAACCGTCACTGGGTCAGGCCGAGGCCAGGCCAGTTCTCTGTGGTTAGAGTCACAGGGAAATGAACCTTAAAATTGTTTTAGTTCAACCCCCAAAACCAGATGACAAAACTGAGGACAGGGCTTCCCCGGTGGCGCAGTGGTTGAGAGTCTGCCTGCCGATGCAGGGGACATGGGTTTGTGCCCCGGTCCGGGAAGATCCCACATGCCACGGAACGGCTGGGCCCGTGAGCCATGGCCGCTGAGCCTGCGCGTCCGGAGCCTGTGCTCCACAACGGGAGAGGCCACAGCAGTGAGAGGCCCATGTACCACGAAAAACAAAACAAAACAAACTGAGGACAGAAGTTAGCAGTCGGAGGTTGCAAATCCAGTGAGTGGGTCATCTTGGTGAGTCTTATTACCAAGAGTAATTATTGTTGTTTGGGAGGCTTCTCTCCTCTCCTCTATCAAACTCCTTTCTGAATGCCCTTTTTGGTCAGCCCGCCTTCTACTTTTTGGTCATCCATTCCCTGTCTTAGCTCTTCCGTGGGCAATGAGTGGCCATTCTGGCCCTCTGTGGAGCGGAGAGGTTCTGCATTGCTGGTGCCTTCTGCCTTGCCTTCCCTGTGAAGGTCAGCCCAGGACCCAGGAGTCAGTATGCCCAGCCAACGGGCCTCCAGCCGTCCTGCCCCAAAGCCATCCCCTCCTCAGCCAGCCAGGCCTCCCACCGCCTTCAAAGCCTGAGAAAGCCGTCCTCTTCTTCTCTACCCCAGAGTAAGCAGAAGTTGCAGGTTCCCAGGCCAAGGTCCAGGGTCACCGCGTGCACTTGGACAGACTGTACATTGTACAAGGGCACTGGTCAGGTCGGCAGTGGGGCTGAGATCCAGCCCCTGCCTCCTTAGCGCTCAGAGCTGACTCACTTCTCTGCCCCACCTTCCCTAACCATCTGAGCTCAGCCTTCTCCCCGGGCTCTTCTTCTGAACTGTCCTAAGCCTGAATGTGCTGACTGGATCGAGACCCAGATTGATGTGTCCACTCCCCTCCCCCATCCTGGATCTGTGTGGTGTGTGGGGCCCTGCCATCTGTACTCAACGGGATTCAAGGCCTCCAGGCACTGGCCTCTGTCCACTTATTGCAGCCAGCACCTGTCCCTGCCTGGGTCTCCACACCTCTGGTCACAGTAGTTACTTCTGTCTCTCAGCTTCCTGACCTCCTGAGACACTGGACTCCCCAGACCCTCCGTGCATGGCTCCCTAGCCAGCCTAGGCCTAGGGGCAGCAGCCTCTGGCCAGGCACAGGGTCATTGGTCAGGGGATATCATCAGGCATCTTGCACAGAGGCTTCTGGAAGGCAGTATCATGAAACAGCCTATAGGCACTCTAGCCATCATGCACACAGAGCAGACATCACATACATACATCCCAGCCAGCACAGCACACACTCTGCAGACACACCCCACCCCACAGACACCACTTACCCTCATCCTTCGCAAACACTACAAACACATAGACACAACCCAAGAGATACTACACACACACCCACACTCAACAGACACACACACCCAGCCAACACCCCCCCACCAACCTATGCTCATATCCAACAGAAGCCATATACACCCTCTGCTGACGGAATCCATATACACCCTCACACTTTCCCAGGCACACACACATTCATACACAGCAGACACCACGCACACACACACATCCCCAACAGATACTATATACGAGCCCACCTGCTCACACGTGCTCTGTCACAGTTATTACAGTTGGTGGCCATGCACCTGGTATGACATGAGAAAGCTGAGAAGCCCCCACCAGGCCGCGCCTAAATGCATGAGGCAGAGGGCATTGTACCTTCACAATTTGCCTGATGAAATTACGAAACAGGAGGAGGAAATTCCACTGTTTCTGGGATGCAGGACCCTGGCTTTAGCTCAGTTCTGTCACTGCAGAGACATGTGACCTGGATCACCCTCTCCACAACAAGAAATAAGGCATTAGGAGGACTTGTACAAAGTCTTCAGATGGGCGTTAGGGCCCCGGGTGTTCATCATACAGCATATATTGAGGGCCACCCCGGCCTGGGTGCTGAGGGCAGGTAAGGAATTCCAGGCCAGGCTTGGTCCCTGTCCTCAGAGAGTCAGCGTCAGGCTGGAGAGAGAAGCAGGGCTTAGTATCAGAGGATGTAAGAACAAACACAAACCAATTGTGCAAATTCATTCTCAGGCAGAGGGCCTGAGGATTAAACGGGGTTTGAGGTAAAACAAGAAACCCCGGGGTGGCCACTGCAGCCGGCCATGTCCAGAGGGAAGAATTCAGACTTGGGGGCAAGGAGGGTAGGAGATACAGTCATTTATTCATCCATCAACTATTTATTTATTCAGCACCTACTGCCTACCTAGTGCTTTGAGGAATGAGGTCCCTGCCTCATGCTGCTTCTGCCCCAGCTGAGAGACTGTCAGTACGAACCAAGTGAATAGTAAGGATGATATCAAGGTGGTGTCAGGCTATGAGGCAAATCAGCAGGTAATGGGCAATGACTGGGGCCACCTTTGTACAGGGGAGGGCTCACTTAGGGCAATGAGGGCAGGCCTGGGACTAGGGTGAAGCAAGGAGACACTCCCTCTCAGGACTGTATGACCTTGAAAGGGAGTGCCTCCTTAAATTTGTGCCCTCAGTGGTGTCTCACTTGCCTCACCCTCATCCCAGGCCCGTTCAAGGGCATTAAGGGGAGGCACCTAGGCATGAGCCTCTAGTTTGCTCTCAAGTCCTCGCAGCCTGATTTCTCTCCTATGTCTCTGTTTTTGTGCTCCATTTCCGTAGACCTCCACTTACCCTGGCCCAGCCTCTGGCCCCAGCCCTAGCTTTCCTTCCCTAGGCCTCAGGGTGTCAGAGAAGGCCCCTGCTCCAGGCCGACCAAACCCCCCCACTACCACCACCACAGACAGCGCCGAGGCTTGCCACCACACAGAGAAGCCGAGCTTTGAACTGTGGGCCTAAGCCCAGGGAGGTCGCTCAGAAGGCCAAGGTTCAGCTTCCCTGGCCTGCGGTGGCTGTGCTGGCAGGGGAAGGGGTGCACTGTGGGAGCCTGGATGGGAGGCTGGGAAGAAAGAAAACTCACCCCAGCGAGGAACAGAGTCTTGTCCCTGTAACACCATCACTTGGCCTCAGTGGGTTTGCCCCCAAAGGCTCCCATATCACGCTATTTCTCTCTTCCCCTGGCACTGACCTCTCTCATTAAGAACTTGTAGAAGAGACCATGTCTATTTCCCAGCTTGGAGCACTTGGCACTCTGCACCCCATATTCAGTGAAGAATGACTGAATGCGGTTGCAGTGAGATTCAGGCCACTCTGGCAGACCCCAGGAAGTGGGTCCCCGCCACTGCAGAAGCACTTTGGTCTACGGGGTGGTTTGGGGCACACAGGGACCTCTCAACCCCCAGCTCCATAGTGGACTCTCAGGGGGTCAAGCCCAGCCAGGCCCCTGTGGGTCCTCTGCACCCCCTGCCTCACCTAGCAAAGGCCGGCGCGATCTGGGATCTCACCTCCCTCAGCCTGGCAGGCCGGGGCAAGTTTGCGGGTATTCCCCTCTTCGCCCCACCCCCATTTTCCCCTGGCAACCTCGATGCCCTTTCCAAGGACATTTTCCGCCTCCAAGTCCGGACTGACCCTGGCTAGAGAGAGGCGCCAGGGACAGGACATGGGGGACGGGTAGGTGAGTCCGGACTGCCTCCTAGGCCCCGCGTAGGGGGTGGGGCGCCCCTCCCGAAGCTGGGCCGAGACCCCGGCTCCTGCGCTAACAATCAATGGGCCGCAGCCGGCGGGCGGGGCCGGGCCGGAGGATTAGGGCGGGGAAGGGCAATTACAGCCGAGCGGCCGCGCTCCGGATTTCGTCCGCTACGCTGCTCAAATGCCACATTTCGGATGCAGCGCCGCGCCCGCCCTGTTTGCTCGGGGAGTGGGGGCCCCGGGGCAGGAAGCCAACTCGCAAGTGTATCGGAGATTAGGGCCGGCGGCGGCGGGGGCGGGCACTGGACAAACACGCGGCGGCCGCCTCAATCCTCCGTCCTCTATTCCGCCCGCGGCGACGCTGGCCGGGCCGTGACTCGGCGACGCGCGGACGCGGGTTGGGAAGGCCGCGGCCCCTACCCCGCCCAGGGCCTCCGCGCCCGCCTCAGGGGACTCTCCGCCTGGGCTCGCGAGCGGGCGGGGGCGGGGCGCTGAGCTAGCAGGGCCGACAGGCACCTGGCGGGGGAAGCAATGTATTTTTTTTCTTCCTTCAAATATTTATGAATTTTGCATGTTTTCCTTAATGAGTTTACACGTGGAGGACCAACTCCCGTAAAAATTGGCTTGGTACCAAAGATCATGGTGGGAGAATGAGGAAAAGAAGGAGGGCACGGGAGACAGAGCAGGACTTGGGTGGAGTCGGGAGGACGAGGAAAGGGCGGAGGAAGGGGAAGAGGGAGGGCGAATGGAGGAAACCCAGGCGCGGCCTCCTTCAGTCCCTCCGACCCTCCATGACTCGCCCCCCAGGCCTGGCTCAAACCCTCCTCCTCGCACCCCTACTTCCCCTTCTGCCTGATGAGGCGAGGGGAAAGAGCCCCCGGTTGGGGATGGGGAAGGAAAAAGAGGCAAAGGTGAAGGTGCGGGAGTGGTGGGCCCCTCGCCCGAGTGAACACCAGGGAGCTAGCAGCACTGCGGAAAATCCAGCGGTCCCTGGGCGGAGCAGCCCCGGACCCGCGCGGCAGGGGATGGCGCCTCCTGGTGTTCAGGAGACCGCGCTGCCCGGCGCTAACCGCCGCCCTAGGTCTGAGTTCGCTGCCCTGGGAAGTGAGCCTTTGATAGGCCTCCAGGAGCCCTGGAGGACATGTCCAGACTCTTAAGCCAGAGTTTCCAGGGACCCGGAGGTCAGAAGGACAGTCTAGGACCCCAGAACAAATTCCTCTCCTGGGAGCTGTAGGGTTCACCCCTACACTGGCTTCTGCCACATCCCCAGGTAGAGCTCCTCCCGCCCTTCCACAACTCACCCTCAATCCGTGCTGCTTCCAGTTCCCTGAGCAGACTGACCATTCCTACAAACATGCCTTTGCTCAGGTTTCTGGGAGGGTCCAAATCCTCACCACCTACCAAGGCACATCTAGCGTCCGACCTCTTCCTCCAGGAAGCCCTCCAGGGCTGCTCCAGCTCAGAGGCTCTTTGAACCAATTTAGCATCTGATTCCATCTCAAGATCCCTCTGTGGTGGGTCTTGGCCTTCTCTCTTCTTCAAAGTCAGGCTATACTCAGTTCTCTTGGAACTGAGTGGTTTTGGCCAGGGACAGGATCTGCCCACACCCCCCCCCCCTTCCAGACAGCTGGAGCTTAAAAGGTTAGTGGGTTGGTCCCTGAGGCACTTGTGCCCAGGAGGGCCCTTGTCCTTTAGGAGTGACAGAGTTTCTATTCCAGGGAACCCCACCCAGTTCCTCACTCCTCTGAGTGGCTCCTCTGTTCCATCCTCCACCCCACCATGATCCCTTGGGAGGTAAGGCCACTTTGTAATCACCCCTGTTCTCAGAAAGGTTATGAAGTCCTTTCTCTTGCTATTGACACCTCTGAACTGAACAAACAAGCTTCCTTTTCACCCTCTCATGAGGTCCTTAAGTGAGCTGCTGAAACCTCCAGAAATGACCAGTTCAGGCAAGCTCCAAGATTTGGGAGGTTAAGCCCTCACCTCAGGAGAGGTTGTGGCTAAACCCACCAGGAACCTGCCCTCACCATGGGTGGATATACTGACTAGATAGACAGTACAGCCTGTGGAGGGCAATGCAGCAACATCAGCCATTTCAAATGAGCCTCTCTCTCATCCCAGGAATTACACATTTAAGAATCTCTCCTAGGGACTTCCCTGGTGGCGCAGTGGTTAAGAATCCGCCTGCTACTGCAGGGGACATGGGTTTGATCCCTGGTCCAGGAAGATCCCACATGCCGCGGGGCAACTAAGCCCATGCGCCACAACTACTGAGCCCGCATTCCGCAACTACTGAAGCCCACATGCCTAGAACCCGTGCTCTGCAGCAAGAGAAGCCACTGCAATGAGAAGCCTGAGCAGCGCAAAGAGCAGCCCCCGCCCACTGCAACTAGAGAAAGCCCTCGCGCAGCAACGAAGACCCAACACAGACCAAAAAAAAAAAAAAAAAAAAAAAAAAAAAAGAATCGCTCCTAAAAAGTACTTGCAGGGCTTCCCTGGTGGCGCAGGGGTTGAGAGTCCGCCTGCCGATTCAAGGGACACGGGTTCGTGCCCCGGTCCGGGAAGATCTCACATGCCGTGGAGCGGCTGGACCCGTGAGCCATGGCAGCTGAGCCTGCGCGTCCAGAGCCTGTGCTCCACAACGGGAGAGGCCACAACAGTGAAAGACCCGTGTACCGCAAAAAAAAAAAAAGTACTTGCAGGGAGCACAGTGCCTATAAGGATGCTTGTCATGAGGGGAAAGGGAAAACCATCTTAAAGCCCATCAGTGGTGGGCTGGCTCAACTATTTGCATGCTGTGCAACGATTTGTTAAAAATTTGGTGGAGTTATATACACTGACACAGTGACGTGTCCAATATATATTAAGTGAGAAATAAAGCAAGTTTAAAAACAGTTTAAAATACTTTGATTCAATGATTTTTAAAAAAATCATTATAATAAATGTTAGTATATGTATGGAATAGAAGTAAACCTGAAAAAAGGTGGTTATTAGGGGATTATGGAGGGGCTTTCATTTTCTTAATGGTAATTTTGGTATTGTTTAATTTTTATGCAAAATGTATATATTATGTTTGGAATTAGAAAAGAAAAATAAGTCCATGGACCCATCTTGTCAGGACAGAAGGGTCTTGGCTGGAAGCACATTTGAGGCTGGCAAGGTTTGTGGTCTAGGAGCAGGAAGATGGGTCCCACCGACACACAGCCACCTCCTAGGTGTGACTGCGTAGGAGGAGGGTGGATTTCCTAGTCCCCCCGCCTTCGTCCCCCCCCCCACCTCCCCGCCCCAGGGTCTGGAGGGGAACCAGATGAAAATTGTAGCCTTTTTCTTTCTAACATTTGGGAATTTCCTGCAATTGACTATCCTCTTACCCCTGGGAGGAGGGGGGCATGCTTGTTCCTACCCCGCAGTTAGGAAGCGTTGACTCCACCTGCCAGAGAACAGTGATCTTAGGCACCCGACCTAACTAACGTCCTTCCTTCCCCCTCTACTGCCCTCTGGGCACAGCGCCGCGCGCCATCTCCCGAATCGGGCTTCATTCCTCGGAGCTTCTGAAGGGTGCGTACAACAAGCTGATCCTAACTCCTAGCCTCGCGGGTGAGGGGCCTCTCCCTCCTCGCACAGCCTCCTCGCGCGCCCTTGCCCGGGCTGCTGAGACCCCGCAGGTGCGGTTGCAGGGGACGGTCAGCGGAGGCGGTGCCCCCATCACACGGTGTGCGCGCGCCCCCTGCTGCCCGCCGCGAGAAATGACACTCTCCATCGGCCCGGCCCTTCGGCCCTTCAGTCCCTGAGTGCCAAGCACACCCCGCCCCGCACCCCGAACCTCTCCTATTACGTGCATTCCCCAGGCCTTGCTAGGACAGAGCCCAGGAGGGACAGGCACTTAAAAAGCAAAATGGTGCCCCCGAGGCTATCATCCCACTTCAGAGGAGGCCTAAGTGCCTGCTGCATCACATCACGCAAGTTAGATACAGGAGCAGGGCAGAGCAGAGCCTACATTTCCTGACCACATGTCCAGACCTCTACAAAGCACTGAGGGAACAGAGGGCTTAAATTCTCCAGGGCACTGTATGAGAAGCTCTGAGGAGACTGAGAAAACGGGGTCCTGCCTTCCAAAAACCTAGAGCCCCAGAGCAGGAGCAGGACTGATTCTGTGTCCTGTCAGCTGCCCACACAGGCCAGGGGCCAGCATTGTGAGTGCACCTGTTCTGTCACTGGACTGGGCCTACCCAGGTGATGAGCACTGACAAGGGCCTCCCCAGTACCAAGTCCAGGTGTGCTTCCAGTCAACAGAAAAGCACCAGCTCAGGAAAGCTCCAGAAGCACCTCCTCCCCCAGGGCTGAGGCTATGAGTTCCCTGGGGAAGAAGAGACAATGCAAGATCAGGGCCAGAGGATCCTGGAGGGAGGAGAGGGTGCCCTTCTACTACGTACTAGCTGTGTCACCTGGATAAGTAGCTTACCCCCTCTGAGCCTTATATTCCTTATCTGTAAAGTAGCATTCATGATTTTTCACAGGTTGAGATGTGGATTCACTGCTACAATTTTGCTATATCCAGCACATAGCACATGATCCATAAATGTCCATTAACGGTATAATGGAAAAACAAATTGTAGTCTATTCATTTTTGGAATACTCTATAGCAATGAAAATTAATATACTGGCTATGTATATAAAACTCACAAACATAGTGCTGAGTGAAAGAGACAAGCTGAAGAATGACAAGTGCAGTATGATGCCACATATATAAAGTTTAGAAGCATGCAAAACATTTCATGCTATATGCTGCTCATGGGTGAGTAACTATGGAGCAATTGTGTGAGACCATGAATGGAAATGATAACACCAGGTTAGAATAGTAATGAACTCCAGTGAATGGAACTGCTGAGAGGTGCAAAGGGGCTACATATGTGTCCATAATGTACTTTTACTTAAAAAAACAAAAACTGAAGTAAACGTAGCAAAAGTTGCAGTCAATAAAGTTGGATGTTGAGTTCTTGGGTATTTATCATATTTTTATCTATAACTTTCTTAGTGTTTGAAATATTTTATTGTAATAAAAAAGGAGAAGAAAACAATTGCTTACCTAATAATAGACCCTATGATAACCCCCTGCTTTCAGCAGCCCCACCCACTCACCTCCCCACTTGACCTATTCTCCTCCATCTTTGATCTCATCCATCCATGTTTTTCTTTTCAAACTAGAACCCAAATGCAGGTGACTCCCAAATCCAGCCCAGACACCTTCTCTTACTTAACTTCTTGTCAGATGTCCCCACTGGAATATTTCTCAGAAAACTCACCCTCAATACAGCCAAAAGTACCCCCCTCCAACTGCCTGCAGCCCACAGCTGGAAGGACATGCAAGTTGAGAGAAGATAGATACCCAAACATCTTGTTGAAATCTTTGAATGCTGATGATAAATAAAAGGATCTTCCAAGCTTTTTAACATTAGAAAAGGTTTTCTACAAATAAGAATCAACCTGACAGCAGACTTTTCATCTGCAATGTGAAATACTAGAAAACAGCTCTTAGAAGCAATGAAACTTCTATCCATAGAGCACCAAAGAGAGAACTTTAAAATGGTTTTGAGTAAAGAGGAAAAGAAAAAGAAAGGTCTACCATTTATGTAAATTAAAAACATATATACAAAACAGCCCTACATGTTTTACATGGGTCCATAGATAGTCAATAACAAATGGTTTATTAGGGGAGCAGGGGAATTGGCAAGGGGATGAGGATAAAGAGGAAAAGACAGACAAAAAGAAGAGTGGGATCTGGTATGGACCTCAGATGGTAATGGCCATGAACAGGTAGGAAAGATTTACCTCAACCCTCTGCTCCTGAGGTCCAAAAGGGGAAAAAAATCATTAAAAAAGAAAAGTGTTCCCAAATTCAGAAAAAAGGTTGAGAGGCAATGGATTAAATGATGAGTTAGTTATAAGATGATTTGGAGAGATGGCAAGAAGAGCTTGCAGGAACTTGAGATCAGGTATTTAGTTTTGCTTAGAAAAGTGACATTTGAAGAAATATGGCAATGTATTTGCCTAAATCAATCCCTATCCCAAATTCCTTAAGTAAAAGCTGAAGCCCTGGTAATCCTGGGCCAGAAACTCAGGCTGGTGGCAGCTCACCTGGCTCCTTTAGAGCCCTTGAGAGGGACACCTGGCCATAGGGGCAGACATTGATTGGGCTGATGATCTGTTCCTGCCCTGCTCACGCCCCACGAGCCTCTGTTCCGTGCCAGGAACTGTATTTTTATTACTTGTTTTAGATTTCACTAAACCCAGCAAAGTGGGCTGTATTAGGTGAAGTTAATACCATCAGTAACATTCATTCACTCATTGGTTTATTCATGTAACAAATATTTGTGGGCTGACCATTCTGTGCCAGGCTCAGTTCTAGGCTCCAAGAGAAAAATCAGTAAGCAAAGCAGATAAAAAACCTCTGCTCTATAGGGAGCTTACATTATTGTTGAAAGGGCTAATAAAAATAAATAAATAAGGAAAATATATGTTTGTTGAATAGTAATAAGTACTATGGAGAGAAATTAAGCAGTACAGGGAAATAAGGAGCATAGGACAAGGCAGGGAAGGCCTCATTAAGAAGGTGATATTGGGACTTCCCTGGTGGCGCAGTGGTTAAGAATCTGCCTGCCAATGCAGGGGACACGGGTTCGAGCCCTGGTCCGGGAAGATCCCATATGCCGCAGAGCAACTAAGCCTGCGTGCTGCAACTACTGAGCCCACACGTTACAACTACTGAAGCCCGTGCACCTAGAGCCCATGCTCCACAACAAGAGAAGCCACCACAATGAAAAGCTCATTCACCACAATGAACAGTAGCCCCCGCTCACTGCAACTAGAGAAAGCCCGTGAGCAGCAACGAAGACCCAACGCAGCCCCCCCAAAAAATTTTTTTTAAAAGGTGACATTGCAGCAAGGACTGAAAGAAGGTGAGGGAATGAGCCATGCAGATAGCTGAAGGACAAGCAGGAGGAGGGAATAGCAAGTGCCAAGGCCCTGAGGCAGGAGTGTATTTAGTCAAGGGAAAGCCAGAAGGCCAGTGTGTCTGGAGCAGAGTGAGACACAGGAACAGTAGTGGATGAGGTTAGAGAAATAAGGGGAGTGGAGGGCCTTGTCAGCTCCCACCTGGGGTGACTTGGGGAGTCAGTGGAGTTGAGAAAAGGGGTGACATGATCTTACCCTGTTTACCAGAACCACTGAGTTGAAGTCTGTAGAAGAACAAGGGTGGAAGCAAGGGAGCAGATAGGTCATTATTGCAGTCATCCTAGCAAGAGACAGGAGGCTTGGTCCACAGTGATATCAGGGGAGGTGATTGGGCGAGGTCAGATTCCGGATATATTTTGAAGGTAGAGCCTTATGAGAAGTATGCTGATGGACTGGATGTGAGGAAGAGAGAAAGAGTGGATCCAAAGATGATTCCAAGTTTTTTGGCCTGAGCAGCTAGAAGGATGAAGTTGTCATTTTCTGGGGTGGGAAAGGCTGTAGTGGGAGCAGGATGGGGACAGATGGGGAGGTGGGAGGCCCCTCAAACTCTCACAGCTTGAATGTGCACAAGCCTGATGTAAGCCTACGTCTGCCTGACTCCAAAGACCCTTCTTCTTTAGCTCCTCCACACTGCCCGCCCCAGAGAAAAGGCAAAGCAAGAGGGGTCCTACCCCTGCCCTCCTCTGCCCTCGTCAGGTCAGCATACTGTGGGGAAATGACACCTTCAAACACTGGATTGTAGTTAGTTTTTGACTCTGTTGCATTCTGTAAGCTGTCTTCATCTTCAAAGATCTGTCCATTTAGTGAACAAGCATTACCATTTTTCATTGGTCTTAACCCATGAGATTCCCAAATCATTGACCTTCCCCATCCTCCTCTCATGAGTCTCCCATTCTGCCAGAGTAAACCATTCAATGTGTTTTGGTTATCTGCTATTGTATAGCAAACCATCTCAAAACTTTGTGGTTTAAAACAACTATTTTACCTACTCACAACTCTGGGGGTCAGGAATCTGGGCAGGGATCGGCTGGGATATTCTTCTTCCTCACAGGGTGTCACCTAGGATCTCTTATGAGGTTGCAATCAGGCCTGGCTTCATAGGTGTGGTACCTATGCAGTTGCACAGGGCCTCACGCTGAGAGAGACTCTGCAATTGGTTTAATGCCCTACTCTTGCTGTCTTGAAATTCTTAACCATTTTTGAACAATAGACCCTATGTTTTTATTTTACACTGGACTCCACAAATTATGTAGCTGGTCTGGCTTGCAATCAGATGGTGGCTGGGACTGGAACACTCAGCATAGCTTTATTCACAAATCTAGTGTATTGGCAGGGTTGGCTGGGAGGCTGGGACTCTCTCATTCTCTCAGCATGACTAGCTTGGGCTTCTTCACATAGAAGCTGGATCCCAAGGGCAAGCACCCCAAATAGCAAAGGGAAAACTTCAGATCAGAGGGTCCTGCCTCAGAAGTTACACAGTGTCACTTTCTTCATATTCTACTGACCAGAACAAGTCATAGGGCTAGCCCAGATCCAACAAGAGGGCATAGGGAAATGGCAAGGCCTCTCTGCATACAGAGCATATGGGAAGGAAGCCATCTTTGGACACATACCCTACCACTCAATGTTTGTGTCCTATCTGCCCATAGGGCCTGAGTTCCCAAGAGGACAAGGGAAGGATGCGCCTGCTGCTTTTGCTGCTGCCCTCTCCCTACCTCTGCCGCACTCCCCAGCTGGAGCCAGTTGAATTGGTTTGTCTCAGGTAGGGTAAGGGATCTGTTTTGTCCACTTAGACTCTGAGAATGACTAGAGGACTGGCCTTGGCCAGAGAGGCTGTGAGGTATGCTGACCACTTTACCAAGCAAGGTGGTGGGGAAAGGGTGGGCCGAGTAAACAGGTGCAGAAAGCTTGGGGACATGGCCCCACCCCTTCCCCCTGATAACTGGAAGGAGAAGTTGAAAGCAGGTATAGGGGCCTGCCATTCCAGGACTGGTCTCCAGACTAACAGCACCAACATCACATGGGAATGTGTTAGAAATGCAGAACGTAAGGACCCAAGCCAGACCCACTGAGCTGGATCTACAGTTTAACTAGATTCCTGGGTGGTGTGCATGCACATTAAAGTTTGAGAAGCTAAGTAGACTCTAGAACAGAGGTTCTCGCCTTGGCCACACAGGGGAATCACCTGGGAAAGTTGTACAAGTCCCGGTGCCCCAGACCAACTAAATCAGCATTTCAAGGTGGGAGCCTGGCATTAGGATACTTTGTTCCTCACTAGGCACTTCCCCCAGTGAGTGAGGAAACCAAACTCCAAGGCTTCCTGCCTTAGGACTCCTCACTGGGTGAGCCCCATGTGGTTCTCTTCTGGAAAGCAGGGAGCCAGGGCTGAGCTTCCAGTGGGGTCCAACCCTCCCTCTCCTCATCAGGAGCTTGTAGACGTTGATTTTCCCAGAGTACTCTCTGGACCCTGCAGGCTCTGAGTCTGGCCATTATTCCCACTTCCCATGCCTACCCCTACGTTTGAAGCCAGGACTCCAAGGGGCAGCTCACCATGTGAGTGTGAACAGCAAACAAATCAGTCTGAACACAAATAAGGTAACTTCCTAACAGGAACCTCAGTTCAGGGCTGAACAAACAGGCAGCCAGAGCCCCCACCCGGCTCCTAGACCCCCAGCTGGTGGCAAGGACCAGCCTCTGCACCTGGCCTGGAAAGTGAGGTTTCCCAGGACTTCCAGTGCTCCCCTCCACCCAGTTCTCTCCCCATCCCCAGACTTGACCTCCTCAGCCTTAGTAGGGGATGGCAGAGGCTTGGTGACAACCCCAGAAGCCCACTTGTGGAAGAGCCTTAAAAAGGTTACAGGGGCATGAGGGAAGGTCTGGGCTGGTGTGAGGGCCCGTGACAAGTCTGTCCTCTTCTCCCCGCCCAGCACCCCTGACATCTGCCTGCAACCCACACACACCGTCACCACCACCACCACCACCACATCTCTATTTTCCTTTCTTCTGAACACAGAAACTGCTTTCTAGGTGCTTCTTTCATCCTCTCCCCCTCCAACTCCATCCGCTTGCAAGACACTTGGAGAGATGACACACATGATAACCCAACTCCTTCTGTGTTTTTCCATTTCAACAACACTCCTGAGTTTCTGGACCCTCAGACCAGGTTTGAATGTGATGATGCAGAGATGGGCTGAACCTGTCAGTGACTTTTTAAAAAGAACTGATACCTTTGTTCACCTCTTCTACTGGTGTTGGAAGTTCAGTCAGTTATGAGTAGTTGAAACAAGCTGGTCTTTAAAAGGATTTATTCTCTCACACACACACGTACACCCTTCTACTACAGCTCCATCCCCCATGCAGCCCCAAAGGGAAAAAATAATCCTTCCCCCTTGAAGGGCTGTGGGGCACAGAGGAGAAATTTACTCAATTAAATTCAATTTCAGCCATTTAAGTTGATACTCTTAGTGTGGAATTTAGCGTCAGATGGACCTGGGTTTGAATTCTTACAGTTCACTAGCTGTAAAACAAATCTTAGCTCTTCAAGATCCAGTTTCCCCATCTACAAAATGGGAATAACAGCAGAATCATGGGGATCAACAAGATACACCCCTTACCCAGTGCCTGTGGTAATAAATAGGGGTTTGGTAGAGGACCATCCCTCTTTCTTGTTTCTTTCTTTAGAAACTGGAGGAATAAAGGAGAAATAGAATTCAATTCAGCAAATATGTGTGTACCTACTGTGTGCTGGGTACTGTGGTAGGCGTGGCTGGTGGGTAACATGACAAAGAAGCTGCTGACCTGGGTCTGGGGTTGTCACAGGGGTATGGTGTACAGTGAGCTGGAAGTTGAGTCCTGGACCAAGTTTTGCCTTTTGTGCAAATCTCTCCCCACTTAGTTCAGTCTCAATGTCCTTCCTTTCAGTACAACAAACGGCTTTGACTAGTTGGCTGCGAAGGCCCCAACCAGCTCTAAAGTACTCTAAGTGGGTAGAAAACATACAAGTCTCACTGAATGAGGGTTGTTTGCCCTGGTCCTTACACTTCCTCTCTGATCACTGCTTCTTCCCTCTGCCTTTGCCCCTCCTTAAAGCTGGGAGTCCACGCGGGTACATAATAGCTAGCCCTTCTCTCTTCTCTCACAGCACATTCTTTTTGCATAATCTCCCCCACTCCTTGCCTTTGTAGGCTATCCTCTCTTTGGAAGTATCTGCAGAGGAAAGCCTCCCCCAAGAAGCCTTCCTGGATCTCTGAAGCTATAGCTAATCTCTGTCCTTCATACTCACATAGAATCTGCCCTTTTAGTTTGACAGTAGTATTACTTAGTTGTGAATCTCCCCCACCATGAGATTGTGAGTTCCCAGTGGGAAGAAACGGTTGTCTTCATTCCTTTGCACCCCTCATAAACCCAGGACATAAAATAGGTCTCAAACAAATAGATGTTTGTTGACTTCAGTCTAATTAAAGAGCACAGGATTTCAGAGAAAGTCTTAAAAGCAGCATACATAAGAAAAAGCTAGGAAACAGTAGGTAACTGCCAAGTGCAATGTGTGCCTCTTCTGTGTCACTGTGCATTCCTGGGAGAGAGGAACAAACAACAACTTGTTTGCTCTTGGCCTGTCAGGTGCAAGGGGGTGCAGGAGGGGCAGATGAGGGGAGAAGCAGGTGTGGGGGGAGCTGAGACAGCTGGGCAGGGGGAGGAGGTGTGGGGCTTCCCCTGAGGTGGCCCTCAGGCCTTCTCTTCCTGTAGGCTGGGCTGGACTTGAGGCCTGATGTGTGTGGGCCCTCCATCTCAGCTGCAATGACCACCATATTCCCTAGTTAGCACCTTTCTTCTGGGTGAAAAAGTCTCCCTTTGGCAAGATGAAAGAGAAAGGGATGGAGAGAGACTCTGCGAAAGAGAAGGTGGAAAAGGAGAAAAGGGACAAGGATGCTCGAGGGTGTTCGAGGAAAGGGCAGCCAAGGGGTCTCCCAACATGCCTTCTCCAACTTCCTCGGTCCCTGGTGGACCTGGGGTCCTGACTAGGGTTCAGAATATTGGTGTCTACAGCTATGTTTCTTCCCTCAGTCCAGAGAAAGAAACTAGTTCTCTACTTAAGTGAGATAATCCAAGTGCAAAGCTTAAGCGATCAGTAAGTATTAGCAATCATTATTATTACCATTTTCCCCTCTTCCTCCTCTCTACATGTCAAACCTATAGACAATATAGAGAATAATACAAAGCATATCCATATGCCCACCACCACCCACTTTTATCAAACATTTTTACTCTAGTTGTTTTAAGAAATATTACAGAAAATTAACAGCATATGTACCCCTCCCTAGTCCCATTCCCTTCTTCTTCCCCGGAGCTCATCCCTATTTTAATTGTCATATTTATCATGCTCAAGAATGTCTTTATAGGGCTTCCCTAGTGGCGCAGTGGCTGAGAGTCCGCCTGCCGATGCAGGAGACACGGGTGCCCCGGTCCGGGAGTATCCCACATGCCGCGGAGCGGCTGGGCCCGTGAGCCATGGCTGCTGAGCCTGCGCGTCCGGAGCCTGTGCTCCGCAGCGGGAGAGGCCACAACAGTGAGATGCCCGCGTACCGGAAAAAAAAAAAAAAAAAGAATGTCTTTATACTTGTACCACTTATTTATGTTTTATCTTATACATGTTTTAAACCTTTTTATAAATAGGCTTGTGGCTCTGTACTGGGTCAACTTAGCTAAGCTAGAACTACATTTCCCAGAATTCCCTTCCTTACATGGTTCTGGGCTAGGTTCGGCCACAGGAGAAATCTGCATGATACTCGTGTGGCAGAAGTGACGCTGCAGGCAGCACTTTCACACTGTGTGAGGTAGGCCCTGGGGTGGCTCACGCATCGCGGCCGAGCTGCTGGCTCCCCTTGCTGGTGGGGGCAGCAGCTGGACACAAAGCTCCTTTATCCGTCCCCAGACCCTCTTCACTTTTCCCAACTCCTGGGCTAGGTATGTATTTAGTTCTAGAACAAAGGACACCGGAGTCTTTTGCAGGTGCATCAGTGAAGTTAGAGGCTTGGAGGGGGTGTGAGATGGAGGCCGTTTCCAGCTCATTCTCACTCTTCCTCCTGGATCCTGGTTCGTCCTTGCTTCCCCACTTCATATCCATCTTTCCTTCTCGACCGCCTGCCCAGGAGATTTCAGTCCTTAGCCCCAGAAAAAGAAGTAACAGCCTCACACAGACTCTATAACCAGCTCCCATGATTGCATAAAGTCAAATTCCCATAATAAATTCCTTATCCTATGTCACTCCTCGTGGCTCTGCTTCACAGATTGGATCCTGACTGGAATAGAATTTGCTAGCAGACATAGTTCCAAGAAGAACAGAACCTTAGTGAGTGATGGGTTCTCTAAATTTGGTCTCAATTGTCTAGAATTGATTCTGTGATCTAATTAGATCTAAAGGCATAAATGACCCTTACCAAGGGTCACCAAGGGTTACCAGGGGTAAAGGGATCACTGTTACTCCATGGCATATAACAGGAGAAAATGTTTTAAAATAATAACCTGTAGGGAGTTCCCTGGCAGTCCAGTGATTAAGACTCCGCGCTTCCACTGCAGGGGGCGTGGGTTCGATCCCTGGTTGGGGAGATAAGATCCTACATGCCCTGTGGCATGGCCAAAAATTTTTTTAGAAAAAGAAAAAAGGAAAGAAAAAAAAATCACCTGTAGACAATTGCAATCAAGTGCCTATAGAAGTCGATACTTTGATTGACCAAGTATTTGCTTGAGCATAACAATTAGAATGAGATTGGTAGGTTGCTAAAGTGCCCTGAAGAACTTGGGGAAAGAATATGATGAGTCAGGGCTTTACATTCCCATCTCAAGGTCCATGTAGGGACTATGGCTTGTGTCCTCAGAATTCTCTTCTGTTAAAATTAGGTAGTTGATTGGGAAGGAGTGGGACCATGAAAGTTAGGATGGAGACATGTATTGACAGATTCCTGTGAACCTGGGGACCTTGAGTCCCTAAGTTCTGCTGAACCTCTTTTTTCAGTAGAAATGGCCCTTCCACCCCTACGTGAGGAAGTCTCCCTTGCCTGTGGGGCCTGTAGTGGCCTTCCCTGAAGTAGAAGTATTGATTTTTCTCAGGATCTACCTCCATTGCTTATATATAGGCTCAAGTCCAAACAGACTCCAAAGGGTGAAGTACAAAGCATGATCCAAGAGAAGGTGTGATACACACCAAAATAATTTCATGACTTTGCCAATTTATATCAACGGAAACCTGGGGAAATGTGTAGATATGGATCCCTAACGTGCAGACTCAGGGTGGAAGGAATATAAAGTCAGATGAGGCTACATTTATTTATTAATGTAGAAATTTCTGATTCAATGTGATAGCTTGAGTGGTTCCAACCGTTTGCTCAGTTGGCTGATTGAAATCTGGAAGCTAGAATGCCAAAACTTCTTTGGTATACAGTAGAAGAAAGTATTCAAAGGCTAAGGAAGATTGGAATGCTACAGTAGATTTATCATATAAGAACTATTTACCTACCTCCTAAAAATGTGCTCAGGAAAGTCCAGAGGACACTCCTTTCCCCAAGCCTGTGAGAAGCACATTCACAAGGAGAGCCCTGATATCCTTGAAGAGCTCTATGGTGGCTATTCTCTGTAGGCCAAAAATAATGGTAGGAATTTACACTATTGAATCTGGCTCCCCAAATTCAATGGGGATGATGAAATCCCAGGTTAGCAGGGACCAAGTAATGGTACTTAATCACCAAAGACAAAGTAGGTATAGTTATTATAATGGACTCATGAAAAATGTGGCCATGGTGGGAGGGATAGAGGTCATGCGTGGGCTTAGTAACATGGATTCTCACTCACCAAGGCCAGTCTGGCTACAGCCACTGCTGAGTGCCCAACCTGCCAACAGTAGAAGCCAACACTGAGTTCCCAATTTGGAAATCAATCAGCCACATGGTGGCAGGTTGTTTACAAAGGAAGGAGCAGGGCTTTGTTCTCAATGGAATATCCAGTAACTGTGATATGGATTTGCCTTCCCTGCCCACAATGCTTCTGCCAAAATCACCATCTGTGAACATACAGGATGCCTTATCTGTATGTCATGGCATTCCACATAGCATTGCTTTTGACCAAAAAATTTCTTTTACAGCAAATGAAGAGAAACAATGGGCTCAGGCTCATGGTCTTCACTGGTCTTACCATGTTCCCCATCACTCTAAAGTAGCTGGCCTGAGAGAACAGTAGAATGGTCTATTGAAGACTCAGTTATGGTTCCAGCTGGGTGGCAACACCTTGAGGGCTTGGGTAATGCCCTTCAGGATGAAGGATATGCTCTAAATGAGCAACTGACATAGGGTGCTGTTTCTCCCAAAGCAAGGATTCATGAGTCAGGAAACAGAGTATAAATGAGATAACACACAGTACTTCTCTAGCAGAATTATTGCTTTCTGGTCTCTGAAACTTTGGGCTATGCTAATCTAGAGTATTAGTTCCCCAAAGAGAAATATTTCCACAGGAAACACAGCAGTGGTTCCACTGAGCTGTTAAGTGAGACTGGCCTTGGCTACTTTGGGCTTCTCTTGCCAGTGAATCAACAGGCAAAGAAGGTTATTGTACTGCCTGGGGTGGTTGGTCCTGACGATCAAGGGGGGAATGGGGAGTCCCTTTACCAAGTATTCTCACCTCCTGTGATTAAAATCGTCAGCAAAACTACTACAAACTAATACAGGAAGGTGTGCTATTGGCAGAAACAAGGGTCACCCCATCAGGCAGGGAATATGAAATGGGGAGTGGAAGCATATTTTTAAGTATCAGCTAACACAACACAAACAGTTGCAGGAATGAGGACGAAAATTTCTTCTTATTTCAATGCAAATATTTTTGTGTTTTAACCAAATTTCCCTTCGGCTTCCCATCCCTCTACTGTCTAAATAAGTTTTTAACATTATGCATCAGTAATTGTTACCGGATATCACAGGGGCAGTGTGACATAGCTAGAAGAGAAGTGAACATCACCAAACTATGAAAACTATGAACTTAGAAATGAACATTTTGTTTTTCCACATGGATAACCACTTGATCCAACATATTTTCATTGTACAAGGATAGGTATATCATGTTAAGCAGAAACAGAATTTCACTGTAGTTTGCTTTCAAACTTTATTTGAAAATTACGTCTGGTGAAAACAGGTATTTATGGATGCCAAGTTGACAAAGGGTGGACAGTGATGGCTTTGGACTGTATCACCTTAACTAAGCTGGAATCATACTTCCTAGAATTCCCTTTCCTCTATGGTTCTAGGATAGGGTTGGCCACAGGAGAAATTTCCATGATATTTGCAAGGTAGAAGTGAAGCAGCTATGTTTATAATTGAAAGGTCGCTGTAGGGTCAGGTGTTGTTGCAGTTCAAGCACAGTGTTGTGGACCTGTTGGTTCACTTTACTGGTGTGAGGCAAGAGCCAAGTCTGAAGCTCTTTCAGCTCTCATTGGATCTCCTCCTTCAGCTTCTTCAACTCCTGGGCTAGGTGCATTTTTAGCTCTGGGATGAAAGACACCAGATTCTTCTACTGATCTCCTGCATCATGGAAGTTGGAGGCTTGGAGGTAGTGAAAGAAAGAAGTGAGTTCCAGTTTCTTCTTGAGAGCTTCAGCTCTTCCTCGTAGGTTCCAGCTATCCCGATCCTCCCCACTTCATGTTCACTTTTCATTTCTCACTGCCTACCCTGCCTACTTGAGGCCTCAGTACTAGATGCAGAAGCAATAGCTGGACGTGAACTGTTTAACTAGTTCCCATAATTATATAAGATCAAATTTCTATAATAAATGCCTTATGGCTTGTCACCCCTAGTGGTTTGGATTCTCTGATCGAACCCTGTCAGCTCTGGGGGTTGTACATATATTCTCTCAGTTTGTGACTTGGCTTTTATCTTTGTTTTTGGTGTCTTTTACTGTACAGAAGTTTTAAGTTTGAATGTATCAAAGTTTATTGGTTTCTTGTATTTAAGCAAGTCTTCCTTATCCTGAGGTCATAAAACTATGCCCTTTTGAAAAAAGAAATCTCCTTTTTTCTTTTTCCATATTCATAACCAAATAATCTGTCCACATTTTTACTATAGCTTTATAAGAAGTGTTGATATTGGGTAAGGTAAGTTCCTTTACCTTATTCACTTTTTTCAAATTGTCTTAGCTACTCTTGGTGTTTTGTTCTACAGTTTTTGAATCAGTATGTCAAGCTCTATAATTGGGATTTTTTAAAATTCTAATTGCATTTAATTTTTGGATAATTTTGGGAATAGTTATCATCTTTTGACCTTGAGTCTTCCCGTTCATTTATTAAGGTCTTATTTTATGTCCTTCAATACTGTTTTCTACTTTTCTCTTTAAATATTTCACACATCTCCTAAGTTCGTTCCTACGTACCTTATAGTTTATGTTGCAGCTATGAATGAGATATATTTTTCTATTACATTTGCTAATAATATTTACATTTATCAATTTTTATATATTGATCATATACCCAGCAACTTTACTAAATTTTCTGATTAGTTTTAATAGTTTCTCTGTGAATTTGCTTGAATTTTCTCTGTAGATAGTCATATTGTCTACAAATAAGAGTAATTTTATCTATTCCTTTCCAATTCTTACATCTTTCTTTTTGTGTCTTATGGCATTGTATCACCAGTACAATGATAAATAGACACTACAATACTGGATATACATCTTATTCCTGACTTTAATTAGGGCTACTTCTGAAGTCTCATTTTGAAATATAATTCTTCCTGTAGGTTTTTGTTTATTTTTTTTGTTTTTTGGCTGCATTGGGTCTTCGTTGCTGCGTGGGATTCCTCTAGTTGCGGTGAGTGGGGGCTACTCTTTGTCATGGTGCACGGGCTTATTGTGGTGGCTTCTCTTGCTGCAGAGCACAGGCTATAGGCCCGCAGGCTTCAGTAGTTGTGGCACGCGGGCTCTATAGCGCAGGCTCAGTAGTTGTGGTTAGTTGCTCTGCAGCATGTGGGATCTTCCTGGACCAGGGCTTGAACCCATGTCCCCTGCATTGGCAGGTGGATTCTTAATGACTGCACCACCAGGGAAGTGCCTAATGAGAATAGTTTAAGAGACTTCTGGGACAATATCAAACATGGTAATATTCACATTCCAAGGGCCCAGAAGGAGAATAAAGAGAAAAGGGGGCAAAGAACTTATTTGAAGAAATAATAAGTGAAATAATAATAAGTGAAAACTTCCCTAACCTGGGAAAAGAAACAGATATTCAGATCCAAAAAGCATAGAGTCCCAAACAAGATGAACCCAAAGAGGTCCACAGCAAGACATGCTGTAATTAAAATGGCAAAAATTAAAGATATTTAATTATATTTAGATATAAAATAATTGGCATAAATATAAAGATATTTAAAAGCAGCAAGAGAAAAGCATTAGTTATATACAAGGGAACTCCCATAAGACACTCACAAAAAAGGAAAGGAATCCAAACATAATACTAAAGATAGTCATCAAATCAAAAGGGAAGAGAGCAAAAGGAGAAAGGAACAAAAAAGAACTACAAAACAACCATAAAACAATTAAAAAGGCAATAAGTGCATACCTATCGATAATTACTTTAGGGAATTCCCTGGTGGTCCAGTGGTTAGGACTCCACGCTTCCACTACAGGGGGCATGGGTTCAATCTCTGGTTGGGGAACTAAGATCCTGCAAGTCACATGGCATGACCAAAACAAATTACTTTAAATATAAATGGATTAAATGCTCCAATCAAAAGACATAGAGTGGCTGAATGGATACAAAAACAAGACCTATATATACGCTGCCTATAAGAGACTCACTTCAGATCTAAAGACAACACACAGACTGAAAGTGAGGAAATGGAAAAAGTATTCCATCCAAATGGAAATGAAAAGAAAGCTAGGTTAGCAATACTTATATCAGACAAAATAGACTTTAAAACAAAGACTGTAACAAGAGACAAAGAAGGACATTACATAATGATCAAGGGAACAATCCAGCAAGAAGATATAACAGTTGTAAGTTATATGCACCAAACATAGGAGTACCTAAATATATAAAGCAAATATTAACAAAACATAAAGGGAGAGATTAACAAAAATATAATACTAGTATGGGACTTTTATGCCCCACTTACACCAATGGACAGATGATCTAGACAGAAAATCAATAAGGAAACAATGGCCTTAAATGACACGTTAGACCACATCGACTTAATAAATATATATAGAACATTCCATCCAAAAGCAGTAGAATATACATTCTTTTCAAGCACACATGGAACATTCTCCAGTATAGATCAAATTCTAGGCCACAGAACAAGTCTCAATAAATTTAAGAAGCTTGAAATCATATCAAGTATCTTTTCTGACTACAACAGTATGAGACTAGAAATCAACTACAATTTTTAAAACTGCAAACACATGGATGCTAAACAAAGTACTACTAAACAACCAATGGGTCACTGAAGAGATCAAAGAGGAAATTTTTAAAATACCTGAAGACAAATGAAAATGGAAACACAATGATCCAAAATCTATGGTATACTTAAAAAGCTGTTCTAAGAGAGAAGTTTATAGTGATACAAGCCTACCTCAGAAAACAAGAAAAATCTTAAATAAACAATTTAACCTTACACCTAAAGGAACTAGAAAAAAAAGGACAAAAAAAAAAACAGATGTTAATAAAAGGAAAGAAATAGTAAAGGTCAAGTAGAAATAAATAAAAAGAGACTAAAAAACAAAGATCGGGGCTTCCCTGGTGGCGCAGCGGTTTAGAGTCCGCCTGCCGATGCAGGGGACGTGGGTTCGTGCCCCGGTCCGGGAGGATCCCACATGCCGCGGAGCGGCTGGGCCCGTGAGCCATGGCCGCTGAGCCTGCACGTCCGGAGCCTGTGCTCCGCAATGAGAGAGGCCACAACAGTGAGAGGCCCAAGTACCGCAAAAAAAAAAAAAAACAAAAAACAAACAAAAAAAAAAACAAAGATCACTGAAACTAAGAGCTGATTCTTTGAAAAGCTAAATAAATAGATAAACCTTTAGCCAGATTCATCAAGAAAGAAAGAGAACAGTCCCAATAAATAAAATCAGAAATAAAAGTTACAACCGACACTACAGATATACAAAGATCATAAGAGATTACAATGAACAAGTATATGCCAATAAAATGGACAACCTAAAAGAAATGGATAAGTTCCTAGAAATGTACAACCTCACAAGACTGAATCAGGAATAAATAGAAAATATGAACAAACCAATTACCAGTAATGAAATTGAATCATCAATCAAGAAATTCCCAATGAACAAAAATCCAGGACCAGATGGTTTCTCAGGTGAATTCTACCAAACACTTAAAGAAGAATTAACACATATTCTTCTCAAACTACTCTAAAAAGTTTAAAAGAGAGGAATGTTTCTGAACTCATTCTACAAGGCCAGCATCACCCTGATACCAAAACCAGGCAAAGACACCACAAAAAAATAAAATTACAGTCCAATATCTCTGATGAACATAGATGCAAAAATCCTCAATGAAATACTAGCAAATCAAATTCAATAATACATTAAAAGAATCATACACCATGATTAAGTAAAATTTATTCCACAATGCAAGGATGCATTGGATTTCAATGCAAGGATTTCAGTATCTGCAAATCAATCAATGTGATACACCATATTAACAATTTGAAAATAAAAATCATATGATTATCTGACGCAGAAAAACTCTTGACAAAATTCAACATCCATTTATAATAAAAATTCTCAACAAAGTGGGTATAGAGGGAGCATACCCCAACATAATAAAGGCCATATATGATGAACCTATAGCCAATATCATATTCAATGGTCAAAAGCTGAAAGCATTTCCCCTAAGATCAGAGACAAGACAAGGATGCCCACTCTTGCCACTTTTATTCAACACAGTATTGGAAGTCCTAGCCACAGGAATCAAACAATAAAAAAAAATAAAAGGAATCAAAATTGGAAAGGAAATAGTAAAACTGTCACTGTTTGCTGATGACATGATACCACATACAGAAAATCCTAAAGATGCCACCAGAAAACTACTAGAGATCATCAATGCATTTGGCAAAGTTTCAGGATACAAAATTAATATACGGAAATCTGTTGCATTTCTGTACACTAACAAAGAAGTATCCGAAAGACAAATACACAAAACAATCCCTTTTACAATTGCATAAAAAAGAATAAAATACCTAGGAATAAATCTAACTAAGGAGGTTAAAGACCTGTACTCAGAAAACTGAGACATCAGTGAAAGAAACTGAAAATAACACAAACGAATGGAAAGATATACCGTGTTTATGGATTGGAAGAATTAGTATTGTTAAAATGACATACTACCCAAGGCAATCTACAGATTCAGTGCAATTCCTATCAAAATGCCAACAACATTTTTCACAGACCAGAACAAATAATTCTAAAGTTTTTGTAGTAACACAAGAGACCCTGAATGGAAAAACAATCTGAGAATGAAGAACAAAGCTAGAAGTGTTATACTCCCTGATTTCAAGTTATACTACAAAACTACAGTAATCAAAACAGTATAGTACTCGCACAAAAAGAGACACATAGATCAGTGGAACAGGATAGAGAGCTTAGAAGTAAGCCCATACACTTACAGTCAATTAATCTATGACAAAGGCAGCAAAAATACACAATGGAAAAAAGACAGCTTCTTCAATAAATGGTGCTGAGAAAACTGGACAGCTAAATGCAAAAGAATAAAACTAGACTACTTGCTCACCCCATATACAAATATAAACTCAAAATGGATTAAAGACTTAAAAGTAACACCTGCAACCATAAAACTCCTAGAAGAAAACATAGGCAGTATGCTCTTTGACATAGCAATATTTGGGGGGATATGTCTCCTCGTGAAAGGGAAACAAAAGCAAAAATAAACAAATTGGACTACATAAGGCTAAAAAGTTTTTGAACAGTGAAGGAAACTATCAACAAAATGAAAATGTAACCTACTGAGTGGGAGAAGATATTTGCAAATGACATATGCAAGAAAGGGTTAATATCCAAAATATACAAAGAACACATACAACTAAATAGCAAAAAAACAAACAACCCAATTAAAAAATGATCAGATGACCTGAATAGACATTCTCCCAAAAAGACGTAACAGATGGCCAATGGACACATGGAAAGATGCTCAACATCGCTAACCATCAGGAAAATTCAAATCAAAACCATAATGAAATATCACCTCACACTTAGCAGAATGTCTATTATCAAAAAGACAACAAAAACAAATGTTGGTGAGGATGTGGAGAATAGGGAACCCTCATGTGCTTTGGTAGGAATGAAATTGGTACAGCTACTGTGGAAAACAGTATGGTGATTCCTCACAAAATTTAAATAGAACTACCATACAATCCAGCAATTCCACTTCTGGGTATTTTTCTGAAGTAAACAAAAACATTAATTTGAAAGCATATATGCACATCTATGTTCATTGCATCATTATTTACAATAGCAAGATATGGAAGCAACCTAAGTGTCTATCCATAGATGAATGGATAAAGAAGATGTGGTATATATACATATACAATGGAATATTACTCAGCCATAAAAAAGAATGAAGTCTTGCCATTTGCAACAACATGGATGGATTTAGAGGCTATCATGCTATGTGAAGTAAGTCAGTCAGATAAAGACAAGTACCATATGATTTCACTTATATGTAAAATCTAAAAAACAAAACAAATGAATAAACTTAAAACAGGAACAGACTCAGAGATACAGAGAATTAACTGGTGGTTTCCAGAGTGGAGGGAGGGAGATGAGTGAAATGGGAGAAAGAGATTAAGAAGTACAAACTTCCAGGGACTTCCCTGGTGGTCCAGTGGTATAGAATCCGCCTTCCAATGCAGGGGACATGGGTTCGATCCCTGGTTGGAGAACTAAGATCTCACATGCCGCGGGGCAAATAAGACCACACGCCACAGCTACTGAGCTCCCATACCTTAACTAGAGAGGCTGCGTGCAGCAAACTACAGAGCCCACATGCCCTGGAGCCTGCACGTCACAACTAGAGGGAGAAAACCCACACGCCACAACTAGAGAGAAGCCCACATGCTGCAACGAAGAGCCCACACACCACAACAAAAAGATCCCGCATGCCACAACAAAGACCTAACGCAGCCAAAAATATAAATAAATAAATAAATAAATAGAAGTACAAACTTCCAGTTATAAAATAGATAAGTCACGGGGGTATAATATACAGCATAGGGAATATAGTCAATAATATTGTAATTACTCTGTATGGTGACAGATGGTAACTAGATTTATTGTGGTGCTCATTTTCAATTATACTTCAGTAAAAAAAGAAAAAAAGAAAAAAGATTCCGTTGTGTGTATAAACCACTGTTTGCTTACCCATTCTTCCATCAATGGACACTTGGGTTTCTTCTATGTTTTAGCTATTGTGAATAATTCTGCTATGAACATGGGTGTATAAATATTTCTTCGAGATGCTGCTTCCAATTCTTTTGGGTATAGACTCAGAAGTGGAATGGTTGGATCATATGGTAATTCTTTTTTTTTTTTTGCGGTACGCGAGCCTCCCACTGTTGTGGCCTCTCCCGTTGTGGAGCATAGGCTCCGGACGTGCAGGCTCAGCGGCCATGGCTCACAGGCCCAGCCGCTCCGCGGCATGTGGGATCTTCCCGGACCGGGGCACGAACCCATGTTCCCTGCATCGGCAGGTGGACTCTCAACCACTGCGCCACCAGAGAAGCCCTTTTGCCCATTTTTGAATCAGGTTGTTTGCTATTTTGTTGTTGAGTTTAGGAATTCTCTATATATTCTGTATATTAATCCCTTATCAGATATACAATTGCAAATATTTTCTCCCATCCTGTGTGGCCTTTCTACTCAATTTATAGCATATTTTGATGCACAAAATTTTTACATTTTTTGTTGTTGTTGGGTAGAGTGTTCTGTATATGTCTGCTACATCTAGTTGGTTTATTGTGTTAAGTCTTCTATTTCCTTACTTATCTTCTCTCCGTTTGTTCTATCCATTATTGTAAGTAGGATATTAAAGTTTCCAACTATTATTTTTGAACTATTTCTCCCTTCAATTCTGTCAGTTTTTGCTTTGTATATTTTGATGGTCTGTCATTAGGTACATAAATGTTTATTACACTTCTTCCTGTATTGAATATTTTATTAATATATAATGTCCTTCTTTGTCTTTTGTAACTTTTTTTTTTGGTTTAAAGTCTATTTTGTCCAATATTAGTATAGCTACTCCTATTCTCTTTTGGTAACTATTTTCATGAAATATCTTTTTCCATCCTTTCACTTTCAACCAGTTTATGTCTTTGCTTGTCAAGTGAGTCTCTTGTATAGAGCATATAGTTGGTTCATGTGTTTTTACCCATTCTGCCAATCTCTGTCTTTTGACTGGAGAGTTCAATCTATTTAAAGTAATTTAAAGTAATTGATTATTACTTTATTGATAAGGAGTGGCTTACCTCCGTATCGTGCTGTTTTCTGTATGCCTCATAGCTTTTTTGTCCCTCATTTCTTACAGTACTGTCTTCTTTTGTGTTTAGTCAATTTTTTGTAGTGAAATGTTTAAATTCCTTTCTCATCTTCTTTTATGTATATTCTATAGCTATTTTCTTTGTGGTTACCATGGGCAATACATTTAACTTACATCCTAAGTTATAACACTCTAATTTGAATTTATACCAGGTTAATTCTGATAACATACAAAAACTCTGCTTCTTCACAGCTCCATCCCTACTCTCTTTCAGTTGTTGATGTAACAAAATTACATCTTTATATGGTGTGTGCCCCAAAACATAAGCTAATACTTATTTTAAATGCATTAATCTCAAATTATGTAGAAAATAAGAAATGTAGAATGTACATGTAGAAATGTAGAAAATGTAGAAAATAAGATTTGGAATTACAAATCAAAATTACAGTAATACTAGCTTTTACACTAATAATTTTTTCTTTAAATGTGTTAGTCTCAAATCAAAACAAAGTACAGTTACAAACCATTATTATAATTAATTTTTAAATTTTTGTGTATTTATTTATTTATTTATTTATTTATTTATTTTTTGCGGTACGCGGGGCTCTCACCGTTGTGGCCTCTCTCGTTGCGGAGCACAGGCTCCGGACGCGCAGGCTCAGCGGCCATGGCTCATGGGCCCAGCCTCTCCGCGCCATGTGGGATCTTCCCAGACCGGGGCACGAACCCGTATCCCCTGCATCAGCAGGCGGACTCTCAACCACTCCGCCACCAGGGAAGCCCAATTTTTGTGTATTTAAATCAATCAATATTTTCCTTTATTGCTTCAGATTTTGACTCATCCTTGACAAGTCTTTTTTCTAACACCTCCACAAAAATCAATTCCAGACCTAAACATAAAAGGTAAAATAACAAAGAATTTAAAAAATAAAAGAAGAATATCTTCATGACTTTGGATAGGCAAAGGTTTCTTTTAAAGGACACAAAAGCAGATGACTGGGCTTCCCTGGTGGCGCAGTGGTTGAGAGTCTGCCTGCCGATGCAGGCGACACGGGTTCGTGCCCCGGTCCGGGAAGATCCCACATGCCGCAGAGCGGCTAGGCCCGTGAGCCATGGCCGCTGAGCCTGTGCGTCTGGAGCCTGTACTCCGCAACGGGAGAGGCCACAACAGTGAGAGGCCCGCGTACTGCCAAAAAAAAAAAAAAAAAAAAAAAAGCAGATGATTAAGCTTTATTAAAATTAGTAATTTTTGTTCACCAAAAGAAAACTTTAAAAGAATGAAAAGTCAGGCCGCAGAGTGGAAGAAGATATTTGCTTCTATATATATTTAACAAAAGACTTGATTCCAAAATATCTTTCTCTATCTATACATAAATATTCTTACAAATTAATAAGAAAAAGATAGTAACCCAATGGAAAAATAAGGAAACCACTGGAACAGGCGCTTCACACAAAAGGGGATATCCAAATGGCTGATAAGCTTAAGAAGAGATGCTCAACTTGAACAGTCTAAAGGGAAATAAATGTAAATTAAAACACATTTTGCTAAAGGTCAAATAGCTAGGGGATTTGAACCTAGGCAGTCTGTTAACCTCTCTTGCTCTATTTACTTACTTACATGTAAATTGAGGATATTAATGTCTATATCCTCAGGAGCTTAGTTTGAGGAGAAATAAGTGAAACAACAGAATATAGATAACTATGTACTGAAATACAGTGAATTATGTATGGAAAATCCAGACCTAGAGACACAGTGACCATATTTTTTACCTAAAACTCAGCACAAACATACCTAACAAAATGTTCATACACCTTCCATCTTACAAGCTTTTTCTTGTTCTTTGTCAACTTCCCCTGATTCCAGGGTGCATGCTGTTATTGTAAATAGCCTCTCTCCTCCCCATAATAGCTAGCATGTAGCTAAAAACTCAATCTCATTCAACTCTTGTAAGAATCCCATTAGGTATTATTTTCTCACTTAAGAGACCATTCCCATTTTATAAGAAATTGAGGCTTAGAGTGAATAGGCCACTTATCTGAAGTCACAGAAAAGTTCAGTGACAAAGTTGGGATTTGAAGCCAGGTTTGTCCAACTCCAAAATCCACATTTTCCATCATCTTGCTCCACTGTTCCCTGACTGCATAAGCTGCTGTCTTTGTGGGCCCGAAAAAGGGGTGTGTGTATCCAGGCTCACAAGGCCTGCTTCTGGTGCCTTGGCACTGCAGCCTGGGTGGGTCCTGGGTGGGGTGGGGGGGGTAACACAGTCCCTCCTTCTTGGAGGAAAAGCTCCTCAAAAAGAAACACGTTGAGAAATGGAATGGTGTGTGTAAGATTTGGGAGTTATGGGGTGGGGGGCGGCGCGGGGAGCATCTAGAACTTTCCAAATCCCAGTGGATCTGACCTCACGTAAGAGAGAGTCCTTCCCACCCATGCCCCATCCCTAGGGCTCTCATTCCTGTATCCTCATCTCTGACCCTGCGTACTCTGGTCAGAACACAGTAAGCCTAGACCTGGGATCAGATTGGACGCTTGCGCATCATTTTGCCCACAATCTCACATTCCAGGCTGCCTGGGGGGTTGCTCAGAAGGCAGGGCCGGTAGTTGCTGAAGTGGGAAGTGGGGGAGGGCAGGAACCCAGCAAGTTTCCTCCAGCCCTTACTTTGCAGAGCAGACAGGGCATGTTGGTATTCCAAACAGCTGACACCTATGGACAATGGCACTGAACTGCACCTCGACCTGGTAGAGTGGTTTCAATGTTAGGCATTGATTTGGGGAGGCAGAATGCTATGGGCGCCTGGAAGGCAGGAATCCCTCAGAACTCTGCAATCACAGCATAGTGCTCACCGGCCAATGCTAAATGATTTACATGCATTAACTCATGTAATCACACAGCAACTCCATGTGGTACCTACCATCGTTATCCATTTTACAGGTGAAGAAGTTCAAACAGCAACTTGTAGCTTGCCCAAGGACATGGGTAAATACTGATTATCCAACTGTAAAACGGATACAAATGCCTGCCTTACACCTACATAATTCAGGTTTTGTAGGACATCAACTCTCATGCATTTGCAATGAATTAGTATTTCTTAATCTGGAACCATTAATGTTTTTACCCTTCTACTTTTTTGTATACAGGAAAGATTTTTCCAGTGGGCCCTAAGTAATGTGGGTGCAGAAAGTTCCTGGAAAGACCCAAAAGAAATTGGTAACTACAGCAGTGTCTCCAGTCAGGGAAAGGTGGGAAATTTACATTTCACAGTGGTTAAACAAGATATTTAAATTATTTTTTTTTTTTTAATTTAAGGGCTTACGCAGTCACAGGTGAGTGTGGCCAGGGCTTCTGCTTCACAGACAGTGAGAGGATGAGCCAAAGCTTGAAGGCAAAGCTTAACATCCATCTACACTGGCAGGGTGGCTCGCCCGGGATCACCAGCAAGTCACAGCGAGCTCAGGGTCCTTTACCCGACAGCAGGGGCTGGGGTTGGGGGTGGGATTTTTTTAACGCGTAAGGAGGGAGGGCGCTGGGGCACACGGAACTTTGGAACTTCGCGGGGTTGGCTGCGCCCGGGAGGCGGCGCCTGGGCTGCGGGAAGAAAAGGCCTGGCCAGTCCGGTTCCGCCCTGTCCAATTTAAGAGCCCTCGCCGGCAGCTGCGGCCGTTCCTGGACAGCAAGGCTCGCTCCCTTATTTAAAGCAGGTGTCCTCACTCGCTTCTCGCGCTGCCCACACAGCCCAGAGGCCCCCCGGCTCCCCTTTCTGCGCCCGTCCGGGCAAGGGCCGCGCCATGCCCAGCCCGGGGCAGCGAAGCTGCCGGCCGCCCGCTACCTCGGGCGCCCGGGAACAGCGCCCGCGCTGCAGCTGCTCTCCCGCGCCCGCGTCTCCCGCGCCCGCGTCCCCGGCGCTGCCGCGCCGCTTGGCGGGCCCAGGCCCACCCCGTGCAACCGGACGCCTCGAGTCCTCCTTCTCCGTCGAGGCCATCCTGGCCAGACCCGACCGCCGTGCGCCCGCCATCTCCCCTCTGTCTGTCTCCGCCGGCGCCGCCGTGAGCCTCTGGACCGCGCCCTCCCGGCCTCCCGCTCCGGTTCTGCCCGGCGCGTGCCCGGCGACGTGGCTGCCCGCCTACCTGAGCGTGGGGCTCGACCAGCCGTGCCCCCAGCTCCCGGTGCTGCGGCTGCGCGCCGCCCACTTCTGCGGCCTCCAGGGCCTCGGCGTCACAGGTACGAGGTGGCGGACGGCCGCGACGGTGGGCACAGGGGTAGAGGAGAAGTCCCCGAGTTTGAGAGCCACACACGGTTAGAGTGGGTGGAAACGCTATGACCCTTGAGCCTGCTGTTGATACCGGGCGGAGAGAGGGATCCAGACCGGGTGGGAGGCTGCCCGGCCCACCGCTGAGGTGGGAAAAGGTGTGTGTGGTGAGGCCGGTGCGGAGCGGGAGGTGAGGGCGGGCCAGAGGGGGCTCGGAAGACAACTAGGGCCAGCGTAGGGCTGCAGGTGGCCCAGCCCCGCGTCCCTGGACGAGGGATTGATAGAGGCCCTTGCTCCCTCCCACACCCGCTTCGGATAACGCTTGGTGGCGCAGGCTCTTCCCCAAAGCGGCTCTCGTCGCGAACCCAGGGCCCGGTCTTAGACGGGAGAAGCGGATGCTGCCGCTGGTACCCTCCAGCGAGGAGCTGTTGGGAGTTAGCCGACGCGGTTACGGCTCTGCGCCTGCTTGCTTATAGCTCTTAGAGTGGTACCTTGGGGCTCTGGTACCTTGGGGCTCTGGGCCCTGGAGCGCAGTCACTTAAATCCCAGCGAGACTTTAACCATTGAGGTAACTTTCTCCTCTAGCATTAACATCCATCTACACGAGTTTCTGCCATCTTTGGCTATCTGGTTCATGCATCCGCGTGGTTCCCATGAAGGAAAACAGAAGCAAAGTTAGTGCAAGCCTTATTGACCCATACCAAGATCCTTGTAAGACAATTTTACCTGGTTCCTACTTCCTGGGTTTTCCCCATCCTGCATCTCCTCAACTCCCTTCAGCTGGCATTTCTCCTAACCATGTGGGAGAGAAACACTGGTCTCCCAACCCCATCCAAATTCGTGCCACTGAATGAGAGCCACAGCCTTCACTCCAAGCCACCTTTTTCTAACATCCCCACACACCTGAGGTTTGAATTGCAGTTTACTACTTTGTATATGGTTGTCTCATTTTCAAGTTAGTTTTTGCATGGGTATTACATCCACACAGTTCAAACTTCAAAATGTTAACTGAGATATAGTATGAAGAAGAGTTTCCTCTACCACTCCTGTGCCCCAGCCACCTGGTTCTCCCCACCCCGCAGGCAGCTAGATACCAGTTTCTTTATTCTTCCAGTGGTATTTTATACCTGCACACACGTATATATGTGTGAAAATAAATACATATATACATACACACACACACACATTCTTCCAACCCCCATACTAGACACACTGCTCTGCACTTTACTCTTTTCACTTGACCCTGTATCAGAGATTTTTCCTTCTAAGTCCATGCAGAGCTTCTTTGCCACAGAATGGTCCATTGTAAGGATGTACCATAGTTTAAATCTGGCCCCATTGATTATTTTTCATAGTTTGCTATTAATGCTTATGCTTTTGGTAAGCCAGGTGAGCCCAGTGATTTGGGTCTTGGGCAGCCAGGCCTCACTCCCTTCACTGGGGCAGTTTCGTTTGCCAGCCCTGGAGCCTCCCCAAGGCTAGTGGGAGCTGAGCAGTCTTAGCACTGCACTTGCCAGGCCTCTGTCTGGAACACTTCCCTCCAAGCTAGCCCAAGGGCTTACTTCCCCACTCCTTTGGAGTTATGACTCAGGTACTGTCCCCTGGCAGACCAATCTCCATCTCTGCTGGCCCACAGCTCTATGAGCTGAAAAGCACCCTTGTGTGCATTAGAAAAGGTTACCCCCTAACTTCAAGCTGGCACAACACCTTGTCAGGCAGGAAGAATTGGCCTGTGGAGAGTGGGCAGAATTTCAGACTCCACTTACCCTCTCAGCTGGGTACCTGTGTGCAGGGCACAAGCTATACATAGCGGCCCTGTTCAAGTGTCAACTTAGTGAGGTGCCTACCTTTCTAAAGATACAAACTATCTCCCCTCCCGCACACTTAACCCTGTCCTTCCTTGCTTTATCCTTCTTACTAGCACTAATCCCTTTCTGATATACTCAATATTTTACTTATTAGCCTTTTTTTTTTTTTTTACTGTTAGGGATTTTCTGTTTTGTCCTGGAACCATGCCTGAAACATAGTAGACATTCAAAAAGTTGAATGAACAAAAAGGATGAACCCTCACTCTTTGTTCAGAAGCAGGTCTCTTCTCTGCTCATCCCATAGGTTTTCCTGAAGTAGCTGAGGAAAGGAAAGGAGAGATGGAGGTTTGGCAGCTCCTCTTAGGGCCACTCACTTGAAGAATAATGGAGGCCGAAGTGGTCTCACAACACTGTCCCTTCTTTCTCATTTGTTTTACTTCTGCGCAGTCTCTTCCCACCCTGCCTTTTTTTTTTTTTTTGCGGTACGTGGGCCTCTCACTGCTGTGGCCTCTCCTGTTGCGGAGCACAGGCTCCGGACGTGCAGGCTCAGCAGCCATGGCTCACGGGCCCAGCCGCTCCGCGGCATGTGGGATCTTCCCGGACCGGGGCACGAAACCGGGTCCCCTGCATCGGCAGGCGGGCTCTCAACCACTGCGCCACCAGGGAAGCCCCCCACCCTGCCTTCTTGCTGTGTTACCTGGCCAAGGGTAAGACAGAGCTTGTTCTCTCTCCTCTAAGATGAGAAGCTAGGGGGTTACTGGTTAACCTCTCCTCCTGCTAATTGCTCTTCAGGCTTGGAGCTGGCTCATTGCCTAGGCCTCTGGGGTCCCCGCGACTGGGCCAAAGCTCAGGACCTTCAGGACACTGAGAGATCTCAAAAGAGGGTCCGAACCATGTTTAACTTGGAGCAGTTGGAAGAGTTGGAGAAAATGTTTGCAAAACAGCACAACCTAGTGGGGAAGAAGAGAGCCCAGCTGGCAGCCCAGCTCAACCTTACAGAGAACCAGGTGAGAGCAGGGACTCCTGTGGGGCCCGGGCTGCACCTAGGGACAGATAGTACTCTCTCAAAGGCCCTGAGTGGGGGCTGGGAGGAATTTATAGGCCTTCATCCTCTGTGCCACGCCGATGGGGGAGACAGGCCCTAACCACTGGCACACTCCCTTCCCTATATGATGAGAAAAATAGTCCTATTTGAAATCACATTATGGAAACAACACATGGTGTTAATCTAGAACTTTATAACGTAATGTTTCCATGCTAAATAAGGAGCTGACAGTGAAATTAAGTAGGTATTCAAGGGACTAAATATTAAAAATAATAAACATTCTCTTGACCCCATATTCCCCTCTGGCTACTGCATCATCTCTCTGCTCTTTTCAGAGGCAAACCTATCAAGAACTGGCTATGTTCTCTCTCTGTCCTCACCTCCCATCTACTCCTTAACTCATTGCAATGTGAATTCTCTCCCTACCATTTCATTGGACCTTCTCATCAAGGTCTCTAATGTCCTCCATGTTGCCAAAGTCAACAGATGCTTTCCTTTCCTCATCTTACCCCACCACTCAGTACAGTCAACCACTCCTTCTCTTGTGAAATACACTCTTCTCTTGGCTTCCAGACACCACACTCTCTTGGTTTTTCTCCTGGCTTTTTGGTCCTTTCTTCTTGGTTGCCTTTGTAGGCAACTCTTCTCTTTGTGACCTCAAATTTTCCTCCCTAGCTGATTTAATCTATCCCCATGGGTTTTAAATACTATCTGTAAGCCAATGACTCCCTAATTTTTATCTTCAGCCCACCTCTCTTTCCTGACTTGTACACCTGACTGCCTTCTTGAGGCCTCCACTTGGATGTCTTGTGGGTAGCCATTTTAAACTTAAGTCAGAACCTCAATTCTTTTTTTTTTTTTTTTGCGGTACGCGGGCCTCTCGCTGCTGTGGCCTCTCCCGTTGCGGAGCACAGGCTCCGGACGCGCAGGCTCAGCGGCCATGGCTCACGGGCCCAGCTGCTCCGCGGCATGTGGGATCTTCCCAGACCGGGGCATGAACCCGTGTCCCCTGCATCGGCAGGCGGACTCCCAACCACTGCACCACCAGGGAAGCCCAGAACCTCAATTCTTAATTTTTTTCCTCCCCATATCTCTTCCTTTTCCCACACATGGCACCACTGTCTACCCAGTTGCTCAAAATACTTAGTCATCCTAGATTCCTCTTTCTCTCCCACTTCCAATCCATCAGCCAGCCTTTTCACTTATACCTCCAAAATACAACTGGAATCATTTCATTTCTCTCCATTGCCCCCAGTTCCAAATGGGACTGCTTTTCTCATCACACAGGGAAGGGAGCGTGCAGCCCCAGCTCTCACTGGTTCCCTGCAATAGTCTCCCCAGCTGTCTCCCCAAATCTGTTTATATCCATTCTTCACACAACTGCCAGATGTGCAATTTACTTGACATGTAAATAGGACTGTGTTGCATCCCACTTAAAAGCTCGAGGTTGACACTTCTAACCCATGGCCTTCACAGTTTCCCTTCCTTTGCTTTCCCCTCTCAGATGTGTCTGCCATGCTGTCCTCCTTTTTGGTCCTCAGACACTCCAAGCTTGGTTCCCCTGCCCTGGTTTGCTTTTTTCTCTGTCCCCATCGGGCTGGCCTCTCATCTGAGCCTCAGCTTAAGTGCTCGTTCTTCAGGGAGGCTCAAACCCCTGTTCATACCCCCATTTGTGTTTATACACTTGTTTCCATGTTTGTTATTAGTCTCCCTCCACTGGACTATGAGCTCCATGAGGGCAGAGACCTGCCTCTACTGCTCACTATCGTCACCGTCACCTAGGGTGATGCCTAGTTCATATCAGGAGCTCAATAAATATTTGTTGAGTGAATGAGTGGTGACTGGAATTAGAGGGAAGGGTGTGCTTCCCTTAGAATGAAGAGTAAATTTTGACCAGAGAGGAGTGGGCATTGTGGGAATGGGGGAAGCAGTGGGAACTGCTGGTCACATTCTGATCTCTTCTCACTGCCTCAATTACAGGTGAGGGTCTGGTTCCAAAACCGCAGGGTTAAGTATCAGAAGCAGCAAAGGCTGAGACTGCCAGCTGCATCTGCCACGGCTGCCTCCCCGGACGAGCCCTCCAGCAGCTCCAGCACCACCATCCAGAGAGAAGACGCAGAGTCAGGAGTGGCCAGCTGAGGACTGGGACAGAGGCTCAACCCAAGCTGTCTGGGCTAGTTCTTCCTGGGGGCACCAACTGGACCTCCCTGTTCCAATTCTTAATGAAGAGCTTGTCAGCTCAAAGGGCATCAGGGGAATCTGAACTGTCAAGCAGGGGCCCCCATTTTCTATATCTACCCCTGGGAGCTGTAGTAATGCAAATGGTCATGGGTACAGACTTTGGCCTTCATCTATGTCCTTGGCTAAGTTACTGAACTTCTGAAGTTTTTTTCCCCACCTGTATAATGGGTATGTTGATAACGTAGACCTCCCAGGGCTGAGATGATGTCTGTAAAACACTTACAGTGTGCCAGGCTCAGTACTAAGTGTGCAGTAACTATCAAGCCTAATAGGTCCCCTTCACCTGTGGGAGTAATACCTCACCCCTGGCTTCTCCAGGGATTAATCTTTGCCTGGCCTGGCTGTAGATGAGAGAGGGCCTCCTTGAATCAGTATCTGGGCCTAGAAGACTCTTCCCCATTGGAGATGGTGGAGTTGAGAGCAAAGAAGGAAGAGCAGACCATTTAGCCCATTTCCTCTCACAGAATTTCCCAAAGTTTTCTTATTTTGTCTGAACTATTAACACTCTCAGAAGGAGCTCAGGCCCAGCTGCCTCCTTGGAGCAGACATGCTACCCTGAACACCATCTTTTTCCATCTAGCTACTTAACTTGACCCCTTATCCATCTTCATACAGAGAGATTTAACTCTGCCTTTGCCAAAACTGGCATTTTGTCATAAACTCTGCTGTATTATTATTCCCCTGCTTCACAACCAGTTCTCATGGCTCCCACTCCTTCCCAGGAATCTACTCAGTTTCTTTCCAAGAAGCGTAGCTGATAGCCTACTCTTGTGAAGCCTGCCACCAATATTTCCAGAGCTAATTTCTCTAGCACTCCACATTCCCTGGTGGGCTTCCGTTGAGGGTACTCATTTAGAATACAGAATGACTTCTGGGTGTTGAGATGACTGGTGGAAGGAGGACTGCCCTGCCACCTGGTGATGAGAGAGGGCATGGTCCACACTGCTCTCCAGAGTTTTCTGAGGGAGGGAGGAAAGGCAGGGAGCAGGGGTGGCCTTGGAAAACCACCTGCCGCCAAGGCAGTTCACCATCGTCTCCAGGACCAAGCTGCAGCTGGAGGGAGGCCAGGGTCCAGCTTCAAGAACCCTCCTGTTCCTGTCTTCCGGGAAATCCTTCCTAATGCTGGACCCAGTCAGCTCTATTAAAGGAACACAGCTACATCTGCCTCTTCCAGGAACCATCGGCTCACTTTTTTTTTTTTTTTTTTTTAATCACCAGCAGTGACCTATTCAGCAGTTACTGGGCTCTATCAAATCCCTAAATGTCACCATGAGACCGCAGCAGATGCAGACACAGGTCCCTTTTCAAGTAGCACAGAATCAATTGGAGGACGAGGGAACAACCTGAGACATGGTGGTCAGGCCTGGCTGTGGGGACAAATGTTCAGGTCAGTCCTGAACAAGAGAATAGGTCCCTCTCCTGTTGTCAGGACAATGTGCATCTGCAGACTCACTTCTGCATACAATTTCACGGGTCCTTAGACCCTCCAGCACCCCCAGGCTACAAGGTCCCTACGCCCTGAAGAGTCTGAGGAGGACACATGTTCAGCTTGATCTTTCGTAGGACAGTCTGCCCCGCTGCCAGACTGCCTACAGAAATAGGAAATCGCCGGACTTTGTAGGATGGATAGGTGGGGTAAGCTAGTTCTTCCCTTCAGGTTGAGGGCCTGAGAGGATAGCAGTAAGTCAGCCCGTTGCTGTCCCACCCCATGATTGGGTCCAGAGAGCGCTTTACTCAAGACGGACCACTGGGTGGCAGAGACAACAGACACAAACGTGAACTCGGATACAGGTACACCGATCAAAACTACACGCACACACAAGCTCTGGTACTGGCCACGAAGATAGAGACAGAGGCAAAGCTGCGCAAAGGCAGGCCCAGCTACACCCAGTAAACGAACTACTTAACCTACAGATACATAAACCAAAAAGATCCAAATTAAGACCGGCTAGCGCGCAAACCCTCGCAGCCTCGGGGACTCTCACGCTGGGGTCTGGGCCAGTGAGGGGCGGGGCCTCCCGGGTCGAGGCGGGGTCAAGGGTCAGCAGGCGGAGGTACGCCCAAGATGGCGGCCTCCATGTGCGACGTGTTCTCCTTCTGCGTGGGCGTGGCGGGCCGAGCCCGGGTAGCCGTGGAAGTTCGCTTCGTGAGCAGCGCAAAGGTGAGGCCGCGGCGGACCGTGCCGGGGTCCCCCCACCCGGCCCGGCCTTGGAGACAGCCCCACCGGACCCCATGCCTGGAATCTAGAGGCTCCTCTGCCGCTCGGACGCTGCGGCCCGTTCCCGGCTCGGGGCCCGGGGACTACCTATCCCCGCGCGCAGGGTTCCGGGGCGGTCATGCGGTGGGCCCGAGCCCGCTGAGTTTCCGTGCGCGTCCCCTGCCTCCGTGGAACCGGGCCTTTCCGCCAGTGGGGCCGGGGAGCGCCAGGCCGGGGGACATTACTGCTGCGTCCTGGGAGCTGCGGGCGGGACGTGCTGGGTAGGGGGAGCTGCAGTACAAAAAGGCGTGGGTCCTCAGGGAACTTTCTGAGTGAGATTTGGGTGGGGGTTGAGGGAAAAGGCCAGGACACTTCACGAAGGGTCTTGGAGTGTTCAGGAGTTTGGACCGAAGCCCGTAGTAACATTGAAGGGTTTAAATCAAGAGGGTGACATTTTGTTGTTTTATTATCGTGTTTTAGAAGTTCATTGTAGAAAAAAAAAAGCGCATGTAAGGAAAGAGAAGGTAAAACACTCAGAATCTATATTTGTGCAAATATGTGCATATTAACACTGTATTTTTAGAAACTGCTTTTTGATGCAGCAGTAAATATTTCAATATCAACAATGCTACGTATTAATTTTTAAGAGTTGAGTAATAGTCTGTTTCATGGGAGGACCACTTTTCACTCAACAACTGCTGATTTATGGACCCTTATGCTGTATCTTGTTTTTCATCCCTGAGGTCAAAGATATTGGAGCTCAGTGTCTGTGCACACATCCTTTTGTTCTCCCCAGCACTGAGTATTTTCTTTCTTGGTTATCTTTGCTGGTTGATATGTGCAAAGTGATATCGCTTTGTTCTCATTTATATTTGTTTACTAATGAGGCTGAACAGTTTGTCATGTAGTGGCTGTGTGTATCCTTGGTCCTTGCCCTAGATGTTAGCCTTCTAGTCATCTGTCTCCTGCTCTCAACATCATCGTACTCATCCAGTTCCCGAACCCAACCTTCCATTGTCCTCTTTTCACTCCAGAGGCATCTGGAGCATTCCTCTATTTCCGTGGTAAATCAGCTCCCATATCCTTGGCCTCCTCAGCTGCCCACAACTCCATTTCCACCGCAAGGCCTCCAGTGCTCTTCATTGGCTCACAGTTTGATGGTGTCTCAGTTCCGTCGCTCCTAGCCTGCAGAGATATTCACCTTTACTTTCACTTCACCCCTATCTCTCAGGCCCCTCCTTGTTTTACTTCTTCCCTCTTACTTCATCACTTCAGCCACTCTCCTTGCCCAATTGTCCTGTCCTAGCCTTCTATCAAAACCCTAGCTCTGGAAGAATGAGCTGGCTTCCCTCTCCATGTCTACAACTGATCTGCTGCTGCAGAAGAATCACATACCCAGACCTGGTGACAAGATGGCTTATCCTGGGCTTTTTGCCTCTGCATTCATCAAGTGAGATTGGTTTGTGATTTTTTTTTTTCCTTTATGGTATCTTCCTTAGGTTACCACATCAAAATTATGCTTGTTTTTTGTTTTTGTTTTTGTTTTTTAATAGAGAAGCTTTCCATTTTTTCTGTTATTGAATAGTTTAAATAGCACAAGAATTACTTATTTGGTTTGAGAGAGCTGGCTCATGAAACGATATAGACTAGGGGCCTCACATGGGGTAGTTTTTGACCACTTTCTCTGTTGCCTCTATGGATATTGGCAGGAATGATCTCCAAAATTTTACCAATTGTTATGCCCGGGATATGACCAGTCAGAACAGAAACCTGACCAAATATGGTAGATGTCAACCAGGATGCTGTACTAATGCACATCAGGCAGGTATTGGCATTGCAAGTCTGTCTTGGCTTTCTTCCTTTTGAATTCACTTTTGGCACTTGATATTTTTGTAGAAAATAATTTAATAAAGAATTAATTTACGGGCTTCCCTGGTGGCGCAGTGGTTGAGAGTCCGCCTGCCGATGCAGGGGACATGGGTTCGTGCCCCGGTCCGTGAAGATCCCACATGCCGCGGAGCGGCTAGGCCCGTGAGCCATGGCCGCTGAGCCTGTGCGTCCGGAGCCTGTGCTCCGCAACGAGAGAGGCCACAACTGTGAGAGGCCCGCGTACCGCAAAAAAAAAAAAAAAAAAGAATTAATTTACTACATAGTCTTAGAATTTTTGGTACAATCTTTTTTTTTTTTTTAAACTTAAACGTTTCAAATTGGAGATAACTTTTCATAGTTTGTACCCTTTCCATTCAGGTTCTGTTCTCTGCAGTCTTCTTGGTAATATGAATTAGAGTTGTTTTTCTTGAAATACTTTATATGTTTGGGGGCTATGTGGTTTCATAGAGGAACAGCTCTGATTCTTCCCTTTGCTTTACTCAGTATTTCCTACATTTGGTCCTCCAGAAGGAGGGAGAAAGAGATCAATATTTATTCAATATTGAGATTTGAGATTGTCAGAAGTAATGTGGATACCTGTCCATATCTTGTTGTCCCACAGAGGAAGGCCAGGTTTTCATTTTGCTGGGTGGGTTCCAGGGGCTACTAGGCCTGGAGGTGGGCTTCTAGAAAGACAACCAGGCTGCATCCACGGCTTTGCCAGTGGTTTTGTTCCAGCTGTCCCACTGTACCATATTAGAGCTCCCAGAGTTATTCACAGGATTGAGATGTGTGGCTCACGGGGTGCTCAGGGCCTGTCCAGGTCTATACATCCTGCTGCTCTGATTTTGGGAGGTGCCCCCGTCTATCCAGAGCGCCAGTGCTAGAAGGAAACTGGGAGCTACCCAGGAGGCCACGTGACAGGACATTTCACTGCTGTGTCAATCATTTCCTTTCTCTCTCTTTTCATAACAGTTCACTGTTGGCAGGGGCACCACTCCTCTGTATAGTGGGAGAAAATGCCCAGCTGGGCCAGTAACTGCCTAGGTTCTGAAGCTGTCTCCTGAGTCCCTTTGCACATTTGAGAGATGGCAGTTCAACAGTTGTTTTCTCATCCTTTATCCCGTACACATCCACAGTGCTTTAGACCAGTATTTCTCATTTAATGTGCATATGAATCGCCTGGGCATCTGCAGCTGATTTTAACAATGCAGATTCTGATTCAGCAGGTGTGGAGTGGGGCCTGAGATTCTGCATTTCTAACATCTCCCAGGCAATACCCATGCTGCCCAGTCCATCACTTCACTTTGAGTAGTAAGGAGCTAGAGTTCATGAAATTCCTTCACCTGTGCTATATCACTGCACCCTGGAAACTACCTGGTAGGTATTATTATAATACCCACTTTTCACATGGTAAACAGATGCAAAAAAGTGAAGCAACTGGCTCAAAGTTTCACAGCAAGTTAGCATTAGGACTGGTGCTAGGATTAGTCATTCCTTTCAGTGTAACACCTGAGAACTTGTTGGGTACCAGGTACTGTGTATGCTAGGTGCTGTGAGTACCCAGCTGACCAGGGAAGAAGGGCATATTCTCCCGCATAGGCCTCTCCCTCCCGTGGTGTAGGATTTCTGTGCAACCCTGAGGAGCAGCATCACGACCAGGATCCTGGAGGGGGCACGTGGGTGACTCAGAGAAGGCCGCCCTGTACCAGTTCCTGGTACTGGAGGCTCCAGCCTGCTGTGAACCTTGGCCCTGCTCTGGCCATCCAAAAAATTCTCCTCTGATTAGTCTGACATGGCTGATGTGGTGACTCTCTTCCCACCCCAGGCCCTCTGCTCTGGACAGGCTGGTAGAAGTGCGACTGAAACTGGGCAGAGCTGCATTTCCAGAGGAGGCCGTTATGGAGGGTGCCGACCATGCTCCACGAACCCTCCTGAGGCAGAGGCCTCTGACGAGAGGGAAGCACGTGGGGGTGAGAGCCCTTGAAGCTATGTCCTCTGTCTCTTCTTATGGCCATCCTATTCCTTCTCTGCCCTCTTAGGGAAAGGGGTTGTTTGCCACACAGCTGATCCAGAAGGGGGAGACCATATTCATCGAACGGCCCCTGGTGGCTGCACAGTTTCTCTGGAATGCACTTTATCGCTACCGAGGTGAGCACATCTCACCTACTCCTGAGGGCTGTTGGGCCCAGCAGCCTTTGCGCATGGAAGAGAGTACGTACATCCCTACCGGCTGCCGTCTCTAGGACTCCAGGTGTTGGGAGGAAAGTGCGTCTTCCCTTGGAGAGCTGCACTTGAGAACCACGCCTCTGTCTAATCTCAGGCCATTTGGGGCTGTGAGCCTGCTGCAGAGAGGTTCTTCCAAAGTGCTCCCTGGGGGAGGACTGTCGCTCAGGTGGAACTCAGTGTGGCCTGTACTGTAAGGTACTAGATGTCGTGCTGAAGGGCTCTGTGCCAAAGTGGAGCCCTCTACCAAGAGGAGACCCCATGCCCCTTGGTCAAAAAAGGCTGTGTTAGGAGTCGGAAACAAATAGGATGCTCTTAGCTTTGCCAGTCACGTGCTTTTTTCACACTTTTCTTGGGCTAGAGAGAAATCTGTGAAAGGAGGGTCACTCGGCTCCAGAATGTGGGGAAAGCCCAGTTTGGGGGCTGGGTGGGGAGCCCCATAGACTAAGTCCCATCAAGAAGCAGAGAGAGTCTTCCGGGAGGGGTGGGGACTCCAGAGAGGGAAGAAGGCATCATCTGTAATGCATGTGAAGTACATTCATTTAACATAGTCATTCATTCACTCACTTCTCAAACTTTTATTGAACACCTTCTCTGAGCTAGGTGCTGTATTAACCCTGGGCATATTGCTGTGAAAAGGACAAATGTGGCCCCTGCTCTCAAGACACTTAATTGTCACGTCTGGCTCTCTCCCCCAGCCTGTGACCACTGCCTTCGGGCACTGGAGAAGGCAGAGGAGAACGCCCAGAGACTGACTGGGAAACCAGGCCAGGTTTTGCCTCACCCTGAGCTGTGCACTGTGCGCAAGGACCTGCACCAGAATTGTCCCCACTGCCAGGTGAATATCCCTGGGGGCCAAGCTGAAGTCCTCTCTGGGGAGACAGGAGTGAGGACAGACTTGGTCATGGCCCTTGAGAGCCCGAATGTAGGGAAAGACATGAAAAAGACGTTACTGTGCCAGTTTCGTCCTCTCTGTTCCAGTCCCATTGTCTAGAAAATAGGCTTGGTGGGAGCTTGCCCTCTTCCTAGGAGCCTGGCAGGGGCCCTTCCCTGTACCTGAGAAGCAGTCTCTCCTTCCCACGGTTTTACAAGCCTGGGTCAGGTGCCCCTCTCACATGCCCCCAGAGCACTGTATGCTTTTTCATCTCATAATACCACTGACTACTGCTTAGGGGCTATTTGTGGAAGGAGTGCAGTTAGAGGAGGTGAGACCGCATGGGTGTCCGTGCCTCACCCCACTGCCAGATCCTAGGGTGCTGACCTCCACCTCGCCCAACAGGTGACGTACTGCAGTACAGAATGTCTGCTAGCCGCAGCTGAGCAATACCATCAGGTCCTGTGCCCAGGCCCCTCCCAGGATGACCCCCTGCATCCTCTCAATAAGCTGCAGGAGGCATGGAGGTAGGTAGCATTTCCTCTCCTCTTTCCTTTATCCTTCCCTCCCTGCCTGCCTTCCCCACGCTTAGTGGATGCAGCCATCTTTGTTAAGTTACCACCCCCTAGATTTTTCCTCCCTTCTTAGGGCTAAACTATCACCCATTCCCCCTGCCTTAAATCTGAGCCGCCAGTCCCACCATTCTCAGCATTTTACACACTCCCAGAAAGAGCCCCATTAAGCCCATAGGGATATAAAATCCTGCCCAAGTCCTTGCCAATGACTTTCTCTCTTTGGTTATGAGATTGGTAGGAAAGATTCTCTGTAGTAATCAGACTGGGCTTCCCTGAATTCAGCTACTGGGGAGGGAAGTTCTAGGCCAAACCTTTTTCTTTCTCCCCAGGAGTGTTCACTACCCCCCTGAGACTGCAAGCATCATGTTGATGGCCCGGATGGTGGCCACAGTGAAACAGGTGAGCCCACCTGATCTTCTCAGGGAAGCTGACTCCGGCCTCGTTCAACCCCTGGGAAGTTTTCTTCTCACCTTAACACTCTGGCTTGGATGCAGAGTTCCTTCTGGGCTTCCCAAAGGAGATCTGCTTGCTGTGTAAACCTTATGAGTAGCTAACCATAAATCTAGCAGGGGACGTGGGGGCTCATCTTGCCTGTGGTCTGTGATCTATGGATGACTTCCTGTGCAGCAGCAATTCATATATAAGCACCACCTTTTCAGGATTGTGTCTCTTAGATAAAGCGAGAGAAGCCACTCTGACCCCTTTAGTGTTGTTGCTCCTCAGCCTCATCCTCCTATTTTCCCAAGTGTCGTGAACTGGCTAGCTTGGCACCAGCTGGGAAGATGGTTGGGTGTGGGCAGGGTGGGCAGGAAGGGTCTACTTAGAAGCTCATGTGTGATGGTGTTTCTCAGGGCAGGGGCTTTAGAATGACAGCTTACTCCTCTCACGTGGGCAGGAGTGGCAGTAAAGAGGAGGGTGTCCGTGAGTCCATGTGTGCACATGCATGTGTGAGCATGTGGGAACCTGACCCTGAAGTGTATTTGTTCACTGCAGGCTAAGGATAAGGATCGTTGGATCAGGCTCTTCTCCCAGTTCTGTAATAAAACGGCCAATGAGGAGGAGGAAATTGTCCACAAACTCCTGGGAGACAAATTCAAGGTTGGTCTCTCCACATGACCCTCCCACCCCCCCAGTAGCCTGGGGATGTCCATGGCTACCTAAGGGAAGCTCCACATTTGCTGCCTTCGCAGCCACAGGAAGAAGTTAGAGCCTGGGTCCAAAAATCTGTTCAGAGACTTGTATTCCTGCCACTATTTAACTTCATGACCTAATGTGGACTTAAAATTGGGAAGTGGGGTGATGACAGAGGACAGAAGGGCTGGGTGCCCTGATGTGGGAAGGCAGGACCCCATGATAGGATAGCAGTGGGCGAATCAAGTGTAATGGAAAGTGGGGGTTCCACAGGGTCAGGGAGTGGTGTGAAACGATTTTAGTTGCCAATGTACTGAGCACTTGCTTCAAATCAAAGAGTTACGCATTCTCCCTGACAATAGCAGACTTCCATGCAGGAGCTGCCTGAAGGTGGAGGTAGGTGTGTGAAAGGGCGCTGGGGTGGGCCTTCCTGCACTGAATCTGGGGAAAGGAGGGGGAGGGTCAAGCTGGTCTGGAGGCTGGGGCAGGGAGCCTGGAGGGTGGTGGTGAGGACAGACATTCTAAGCCAGGCTGCCTCCGCCCTGCTGGTACAAGGGCTAGAAAATAGGGAGGAATTGGGGGTTCTCTACCCTGGGTTGGAACAGGCCAGCAAACTGCCAAGTCTCTTGGAGATAAGGATTGTGTGGCTTCCCTTTGCCCCCAGGGAAAGCTCGGTCTACAGAGCTCGCCCTTTTCCTTCCCTTACGTGGTCTTCTGGGCCCTGCCTGGGTGCTAACGGGAAATCCCCAGGGATGCAAGTCTCTCCCTGCTTCCCCTAAACCAGGGCCAGCTGGAGCTTCTGCGGAGACTCTTCACAGAGGCCCTTTATGAGGAAGCACTCAGCCAGGTGAGTGTGGGGAAGGTGGGACCAATGGCCTCCCAGTCACTCCAGCTCTCCAGGAGCAACCAGGTCAGCGTCTCCTACTGGGACAGCTAAGCCAGAGCAGACCTGGTCTTCTGGAGTTGGGATGGGACTGGCTCACAGCAAACTTCCTCAAGAGGAAGGAAGGCTCGTGGCTGTAACATGAGTGATCTCCCTTTCTCCCCACAGTGGTTCACTCCGGATGGATTCCGGTCTCTCTTTGCTCTTGTTGGGACCAATGGCCAAGGAATTGGGACCAGGTTAGGAGAGAATGTTCCAGAGCTGTTGGACTTGTCCCTCAGGGCTGGGGTAGGAGATTGATTGAGGAAGGTAGCCACATCTCTTTTCAAGACTAGGGTGGGGCAGGGTGTGACTCTGGCCAGAATGCTGGACTAAACTCAGTGGTGGGGGTCAGAAAGACTGAGTCTTGGGAGCACTTGGTCTGTTGGGGAAGGACACACCCGCCCACCCCCACCCTCCCCCAGAGAAAGAAATGGACTTAACTTGCTTGGAGTGGGGGAGCCCTGTGAGCTAGGCCTCCTCCTCTCCAACCATGGCTGCCTGGGACCCCCAGCTCCCTAAGCCAGTGGGTGCATGCCTGTGATGCTCTGGAGCTGAAGCCTCAGGACCGTGAACAGCTGGACGCCTTCATTGATCAGCTGTACAAGGACATCGAGGCAGGTTGGTGAGATGGAGCCTTGGCCTCACCCAACTTTGGAGACATCCGTCAGTTAGACAGTGGACACAGTCTTCCCCCAGGGAGCTCTGAGTTCGTGGTTGGGGAAGGTAATCCCTGTGTGCCTATGGGAAGCTTCAGATCTGTCTGCAGGACATACATGAGAAATGGCTCCACGATCCGTTCAGAGGCTTGATGCTGGGGGTGGGGGAGGGCTGGACAGTAAGGTGGTACCATTTATAGGAAAGCAAGGCTTGCGCCTCAGAGAAGCAATTTCAGGTAAAATAGTAGTGATTGGGTGGCAAGACAGTGGAGCCAGTGCCTGTCCTTATAAGCCTAGTTTCCTTTTCCCACCTATAAAGTGGATGCAATAACATCTGCATATTACTGTCTTACAGCAACTGGTGAGTTTCTTAACTGTGAAGGATCTGGCCTCTTTGTGCTGCAGAGCTGCTGTGAGTCCCGGCATTGAGAAGGGGTAGCCTCACAGCTGCAGTTCATCTCTTGGCCCCTTCTGGGCTGGTAGAGTTGAGTCTGGGAGTGGGGTTAGGGCTGAGCTTCCTTGGGGATTTCCCCTCAGCCTTCTCCTTCTATTATTTTTTCATTCATTTATTGGACTCTTGTGCCTTGATACAAAACCTTCCAGTGGGCTAGGCCCAGTGCTAAGGCAGGGCACAGAGCTCTAATTCTTGCAAAGGGAAGCCTGGGTTTTGCCCCACCACTGCCCTGTGAGCTCTGGTAGGAGTGTGTTGTGATAGCCCGGGAGGAGCTCAGGCTGGAAGGCAGTCTCATCAGCACCTGATGGAGGGGGCAGAGCCAGCTCAGACTGTTGTCTTTTCCAGATCCCAGCCTCCCGCCCTCTGCTCTCCTCACTGCAAAACCTTCCTCCCAGGCTCTGGGGACACTACTCCTCCCAAACTAGGCTCTCAGAGGGCCTGGCTCAGCTGTTACCAGACATCCAATAACAGACAGGACTGAGTTAAGTGGCCTGGCACGGGCATCCCTTTCACAGCCCTGTCCTTCCCTTTGTGAGACAGTGGGAACACATCTGAGGATCAAGTTGACCAGTGAGGAGAGAAGGGGCAGTCATGGCAGGAGGGGAGGGGAGTGATGCGGGAGTGCATTAGTGCCTGTGCTCTTCAGGAAAGAGCACTGGACAGGGATATAGGAAACTGCGGTCCCAGGACCTGCCTAGCCCTAGCAGGGATCAGAGAACAAGGAAAGATGGGACCCAGTGCTCTGGACAGTTAAGGCTGTTGTTTTTATTAGTCAGCAGTCCTCATTACCTGCCTCTCATGACCCAGGCAACCACAGCTGTGTCCCCAATGCAGAGACCTCCTTCCCAGAAAACAACTTCCTTTTGCATGTCACCGCCCTGGAGGATATTAAGCCAGGAGAGGTGAGGGGGCCAGTAGCTGTCGGGGTGGGTGGGCAGTGGGCCTTGCAAGTTCTCTCCAGGAATTGGGAGCAGCAGTGGCTACAGTCCCAAGTTCAGGCTGTTGGGTTGAATCCCCACATGCTCCAGGACATGAGTCTTCCCCATGAGTATACTCTAACCCCACCCCACTTCAAAAAATAACTCGAGGAAGCCTCAGAGCAGTGTTTCAGAGACAGCTGTGTGCCTAAGTTCTTGTCCCCAGCTATCTTTTGATCAAGGAATCTGCAGCATCTAAGGAAGCAGGACATGGCCCTTTGTGGCTTGGACTGTGGGGTACTAGTGTGGGTGTGGGGTCCTGGCTCTTAGAGCTGTGCACGGAGACTGGCTGAAACTTCTTTCAGGGCAAGTAGCTTCACACCAAGATAACCTCTGCCCCAGCCACAGACCTTGGCCATGGCCCGAGGCCAACCATAGCCCCCCGTCTCAGACACAGATTGTGAAAGCCTCATAGTGGCCTCTGCTGTGAGCACAGGGGAATGGATCGGGGTGAACTACTCCTTCGCTGAAGGGCAGCTCCGGCTCCTGGGGATGGGGCAATGGTTGGACACAGGGCAGAGGTTGGGGAGGCCCTAATCCCATCTGTTAGAAAGCACAGACTGTCAGAGCCCACCTCTCTTCTGCCCGTTAGGAAATCTGCATCAGCTACTTAGACTGCTGTCAGCGGGAGCGCAGCCGCCACAGCCGCCACAAGATCCTCAGGTGCCGGCTGGGGGTGTGGTGGGAAGCCGGGCTCTGGGCTTCTCCGTGCTGGTGGCTGCCTGACTTTGTACCCTCACCATTATCCCCCCCAACCCTCTGCAGGGAGAACTATCTGTTCGTCTGTTCCTGCCCCAAATGTCTGGCAGAGGCTGATGAACCCAACATGACCTCTGAGGAGGAGGAGGATGAAGAGGACGAGGAAGGAGAGCCGGAAGATGCTGAGCTGGGGGATGAGATGACTGATGTGTGATGTCATCCTGCCTGGAAGTGGTCCTACCCCAGATCCTGCCAGAAGAGGGGGCCTTCCCCCAGAGCAGATGCTTGGAAGGAACTCCCACTCCTGTTGCCTGCTTTTCCCCCATGCCAGCTCTGTTTCTTCCAGAGGGTAAGACAGGCTGGACCCTAGGCCCTCCACCCCCCGCCAGACCTCATGCCCAGGACACTGCTGCTGAGCGGCTCAGGCTCTGCACTGTCACTGAGCCTCTCAGAACTGGCCTCCCCCTGAGGTATGGGTGTAAGTGGCTGGAACCAAGGTCAGGGCCTAACAGTGTTTCTTCCCCTTGGCCCCATGGCCCCACTTACTCATCCACCTGAGGCTTCACCCTTCTCAACTCACTGTTGGCGGGGGGGAGGGGTCACAAAGTGGCAACCTGCGAACAGCCTGACTCCATTGAAGAAGAGAGGGGGTTAGACACCCTTACCCTCTTCCCCACTAGCACAGCTGGGAGAGGCAAGAGGGAGGAACTGGGCCTCCAGAGCACCTTCCCTAAGGCTTTCTGCGGGGGAACACCGAACCGGGGGCATTACCTCCCTCTGCTCACCTCCCCACACCCACCATTTAGACATACGGGGGAGTAGAGAATCTCCCCAGACCCCAGAATCTGTCCTTATGCCTTGCCTCTCAGGCCCTGGCACAGTGGCTGGCCTCACAGGGTATGGAAGAGGTCTCTGCCTCCCTTGGGAGGGACATCATGTCCCCTTCCTCCCACCCTCCTCCCACTGAGGACTGCAGCAGCATGGCTGACCTCGGGGGGATGAAAGGCCTGTGCTCCTTAATTTAGGATGTCCTAGAATCTTCTAGAGCATGGGTCAGTGAGGGGCTCTCCTAGTCTCAATCTCTGTCTTCAGGATCATTTAGGAACACTGAAGTCTTCCAGAAACCTAGGAGAGCTAGGCTAGATACTCAGATTAGCCCTGTCTCCCTCTCCTCCCCAGATTAGTACTACCCCTTACTCTTGGGTTGGAAGCTGTGGAAATTATAACCCATCACCCGCAATTCCTTCCTGCCTACCTTTCTTGAGGGGCCTGCCACATGCCCCTGCCGAGGGATCCCAGGGAGGGCAGGTGCCGCCCCACAGGCCCTTTCCTGCATCATGAGCCAGGTGGAATCTGCCTGTCTGGCCTATTGGGTTCTTAATCCTTCACAGCAGCCTGCACCCCCTCCTCCCCACCTGCCCACTGTTCTCAATAAAATATGAGTGGTGACAGGCCTTTGCAGGAATGCTTTGTGGAGAATGGCTTGACAAGCTGCTCCAGGAAGGCAGCAGTCACATGGGTGGTGCAAAAGTGCATAGGATAGAGCAGGTGATGGCAGGAGATGGGAGCTGCAACTCCCCAGTTTGGGTTCATCCCTGGTCTTGCCTATACTCTGCTGTGCAAATGTTTCTAAAGTCCAAGAGCAGGGCTCCTCTGAGGTCCAATGTGGATCCTCAGTACCAGGCTACAGGATGAGGCTTTTGCTCAGGGACTGAACTACAGCTTCCCAAGTTTTTGAGCAGGAGGCTGTTGTGATCCAAGATTAGCAATCTGAGCACTGGTCCTAAAGGACCTTGGGCAAGTCATGTATCCTCTCTGGGCCTCAAGTTCCTCCCTTCAAAACAAGAGCATGGGACCAGATAAGTGTTTGAAGGCCCCTCCCACCCGTGTACTTTTACTCTAGGACACAGTTACAACCCTGATGAGAGGCTTTATTACTAAAAAGTCAGTGAGGGTTTATTATGTAGTCCTCAAACACCAGCTCCTTATACCATTCCAGCAACTGCTGTGAAAGACCCTGGGTGGGGAGGCTGAAGCCTGGTGGGATGTGACAGGTCTCATATGGCTCTCAGACCACCTGCTGTTGGCCCCTTTAGTTCCAGACCCTAGCCCATAAGGCCTGGGGCCTGGCTCTTGCCTCTTCCCATAGCATGAAACACCTTAGGAGCCCAGGGGAGGGAAGGCCAGTGGTGTGTCTTCCTTTAACTTAGCCAAGGCCCACGCCCTTTTCCTCTACCTGGCTCCCCCAGTCCCCAAATGCTATCCCCAAGTCCCAAACAGCAGAATTCCTGGAGTTTCCCCTTCCCAGCCCAGAGTTGCTTATGGCTGGAATGTGGGACCAACTCTTCTACCAGAAGGTCCAGGGCGGTTGCAGCAGCTCAAAGGTGGGGATGCTGGTGACATTGACTGGGATGGAAATGATGGCCCATGGCAGCCCATGCTGTTCCAGGGAGCGGCGGATCATGTAGCTGGGAGAGCATGAAGAGAGGTGGTGATGGTCACTTTCCTGGCACCCCGTCCTGCCCCACTGTCCCCATCACTCTGGGAGTTCCAGAGCCTGAGGACTTTTTTGGCCCTCCAGGGCATCCCAAGATAAGGCTTGTGGGTAGGGACTGGTAATTGCCCTTGACCTCCCCGAGTCCTGGCACCCAGCTTGGTGCTGATACAGCCAGAGACAAAGAGCCCTCACCCATCTCGGCCAAGCAGGAAGAGGGCAGGGATGTCAGCTGTGCGCTGGGTACTGTCTTGGATCATCTCCACGTAGAAGCTGTCATTGTCAACTGCGTTGTCAGAGATGATCACTGCCCGCCCACCGTGCTCCTGCACCACCCGGGTCTTGGAGAGGAAGGAGCAGCCCCTGGAAGAGGTGGTGATGAGACCAAAGGAAAGGCGGGGTCCTAGCTATCCGTTCCCCAGACCACCACCCTGGGAAGATGAAAGGAGGGCCCTGGAGGCTTTTTTATACAGGCTCACAAGTAAATGGCCAAAGGCTTGGATAATCTTAAGTTGTTTCTTAAAGACCCTTAAAAAGATGAATTATTTAAAAGCAGCTATTTCAAAGCATCACCCCCAACATTGATCTCAGAATCTACCCTATGCCTGCCTTCCCCTTGTGCCCATGCCTGTCCGCTCCTTACCCCCTCTCCACCAGAGCGATCTGGTCCTGGATGAAGAAACCGTTGCTGAGTTCCCCGCAGGCCTCTGAAGGTTCAGCAGGGACAAGGTGAATCTGCTCATACCTTGTGTGCTGAAAGACATTTAGACAGGTGAGAGTGTGGGGAGACACACCTGCTTAAGGACTGGGCTGACCATCCCATCTTACCAGCTTCTCACAAAGTGTGAGGGAAGTGAGGAACGATTTCTGTGTACTGGACACTTGAGCATTTTTACTTAATTCTCACAAAGGTCTGTCTAGTCCTGTCCCACCCTGCCTTTCCCAGACATAGGTAGGGAAGTTGGTATGGACCCAGGGAGGGGAAGTAACTTGCCTTGAATCGTGTAGTTCAGAGGTGGAGCTAGCAGAGCCCTTGGTTTTTCACTACTTCATGTCCCTAAGAAGATAGCTTTTCCCTCTGTGGTGCCCAGGTCTGTATTATACCCAGAGGAATAGCTGGAAGCCCTTCCTGGCTCTGTAGCCCCTGGAAGACAGAGCTAGATTCTGCCCCCTTCTCCGTCCCAGCACTCAGGTACGGGTTGAAGCGATGAGGGTCACCTCAACTTAGTGCGGGGAATGTGGAGACAGGATCAGAGATGAGAGGGCCTCCCTGAACTTACAAAGATACCACCAAAGTCCTTGGCAGGCGTGGCTGTGAAGATGTATCGAATGTCCCCAGGACTCAGCACTTGAAAGTACAAATAATCATGGATGCGTAAGCCTGAAAGGTAAAATGTACAGGTGAGATGGCTCAAGGGAAAAAAGCTGGTTCAGGTTCAGATCATGGACCCCATGCCTTCAACGGGGCTGGTTAAGGTCTGGGCCCAGAGACCCAGCTTCAGCCAGTTGGGTGCTCCAGGTGGGTAGGATAGATGGTCTCTGCCCTGGAGAGGATAGAGTTGATGCAGACAGAGTTAGTAACCCCAGAGATTTACAGCTGCTGCTGCTGCTGCTTACACAGGTGAGCCAGGAAGACTGAGAGCTCCAGTGTTAACCTCTCTGAGGGTTAATTCATTCATCTTTGCTCTGAAGCCGACTTGGGAATTTCAAAATGGATATGTGGCAGCCTGCGTACAAAGCAACTCTCACCAAAACTTAAAAGTTGACTCTGGTTCTACTGCCATCCTCCTAGTCCAGCCACTATCATTTCTTGTCCTGGCTGTTGCAGCTTTTTAACTGGTCTATCTTAGCCTCCATTTTTGCTCCCTACGGTCCATTCCCCCAATAACTGCCAGGGATTTTCTTAAAACATCTTAAAGCAAATATGATCATGTCACCACTTCAATACCCTTCAACGACTTCCCTTTGCACTTAAAATCTAAACTTAACTCTGGTCTGCAAGGCGCTGCTTGATCTGGCCCTCCAACCTCATCTCTTCCTATGTTCAAGCTACACTGCCCTCCTTTCAGTTTCTTCACATCTCCAAGGCTTCTTGCAAGTTGCCTCACCCTACCCCCACCTCTACCCCTCTACTCACTTCTATTCATCCACCAGGTCATAACTTAAATGTCACTTTCTCAGAGAAACCTGCCCTGTGACTGCCCTCCCCTTATGCCCATTCAAAATGTACTTTTTCTCCAATGACACTTCTAACATCATTTGTAATACAGTATTTGTAATTTTTTGTTTATTGTCTACTGCACTAGGACAAGGACCTAAGTTTGTAACTTCATTCAATACTGTATCCACATTATCTATATAGTGGCTAGGATACAGTTGGTGCTCAAAAAGCTTGCTGAATGAACGACTATTTCCAGCTCTACTGTGTTGAGGAAGGGAATTGCCAGAATAACCAGATATTTCTGGGGTGCGGATCTCTTTAGCACCAAAGTGTAATGTTTTACCTGAACTTGAGTCCCTGGTTTCCTTAGCCCAGAGAGACTGAGGAATGTGAAAAGGTGGAAGCTGCTGCCACAGGTCTGTTAGTCAATCAACAAACTATCAAGTCGCTACTGTGTGCCAGCGTTGGGATGGATTGTGGCTTTAGCTGTCCTTTTCTACTGTCCAAAATCGGCCACCAGGTAGAGCTCCACTGGCTTGGCACTGGGCTACATATATGGCCTTTTATCCTGGGAGTGGAGACTTTCCATCGGGTACAGATACACTCCCAAGGAAGCTTTCCTGGATTAGCACTAAGCTTCCCCTCCTCCCCACACACATCTCTGCCTGGCCTTTGCATCTGCTGATCTGTGTAAGTCAAGTGTAGGTATACACATGTGCTCACGTACGCATATGGGTGTATGTTTATGTTCTCGTGTAGGTGCAAACAAGTTGGGTGTGTACGTATGTGCTAGTGCCTGTGAACCCACGTGTAGCAATGTGTGGCCCCGTTTATGTATGTGAATGCTCACGTATCTCCAGCTTGTAGTATCGCTAGTTGCTCCTTGTTCCTCGCCCCCTTCGCCACCTAAGTCAGCGCTAGTGGGGGTAGGGGGAGGCTTACTTCGACGTGGGGGGCTGAGGACTCACAGCCCAGCCTCAGGCCGCACCCAGTTCATGTCCCTCGGGAACCACTACCCACCCACTCCAGGCGCCCCTCTCTGAACCTGCCCTGCTCCGAATTCGCGGGGTCCCCAAGGTGACCCGTGGCCCCCGGCCCGAGACGGGCTTAAGCTGGACCGCCAGCCCCGCCCTGAAGCGCAGCCCCGCCCTTTGCCGCTCACCGTGGGCCGCGACGCACGCGGGGAGCCAGAGCACGAGACAACACCAGCCCGCGGCGCCGGGGACCATCTCCAGGGCCCGGCCCGGCGCCGCGCTTCCTCCAGCCGCCCTGCTGCGCGTAGCTCGCCGGACTTCGGCCTGACAGCTGCTCTGGGCTCCCGCCCCCAGACCCGCTCACGCCGCCGGTTGGCGCACCGGAACGAGGCCCAGGGCTGATTGGTTCTGACGCCTGCTCGTGTAGCCACATTTGTCGCCCCTGTGCCCTAGCCCACTTCCTATTGGTGGAGAGAAGTGGGGCCGAGGGCTGATTTGTTTAAACTCTTAACTGCAACTGCAGTCCCCGCCCCAGCATTTCTCAGATTGGATTCGACTCCGCAGGACCTCTCTGGCTGTGGGGGCGGGAGCACTGCAGGTGGGAGACCCGCAGGACTCTCGCCTCAGCCGCCGAAAGTCTTGGCCAATCAGCTCGTGCGGTCTCGGCCGGATCCTCCCTGTGGCCGCTTCGCAAGATGACGATTTACCTTCCCCTAGTTGTGCTTTCCTCCTTCCCATCCCCTCTTTGGGAAGGCATTCGTCTAGCGCCCAGGTGGTCTCCGGCGACCCCTGCCTAGTTCCACCGGCGCTTGCGCTCTCATAGTCAGTAGGCTCTGGGTACATAGACTGATGTACACGACCCTCGAGGAAGCTCTGGCCAGTGCCGAGCCAGAAAACGAGCATTGGGGCCAGGTGCCCGCGCCTGTTTATCTACCATTTACTGTACAACTGTGAATTTGGACACCTAACCTCTCAGCCTCAATTCTCTTATCTGTAAATTGGGCGTGATTTCAGTACCATCGCGATAGCGTTGTGAGGGTTAAATGAGCTCACTCACGTCAAATGCTTACTTAGCAAAAGCCTGTTCCGCAGTCAGCGCTCAATAAATATTTGCGTTTATTGCATTCCTTGGGCTGGCGTTTGAGGGGAGAAGGGAAATGGAATTAGAGTTAATGGGTGACGCGGGCCGAGCAAGGATCCTACATGCTCCAAAAGAATGGCACCAGCGACTGACTGTTCCTTTACCACCGCTTCTCGTAAGACAGCTGGCGGAGGCCCAGCCTCTGGCCCTTCTAGCCACGCCGACTCCGTGGTAGCGAACCATAGAGTGGCGGAAGCGGCCCATCCCCTTCCTCTCCCGGTCCAACGGCGTGGCGAAGCTTCTGGGGGTTTGTCTGGCGCGGAGGATTGTGGGGTTGCTGGGCGGCCCGGGCGCAGAGAAGAGGAGTAGCGGGCCGCTGAATAGGCTTCCAAGATGATGGTGAGTGGTGTCTTGCGCATCTGGCTCCATCCGCTGCCATCTGGTCAGTAGTTGGCGCCGCCTGGCCGGGGCCGGTCCAGTAGGACCCCCCCCCGCCAGCCTACTGCCTCGGTCCTTCCCCCCGAGCCCTGTCTTTGGGTGATCCCGGCCCGCCACCGCCTGGTGGGCCCGGGCACGGAGCAGGGGCCCTCGGTGAGGGTTGTGTGGGGCTCAAGAGGAGGGTCTGGTCTGGCCGACTGGGGACTACAAATCCCAGGGTGCTTCGGGGCCGCGAACCCGCGTCGGCCACCCGGTTTTCTGAGCCCCCATAATCATGACCTGGGTTAAATGACTGCGGGTTGAGCGTGCATACGCGGTCGAGGGCCAGACTTGGAAGCTCTGGCTGCCCTGGAAAATGCGGATGTGAAGCGGGTGCTTCCTAGAACCTGCGGAGGCAGCGTGGGGACCTTTTGTTGGGCCGAGCCCAAGGTCTCAACTATGGTCGCTCACTGCCCCCCGCCTGCTGCTGCGTAAATGGAAACAGACCTCTCCGCTCGTACTTTAATTAACTCACTCGTTCATTAAGTAAACGCATATTTATTACCTACTGAATGTACCAGGCTCCGCTGGTTGTCGGAGGTCCAACTCCTCAGCCAGGAGAATAGGTAGGGCAGATGGGGACACTGCATCAGAGGTGGGAAGACCCGGCCTCTGACTCCGACCCTGTCTGCGCCTCTTAAGTTAGGGAGGTTGGTGAATCCTCGAGTGTCTCTGTAGCCCTCCTCCCCTCCCCGCTTCCACGGCGTCCCTTTTTCCATCTCAGAGCTGCATATACCTTACGTGGGTCCCAAAGCACCTCGGTGGTGTCTCCTGAGTTGCTGTTGAACAGGGGCAGGTTTTAAGTGTTTGAAGCAAAACCCTAAGATACTGCTCCCTGTGCACTTGGCAGTTCACTCGTTCATTTTAGCATATCAATCCAACTCAGTTCTCTGTTCTTTTCTGCTTCCTCAGCTTATCCCTGACCTAGTAGATGTCAAGCTGACCCTTATGAGGTGTTCATTATGGCCAAATGCCCTGTGAATTCCGCCTGTACCCAAGATAGAAGGAACCTGGTATTAATCTGTATTCCCTCTCCCTTTCATACCTCCAGTACTGCCTTTTTCAGTCCATCTTCAACGTTACTATTCCTGAAGTCATCTTCATCTTGTGTGCAGAGGCAGCATAGTAGAGCAGTGGAGAGTAAGGGCTCTGGAGCTACACTGAATGCCTAGGTTCGTAACTAGCTCTGCCACTTACTAGGTGTGTGACTTCGAGCATGGTATTACATTTCTGGCCCTCAGTCTGTTAAAGGGGATTAAATGAATGAATACATATGAAGTGCCCATCAGGTAGTAACACTCAGCATGTTAGCTAGTCTGCTAGGTGGTTGCTTGCCCTTTCGTCCCTGTAATCCACCTTCCTGCCAAGGCTACCATAAGAGTTTTGGTTGGCCTTTAAAGAACTGGGGATCAGAACCAAGATTCTTCTGACTGGTGATAAAACCCTTCACCAAGAGGCTCCAGACCACCACCTTGGGTTTTTCCTGAACTGACGTCTGTTCTGTTTCTTTGCTGTATTGACCATTTATAGCTATTCTTTTGGTGTGTGAAACTTGAGTCACCAAGAATTCTCCTTGCTGTTCTTGAATTGGTACCTGATATTCTGGAAGCCTTCTGTGATTGAAAGAGAGGTAAAAGGGTTCCCCAGAAAGCTCAGCCCTTGGTACAGCCGTACAGAATGTATGCTTGCCTTTGTGGTATTGAGCACTACATGACTTAGCATATGAACACCTGTTGTTTTATAGAGCGTCAAGCTTAATAATGCTTAATAAAAGTTTTTAAGGAGGATGAAGAAGAAGACTATTAAGCTGAAATTACCAAGCCTTCCATGATACCCTTGGCAGATTACTGGATTCTGCTGTTGTTTCTTTACTTGAGTAAAAATGCGGTTGGAAAGTAGCTTAGGGACAGAAGCTGGGCTTTCCATAGCAGTGCTTGCCCCCGGGAAACTGCTAGAAGAGCACCCATCCTGATTGACCTGGCTTGGCTCAATCCAGCCCTGCCACCTTTCCCTCCTTAAATGATCTCTGTACCCAGCCTGCCATTTCTGTAGGGCCTTTAAAGCGTAGGGAACTTGGGGACAATGTGGTGAGCTGCTTCCAAGCTCTCCTTGCTTTGTACTTAAGAATTTTCAGTGAATTTAGTATCACCGTGCTGCCGATGCTTTTCCAGAAATAACTGACTGCCACCTCATTTCACGGCTTGTATAAAGCATTTTCAAGTGTAGTTGACCCTTGAAGAACTCGGGGGTTAGGGGACCTGACTCCACTCAGTTGAAAATTTGCATATGATTTAGTCAGCCCTCCATATCCGGGGTTCCTCTGTATCCGAGGATTCAACCAACCTCAGATAGTGTAACACTGTAGTATTTACTGTTGAAAAAACATCCAGGTATGGAGCCACACAGTTCAAACCCATGCTCTTCAAGGGTCAGTTGATGTGTAACAGTTGAATTTTCAGCACCAAAAGCTTCTGTATATTGCTTTGTATGTGACCAAATCTAGGCATTCTACACATTGAGATTAGTGTACTCCTTACCTTTGGGAAGCTTGTACTTTAAGATGGATGGCAATATAAACATTATGCTCAAGAAGGAGCAGAGAGACTGTTGGGATCCCCTGTTCCCAATGCTCACATGTTAACGGCTGTTGAGAAAACTTGGAAGAATGGAGACTCTGAGGAATTGCTGGCCTAGTGGTAAGAAAGTGGTTTTGGTAGAACGGGGCAGTGTGGCTCTTGTTGGTGGGGGGTACAATTTGGAGATTGAGGGAGAAAAAGTTTATAAAAACATTGGATAAGTTAGCCTTGGAGAGGTGAAAGAATCTGTCAAAGGAAATAGGAAGGGATTAAGACTCAAGTTGGTTTTTGATTTAAAACGTAAGGCTTCATCCGGGGCAGGGTTGGACCAGAGGTGACTTGAGGTTGCCCTGAGGAATGACTTAGCAGGACTGGGAGAAGGTGGGGCCTTTTGGGGGACACAGCTTTCCTTGCGAGGAACCCGAAGGAAGGCTGAGAGTATAGAGAAGCCATTTCTTGCCACCAAACCTGGGATTCTACCATGAAAAGGAAGGAATTTTCCTTTCAGTATTCTTTAAAAAAAAAAAAAAAAAGTAATGTGTGATATGTTTGTTAGAAAAAGTTGAAACAATACAAAATATCCAAGTGTCAAAACTTTCTTTATGGGCTTCCCTAGTGGCGCAGTGGTTGAGAGTCCGCCTGCCGATGCATGGGACACGGGTTCGTGCCCCGGTCTGGGAAGATCCCACATGCCGCGGAGCGGCTGGGCCCGTGAGCCATGGCCGCTGAGCCTGCGCGTCCGGAGCCTGTGCTCTGCAATGGGAGAGGCCACAACAGTGAGAGGCCCGCGTACCGCAAAAAAAAATAAATAAAAACTTTCTTTATTTACCACTCTTACTCATTAGAGTTTGTTGTGTATTTTTCCAGCCTGTTTTTATGTGTTTGCACATTGTATCTTGCCTCTTCATACCCATTTTCTATAGTTGTTTTTTGTTTTTTTCCCAATGTAAATTAGACTATGCCATTCCTCTGCTAAAAGCCTTTCCATGGCTTCCCTTCTTTGTAGGACTAAAATCTAAACTCCTTATGATAGTCTATAAGTGAGTAGTGACCTGGTTCCTGCCTGCTTCTTCAGCCTCATTCCAGCCTTCCACTTACTCACTACCCTCCAGCTACACTGGCCAAAGGGGCTGAATTTTTAAAGAACCTGCTCTGTTAATGTGGAGTCAGCCTCATGGGTTGCTCGACTTTGTAGTGTGTGAATTCCTGGCTCCTTTTTGTTGGGCTGAAACAGCCCTGTGCTTTCCTATGCCTTCCCTGCTCGGACACCTGAAGTACCCCCTGGGGTGGACATGGGCAGTGATTTTCAAACTTTATATTGTAATCCACAGGAAAAAATAAATTTCAAAGCATGGCGTAATAGCACACGCATAACTAACATAACAAAAATGTTGCAACAGTAGTTATCCTTAATTTGTTTTACACACATAAAATCAGTCACAAATGCAGGGAAGACTGGGCCTGCTTCATGAGCTCATCTCTGAAGGCACAGGCTTGGATGCAGAGAGAAAGCAGTCTTGTGTGCTAAGCTAAGGAATTACTGTCTGCTAATGGTCACTGGAGCAAAGGTACCTAAGCAGGCGCTTTAAAATAAGCAGATATCCCTGTCTTCCCAGAGTTTCTAAAGCAGTTCCACAGATTAAGCCTCTACGAGAACAGTGACTGTTCTGGAGACCAATGCAAAATAGAGAAAAACTTGTTTAGGGTATCTGGTTGGAGCTTAGTCACAAGAAGGCTTTATGGAAGCAGCATGATAGAGGGAAACATTGCTGTACAAATTAGATTTGTTGTCATTTTGTGAGGCGGACAAAGGTGCCATTTGTTTCTCTGCCTAGCCATTTCCCTACACTCCAGCTAAACATCATTGGTAAAGCTGTCTGCCTGGGCATCTCCAGGACAACATCTGAAGCTGTTAGCACCTCATGTTTTGCATCAGTGCCCCATCTACTTCTCTACGATTAAGCTGTAATGCAGATAACTGGATGTTTGCTGGAGGGTGAACACTGAGCGTGGCCTGCTTCCTCCTGTGACGTGGCCTAATTCCTTAAAACAGGGAATAAGGTCAGAAGTTGAAAGGGCTATGCTTATGCAGTAGGGCACTGGAGAACACATTATTTGATTTGTTCTTTTTGACTAAATCAGTGCTTCTCAAACCATTTTCTGGCACACCTGCAAGTATGCTATCTCTGGAGGTAGAGGCAGTTGAAAGAATGGATATAGTGGATGGACAGTGGAGGAATGTGGTTTAAAAGGGCCTCCAGATATTTCTGTTATTGGGGAGATGAGAGCATTTTTCCTCTCCCTCCTTAAGTCTTATGTAATGAATGATTATTTTTAGAAAAACAAAAAACAACAACAAAAAACCATTCAATTGCTCTTTCTTCTCTAGCCCACACCAGTTATCCTGTTGAAAGAGGGGACTGATAGCTCCCAAGGCATCCCCCAGCTTGTAAGTAACATCAGTGCCTGCCAGGTGATTGCTGAGGCTGTAAGAACTACCCTGGGCCCCCGTGGTATGGACAAGCTCATTGTGGATGGCCGAGGTAAGTCTGCCGAGTTCCTCAGGCCAGTTGCAGAAGAGGAGGCTCTCCCAGAGTGTTTGGGGCTAGCAGAGGTTGGCATTAGAAATCTCACTGCTTTTAAGATCTCTGAAGGATTGCTCACTGTGAAGCGGTTTCTTTTCAGACATTGTCCTGAATGCTGAGCCCCCTGGGAATATATGGGAGAAGCCCGGCTCAGGAGCCTGTTGCCTTGTAGAGAGATTTAGCCTAGAAACACTATAGAACCTTCCGGAGTTGCCTGTGGTCACTCCCATTGTATCATGTTGCCAAGACAAATTCCCCCTTATGTTTTACTGTATTAATTTACAAGTGAAATAATAGGGTATCAACTCTTAAGAATATCTAAATGATTATTCATTCTTATTTTTTAAAATGTTTTCTACATCCAGTAGAGGTGTGCTCTTTGCTGTTCAAGGAAAATCAGGAGTTCATGGTCTTTGGAATGTGTGATTTTAGGTGGCCCTTTTTGCACAGAGCTGACTCTGTAAAAGGATCAGTTCATTCGCACCATGAGCCCCTCTGTCCCATCCCAATACTGTGTATATGGGCTCCAAGTGCAAATAGAAGACAGAACTTAAGAAAAGGTCTTTACATTTTTACTTTGTGTTTGTTCCTTTTAAGGCAAAGCAACAATTTCTAATGATGGGGCCACAATTCTGAAACTCCTTGATGTTGTCCATCCTGCAGCAAAGACTTTAGTGGACATTGCCAAATCCCAAGATGCTGAGGTAGGAAAATCAAGCCTATGTGTTTCAGTGAAACACATGCCTGCTTGCTCCTTTGCTCTCCTTTCTTTAAAAATTTTGATTTTACGTCTAAAATTATAATTTCACAAGTAATTGCTTGCGAAAATATTTAGGTGGAATTAATAGTCTTTTAAAATTCCTGCTGTTCCACTGTGTGTGGCTGAGATCTTAAGATCAGGCCTGTGTGCTTGTCATTCATTTGAATTGCTCGGTAAGTAATTTAACCTCTCATCTGTTGGTTGCCTTATAAGATGGGGCTGGAGACTGTTTCCAGTTTACCTTTCTTTTTAAAAGAAAATTTTTTTATGGTGGTAAAATATATGTAGCATATACTTCTGATTTGCACACATTAAAATTTACCATCTTAATGTGTGCAAATCAGTGACATTAACTCGTCTGTCTTTTTAAAAACCATTTCTGACACTGGAGTCTTGATAATAAATGTTGAGAGAGACAAGTTTGCATTTCAGAGTATTACAAGTATGTCCTGAAGTTATATCAAAAGGTCTGTTAGGACCCAGTAGCCTGTAAAACAGTATGGCTTACATAAAATTAAAGTGAGAAGAGTATAGATTTGATTGGTTAATATTTTCAACAAAGGAATACCTTTCTGTCCAGGAATTTGGCAGCTTAAACCCTTCGCCACAGTAACCTTTTTTTCTCCCTGAAGTCCCTTATATTATACAATGGACATAAGTAATAAAAAATAAGTATCTTCTAAATCAGAGGTTAGCCAGTTTTTTTTTAAAAGCTCTTATTCTTAGAGAGAGAGAGAGAGAGAAAGCTCTTATTCTTTTTCTCCTTCATTAAAAATAAGGTTTAGATCCTATTATAGAAAATAGCCATGTAAGAAAGATTAGCAGACTAGTGATCTGCTAATTCCAAATAGTGTTTAAAATAATAAGGACCTTAGCTGGTCCTTAGAGGTTTGTTTTGTAAACTCCTGTATTTTGTGCTCCTTAAAGAATATTTATCTCATACCTCTTGCTACTATGGTTATTTGTGACATGTGAGCATTGTATTATAAGCATCTCTGGAACTGTCTTACTCATCATAGTACATTGTCCATAATAAATAAGTTCTTGGCTAATATACATATATGATTTCATATTCTGGGGAAATTTGTCCAAATCAGCTCTCTTTGGAGAATGGCCTGGCTGGGGAATTAATTTTGTGACCCAGGACCATTTGATGGGATGAATACCTATCCACCAGCACCTTTCTTCTACTTGTTGCAAAAAGCTGTGCTTCCCAGAAAAAGGCTTAATATCCATTTAAACAGTCCCCAGTTTAAATGGGTAGATTGCTTAAAAAGTGGAGTTTTGGGGCTTTATCCCTGAACGTGAGAAAACGTGAATTTACTGTCATCCTCTTCCAGGTCGGTGATGGCACCACCTCAGTGACCCTGCTGGCTGCAGAGTTTCTGAAGCAGGTGAAACCCTATGTGGAGGAAGGTTTGCACCCACAGATCATCATCCGAGCTTTCCGCACTGCCACTCAGTTGGTATGGGAGTGCTGGTGAACTTGGGCGCTTTGTGCACCTTTGTATTTCTCTTAGGATACTATGTTTATTGGGGTGTGGAGGGACTGGGAACAAGGTTCCTTGGACATTTTCTGAATTCTACTGCCTAGGAATCTCAATTCTACCATTCAGTAGCTTTTGACTAGGTATATTACTTAATCTCTTTAAGCCTCGGGTTTCCTGATAGACTATGATAATAAGCTCTTGGTGAGAGCTATTTCTGTTTTTATCAAGTACTTCATGGCACATCTTGAGACCTTGCTTTTATTGACCTTTGACTTTCATTCTGTAACCTGGGGTAAGTCAGTTCTCTGTGCCTTACTTTGTCTCTTTACTATCTCTGTTTTGGGGTGGTGGCATTAAAACAAAATCATACATGAGAAGTAAGTATGAATGGATATCTTTTGAAAAAGATGGCTTTGAAAAGATACCATGTTTAACATACAAATATGTGTATCGTCTACATACCTAATTAATATATAAAGTGCTAGAAGTTGTCACAGGTGCTGTTTGTAAGCCAGAAAATTTGGCCTAATTTAGTGTCATAGTGTGTTTCCATTCATTTGTTGTAGTTTGTTACCTGCAGATCCAGAGCTGAATCCTGATGTACCCTGATGATTCTTCAGAACTATACCTACTCTACATTTCTAACTTTGGGCATTTTCTAAACTATAGAGGTTTATATTTTTCTGGGGAGCTACAAGACTTAGAAATGTTGTTTCAACTGTGGAGTAGAAATGCTTGAGATTTGGGAGCAGACAGATTAGGGACAAGCAGGAGCGATTGGGACCCACTTCTCCAGTTTGTCTTGAGCATGAGAGACTCACCCAGCTTGTGTTCTTGGCAGGCGGTTAACAAGATCAAAGAGATCGCTGTGACTGTGAAGAAGGAAGATAAAGTGTAAGTGTGAGCTTTGTCAGAACCTTGACTTCCCGTGGCCAAATTGAATGCAGAAGCCTGTGGTATCCCTGCATGGCCTGGGGCTGTTTGGCTCTTGCTAGACCTCTGCCCCAGCCCATGCATTACAAGAGAGGCTGTAGGTTGTAGATTAAACGCTATCACTCATAAGGTCTTTGACTGCAATCACCGGCTGTCACTGATAATCTGCCCTAAAGATACAGAAGATGAAATTGTTGAGGGCTGAGTTTAGAGACTAGAACAGAAACTATCTCCACATTGCAGTAGAGTCAGGTAAGAGGGGCTTTCAAGGCCTGATGCAGGTCCCACCCTTGTGTCCCAGGGAGCAGAGGAAGCTGCTAGAGAAATGTGCCGTGACTGCTCTGAGCTCCAAGCTGATCTCCCAGCAGAAAGCCTTCTTCGCTAAGATGGTGGTGGATGCGGTGATGATGCTCGATGACTTGCTGCAGCTTAAAATGATTGGAATCAAGAAGGTTCAGGGTGGAGCCCTAGAGGTGAGCCTGCTGTGGCCTCCCTAGGAGGCTCTTGCTTTCGCATTGACCCTCCAGACAGCTTGGTGTAGGAGGAGAGCACACGGTACAGGAACAGAGAGAATGCATGTTGGGCTGGAAGGCAGACTGGAGCTGTTCTCCATACTGCTGCTACAGGCTTCTCCTGTAGGTGCATTTTGTAACCTCTGCAGACCTATATTTACTTGTTAGCAGAATGGAAGATTGAACTGGCTGATTTTAAGAATCTCAATGTGGGAGGGGGATAGGGCTAGCTCTGATAAATTATCTAAAACCCTCAATAAATATATGAAAAGTACATTTCAGTCCATTCTTCTCCAAGTGATATGGCCAACCTCTCCCTTCTTTTATTCATTTATTTTGAATAGATAATACATAATTCAAACTGTTTAGAATTCCTAAAGGAAAAAACCAATGTCCCCTACACCACTCCTGCCCCAGATACAGCCACTGTTAACTCTGTGTGTTGTGTGTGTGTGTGTGTCCCCGTCCGTGTCCCCCTTCTTCCAAAAATACTCTGCATCTATAAGTACAAATGTAAATACTGTTTTCTTAAACAAATGCTCACTTGTAATACATAGTGTTCTGCAACTTGCTTTTGTCTACTTAACAACATATTTTTCCACTTATTTAAAGTTAAATAGAGACATGTTGGCTAGTGGCCACTATATTGCACAGCATAACTATAACTGTGTTCTTTTTTAACACAGAAGTATCTGGAAACCTTCTTTGATGTTGTTGTCTCCATGTTGGACCTTTTCTAGTCTTTGGCCTGCTCTACTGCTTACTTGACTCTTCCTTGGTGACCTCAGCCTGAGGTGATTTGGACAGGACAAGACCTGCTTGAAATATTATGTCCTGGCCCTTTACTTTTTGTTCTTTGAAGTCTTTGGAAGGACTTCTACCCCTCCAAATGGCATTTTCATTCTGTCCACCTCCCTCCTCTTCCTCCTGTCATGGCACATGTCAGTGGGATGAGGTTCTCTTTATATAATAAAGCTGTGAGGAATCTGGAGGTCATCTGAGCCATTCCCCATCTTCAGCCCCCACTACCACTCATGTTTCCGCCCATTCTTTGCATCATGGCTTGCCGACTTTGTCTTTACACACTGCTTTGGTAGCAATATTCCATTTTCCCCTGGGCCTTCCTACTTCCTTAAACCCTTGAGATTAGATTGGCATTCACTAAACTAGGGATCAGAACTAATAATCTTATCTGGTGAGAAAGCCAGGGGCACCAAGCCACACATATGTTCTTCAGACTGTCCCACATCTCTTAAATGCATGTAAAACCCTTAACACAATACTTGACACACAGAATTCAGTAAATGGTGGTAGTAATTATTTACTTGTTCTCAGGATTAACTGAAAACTTCCTGATCTACATCTTCAGCATTTACCTCTCTCTTGAGCTTCACACTCCTGGATCTCACTGCTGCTGAACTCATCATCTCATCCTCCAAACCTGTAATATTTTCTGTATTCCTTGACATAGGTGCTATCACCACCATTATTCAGTCACTCAACCCAGAAGTCTAGGGTCATCCTTAAAAATATTTCCAATTCCCCCCAACCTGTTGATCACTGTTGTTTCATTTTACCTACCAATTTGTTGTTTCCTAAGTCTCTCTTTTACTAGACCATTGTTCTGGTAGTGGTCACTCTTCCTCCAGTCTTGCATCCCCTAAGTCAGTTCTATTTTTTGTTGCAGCCTGAAGTTCCCCAGTTTACACTCTGTGTGTAAAGCATTTTGGGGTTCCACATTGTGTACTGGATAAGAGTCGGGCCTTAGCAGAGCCTTTAAGATTCTCCTAAACTGGTCCCTGCCCTCTTATTTTGTATTCCAGCAACTGCAGGTAGCTTTTCATCCCCTGATTGCACCACACTGCCTCTGTCTCTTGGGAACATTTCTTTCTTTTTTCTGTTTGACTAATTTCTGCTCTTCCATCTTGATTCAGCTCAAGCATCACCCCCTTTAGGAGGCTGTGGATTTGAATGATGTAGGAATCTGTTTCACCAATAGGCTCCAGTATTATAGACTAGGATTGTAGATTAGCACTGGCAGAGAACATATAGGTCGTTGAACTGAATACACTATTTAAAAAAATTTATTTTGTTGATGTATAGTTGATTTACAGTGTTGTGTTAATTTCTGCTGTACAACAAAGTGATTCAGTTATACATATATATGTATTTATTCTTTTTCATACTCTTTTCTGTTATGGTTTACCACAGGATACTGGATATAGTTTCCTTTGCTATATAGTAGGACCTTGTTGTTTACCCATTCTATATATAATAGTTTGCATCTGCTAATCCCAAATTCCCAATCCATCCCCCCCCCCCGCCCCGTTGGCAGCCACAAGTCTGTTTTCCATGTCTGTGAGTGTTTCTGTTTCATAGATGAGTTCATTTGTGTCATATTTTAGATTCCACATGTAAGTGATATCATATGGTATTTGTCTTTCTCTTTCTGACTTACTTCACTTACTGAATACACCCTTCTTTACGGAGTGGGAAATGACTAGGTTTTTTAGTAAGAAAGAGATCTGAGATTTGAACCTGTGTTCTGATACTGCTGAAGCCACTCCCAAGTGCAACATGCTTTCTATTATGCCCTACTATTAAATCCACCCCACAGCAAGCTCTGTTATGGAACAAGTGGTAGTAGTTCATATTTTGAGGGATCAAGATGGGAATAGCCACAATGAGAGCTTGGGAACTGCAGGAAATTTCTGACCCTTAGGACCTTTTGTTTTCATTTCCTGGAAGGAGGAAGCACCTGGGCTACAGCACACAGGTATGTGTGTGCTCGTGTGCAGTACAGGTAGGGAGGGATATGTGTAGAAGACTGGGAGGTGGAGAGTTGGGATGAAAGCCAAGGCACCTGCTTTGGAAGTCAGTCTTAGAGAACAGCCCAAACAGGCCTTTACCATGCTTAGTCTCTGCAAGCAAACTGGTTTTCCTTATACTGAAGGCACAGCCAAAATATGTTCTGTATTTTTCCTAGCTTTTAGGATGATGGAAAAGCTTTGTTACAACAGTGAAATAAAAACATGGTTAACTCTTTCAGGTTCACAGAAATGGACGTGCATTATTAGTCCAGCACACCAGTAACTTGATTTCATTTCATGCCAGTACTGAACTGTTGAACTGTTTGTTTTTTTAAACAGGAGTCCCAGCTTGTAGCTGGTGTTGCATTCAAGAAGACTTTCTCTTATGCTGGGTTTGAAATGCAACCCAAAAAGTACCATAATCCAATGATTGCCCTTTTAAATGTTGAGCTCGAGCTGAAAGCTGAGAAGGATAATGCGGAAATCAGAGTCCACACAGTTGAGGTAGGCCCTACCAGCTGGCAGTGGCATGGAAATGGGCAACATTCTGGGCCATAGCCTTGGGCCTTTGTGGCCATCTTGGGCTTAGCTTTGTTTCTCAGGTACCTTATGGGCTCCTTTCTCCTCCTATCCCCCTAAATATTAATGTCTAAATACTGGGTCCACTTCTTTTGTCACGCTATGCTCTCTCTCAGTGACCTGGACCTAAGGAGGTTTGGATAGGGCAAACATGCTGAAATATTATCCTCTGGCCCCAGGGAAGGGGCTTGCAGGGGCCTCTCAGCTATATAGTGAGCCCAGTATTTTGATTCCTCTTATTTGGGCAGATGTGAACTCTGCCCTTTCTATACTGGGTCCCGTGTTGCAGGGACAGGTGTGCTCCCAACATTGATATCACCAAGGCTGTCTCTGGAGGTAGCAGTGTCACCCAGCTATAAGCAAGTATTCTTGGAAAATGTGTCCCCAACACAGAATGGCCTTTGGGGGAAAGGGTCTTGTCATTGGTAACTCCATGGGTGCAGTGCCTCAGAGGAGCTAGAACTTAGCCGGGCTAAAGTATGTCTTGCACCGTAGCAAGTGCTAGCTCTGGAGTAGCTCCCAGTCCTGGGGTTACTTTCTGCCTTTGTGTTTGAAAGTTTTAGGTGATTCCTAAGTTACCTTATAGCATCCTTGTATATTTGGACTGAGAGGAGGCTATTCTGTTTACCCCTGTTAATTCCCAAATAAATCAGTATATTTTATTTGGCGGGGGTGTGTTATATTTTAACATACCATATAGGCTAACTTCCACCACAAAGAATCCTCATCCTTTTCTGGGTCTCTTCAGGATTATCAGGCAATTGTTGATGCTGAATGGAACATTCTTTATGACAAGTTAGAGAGGATCCATCACTCCGGAGCCAAAGTCGTCTTGTCCAAACTCCCCATTGGGGACGTGGCCACCCAGTACTTTGCTGACAGGGACATGTTCTGTGCTGGCCGAGTGCCGGAGGAGGATCTGAAGAGGACAATGATGGTAACCAAACTTTCACAGGCTGCTTCTTGGTCTTTGTGGCCCCTGGGGGGTTTTCACTTACCCCTGGTGTACTGGAGTGGTTGGTATGTGAATCTAGACCTGTCTTCTGAACTCTTTTTGCCATGAAGCACTCCAGTTCCAGTGTGTATATGCTCAGTATACAAGAGTTAATCTAACCAAACGAGTCAGGGAAGCTGATTTGTAAGGAAACCTAGCAGTAAGGCTATGATTAGCTGGCTAAACTCCAGTCTGGATGCTTCTGGCCAGGTTTCCTCCCTTTCTTCTTGAGCATCTCACCAAAGATGCTTCAGGTCTAAAGCACTGATCCTGACTTCAGTCGCTGGGCCCAAAGCACCCTAGTTTAGGGGAGGGGGTATTGGGTGAAACAAAGGGTCACCATCTCCTTTTAACCAGGCTTGTTTGCCCTTCGTGTGCCTTAGTTCTGTTTTGTTTTCTCCTCTTCCAGAGGGAGCCTGGAGGTCAAGGGTGAGAGTGGGTCATCCAGTGAGGAGAGCTCCGGGGCATCATGGCAGTCTAACATGGGAATTGGCTTTAAGACAAAGTGGCAGGAAGCTCACTTCTGGCCTCGTGTGAGCCTTCACTGCTAGATGATGTTGTCTTGTGTTCTTCAGGCTTGCGGAGGCTCCATCCAGACCAGTGTGAACGCTCTGTCATCAGATGTTCTGGGCTGCTGCCAGGTCTTTGAAGAGACCCAGATTGGAGGCGAGAGGTGAGCAGTAGGCCTGGGCTCCCTGTTTGCTTAGCTCACGAGACTTGCCTGATGGCCTTCTGCCATCTTTGGGGTGTGGTGTATATATAGCACATGCTATTCTCTTCTGAGGTCTTATATCTCATGGGGCATAAAGAGCTCAGATATAGAGAGTGTTTGGGGAGGGAAGAAGATCAAGTTGGGTCTAAAGTCTGATTCCGTCATCTTTTATGCCCCTGTGGGACAGCGCTAGACCTTCCCAAGAACATGTCTTTAAGAGTGGGCTTGGAGAGCCTTAGCGAGGAACAGAAGAGCAGCTGCTGAGTGTTGGGAGGACTTGGTGAGGTTAGAACACAGCGGGTTGGCAGCAGAAAGGAGTTCACAAGTATGATTTGACCCTCGGTGTAGGTACAATTTCTTCAAAGGCTGCCCCAAGGCCAAGACTTGTACTATCATCCTCCGTGGTGGCGCTGAGCAGTTTATGGAGGAGACAGAGCGGTCCCTGCACGACGCCATCATGATTGTCAGAAGGGCCATCAAGGTACTAGGCTGGGAGCTTCCAGCCTGCACAGCTCACTCTGCCTCTTGAGCTGATGAGACCCTGGATTTGTGTGGTGATTCCTTCCCTGTATAACCTGTGTCCTTCCATGTGGGGCATGTGGGCCCTGATTTGTCTCACAGATGATAAAGAAACAGCCTCAGTCTCAAAATAAGTCATGCTGCCTTAAAAGTTAAGACTTGTTCTTGTGAGCAGCTGTGGAGCTGATAGAGTCAGCCATCCCAGGGATTGTGCCAGTGCCCTCAAGCTACAGGTGACCTTGAAGATGGTCAGTAACCATAAGGTTCACCAGATTGAAGTTGGGATGTGCTAGACATGGTCCATGTCTGGGCTTCCTGGGGCTTGGGCTGAGGGAGGGAATGTGGAACCAGCCCTCTTTCTGAGCTAGAGGGCCTATTGACTGAACGGCCCAATTTGGCTATGGCTGGAGCTTAGACCAGGGGACCCCTTGCATTTAGTGGTGGGTCTGGTCTCTGCAGAATGATTCAGTGGTGGCTGGTGGCGGCGCCATTGAGATGGAGCTCTCCAAGTACCTGCGAGATTACTCAAGGACCATTCCAGGAAAACAGCAGCTTTTGATTGGGGCCTATGCCAAGGCATTGGAAATTATCCCACGCCAGCTGTGTGACAACGCTGGCTTTGATGCCACAAACATCCTCAACAAGCTGCGGGCTCGGCACGCCCAGGTGGGTTATTCCTCTCCTCCGGGTCCAGGGACTGGGTGGACGGGGCTAGATTCTGAGTGTGTGTTGTGCTTACTCAAGCTCTGTGTGGTCAGCCCAGGTGATAGTGCTGGAACCAAACCCAGTACCAACTGCCTGCCTCCTCTGAGGTCAGAAGGAAAGACCAGTGGTTCAGGGTTTGTTCAGTGCTTCTTCCAAGAGTCTGATCACTCCTCACGGTGCAGTGAGAGGAACCAAAGGAACCCTGTGGCCTTCTGCCTGGAAGCACATACCATGTGTACTGGGTTCCTTGGTGGTGAAGCACTCCAGGGCCCTGCTGACAGCAGTCCAGCCATGGCTCTACCACCTCCAAGTTGTGATCTCTCTGAGAATTTAATTTGTTCATCTGCTGTTTAGCAAATACTCACTTAGAGATGTTTCTTAAATGCTGTCTGTTAAATGCTCAATGCGGTGACAGCATTAAGTGAGTGACTTAGTTTCTGACTTGTGTTAGAACTTGAAGTCAGTCAGTCTCTGCGTCTGTTTCCTTGTCTGTAAAATCGGGACTAATGGAAGCAGTGAGATGATGAAATGAGATAAGGGATTGGAAAGTGTTCCTCTTGAGAAGCCTGGTTTGACATACACAGTCCTCGGGTGACCTGAGGCTGGGGCCTCCCGAGAAGCCAGCAGCTTGCCTGGGAGAGGGCCGGGAGGTCTTCTGTGGTCAGCACTTCTCAGGTGGGGGGTGGGTGGGAAGAGGCTTCCAGGCTCCTGTTGTGAGGCCTTCCTCAGGGAGATGCCAGCGGGTTCAGAGAGCCTGAAGGTTCCTAACAATCCGAGTCATTCAGAGGGTGTGCAAGAAGAAATTTGAGAGCAGTTCCATATCACTTTCCCTCTTTTTCTGCTCTTTCAGGGGGGCATGTGGTATGGCGTGGACATCAACAATGAGGACATTGCTGACAACTTTGAGGCCTTCGTGTGGGAGCCAGCTATGGTGCGGGTCAACGCCCTGACTGCAGCCTCTGAGGCTGCGTGCCTTATTGTGTCCGTAGATGAAACCATCAAGAACCCTCGCTCAACAGTGGATGTTCCCCCAGCTGCTGGCCGGGGCCGAGGTCGTGGCCACCCCCATTGAGAGACACCCCAGCTCTCACTGCAGGCTGCCTGCAGGCTGTGCCTACTCTGTCTTGGTGAAATGGTATGACAAGGAAGGGGTAGTATTTGGCCCACTCTGTTCTCACTGGAGGTTATTTAAATAAAACTTAGACTTAGAATTCATTTTGCAAATTATTTGGGCCCAGGAGTTGTACTCATAAATGTCTTGACTGCAGCTCAGAACTGTAGCTTTATATGTACTCACCCAACAGGTAGAAAAGAGAAAATCACCTTCCCTCTTGGGCTGAGTCCTCCACAGCCTCTAGTCATTGTTAGACAGAGTGTAGGTCCACTCTGCCAGGGGAGGAGCTCCACCTGAGTAGCTCCTGTCTGGAAGTTTAGCTTTGGTTGTTTTCTCAGTCCTAGCAGTGGCTGGGAGGTGTGGAGTTGCTTCCTTTTCTTCTGACATCACCTTATTTAGCCCTGGCCTCGCCTGGCTCTGCTGCCAGGGTTTCTCTGGGTTTGAGTCAAATGCATTACATTACCTTGTCTACCCCTTCTACTTCCGTATTCTTTTGGCTCAGGCCTTTCATCCCTCTTTTTCAAGATCTTGAGGTTGAGGGCTTTCGGAGGAATGTTTCAGAGAGGACAGATCCTTTCTAAAGTCTTGTGACTTCTTAGAAGTAAGTCCATTGAGGAGGAGGCTGAAGGAGCCACCCGGTCTTCTCAGTTCAGCCACCAGTGGTCCTTTGTGCTTTCTTCTGACCAGTGGAAGTTTAGAACGGCCAGCACAGATAAAGTCAGCAATCTAACTGCCTCCTTGTTTATTGCTAGTTCTGAGAGTTGGCCTGCAGCTACCTGTAATTAATGGGAAGCTTCTGCTCCCTAAATCTGGGAAGTGATTTTTTTTTTTAAATCTCTTGAGTTCCAGCCAAGTCAGATGAACGCAAAAGCAGAATGGGGGTGGTGGCAGGTCCAGACTTTGGAGTTTGGCGTCCCTCCTAACTTGATGGTCTGTAAGTAAATTTTTTTCAGCTGTTCTACCTGTATAACGGTAATAGCTGACTCAGAGTTGTGGGGATAAGTGCTCATCTACTTGTTTGATGCTAGAGCCACACACAGTTTAAGCCTAAACACCTGTTCTTTTTTTCTGATTTTTTTTTTTAAATGTTTCAAGACCTGAGTAATCAAATCAGTGGGGCAACCCCATTTTGTAAAATGGGTAAGTTGAGCCAGACCATGATGGGGAACTGGTCTCCATCAGGCCAAAGTCAGATTGGCTGGCCAGAGCATCCTAAGGTTACCAAGCCAGTGAGGGGATGGGCAAGTGTGTGCTGTTCCTGCTATATTTGTGCTGGGGTTGCCCTTAAAGATGGCTTCTCCTGGCTGAGAGTCAGAAAGGACACCCTGAGGCTCTTTATCTGCCTGCACACACTGAAAGCTATGGCACGGTCAGTAACCTGCATGGCCTTCCTCCAGCAATGATGTCTACTGTCCTGAGACAGGTCTTCCTAATGCTTCAGTTCACCTCACTGATGCCATTCAGATCATCCACCTCCTTCCTACCTCAGTGCATTTCAGCTGAAGGAATGTTTGGTGACAGACTGGCAAATGTGGCCACCTACCATTTACTTCCCTGAGGCACATACAATTCCAGTTTCACCATCTTTTATTGGATACAGAGCCACAAATTCTGATGCCCATTTGAGTCCTTTTAAATACATACACTCAGGTACATTCAGCAAAGGGCATCTATGGGTGATGTGGAGCAAAGTGCTGGGATGGTGATGCCTGGGTGGGGCAGAAAAGTGGGGCCAGGGAAGGCCCCCTGGGGGCTGGAGGTACTGGCGCCACTTCGGAAACAAAACCAAAAAATGCTCTCCACCCCTCTGCCTGATGTGCTTGGGGTGAGGGAAGCTCCCTTCTCAGCTCAGGCCCACTGCAGCCTGGCTGTGCAGGGCAGGCAGGCCCTGGGGCCAGTTGTGGAGGTCCCCGCCAGCAGGGCTCACTAGAGCCAGGCCTACTGGCACCAGCCTTGAGGCGAGTCTGCCCCTGCACGCAAGACCCCTGCCAGGGCAAAGCTGAGGCCTGGGGCCCTGCCAGCAGTGGCAGACAAGGCTCTGACTTGTGGCGGGGAAGCCTGCCTGATTGTCGGGGCAGTCTTGGGACTGGCCAGGGTCCCAAGGGGTTGGGGTCAGACTAGGAGCTGGTTGCCTTAGTTGGCCCTGGTATTCTGATCTTCACCCAATCCTAAACCTTATCCTCAGGCAAGGCTGTAGATGAACACACTTGTCCGGGAATAAATACACACACAATACACAGCAATATATACAGAAACGGGGCCTGGGACAAGGCTGGGTGAGAAAGCACAGCCACCAGGGGTAAAAAGAGAAGTGCCAGGCCCCTGGGGGAGGGAAGTTACACTCATCAGGGACTGATGGGCTGGGACAGATCCCATTGGTATGAGTTAACTCCTCTGGGCACTTGGGCCCTGCACCCAGTCACCGTCTCTCCTGTTTTCACCCCAAGTCCACCAGGAACTGGGTCTTTGGCACCAATAGTCCCTCTGGAAAGATCTTCAACTTAGCGCCCAAGAGGGACTGGGGCATGGGCAGCTCCCCACCGGCAGCCCAGAGGACTAGAGACCAGGACCAGGGGGACAGGTGGGACCCAAAGGCAAGGGACAGAGTCAAACCTTGGAGCAGCCGCGGCCTTGGGACGGAGGTGGCGCTTTTTTTTTTTTTTTCCAGCAATTGCTGAGGGACTGGCTCAAACTCCACTCTCACGGGACTAGGAAAACATGAGCTGCCTTGGTCCTTAGGTGGTCTCCTGGCCAGTGAAAAGCCATGGTTCTGGGCAGCCCACTTTCTCTCCCTCAGGGATGCAGATACAGCATCTCCTTTGTTCTCTGCCAGTGCTGTGGGGAGGCAGCCTGAATAAAGCACGATATACTCAAGCCAAATACCCCAAGCCTCCCAGGCGCTGGGCTGTCAAGGAGAGGTGGTAAGGACACCAAGTGACCACCACCCATGGGGCCTCTACACATGCCGGGACCCCTGGAGCAGGGCCTGTGTTGGTTTGCTCTCACAGATACTCCTCTTTTGCATCTCATCAGGTGTGAGATGTGGAAGAGGGCTCTCCTGTGGGTGAGTGAAGGATAAGGTGCTCCTAGGGACGGCCGGGCCCTCCATCCCTGTTCGCCACCCTCAGCCCTAGCTGTGTGCTTGCCAGAGAAGTGACCAAGCGAACAAAAGCTCTCCACTCAGCAGCAGGGCTCACCCCCCTGAGGAGAGGCAAAAAGAGCATCAAGCTGGTGGGGAGCCCGCAAACCCACCAGCTCTCGGGGCAGATACGAAGGCCAGGGCACGCAAGTCTGTCAGCCCCAGGTGTGCAGCGGTACAGGCTGTGACCCATCGTTCCCACGGACCTGTGCAAGACGCACCCCACACAGCCCTCACACACTCAGCTAGAAAATACAGGGCGGGGGCTTGGTGGGTTTCCTGGAAACAGCCATACTTGTTGGGAGGCAAACTTCTCACCAGCGGGAGAGGGGAGTCTTGTTCACGCCGCTGCCCCGGTGCTGGTGGTGCTCGGCACTAGTGCACAGAAGGAACCTACGACAACCATCAGGCCTTTCAGCACCACCTCTCTCCCACTCAAGCCTGCTGCCTGTGCACCCTGACGTCTCCCAGAACGGATGCCAGGCATTCGAGCAGGCATCTCCCCAGGGAGAAATTGCCCAAAGCCTTGTATTCAGGGATGGAGGCTACCTAGGGCAGAAAAAGCCCCTCAGTAGGACAGGCTCAAGCCAAGCAGGGCATCCCTTTGTGCTTTGTCCAGGAGACATCCTGGGGTCACAGGGAGCAGGGGCTATGGAGGGAGGATGCAGTTGGCAAAGCAGAACAGACACACCCAGGGCAACCAGGCCGAGTGGACCTCCACCTCCCTTCCAGGCCCCAGAACAGAGGAAGGTTGTGCTTCTCCTTCGTGACTCCTGGGGACAGGGCTGGGGAGGTAAGAGCCAATGGATCCAGCTGCTCTGGGGTGGGGATGCCACACAGACAAGGCTTCGTGCAGGACTGGACAGGGAGTTGCCAACATGCCACCCTTGGTATTTGGGGTCTTCAAAGGGCAGGGCCCAAACAAGCCACGGGAGGAAAATCATCAACAACGAAAACAGCCAGGACACAGCTGAGTGGGGAGCCAGGACAGCTGGGTACACTTCTGATCCTGTGGGGTCCCAGCTCCGGAGGCCTCATTGCAGGGTAACCCAGAGCGAGGCTGATGTCCGTGCCAGGTTGCGGCAGAAAGTTGGGTTTCTGGAAAGGACTGAGAAACTAGAAGAGCCCAGCCCCAGCCAGAACCAGTGGCCTAATGATTAGGGCTGACAGCCCACCCTGTAACAGGAGAGAAGGAAACCCTAAGATGGACCCAGATCAATGTTTGAAAGAACTTTCCAAATGAAGGTTGGCAGGACCCACGGCCTTTGCGCCACTGTGGGAGTCCTGAGAGGCGGAACTGGGGAGACCTGAGTCTTTAGAGCCATAGTGCCAGGACCTAGCCCTCTGGGAACTGTGCAAGGGTCGGTGAAAGCCCCCATTTGCATTTTAAGCCAATGGTTCTGGCTCAGGTCCCAGCACTGCCCCTGGCAGAAGACCCCCAACACAGCCCTCAGCCTGTGGGGCCAGCGGAGATTGAGGAGGGAGGCAAGTCCAGTGAGGTGGGTGGCTCTTCCTCATTCTTGGCCCCATGGGTCTGGCTCCCTACCAAAGCCACATCTTCAAGCAAGCTAGCCAGACGAGGAAGCAAACTAAACCACCCTCCTTCCGGACTCCTCCAGGCCCTAGCACAGAGGGCAGCCCAGTGATTCCCTCTCACGTAGCCTTGGGGACCCAAAGACCATCAGATTCCTGGCCAAGCACCCGGATTAGAAGTACATTCCTTGAGGACAGGAACTGCTTCTTGCTGCTGACACCGTTTCCCAGAGGCTCGGGATTGGTGGAAGTTATAGAAACATGCACCTTTTAGCTCTGAATTTAGTTCTGGTGTGTCGTGGGTATGTGGTGGCTGGGAGGGATCTTGTCTTTTCTACAGCAATAAAAACTCGAAGTTTTCTCTGCCTTGGTAGGGGTGGTCTCGATGTCCTGGGGAGAAGTTCTGGACGAACGTCTTGCCCTTCCACGCCCACCCCACTACCTCGCTGCACCCCTACCTCTCACTTTCGGCTGGCCGCATCCCCAGACCCCTAGGGTTATCCCTGGAAAATACGGACCCAGAGCCCCGGTGGGCTGCCTGGAGGGGGTGCCCCACAGAAGACTGGGACACGGCAGGGGGAAGAGAAGAGCCCTCCTCGCCAAGTCCGAGCTGCCTTGTGGAGCAATCCTCTGGCCTGGAGCTTAACAGAGGCCCCCGACCAGGAGGCTGGGCCTCACAAAGGGGAGGCCTGCAACAGCAGCCCGAGCGGCCGAGGCGCCACTGGTGGTTATTGCAGATCCTCAGGGCGATGACACCAAGTGCTGGTGGGACTCAGCTCTTCGCTGACTGGGCCCAGAAAGCTGCTCCAGCTGGGGTTGGGGTGGGAGTCGGGGGACAGCTGTCCAAGCCCCTGCCTTGGAGAGGCAGTGCTCAGGGTCAGGCCTCTTGCTCCACTGTCCCAGCAGGACAGGAGACTGACAACCCCTCCCTGGAAGCCAGGGATAACACTAGGCCTCCAAAGGTCTAGTACAAATCAGGGTCCCTCTGGAGGTCCAAAGAGAGTGCCCTGGTGTGGGGCTGGCAGGGGCCCTGCCGCCCCCCACCCGGGTTAGCAGCCGCCTTCCACCTTGATGTGCAGGATCTTAGAGAAGCCGGGCCTCCGCCGTAGGGCCTGCAGACCAAACCTGCGTTAGTTCCCCTCAGGGCAGACAGGTGGAGCCCTCCCTTCAAACACCCAGGTCACCAACCCCAACCTAGGGATGCCACTGGGGGTCTTGGGCAGCCTCAGAGACAGCTGCTCACCTGGAGTTTTGTCACCATGTCCTCAAACAGCTTCTGGGCCTCAGGGCTGCTGGGCTCTTTGAAATAATCAGCAATCCCAATCTGGACCACAATGGACTTGAGGTTCCGGCAGATGCCTGGGAAAAGGTAAGGTGGGGGCCCATGTCTGATCTGGGCAATGGGGCTGTCTTCTCTCCTCTTACTAATGAACAGAATCAGAACCGTCTGAGAGACAATCGTGTGCCAGGCACTGGGAGCAGATCCATGCTGCCCCGGGCTAAACTGGGCAAGGGGAGAAGGTGGAGGGTGAGGTCAAAGAGCAGAGGCTGTGGTGGACTCTGGGAGGACGAGTGGACAACAGCCAGTTGCGCAGGGGCTCTAGCAACTTCCCTGACAGAGGAGACCGCTGTGCTCTGGTCTGGGCATGTGGAAATGAATTACAAGGATGGAGTGGCTGAGGTGAGGCTGATGGATCTCGGCTGGAGCACTTGAAGGGGGAAGGCAGGGAACAAATAGGCGGGGAGCAGAGGGCTTAAGGGACTGGACGTTGCCATGAAGTCAGGGGAGGAGAAGCAAGAAGGTCAGGAGGCTGAGAGGATTCTAAAGGTTATGATTTTGGAGGCCAAGCAGTTAGTTCTGGTGGTCAGTCCAGGGCGGGGCCCTGAGGCTGAAGTGGGGGAAGAAGAGGATCCTGGAGATGATAAGAAGGTCGAGGAACCTTCAGTGCTCAGGACGTGAGGTCCTGCCAGGGCCAAATGGTCCCGGATGATGGTCTACCCTTGGGCGTGTGCAGCCCCAGCTGGGCACCTGTGTCCTTAAGGTGGAGGAATGACTGGGAGGGGAGTGGGGGCTGGAGGGAGGCAGGGGCCAGCGGAGGCATGTGTGTGAGCCCCCTGAGAACTGTTCTAGGGGGCTCACACACATTATCTCATTAATCCTCCCACTCATTCGGTTTAGAAGTCAGCTTAAAAGATGGGGATACAGGGCTTCCCTGGTGGCACAGTGGTTGAGAGTCTGCCTGCCGATGCAGGGGACACAGGTTCGTGCCCCGGTCCGGGAGGATCCCACATGCCACGGAGTGGCTGGGCCCGTGAGCCATGGCCGCTGAGCCTGCGCCTCCGGAGCGCCTGTGCTCCGCAACGGGAGAGGCCGCAACAGTGAGAGGCCCGCGTACCGCAAAAAAAAAAAAAAAAAAAAAAAAAAATGGGGATACAGAACCCAAGAGAAGTACAGTAATTTGCCCAAAGTCACACAGCTAATAATCAGTAGAGCCAGAACTGAGACCTAGGTCAGCCAGTTCCAGAACCCATCTGTTCGGCCTTTGCCCTTGGCTGGAGGCTCGTTTTGGGGTAGATGGTAGATGGTGCTGAACAGCTCATGCCTCCAACGTGGACAGAGCACAAGGCAATACATATCCACTGAACTGAACCATTTGGGTCAGATGCTGGCAGGCCTTAAATGCCACACTGGCCTCAGAAGGCACTGGTGGCAAAGCCAGGACTAGAACCCTGGTCAATCTGACCCCAGTCCTGGTGTTTGCTGACTAGGAGCGAGAGGGAGTCGGTTATGCTACCTGTTGACAAGACATGGTAAGAGGCAACAGTGGGACCCCACCCCATGCTCCCCATCACTCACTGTTGAAATGCAGTAGGGCCTTGGGGGTGACAGGGGTGGCCGTGAGCACCAACATCTCCAGTCCCTTCAGACCTTCCCGGCAGACCTCAGCCGCCACCTCTTGGGTGATCTCCGACACGTGGTCCAGCTCCAGGACCTGCAGTCGCATGCAGTTTCTCGCTAGGAAGAGGGAAGAAGAGGCAAGGTCCTGCTGACAAACACCCCAGATCACCTCCTGCCACCACCCAGGCTGCAGCCCCGAGTCCCTCTGGGATTTCAGTGTTGCATCCACGCCTGCTTCCCATCACCCCCTACCCCAGTCCCAAGGAAAGACTCACCGAGTGATGCCAGGCCCTGCACCCCACAGCCGGCACCCCCGACCCCCAGGGCCCGGAGGTGGGGCCAACAGCGACCGATCATCTGTAGGCAGCGGTTACTGAAGCGTGTGGGCTGCTGGCTGGAGAACAGGGTGGAGGGAGGTCTGTCAGGGAAGCCCCTGGATGCATGATACCCTAAGCCTGCTCCTCTGTCAGGACCCGCCCCTCAAAGGCGAGGCCCCACCAACCACCCAGCCGTTCAAGTCAGAAACCTGGGATCTTCACTGACTCCTCCCCCTCACCTCCTGCCGAGACCTGCAGATTCTGATTCCTGAATAACTCTTCAACCCACAGTTCAGACCACCATCCATATTCATCTGAGTATACAACTAGTCTCCCTGCCAGTTCATCCAGCAGCTGCTGACAGCCAGCCACCTACTCCCATATCCTTTCACTCATTCAACAGAAGCCTCTCAAGTGCCTGTCATGACCAAGAACAATTGAGCTGGGCCCTGGGGACACAGTGGTGACACAGAGACATGGTCCCTGCCTCCAAGAGGTGGGCAGTGGGGGGGATGACACAGAACATTCCTAGTCTGATGTCATCCCATTTTTTTTTTTTTTTTTTTTTTTTTTTGCAGTACGCGGGCTTCTCACTGTTGTGGCCTCTCCCGTTGTGGAGCACAGGCTCTGGACACGCAGGCTCAGCGGCCATGGCTCACAGGCCCAGCCGCTCCGCGGTACGTGGGATCTTCCCGGACCGGGGCACGAACCCGTGTCCCCTGCATCGGCAGGCGGACTCTCAACCACTGCGCCACCAGGGAAGCCCCTCATCCCATTTTTTAAGATCTAAAATCCCCCAGTGGCTTCCCAGTGCTTTCTAGACAAAATGCAAACATCTAAAACCCCTTAGGCAAGGCCTTCTGACCTTGGCCCAAACCTTCCTTTCCACACTCATTGCTCGCTGGGCCCTGCCCACCACTCACACCACACGTACTCCTTCCCTGAACACTTCTCACTTAACAATCGCCCAGCATCTGCCACGTGCTCAGTATCAGGGATACAGAAATGGACATTCACAGCCTCTGCCCTGAGAAACATGTGTCTGGTGTAGACTGAAATATAGAGAAATTATTGTAAAATGGACTACAGCAGGGGCCAGGACAAGGTGCAAGAGGAATGGAGACAGGGGAGCAGTGACAAATTCTACCAGGGTGTTAGTGACAGGACACTGGGGGACCCGGAAGGAGGTGTCACGTGGAGAGGGGCTTGCAGGGCAGGCGCAGGGAGTGAAAAAGCCTGGTATGTTTGAGGAATTCCAAGTAAAGTGATGAATGACCTCACACCCCGATTCTTGGAAAACCAGCTCTTTTGTACATTATACAATGTCCTCCCTGAACTGCCTTTCATGTGCCAAACAAACCTGGCTATTTCCAGCTAGTGTGGGAAACAGCCCACCGTGGGCTCTGCAGCCTTTACGCACACATCTCATTTGAGCCAGCTATAGTCCTAATAGGATCGACAGATCTAATACCACCTTCACTTTACAGTTGAGAAACTAAGGCACGACTGGGTAGCCCAAAGTCACACTGCTAGCCGGCCAGGACGTGATCCAAAGTCTGATTCTGAAGCCCTGCTCCTGTCGCCTAAAGACACAGACTGATGAATGTGAATCTGTCACCCCAAACTGCATATGGAATGGGCCCAGATCTGCTCAGTCCTCAGCCCCACACCCAGCCCCAACCCTGCCCTTCCCCACCCCTGCCTGGGCTCACCAGGGGTGAAGTGGCGCCACCTGGAGGGAGACAATCTCTCTGCAGCCTGCGCCCAGGGCCCAAATGACCTCATGGCCCACCGGGTCTGTGGCGCTTCTGTTGAAAAGACAAAGTTGGGGCCACCAACTCCGGTGGCCTCTGCTCCTTTCCCTTGGGCCACAGAGCTCTTGGGTCCCTTTGCCCGAGAGCCCTGGGGGAAGGGTATGCAGAGCCCAGGGATCCCTGGGGCCCGAAGCCTTGCTTCTTGCAGTGTGGACCCACCTGTAGGTGACAGCCTGCAGGGCGCGGCAGTAGCAGCTGGCCAGCCAGAGCGAACGGTCAGTGAGGACGTTGGGACAGTGGGAGATGCGCAGGATCAGCAGATTCCCCCCAGCAGCCTTCAGCAGAGACTCTAGCCCTGCTTCCAGACAGCCCCTGGGGATAGCCAAGAGGTCAGGGCACTGTTTGTGGCCAGCTCCTCCTCTGGGAAGCATCCCGACATCACTCTGGGTCTGCAGCCCAGAAGCAACCCCCGCCCACCCACCGTGGCCTCACCGGGTACTCCGGGCATACTCCTCTTTGCTCTCCTTCTTGCCCCGCTGCCGGGGCTTCAGGTTCTGCAGTGTCAGCGAGTGGGCCTGGGTGCACCACTGAGCCAGCATTGCCAAGAACTGCAGGGAGAGAGGGGTTACCTGGGGATGAGGGGATCTGAGTTTGGTTGGCTGGAAGTGAACCAGCCCAGGACAGGAGGCCTCACGAGAGCATTTTGGGGAGTCAGGTTGGAGCCGGGGTGCTGTAAAAGGTTGCAAGGACCAGACCTTGCGGGGCCAGACTCTGCCAGGGAAAAGGTGGGTTCACAGCAAGGGTGATTAGGAGGGCAGGGCGGGAGGCAGGGACAGGCACCTTGGAAGAGACGCGGGCATTCTCAAGCAGCACCCGTGTCCAGACGGCAGGGTGGCGGGCCACGAAGCGCCAGTCCCGGCAGACCTCGGCGGCATGTAGCAGTGTGCGCGTGTCCAGGTAGGTGAAGATGCAGAACAGGGCGGCTCGCATCTTGAGGATCTCCGGGCTGATGACCTCATTGGAGCGTGAGGGGCTGCCCCTCTCAGCTCGCCGACCCCGCCCACTGCCTCCCTCAGGGCGGGCTGCACAATATCACGGGGTCAAAGGTCAGCGTGGGGTATGGGTGGGGAGCTGGGGTAGGGTAGGAGCTGTAGGAGGAATGGGCATGACAGAACCATGCCAGGGGACCAGCAACTTGGGAGGAGGGACAAAGGGCCTCTGCTTCCCCCTCCTCTGCATCACCCTCATTCCTAATTTTGCAAATTAGAAAAAGGTGGCCCTTCCTCAAGGGAACTTTCTTTTTAAGGTCGTATATCATCACATATTCCAAAGTCATCCCCTAGATGAGGTGACCGAGTCAAGGTTGGAGAAGGAAGGGGCTTGGATAGAAACCCTGCATCTGTGAACAGAATGCAGGTGAGAGGTTGCCCAGAGCAGTCACGGGGGCACAGCCATGCACCCTGACCTGAACTCTCCAGCCTCCTGACCCTGACCCACTGACATATGCACATGGCTTTGTGTGGATACAGGAGAGGGTTCGCCCTGCTGTCCCCAGGCTTCAGTTTGAACACTCAACTCCTCTCCTGTGAATGTCATGTGAAGGGACCCCCTTAGTTGTGGCATCCTTGTGCAATACCCAACCTGAGTGCCCCTGTGCTACAGCACCGCCCTGTCCCAGCAGCTCCTGCCCCAAACTTGCTGGGCCCTGTGCGGGAGGGAGTTTGTCATGCTCAGTGTGGGAAGTCTGGGGCGAGGCGAAAGGCGGTGCAGGAGCCCAGGAGATTTACTGCCTCAGCCCTGTGCCCCCTGAGAGCGCCATGGAAAGACTGGCCTCTCAGGCCCCCTCCCAAGACTCACCAGAGAGCCGGCAGCTGCTCAACGGCCCAGCCATAGCAGGCCCAGGGCGGGGGGCATCCGAAGGGCCCTCAGCCTCTGACTCGGTGGTTCGGGAGCCCACATCCGAGACGTCACCTTCCTCCCCCTCCGTGCTGTGTCGGCGAGGTCTGCGCTGCCAGTTCTGGATGGCCTGGCGCCGCAAGCCTGAGCTGCGAGGGGGCTGGGCCCGCTCCAAGCCGCCGTTGGCAGCCTGGACCCGTGTGCCCAAGCCCCCGGGGCCACTGTCCTCAGGGGCCCCCTCTTCTGGCCGGGGCAGCTCCAGACTGTCACTGTCATAGCAGCCTGAGCTCTGGGATGCAGCTGGGATGCGACTGCAGGCCCTGGGGTAGGGTGGACCAGGTGGTGAGGAGGAAGGGGTCCTAGGCCTGCCTGAACTCCCTATGCCACCCCACCACTGGCCAAGGGCAACCCACCCACCTTACTTTCCAAGAGTCCCCTCTGAGTGTGGAAAGCCAGACAGAGGTGACCCGAGGAGGACGGGGGGAGGAGGGGAAGCCACGGCCCAGATGGGCCAGCCAGCCAGCGGGCCAGTGGACCTTTCCAGGGGGAGGGTGGGCTGTGTGGGGCGGGCCAGGCCCGCGGCTTACCCTGTGCTGGGAGAAGAGCCATGCCGTGACACCGCGTACGTGCTAGGCATGGCCAGGCCCGCGTGGTGTTCTCGCTGTGGGCCCCCAGAGTGGGAGGGAAGGGCACGGGGGCAGAGGAGGCCAGAGGATGAGAAGGAACAGGAGAAACAGGGTACAAGATGGAGAGAAGGCGGGGGGGGTGGAGAAGAGAGAAGAAGGAGAACAGTTGGGAAAGATGGACAAGTAGACAGACAGACAGCCCAGAGAGGCAGGCTCACCAGCCCCCTCCCCACACCCACCAAGTACCCCAGGCCCCGGCTTGTGGCTCCTGGGCTCTCATTTGCAGGGATGGGCAGAGGCAAACCCCTGCCTGAGGACTGGGGTTGCTGGATGGTATCTCACTACAACCTCAGGGCTGGCCCTATTCCTGGACCCCAACTTCAGGCCTGGAATCTGCTCATGGGGAAGAGCCAAAGAAGGAAGCACGGAGCATCGTGGGGCGGGGGGTTGTCAGGCCATGTGTGAGGCATGGTTGTAGGGGTCAGGTGTGCAGGTGGAGGAGGGAAGGCAGGTGGGCACTCACCGTCCTGCCTGGGCCCCGGGTACTGGGCCCAGCACCACTTCCCCCACCTCCGCGGCCCAGGCTGGCACTGGGAGTGCTGCCACAGCTGCTGCTGATGACCTGCAGCTGCCGCTCGGCGCGGTCGGCCCGCTCGAGGAGCTCCTCGATGAACTGCTGCAGCCGCAGCTTGGCGCTGGCCTCCCGCGCCGCCGTCTCCTTCAGGAACTGGTCAATCTGCACCACCTCCCTGGGCCCGGAGCAGTCTCTTTACCCCAGTGCCTTGGCCTGGATGCCCACCCACCCTCCGGAGGAGACCCTGAGCGGTAGGGAGAGACACGGGCACAGCTGGCCGCAGGGTCCACTCGTGGTCACATGGGTACACACAGAGCACACCCAGGAACACTGCCCCACACAACACGACGGCACACGCAGAAATGCAAGCGCACACTCCGAGTCATACATGCACACCCCACCAACCCAGGCCCAAACACACAACCAGACACCGCTGCTCCCCACAGAAATACTCACAGGTGTGCTCAGTCACACACAGCCACCTCCCTTCTCCAGAAACACTCACGGGCACACACTTACAGTCCACATAGCCCAGGAGACAGCCCCCCACGCTCACGTACATGTACTCGTATCCCGTTCATTCACAGGCACACAGTCTGAGGCACAGTCCTACCAACACATTCAAACACACACACTTTCAGAAACATTCTCAGATTCAGAAAAGCACACTTACAGTTGCACCAACCTCCAGGAGTTGCACGGACACACAGTACACTTAAGAGTCATGTGAGTATTTACTCTCGAGTGCATTCACAGTTGTTCATGCATCCATTCACCATTTACAGGCACCTTCTAGGTGCCAAGCACCGTTCTAGGCATTGGGGTGTCCAGCAGTGAACAAAGCAGAGAAAACTTCCTGCCCCCCATGGAGCTTGTATCACAATGGGGACAAATAAATAACATCTGTGTACTTCATAATTCTACATTGAAAGATCAGAGGAATGAGGAGAAGCCAGCAAAGAAGACTGAAAAGAAGCCAATAGAAAGATAGACGGTAGTTCCAAGGAGAGTGTCTTAGAAGCCAAGTTAAAGAGGCGTTTCAAGGATCAGCTGTGTCAAATGCTGCCAATGGGCCAAGTAAGATGATGACTTGGCCTCGGTAACATGAAGGTCATTTATGACATGGAGGATAGTGATGGAGGTGGACAACTGATCAGAGTGGGTTCAAGAGAGAAAGTGGGGAAAGAAACTGAAGATGAGGAGTAGAAACAATATTTTCAAGGAGTTTTTCTGTAAGGAGGAGAGAAGGGGCGGTAGCTTAAGGGGGAGATAGGGTTAGGCAGAGTGGAGAAAGGACCGTATGTCTGTATGTTTTCAGCAGTGATACAGTAGATAGGGAAAACCTGACGGGGGCAAAGGGAGAGGGGAAAATTGAGCCATGTCCTTGAGTAGGCAAAAGGGAAGACGATCTGGTGTCACAATCAGGAACTGGCCTTGGTAGGAGGGCAGAGAAGGAAGAGAAACCGTCTTTACACACGCGGTCACACTGCCATGGACTCAGAGTCCTAAACACACACCTTCATGACACTCTTGGCCACACGCGCACCACCATTACACGCTAGTGGCCACAGATCCCCTATAATTTGGCCACATACATAGCCACACTCACGGTGGTGGCGGCGGCACAGTGACACGCATGGTCACCTACTCAGGAACATTCGCGGACACACCCACCCACAAGGCCCTTCGGGCCACTCACTGCTGCTTGCGGCTCAGCTCCTGTTCCTTGTGCACCAGGTCCTGCTTGAGCGAGGCCAGCAGCTCCACACTCACGTCCACCTGGCGCGAGAGCTCAGAAGCGCGCTCCTCCAGCTCCTCCTTCTCGCGCCCCAGCCGCGCGCTCTCCTGCCGCGCAGTCTCCAGCTCCGCCGCCTTGCGCTCCAGCTCGGCCTGAAGCCGGCCCACCTGGCCCGCGATTTTCTGCTCCACCTCCTCGCTCAGCCGCTCCAGCCGTCGGTCCACCTCCAGCTTCTCCAGCGCTCGGATCTTGAGGCGAGCCAGGCCCTCTTCGTAAGCCACATCGGCGGGCGAGGGAGACGCGGGCGAGGCAGAGGCGGGCCCGGGGCCAGGCCCGGGCGGCGGCGTCGAGCACGCCGAGGAGGCCACGGACTTGCGGGCGAAAAGCTCCCCCAGCGGGATCTCGATCTCGCGGAGCGCGTAGCGCGCGGCGGCGGCGGGCACGAGGCCCGGCTCAGCCAGCTCCTCGCAGGGCAGGCTGGCGGGCACCAGGTCGCCAGGGAAGTGGGCGAGGGGTGCGTGGTGGTGATGGTGGTGCAGCAGGTGTGGCGCCGCGGGGGACGGCCCGGCCGCCTGCTCCTTGCCCTGGAAGGACGTGCTCTCGAAGACCTCGCGCCGGGCGCCTGGCACGGCCAGCAGGGCGGCGGGCTCAGGCGCCAGAGGGAAGCCGGACGCGGCGGCGGCGGCAGCCGCGGCCGCCGCGGCGCCGTCGCAAATGCTGTTGGTCTTGGAGAGGATGTAGAGCGTCTCGTACGTGTGGCTGTACTCCAGGTGCGCGCGCAGCGACGACAGGCTCCGGAAGCGCTTGTGCTCCCCGCAGCGGGGGCAGCGGTAGGGCAGGTCCAGCGAGGCCATGGTCCCGCCGTACCCGCGGCGCCCGGGCTCCACCGCGGCCGCCCTGAGGGTCAGCCGGGCGCGCTCATGGGGGGCCGCGGGCGAGGCCCCCTGAGGGGTCAGGCAGACTCAGGGCGCTGGCGGCCAGGGGCAAGGAGGCTAGAAGAGAGGGAGCAAGCCTTAGGAGGGTGGTATCCCTCCCCACCTCCAACCCGTATCCCCCACCCATGACAAAATTGACTTCCCCAGAAAACACGTGCCCAGAAGAGAGAGGTGAGGGGAGACCAATGGCCAGACCTCCCAGAGGGGGACTGGCCTGCTCCAGTACCTGTGTGTGGGCTGTGCATGTATGAGAGTGAGAAAGAATGAGAATTCTCTAAGAAAGAAAGAAAAAAAGCATTAGTTTTATTTATAATAGTTACAACCTGGACATAACGGAAGTGCCCATCACCAGTAGAATGGATAAATTGTGTTATATTCATAATGGGATGTTACCCAGCGATAAGAAAAGGAACCACTGGTACATGCAACAACATGGGTGAATCCATTTAATATTATGCTGCATGAAAGAAGCCAGACTAGATTGCATACTGCTGGATTCCACACATATGGAGTTCAAGAACAGACTAAACTGATGGTGACAGAAGTCAGGATAGAGTTTACCCCTGGGGCCTGTATAGACTGGGCAGGGGCAGGAGGGAACTTTATGTAAAGCTGAAAATGCTATCTTGATATGAGTGGTGGTTATACAGGTGTACATGTAAGGTTATACAGCTTATACACATGTACACTTACGGTTAGTGTACTATATGTACTAGCTTATTACATCTCAAAAAAATGCTTATTTCGTGTCTTGCAAACCACACTCATTAGACCAGCTGGACTATTGGTACCATGTTGCAGTGACCAAGATGTCACCTCACCTGATGATACCAGTGTTATGTCACTGTTCCCGTTCCTGCTTCTGTCCCACTCCCTCCCATCCTTGCTCTTCCCTTTGCCTTAAGGGCCATGATACTTGTCTTCTCCAGGTTCCTTCTGGCACAAGTCACCACCCTTCCTGGCGTCCCACTCCTGGTCACCCTGAACGCCTGCTGCCCATCCCCCCTTATCTCTGGCTTCCGGTCACCCTTCCCCTGCCTTGTGGGATCCCTACCCTATTCTTCACTGCCCTCCTCTTCCTAAATGCCTGCTACCAGGCTTCAACCACCTCTGCTATCACTGTGCTCTTCAAGTCACAGACCACCTGCTAATCAGACAATGTAGTTGTCATCAAGGGTCTTCACCTACTTCGTCCCTTGGATAATACTACTGACCGCTCCATGTTCATAGGCTGCCATGAAGCTGCCCCGTTTGGGTTCTCTGACCTTTTCTTCTTGCTGTCTTCTTAATCTTCCTATCTCCTGATGGGAGGTCTGCCTTCAAGCCCCCTTTGCCTTTATCTGGTTCACTCCCACAGTCTGGTTTACTCACATCTTTAAGCCTTGACTCTCAGCTCTACCTCTCTATCCTGACCTACTCTTGAGTTCCATTTGCCTTCTGGCTTTCCACATGGATGTATGGGTGGATGCCTGTTCCCTTTGCCAGCCCAGCACCCAGTCGTCCCCCTGGCAACAGCACCCTGCTTTGACCTTGGGTCACCATCCTTCCTTCCCCACTTTCTCAGTCCATGTGGTCTGGGTGGGGGTTGATGGTTCACCCTTGCTCCAGGGGTAAGAATGTGATATAAGCCTGGCCAGTCAGAGTCCTGAGATGGGCACAGATCACCCAACTTGAGTCAATGAGTCATTTCTCCGGGACTTCTCTGGCATTACTGGGGAAAGCATCCTCTTTGGGCTCAGGTTTCAAAGCTGATGGGGAGGGCCAGAGCTGTGAGGGCCATCTTTGCCTCCTCTGGGAGGAACCACCTGGGAATGAAGCCAACACAGACAGGTAGAAGTGAGATTCCTCACACTGTTTGAGATCCTGGTCTGTTCAGTTGTGTGAGCCAATCAATTCCTTTTGCTTTAGCCAGTTGGAGTTGGGTCTGTGTTATCTGCACCAGAAAAAATTCCAAACTCAGAAATTAGAATCAGAAGTCAAATTTTTTGGGAAAAAATTTTAGAAGGAATTAGCTGAACTAAGAGGGACCGTACCGCTTCCCCTGCTCAGAAGTTGGTGAAGCCTGCTACACAGCAGCAAAGCAGCTGATGAAACTCTCCCACGGCCTCTAGAGCTCAGATGTTCCTACCAAGGCTGGAACTTTAGGGGACTTGTAGAAAAACGTCCAACAAGAAAGAGACACGCTCTGGCTAAAAGGGGCCCATCTGAAAGCAGAGAGGAAGAAAATGCTCCTTTGCCCAGAGAGGCCCTTTCTGCCTGAGGCCAGTAATTCAATATGGCTGAGGGTCAGATAATTAAGAGCCAGTTCTCTGCTTCTAGCTAAAGTCAGCTCAAGCAAAGACAGGCAGGCTGGAAACGCAGAGGGAGACAAACCTGGGGCCTGATAGGCTCTTCACTCCTCAGGCCCTCTTGAACCCCTCCTGCTGTGCCCTCCCAGCTCAACAGAGGCAACCGTTGCTTCCAATACAGGCAGCCTTCCAGTGAGATGCAGCTTGAGGGAGAAGGGGCAAACGAACTCTGCCTCTCATCACAGACTAGGAGTTTGCATTGCCCTGCGGCAGAGGCCTAGCTAGAGCCACAGAACCACGGGCTCCTGGGACAGGCAGAGCACCAAGCCCTGTTGCTAAGAGACAACTCCTCCTCCTCCCCCAACAGCATCACCAGGAACTTGATTCAAGAATTATAACTTTCGGGCTTCCCTGGTGGCGCAGTGGTTGAGAGTCTGCCTGCCAATGCAGGCGACACGGGTTCGTGCCCCGGTCCGGGAGGATCCCACATGCCGCAGAGCGGCTGGGCCCGTGAGCCATGGCCGCTAAGCCTGCGCGTCCGGAGCCTGTGCTCCGCAACGGGAGAGGCCACAACAGTGAGAGGCCCGCATACCGCAAAAAAATAAAAAAATAAATAAAAATAAAGAATTATAACTTTCAATAGGTTTCCAGTTTGGTTAATAGCTCTGGGGATGGCTGAATACGAACTGACTGAGAGCTTTCTAATCATTAAAGGGATTGTATTGCCAGGAAAAACCCACAAACCTGGAAAACAAAGGCCAGGGATTACTCAGCCCTTACAGTTTCCCACCCCCAAACCTCCACCAATGGGAGGTGACCCCTCAAAGCCCCTTTTGCACAGGGCCACAGAGCATGAAGGATAAGGGATGCTCTCCGAGACAGCAGAACCAGAGCAGCAGACGGGTGGGCCAGGGAACCTCATCCACGCCGACTGCTCAAGCATGTGGACTGGGCTATGGACTTGTGACCCCAGAGTGTTCTCCCTCACCTCCCCTCTTCAACTGGGAGGGTTTTGTTCTTTCAGTTATCCAATTTTTCTTCCATCATTGTAGTTTGGCCATAAATTGAAAGACCATGAGGGGCTAGCTCAGTACCACGACAGATAAGATCTTGAATTGGGGCTGGGCATGGTAAGTGGTGAGAACTTGGAACGTCTCCTTCCGGAGGTGGGACAGGTGTGTTTTAAGTTTTGTAAGGGACAATTGCATTATGATAAACAGAGAAAATTTTTAAATTATACAAGAAGGGGGATCTGTCTAGATCTTGGACAGAGGTGGAAGGTAGTGGACATTTATTGGTTTTGCTCTTCAACTCCAGTCCCCCTTTGTAGGTAGACACCCCAGTTTTCCCTTGGAGAACCATTTCCCCCCCACTCTGAGTTGATGTTGTTTGGGTAGGGCTGACCCCACCCCCAGGCTCCAGGGGAGCTCATGTGACCTTGGCCTGTTCATCAGTCACAGTTAGCACTCTGTACTGGGCGAGTTTCCTAGGCCAGGCCAATACAGCCACTCTAGACCTGTGCTCAGCCGGCAGAGTGTGAGGCTGGAGCTCCTAGTGGCCCTTTCTGTCCTCTCTCTGGGTGAGAAGAAGAAAAAGACTCCTCATGACATCCCTTGAGCACCCAGATCCAGATGTGCCAAAAACTTTAACCCAGGACTTGTCAATTGTGTGAGGCAGCAAATTGTTTTGTAGATTAAATCATTGGAATTGGTAGCCAGTAATGAGGCTCTAAACTACCACAATGACCCACAGCACCAAAAAACAAACCTTGGACTTCTCTGACCCATGCCCCAGCATCCCTGTTTCCCTCAAGAGTGCCACTGTCCTCCCAGGCACCCCACAGCCCTGGCCATCTTGATTTTGCTGTCTGCTAGCCATCAAGACCAGCTGATTTTTCCTTTGAATTCTCTCAACACAACTGTTCTCTTCTCATGCTTTGTGCTCCCCCCACCCCTGGACTGCTACTCCAGCCTTTGGTCTCACAGCTCTCTACCATCCTATATAAGGCACCAGATGCCTCTGACTAGAGATAACTCCTGCTTATCATCCTTCAATTATGCCGATCATCTGTCGGCTGCAGCCAAACTCCACAGCTTCATGCTTTGGCCTTGATGTACTCTTGCCAATTTGAAAAATGGCCTGGCTGTTTCACTTGCATTTTTTTGATTACTAATGGCTGGACATTTTTTCACAATTTATCAGTCATTTATATCTCTTCGGTGCCTTGACTATGTACTACTTTGCTCATTTTTATACTGAACATTCATCTTTTCTTGTTGATTTTTTTTTTTTTTTTTTTTTTTTGCTGTATGCGGGCCTCTCACTGTTGTGGCCTCTCCTGTTGCGGAGCACAGGCTCTGGACACGCAGGCTCAGTGGCCATGGCTCACGGGCCTAGCCGCTCTGCGGCATGTGGGATCTTCCTGGACCGGGGCACGAACCCGTGTCCCCTGCATCCGCAGGCGGACTCTCAACCACTGTGCCACCAGGGAAGCCCTCTTGTTGATTTTTGAAGGCTTTTTAGAATATTGATCTTTTGTCATTTATATACTACAAATATTTTTCTTGAGTGTGTTGATTAGCTTTTACTTTTGTTTACAGTCTTTATTGATATACTAAAGCTTTAAAATTTCCTTCAGTAAAATCTTTAGGATTTCTCATTTTGTTGTCATGCTTAGAAAGTCCATCCCTATCCAAGGGTTATATAAACTTTTAGTACTTTGTGATCTCCTTTTTTAAAAAGTCCCGAACATGTTTTAAATTAAGGGCTTTAAACAAATAACCATAATATTATAACTGACAATGACTGGTAGCATGCAAATATTTCAGGCTGTGTGGTTTCCTTTATACACTGGAGTTTTCATCCATCTAGAAATTTTTGGTATGCATGGTGAGACAAGGATTTAAAAAAACCCAACTTTTTGTTATGGAGATTTTCACACATATTCCAAAATAGAGAGAATATGATGATGAACTCCTATGTACCCATCATCTAACTTCAGAAATTATCAACTCGTGGCCAGTTTTTTTCATCTGTACACTGTTCTCCGGTTCACACCTCCTCCACCACTGGATAATTTTGAGCAAATCCAAGTTATTGTATCATTTCATCTAAAAGTACATTAGTATGTATAAGATAGGGACTTAAATTTCTTTTAAAAAACTAAATATTACTCACTGTTCTAATATCACCTTCTTTCAGGTATATTAACACTCTAGAATCTGAAAAAATTGGTATAGACGATCTTATTTACAAAGCAGAAATACAGACATAGACATACACAACAAACGTATGGATACCAAGGGGGAAAGGGGAGGGTGGGATGAAGTGGGAGATTGGAATTGACATATATACACTATTGATACTATGTATAAAATAGAAAACTAATGAGAACCTACTGTATAGCTCAGGGAACTCTACTCAATGCTCTGTGGTGACCTAAATGGGAAGGAAATCCAAAAAAAGAGGGGATACATGTATACGTATAGTCGATTTACTTTGCTGTACAGTAGAAACACAATATCGTAAAGCAACTATACTCCAATAAAAATTTTAAAAAGAAAAGAGAGGGAAAAAAAAAACCCTCAAACAGTAGCCTTGAGGGGTAAATCCAAAAGATGGTTCTCTGAAAAGACCAACAAAATAAGTAGCCCTCTGGCAAATCTATTCAAAGAGAAAAAGAAAGAAAACAAATACATAACACTATAATGAAAAGAGGGATATAACCACTGACACAGAGATTTTTTTAAATTACTGAAATGCTACCAGTTACAACTCCTGGCCCAAATTTTTGAAAATCTGGATGAACTGAATGCTTTTCTAGGAAAATATGAATGATCAAAATTGACTCAAGAAGAAATAAAAAAACCTGAATAAACTAATGGCTATAGATAAAACTGAGGAAGTTGGCAAACTGATCAGGCATACATAATAAGGAGAACTTGGTTCACACACACACAACTGTTCAGGAACAGGATTATTCTTCATGCACGTACAGCTGGGTTTCTGAGCGCCTGTGTATGCCTGTCCATCTCAGCTAAGCGCTGGTCCTTCCTGTGGGGGAATCTTGCCTACACAGCACCTTGCTAGCCAGGCTTCTAGAAGAGCAGGGAAAGGGGGAGGCCTGGGGGTATAGGCCTGAGTGTGGATGTGCAAGCTAGAGGAAGGAAGGGGCTTCTGGGATCCAGGTGGCTCTTCACCTGAGGCCAGCCCACCCCACAGTTTCCCTCCATCTGCTGGAGCTGAGGAATGACTATGAATCATTCTTAGGAATGTTTCTGCCTAGATCTACCCACCTCCTCAGCATGAGCATGAAGCTTTGCCTGAACGCAAGCAAGAAGGTGATGGAGGGAGGAGGGGAGAGAAGGAAAGGGAAAAATAGAAGTGTTGTCTATTCAAATTCCATCACAATCCTGTACTGTGATCACCTTGACAGAACAGTCAGAGATTTTCCTTTGCATTCTAGTCTCCCCAAATCAGCAACCTCTGCAAACCTAAGACCTGCCTCCTTTTTCAGCCTGGCCCTGCCTCCTTGCCATCCTCAGGACCTGTTATCTCCTTCCCCCATCTCAGATGTCTATCTCAAGTCTACTTTTCTTTTTTTTTTTTTAATCTAGGGGGATTCCAGGGACTCCAGTCCCCAGTCAATACTATTAATACCTAATTTTTTTAAATTTATTAATTTATTTGTTTTTGGCTGCGTTGGGTCTTTGTCGCTATGCGCGGGCTTTCTCTAGCTGCGGCGAGTGGGAGCCACTTTTCGTTGGGGTGCGCGGGCTTCTCATTGTGGTGGCTTCTCTTGTTGCGGAGCACAAGCTCTAGGCACACGGGCTTCAGTAGTTGTGGCACGCGGGCTCAGTAGTTGTGGTTTGCGGCTCTAGAGTGCAGGCTCAGTAGTTGTGGCACGCGGGCTTAGCTGCTCCACGGCGTGTGGGATCTTCCAGGACCAGGGCTCGAAACTGTGTCCCCTGCATTGGCAGGCGGATTCTTAACCACTGAGCCACCAGCAAAGTCCAAGTCTACTTTTTTTAAAGTCCAGCCCAAGGTTGTTTTCTTTGGGTAGAAGACTCAATCAGAAGCATTAGCTGTTTTTGTTTTGAAGGCTTTCCGGTGTGTGAGTTTCATGTCCTCTCAAATAAGACCAACCATGTCCAGATGTGTGTCTTCTCTGGCTCCTGTCTACTGTCACATTTTCACGTGTTGACTCTGCCAGAAACACAGATAGTCTTGCATTTTCATGGCCTCCACTACCATGTAGTCACTGAGAGTTCCTGCAGTGAACATTATAATTTTTATCTGCTCAGCAAGTCTTCTTCACCTTCTGGTAATAGCAACATCTCATCTTCTCTTTGGTGAGCTACCCCTCCCCACTCCATGTGGTTCTGACAGGGCTGCCAATCCTAGTGGGGTGGACCCAGACCTGACCAATCACTGTACCCCCATCTTCTTGGCCATAATGATTCCTCAGGCTGAGCCAACTGAATCCTTCACTGAGAATTTATATGAAAGACTAAGGAGTCCTCTTGACTCTCTGGGATCACATGCTAGGGATGATGAAGCTGTCTATGGCCTTTTGCAACCTCCACCCATGACATGGAGAAAACCCATGACTGGTGGGGAGAAAATGTGGCAACACTCAGAGTGAAGCCTAGTCAAGAGTTAGAGAGTCTTCACCCACTTTTTTTTTTTAAAATATTTTTCTTATTTATTTATTTATTTATTTGGCTACGTTGGGTCTTCGTTGCGGCACATGGGCTTTCTCTAGTTGCAGTGAGCAGGGGCTACTCTTTGTTGCAGTCCGTGGGCTTCTCATTGAGGTAGCTTCTCTTGTTGCAGAGCACGGGCTCTAGGCATGCAGGTTTTCAGTAGTTATGGCACGTGGGCTCAGAAATTGTGGCCCGCGGGCTCTAGAGTGCAGGCTCAGTAGCTGTGGCGCACGGGCTCAGCTGCTCCGTGGCATGTGGCATCTTCCCGGACCAGGGCTTGAACCCGTGTCCCCGGCATTGGCAGGTGGACTCTTAACCACTGCACCACCAGGGAAGTCCTTCACCCACTTTTGAGAACCTGCATACAGTTATGCCCAAGATCCACTCATCCCTCTTTTTTCCAGTTATATGAATTGGTACATATCCTTTTTTGCTTAAAATAATTTGGGTTGGGTTGGATTTCTGTCATTTGCAATCAAAAGTCTTAACTAATACCCTTATAAATCTGTATTTCAAACCTAGAATTCTCTCCTAAACACTATTCCAACATGAATTCATTCAACGTACATTTACTGAGTACCTGCTCTGTGCCATGAACTATACCAGGTGCTGTGCTAGGGATGTTGAGGACACACAGACCTACAAGATCCAATCCTTGCCTTCAAGCAGCCTGTGATCTGGGGCAGACTAATGGATTGGATGGTGTAGTCATGAGATAAATGTTATGCAAGAGACTGGCACAGAATTCTACACTTAGCTTGAGGAACTGGAGGGGGGGTTGGGGAACCCCCAGATGTAGTAGCATCTAGGCCGACTCCTTCCTTATGATTAATTTTTATTGGAGTATGGTTGCTTTACAATGTTGTGTTAGCCTCCACTGCAGGCTGACTTTTTTTTTTTTTTTGGCGGTACACGGGCCTCTCACTGCTGTGGCCTCTCCCGTTGCGGAGCAGAGGCTCCGGACGCGCAGGCTCAACGGCCATGGCTCACGGGCCCAGCCGCTCCGCGGCACGTGGGATCCTCCCGGACCAGGGAATGAACCCGTGTCCCCTGCATTGGCAGGCGGACTCTCAACCACTGTGCCACCAGGGAAGCCCGAGGCTGACTCTTGAAGAGCAAAATAGAGTTGTCAGGTGAGGAAGGGCAATTATAAGGCTGGGGAGGGGAAGAAACAATCCTGAGCAGCAAAAGAGCATGTACAAAGGCAAGGAACTGAGAAAGAGTATACCTGTCACAGGGAAGGAAAATGTAAACTCCATGAGGGTAGAGACATTGTCTTTCTCGATCACTATTTCCCCAGCACTTAACAACAGTGCCCGCTAAGTGCTCAGTAAATGTTTGTGGAATGAAGGGATGGCAAGGACTTAATCAGATGTAGTTTAGAGAATGGACTACAGAGGGCCAACGTCAGGAAGAAGGCTACAGGAACACAACACGGAAATTGTTAGCCAAGTTAGCAGGAGTGCAAATTGGGAGAAGGATGGGTCTGGCAACAATTAAGAAAGGAGAGGGGAGAAGGCTTGGTGACAGAATGACTGCGGTGGGTACAAAAGGGAGGAGTCAAGGGTCAGGCTCAGGTTTGGAGTTTTGAGCATCTATGTAGATGGGGATGAGGTTCAGTAAGGAGGGAAAATGAATGAGGGCAGGTTTGGGGGAGAGAGAGTGAGTTTGGTTGTAGATTCCATGAGTTTGAGGTTCCAGTGGGCCTTGGAAATAGAGATATTTGGTACATAGTTTGCAAAATGCAATATGGAGCTGAAAATACAGTTTTGGCAATTTAAGCATAAAAACAAAAGTGGATGAACAGGACCATGGAGAGGGTGCAGAGAGAGGAGAGCCAGGGTGGAAAGGTGGACCCTCAGAGAGGCAGAGGAGGGAGAAGAACCAAGAAGTTCCTAAGAACCAGCAGCAGAAATGGGAATTCTGGCAGGAAACCTTCAGGAAGAGAGGACGTCATGGATGGAAGGAGTGGGAAGGAATAAAGAAAACAGTGTAAACAACAGGAGTTGATAACTCAGGTCAGAGCAGAGGTGGAAAAGGTCCACTAGTGACTTTAGAGAGGGCCACTTTGATGAGCCTGGCTGCTGTGGGTTGAGAAGAGAGTGAGGTGAGGATGTGAGTAGACAGTGAGTAGACGCAGGAAGCTCAGCTGTGAAGGGAAGGGGGTTGCATGGGAGAATCAGAGACAGTATTGAAAATGAAAGACACCTGAACATATTTAAATGCTTCTTAGAGATAACCTAATTTTAATCTATACCATCACTTCCGCTAGCCTGAGGCACGGATAACTCAGTGCCTCAGACCTGTAATTTATAGCAATTCTTTTTTTAAAAGTGTTTCTTAGAAGCAGCAAGTAGGGAAGACGAAATGGATGATATTTTAATGTAGGCGGCTGAGAGCTTAATATGACCAATAGTGAACTCATGATACCACAATGCTCACCTTGAAACCTGCTTCTTCCTCCTGCTTCCCATCTTGACCAACATGCTCATTGTCTACTTGGCGCCCTGGGTGTAACCCCCAACGCATCTCTGAATTCTCAAAGTCCCCCTCAGATCTCATCAGTTGCTGATTTTTGTCAGTACTATCTTCTAAATATTTGACTCTATTTGTTGCTTTTCCTATAGCCCTTTTCCTATTATCCTCTTCTATCTGGACATTGATACTGTTTCTAACTGGAGTCTCTAACTCCTCCAGCTTTGAATTCTCATGGTTTCCTCGAAAAGAGATCCAGTCATGTCACTCTAATTCTTATAAAACATCTCTGAAGGCAGGCCATCTTCTAAGAAGTAATGTCCACCCTGCCTTGCCTGCCCTCAAGGCTGACTGGAATCTGACCACCACTCAGCCTTGTCAGCCCTAGCTTACGCTTCCCACGTGCATCCTTAGTGAGCCCTATGGGGCTTAGCTTCACTGAGAAGTGCCATGTGATGTCATATCCTTGAGTCTTGGCTCATGCTGGCCCCTCTTCCCGGGCCTACCTCCTCTAATCGGTGAATTCTGCAGGCCCAGCTCAGATGCCGCCCTTTCCATGCAGCCTTCTACCCCCTCCTCCAGCTCAAGTCACATCACAACATGAATCACTCCTCACCATAGCTCTTCACACACGGTAACAAGTATCACATACTGGATGGTCATGGACCTGTTTGCACATCACATCCTACCCTTCACATACATTGGAGGGCAGGGGCAATGCAACTGACTCATCCTCACACCTTCCACACACACAGTAGACCTCAGTATATTCTTAGAGGAATCACAATGAATAATGGAGGATGAATTGATTGATTTATGTAACCAAAGTGACTTCCACCACTCATCGTCATGGAACTGGGTGAATTTGGTTACAATTAAATCAATCCGAGAATCACCTTGAATAGCATTTGCTTCCGCAACTCTTTAAGTCACCCACTGGGAGGTCAGAACTTGCTGTGTCTTCTCAACACTGTCGCTCTAGCAGAGCTCCAAGGCTTAGGACTTGTCTGCTTCATTCTATTTTATCCACCCAACAAAAAGATGTCAAACACAAAGGCCCATGCCAGGCACTGAGGACACAGATGACTAAGACAGTGATGCTCTCAAGGTGCTTGCAGTCTAATAATCAAAGCAGTGAACATTGGCCTACTAGTTATTCTGGTGAGACAACATGGTTTTCACTCAGTTCTCACGACAGTGCTGCCAAGTACGTAGTATCACCTCCATTTTAGGATGAGGAAATTGAGGCTCAGAGTGGCCAAATCACTGGTCCAAGACCAGTAAGTGACTTAACAAACTGTTGCTTTGGTGGCACCCAATGAGCCATGCCTCCCAGTATTTTTGCCCTTATGCGGTCCTCTCCCACACTGACTCAGAGCTTGGCAATGTGACTTTGGGCAATGGGACATTAAAGCCTGATGCAGGCAGAGGTTTGATAAGCAGTTCCATAGAGCTTATCCTTTTTGAATACTTCCTCTTGGGATCCAACTGCCATGTAGAAAACTTGAGCTAGACTACTGAGTGATTAGACGCCATGTGTGAAAAGGCCCTGGAGGATGAAAGGCCATCTTGATGTTCCTTTCCAGCCAGTCTCTCTCAACTGTATGCACCTGAGAAGGGCCAAGTGAGCCCACAGTCACAGCCAACCCACAGACCATGATAAATAATAAATCAGTGTAGTTTTAAGCCCCTGTATGCTGGAGAGGTTTGTTATACACCAGTGAATAATTGAAACAGTACAAGCTGGGATTTGAACCCAGTCAGTCAGTACCATTTGACTGACTTCAAAAACCATGCTCTTAGTTTCAGTACTATGTTCCTTCTGGTTGGGAGTGGAATGTCATACCAATACTATAATATTCATAGGTTGGCCCATAGTAGCACTCAATAAGTATTTGTTGAATGAATGAATAAAGGGTGTGGTGGGCTACCAGAGAGGTAGGAAAGTCCAGGGAATTCAAAGGCAGGTTGGCAATTACCTTTCCACAACCATGACCCCCTTTCCCACTACAAATATTCCAAAAACAAATATTCCCTAAATCTAGAAACAAGTATGTGGATATCACCAAACTCCCTCTCTCGGTCTCTTTCTCTGTTAAATTCAAATCAGGCAAAATTGAGAATTTCACAGAGTTTGGTTTTCGATGGTCATCCCCCTTGTCCCCAACTCTCTACCATGCCCCTGGCATCTTCTCTCCCTCCCACCTGGCCTTCTGGGCCCAGCAGCTCTTTCTCCCTCTTTCCATATAAAATCCACACGCAGGAAAGCAGAGAAGGTGGAAATTACAGAAATGGGGGAGGAAGATTTGGATATTAGTAGATGGCATTACAGGCCAAAGAAATGAAACTCTAAGCTCAGTGCTTCCAGGAGACATCTGCCAGCAGGTGGAGGAGGTGTTTTAAGGATGGGGAGCCAGCTGGAGGTGTCCCTGTGGTTGGGGAATAAAGGAATGCCCCCTGAATCCCCCAAGAAGGCAGAGGCTCTGGCTCTCCACACCTGGGGCTGTGGCCCAACATCTGTAGCTCCCAGAGTAGTCACTATAGCCTGGTGAAGACCCACAGGGGTCACTGTGTCCAGTCCACTGCTTCTTGGCAGCTCTGACACTGCCTTTTCTGTTCTAATCTCCCCCTCATTCTTAGGCTCCTGCAAACATGCACACACACCCCAAGGTCACACACACATGGCTCCAGCACCTGGATCCACACCCTGAAAACCATCTGGGCCCTTCACTGCAGACTCAACCTAAGGAGAGAGCAGGCCCCACTCCTGCTCACAGGCAGACTGTGGCAAGTGCACACAGGCACTGTGGCACACACTCACATGCAAAGCAATGCAGTGGGGAGCACACATCCAGACCACTGTGGGCACAGTCACCGGCGGAGGCACTGGGATATGAGGAGACATAAACATGCCTGCACACACATGCACACCTCCAGACCATCCAGACTTATCACACGTGCACAGGGGCACCCAAACCCTCCCACCCTCAGACACCCGCACAGGTGCCCAGCCAGGCCGCAACACCAAGCCCCTCCCCCACCCCTTTTCAGAAGCAGGTGGAGAGGGCTGGGGTTTGAGGGCGCGCTTCCTCCTCTCTCCCTCTGGCCCCGGCTCTCCAAGGTCCAGAGTCCCAGTGGGATCTGGAGCCCGCCCCGCCCCCCAGCCTGGCTCGAGGAGCGACTGGCGAGAGGGGGGATGGGAAGCCTGGTCCCAAATCATTCTGATTTTAAATCCTTAAATTAACCCCTTCCTTGCCTCTGCCCTGGCCTGGCCTGCCCAAATCCCCTCCCCCGCCCCGGTCCGGGAGCCTCTCCGGCCTCCAGAGGGCTGTGGGAGAGAAGCAAGAGAAGGCGGCAGCGGCTGGGGTCCTCCCTGCCTTCTCTATAAGAGCGGTCCCGCAGCACGCCCGCGACTCGCCCTTACCTACTCCACCCCGCGACGAGGCCAGGCCCCGCGGCCCTCGGCTGGGGGTGCAGAGGCAGCCCCCGCGTGCCCGGGCCAGATGCAGGGCCGCCTCGGGGCCTCGGATCTCGTTCCCCTCCGCAGCCTCGGGTGGCCGCCGCGGCTTGCGCCCCCACCTCCCTCTCGGGGCGGGGGCGGTCAAGCCTCCCAGCCAGTCGCAGCGGGAGGGGCACACAAACAGGGTGGGGGAAGGATGGAGGAGGGAGGAGGGGGCGCGCGGCCCGAGGAAAGGAAGGGAAGGGGGAGGGAGGTGGCAAGGAGGTGGGGCGGAGCCGGCCCCTCCTCCGGGGCGGGCTCTCCTGCGAGCTGGGGAGCCGCAGATACCGCCAGAAGCGGCTGCGCCGGGACCCCACGTTTTCCGCTGAAGGTGGCTTCGGTGGGGGAGGGGTCCGCGGCGCCACCCTGGGGGTGCAGGGGCCTCTCCGGCCGCGCTCCTCCTGAGTCCCTGTCTTCCCGGGTCGCGGCACCGCCCAGTGCACTCTCCCTGCCCCGGGCACCTCCTGTTGTGACCTCGGCTGCCCACCTTTAATCCGAACCTCTCCGCCCTAACCCTACCACTCTGGCTTGGGCCTGCTTCCACTCGGGGCACATCCTGGGGTGGGCGATTCTGGTCGGGAAGAGGGCCGGCGCGCTGCATTACTCCTGGGATCTGCGCCACGGGCTCTATGCAGCCTACTGGGACGCGCGCCTGGGTGTGCAGTCAGCGACCCCGGGTCCGAGACACAGTCTCCGCGGAGACTGCCTGTGTCAGTCCCCTCTGGGCATCCCTAGGGAACCACGGGAACTAGGAGTGTCTTCGGTCAGACTCCGTCATGTCCCGGACCCAATCCTGCCCTTGAGGGTGCCGTCTAGGAGCACGTGTCCCCGTCACAAATCCTATCCGCGACCTGGCGGAGGAAGAAAGGGACAGTGGGCTCCGGCCCTGGTTCCTTCCCACCCACTCCCACCTCAAACTTGGTTAGAGGAGAAGCCTGGCTCCCTGGGACTGGAGCACCTAGAGGGCCCGCCCTTGGCTTAAGGCCCATCCAGCTGTTGAAGCAGGAGCAATCTGACTGTCCTGGGCTTGGAGGAAGTTTACAGGGCTGCAGTGGGTAAATCAGATAGGGTGTTGGGGCTACTAAGCCCAGGGCTGAGATGAACTGAGCTTTGGATGAGGAAAAGAAGAAATGGCATTTCAGGCTAGGGGTAGTGCTTGGACAACGGCAAAGAAACTGGCTTGGGCAGGGTTGAGGTCCAAGACCACTAGGGGTCGTACAGCTGCAGCAGAACAGAAATCCAGCATAGCCCCAGGATTTTCCAATAAACGAGGCTGATGGGGACTTTCCTTGACCCCATCCTATTCCTGCTAAGGCAGGGATATTGGGCATTTAGTATCTGGAGGGATAATTTGTAGAGTTGTCAGGTGGCTTTTGAAGAAAGGCAAATTTAATAAGGACTCAAGCCAGTCAGTTCAAACTTCCCTCCTCCCCCACATCTTCTCTTCCTACCCCTAGCTCCTGAATTTCCTTCCTCCTCAAGAAAGTCTTAGATTGAGCAAATAAGAAATCACTTCTCCTAAGACCTAAGTTATACCAGCTCCTATTAACCAAATGCCGGGCATTACACTAATCATTTTTATGCATACCATTCAATTGTCAAACCTATTGAGTAGGTATTATTATTATCCCCACTTTACAGATTGGGAAACTAAAGTTCAGAGCTCAAAAAAGAGCACAGTCGGGATTTGAACTCAAGTCACCAAATTCCAAAGTCTGTGCTTGAATACAGTGCCCTCCTGACACCCCTTTGCTGTATTAAGCCCACTGAGCCTTCCACTGCCAAAATGAAGATTCCCTACATCCACCTGCTTTTGCAGATTGCCAAAAATATCCATATATTGTTTTTTCTTCTAGTGATGTTTGTTCTCACTCTGTGCTTCCTATGAATATGCAAAACCAATTTGAGGGACTTACCTGGTGGTGCAGTGGTTAAGAATCTGCCTGCCAATGCAGGGGACACAGGTTCAAGCCCTGGTCCCGGAAGATCCCACATGCCGTGGAGCAGCTAAGCCCGTGTGCCACAACTACTGAGCCTGTGCTCTAGCCCGTAAGCCACAACTACTGAGCCCACATGCCACAACTACTGAAGCCCACGCGTCTAGAGCCCATGCTCCGCAACAAGAGAAGCCACCGCAGTGAGAAGCCCGCACACCTCAACAAAGAGTAGCCCCCACTTGCCCGTGCACAGCAACGAAGACCCAACACAGCCAAAAATAAATAAATAAAATAAATAAATTTTTTAAAGAACAAAACAATTTGAGGCATGCTTGTGTATGAACACGTTTTCATGAATGTGTACATACATGCACGTGCATACAGGTGTATATCTGTGCATATACATGTGTGTGCATTGTGTTTGTGAGTGCATGCCCGTGTGAATGTATGCATGTGTGTACACGTGGGTGTGCTTGTGCATATGGGTGTGTATATACGAGCAAATGCACATGTGTATGTAAGTGGGCATGCATGTACTTTATGTGTGTATTCGGGTGTGTATGTGCGCACGTGCACACATGTGCATATGTGTGTGTGCATGTGTGCCCAGGCTACATTTCATGGACAACAGTTCCTGCTTGGTTGTTATGGGAACCACAGTTCTAAAAATGTTAAACTGAATCCCACTTCATGTGGGCCAGAAAAGCCAAAAGGGAGAGAGAAAGCTGAACGACAGACACATCTGGGGACCCAGACCTGAGGCAGAGAATCATGGGCTCAGGAAGAATTAGACAGGCACAGACCATCCAGAAGTGTGGTCCTACTCATGGGACCCCATGGATTGCATCGGTGCCTCAATCTTGCTTCTTCCCATCTCCCTCCTGATCCTTTCCCAGTTTCATGCTCTCCAACCACCTTCCTTCCTTCCTCTTTCCCCTTCTCTTTTTCTCTTCTCCTTTTAGCCAACCAATCAACCCAATAATTAAGCACTTAAGGTGTGCTGGGCAGAAGGCCTAGTGATATGGTGGCCACACATGTGGATGATCAGACAAGGTCTCTGCCCTTGAAGGAGCTCAACGGTGGGAGGATTTGGACAATACGTAGCGGGGAGGAACGAGCACGGAGCAAAGGGAGAGACTACAGAGGAGGGTGGATGATAAGTTTGTATCAGATATGGAGGGCTTTAAGTGCGATGCATTTTTTGTAGGAAGGTGGAAATTGTGGTCAGTTTGGGATAAAACACTATGAATAATGGTTTAGGGAAGTTACGTCAGTAGTGCTGTGTAGTGTGAAACGGAAGGAGAGAGAACGGAGGCAGAGGGACCACAGGAAGCAGTTTGGTGTAGTGCAGGCTTGTTTCAAACAGGGCACAGAGGTTGGGGTGAAGAGGGAGGAAGTAGCACTCTGGGTTGCTTTGTCAAACTCTCCCCCATATCCTGCCTCATCAAGATTCTTATTACTCTTCCCTGTCTCTCCAGAGTGAGAGTCAGGATTTGAGCGAGGCTTTGTTACTGATGTGTGTGTATTGAACTCCTCAGGTGCACTAGAAAGTAAAAAAGTTGGGAACCATGGGCCCGACATATGGTAGGCGCTCAGTAAAACTTGTGAAACAAGTGGATATACGGATATGCACTGGTCTTGGAACTGGAAAGCCCAAGTTCAAGGCCTACTTCAGTCTCTCATCATCTGTGTCCCCTTAAGAAAATCCCAAACTTCTTGGGCCTCAGTTTCCTAGTCTGTACAATGAGGGGTCAGACAGGATGTTCGTGTAAGCTCCTTCCAACTATTATGTGATTGTCATAGCCAAAGTGTTTGGTGTATGTGGAAGGGGTGGAATGGACTGAGGTGCTGGCAATAGGAACAGAAACGATAAATGGGGGAAATATTTTAAAAGAGGAATCAATATCTTCTGGCTTTAGTTTTCAGCAATACTGTGGAATAAACCAAAGTCCCTCCTGCTAAAGAATGCATGGACTGATTCACAAAACATAACAGACATCTGAAATGCTTAGCTGAGCTTGCAAGAAAGGGAAGGAAATCTACTTGGACCAAAACAAGGGAACTGAGACCAACAAATGTAAGCTCAAGATGTGCTGTGACTAACCCCAGAAAGTATGGGGAAGGAATACCTTCCCACGTTGCTTGTCTGTCCTGACCTGGGCCCTGGGTGGAGAAGGGGGAGTTGCCTCTGAGAATTTATAACTACTTGAGTTAGAGTTTAAACTCACAACACCTGCATAGTACAAGAACCCCAAGCCAAGAAATTAACATAAAGATTGGTCTTCATCAGTTGATATTCCTGGAATGCCTGGCAGAAGCAGGCACAAAACTGCTCAGGAGCAACATACCCTCAACCCAGGCTACAGAATATTACTGACCAGGTAAATCCCCACTTAAGATGGGCTCACAAACTGAAAATCACAGTATGTGAAAGGATGTACCATGAATTAGAGTAGATAAGACCCTTTAGAACTTCAGTAAGATCCAGTAAGTCTGAGTGACAGCCTGGATGTGGGGGAAAGAGGGGTAAAAAATGAATCCCACAGAAGAACTGTAGTTATTTAGGTGATTTGGGGGAACCAAACAAATGATGGTCGCCATTAGCATAAACTGGGTATATGGAAGGATGATTTGATTTTAGATAGATTGTATTTGAAATTGTGGTGAACATCCCCATATGGAGGTGTTCATTAGTCAGAACCATGGGCTTCAGCTGGAGTAGAGATGAGGGCTGGCTGGCTTAGAAGTCATCTATGCATCAGTGATAGCTGAAAGCCTAGGAATTAATGTGCTCTCCAAGAAGAGTGTGGAAATGGGGAAGGAGGGGGCTCAGAACTAAGTCTGGGGAAACAACATTTTGAGGACCAGATAAAAAATAGGAGCAAGTAAAGAAAATGAGCTCTCTGTTAGTCCCCGATTATGTTTGGGTCCTGGGTTTGGGACGATTTTCTGATTGTTTTATTTAATTCTTTCCACCTCTGGCCTAACGTTCTTTTCCATCAAAGTCCCTAGGGGAAATTCCAATAAATGGAGCAGTTTCCCTTGGGAGTAATAGGAGGGCCTTCTCAGCTGGGAGTTGTAGAACCAGGCTGGGCCCTGGTACCAGCACCACTACTAAGTCACTTCTTTGGGGTGCAATTTTCTCATCAGTGATTTTAGGCCTAGGTGGGTATGAGGACAAGGTGGGGCACAACAGAGCTGATAGTACTTGATGGAATGCTGCTCAAGGGGGCAAGGGTGGACTGGTTAGACACCACCCACCTACAGCCTGTCTGCCCTTCTTCCTTTGTTCGGGTTGTGTGGTTTTGGGACCAGTTGCTTGAAATCTGGGACTTTATGCTCTTTCTTACCCTACTCTGCATGGAAAGTGAAGTCAGGTGGTCCATGCCTATAAGTGAAAGGTGTGGTCACTTAAATAGTAAGATAATGAGAGTCATCATCTTCTTATGTCTCCATGTATCTACCACTTCCCTATTACAGTGCCTGATGGTCCATCATTTGAGCCTCACTACGGGGTTAAACATTGCCCTCTATAGGCTACTCTATTAAAATGTTAACTCTCCTAGAAGAGGTAGCATTGAATCCTTTACCACAAATTGGTTCATTAGATGCAAGGTACTCAACCACATGAAAGCACTTACCACTCGGAGAAAAATGGGTGGAATTCACTGATAATTGAATTGATAATTTTGTCTCTGGTCAACTGGACTGTGGGGGTGGAGGGTGAGCACATCTGAGAGTGAAGGGATGAAGTAGCCAAAGGATTAGAAGCTGGGTTGATCTGGCATCCTAGGGCTGTAGGACTCTCTTAATTCAAGAATAGCTCAGCTCAAAAAAGAATGAAGCCCCCAGACAGGCTGCATCCTTTCCTTAGCAGAGAGGAGTTGTTGGGGAGGAGAGATTGGAGCACAGCAGGCTTTTAATGCTCCAGCGTCTACCTAAGATCGCCAGAAAGAGTAAAAGCTTTTGGGTTGGGAATTTAGGGAGTAAAGTGTGTGTGTGGGGGGGAGTTTCACCCATTCCCCACTTTCCCCATCACAGGATCATACTTTCCTCACCACCCTCCTGGCTCCACCTCCCGCCCCCCCGCCCTGAAAAGTTATGGAAGTTTCATCTGGAAGGAGAGTTAGGGAAAAGGGGATGTGGCCAGTGCTTGACTAGATGGTAAATGGGCTGCTGTGGGAAAAGCAGCCTCTGGCAAGCACCCTCTCCTTACTGGGCTTGGCTCTGCCCAGCAACGGTCTAGCTGAATGCTGAGTCCCTTTTGGGCCTGACAGCATATGATTCTCATACAGATGCACAGGCACTGGCTGGAGCCTCTGTGATACCCAAGGCTCTGGGTGTTCACAAACAGCACTGAAATACTGCAGTCTTTTGCTGCTGTTGCTACTGCCTGGAGCTCCCTCTAGTTGCCAAATAAATCTATTTCACCTCTTGGTAGGATGCCTTTGCAAACAGTGCTGATAAGCTGAGGTGCCGCCATTCTGGGGTTGGGAAAAAAAGCACTGGCTTTGGAGCCAGACAGATCTGAATTGGACCCTGTCTGTTCCTAGCTGGGTTACCCAGCAAGTTATGTATTTTGCTTCCTCATGCTGCACTCAGGATTGTGAGGACTGAGAAGGATAATATAAGCACAATGTTTACTACCTAAGCCTCTCAACCACTCTCAAGTTCTAGAAACACCTTGAACCCTTAGGTCAGCTGTGATTAAATTCATTCGTTAATTCAGTACATATTTATTGAATGCCTACCACGTGCCAAAGTACCTGACGGTAGGTGTGTAATGATGCCATGAGCGTGAGGATCTCCCTTCTCTTCTGGCACATACACTCCTGGGGGAGTGGGTGGGGGAATGGTCAGGAGCTTGGATGGCAGATTCAGTAAGCTTTTAGCACAATAATTTTAATTGCAAAAATAAACAGTATTGTCAACTGCTTGAGAATAGCGTCTGCTTTACGAAAATTAACGACAACAGAAAAGGAAATAACCCCAAAGCAAAACGTTACAACCAACGGCTGCTGAAAACGACATTGCTGTACAAAACCCCGCGCGAGACCAGCTCGGCTCTGCCCCTGCCCCTCTCTGGGGGTCTAGGAGAGGGCGTGGGGCGTGCGCCATTACAAAAGAGTGTCAAGTCCCAGGGAAGTGCCTACTCAGTGGGTGGCCTGAGAGAACTTCCCTCCAAAGCGCGGCTGACTCGGAAGACAGCGCCCGGACCGCGGGAGCTGTCCATGGAGCTAGTGCTGTACGGGGAGTGCGCGGCGGGCGCTTCAAGGGAACTAGAAGCCGGACCAGAGGCCCGCCCTAGGGCGTGCCGGAAAAAAGTGGGCAGAGGAGCGGGGAGGGGTGGGCAGGTTTTCTCGTGCGCGCCGGACTGCGGCGCCCCAATGTGCAAACCCATTTCACCCTCACAGCGCAGCGAAGGAGAGGCCCAACGAGTAAAAGCCAAGGCCCTTGAGCCGCTCCTCGGCGCGCGCCTTCTGCTTGAGGTGCACCTTGCTGTGCCGTTTCTTCTCATCGCTGCGCGCGAAGCGGCGGCCGCACACGTCGCAGGCAAAGGGCTTCTCGCCTGTGTGGGTGCGCACGTGTGTGGTAAGGTGGTCGCTGCGGCTGAAGTTGCGGAGGCAGATGCGGCACTGGAACGGCTTGTGGCCCGTGTGGATGCGCAGGTGGCGGTTGAGCTCGTCAGAGCGCGCAAAGCTGCGCACACAGCTCTCCACCGGGCAAGCAAATGCCTTGGCGTGCGGCCGAGGGCAGAAGCAGCGTGCGCTGCACTTGCTGCCCCGACGCCCCTTGCGCCGCGCCTTGGCTGTGGAGAATGGGACCGGCGGCGGTCCTGGAGGCTCAGGCACGCCACTGCTCCCGGGAAGGTCCGCCACCAGAGGTTTCGGGAAGTCCGCCCCGGCGCTGCGGAGGCCCAGCGGGGAAAGCTCAGGCTGCGTACCATCCAGAAACTCTCCGCCTTCGCCGCTACTCCCTCCCTCCCCACTAGTAGGGGTCAGGAGCCCCGGGAGGCTCTCGGTTCCCTCCCCTAAGTCACCCGGGGCCAGCGGGAAAGCATCGTAGGCCCCCGTGGTGTACAGTCTGCTGGAGGGGCCAGCCGGCAGCTCCGCGGGGCAGCTGATGGACAGCAGGTCTTCAATCTTGGCCCCCATCGGGGGGAAACGGGCCTCCGGGGCGCCCTGGTAGCCTCCCTGTGACCCACAGCTCCCTGGAGCCCCGGCTGAAAGCAGCTCCCATGGAGCGTAGGGACCTTTGAAGGCCGAGGCAGCGTCCAGCGCAGGAGAAGCCGGAGGAGCCCGGAGGCCGGGCTTAACGTCGGGTGGGGAGAGATGAGGCTCATACAGGCACTGTGAGGGGGCGCCCGCCGAGGGTGAGGCCTCCCAGAACGCCTCTGGGAAGACGGTAGCGCCCAGATCCGGGGAGAAAAGGTCTGGCGGTCCTGGCAGCAAGGCGTCGGAGCCTGCGGGAAAAGAAGCGTCCAGAGGAGACCGGGATGCTGCCGCCTCAGCGCCCGGGAAAGGTGCCAGGCCTAGGATGCCCGACATGAGGTTGAAGAGTGCCTCCGGATCGTGCGGGTGTTCGGGTACTGCCTGGATGAAGAAGCTACCACTGTAGCTGAGGCCGGGAGGAGGCGTGGGCGCAGGCCCCTCCAGGAAGCAGGAGTCGGCTAAGTCCCCCCCGGCGCCGCAGCTGCTCAAGGCCCAGCTCAAGAAGTCACCTGCTGAGGAGGGAGCAGGAATCAGCTCCGCGCACATCAAAGGCCGTGCCTCGGAGCCCGCAGCCCCTACCCAAGAAGCCCTTGGTGCGCACTGGCACACACAAAGTGCCTTTTGCACATTCTGACCCAGCCGGAGCCAGCATACGCCCCAAGACGCACATACAAACATGCACACGCAAAACACACGTGCAAAGGCAAAAGGACGCCTTGATACACGCACAGGTTCCTGCGGAGGCGCTGGAGGCCGGGTGGGGGTGGCATTGGGGGTGCGCACACACAGGACCCCGAATCTCCTTCCGCCCCTAGCCCCACAGCTCCAGCATCCCAGTCCCTGCCAGTTCTCAGGCACCTTGCGTCCCCGCGCTCCGCCGCCGTCTGAGCACCCCTGGCCGCGCTCCTTACCTGCGGGATAGCCGGCGGCTGCGGGTGGGTCCCTGGCGGGCAGCCGGGTCAGTTCGGTACTGGGTTCAGAGCAACAGCCCTCGGTGGACTTTACCAGGAGTGCGTCGGGGCCAGAAAACTCGCTAAGGTGGAGCATGGCTCGGCTGCGGCTGCGGGGCTCCGGGGGCCTCGCCCGCTGGGCTTGGGGGCGCGCGGATGGCCGACAGTCGGGGCGCCCAGCGCCTCGCAGACCTAGGCTCTCGGGCTCCTGGCTCCGGGCTCTCACCTCTGGGAAAGGGTTGCGGGGTTGGTGGTGGCCGAGGCGCCCTTGCTCGCTGGGACCCGCCTCGGGTGGCGGTTCCTCGCCTGTCCAAAGCGCAGCCGGGCTCCCCCAACCCGCGGCCCCCCCACTTATATAGCAGCGGCGGCGCTGGCTCAGGGCTTCCGACTCCCAGGGCCACTGCCATTTCGGGAGGCCCCGGCCCAGCCGCCGTGACGTAAATGCCCAAACATGGACACAGGATGTGTACCGGGGACTCCCGAAAAGGAAAACTCGGGCTGTGACGTCTTCTCCACTGCCGCCGCCGGGCCCGCGCCGCTGCGTGCGCGCGCACTCGCTGAGCGTGGAGCCCCGTGCACGCCGGGACCACGGGTGCGCCTGGCTGGGGCGCTGCGTCGCGTGGGTCCGGACGTCAAGTAAGTGCACTTCTCTCCTGGAGGGAGAGGCCGAAGGACGGTTAGGAAAGACAGTGGGCATAGGGATTCCACAGTTTGGGTTCGAATCCTCTCTCTGCCACCTTCTAGCTCTGTCATTTCATCTCCCCGAACGTCAGTTTCCTCACCTGTGAAATGGAGATACGTACGTCTACTTCATAAATTTGCTATAAAGATTAATTGGGTCACAGCATATGAAATTCTAGGCACGGGGCACTCAATAAGCCGTAGAGATTATTGCCATTATTCATTATTTGCTCACATCTGTGTGTTTTTCATATTCTTAATAGTTTTTTGTTGTTTAGTTTGTTCTAGGAAAAATAACTTATTTAAATTAAAAAGGATCATATCGTGAGAGAAAATGTCAATTAGCACAGAAGGGTATATTATAAATTGAAAAGTAAAAGTCCCTCTTTCTACTCATCTCCCTCCTGAGGTAGCCACGTCTAAATTTCCTGTGTATTCTTTAAGAAAAAAAATTATGCATATTGCAAGCATACACACTGTCCTGCAATAGAATTTTCCCCTGCTTATAATAGCTGAGCGATTGCTCCATGTCCAAACATAGAGAGGTTGGTCATTCTTTTCTAAGGCTGTATAGTACTCCACTGTAAGGGAGGTCAGTTTGTCCCCTATCCATTAGCATATAGGAAGTTTCCAACCTTTTGCTTGTCATCGTTGTTGTAGTCCTTAAGTAAATAAATGTGAATATATCTGTGGGATAAATTCCAATGAGTGTAACTCTGGATCAAAGAGTACGTAAAATTCTGATACAACTGGCAATTGTCCTCCAGAGAAGTAGGGCCAATTCCTGCTCCCTCTTCTCTCACCTACAGGGTTTGAGATGCCTGTGTAGTAAACTTTTTTTTCTACCTCTGTATAAATGACTTTACTCTAAGGGTGTTGTTCCCAGGAGCACACAGAGAATCTACAGGCTATATTTCCCTGGAATCAGTTCTTGGAATAATTGGGCTGCTTCTGAAAAACTTTAAAAAAATATTTCATAGCCTTATGGAAGCCGTGGATATTGGCTGTAGAAGGCTAGTCAACTCCTGCAAAGAAGCCTGCCTACTCTCCTGATCTCATCTCTCTTCTGCTATGGTTTTCCCTTTGTTTTATCTTATCATCTTTTAAAATTTTTCATTTTATTTTGTGTTATAGTTCACTTAACTCCTTTCTGGACCAAATTAGGGGATTAGGTATATACATGGGATAGTATGTTTTTCTTTATGAAGAGCATCAATTCTTGGGACTCTGGGTGCCAGAAGGTAGGAGGGGCAGGGCTGGGATTCCCTCTTACTCCTCTACTTTCTTAGGAATGGGCACAAAGCCATTCAGGGGTGATGGGCTACAGCATGACCGGCAGTGTATCTCCCAGCCCCCCTTGCCCAGCCTCCTTTTTCAAGGGAGAGTGCCAAGAATGCCCAAACTCCACCAAATTCTCAGGTCTTTCACCCTGTGTTCATTATGCAAACATTCATTCATTCAGCTTCTCAATGTTTGTTCATACAGCATTCATTCCTTAAGTGTTTACTATGGACCAGAAGGTGGATTTTGGTTTTTATTCTACAAGGACTGTGAGACCTATCTCCATCGCTAGCTGCACTGTGAGATCCATCTCCATCCCTAGCTGCCCTACCCACCACCCCACAACAATGCTACAAGTGTGTTCACAGAATATGTCATCACATAATCACCTGCAAAATACATGCTGACACACTTGCATTTATTCTCTTGTGTCTGGAAATCATGCATGTGCAGCATGACCTAACAAATAGACCTAACCACAGACATAGTTCTATGTTAGCAGCACATGTGTTTCCATTTAGGAAATGCAGAAACCCAGCACTTGTCTGTAAGGATTAGACACACATGGCAGCATGTCCTTTATACTGTATTTCAGACTCTGGGTTTGATTCTAATCCAAATGCATTGCTAAGGCCAGGTGATCCCACACCAGACATACAGGGCACACATGTCTCAAATCCATGCTGGCATCTTGCTGCCTGGGAGGGAGGGGGAGTGGAGGAGTTTGGCTAGGCCGGTGTCCAGGGCTCGCCAGGTTGCCCCGTCAGGCCAGATTGGCCAGCCCCAGGTTCTCCATCCCTCTGCTGTTCTTCCCTCTGCCACGGCATTCCTCCTCCTTCTTAGTCATGGATAATTCTCCTACTCCTTTGGCAAGTTCCCAGGCCATTGCTGCTCTTTGCCAAGGGCAGTTGGGCTAGGTCTGTGTTAAGACAAAGGTCCAGCTTCCTCTTGTTAGAGGCCAGGCCTGCAGGCAGAGCTGGGGAGGAAAGAGTGAATAGGAGAGGAGATGGGGGACACAGCTTGTGCTCTGGGTGTGGGCTGGCCCACATTCCTACCCCTGTGCCCCTCACCTTCAGCAGACACACATACACATACTCTCGCACATGGGATGGTTACCTCTGGTGGGCAGTTGCATCTACATTTGGCTCCTGGAGGATGAGGAGGGAATATAAAGAGGGAATGGGCATTTGGTAGCCCTTCCCAGCTCAGTCCATCTTACTCCCAAATTGTAACAGCTTAAAAAGAGAGTCCTGGTGGTCTAGTGGTTAGGATTTGGCGTTTTCACTGCTGTGGCCCGGGTTCAGTCCCTGGTTGGGGAACTAAGATCCTGCAAGCTGCGTGGCGTGGCCAAGATAAAAAAAAAAGAAAAGAAAAAGGATTCTGGGCCCAGATAGAATAAAGGTCTTTGGGTGGGCATGGAAGAGAGAGGAGTTTAGATCTATGAGCTCTACTTTAATTCACACTTCAAATATAAAAACACGAATTTACACACAAGAGGGAAATCTCATACACTGAGCACTCTACAAACGTATCACTTAATCATTATAAAAGCTCTATGGAATAAGGAATTGAAGACCCATTTCACAGATGAGGAAACAGACTTGAAAAGGTTAAACAACTCACTCAAGGCTATACTTCTATTCAGTGGTGGAATTGAGAGGCAAGCCCAGGCTAGCCTACTCCACAGATAATTTAGGAAAAGATAATTCATTTTACCAAAAGTTTAACTTTAAGATGGCTTTAGGTGGAGAATCTTCCTCTAGCTTTTCAAATGTGCAAACTCCATCTGGCTCGTTTCCATCCCTGCAAGAATTCTCTGGAGTGACTGCCATTAGGAACACTGTGGGTCGCATCAGACACGTGCTGAGGAGGAGAGCATGCCAGGTTCTTAGGAGCCATTGTGAAAGGTGGTGGTGGTGATGGTGTGTATGTGACTCTGGGGAGGCTGAGAGGAAATTTTGGATTTCCATGGGAAAAGGTGATGGAAGGAGAGTTTACTTTCTAGACAAGCACCGAATAGACAATTACTGAATGAATTAATGAATGAACAAATTCATTCATCAAATGTTCATTGAATACAGCCCTGTGCCAGGGGAGCTGCATGGGCCCTTTGGATGCTGATTCTCTTGTTGCAGTGGATGAGACTGGAAGCTCTGGATCCAGGGAGGGCAGAAGGAGAGGGATCAGAGAAGTAAGCCTCCCTTTTCTGTCTCCTGGGAAGGGCCCAGCCCCTGTCATCATTCTGGTAATGCAACTGTCTCCTCCCCCACTCCCCACCTTGATCTTTCTGCTCTAAATATCATTGTGTTCAAATAATAGTGTATATTTTAAAAGACTCCAAGAAGACAGCTGCCTCAGAGTATTAATCGTGAAGAGGCCAGCGCTCAGTCTCCATGGCGACTCCTGGCACAGAATGCTGAGGAGCAGCTCCACGTCCCACTTCCTGGGGCCATGGAGATGCAGGCACATAGCATTTTTCTTTCCTCTCTTCCTCTTCTCTCTCCTCTGGCCCCTCTTCCTCTCCTTTCTTCTTCTCTCCCATACCCCCTTCCACTGCCTCTCATTTTCTCTCCCTAAAGGATTATTTAAAAGCATGGGCAGAGGCAAGATCCAGACATCAGACTAACACGGAATTGAGGCTGTAGCAGAGATGAAGTTTGCCTCCAGCTGCAACTTCTGCAGTACACAGCTCCTGTTCCCAAGACCCTGCGGTGCCCCTAGGCTTCACTGACCACTATGCCAGAAGGAGTCCAATATCTGTCCCTGAGGCAAGGTACCCATCATCAGGGTCCTTCTCTGTCCCCTCCCTCTTCCCTGACCATGTTCAGTTGTTGGTTTGTGGTTTGGGTTCTCACTATTATTATTTCTCTTAATGACCACACAAGTAACATAGGCTCGCTGGAAAAAGACAAACATGTTAAAATTTATAATGCAAAAAGTGAAAATATCTTTCCCTTCTCTAGCCAGATATATACAGCTTAAAAGTTTTAGGTTGATTCCTATAGATTTTTCTTCATGCATATTCATTCAACGTTCATCTATTCAGCTGTAGCATCGTTATCCTCAGCATTATTGATACCGATGGTATCATAATATACATACTCTTGTAACTAACTTGACATTGTACCTTGAACAGTTTCTTTTTCCCCCCAATCATGGTACAGACTAATCTATAGTATTAATAACAATTGCTTCAGAGTATTCCATCATGTAGATGTACCTAATTTTTTAACTCGATAGTTCCTTTTTTTCACTATTATGAAGAATCTGGCTGTGCATAACCCTTTATGTATACTTGGTGTACTGGTAGGGGTAATAATAATACAGTATGCTAGCTAACATTTGTATACTTACTGTGGGCACTATTAACTGGGTATTGAGAGCTTTACATATACTCACAATTTAATCCTCACAACAACTTGCTAAGTGCTATTACTATCTCTGCTTCATGGAGATAGTGATGGGGAAATCGAGGCATGAGGAGGTTAAGAAACTTACCCGAGTGTACAAGGTTAAGATTAATGAGAGTGCCAGGATTTGTATGACCATAATATACAAACCATAACCATAGAATAGATTCCAAAAAGTAGAATTCCTAGGTCAAGGTAGAAATATTTAAAATATTTAAACTTACAATATACGTTGTCAAACCTTCCTCTAAAAAGATTGTTCCAATTTGCAGACCAGAGAGCAGCATATGAGAGCCAGCTGGTAAGCAGAAAAAGTTATCCCCGTGATATTTTAATTTGCATTCTCAAAGTTATCAGTAAAGACAAGGAACTTTTCACAGGGCCTTGCTCTTTATTTCCTTTTCTGTGATCTAGGGGCCTAATGCCTCACCCAAAGACATCTGAGTGGGAGCCTTCCTCACGCTACTTAGAGATGAGGCTGTTCTCACATGGACTGGCGTGGGGACATGGGGTATAGGGGCTTCTGCACCCTCCTTAGTTTTTTTTTTTTCTAGTTTGGGTCATGGGGGAGGTGGAGAGGAGAACAAGGCAGCTGCAAACCATTCAGGAAAAGCTTCTTAGATTCTTCCAAAGCAGCTTCTAAGCTTTTCTCCCACAGGAGAGAGGGAGGCTATCCTTTCTCTTATCTTCCATTCTACATTCCTCCTTGGGCAAAATCAACATTGGACGGAGCTGATCACAGAAGAGGTGTGACTAGAATGGGTTCTAGGAGGGTCAGAGGCAGGGGGATGGACAGAATGACGTCTCCATGCTGCTACCCACCCTGGAATTTGGAATCAGCCTCCCACCACCCCTTTGTCTCTAAGCCTGGTTCTCCCTTCGTGGGCAGTAATGGACTTGGATCTTGACATGTGTTTTTATCTGATTAGGTAATCGTGTTCAGAACATTGGTTTTCAATTGATGAGCTGAGAAGGTGAAAAAGAGGCTGAGAGTAGACTGAGAGGCCTGTAGCTCTAGAACAGAAACGGAATCAGAAAGAAGCCCGTTAAACCAACCTGGTGTGCTTCTCTTCTCCCTGGCCTCCTCCTGCTTCCTCTCACCTGCGCTCATCTCCTATTTTTTATCATCTCTCCTCTCCCATCTTGTAATAGTTTTCCTTAAACTGCTTTGAAGTAGATTAGTCAGTGTACTGGGATCTGACAACATAACTCCAAAATACTCAGGCAGTTAATCTACAGCTGGGCCACTGAGCCATACCCTGAGTCCTCTGTGTGTCCCTGAACACTGTCCACCACTAAGCTAGGCTTCTGGTTGCAAGTGATAGAAATGAAACCTGAATTAGTTTAGACAAAAAAAAAGAAAAAAAGAGAATTTATCAGCTCACAGAATCCAAGGGAGTGTCAGACAACCAACCTGCAAGGGAGTACGGACACAGCTGGTGTCAGGAGCTAGTGGAACCAGAGGCAAAGAGTTTTTCAAATACTTTCAGCTCTTCCTCTTTTCTCCCACTGATGACTGAAACCCTGGCCACTAGCAGATTCTGTATTCTCCATGCCCACCTCCTGTGATGAATGGGTTCTCATTCTCAATTCCAGGTAGAAGATCCCAGGAAAGACCTCTGCTGCCCTTCCTAGGACAATGATCTGGCCAGGGGTCAAAGTAATATACCTGACAAGACCACTAGGGGCTTACACTTGGGTTTTGAGAGCAATTCCTGGAGAAGGGGAAACCAGTGGGAGCCAGGAAGCCTCCCAAGAGGCCTCCACCTCAGGTCTTGAGGGCAGGAGCTGGGCAGCACTGGGCTCTGTAGGTTCTCATAATGGGGGCAGAAGTGGATATTTCCCTCTGCTTAACAATGCCCCTGGAGCAAGTTGCATACTCCATCTGTCTTCGAGCTCCAAGGAGCACTGCCCAAAATAAAAAGCCCTAATTAGCAATTCCTGCAATCCAAAGCAAAACAATGTATTTGTTTCCTAGAATAATCTGGAGCCATATTTGGCTTGGCAACCAGTGGGTCCCACACATGCATGTGGTGTGCCATGTGAAGACTCCAGCAGGGACCTTTCCTCAGTCAGGGCATGACGAGGAAGGCCCCAGGGGCCCCTGCCCAGGTAGCAGCAAGCTGGGGCCCAGAACAGAACTGGCTTTATCAATCATGTACAGCAGGTTTCTGAAACAGGGAGGTAGGGAATGGAAGGAACGTCAACGGGACTTCTAAATCCAGTCCCCATAAAGGCCAGACTAGGCACACACGGCCTGCAGGGTCATAGAGAATTCCATAATAGAGTAGTGACCTCAAGCCTGGAGTCAGGGGAACAGATTCCAACTCAGCTCTGCTGTTAGCTTGTTCTGTGACCTTGAACAAATTCCCAATCTTTCTGTGCTTGCATTTCCTCACCTGTGAAAATGAGAGTATGTTATTTGCTCTACCTACAGTCTGAGGACTGAGAGCTAGAATTAACAAATTAGGCAGCCGAAGCACAAGCACTTTCTGTAGCAATGAGAGGTGATGGGAGAAGCAGTATATCCAGTTAAGAAATAGTGGATAAGGAAAACATAGGCAGAACACTCTATGACATAAATCACAGCAAGATCTTTTTGACCCACCTCCTAGAGAAATGGAAATAAAAACAAAAATAAACAAATGAGACCTAATGAAACTTAAAAGCTTTTGCACAGCAAAGGAAACCATAAACGAGACGAAAAGACAACCCTCAGAATGGGAGAAAATATTTGCAAATGAAGCAACTGACAAACGATTCATCTCCAAAATTTACAAGCAGCTCATGCAGCTCAATATCAAAAAAACAAACAACCCAATCCAAAAATGGGCAGAAGACCTAAATAGACATTTCTCCAAAGAAGATATACAGATTGCCAGCAAACACATGAAAGAATGCTCAACATCATTAATCATTAGAGAAATGCAAATCAAAACTACAATGAGGTATCACCTCACACCGGTCAGAATGGCCATCATCAAAAAATCTACAAATAATAAATGGTGGAGAGGGTGTGGAGAAAAGAGAACCCTCTTGCACTGTTGGTAGGAATGTAAATTGATACAGCCACGATGGGGAACAGTATGGAGGTTCCTTAAAAAGCTAAAAATAGAACTACCATACAACCCAGCAATCCCATTACTGGGCATATACCCTGAGAAAACCATAATTCAAAAAGAGTCATGTACCAAAATGTTCATTGCAGCTCTATTTACAATAGCCAGGACATGGAAGCAACCTAAGTGTCCATCGACAGATGAATGGATAAAGAAGATGCAGCACATATATACAATGGAATATTACTCAGCCATAAAAAGAAATGAAATTGAGTTATTTGTAGTGAGGTGGATGGACCTAGAGTCTGTCATACAGAGTGAAGTACGTCAGAAAGAGAAAAACAAATACCGTATGCTAACACATATATATGGAATCTTAAAAAAAATGTTATGAAGAACCTTGGGGCAGGATGGGAATAAAGACGCAGACCTACTAGAGAATGGACTTGAGGACACTGGGAGGGGGAAGGGTAAACTGGGACAAAGTGAGAGAGTGACGTGGACATATATACACTACCAAACGTAAAATAGATAGCTAGTGGGAAGCAGCCGCATAGCACAGGGAGATCAGCTCAGTGCTTTGTGACCACCTAGAGGGGTGGGATAGGGAGGGTGGGAGGGAGGGAGACACAAGAGGGAAGAGATTTGGGGATATATGTATATGTATAACTGATTCACTTTGTTATAAAGCAGAAACTAACACACTATTGTAAAGCAATTATACTCCAATAAAGATGTTAAAAAAAAAAAAAAGGAAATAGTGGATAACCCTGACAACCCCAGATGTGCTCCCTTTGTTTTCTGGGCACCTCCTTATATGGGGGTGGGACTGGTCACCATGACTTGAATTTTTTTTTCAGTATAAAAGAACATCCATTTTATTATATCTCATTATTTTTGTGAGTAAGGAATTTGAGTAGGGCTTGCTTAGCCAGCCCATTCTTCTGCTCCACATGGCTGTTTTAAAAAACCATTAAAAAAATTGAAGTATAGTTAATTTACAACATTGTGTTAGCTTCAGGTGTACAGCAAGGTGATTCACACACACACACACACATATACATGTGTATATATACGTATATACATATACATATATATATACTTTTTCAGATTCTTTTCCACTAGAGGTTATTACAAGATACTGAATATAATTCCCTGTGCTGTACAGTAGATCCTTATTGCTTATCTATTTTATATATAATAGGGTGTAGATGTTAATCCCAAACTCCTAATTTATCTCTGCCTCATCCCCTTTGGTAACCATTAGTTTGTTTTTTATGTCTGTGAGTCTTTTTCTGTTTTGTAAATAAGTTCATTTGTATCATTTTTTTAGATTCCACATATAAGTGATATCATATGATATTTGTCTTTCTTTGTGTGACTTACTTCACTTAGTGTGATAATCTCTAGGTCCATCCATGTTGCTACAAATGGCATTATTTCATTCTTTTCTGTGGCTGAGTAATATTCCATTGTATATATGTACCACATCCTCTTTATACATTTATCTGTCAGTGGACACATAGGTTGCTTCCATGTCTTAGCTATTGTAAATAATGCTGCTATAAACATTGGGGTGCATGTATCTTTTCAAATTAGAGTTTTCTCCACATAAATGCCCAGGAGCACGATTGCAGGATCAGAAGGCAACTCTACTTTTAGTTTTCTAAGGAACCTCCATACTGTTCTCCATAGTGGCTGCACCAATTTACATTCCTATCAACAGTGTAGGAGGGTTCCTTTTTCTCCACACTATCTCCAGCATTTATTATTTGTAGATTTTTTAATGATGGCTATTCTGACTGGTGTGAGGTGATACTTCATTGTAGTTTTGATTTGCATTTCTCTAATAATTGGTGATATTGAGCATCTTTTCATGTGCCTATTGGCCATCTGTATGTCTTCTTTGGAGAAATATCTGTTTAGGTCTTCTGCCCATTTTTTTTTTTGACCACGCCACACAGCATATGGGATCTTAGTTCCCCAACCAGGGATTGAACCCTTGCCCCCTTCAGTGGAAGCACGGAGTCTTAACCACTGGACTGCCAGGGAAGTCCCTCTTCTGCCCATTTTTTTATTGTTTTGTTTTTTTTATATTAAGCTGTATGAGCTGTTTGTATATTTTGGAAATTAATCCCTTGTCGGTAGCATTATTTGCAAATATTTTCTCCCATTCCATAAGTTGTCTTTTTGTTTCGTTTATGGTTTCCTTTGCTGTGCAAAAGCTTTTAAGTTTAATTAGGTCCCTTTTTTTTTTCAATTTCCATTACTGTAGGAGATGGATCAAAAAAAAATATCACTGTGATTTATGTCAAAGAGTGTTCTGCCTATGTTTTCCTCTGGGAGTTTTATAGTATCTGATCTTACATTTAGGTCTTTGATCCATCTCAAGTTTATTTTTGTATATGGTGTTACAGAATGTGCTAACTTCATTATTTTTACATGTAGCTGTTCAGTTTTCCCAGCAGCGCTTACTGAAAAGACTGTCTTTTCTCCATTGTATATTCTTGCCTCCTTTGTCGTAGATAAGTGCATGGGTTTATTTCTAAGCTTTCTATCCTGTTTCATTGATCTATATGTCTGTTTTTGTGCCATTACCATATTGTTTTGATGACTGTAGCTTCGTAGTATACTCTGAAGACCATGACCTAAATTTTTTTAACATCTTTATTGGAGTATAATTGCTTTACATTGTTGTGTTAGTTTCTTCTGTATAACAAAGTGAATCAGCTATACGTATACATATATCCCCATATCCCCTCCCTCTTGCGTCTCCCTCCCACCCTCCCTATCCTACCCATGACCTAAATTTTATGACTAGCTATTTTCTTCTAATCCTTGCTCTCCTTCACTCATTTATTCATTCATCTAAATATTTATTGAGGACTTAGCTTATCAATACTTCAGTAGATTATTACAGAAATGTGTGATGCATGTGAAACTAGGGGAAGGACGGTGTGGTTTGGGATCATAGAATGAGGCAGAAGGTAGTTACCTAGCCAAGAAATTTGGGGGAAGCTTCCTCAAGGAAGTGACATTCTAATTGAGACCAGAAAGTTGAGTAAAAAGTTAGCCAAGAAGAGAGGAAAAGTTGCGGGGGGAGAATGTTCTAGGCAAAGGGATAGCATGTGAAAAGACCAGAAGGTAAGAGAAAGAGGGGTGGAGGAGAGAGAAGGATTCAGGGAACTGACAGAAGGCCATGATGGCTGGAGCATAAGGTGTAAAAAGGCTAGGAAGTGGGGAAGTGGGGTCAGGCTGGAGAGATGGGCCAACTCAGGATCATAGAGGACCATTTTTTTTGAATTTTATTTTATTTATGTTTTTATACAGCAGGTTCTTATTAGTTATCCATTTTATACATATTATTATATATATGTCAATCCCAATCACCCAATTCATCACACCCCCCACCACCACCCCCACCACTTTCCCCCCTTGATGTCCATATGTTTGTTCTCTACATCTGTGGCTCAATTTCTGCCCTGCAAACCGGTTCATCTGTACCATTTTTCTTTTTTTTTTTTTTTTTTTTTTTTTTTTTTTTTTTTTTCTTTTTGCGGTAGGCGGGCCTCTCACTGTTGTGGCCTCTCCCGTTGCGGAGCACAGGCTCCGGACGCGCAGGCCCAGCGGCCATGGCTCACGGGCCCAGCCGCTCCGCGGCATATGGGATCCTCCCAGACCGGGGCACGAACCCACATCCCCTGCATCGGCAGGCGGACTCTCAACCACTGCGCCACCAGGGAGGCCCCATCTGTACCATTTTTCTAGGTTCCACATATATGTGTTAGTATACGATATTTGTTTTTCTCTTTCTGACTGACTTTACTCTGTATGACAGTCTCTAGGTCCATCCATCTCATTACAAATAACTCAATTTCGTTTCTTTTTATGGGTAAGTAATATTCCATTGTATATATGTGCCACTTCTTCTTTGTCCATTCATCTGTTGATGGACACTTAGGTTGCTTCCATGTCCTGGCTATTGTAAATAGTGCTACAGTGAACATTGGGGTGCATGTATCTTTTTGGATTATGGTTTTCTCTGGGTATATGCCCAGTAGTGGGATTGCTGGGTCATATGGTAATTCTATTTTTAGTATTTTAAGGAACCCCCATAATGTTCTCCATAGTGGCTGTATCAATTTACATTCCCACCAACAGTGCAAGAGGGTTCCCTTTCCTCCACACTCTCTCCAGCGTTTGTTGTTTGTAGATTTTCTGATGATGCCCATTCTAACCAGTGTGAGGTGATACCTCATTGTAGTTTTGATTTGCATTTCTCTAATAATTAGTGATGTTGAGCAGCTTTTCATGTGCTTCTTGGCCATCTGTATGTCTTCTTTGGAGAAATGTCTATTTAGGTCTTCTGCCCATTTTTGGATTGGGTTGTTTGTTTTTTTAATATTAAGCTGCATGATCTGTTTATATATTTTGGAGATTAATCCTTTGTCCTTTGATCCATTTGCAAATATTTTCTCCCATTCTGAGAGTTGTCTTTTTGTCTTGTTTGTAGTTTCCTTTGCTTTGCAAAAGCTTTTAAGTTTCATTAGGTCTCATTTGTTTATTTTTGTTTTTATTTCCATTACTCTAGGAGGTGGATCAAAAAAGATCTTTCTGTGATTTATGTCAAAGAGTGTTCTTCCTATGTTTTCCTTTAAGAGTTTTATAGTGTCCAGTCTTACATTTAGGTCTCGAATCCATTTTGAGTTTATTTTTGTGTATGGTGTTAGGGAGACTTCTAATTTCATTCTTTTACATGTAGCTGTCCAGTTTTCCCAGCACCACTTATTGAAGAGACTGTCTTTTCTCCATTGTATGTCCTTGCCTCCTTTGTCATAGATTAGTTGACCATAGGTGCGTGGGTTTATCTCTGGGCTTTCTATCCTGTTCCATTGATCTATATTTCTGTTTTTGTGCCAGTACCATATTGTCTTTATTACTGTAGCTTTGTAGTATAGTCTGAAGTCAGGGAGCCTGATTCTTTCAGCTGCGTTTTTTTCCCCTCAAGACTGCTTTGGCTATTCGGGGTCTTTTGTGTCTCCATACAAATTTTAGGATTTTTTGTTCTAGTTCTGTAAAAATTGCCATTGGTAATTTGATAGGGATTGCATTGAATCTGTAGATTGCTTTGGGTGGTATAGTCATTTTCACAATATTGATTCTTCCAACCCAAGAATATGGTATATCTCTCCATCTGTTTGTATCATCTTTAATTTCTTTCATCAGTGTCTTATAATTTTCTGCATACAGGTCTTTTGTCTCCCTAGGTAGGATTATTCCTAGGTATTTTATACTTTTTGTTGCAGTGGTAAATGGGAGTGTTTCCTTAATTTCTCTTTCAGATTTTTCATCATTATTGTATAGGAATGCAAGAGATTTCTGTGCATTAATTTTGTATCCTGCAACTTTACCAAATTCATTGATTACCTCTAGTAGTTTTCTGGTGACATCTTTAGGATTCTCTGTGTATAGTATCATGTCATCTGCAAACAGTGACAGTTTTACTTCTTCTTTTCCAATCTGTATTCCTCTTATTTCTTTTTTTTGTTTTATTTTCGGTACGTGGGCCTCTCACTGTTGTGGCCTCGCCCGTTGCGGAGCACAGGCTCAGGACGCGCAGGCTCAGCGACCATGGCTCACGGGCCCAGCCGCTCCACGGCATGTGGGATCTTCCCGGACCGGGGCACGAACCATGTCCCCTGCATCAGCAGGCAGACTCTCAACCACTGCGCCACCAGGGAAGCCCTCCTCTTATTTCTTTTTCTTCTCTGATTACCATGGCTAGGACTTCCAAAACTATGTTGAATAATAGCAGTGAGAGTGGACATCCTTGTCTTTTTCCTGATCTTAGAGGAAATGGTTTCAGTTTTTCACCATTGCAAATGATGTTTGCTGTGGGTTTTTCATATATGGCCTTTATTATGTTGAGGTAGGTTCCCTCTATGCCCACTTTCTGGAGAGTTTTCTTTTTTTATCACAAATGGGTGTTGAAGTTTGTCAAAAGCTTTTTCTGCATCTATTGGGAGGATCATATGGTTTTTATTCTTCAATTTGTTAATATGGTGTATCACATTGATTGATTTGTGTATATCGAAGAATCCTTGCATCCCTGGGATAAATCCCACTTGATCATGGTGTATGATCCTTTTAATGTGTTGTTGGATTCTGTTTGCTAGTATTTTGTTGAGGATTTTTGCATCTATATTCATCAGTGATATTGGTCTATAATTTTCTTTTTTTGTAGTATCTTTGTCTGGTTTTGGTATCGGGGTGATGGTGGCCTCATAGAATGAGTTTGGGAGTGTTCCTTCCTCTGCAATTTTTTGGAAGAGTTTGAGAAGGATGGATGTTAACTCTTCTCTAAATGTTTGATGGAATTCACCTGTGAAGCCATCTGGTCCTGGACTTTTGTGTGTTGGAAGATTTTTAAATCACAGTTTCAATTTCATTACTTGTGATTGGACTGTTCATATTTTCTATTTCTTCCTGGTTCAGTCTTGGAAGGTTATACCTTTCTATGAATTTGTCCATTTCTTCCACGTTGTCCATTTTATTGACATAGAGTTGCTTGTAGTACTCTGTTAGGATGTTTTGTATTTCTGCAGTGTCTGTTGTAACTTCTCCTTTTTCATTTGTAATTTTGTTGATTTGAGTCCTCTCCCTCTTTTTCATGATGGGTCTGGCTAATGGTTTATCAATTTTGTTTATCTTCTCAAAGAACCAGCTTTTAGTTTCATTGATCTTTGCTACTGTTTTCTTTGTTTCTATTTCATTTATTTCTGCTCTGATCTTTATGATTTCTTTTCTTCTGCTAACTTTGGGCTTTGTTTGTTCTTCTTTCTCTAGTTCCCTTAGGTGTAAGGTTAGATTGTTTATTTGAGATTTTTCTTGAGGTAGGCTTGTATTGTTATAAACTTCCCTCTTAGAATTGCTTTTGCTGCATCCCATAGGTTTTGGATTGTCGTGTTTTCATTGTCATTTGTCTCTAGGTATTTTTTTATTTCCTCTTTGATTTCTTCAGTGATCTCTTAGTTATTTAGTAACATACTGTTTAGCCTCCATGTGTTTGTGTTTTTTATGGTTTTTTTTCCTTGTAATTGATTGCTAATCTCATAGCGTTGTGGTCAGAAAAGAAGCTTGATATGATTTCAATTTTCTTAAATTTACTGAGGCTTGATTTGTGACCCAAGTTGTGATCTATCCTGGAGAATGTTCCATGTGCACTTGAGAAGAAAGTGAAATCTGTTGTTTTTGGATGGAATGTTGTATAAATATCAATTAAATCTCTCTGGTCTATTGTGTCATTTAAAGGTTATGTTTCCTTATTAATTTTCTGCTCGGATGATCTGTCAGTTGGTGTAAGTGAGGTGTTAAAGTCCCCCACTATTATTATGTTACTGTCGATTTCCTCTTTTATAGCTGTTAGCAGTTGCCTTATGTATTGAGGTGCTCCTATGTTGCATGCATATATATTTATAATTGTTATATCTTCTTCTTGGATTGATACCTTGATCATTATGTAGTGTCCTTCCTTGCCTCTTGTAACATTCTTTATTTTAAAGTCTATTTTTATCTGGTATGAGTATTGCTACTCCAGCTTTCTTTTGATTTCCATTTGCATGGAATGTCAGTTTCCATCCCCTCACTTTCAGTCTGTATGTGTCCCTAGGCCTAAAGTGGGTCTCTTGTAGACAGCATATATATGGGTCTTGTTTTTGTATCCATTCAGCAAGCCTGTCTTTTGGTTAGAGCATTTAATCCATTCATGTTTAAGGTAATTATCAATATGTATGTTCCTATTACCATTTTCTTAATTGTTTTGGGTTTGTTTTTGTAGGTCCTTTTCTTCTCTTGTGTTTCCCACTTAGAGAAGTTCCTTTAGCATTTGTTGTAGTGCTGGTTTGGTGGTGCTGAATTCTCTTAGCTTTCGCTTGTCTGTAAAGCTTTTGATTTCTCCATCAAATCTGAATGAGATCCTTGCCAGGTGGAGTAATCTTGGTCGTACATTCTTCCCTTTCATCACTTTAAATATGTCATGCCACTCCCTTCTGGCCTGTAGAGTTTCTGCTGAGAAATCAGCTGTTAACCTTACGGGAGTTCCCTTGTATGTTATTTGTCGTTTTTCCCTTGCTGCTTTTAATACTTTTTCTGTGTCTTTAATTTTTGCCAGTTTGATTACTGTGTGTCTCAGTGTGTTTCTCCTTGGGTTTATCCTGTATGGGACTCTCTGCACTTCCTGGATTGGGTGGCTGTTTCCTTTCCCATGTTAGGGAAGTTTTCGACTATAATCTCTTCAAATATTTTCTCGGGTCCTTTCTCTCTCTCTTCTCCTTCTGAGACCCCTATAATGCAAATGTTGTCACGTTTAATGTTGTCCCAGAGGTCTCTTAGGCTGTCTTCATTTCTTCCAATTCTTTTTTCTTTATTCTGTTCCGCAGCAGTGAATTCCACCATTCTGTATTCCATGTCACTTATCCGTTCTTCTGCCTCAGTTATTCTGCTATTGATTCCTTCTAGTGTATTTTTCATTTCAGTTATTGTATTGTTCACTCTGTTTGTTTGTTCTTTAATTCTTCTAGGTCTTTGTTAAACATTTCTTACATCTTCTCGATCTTTGCCTCCATTGTTTTTCCGAGGTCCTGGATCATCTTCACTATCATTATTCTGAATTCTTTTTCTGGAAGGTTACCTATCTCCACTTCATTTAGTTGTTTTATCTTGTTCCTTCATCTGGTACATAGCCCTCTGCCTTTCCATCTTTTCTGTCTTTCTGTGAATGTGGTTTTTGTTCCACAGGCTGCAGGATTGTAGTTCTAAGAGGCTTCTGCAAGTTTCCTGATGGAAGGGACTGGTGGTGGGTAGAGCTGGCTGTTGCTCTGGTGGGCAGAGCTCAGTAAAACTTTACTCTGCTTGTCTGCTGATGGGTGGGGCTGGGTTCCCTCCCTGTTGGTTGTGTAGCCTGAGGCAACCCAACACTGAAGCCTACCTGGGCTCTTTGGTGGGGCTAATGGCAGACTCTGGGAGGGCTCACACCAAGGAGTACTTCCCATAACTTCTGCTGCCAGTGTCCTTGTCCTCACGGTGAGACACAGCCACCCCCTGCCTCTGCAGGAGACCCTCCAACACTAGCAGGTAAGTCTGGTTCAGTCTCCTATGGGGTCACTGCTCCTTCCCCTGGGTCCCAGTGCACACACTACTTGGTGTGTGCCCTCCGAAGGTGGAGTCGCTGTTTCCCCCAGTCCTGTCGAAGTCCTGCAATCAAATCCCACTAGCATTCAAAGTCTGATTCTCTAGGAATTCCTCCTCCTGTTGCCAGACCCCCAGGTTGGGAAGCCTGATATGGGGCTCAGAACCTTCACTCCAGTGGGTGGACTTCTGTGGTATAAGTGTTCTCCAGTTTGTGAGTCACCCACCCAGCAGTTACGGGATTTGATTTTATTGTGATTGTGTGCCTCCTACCATCTCATTGTGGCTTCTCCTTTGTCTTTGGATGTGGGGTATCTTTTTTGGTGAGTTCCAGTGTCTTCCTGTTGATGATTGTTCAGCAGTTAGTTGTGAGTCTGGTGCTCTCGCGAGAGGGAGTGAGAGCACATCCTTCTATTCTGCCATCTTGAACCAATCTCTCTCTAGAGGACCTTTTAAAGCATGTTTAGCATCTGGACTCTAGCCCTAGGGCCATAAGATGCCTTTGAAGAGGTTTAAGCTGTGTAGGAGATGCAGGCTTTATTTTAGAAAAATCAGTCTGCCTCCTGTATGGAAGGTGACCTGGAGGGGAGGTCAATTAGGAAGGAGGCTGCTGTAGTAATTCAGGTGAGAGAAGTGCATGAGGCCTGAACCCTGGTAGCAACAGGAAAGGAGAAGCTTTCAGAATCAACAGCCGTTTAGGAGCTAGTCTATAATGGACATATGTGGGTGCTTAGCTACACATGGGGCAGAAGGGAGAGGAAGGAATCAGGGTTGACTCTTGGGTTCTGGGTTTGACAATGAGGTAGTCATTTATTTAGGTGGAGAATCAGCAAGAAAAGCAGAGTCCTCCAACCAAACAAAAGTGTTTTATTTATGGAGCTATTATTCACATACAGTAAAAGGAGCAACTCTTAAGTGTACAGTTTAATGACTCCATAGCCACATCAAGATATAGAACATTTATATCCCCCAGAAAGTTCCCTTGTGCCCCTTTCCAATTGGGGTAACCACTTTTCTCAATTCTACCCCAATAGATTAGTTTTGCCTGCTCTTGAACTTCGTAGACATGGAATAATTCAGTAAATACTGTTTTGTGTCTGACTTCTTTTGCTAAACACAATGTCTGTTAGAGTTATCCACTCCATGTTTTGCATGTATCAATAGTTTATTCATTTTTTTGGTAATCACTGACTAATATGCCATTGTTTGAACATACCACAGTTTGTTTATCCATTCTCCTATGATGGAAGTAGGTTTTTGTTGTTGTTATTGTTTGCTTTTATGTTTGTTTGTTTGTTTTGAGGAATCCAAAAGGAAAATGATTTAGAAATGAATGACAATGAAAAGATGTAACAGGGACTTCCCTGGTGGCAAAGTGGTTAAGAATCCGCCTGCCAACACAAGGGACACGGGTTCAAGTGCTGATCCAGGAAGATCCCACATGCCTTGGAGCACCTAAGCCCATGCGCCACAACTACTGAGCCTGCACTCTAGAGCCCACGAGGCACAACTACTGAGCCCGTGTGCCACAGCTACTGAAGCCTGCGCACCTAGAGGCCATGATCTGCAACAAGGGAAGCCATCGCAATGAGAAGCCCGTGCACTGCAATGAAGAGTAGCCCCCGCTCGCCGCAACTAGAGAAAGCCCGCGCACAACAACAAAGACCCAGTGCAATCAAAAATAAATTTAAAAAAAAGATATAACAGTTATAAACTCTTATGCCCTACTATATAGCATCAAAATATATAAATAAAACTATGAATAAAAGATCTCATTTACTTCAGCAAAAAAAAGAAATTTTGTAAAAATTTAGTAATAAACTCAAGAATGTGTAAGATGAATATGAAGAAAACTATAAAAATTTCCTGAAGGACATTAAAATATAGAATAAGTGGGGAGACATGCTTTTTTGGATGGAAAGACTCAATATTATAAATACGTCAATGTGTCAGTGTCAGTGGGTTTTCTGTGAAGCAGACATTGAGATGGAGTTAGGAGTACACAGGGTTTATTTGGGAGTAACATACGTGACAGATAAAAGAGAGGCAGGAGAGCCTCAGCCTGCAATGCATATCTGACAGGGTTTCAGTCAACCCAGTGATGAGTTCCAGAGCAAAAAAATGCTCATTACAAGAGTCTTACCATGGGAAGACGTGGCCAGTTCCCTGATACCCCCTCTGTACTCAGTCACTGGTGGGAGCCTTCCTGGAAAAGGCATGGCCTTGGCTTGAAAGCTGAGGAGAACCTTAAAGGTCCTAACAGCTGCAGGCTCAGCTATATCTGCACTCCATGCAGCTGTACAGCACGTTCTTTCCTGAAGCAAAACTTAAGGGGCACACCTCCAAAGCTGCCACAGTTCTCCCCAATTTAATCTGTAAATTTAATGCAGTTCCAATAAAAAATGCAAAGATGACATAATTATGTACAGGAAAAAATCCAAAGGAATAAACAGATGAATTATGAGAAATTATGAGACTTTATAAAAGTTTCTTGATACAAAGTCAACATATACAAATCTATTTTTCGGGCTTCCCCCCCCAAAAAAAGTCTATTTTTCTATATATCAGCAAGAATGAGTTAGAAAATGAAATGTAACAGGATAAGGAAACAAAGCAGAATTTTAAAAATTCAGTCATTTTCCAAAAACAGAAATATGAAGTATTGAAGTATAAATATAACAAAAAAGTAAAATATAAAGAAATTGATAACATTTTATTGAGAGACATTATACAAAGCTTAAATTAAGTGGGGCAATCTATCATCTTCATGTATTGAAAATTAAGAAATTTTAAGATAACAGACTTCCCCAAATTCATTGATAGTAAAAACAAACAAAATAATGTTTTTTTTGAGTTCTTGATAAGTTGATCATGAGGTATTTATGAAAACGCAAAGAACCAAGAGCAGTTAAGATGATTTCTGAAAAGAATAAGGATGGGTGGGTCATGCTGCTTAATATCAGAACATATTATAAATCTAGAGTAAATGGTGTAGTATTATCATAAGTAGTAGGGGAATGTATCCATGAATACAAAAAAAAAATAATGCCAATAAGGTGTGGGTTTTTTTAGGAATTGGGGTGCAATTTAACAAATTAATTCTGAAGTATGTTTGGAAGAATATGAGAGAATAATCAAGAGAATTTTTAAAATTATGACTAATGCGCTATTAAATATCAAAACCTATTAAAATAATGTAGTGTTTGAACAAGAGATACCCAAATAAATCAGTGGAATAATTAAGAGACCAACTCACATATATATGGAATTTAGAATATGATAAAAGACAAATTGTCACAGTAATGACAGAAATTTGATTATTGAATAAATGGCATTGAGAGAACAGTGTAGACCTGTAGAGGAAAAAGTAGAACACATATTTTATAAGATATTCAAAAGTAAATTACAGACATATTAAAAAATATAACAAACCTAAAACTATAAAATGGCAAAAGACAATTGTATGGGAGAATATTTTTATAATCTTGGCATGAGGAAGGTCTTTGCAAGCATGAAATAAAACTTGGAAGAAAAAAATTGGCAAGTTTGTCTATGTGAAAATTTTAAATGTTTGACAAAAGCCTTCATAAAATTTAAAACAAAGGGCAGTCTTGGAGAAAAAAATCTCTATATATATTTAACAGACATAGCTTAATACCTACAAATAATTTTTAAAAGACAACCCAGTAGAAAGATAGCCAGAGGATATGACAGGCAACTTAAAGAAGGAACAATACAAATGATAGAGATAAAAAGTGTTCAACCTCATTGTTAATAGGATAAATGAAAATCAAACAATGAGATGTAAGAGATGAAGATTTTTACCCTTCAGACAGGCAAAAGCTTAAAAGGTTAATAATATTCACACTGGCATTAAAAACGAATGAAGTGTATCTAAACAGAGAGTTATTTGTGATAATGCTTATTATTATACATTTAAGTTTTTAAAATATTTTTAAGTTTAAAAGCAACACAACAATATATACATAAAATGAATCCATTTTTGGAAAACAAACAATTTATGTGTATGTGTTTCTGGTGTGTGTGATTGCATATTTGTACAGGAAGGCCTTGAAGGTCACACATCAAACTGTTAAGAGTATTTAACTCTGGGGAAGTGTTGTGGAGAGATTTCTACATTTTACTTTATATAACTACTTGTTCAAATTTTTAAACATTAAAAAATGGCTTTAAAAATCAAGAAAAACAGTAAGAATTTTCTTTGATTCAACAGCTACACTTCTACACCTCCGCGCACCACAACTAGAGATCCTGCACGCCACAATGAAAGATCCCGTGTGCTGCAACGAAGATCCTGCATGTTGCAACTAAGACCCGACGCAGCCAAATAAATAAATAAATATTTTTTAAAAAATTGTTAAAGCAGCAACAGTTATTTATTTTGCTCACAAACCTGTGATTTGGGCAGGGCTTGGCAAGGAAAGCTCATTGGAGGGGCTCTACTGAAGGCTAACTATGCACTTTCAAGAGGGCTCACTCATATAGAGGGCAAATTGATGCTGGCTGTCAGCTGAGTTGCCTCTTCCTATACCCGTGGGCCTCCTCACAGCACAGTGGTTGGGTTCCAAGGATGTGTGTGTGTGTGTGTGTGTGTGTGTGTGTGTGTGTGTGTGAGATCATCTTTATTACTTACCTTCAGAAGTCTGTAGCATCACTTCTGCCATACTATAGTAGTCAAGACAGTCACAAAGACCCACCCAGGTTCAACCCTCTCAGGTTCAAGGGGAGGAGACTTAGGTACAACCTCTTGATGGAAGAGTGGCAAAGTTCTGGAAGAGCATGTGGGATGGAAATATTGTGGCCATTTTAGGAAGTACAATCTGCCACATTCCTGCTCTGAAACATAACTGATACAGTTAATAACAAAGTTGCTTTTCTTTTTAAACCTTAAGAATAAAAGGTTAAGCTAAAATTAAATTCAACAGAAAGTATTAAGTCCGAAAATATCTAAACAAGTAACATTTTAAAGGAATATACAAGAAAAGAAAAGGTAGACCTTTACAAGATTAATTTTTTTAAATAGAAAGCCTAAAATATAGAAGCAAATAGTTTTCTGAAGAATAAAGTTTAATACATAGGATGTGAAGGTAAAGGAAAATAACAGAGAGAAGGTAGAACTAGAACAGGAGTCCCCACCCCCCGGGCCATGGACCGGTACCGGTCCGTGGCCTGTTAGGAAACAGGCCTCACAGAAGGAGTGAGCAGTGGGCAAGCGAGCGAAGCTTCATCTATATTTACAGCTGCTCCCCATTTCTCACATTACTGCCTGAGCACTGCCTCCTGTCAGATCAGCGACGACATTAGATTCTCATAGGAGCACCAACCCTACTGTGAACTGTGCATGAGAGGGATCTAGGTTGTGCGCTCCTTATGAGAATCTAATGCCTGATGATCTGAGGTGCAGCTGAGGCAGTGATGCTAGCATGGGGAGTGGCTGCAAATACAGATTATCATTAGCAGCGGGGTTTGACTGCACAGAGACCATAAAAAATCGATTACTTGATTGGGAAGAAGAAAATATTGAAAATGTGATTGCAAATATTTAGTCTGTCTCCTTCTTTTAGAAAATTAAAGAATGGTGGGTGTGGTGGTGGGGTTCAATGGGGGATGAGGCCCCTACCCACAGCTGCTTTCCTATAGGGCCCCCCCAAGACCAAGGGCACCTGTTTTCCAGTGGCTGTCTGCTCCCCAACAGGGTGGGGTCTGCGCTGGAGGTGTGCTTCATCTCTGACGTAGAACCAAGAAGTGTTAGTGGACCCATAGAGAGAGCCCCAACCCACTGCCTCAGTAGTACACATTTTGACCAATTGAATGAATTGTCCCTGGATTAAATGGAATGTGGGGTTAGAGAGATGACGGGCAGGTGTGAGGCACTGAGGCTGAATGCCTAGAGGCTAATCCTAGCTAACACTGATGAGGGCTAGCTATATGCAAGTAGTTGTCCACTCATTTCCTGCTCATCTCAGCTCTAAGAGGTAGGTGATTTTATTGTCCACATTTTACAGAAAAGAAATCTGAGGAACAGAGTTTAATTTTTTTTTTCTTTTGCGGTACGCGGGCCTCTCACTGTTGTGGCCCCTCCTGTTGCGGAGCACAGGCTCCGGACGTGCAGGCTCAGTGGCCATGGCTCACGGGCCCAGCCGCTCTGCGGCATGTGGGATCCTCCCGGACCAGGGCACGAACCCATGTCCCCTGCATCGGCAGGCAGACTGTCAACCACTGCACCACCAGGCAAGCCCCAGAGTTTACATTTTAATCCAAGATTAAGGAGCTAGAAAGTGGAAGATATGAGACATAAATGCAGAAGTTGGATTCCAGACCATGTCCCTGGCCACTACAGTCTGATGGCTATATTTTCTCACATCCCAAGCAGCACCTTCCTACCAGTATCTTGACCCAGACCCTGATTTGCCTCTCCAACCAGGGAGCCTCCTACCCTGCACCAGAGCTGCCCCTTCACAGACAGCCTCCCAGGTGGTGGGTCCCAGGACAGATGCAGCCTTTCATCTTTCCCAGCATCTATGCCCGACCCTCCTATCATTTTGGCCATGTTAGCTTCATTCTTAGGGACCCTTGGGCCTTCTGGAAAGCCCAGCGTGTGATTCAGATTTAGAGGCTGCCCTTCCTCATGCCCCTTGTTTTTGTTGCTTCTCATCCACCCTTTCTAAGCCTTCCAGCATATGGTATCCCTGTCTCTCTTCTCCAAGCCCCTCACTCATGGACTTCTCAGATGAGGCTCTCCCTGGCTTTTCCTCTGGGCCCCAGCATAAGGTGACTCAAATTTCCAAACTAGTCCTTCCCCTTCTCGCTGTGCATTCATTGTCCTACCCCCTCTCCCCACCCCCCACCCCCACTTTTTAATTCCTGGTCAAATTCTGTGTTTTTGTATAAAATAGCTATCCGTGCAGACACCTGTCTCCCCAGTGAGACTCCAAACTCCTTGAGGGCAGGCACCGTTCCTTATTCATGTTTGCAACTTTTTCAGCACCCAGCCTGGGCCTGGCACACCTTAGACACAATGCATGTTTGTCCAGGTGACTTGCCAGAGGGGTGCAGGTTATTCTTGGCCCCACAGTTTACTTGTCACTCATCAAATGCCCTTTACTTTTTTCTTGCTTGGAGTGAAAGCACCCTTCTTTACATTCATGTAGTCATTTAATAACTGGTGTTCCAGTCTTTCCTAATCATTCCTAAATAGCAAGCTCATGAGAGTTCCAGGATCTGGGTCCATTCACCTCACTTTGCTCATTACGGAGACTCACATCATGGAAAATATTTGTGTGGAAACACTTTTGAAGACATTTAAAGGGATATTTTAACCAAATGGATTGAGGGAGCTGATGAAGCAGAAGATCTGCCTACTATCTTGCCATTTTCTAAGTTAGGAAATGCCCACCCCAATCCCACTGTTGTCCCCTTCAGGATTTGGAGGGGTGGTGGGAGAAATGTTTATAATTCTCACATCCAACACAAAATAGGGCTATAGAGATGTTTACTCTTTTATCAATCTAGTATTTTCTAAACATTAAAAAAAATCCCATTTAAAATATAGGAACATGGAGTTGCTAAAGGCTGATTCTTCCACCCTACCCCTCATCCTCCTTTATAACTTACTTTTATTTAGTTAATTTTAATAATGTAATAAGCACCCATAAACTCACTACTCAAAACAAAACCTGGCCCTTGGCAGTACTCCACATCTGACTGTGCGGTCCCCCATCCCATGCCTTCACCTTCCCTCACCCAAGGTGACTTTCCATGCTACACTAAGGTCAGGTTTGGAGTCAGGGACCTGCCTTGCTATATTACTTTCTCATCTGTTCCCATTGTCACCAATAGGGCAAATCTACTTTAGCAGGCTTAACATTTTAAAATATCCTTAAATGGCCTCACTTGGCAGAGAATAAAGCTCAGATTAAATGCTACTTCCTGTAGGATAATTTTCTATGTTTAACAGGAGCTCAAATATAGCTGAGATATTATTCATCTTGAAGCCATCACCCACTAATTTGGATATAACTTCTTTTGTCATATTCCAGAAATTCTTCTCTCTAGGATAGGACCAGGGCCGCTGACTAAGAGATCCCCACCCCACACTCCCTGCCCACCTCCTCTCCAATACCGATTAGTGTTTTTCCCTCAGCCTCTGCCATGGGGCATAATGGCTCCTGAGTGACAGTCTCCATCTAGGCTCATAATTTAGAGACTTTAGAGGCTGCTGCATGGAGTGACACATACTGCCATTAGTCACTCCTCCCAGCACTGAGTTAGTATCATGTTTCACAGGTACAGACACCAAGTAGGAGTCATAAGACACACACCCAGACTTGAAGAGGGGATAAAAAGAATGATACATTTTGTGGAACCCTTCTTGGGGAGAGGGTCTCTTAGAATAAAAATGAATCCTGGGATATAGAAAACAAACGAATGGTTACCAGTAGGGAGAGGAAATGGGGGAGGGACAAGATGGGTGCAGGGGATTAAGAGGTACAAACTACTATGTGTAAAATAAATAAGCTACAAGGATATATTGTACAGCACAGGGAATATAGTCAATATTTTATAATAACTGTAAATGAAGTATAACCTTTAAAAATTGTGAGTCACTATGTTGCACACCTGAAACGAATATAATATTGTCAATCAACTATACCTCAATTTAAAAAATGAATTCTGGGAGATGATTTGAATTAGCAGGATAAAGCCCTGTTTGTCTTACAGATGTTTTACTCTGAAGAATCTGCAAGACCTAAAGTTATCTAGACTTGAAGTGCTATATGGAGGCTCCATCTGCCACCAAGACAATGCAGTCTCTAAGACATTGACCACAAGGGGCTCTGTCAGAATGGAACCAGAACCTGAAACCTGTGGGTAGGGTGAGGGTGGGGGTGGGGTGGGATAGGTGGGAACAGAGGAGTAGAAAGAGAAGAGGGAGGGAACCAGGGAAAGGAGGGCCTTGGGACTTCCCACCTAAGGCTGATTCAGTCTGCACTGAAGGACTGTATTAAGGAAAAAGTAAGGACATGTTTATCATTCTCTGGGTTCTTGGTGTCATCATGGCTGGCCACAGGAAAGATTGTTTCTTTCTGGTCAAGACATTGAAGGACATAAGAACAGGGTGACATAAGGAAGATCATAAGCATGGGCAAAGGTTTGGGTTGGTTCCTGCAAGCCAGAGCTCTTCTAAGATGTTGAGCTAGTGGATATGGCTTACGATGGGCCCTGTGCTAGGGAGCTCTGTAGGTGGTACCCAGCCCACAATTGCTCCTTGTCTGAGAGCTGCCCCCAAATCATAGCAGCATGGCCCAGCAACCAGATCTGTGTTCTTTAAATCTTCCCCGAGGTAGGTGATTGGTCCAGAGGAGAACAGTTCTAGGTTGGGCCAATTGTATCTTACCTTCTGATAGGATCTGTAATGTGAAACAGAGAGACACATGGATGGGAGTCCCTAGAGCCAAGTCACATCAGTGGTGATGTTGTAGAGCGAAACGGATCCTTCAGCCTCAGTCAGGCTTTCAGGCCAACATCTTTTTATTCATTTATTTAGCTGCAGCAGGTCTTAGTTGCCGCATGCGGGATCTTTGTTGCCCCATGCAAGTTCTTCATTGCGGCATGTGGGATCTTTTTTACTTGTGGTGTGCGGGGTCTTTTTTAGTTGTGGCATGTGAACTCTTAGTTGCAGCATGTGGGATCCATTTCCCTGACCAGGGATTGAACCCGGGCCCCCTGCATTGGGAGCGCAGAGTCTTAGCCACTGGACCACCAGGGAAGTCCCCAGGTCAACATCTTGACTTTAACCACCCGAGACTTTCACCAGAGCCAGAACCACCCACTTAAGCTACCGCTGAATTCCTGACCCATAGAAACTGTGTGAGATAATGTTTTTTGTTGTTTCAAGCTGCTAAGTTTTTGGGTGATTTGTTATACACCTAAGTACATATGTATATACATCTAAGATGTATCAACTAGGAACGTTTTTGGCAGCAATTAACAGAATGCCTGACCACAGTAAATCTTGAGGACATTTAGAGGTATGAGTTTCCTAGAGCTGCCATAATGTCCCACAACTCGGGTGGCTCAGAACAACATAAAGTTGTTGTCTCACCAGTCTGGAGGCCATAAGTCTAAAATCAAAGTGTCAGTGGGGCTATCCTCCCTCTGAAGGAGCTAAGTAAGGATTTGATCAGGTTTCCTCCCGGCTTCTGATAGCCTCAGGCATCCCTTGGCTTGTAGATGGCTGTCTTCTCCTTGTGTCTCTTCACATTGTATTCCCTCTGTGTGTGTGTGTCTTTGTGTTCAAATTTTCCCTTTTTATAAGGACAACGGTCATATTGGATTAGGGCTCACCCAGATGACTTCATTTTAACTTGATTACCTCTGTAAAGACCCAAAGAAGATCACAATCTGAGGTACTGGGAGTTAGGACTCCAACATATATTTTTCCTGGAATATAAAATTTAACCCAAACAAATGTTTACATATCAAGAAGTCTGGAGGCAGGTCTCAGGACTTGTGTGGCATTCATTAGTGTAATTCCTAACCTTTGACCAAGGAAAATGAAATGACTTCTCTGATCAATAAAGCTGAGTAGAATAATCTGAGTACCTGTTTTACTCCAGCTTTTTTCCCTCATGGCAGTCAGCTGCCAGCAGAAAGGTCATGTGTTCTTCAATGCTATTTCTCATGACAAATGTTATATGGGAATGTGCCTTGCCCCTGGATGAGCCTTCAGTTTTGGAATGTGCAATCTCAGAAACTTAGGCATCTGATACACTGGCCAGAAACATTTAGAAACAACCTAAGAGTGGATGTGGAGGAAAAAAATATTCATATGGAAAAGGTTTTGGTGGGCCATGATGTGTGCTTCGTCTTGTACTCTAGTTATGGATGTTTGTTAAAGGAGGAAGGACTTTTTCTGCAGCTCGTTTTTTAATTTTATACCCAGGTGACAGGCTTTTAGCAGCCTATATGGTATTTAGCTCTTAAAGTGACTGTAACTGACGGAGGTTTTGTCTGTAGCTGAGTGACTGTTTCAATGGAGCAGTGGTTCTCAACCTTGAATGTGGATAGAATCGCCCAAAGGGCTTGTTAAAACACACTTCATTGTTCTCGTTCCCCCAAAGGAATACTCTGAGGCAGGGTTTTTCCACATGGCCTACCTGGAAGATATCCCGTATGGCTGAGCAACGAGCCATGTTTCCTGTGAAGCTGTGGCCAGCTTGCTAGTGCAGCAGCTTGGGTTTTCTCCCCTCCTTACCTGCCTTGCTTCCCATTTTCCCTCACTCTTGGTGCCCTGGGCTTGTCTCTCTCAGTAAAGCGCTAGCACATAAGCTTTGCCTCTGGGTTGTTTGCTAGGCAACCGGGGCTAAGAAAGGGCAGAAAGGGAAGTGGAAATTAAGGGATTATATGTAGGTGGATTCTCCCCACAGAAATGACTTAACACAAAAGTCATAGCTTTTAGCAAAAGAGCCCCTATCAAGTCTGAACACCCTGTAAGCCTGGGCTCAGCTGGGGATGTGGGGACTAGAGTTTGGATTTCCCATTTGTGTCCCAGTGGGAACCAAGAGCAAGAGATCAGACTCCTTCTGGTCTATAGCTACCAAGATATGTAACCCTGGGAAATTCACGTAGTTTCTTTGAGTCACAATTTTATCAAATCACAGGTGCTGAGAAATGAAGGCTCATTTTACAAAAAGGTATGTGTAGTGTGAAGAGCACTGGACTGAGAACCAAGAGAGGTTGCTAGACTTTCTGAGCCTTAATTTCTACCTCTATAAAGCAAGGTGGTACAACAATGCAACCAGAAACCAGAGGAAGAAATAAAATATTAACCTGCACATAAAATAAAAACAAAACCAAAAATGAGGTGGCAGGAATAAATAAACTTCAAGACTTCTCACTCTATATTGTGAAATTAAAGATTTTGAGACCTGGGGTCATAGCATGAAGAAATTGGGAACTAAACCTGCTTTTCCCTGCCCCCAATCTGGGATTCCAGTCTTACTGCTTGAGACTTGAATGTGCTCACTGTCTTTGACTTTTTAGCTCTGCTCTCCTCTTGACTCTTTGGGGTTGGGCTATGTAGGTTTGGGACTATGTGGGATTTGAGGTTGGACTAAGTGTTTCAAGACCTTCCCAAACCTGTGGGGACATTGTTTATAACACTGTATACTTTGGGTTTTGTTTTGTTTTGTTTTTGACATGGACCATTTCTAAGGTCTTTATTGGATTTGTTACAATATTGCTTCTGTTTTATGTTTTGGTTTTTTGGCCACAAGGCATGTGGGGTCTTAGCTCCCTGACCAGGAATCGAACTTGCACCCCCAGCATTGGAAGGCAAAGTCTTAACCACTGGAGGACCAGGGAAGTCCCTAACACTGTGTACTTTGGAAAGAGCTTTTAAATATATTATCTGGCCAGGACCTGACAGTCTCCTAAGAACTACATATTTATATCTACTTTCCAGATGAGAAATTGACTCTGGGAAGAGTTAAGGACTCAAAGTCCCAAGGCTGGTGAGTTAGGGGCAGAACTGGGTGAGAATCCAGGTCACCTGACTTCCAGCCACAGGCTGTTTACTCACAAATATAGAGGGTTCTGGGGAGAAATACAGTGGCTCAATGAGGGGAAGCAAAATGTAGTAGGAAGGAGTTGAAGTATGGCTCAAAGGAGAAGAAAAGAGGAGGGGTTTCCCTGCCTGGTTCCTCTTCCCTGCTGTCAAGCCAGGTTAATGCCTCTGTTTTCTTTCAATCACCTCTTTATTACTGTAGAAGCCATATGGGCTCATCATAAGTGATTCCATTAGAACAGAAGGATAGAAAGTAACATGTCAAACTCTTCTGCTCTCACCCATCTCAAGAGTCCTCTCAGAATGTCTCAAGTGTCTGGATTAGTGTTGCCACCTTTCCATGGTCCTTGGAATGGGTCATGTACTCTTCAAATGTTTGTGAAAATATTGAGGTTCATCCCACATGTCCCCTACTTCAATTTGGGGTGGGATTTTAGAGTTCGGATCATAGCACATGTCCCTTATCCATCCTGGGATTCCCTCAGCTACACGTGGAAGTGGGAAACACAGCATCACATGAGTAATAGTGCACAAGTAGATGTCACCTGTAAGAAACAGGGCTTAGTTCTGAAAATCTAGGAGGGGCTTCCTATGCCCTCTCTTCTAAACTGAGAAAAATTGAACCTGCAGAGCCTACACACTCCCCTCCCTCCCACAGATCCAGGCAGACAAGACAGAACAGGATGGTTGACTAGAAGGACAGCCAAACCTGCTCTCTCACTGCATGAAAGCAGGGAGTGGAAGAAAGAGTACAGCCCAAACTCTCACCTGTTACAAAATGCGGTCACTCTGCCCACCGGTGAAACATGGCTCAGGAATGTCCTAGGCTTTGGGCAACTCCTCCTCCCTCAGAAATGACTATAATGTGGTATTCCCTCCCTTACGGGCAAAAATGGACATAGGAGTAAAATAGTAGAAATATCCTTGTTTTACATATAACTGAAGGTTCCCCTTTTGGGAAAAAAAAGTGACACTTTATTTAGGGCACAATCCTTACAACAGCCCCACTTAAATGTACAAATTACACTTTGAGCAGAATATATTAACACCTACTGTATTAGGGATTGGGAATCAGAGATAACAAAGATGTAATTCCTCCTCTCAAGGAGCTTACAATCCAGAATGGGAGACAGACACCCACCTAAATGAAATAAAGTTCTATAATAATAACAATGACAATAGCTAAATGTCCATGGAACAATTACTCTGTATAGGTATTATGCTGACCACATTACATGTTTTATCTTGTTTAGTCTTCACAACAATCACACTAAGGTAATTTTAGCATTCTCAGTTTTCAGGTGAGGGAGCTGAGGCTTAAAGAAGTTAAGAGCTTGCCCAAGTCCACACAGATAGCCTGAGGCAGAGCCTGGAGTCACACCGAGTTCTGATTAAAGTCTCTGTGTGCAACCACTACAGGATGTTCCTACAACAGAGGACAACACGGGTGTTACAAGAGCCCAGGGAAGAGCAGTCACCCTGATTGCTGGGGTCAGGGGAGGATCACAGAGAAGCTCACACATCACTCTGTGAACGCTTGAGCACCTATTAGGGACCAGCCAGTTAAATTAGGGCAGAAAGAGGGAGCATTAGTAGGTCAGGTCTGCACAGGATATCTCAGTGGGAGAGGGAGGGGAGGAGGATGCTGAAAGGGGCAAGAGTAGTGGAAAGGGGTGAAACGAAGGCTGAACTTCACAAGTATATATCATTAAGCTCATTCACCTCAAGGTTAATGCAGAAATGTTCAATAATGACCACTATTGAGGCTGGTTGATATAAAAATATTTATCTTTGAGGAGAACGCAAATGAAAATATCTAAGAGAGGAGGGAGGGGGAGACATCAGGGCATCAGGAGCCGGAATCTCAACCATCTGGAATCCTACTGAGATTTGGCGGCCCATTCCAGAGTCTCAGGTATCTTGCCAAAATATTTTTGAAAGGAGAAAAAAAAAATAATGTTGCCTGCTATAATAATGCACTGGAAACTCCTCACATTGACATTTACAGATTTCCTGCCAATGACCCAGAGAGCATATAATGGATGCATAGCGAAGGCAGCAAGGGGGAAAAAAGCAACTGAGTGATTGAGTTGTGCCTCCTTGGGTTTTTATTATCATTGCTGCCTTTAGCCATATGCTTTTCAAAGGCACTGACAAGCCTGGACCAATTTCAAAGGAATTCCTAAACCCAGATTTCAAAATCATCATTGCATCTCCGGATTGTCAGTGCTCTGTACAGGAAACACAAATTTATGTAAGTTCTTAAATGTTTCCCCTAAATGTTGATCAGCCTCTCCTGTCAATACATGAGATACCTCGGATGTTGAAATAGATGCCAATAAATTGCTAATCCAGCTTATTGCCAAGTAATGAAAAGCATTTCTCTTCCTTGGAATAGGATGTCTTACCACTTGAGTGGCTTCCAGAAGCTGCATAAAAAAAGGAATAAGATGGTTTCCTTTTTAGCCTGGTTGTTCCTTACCACCCCCACCCCCACTGCCACTCTTTAAAGTGGAATGAAAACAGATTCAATCTGGTGGGAACGGTGGTTTTTAAGTACAGGATGGACTCTGTGCTGCAGCTGTCATCCAAGACTTTTGTCATTCTTTGCCACCACTGGATATCCTAAGTGGTATGGTTCTCCACTCATTCCAGGTCTTTCCCTATCCATTTTCTTGTCCCCCTTCTCCATACCAATTTTGCTCAATCTTACGAACAGAAAAATTAAACCAGAGGCTGATAAGTTAGGTGGTTGATGAGTCAGGAACAGAGTCTGGGAGAACCCACAACCAAGTGGGACTCTGGAACACTGCAGTGTCCCTGACACCACCTCCATCCCAAAGGACAGCATGCTGCTTTGCAAGAATGATGGTGTCATACTCAAGGCTCTGGAGAACTAGAAGCCACAAGTACACTGGGTATTTTGGTAAGATTTGTGTGAAGAGAGCAAAGCAAAGGGATAAATCCTGTGAAAATACAGAAGTCTTTTACTTTAGAGAAATTCTTGGATGGAGGGAGTGTGCAGAAATCTGGGTTATTTTGGGATATTCCATCCAAAGTGAAAGACAAGTTGCTTCACCTTGTGCCTCATCACTGAGAAGAAGACCAATGTTTCAAAGACACCCTTGAATTTTGGAGGCAGCATAATAATATTTTAACTCTCTGCTCCACACCACTAATTGGATAACACAAAATACTCCCAAGGAACCAATACAAAATCACATTCAGCACCTTGATATGAAAGCATGGGACTATTAAATTCTTTTCCTGAACACATATTGTGTGTCAGGCATTTTTCTAAGTATTTTATTCATGTAGTCCTCACAGGGCACACATGTTGTATGGCAGAGCAAGTATTTGAACCCAAGCATGTGGCTCCCAGGTCCATTGTTCTTAACTACCATGTTCTATTGTTTTCATTTTCAGAGCTGCTAGTTAATCTTGGAGACTGCAATTTCCAGGTGATGCCCATTCCTCATCTAGTCTATCATAATTCCAGGATTCTTTGACCTATGAAATGAATGATAAATTTAACTACTGCCTACACACCCACTTAGAATAGTGAGAGGTAAGAATGAGTAAGAGGACAAAATTTGCCATAAATAATATTTTAAAGGAAAGGAAAAGGAGATAGTAATTATTCAAACTTCAAATACTCAAGAAGCAATACATAAGTATACAATTAATTAAGAATATGGTATCTACACATATTTGTCCCATTTTCTTCACTACCACAATTGGGGAAGTATATAACCTCTAGGATTTAAGGATGAATCCAAAAGCCTATAACTTCTAAAACAATATTTTTTCAGCGTTTTCCTTCAGAATTCTAACGTCAGATAAAGAAGTGCTTCTTGTTCATGTCTCACACAGCCTTGAGTACTTTAAAGCTCTGGTGTGATTCTTCCTTTGGCTGCACTTAACATTCTAACCATGTGAGAACATACTTTGCTCCCAGCCCTGAGCTACCTCCTCAACTTCTTCTTTCACTCTTCAGTAAATGGAGGGTCCCCAAAGTCAAGTTCTCAAGGCTTATTTTGTAGAACTCTCAAATGTGGTAGAACAAAATTTTCCTCTTATTATTTATTTATTTATTTATTTATTTTTGCAGTACGCGGGCCTCTCACTGTTGTGGCCTCTCCCCTTGTGGAGCATAGGCTCCAGACGTGCAGGCTCAGCGGCCATGGTTCACGGGCCCAGCCGCTCCGCGGCAAGTGGGATCTTCCCGGACCGGGGCACGAACCTGTGTCCCCTACATCGGCAGGCAGACTCTCAACCACTGTGCCACCAGGGAAGCCCCCTATTATTTTTTAATCCCCCACTGCCCTCTAAAGATGATGGGGTCTTTTGTTTGCTAGGTTCAAATGAAGTCATCATCCTTAGTATAATAAGAATATACATATATACTTCTACATTCTTGAGGATAGAATGTAAATGCTGGGAGGGGTATAGATATGCAATTTTATTTGTTTTTCCTTTTTCTTTTTTTGGCCGCACCACATGGCATGCAGAACTTCCCCGACCAGGAATTGAACCCATGTCCCCTGCATTGGAAGCACAGCATCTTAACCACTGGACCACCAGGGAAGTCCTAGATATGCAGTTTTAGATACAGAGGCTAGAAGAGAAAAAATTTACAGTGTTTACAGAATGAGGAACTATAAAATAGAAATAACAATAATTTCCAGATGTAGGATTGTTTTGAGGGCTAAATGAGATAATTTAAAGTGTTTGGGTAATAATATCATTTATATGTGGAATCTACAAAAATGGTAGAGATGAACTTATTTGCAAAGCAGAAATAGAGTCACAGATGTAGAGAACAAACATGGTTACCAAGGATGGGGGAATGAATTGGGAGATTGGGACTGACATATATACACTACTGTGTATAAAATAGATAACTAAGAAAACCTACTGTATAGCACAGGGAACTCTACTCAATGCTCTGTGATGACCTAAATGGGAAGGAAATCTAAAAAAGAGTGGATAGGGACTTCCCTGGTGGTCCAGTTGTTAAGAATCCGCCTCCAATGCACGGGATGCAGGTGTGATCCCTAGTTGGGGAACTAACATCCCACACGCAGCGGGGCAACTAAGCCCACATGCTCTAGGGCCTGCACACCACAACTAGAGAGAAGCCCATGCACTGCAACCAGAGAAGCCTGTGTGCCACAAGGAAGAGCCTGCATGCCACAGCGAAGATCCCACTTGCCTCAACTAAGACCCAAAGCAGCCAAATAAATAAATAAATATTCAAAATTAATAAATAATAAAAAGAGCGAATATATGTGTAGGTATGACTAATTTACTTTGCTGTACAGCAAGAAGCTAACACAGCATTGTAAAGCAACTCTACTCCAATTAAAAAACGTGTCTGGGTACAGTTCTCAGCACAGAGCTAGGGGTGAACCAATGTTGAAATGTTTTGCACTGCTATCGTTGTTGCTGCTGTTGCTATTGTTATATATTGCTGTTGAAAAAATATGCTAATGATAGAAATAGAATCAAGAAGAGAATCAAAATAAGAACTAGACAAATGTTTGGAAGTGTTATTTGCAGTACTAATTTAAACATAGAGATAGAAATAAACACAAAAATCTAAGGTTATCAGATGAAATGTATGCATTATAAACCTTGACAATGGAAAATAAAATAATATGTACTAAAAGTCAGGGAATAGGAAGAAGTATAAAAATACTAATTTATTTTAGGTGTGTCTCTAGAATATAGCATACAGTTGGCTTTTGCTTGGTAAGCCAACCTGAAAGTCTTTTTGTCTTAATACCTAAATTCTGCTCATTTACATTAATTAATATGCTGTGTTTCGCTTTGTTTCTGTAACATTTTGGTTTTCAGTGCTTTTTAGCTTTAAAAATATTTTGCTCTGTTTGCTTTGTTTTCTTTTTCATTGCAGTTTTAACTGAGATAATTGTAGATTCACATGCGCTTGAAATAATACAGAGAAATCTCATGTACCCCTTATCCAGTTTCCCTCAATGGTAATGTTCTCCAAACCCTAGTACAATATCACAACCAGGATATTGTCACTGATACAACCACCAATCTTATTCAGCTTTCCTCAGTTTTATGAGTGTGTGTTCCTTCTAATAATTTGTAAATTAAACATTTTTATTCTAGTTTTTAGCTTTGTAATTTTAAGTAACTATCTTTTAAAAATTGATATTAATTGACATGTAATGTCTGAGTTTTAGGTGTATAACATAATGGTTTGATATATGTATATATTGCAAAATGATTATGAGAATAATTTTAGTTAACATCCATCACCCCACACATTTACAAAACATTTTTCTTGAGATGAGAACTTTTAAGACCTATTCTCATAGCAACTTTCAAATATACATACAATACAGTGTTGTTAACTGTGGTCACCATGCTCTACATTATATCCCCATGACTTGTAACTGGAAGTTTATACCTTTTGACCACCTTCACCCATTTTGCCCACCCCACAGCCCTACACCTGCCTCTGGCAACCATCAGTTTGTTCTCTGTAAATATGAATTCAGTTTTTAAAAATTTGATTTATTTTTACTTTTAAAAATTAATTATTTTATTTTATTTTTAAAGGGCTCTTTTTTAAAATATAAATTTATTTATTTATTTTTGGCTGCCTTGAGTCTTTGTTGCTGTGCAAGGGCTTCCCCCATCTGCGGTCATTCCTCGTTGCAGTGCGCAGACCTCTCATTGAGGTGGCTTCTCTTGTTGTGGACCATGGGCTCTAGGCGCACAGGCCTCAGTAGTTGTGGTTTTCGGGCTCAGTAGTTGTGGCTCGTGGGCTCTAGGGTGCAGTAGTTGTGGTGCATGGCCCAGTTGCTCTGCGGCATGTGGGATCTTCCCGGATCAGAGCTTGAACCCGCATTGGCAGGCGGACTCCCAACCACTGCGCCACCAGGGAAGCCCCAATTAATTTATACTTTTGGCTGCACCGCACAGCTTTCAGGATCTCAGTTCTCTGACCAGGGACTGAACCTGGGCCACAGCAGTGAAAGCCTGGAATCCTAACCACTAGGTCACCAGGGAACTCCCAAATTCAGTTTTTTTAGATTCCACATATAAGTGAGATCATACAGTATTTGTCCTTCTCTCTGTCTGATTTCATTTTACATAAAGACCTCAAGGTCCATTCATGTTGAAGCAAGTGGCAGGATTTCTTCTTTCCATTGTGTGTATCTTTATCCATTCATCTGTTGATGGACACTTAGGTTGTTTGCATGTCTTGGCTATTGTAAATAATGCTGCAATGAACAGGGAGATGCAGATATCTTTTCGATAGTGATTTCATTTCCTTCAAATCATATCAACTCTAGTGAAGGGAAGTCCATATTGTTGAGTTCATACATAGTATCCATCCCGGCCACTAGGACTACTTTGTTCAGGTGCCCATGCTCTGGACTGCATTCTAGGCACCTGCTATCCATAGAAATTTTCTGTTTCTCCACTGAGTTCCATGAGCTACTACTTTCCTTTCTCCCAATGTTAACTGAAATCTTTTGGGTCACCTCAAATCTATAGGGTCACCCTATATGAGGGCAACCTCATATAGGGACCCTATATGAGGGGTCCTTCCCATATAGGGTTGCTGTAATCTTCCACTGACTTTTATTACAGCATATGTCATTGTTAGGAAGTGTTCCAGAGGATCACTTGTGTTCCAGACATAGTCTTCTCTTATTCAATGTTGTGGCAGTGTTCCTATTTCTCTTTGATAATACTATTTCCCTTTGGTAATCCCCAGCCAAACAGTAACCTCCTTTTTGTCCTGTTAATCCAGGTGCATAAGGAGCACAAAATGGTCAGGTGACAGTTTCGACTTTCGGTTCAGGAACCCTTGTTTTGTCCAATGGTGGAAACACTAATTCCTTGGGTACAAAGACCTCTTAACCAATAGGACCCAAAATTGAAGGAACAAGAAGCAAACATTTAGATTTAATATTGAAAAGTAACACTACCACTTTCATCCCTTTGGCTCTCAGATCCATGTATTCTGACTGTAGGGGAAAGAGCAATGTATATTAGTTACTAGTTCAGAGCATGTATAGCACCCACCCCTTTCCCCTGACTGCCCCAGTTTTTTGCCAGCCAGTTCAGTAACTGAGTCTTAATTGAACAGTTAACCATTCTATATGTTCAGCTCTTTCTGGATGATGAGGTACATGACAAGACCACCAATTTCTGTCTGTATTAGCCTATTGCCTTCTCTGCTAGCTAGAAACAACGTTGTGCAGAATACCATTCCCAGGAATAAGGCATCCAGTAATTTCAAGGATGGTGTTTGTAGCAGAAGCATGATAAGTAAGAAAGGCAAATCCATATTTAGAATAAATGTATATTCTAGTATAGACAATACCCTGGCAGGGATCCAATAAAATCAATCTGCCACCAGGTGGCTGGCTGGTCTGCTCAGGTTATATTACCATATTAGGTGCTCACCATTGGTTGGTTTGGTTGGTTGGTTTTGTTCTTTTTTCTCCCCAGCTTTATTGAAATATGACTGACATATAACATTGTGTAAGTTTAAGGTGTACGACATGATGATTTGATACATGTACATACCGTAAAAATGATTACCACAATAAAGTTAGTTAACATATTTACCACCTCACATAATTATCATTTTTTGTATACATGTGTATAATATTTCTTTATCCATTCACTCATCAATGACACTTAGGTTGTTTCTATGTCTTGGCTATTATGAATAATGCTGCAGTAGAACATGGGGGTGCAGATAACTCTTCAAGATAGTGATTTCATTTCCTTCAGATATATACCCAGAAGTGCAGTTGCTGGATCATACAGCACTTCTATTTTTAATGTTTTGAGGAACCTCCAGCTCCATACAGTTTTCCATAGTGGCTATACCAATTTACGTTCCTATCAACGGTGCCCAAGGATTCTGTTTACTGCACATTCTTGCCAACATTTATTTCTTGTTTTTTTGTATTTATATTACTATCTTAATTTTCTATTTTTCTAAATAGTCTATTAATTCCTCACTATGAGCAATGGTGAAATTAGTATATTTCTACTTCCTTCCCATTTCCTCTACTCTCCCCCCTCCTAATTTTAATTGATAGTTTTATTTTCATAGAGTTAAATTTTGTATTGTTAAATATACTTCTCTCACTTGATTTGGCAGCTCTGTAGCCCAAGCTATTAAAGATGAAGAAACACATTTATGCTGCAATGTATTTATACTTTATCCTACCTTTGTGCCCCCTTTTCATCTGAACTTTTGTCAGTTAGATCATTTCCAGATCATTTCTAATCTGCTCTTCAGCCATATTCACTGCATGTGTTTTGTCTTGGTCTATAGTAATATACATCCAATGCTCTCTGCCAGTTCTTTTGTTGCAGCTTTTCCATCATCCCTTGTTAGGCCCAAGTTTATACTCCAATAGAATCCTCCATTTGAACACATAGGAATTCTCAGAATTCTTTTATGTTCGAAGCTGTTTATCTGTTACCTATGTACTTGAGTGACAGTTTGGCTTGGAGTGAAATGTCATGTTTATTTTCCTTGAGGTTTTCCTGATTCTTCACTCTTTCAACAGCATTTAAAAAGTTGTGGTGAAGTCACATGAAAATCAAGTTATTATTCTTGAAGAGAGAGAGAGAAGAAATGAGGAAAGAGGACTGAAAAATAAAAAAGGTTATTTTTTAAATTTTCATTTATTTTCTTTTTGACTGCATTGGGTCTTCATTGCTGCCTGCGGGCTTTCTCTATTTGCAGTGAGCAAAGGCTACTCTTCCTTGAGGTGCGCGGGCTTTTCACTGCAGTGGTTTCTCTTGCTGTGGAGCACGGACTCTAGGCGTGTGGGCTTCAGTAGCTGTGGCATGCGGGCTCAGTAGTTGTGGCTCATGGGCTCTAGAGTGCAGGCTCAGTAGTTGTGGTGCACAGGCTTAGTTGCTCCACGGCATGTGTGAACTTCCCGGAGCAGGGATCGAACCCGTGTCCCCTGCATTGGCAGGCAGATTCTTAACCACTGTGCCACCAGGGAAGCCCCCAAAAGAGGTTATTTAATAATATCAATAAAGAAAAAGACGTCATTAAAAGGAATAAACAAAAAGAAAGTTGGGTAGCAATCTTTGTGTCTCATGAAATATCAGTAGATTCCTAGACAAATATAATAATAACAGACAAAGAGTATCATTGTATGCTGGGAAAAGGAACCACAGGACAAGGACATATAACCATCATGAACATGTATGCAGCAACATAGCCTCAAAATATATAACATAACAACCGACAGAACACTGAGAGAAATAGATTACCAATTATCATCAGAGATTTTAACTACAAGTTGATAGATCAGCAAGCAAAAAATTAGCAGAGATATGGAAAATCTGAATATCATTAATATTGAGCTGCTAAGTTTATATCAAACTCTACACTAAACAGAGAATGTATTCTTTTTTTAGTATATGTGTAATATTTATAAAAATTTACCATATACTAGACAACAAAGTAAATCTTAAAAAATTCCATAGAATCAATATCACACAGACTATTTTCTGTAAAGGACCAGATAGTACTAAATATTTTTGTCTTTGCAGGCCAGACGGTATCGGTCTTAACTACTCAACTCTCCAGTTGTAACACAAAAATAGCCATAGATAAGTGAGTCGGTGTGTTCCAGTAACATTTTTTTACAAAAAAAAAATGGTGCTGGACAAATATGAAGCATGGACTTTAGTTTGCTGACCCCTGGTGTAGGCTAATAAGGACATCCTAGAGGGTAATAATATAATCTGTGGCTTAGTAATCCTACTCTGTATATATATCACAAAAGAATTCTCACACAAACTCATAAGGTGGGGGGGGGCATATCTGGAGATTTCAATGCTCTCTGCAGGGATTTGGAGGCAATCTAATGTTGACTTCTGGGGAGTTGGATAAGTAAAATGCACTGGACATACCCTAGGGAAGACTATGTAGCATGTAGAAGCAAGAGACTGGATGTGCCCAAGCAACACGAATATAATACTAATAACAGAGTGCTGAGTCAAAAACATGAGAAACAGAATGAGGTCTAAAACAAAATAATAATTTAAAAAAACTCTTAATAAATTAGGAATATGGGATTAACATGTACAGACTACTCTACATAAAATAAATAAGAAACATAGATTTCTGTATAGCACAGGGAACTATATTTTCTGTACAGCTCGGGGAACTATCAATAGCTTATAATAACCTATAATGAAAAAGAATCTGAAAAAATATATATAACTGAATCACTGCTAAAACCTGAAACTAACACAATATTGTAAATCAACTATTCTTCAATAAAAAATACACATAACAAAAACACATGTTTTGTGAGATGTATGAAAAATGTATGTCATACATGTGTATATGTTAAACACATCTGAATGTGTTGTACACACATTATACATGTATGTTACATATGATGTATGTTTACATATCTCTCTCTGTGTATAAAGGATACATTATAAATTCATTTAAATACTTGCCTGTGTGTGTATGGGGGTAGATAGGCTTTGGGGAAAGAGCATAAAAAAAGAACAAACTAGAAAGTGCTTTGCCCAGAACAAGCATGATAATGGCCATGGATTATCTCCGCATCTGAGGTCCAAGATGTTACAGATCAGTTGTAGAGTGTTTTCAACTACTTATACTCACTTCTCTTTGAGTGCATTGTTGTTTCACTGTCTTCCCATTTAGCAATTATAGTTTGATAATTACAGTTTAAACAGTGTTATAATGTTGTAATTTATCTTTTGATAATGTTTTGGTATAGCTACTTTTGCAAAAGCATTACTTGTCTATGACTTGTATCTAGTTAGAACCATATAATCAATTGCTCTAATTGATTTGACTCCTCATGTTACACTGCAATCAAGAAAATATTGCCCAAGTATGCATAGCCCCATGAACAGTATGAAACAAAAATGTTCAAATTTTAAAACTTGGATGTACACTTTAAGTATCTTACACTTTTATTTGTCAATTATACCTCAATAAAGCTGAAAAAAGCTTGATTAAAATCTTATCATCAATCAGGACTTCCCTGGTGGTGCAGTGGTTAAGAATCCACCTGCCAATGCAGGAGACACGGGTTCGATCCCTGGTCTGAGAAGATACCACATGCCGCGGAGCAGCTAAGCCCATGTGCCACAACTACTGAGCTTGCACTCTAGAGCCCACGAGCCACAACTACTGAGCCCGTGTGCCACAACTGCTGAAGTCCATGCACCTAGAGCCTGTGCTCCACAACAAGAGAAGCCACAGCAATGAAAAGCCTGTGCATCGCAACAAAGAGTAGCCCCCGCTCGCCACAACTAGAGAAAGCCCAAGCGCAGCAATGAAGACCTAACACAGCCAAAAATAAATAAATGAAATTTAAAAATCTTATCAATCAAATTGTACTTAATTTTAAAATTTATTGTACATATTTGTCTTTGTTGTACTCAATGACTAAAACATATAAGCTACTATTAAAGACTTTGAAATAGATATTACCATCCATAGCAAGTGAAATTGCTCCTGAGAATTCTTTCAAAAACAGATTTGGCTTGAGGGTTGAACTTATTTACTATCCCAGTCTAGGGGAAAGGATCTCACATTTATAGAGCAACTACCGTAAGCCAAGCACTATACATGTGTTATTTCAATTAATACTCACAACAAGTCTCTAAAGTAGGCAGTATAATCCCATTTTATAGATGGAGAAACTCAGGTTCATATAAATCAAGTAATTTCCCCAAAGTCTCGTAGCTGGTAAGTGGTGATGTTAGAATATAAACTGAATAAACACAAGTTTTATATCAATATTCAAAGTTTAAAACATCATGACAAGGTTTGAATTCTACCATGGTGGTATGCACAGCCCATCTCTCCTACCGATTACAACTAATATCACTAGACAAAATACAAAAAACCACTACCTGAGGACTCTGAAAATTAAAAAAAAAATTTTTTTAATTAAAAATGCAAGCAGATTGTGGAGGAAAGTAAAAAATTGGAGAGGCAACTACCATGGGGTGAGCTGCCCTTTGTTTCCCCTCTTTTCCCTTTTGACCTTGCTCTGTGGCTGAGCCCTGGTTGTGGAGAAGTATAGAGGCACCTACAGGTAAAATGTGATCAGAAACCCAGTGTTTAGGGCCAAAGAAACAAGGAAAAGAGTCCCTGCATGCCCAATACCAGGGAGTAGAATCCTATATGGAGAGACCCAAAGAAGGAAATCCATTAATTCTGTATATGAACCCACATAAGTCTTAGCACAAGCCCTGAGCTATGAATGCATGGACAGATGCCAAGGTTTGAACCACATGATCAAATATTTGTGTCTAACCACTGAAGAGCACATATGCAGAACAGATGCAAATAAAGGTGGCGAAGGCTTGGAGAACTAAAGCAGAATTTGAACCACCCGAACAACTTTCAGAATAATCTCTGTGTTGCACCTGAACAGGTCAAAGCCAAAGCATCATTACAGAGGCTTAGAGAACTGAACTGCGATTTGAACTACCAGAGAAGGTGAGGCAAAAATGTTGATTGCCTGCTAAAACAAAAACATAAACATTCTCCAGAGGACTTTAATAGAATCCAGAGTCTATCCAACATGACATTCACAACTTCAAGGTACAGTACAAAATTCCTCAACATAGTAAAGAACCAGGGGGACTTCCCTCATGGTTCAGTGGTTGGCAATCTGCCTGCCAATGCAAGGGACACGGGTTCGAGCCCTGGTCTGGGAAGATCCCACATGCCACAGAGCAACAAAGCCTGTGCGCCACAACTACTGAGCCTACGCTCTAGAGCCCGCAAGCCACAACTACTGAAGCCTGTGCACCTAGAGCCCGTGCTCTGCAACAAGGGAAGACACTGCAATGAGAACCCCACGCACCGCAACAAAGAGTAGCCCCCACTTGCTGCAACTAGAGAAAACCCGTGCACAGCAACAACAACAACAACAACAAAAAGCACCAACACAGCCAAAAATAAATAAATTAATTAATTTTTTAAAAAAACAAAAGAACCAGGAAATGTAAATAATTCTTGAGGGAAAATACAGTTGCCAAACCCAAGATAACCCAGATGGTAGAATTATCAGACAGAAATTCAAAAGAAGCGATTATAACAAATATATAAGGATATAAAATAAGACTATAATAATCTGTATACATGCATATATAAAAACAATTATATTATATAACTATTATAACGATGAGGTAAAGAAAAATACACTTTAAGTGAATGAAAAGAGAGTTATTCTCAGCAAAGAAATAGAAACTATAAAAAAGAACCAGGGATTCCCTGGTGGCGCAGTGGTTGAGAATCTGCCTGATAATGCAGGGGACACAGGTTTGAGCCCTGGTCTGGGAGGATCCCACATGCCACGGAGCAACTAGGCCCGTGAGCCACAACTACTGAGCCTGTGCGTCTGGAGCCTGTGCTCCACAACAAGAGAGGCCATGATGGTGAGAGGCTCGCACACCGCAATGAAGAGTGGCCCCCGTTTGCCACAACTAGAGAAAGCCCTCGCACAGAAGTGAAGACCCAACACAGCAAAAATAAATAAATTATTTAATAAACTCCTACCCCCAACATCTCCAAAAAAAAAGAAAACAAATGAAAAGTGCACAGCTGAAAAATACAATCTCTGAATGAGAAACTCACTGGAAGTGCTCAGTATCAGAATAGAGATGACAGAGGAAAGAATAAGTGAAATTAAAGATAGATCAACAGCTATTATCCAAGAGATTGTTCTTGGAACATAGCTTGAAAAAAATGAATAGATCTTCAGGGAATCTGTGAAAAAATATCAAAAGATCTAATATATGTGTGATTGCAGTTCTAAAAGGAGAAGAAAAAAAGGTTGGTACAGTAGAGAATATTTGAAGAAATAATGATCCCAAATGTCCTAAATTTGGTGACAGGAGTAAATTTACAAATTCAAGAAGCTTAGCAAACCTTAAGCAGGATAGACTTAAAGAAAACCACACTTAGAATCTTCATAATCAAAGTGCTTAGAACCAAAAATTAAGAAAAATCTTTGAAACTAGCTAAAGAAAACAAAACATTACACACAGGGAACAATGATATGTTTACAGGTTTTTCATCAGAAATTACAGAGACATGAACACAATGAAGTCATTAACCCAGAATTATAGAGCCAGCAAAAATGTTCTATAGGAATGAAGGTGAAATAAAGGCATTTTCAGGCAAAGGGAAACTAAGATAATTTGTTGCTTGATCTACAAGAAATGCTAAAGAAATTCTTCAGGTTGAAAGGAATGTTACCAGAGGGAAATTTGGATCTTCAGAAATGAAGAACCACATAAATGATAAATAGCTATGTAAAAATAACCAACTACCCTTTTTCCTCTATGGTGGAGTTTTCAATGGATGTAGGTGTTATACATATGATAACTATGTCATATAGATCAGTGGTGAGGAGGTTCTAAGCAGACCTATATAGCTGCAAGTTTTCTATATTTTATATGAAGTGGTACAAAGTTAACTCTGAACTGTACCCTTAAAATGATTTAAATGGTACATTTTATGTATATTTTGCCACAATTTAAAAAATTAAACATAGAGTTATCATATGACCCAGCAACTCCACTTGTAGCTTCTACCTGAGTAAAATGAAGACATATTTCCACATAAAACCTATAAATGAATATTTATAGCAGCACTATGCATGATAGCTAAAAAGTGGAAACAGCCCAAATTCCATCAACTGACAAATGGGTAAACAAAATGCAGTATATTATACATTGGAATTATTGTTTGGCAACAAAAAGGAATGAAGTATTTCTATAACAGGGGTGAACTTTGAAAACATTATGCTAAGTGAAAGGAAGCCAGTCACAAAAGATCACATATTGTATGATTCCTTTTATATGATATGTCCACAATAGTGTTAGCTAATCCATGCACAGCCCAACTGAAAGACATTAATTCATGGGTTCACATACCTCATTTTATTTTATTTTATTTTTTTTGTTTTTTGTTTTTTGTGGGTTTTTTTGCAGTACGAGGGCCTCTCACTGTTATGGCCTCTCCTGCTGTGGAGCACAGGCTCCGGACGTGCAGGTTCAGCAGCCATTGTTCCCAGGCCCAGCCGCTCCGTGGCATGTGGGATCCTCCCGGACCGGGGCACGAACCCATGTCCCCTGCATTGGCAGGCGGACTCTCAACCACTGCACCACCAGGGAAGCCCTTTATTTTATATTTTAAAAACAAACAGTACTCACCCCAGTTATGACTTTCATTACATTAGCACTTAGCAAGGGTCTTTCTTTCTTTCTTTCTTTTTAAAAATATTTATTTATTTATTTGGCTGCATCAGGTCTTAGTTCCAGCATGTGGCCTCTTCATTGCAGCACACGGGCTTCTCTCTAGTTGTGGCTCTTGGGCTCAGTAGTTGCAGCATGCAGGCTTGGTTGCCCTGCAGCATGTGGAATCTGTTACCTGACCAGGGATTGAACACACATCCCCTGCATTAGAATGTGGATTCTTAACCACTGGACCACCAGGGAAGTCCCACATCTCTCATTTAAAAAAGACCCCCCCCTGAATGCACTTTGACCCCTGTTTCTAGCACCTGGCTTCACCTAAGCCAAGCATCACCAAGCTAGGACAAGAAGATGACAACAGTAGCAGACAGCTGACCCAAGAGTCCAGACCAGGCTTGTAAGACCCATCTTACCAGTTCAATAGTACTGTTTACCAAATGTCTCTCTCTCTATAAAAATTAAAAGTTATTGTTTTATTTCTAGCTATGTTGTTGTCCCAATGTTTAGGATGGAAAGAAAATTCTTTAGTAACACTATCACAAATTGTAGCTACTGGAGGCAATTTAACTGACTGTTGGATTTGTCATCAAATTCCTTGGTCAATACAAGACCAATATAAGCCCCTCATAATTCTTGTCACTGACTTTTCAGATGTTCCTATAATCTATAAAATGTTTCCCCATCAGCATATACCTCCATGTTCATTTACTACATTCAATTAGTCTATTCAGTTCTGAAGTTTCTATGATGAGAAAGTGATGTTGCACAACCAAATGGTTCTTGATTTTTAAAACTGCTTTGCAGGGGGAAACGTATGCTATAATCCAGACAATGTTATCCTTTTATATCAGATTAGTCCTCTAATATAACCATCTAATGACTCACATATAAAACCAAATTTCTGCATTGAAGGATCCCCTTTCTATTTTAAATGACATCTTGGGTGAGTGGTTCAGCTCTGGAGATTCATGACTTCTGACTTTGTTATTGTTGTTGGCTATTTTGATTGTGTTTTATATCATTTATAGAATAATAATCTATTGCGCCTCGATGTATATTCAACTAAAATAATGATGTCTAAATGACTTGAAACTATTGATTATATCTACAGTTCTATATAAAATAATGAGTATGTGCAAAGCACATATAGGATAAAATTGGCATAAGTCCTATTTGACAACCTAGAATTACTATCCTTCCTTACCAAGCATTCTACTAGACTAACCCCTTAAAAGGAAAGAAAGAACCAGGCTGTTAAGAACCGGCATCGAGGGACATGATGGATCCAGGGCAGGTAAGCAACCACCCTGGCATCAGGGGGACTAAATATTTGATTTGCTTTCTGTTGAAAAATTAATGATCAAAAGGGGGGAAATGATGAAATAAAATTTATATTTGAAGGCAGGACAAGAAAAAAATAAACATAAAATTCTCTCCGTGTATTTTTTTTGGGCTTCTCCCTCCCAAATGTGCAGGGTACATCTGCATTACACATTAACCAGAGCTCCTCAAAGATGGAAGTGCCTGCTTAACTATAAAGATCAATTTTTTCTTTCTTCTGACACTAGCAATGTAACTTCTTAAAAGAATAGTGTTCTTTCCCAGCTCTGTAGGGGGTCACTGTGACTTGCTGCTCACTTTGTATGTGCTTACCTGGACCATGTATCCTTGGTGAAGTTTATGTAAAGTATGAGTATGTCATTTTCATGTATAATCCTGTCTCAAAAATGTATATGACTATGCCTTCGACTCCTAATAGGTGGAACAGTTCTCAGAGCTTTCTGAGAATCTGCTTCCCAGGTTATAATCCTTAGTTTGGCTTGAATAAAATTCCCTTTTTTCTTCTTAAGTAGTAGTTAATTGAATTTTCATCAACAATAGGCAAATCCATGGAGACAGAAAGTAGATTAATGTTTGTCAGAGGCTACGGACAGGGGAAAATGGGAAGTAACTGCTAATGAGTATTGGGTTTTGGGGTGATGAAAATGCTCTAAAATTAGATAGTGGTGATGATTGCAAAATTCTGTGAAAATACTAGAATTGACAGGATTTGTGCACTTTGAAAAAATGAATATTATGGCCTGTGAATTATATCTCCATAAAACTGTTATTTGAAACTTGCTCACATTCACTGAAATGTATCTAGAATGATATTCACCAAATGTGTGCAATTTTAGGTGATTTATTGTTTTTATATATCACTTATATTTAAAAATGAGGAACACTGTTACATTTTTATAAAAATAAGTCGGGACTTCCCTGGCAGTCCAGTGGTTAAGACTCCACTCTTCCACTGCAGGGGGTGCAGGTTCAAGCCCCGGTCAGGGAACTAAGATTCTGCATGCTGCACAGCACCCCCCACCAAAAAAAACCAAATAAGTCATTGCTTTCAAAGAAGTAATGGGGCAAGTGAATCCAGACTATAGAGGTCTCAGAACTAAAGGAAGGGGAATGATTGTTCTGTGGTAAGAGGGGTAGATTTTGGAGAGAAAAATCTTTTGTTCCAGTGGTTGTTATCTGCTGTGCCTGTGCCTGCTGAAGAAATTCAAACTTCATTAGCATGATTACAATTAGTAACATAAGTTTATTTTTATGTTCTCTTAAGCTGAGTAACTTTCAAATAAAAAACTCCTCATTACGCAGTTTTACCAAACTCAAAGAGGATCTGTTGGGACAGATAATTTGCAGACAGAAAAGCAATTTTCAAAGAGCAAGTTGTGGAGAAATAGAAATATCTCCTTTCCATGGTGTGCCACTGATTTAATCATGAAAAGTGTGCTGGCAAACATCATCTCAGCAGGTGAATCCATAATTAGAGCTCTAATTTTCCTCCTGGCTTTCTTCTCAATTGTCCAAGGGACCCAATGAAGGGTATCTATAAAACCATGATAATGGTTCTAAGTATTTTCAGTGCCAGCACTACTACAGAGCTAATGTGAGGGAAGTGGAAAGTTGCATGGTGCTATGGGAGAAAAGCAACTACGTGACCATAAAGCTTGCATCCAAATTCCTCCCTCTCTGACAGGTTTGCCGATCTCCCATAAACACTTTCTCTGAAGATGCTTTCCTTAGAAGCACCCATCTCAGATAAAGTTTGCCTTGGTCACCAGAGAATCCAGAACATGATGAAGATAATCCGTAAAACAAAAGTTTGGGAAACTTCCTTTGCTGCAAGTACAATAAAAGTAATCAATGACAGGTCAAAGGACAAGTATCTAAACATCTGTCGCAGGACTTCCCTGGTGGCGCAGTAGTTAGGAATCCCCCTGCCAATGCAGGGGACATGTGTTCGAGACCTGGTCCAGGAAGATCCTACATTCCACAAAGCAACTAAGCCCATGTGCCACAACTACTGAGCCTGTGCTCTAGAGCTTGCAAACCACAGCTACTGAAGCCTGAATGCCTAGAGCCTGTGCTATGCAACAAAAGAAGCCACCGCGATGAGAAGCCTGCACACCACGATGAAGAGTAGCACCCGCTGGATGTAACTAGAGAAAGCCTGCATGCAGCTACGAAGACCCAATGCAACCAAAAACAAACAAACAAACAAACAAACATCTGTCACCATTGGCTTCTGCACATCTCCAATATCTTGATTTCAAGCATAACTTTCTTTGACTATACCTCTTATCCTTCCAGTGTACTTGCTCTAGTAACCCATTCCAGCAATTCTTAACCACAGTGAGATTGTAATTCAATGATTTTCACTATCCATCAACCCCTTCACAACCTCATTCAGTTCTTATCCAGCCTGGGCATCTAAGACTCAGGGAAGTTGTGAATCTAGATGTTTATTTACTTTTAGTTGATTCCTTACAATTTACCTACTTCCCAGAACAGTTTGAGATAGATTGAAATAGGAAAAACACTTATGACAGAACAGAGTACAGATTAAGAAAGGGAAACAAAATTATTTAAAACGTCAATCAAGAGAGAATTGGTTACATAATTAGAAGAGGAAACACCTTTTCTCTCTCACTGTCAGACAGTAGAGGGAAGATAGGCCTTGGCTAGTAATTTAATTTGGCTGATGGTTAAGAGAAAGGGCAATTCCAAAGACAGTTCTTTGTGTAGCTAACCAGTAGTTATTAAAAGGTCTGTAGTTTAGTAATGAGTCCAGAACACTAGTGGTTTGAAGGGAGTGAAGAAAGCTTGAGGGAGCAAGATGAATAAGAGGAACCCACAATTTTGCAGAATTTCAGGTACTCTCAGTTAGGGGCTGCCTTAAATTTATGTGACACTAAGGAAAATTTTTTCTTCTGCAATATAAATTTAGACTGTGCTATCTCCAAGAAATCAGTATTTGTTCTTGGGAAGTAAGTGTGATTGTGTATGTGTGTGTGTGTGTGTGATCAGTAGTTACCTGTTGGATATCAGGAAGACTAAAAGGAATAGATGCAGCCCACTCCATGTGGTGAACAGACTCTAAGGTGGATCCCATAATTTATGCCTCCTGGTGTGCACAATTTTGGTAATCCCCTCTCTACAGTGCAGGTAGTACCTGTGACTTATTTCTAACCAATATAATGTGGTAAATATGATGGGAATATCACACTTGCAATTACATAATATAATGTAATATAATATATAATATAGTGTGAAGTTCCATTTTGCTAGCTGACACACACACACACACACACACACACACACACACACACACACACACTGGCTTTGAAGAAGCCAGCTGCCATGGAATAAGTGGCTATGCTGGAGAAGCCCACATAGCAAGGGACTGTGTGTGGCCTCTTGGAACTGCAAAGAAATGAATTCTTCCAACAATCTAAGGGAGCTTGGCAGTGGATCTTTTCCCATTCAAACTTCTAATGAGACCACAGCCTCAACTGACTCATGGATTGTAGCCTGATGAGGCTTTGAGGCAGAGATCCCAGCTAAGTGTGCCCAAACTTCTGAGCTACAGAAAATGTGTGGTAATAAATGTGTTTTTTAAAAATTAAAGAAAAAATTTATACAATTTTTAAAGGTTAGTTTCCATCTACATATATTACAAAATATTGGCTATATTCCCCATGATGTACAATACATTCTTTTTAAAAAATTTTTATTCATTTGTTTATTTATTTTTTGGCTGCATTGGGTCTTCATTGCTGCGTGCAGGCTTTCTCTAGTTGCGGCGAGCGGGCGGTACTCTTCATTGCAGTGCATGGACTCCTCATTGCAGTGGCTTCTCTTGTGGCAGAGCACAGGCTCTAGGTGCGTGGGCTTCAGTAGGCTGTAGGTGCAGGAACTAGAGCCCAGGCTCAAGTAATTGTGGCACATGGGATTAGTTGCTCTGTGGCATGTGGGATCTTCCCGGACCAGGGCTTGAACCCATGTCCCCTGCATTGGCAGGTAGATTCTTAATCACTATGCCACCAGGGAAGTCCCTACAATAGATTCTTGAGCCTATCTTACAACCCATAGTTTGTATATAGTTTGTATCTCCCACTTCACCACCTCTCTATGTTTCCTACCCCTGTCTCCCCAGTCGTAATCACTAGTTTGTTCTCTACATCTGTGAGCCTGCTTCTTTTTTGTTATATTCCCTAGTTTTGTTTTGTATTTTTAAGATTCCACATATAAATGATATCATACACTATTTGTCTTTCTCTGTATGACTTATTTCACTTAGCAGAATGCCCTCCAAGCCCATTCATGTTGCTGCAAATGACAAATTTTCTTTATTTTTTTATGGTTGAATAGTGTTCCATTGTATAGATATGTCACATCTTCTTCATTGATTCATCTGTTGATGGACACTTAGGTTATCTACATGCCTTGGCAATTGTAAATAATGCTGCTATGAACATTGGGATGCATGTATCTTTTCAAATTAGTGTTTTTGCTTTTTTTGGATATATACCCAGGAGTGGAATTGCTGGGTCATATGGTAGTTCTATTTTTACTTTTTTGAGAAACATCCATATTGTTTTCCAGAGTGTCTGCATCAATTTACATTCCCACCAATAGTGTACAAGGATTCCCTTTGCTCCACATCCTCACCAATATTGGTTATTTGTGTTCTTTTTGAGGATAGCCATTCAGACAGGTGTGAGGTGATATCTCATTGTGGTTCTGATTTGCATTTCCCTGATGATTAGCGATGTCAAGCATCTTTTCATGTGCCTGTTGGACATCTGCATTTCCTCTTTTGAAAAGTACCTATTTAGTTCTTCAGCCCTTTTTTTTTTTGCAGTATGCAGGACTCTCACTGTTGTGGCCTCTCCCGTTGCGGAGTACAGGCTCCGGACACGCAGGCTCAGCGGCCATGGCTCACAGGCCTAGCCACTCTGCAGCATGCGGGATCTTCCCAGACCAGGGCACAAACCTGTGTCCCCTCCATCGGCAGGCAGATTCTCAACCACTGCGCCACCAGGGAAGCCCTTCAGCCTATTTTTTTTTTTCCTGGATGTTGAGTTGTATGAGCTGTTTACATATGTTGGATATTAATCTCTTATTGATCCAATCATTTGCAAATATTTTCTCAGTATGTTGTCTTTTAGTTTGTTGATGATTTCCTTTGCTGTACGAAAGCTTTTAAGTTTAATGAGGTCCCATTTGTTTATTTTTGCTTTTGTTTCCTTTGCTTTAGGAGACAGATCCAAAAAATATTGCTGTGATTTATGTCAGAGAGTGTTCTGCCTGTGTTTTCCTCTAGGAGTTTTATAATATACAGTCTTACATTTAGATCTTTAATCCAAGTAGAGTTTATTTTTGTATATGGTGTTAGAGAATGTTCTAATTTTATTCTTTTACATGTAGTTGTCCAGTTTTCCAGCACTTATTGAGAGACTGTCTTTTCTCCATTTTATATTCTTGCCTCCTTTGTCATAGATTAATTGACCATAAGTGTGTGGGTTTATGTCTGGGCTTTCTATCCTCTTCCATTTATCTATGTGTCTGTTTTTGTGCCAGTACCATACCATTTTGATTACTGTAGCTTTGTAGTATAGTCTGAAGTTGGGGAACACAATTCCTCCAGCTCTGTTCTTTCTAAAGATTATTTTGGCTATTTAGGGTCTTTTGTGTTTCCATACAAATTTTAAAATTATTTGTTCTAGTTCTATGAAAAATGTCATTCATATTTTGATAGGGATTGCACTGAATCTGTAGATTGTCTTGGGTAGTAGGGTTATTTGAACAATATTGATTTTTCTACCCAAGAACATGGTATATCTTTCCATCTGTTTCTATTGTCATCAGTTTCTTTCATCAGTGTCTTATAGTTTTCAGGGTATAGGTCTTTTGCCTCCTTATGTAGGTTTATTCCTAGGTATTTTATTCTTTTTGTTTGTTTGTTTGTTTTGTTTTCTTTTTTTGTGTGTGTGGTACACGGGCCTCTCACTGTTGTGGCCTCTCCTGTTGCGGAGCACAGGCTCCGGATGCGCAGGCTCAGTGGCCATGGCTCACAGGCCCAGCTGCTCCGCGGCATGTGGGATCTTCCCGGACCGGGGCATGAACCCATGTCCCCTGCATCGGCAGGTGGACTCTCAACCACTGTGCCACCAGGGAAGCCCTATTTTATTCTTTTTGATGTGATGATAAATGGGATTATTCTCTTAACTTCTCCTTTTGATATTTCATTGTTAGTGTATAGAAATGCAACAGATTTCTATATATTAATTTTGTATCCTGAAACTTTACTAAATTCATTGATAAGCTCTAATAGTTTTCTGGTAGTGTCTTTAGGATTTTCTATGTATAGTATCATGTCATCTGCAAGCAGTGACAATTTTACTTCTTCCTTTTCAAGTTAGATTCTTTTTATTTCTTTTTCTTCTCTGATTGCTCTGACTAGGACTTCCAAAACTGTATTAAATAAAAGTGGCAAGACTGGGCATCCTTGTCTTGTTCCTGATCCTGATCCTGTTCCTAGATGAAATGCTTTCAGACTTTCACTGTTGAGTATGATGTTAGTTGTGAGTTTATCATATATAGCCTTTATTATGGTGAGCTATATTCCCTCTATGCCTGTTTTCTGGAGAGTTTTTATCATAAATGTGTATTGTTTTAAATCAGTAAGTTTGTAGTAATATGTTACGTAGCAATAGAAAACTAATACACTGGGGATGGTGGTGCATTTTTGGAAACAGAAAGCACTGGGGAGAAAGAGATTGGAGACATAGTCATGTCTTAAAAGTTATGTTTCAGCCATGTTAAATTTAAGTTTCCTATTAGATATCAGAGTGAAATGTTAAGCAGGCAATTAGACATATAAGCCTGGAACTTAAAGAAGAGCCAGAATCATAATATAATTTGGGGAGTTATCAGAAGATGACATTAAAGTCATGAAACTGATGAGCTCTCTACAGAGAAAGTGAAGAGAAAAATGAGAAGAGCGTCCAGATTGATCACTAAAATATACCAACATTTAGCTGTTGGACAGAGGAGGATGAGGAGAAATCAAGGGAGAGAGAAAAAATAGAGAAGTTAAAGAGAAACTAGGAGAGTGTGGAATCCTGATACCAAGAAGGAAGGACTGATTGATTATACATGTTGAGTGTTGCTAAGAGGTTGAATAAGATGAGAATAGAGAAGTGGCCATTGCATTTGGCTGCATGGAGGTCACTGGTGACCTTGATAAAATCAGTTTTAGTGGAATGTAGGAATGAAATAAGAGGGATGAGGAGGGAATAAAAGGTGAAGGGCCAGGAAGTGTGAGTTTAGGCAAATTGCTAAGTTTTGTTGTAAAGAGAGACAGAGAAATGAGACAATATTTGGAGGAAGATGTATGGATAAAGGTGGGTTTTCCAATGATGGGTGATCCTAGGACGTGCTTATAATCAATGGGAATAATACAATAGAGAGGGAGAAATTAATGATGGAAGAGAACAAGGGAATGGTGCAGGTACAAGGTATTAAGGCAAAATGCAATGGGATTCAAAGCATTAATGGAAGGACTGAACTTAGGGTTGGTAATCCATCTGCTGTGAGAGGAAGAAAGACAGTGTATGGATATAGATAGAGGCAGCAGATCCGGTGGCAGAAAGGTGAGACTGTTCCTATCTGGCTGTCACTGTGATTAGTGACATTTGACATGAGGGCTTCAGCTGAGAAAGGGGGTGGAAAGGGTGTTGGAGGTTTGAGGAGAGATAGGAGAAGCTTTAAAACAGACTTCTCTTGCACATTCATCTCAGTAGAGAAATGTAGGACTGCCAAGCAGTATGGATTTGCAATCCCACTTTAAATTTTCAATCATGACTTTAGAGTGAAACCACTTTAAATTGGAGGATATTATACTAAGTGAAATAAGTCAGACAGAGAAAGACAAATACTGTATGATATCACATATGTGGAATCTAAAAAATAAAACAAAGTAGAGAATATAGCAACAACAACAAAAGAAACAGATTCTCAGATATAGAGAACAAACTAGTGGTTACTGGTGGGGAGAAAGGAGTGGGGAGGGGCAAGATGGGGTAAGGGCTTAAGAGGTACAAACTACTATGTATAAAATAAATAATCTACAAGGATATATAGTACAACACAAGGAATATGGCCAATATTTTATAACTGTAAATGGAACGTAATCTTTAATAATTGTTACTTTGTTGTACACTTGAAACATATAATATTGTACATCAACTGTACCTAAATTAAAAATAATAAAAAAAAATAAAGTGAAACCAGTCCAGATAGTAATACAGGAAACACTGGGGAGAAACAATATTGTTCAACTCTTCAGGTACGTAAGTAGGCAGATTGTTGAGCTTGACCAGGCAAGTGCGTTGGAAGAAGAGAGGGTCAAGGAATTAAGGTTGTTTGCAAATAAGTCTGTGTAGTGAAAGACCATTAGGAAGGGTCTGGGTACAGAGGATACTAAGAGAGGGGAAGGGAGAATGAGAAAAGGCAGAGTCACTGGAATGGAGAATTGCCTAGCGTGGGGTACTAGAATTAGCAGACTGGAAGTTTGGGTGGTGGTCAGAGAGATGCTTGAAACTGAAATTTTTGGAGGCAGCATATTGATTGATAATGATAGCTATTTGGATACTTGTCCTTTGCTTTTATCAACCATCTGAACCCTTGAAATCCTACTTTCATGATTCACACAGACCACAGTCTCTAATTATTTAACCTCACTCTTTCCCTTATTCCTAAAATAGTGAAATCACATCATTCATGTTTTAAACTAATTTAAATTTGGTTCTACAGCCTGGAAAAAAAATGAGAAAAAGAAAGAAAGAACAAATTAAATAGCACAGTTGTGGGACCTCACTGGTTGTCCAGTGGATAAGACTCTGAGCTCCCAATGCAAGGGGCTGGCGTTCGATTCCTGGTCAGGGAGCTAGATCCCGCATGCATGCTGCAACTAAAACATGCTACGATGAAGATCCCACGTGCCACAACTAAGACCGGTGCAGCCAAAATAAATAATTTTTAAAAATAAATAAATAGCACAGTTGTTTCACGGCCTTTTCTTTCAATGAGTGTGTGCTGAAAAGTGAGGGTGAGGTGGGAGCCATGACTGCTGTTTTGTAAGTTAACCTCAGTTCCATTGTACCTCTTATTGTGGGAGCATCTCGTTGCCCTCACTGTGATTCTAGGGGTTAAAGAACACTCCTTTTTTTGTCAGTATGGCCTCTGAACACATGCCAAATACTCGCATGCTGCTCAACCAAAGACAGAGTTCTAGGCCAGTGCTGACTTACTGAAAAACGGTATGTCAGGTTGTCAGTGCAAACTATATTTTAAGGCTAATTTAAGGAATTTCCAAGGGGAAGTTTGACCTCATGAAATTTATGCCCCAAATCCTGCCTTTAGAATCTGGTCCCTTCTGTGATGCGACTACCTATATTCCCATTTTGGCCACAATCTGACAGTAGGTCCCTTGTCCACTCCATTTTTTCCCAGTGAAATCAGCATCCTCATGCCATCACTTGTTTCCTATTGAATCTATACCCTTTTATCCTTTCTATTTCCCTAGACCTTTTTGACCTTTGACACGCCAGTGTAGTTGACCTACAGAACCCCAAACCTCAGTTAATCCAAGCATTCAATTGCTCAGTTTATTGCTGCTGAAGAAATTTACACAAGAGTGCTTTCCAATCAAAGTCTCCAATTTCATCTGGGCCTTTATACCTGCTCATCAATCCCTCTCTGTATTAGAAGTTATGCCCATTTTCATCTCTCCAGCACTTAATTCAACCTCTTTGCTCTTTCCTCAAATCTCTTTCCCCATTATCTTCTTCTCAGCTAAGGACTTGCCTATTCCATTGGGAAAATTGAGGCCATTAGGCAAGAACTCTCTCAACTTCTTTCCCAATCACCTACAAATTACACCCTCTCTTGACCTGTCCCTGTCTCCTTCCCTCTTGCCTCAGGGAAGGTGGTTTCTCCCTCCACCAGGCTTGGAATCTCTCTCACTTCTCAGGAATTTGTTCACTGACCTACAACTCTCTCCCCTGTATCTTCAACCTCTTCTTCACTCATGGTGCTTTTCCTTAAGCACTTGCTCAAGTCAAATGCTCCTTATCCTACTATCCTATAACTCTTCACCATTTCACAGCCAGGATATTTGAAAGAGTCATCTACAAGTACTGTTGTTAATTATGTCACTCAAAACCACCGCAGCCATGCTTCTGTCCCCACCACTCCAGTGAAACTCTGTTCCCTGAGGTCACTGATGACTTCCTGAATGCCAAATCCAACGGACCATTGCCTTTCCTTATCTTATGTAACTTCTCACTTTATTCCTCTCTGAAATTCTCTTGTTACTTGGTTTCTGTGATACCACACTGGTTTTCCTTTACCCTGGCTGAACCAGCTTAGCACCCCTAAAATCTTCCTCCTCACTCTGGCCATGAAGGGAAGGGCTGCCATTACAATCTAAAAATCTATACAGCTACGATCTATTGTACCAGTCCTTAGGCCAGTGGTTCTCAAAGTGTGGTCCTAGACCAGCTGCCTCAGCATCACCTGGGAACTTGTTAAAAATGCAAATGATTGGGCTCTGCCCCAGATTTACTGAATCAGAAACTGTGCAGATGGATTCCAGCAAACTGTGTTTTAACAAGCCCTCCACGTGCTTCTGAAACAAGCTCAAGTTTGAGAATCACTACCTTAGGCCTCTGACTCCCAGCTTTCCACCCCAATTAAAATGTCTTCATTTATGTGGTTACATCTCTGGGGGTACTTCCAACTATTAGCTGGGAAAGCAACGATTGGAAGATGACCGTAGCCATTTTGGCTTTGTCATGATGTCTGTATGTTTGGGCAGAACTTTGAAAAATTTTTGGCACTTAATAGCATCTTGAGTGTCCATAGTGAAAAGGAGCAAGAATTTATAGGGAAGGGAAAATCACAGTAGGAAAGGCAAATGTATAAAGGGATTGACTATCACTTAAATAAGGCAGTACATAGATTAAAAAACAATAAAAAATTTTTGTAAAAGTGATTGTAACTACAATTAACAGCAAAAGGATAAGCATGAAGATGTAAAATGGGACTTCAAAATCACAAAATGTGGGGGAGGGGAATATAAGAATACAGGTCTTTTAGAATGTGTTTGAACTTGTATGACTCTCGGTTTGAATGTCCACAGAACTCTGGATAATACCCTGATGCATTCCCAAAACTGACATCTCATTAGTCATGTAGTCTACGCAGTCCTCACTGTCTGCTAAGTGCTTCCCCTGGAAAAATCGGGGGAAGTGGGGGCCTGGTAGTTCAAGGTAGAGTTTCCAGGGTCTTGTTCTATCCAGCCAAGTGGTGGGCACACTTAACAAAAAGAGGCCTTTGATGTGGAGTGGGGCCTCTGCTGTCAGACAACCAGAGTCTCCTGAGATTGCCAGATTCTCCTGATAATTCATTCCTGACATTTTCACTCTCATTGTTCCAATATCAGACTTCCATAGGAAGGAATGCTTGGATGATGAAGATTTGTACAGCCAAGGTGCTTATTACACAAGTCTCTCTCCTGGACACTTTTATGGGTCTGCCCTCCTCCATGGCTCTTCCCTGCTTTTGAATCCTGGCTTTGCCCTTTACTAACCAGGTGACCTTGGCCAAGTTGTTTAACCTGTTTGAGCTTTAGTTTCTTCATCTGTAAGATAGATATAAAGATACTACCTTTTAGGGTTGTGAGGATTAATTAATGTTAAGCTTTTAGCACTGTATCTGACAATAATAGGCATTTTATATATGGGGTCTAGTATGAGTATTCTTACTTTTTTTTTTACTAAGCCACCTACCATGGTTTATGTCTGGAGATTTTGTGGCTGTGTCTCTTGTAGACAGAAAAAAAAATCCAAACACTAAGAAAATATACAGAGAAACAGAATGACTTTAAATCCAAGTTCCAGCAGGACACTGGGAACAGAATATTAGTTTCAAAGAGATCAAATGAGAGAAACAAGATCACACAACAGGAAAGCTCTAGCTGAAGCCATTTCAGATTTTTAGTTTAATGATTTGTATAGTGGGTTAATTTTGCTTTCTGCCTGATTCAGATACCATGGGGAGAATAAAAGACTACTTTGATAGAATCAGGGGATATATAAAAGAGTATTTAGTGGATTGCCAACAAAGTTCTGAATAGATTTTCCTTCTCTTTCTTTTTTTTTCAACATTTAACAAAATATAAGTAGAACATGTTTATGATAGAAAAATCAAATAATTCAGAAAGGGAAAAAAAGAAAGAAATGTGTAATCACCAGTTAATGTTTTGGAGTGAATCCTTCCACTTAATTTATGAACACACATACACACACACACACACACAAACCAGAAACACATGCCACACACATATATTTTTTAAAAATATTTATTTATTTGGTTGCTCTGGATCTTAGTTACAGCAGGCGGGCTCCTTAGTTGTGGCATGTGAACTCTTAGTAGCAGCATGCATGTGGGATCTAGTTCCCCGGCCAGGGATTGAACCCGGGCCCCCTGCATTGGGAGCGTGGAGTCTTAACCACTGCACCACCAGGGAAGTCCCACCACATATATTTTTTAAAAACAAATGGACTTGCACTGGATATATTATTTTGTAATCTGCTTTTTCCACTTAGTAAAATGTTATGAAAGTTTTCCATAGACGTTATTTTAAATGACAACAAAGTATTTCATTCCGTGGATATATCAAGTTATTTAACTAATACCATAACTGATGAATCCAATGACATTATAGATAATGCAATGAGGAACATTGTTGTATATACATATTTTTCATTAATAAAATGATAATTGAGGTATAACATGCATACAAAAATGCAGAAATTATATGTGCATAGCTTGATAAACCATCGAAAAATAAATATACCCAGGAAACTCCTCCCAGCTCAAGAAATAGAAATATACCAGCATCCCAGAAGTCCCCCATTGTGTCCCTCCTAATCACTACCCTTTTCCCATTCCTCAATCTTAACCATTATTTTGATTTCAAGTACCATAGATTATTATTGCCTGATTTTTCATTTTATATACATGGAATCCTACAATATATATTATTTTGTTTATGGCTTCTTTCACTCAATGTTATAAGTATGAGATTGATTTAGCATTGGTTTGTTCATATTCATTGCTCTATACTATTCCATTGCATGAGTATACCTTTATTTATGTATTTATTTGTCTGTTTGTTTTTGGCCCCTCCCTGTGGCTTGTGGGATCTTCATTCCCTTACCAGGGATCGAACCCAGGCCCTTGGCAGTGAAAGCACAGAGTTCTAACCACTGGACAGCCAGGGAATTCCCTATCATAATTTATTGATTGATATTATTGTTAATGGACAATTGGGTTGTTTCCATTCTTGTCTATTAAGAAAAATATTGTTCATAAATGTTCTTCTACATGTCTTTTGGAACACAAATGTATATATTTCTAGAGTATAGGAGTAGGAGTAGAATTGCTGAATCATAGTATATTTTCAACTTTAATTTATTTTCACTTCCAAAGGGATTGTATCAATTTATATGTGTGAGAGAGCTCATTGCTCCATATTCTCTCCAACACTATACTGTCAGTTATTTTAATTTTAACCATGCTGGTAGGTAATATCTCATTGTTGTAATATTTTGCATGAGGTTGTGCCCTTTTTAATATGTTTATTGACTCTGGATATTCTCTTTTGTGAAATGTCCATTCAAGTCTTTTGATGATTTTTCCATTCGGTTGCTAACTTTTTCATTCTAAGAGTTCTTTCTGCAGTCTGGAAAAGAGCTATTTGTCAGTTATATGTGTGCTATGGCCTGAATGCTTTTGTTGCCCCCAAATTCACATATTAAAGTCCTAGCCCACAATGTGATAGTATTAGGAGGTGGGGCATCTGGGATGTGATTAAGTCATGAGGGTAGAGCTGTCATGAGTGGGATTAGTACCCCATAAAAGAGACCCCAGGGCTTCCCTGGTGGTGCAGTGGTTGAGAGTCCGCCTGCCGATGCAGGGGACACGGGTTTGTGCCCCCATCTGGGAAGATCCCACATGTCGCAGGGTGGCTGGGCCCGTGAGCCATGGCCGCTGAGCCTGCACGTCCGGAGCCTGTGCTCCGCAACGGGAGAGACCACAACAGTGAGAGGCCCGTGTACCGCAAAAAAAAAAAAAAAAAAAAAAAGAGACCCCAGAGAGATCTCTCACTCTTCTTCCATGTGAGGACACAGAAAGGAGATGACTGTGCATGAACCATACAGCAGACGATCACCAGACAATGAATCTGCAGGTGCCTTGATCTTAGACTTCCCACTCTCCAGACTGAGAAATAAATGTTTATTGTTTGTCACCAGCCTGTGGTATTTTTGTTATAGCAGCTTGAGCTGACTAAGACAATGTGTTACCAATTTCTTTGCTAGTATGTGACTTATACTCTTTTTTTTTTAACATCTTCATTGGAGTATACTTGCTTTACAGTGTTGTGTTAGTTTCTGCTGTATAACAAAGTGAATCAGCTATATGTATACATATATCCCCATATCCCCTCCCTCTTGCATTTCCCTCCCAACCTCCTTATCCCACCCCTCTAGGTGGTCACAAAGCACCGAGCTGATCTCCCTGTGCCATGCAGCTGTTTCCCACTAGCTATCTATTTTACATTTGGTCGTGTATATATGTCAGTGCTACTCTCTCACTTCGTCCCAGCTTACCCTTCCCCCACCCCGTGTCCTCAAGTCCATTCTCTATGTCTGTGTCTTTATTGTTGTCCTGCCTCTAGGTTCATCAGAACCATTTCTTTTTTTTTAGATTCCATATATATATGTGTTAGCATATGGTATTTGTTTTTCTCTTTCTGACGTACTTCACTCTGTATGACAGACTCTAGGTCCATCCACCTCACTACAAATAACTCAATTTCATTTCTTTTTGTGGCTGAGTAATATTCCATTGTATATATGTGCCACATCTTCTTTATCCATTCATCTGTCGATGGACACTTAGGTTACTTCCGTGTCCTGGTTATTGTAAATAGAGTGGCAGTGAACATTGTGGTACATGACTCTTTTTGAATTATGGTTTTCTCAGGGTATATGCTCAGTAGTGGGATTGCTGGGTTGTATGGTAGTTCTATTTTTAGTTTTCTAAGGAACCTCCATACTGTTCTCCATAGTGGCTGTATCAGTTTACATTCCCACCAACAGTGCAAGAGGGTTCCCTTTTCTCCACACCCTTTCCAGCATTTATTGTTTGTAGGTTTTTTGATGATGGCCATTCTGACCAGTGTGAGGTGATACCTCACTGTAGTTTTGATTTGCATTTCTCTAATGATTAATGATATTGAGCATTCTTTTATGTGTTTGTTGGCAATCTGTATATCTTCTTTGGAGAAATGGCTATTTAGGTCATCTGCCCATTTTTGGATTGGGTTGTTTGTATTTTTGATATTGAGCTTCATGAGCTGCTTGTAAGTTTTGGAGATTAATCCTTTGTCTGCTGCTTCATTTACAAATATTTTCTCCCATTCTGAGGTTGTCTTTTCGTCTTGTTTATGGTTTCCTTTGCTGTGCAAAAGCTTTTTAGTTTCATTACATCCCACTTGTTTACTTTTGTTTTTATTTCCATTTCTCTAGGAGGAGGGTCAAAAAGGATCTTGCTGTGACTTATGTCATAGAGTGTTCTGCCTATGTTTTCCTCTAAGAGTTTGATAGTGTCTGGCCTTACATTTAGGTCTTTAATCCATTTTGAGTTTATTTTTGTGTATGGTGTTAGGGAGTGTTCTAATTTCATTCTTTTACATGTAGCTGTCCAGTTTTTCCAGCACCACTTATTGAAGAGGCTGTCTTTTCTCCACTGTATATTCTTGCCTCCTTTATCAAAGAGAAGGTGATCATATGCATGTGGGTTTATCTCTGGGCTTTCTATCCTGTTCCATTGATCTATATTTCTGTTTTTGTGCCATACCATACTGTCTTGATTACTGTAGCTTTGTAGTATAGTCTGAAGTCAGGGAGCCTGATTCCTCCAGCTCCATTTTTCGTTCTCAAGATTGTTTTAGTTATTCAGGGTCTTATGTGTTTCCATACGAATTGTGAAAATTTTGTTCTAGTTCTGTGAAAAATGCCTGTGGTAGTTTGATAGGGATTGCATTGAATATGAAGATTGCTTTGGGTAGTATAATCATTTTCACAGTGTTGATTCTTCCAATCCAAGAAAATGGTATATCTCTCCATCTGTTTGTATCATCTTTAATTCCTTTAATCAGTGTCTTATAATTTTCTGCATACAGGTCTTTTGTCTCCTTAGGTAGGTTTATTCCTAGGTATTTTATTCTTTCTGTTGCAGTGGTAAATGGGAGTGTTTCCTTAATTTCTCTTTAAGGTTTTTCATCATTAGTGTATAGGAATGCAAGAGATTTCTGTGCATTAATTTTGTATCCTGCTACTCTACCAAATTCATTGATTAGTTCTAGTAGTTTTCTGGTAGCATCTTTAGGACTCTCTACTTATAGTACCACGTCCTCTGCACACAGTGACAGTTTTACTTCTTCTTTTCCGATTTGGATTCTTTTTATTTCTTTTTCTTCTCTGATTGCCGTGGCTAAAACTTCCAAAAGTTGAATAATAATGGTGAGAGTGGGCAGCCTTGTCTTTTTCCTGATCTTAGAGGAAATGGTTTCAGTTTTTTCACCATTGAGCACGATGTTGGCTGTGGGTTTGTCAAATATGGCCTTTATTATATTGAGGTAGGTTCCCTCTATGTCTGCTTTCTGGAGAGTTTTTATCATAAGTTGTTGTTGAATTCTGTTGAAAGCATCTATTGAAATGATCATATGGATTTTATCCTTCAGTTTGTTAATATGGTGTATCACATTGAGTGATTTGCATATATTGAAGAATCCTTGCATTCCTGGGATAAACCCCACTTGAACATGGTGTATGATCCTTTTAATGTGCTGTTGGATTCTGTTTGCTAATATTTTGTTGAGGATTTTTGCATCTATGTTCATCAGAGATATTGGCCTGTAGTTTTCTTTTTTTGTGGCATCTTTGTCTGGTTTTGGCATCAGGGTGATTGTGGCCTCATAGAATGAGTTTGGAAGTGTTCTGTCCTCTGCTATATTTTGGAAGAGTTTGAGAAGGATAGGTGTTAGCTCTTCTCTAAGTGTTTGATACAATTTGCCTGTGAACCCATCCGGTCCTGGGATTTTGTTTGTTGGAAGATTTTTAATTACAGTTTCAATTTCAGTGCTTGTGATTGGTCTATTCATATTTTCTCTTTCATCCTGGTTCAGTCTCAGAAGGTTGTGCTTTTCTAAGAATTTGTCCATTTCTCCGATGTTGTCCATTTTATTGGCATATAGTTGCTTGCAGTAATCTCTCATGATCCTTTGTACATAGTGTCAGTGGCTACTTCTCCTTTTTCATTTCTAGTTCTATTGATTTGAGTCTTCTCCCTTTTTTTCTTGGTGAGTCTGGCTAACGGTTTATCAATTTTGTTTATCTTCTCAAAGAACCAGCTTTTAGTATTATTGATCTTTGCTATTGTTTCCTTCATTTTTTCCCATTTATTTATTTATTATTTATCTTTATTATTTCTTTCCTTCTGCTAATTTTGGTTTTTTTTGTTCTTCTTTCTCTAACTGCTTTAGGTGTAAGCTTAGGTTGTTTATTTTAGATGTTTCTTGTTTCTTGAGGTAGGATTGTATTGCTATAAACTTCCCTCTTAGAACTGCTTTTGCTGCATCCCATAGGTTTTGGGTCATCGTGTTTTCATTGTCATTTGTTTCTAGGTATTTTTTGATTTCCTCTTTGATTTCTTCAGTGATCTCTTGGTTATTTAGCAGTTTATTGTTTAGCTTCCATATGTTTGTATTTTTTACAGATTTTTTCCTGTAATTGATATTTAATCTCATAATATAGTGGTCAGAAAAGATATTTGATACGATTTCAATTTTCTTAAATTTACCAAGCAAGGCTTGATTCATGACCCAAGAAATGATCTATCTTAGAGAATGTTCTATGAGCATTTGTGAAGAATGTGTATTCTGTTGTTTTTGGATGGAATGTCCTATAAATATCAATTAAGTCCATCTTGTTTTATGTGTCATTTAAAGCTTGTGTTTCCTTATTTATTTTCAGTTTGGATGATTTGTCCATTGGTGAAAGTGGGGTGTTAAAGCCCCCTACTATTATTGTGTTACTGTCAATTTCCCCTTTTATGGCTGTTAGTATTTGCCTTATGTATTGAGGTTCTCCTATGTTTGGTCCATAAATATTTACAATTGTTATATCTTCTTCTTGTATTGATCCCTTGATCACTATATACTGTCCTTCTTTGTCTCTTGTAATAGTCTTTATTTTAAAGTCTATTTTGTCTGATATGAGAATTGCTACTCCAGCTTTCTTTTGATTTCCATTTGCATGGAATATCTTTTTCCATCTCCTCACTTTCAGTCTGTATGTGTCCCTAGGTCTGAAGTGGGTCGCTTGTAGACAGCATATGTACAGGTCTTGTTTTTATATCCATTCAGCCATGTCTTTTGGTGGGAGCATTTAATCCATTTACATTTAAGGTAATTATCAATATGTATGCTCCTATTACCATTTTTAAAATTGTTTTGCATTTGTTTTTGGTAGGTCTTTTCCTTCTGTTGTGTTTCCTGCCTAGAGAAGTTCCTTTAGCATTTGTTGTCAAGCTGGTTTGGTGGTGCTGAATTCTCTTAACTTTTGCTTATCTGTAAAAGTTTTAATTTCTCCATTGAATCTGAATGAGATCCTTGCCGGGTAGAGTAATCTTTGTTGTAGCTTTTTCCCTTTCATTACTTTAAATATGTCCTGCCACTCCCTCCTGGCTTGCAGAGTTTCTGCTGAAAAATAAGCTGTTAACCTTATGGAGATTCCCTTGTATGTTATTTGTTGCTTTTCCCTTGCTGGTTTTAATATGTTTTCTTTGTTTTTAATTTTTGATAGTTTGATTAATATGTGTCTCAGCATGTTTCTCTTTGAGTTTATCCTGTATGGTACTTTGTGTGCTTCCTGGACTTGATTGACAATTTCCTTTCCCATGTTAGGGAAGTTTTCAACTATAATCTCTTCAAATATTTCCTCACACCCTTTCTTCTTCTCTTCTTCTTCTGGGACCCCTATAATTCGGGACTTGGTGCATTTAATGTTGTCCCACAGGTCTCTGAAACTGTCCTCAATTCTTTTCATTCTTTTATCTTTATTCTGCTCCCCCACAGTTATTTCCACCATTTTATCTTCCAGCTCACTTATCCGTTCTTCTGCCTCAGTTATTCTGTTATTGATTCCTTCTAGAATATTTTTACTTTCAGTAATTGTGCTGTTCGTCACTGTTTCTTTGCTCTTTAGTTCTTCTTACCCTTGTTAAATGTTTCTTGTATTTTCTCCATTCTGTTTCCGAGATTTTGGATCATGTTTACTATCATTACTGTGAATTCTTTTTCAGGTAGGTTGCCTATTTTGCCTTCATTTATTTGGTCTTGTAGGTTTTTATCTTGCTCCTTCGTCTGTAACATATTTTTTTGTCTTTTTTTTTTTTGTGGGTGGTGCTGTATTCCTGTCTTACTGATGTTTGGCCTGAGACATACAGCACTGGAGTTTGCAAGCAGTTAGATAGAGCTGGGTCTTTGTGCTGAGATGAGGACCTCTGGGAGGCCTCACTCAGATTGATATTCCCTGGGGTCTGAGGTTCTCTGTTAGTCCAGCAGTTTGGACTTGTACCTCCCACCACAGGAGCTCAGGCCTAACCTCTGGCCTGGGAACCAATATCTGGCAAGCTTGTGGTGCAGTTAAAAAAAAAAAAGGAAAAAAAAGGAGCAGTACAATATCAAAGAATAAAAAACAAATAAAATTAGAAAGGTAAAAAATAGATTAGGAAAAGTAAAACTATAATTGAAACAATTGCAACAAGGTAAAATAAAACCACAGCAGAAAAAAGAAAAAAAAAAAGGTGTGTGGGGGGGCAACAAGCCAAAAGGAGAGATCACTAACAAAGTATAAAGAATAAAATAAAATTATAAAAATAGAAGATTTATTAGGAAAAATAAAAATATAAAAGAATCAACAACAATGAATCAACAAGGAACCCTGATCTAAAAGAGGAAAAAAGAAAAGGAAAAAATATTATATTATGAGACTAGATATCAATTACAGGAAAAGAGCTGTAAAAAATACAAACACATGGAGGCTAAACAATACACTACTTAATAACAAAGTGATCACTGAAGAAATCAAAGGGGAAATTTAAAAATACATAGAAACAAATGACAATGGAGACACGACGACCCAAAACCTATGGGATGCAGCAAAAGCAGTTCTAACAGGGAAGTTTAGCAATACAATCCCACCTTAAGAAACAGGAAACATCTCGAATAAACAACCTAACCTTGCACCTAAAGCAATTAGAGAAAGAAGAACAAAAACATCCCAAAGTTAGCAGAAGGAAAGAAATCATACAAATCAGATCAGAAATAAATGAAAAAGAAATGAAGGAAACGATAGCAAAGATCAATAAAACTAAAAGCTGGTTCTTTGAGAAGATAAACAAAATTGATAAACCATTAGCCACACTCATCAAGAAAAAAAGGGAGAAGACTCAAATCAATAGAATTAGAAATGAAAAAGGAGAAGTAACAACTGACACTGCAGAAATACAAAAGATCATGAGAGATTACTACAAGCAACTCTATGCCAATAAAATGGACAACCTGGAAGAAATGGACAAATTCTTAGAAATGCACAACCTGCCAAGACTGACTCAGGAAGAAATAGAAAATATGAACAGACCAATCACAAGCACTGAAATTGAAACTGTGATTAAAAATCTTCCAACAAACAAAAGCCCAGGACCAGATGGCTTCACAGGTGAATTCTATCAAGCATTTAGAGAAGAGCTAACACCTATCCTTCTCAAACTCTTTCAAAATATAGCAGAGGGAGGAACACTCCCAAACTCATTCTACGAGGCCACCATCACCTTGATACCAAAACCAGACAAGAATGTCACCAAGAAAGAAAACTACAGGCCAATATCACTGATGAACATAGATGCAAAAATCCTCAACAAAATACTAGCAAACAGAATCCAACAGCACATTAAAAGGATCATACACCATGATCAAGTGGGGTTTATTCCAGGAATGCAAGGATTCTTCAATATACGCAAATCAATCAACGTGATACACCATATTAACAAATTGAAGGAGAAAAACCATATGATCATCTCAATAGATGCAGAGAAAGCTTTCGACAAAATTCAACACCCATTTATGATAAAAACCCTGCAGAAAGTAGGCATAGAGGGAACTTTCCTCAACATAATCAAGGCCATATATGACAAACCCACAGCCAGCATCGTCCTCAATGGTGAAAAACTGAAACCATTTCCACTAAGATCAGGAACAAGACAAGGTTGCCCACTCTCACCACTCTTCTTCAACCTAGTTTTGGAAGTTTTAGCCACAGCAATCAGAGAAGAAAAGGAAATAAAAGGAATCCAAATTGGAAAGGAAGAAGTAAAGCTGTCACTGTTTGCAGATGACATGATACTATACATAGAGAATCCTAAAGATGCTACCAGAAAACTACTAGAGTTAATCAATGAATTTGGTCAAGTTGCAGGATACAAAATTAATGCACAGAAATCTCTGGCATTCCTATATACTAATGTTGAAAAATCTGAAAGTGAAATCAAGGAAACACTCCCATTTACCATTGCAACAAAAAGAATAAAATATCTAGGAATAAACCTACCTAAGGAGACAAAAGACCTGTATGCAGAAAATTATAAGACACTGATGAAAGAAATTAAAGATGATACAAATAGATGGAGAGATGTACCATGTTCTTGGATTGGAAGAATCAACATTGTGAAAATGACTCTACTACCCAAAGCAATCTACAGATTCAATGCAATCCCTATCAAACTACCACTGGCATTTTTCACAGAACTAGAACAAAAAATTTCACAATTTGTATGGAAACACAAAAGACCCCGAATAGCCAAAGCAATCTTGAGAACGAAAAATGGAGCTGGAGGAATCAGGCTCCCTGACTTCAGACTATACTACAAAGCTACAGTAATCAAGACAGTGTGGTACTGGCACAAAAACAGAAAGATAGATCAATGGAACAGGATAGAAAGCCCAGAGATAAACCCACGAACATATGGTCACCTTATCTTTGATAAAGGAGGCAGGAATGTACAGTGGAGAAAGGACAGTCTCTTCAATAAGTGGTGCTGGGAAAACTGGACAGGGACATGTAAAAGTATGAGATTAGATCACTCCCTAACACCATACACAAAAATAAGCTCAAAATGGATTAAAGACCTAAATGTAAGGCCAGACACTATCAAACTCTTAGAGGAAAACATAGGCAGAACACTCTATGACATAAATCACAGCAAGATCCTTTTTGACCCACCTCCTAGAGAAATGGAAATAAAGACAAAAATAAACACATGGGACCTAATGACACTTAAAAGCTTTTGCACAGCAAAGGAAACCATAAACAAGACCAAAAGACAACCCTCAGAATGGGAGAAAATATTTGCAAATGAAGCAACTGACAAAGGATTAATCTCCAAAATTTATAAGCAGCTCATGCAGCTCAATAAAAAAAAAAAACAAGCAATCCAATCCAAAAATGGGCAGAAGACCTAAATAGACATTTCTCCACAGAAGATATACAGACTGCCAACAAACACATGAAAGGATGCTCAACATCTTTGCTCATTAGAGAAATGCAAATCAAAACTACAATGAGATATCATCTCACACCAGTCAGAATGGCCATCATCAAAAAATCTGGAAACAATAAATGCTGGAGAGGGTGTGGAAAAAAAGGAACACTCTTGCACTGCTGGTGGGAATGTGAATTGGTACAGCCACTATGGAGAACGGTATGGAGGTTCCTTAAAAATCTACAAATAGAGCTACCATATGACCCAGCAATCCCACTACTAGGCATATACCCTGAGAAAACCATAATTCAAAAAGAGACATGTACCAAAATGTTCAAAGCAACCCTATTTACAATAGCCCGGAGATGGAAACAACCTAAGTGTCCATCATCAGATGAATGGGTAAAGAAGATGTGGCACATATATACAATGGAATATTACTCAGCCATAAAAAGAAATGAAATTGAGCTATTTGTAATGAGGTGGATGGACCTAGAGTCTGTCATACAGAGTGAAGTAAGTCAGAAAGAGAAAGACAAATACTGTATGCTGACACATATATATGGAATTTAAGAAAAAAAATGTCATGAAGAACATAGGGGTAAGACAGGAATAGACACAGACCTACTAGAGAATGGACTTGAGGATATGGGGAGGGGGAAGGGTAAGCTGTGACAAAGTGAAAGAGCGGCATGGACATATATACACTACCAAACGTAAGGTAGATAGCTAGTGGGAAGCAGCCGCATAGCACAGGGAGATCAGCTCGGTGCTTTGTGACTGCCTGGAGGGGTGGGATAGGGAGGGTGGGAGGGAGACGCAAAAGGGAGGGGATATGGGAACATATGTATATGTATAACTGATTAAATTTGTTATAAAGCAAAAAAGAAAAAAAAAAAAGAAAATATAAAGCACTGCTCCTCAGAAGAGTGGGGCATAATTATCTCCAAAAAAAAAAAAAAAATAGCCTTGGCTATGGGGGCAGAGTTTAGGTGGGGTGGAACTTAGGCAGGGGCAGCGTTTAGGGTGGGGCAGGACCTAGACAGGTCGGGGGGGGGGGTGATGTTTGAGCGTGGGTTGGGGCCTATGCGGGGCGACTTCAAGCATGGGGCAGGGCCTCTGCTTAGGACCTGCGCAGAAGGGGCAAGGCAGCAAGTGGAAAGGAGGGCCTCTGGAGTGTGGGATTCCGGAGTTTGTCGGTAGAGCACTGAGTGAGGGTGTGTGGGTGGGGTTTAAGCCCAGCTCGTTGGAGGAGGTGCCTGAGTGTAGAGGTAGAACCCTGGGTGGGCATGTAGGGGCAGGGCTTGGGCTCTGTTCTGCAGGAGGGAGGCTCTGAGGGCAGAGCCGAACAGGCTCCTCAGTGCCTAAGTGGACAGGGAAAGCACTGGCCCCATTCCCTTCTGTTCCTTTGCACCCCTAAACCACTATCTCCCCCAGGGTCTCCCCTCCCCCATTTCCACTGGACCCCTAACTGTGGATGGGTCCCACTGGGTGTAGGAACTCCTTCCCTCCCTCAGCCACCCCTCAGAGGTGCCGGCCCAGAGGTCTGGCCTTTACTTTTGCTCGCCCTTCCCTCCCTCCCACTCCCTCAGGACCTGCGCTGCTGGAGGGGCCCTCAGTGGGCATAGGATCAGGCCCGGGATCTCAGCAGATTCCCGGGGGGCCCAAGTGGGCAGGGGAAATCTGGCCATGCTCCCTTTTGATCCTCTGCCCTCCCAGTGGTTCCCCAATTTCCCCCTTCTGGCGTGGGATCCCTTCCCCTCCCCCAGCCACCCCTCAGGGGTGCCAAACCCATCCTGCCTACACGTCTCCTCCCCTTTCACTCCCCTCATGCCCCACGTCCTACCCAGTTGCTGGGGTTTCCTCCTGTCCCCTTAGGTGTCTGTGGTCCCCCACCAGTGCCTGGTATGTGCCCTAGTTGTGAGGAGATGCGAATTTAGCGTCCTCTTAGTATGCCATCTTGACTCTGCCCCCTACTCTGTACTCTTTATGATGTCCTTTGGTGAGCAACAGTACCTGATCTTAATGGAATCAAATTTATTTGATCTAATTTTTTAAATTAAAAATTTTTTCTTAGCTAAGAAAAAAAAATTTCTTTTCCTTCTTAGCTAAGCACTTCGTGTCCTGTTTAAGAAATTTTTGCCCTACCCCAAGGTCATGAAGATATTCTCCCATGTTTTCTTCTAAATCTTTATTGTTTCACCTTTTGCATTTGGATCTGCAATCCACCTGGGAATGATTCTTGGGTATGGTGTGAAGTGTGGTCAAGTCTGATTTTTTAGGTGGGTATATTCCATCGACTCAATACCATCTACTGAAAGGACTATCTTTTTTTTAAATTTTCTGCTCTACAGTGCTACCTTTGTCATTAATTCAGTGTCCATGTATGTGTAGAGCTGTTCCTGGACTCTAGTCTTCTCCATTGGTTTATTTATCCATCTTTTTACCCAGACGACACAGTCTTAATTACTTAGTTTTATAGTAAGTGTTCATATCTGTTTGTGTAGGTCCTCTCACTTTGTCTCCTTCAGCAACTGTAGATGAGACTATGGAGCAAGAGGAAGTCTTCTATACTGTTAGAGAATGTAAACTGGTACATGCACTTTGAAAAACAGTTTGGCAATACATGCTGAAGATTCATATATGCTATGATCTAGCCATTCAATTCCTATGTATATACCCAACAGAAATGTATGCAGATGTTCACTAAGAAAGTATGTACAAGAATATTCTTAGAAACATTATTTATGAGAACAAAAATCTGCAAATAACCCAAATGTCCATCAACAGTTGAATGGATGAATGCATTGTGGTATAGTCATCTACATAGCCATACAAATTAATGGATCCAGGATGTGACTGTGTCCTTTACAACTATAGCTCCTGTCAGGTGGCTCCTCCATCCCCCAGATCTTGATGGGCTCCTGTAAGACATCTCCTCTTGTCTTCAGGGCTCCTGTAAGACATCTTCTCTTGTCTTCAGGGCTCCTGTAAGACATCTCCTCTTGTCTTCAGGCTTTGGATGGGTAACAGCTTCTCACTGTTGTGAGTCTGTAAGTACAGTAATCCTGCCCATATGTCTGTATCTAGCTCCTTCATTACATCTCTTTATTAAATCATATATGATGAATTATTTTTCTTGCCAGGACACTGGACAACATACATACACACACAAACTTTTCATATGGATGCATAAATGTGATCATATCATATATGCAACTGTTAAAAGTTTTATGCAATTAAACTGTTCTAATACAATCTCTATTTTATTTCTTTTTCTTTTTTTTTTTAGATTATCAGATTCTAGAACGAAGAGAGACTTAAAAACTCAGCCTAGCCAATCCCAACTTTGGGCAGATAAACTGTTTTCACCATGTAACATATGTGTCACTGTGGCTCAGAGAGGTTAAAACCCTTACTTCAGGTCACACATCTGTATTGGTGGCTATGTGAAGACTTGAACCCAGGCCCCTGATACTGAGCCAGTGAAATACCATTGCTCTTACACAATGGTTCTTAAATTTGGCTGCACTTTGGAATCACCTGGGAGCTTTAAAGAATACTCATGTCTGGGTCTTGCCTCCAGAGAACTTAATATAATTGTCTGGGGTGTGACTGGGGTATAGGAAGTTTAAATATATATATTTTTTGTTATAAAATAAAACACCATTACAGAACACCACACAAATAAAACATGTGGCTTAATGAATTATGGTAAGGTGAACCCTATCCAGACAAAAAAAGTAGAACTTTGCCAGGCATTCCAGAAGCTCCTTCCATGTACCCCATCCCAATCACACATTCCTTCCTCCCATAAGTAACCACTATCCTGACTTTTATAGTATCACTTCACTGAGTTTTCCTTTTTTATAATTTTATCACCCAAATGTGCATTCCTAGATACCATAGTTTACTCTTGCCCATTTAAAAAACATCTTCAAAAAAAAAAAAGAAAAAAGGAATTCCCTGGTGGTCCAGGGTTAGGACTTGGCACTTTCACTGCCTAGGGCCCGGGTTCAATCCCTGGTTGGAAAACTAAGATCCTACAAGCCGCGTGGCGTGGCCAAAAAAAAGAAAAAAATATTTATATAATGTTAAGTATCTTTTAATCTGTAGGTTCCTCTTCCATCCTTTCTTTTGCTTTCAGGCCTTTTGATCTGTAGAGTCTCCCCGGGTCTGGAGTTTGTTACTTGAATACTCTTGGTGCAGTTCAGTGTGTTTCTCTGTCCTCTGAATTTCCTACAGATAGACAGCTGGTCGAGAGGATGCAGAGATACAGGTTTGATAACTTTGACAAAACTATAAGTATTATGTGGCAATACTATAGGAGGCACATGTTGTCGGGTTGGCATTTTCTGTGATTTTTAGCAGATGCACAATGCCTATATCTATTATTCACTGGGGGAGGCTTGCCAAATGTTGATATTCTGATGCTATAATGTGCGTTTCATTTTTTATTGGAATACTCCTATAAAAACACACTTTCCCTCATCCACTCTTTTGTTATACAGTAGTAAAATTCATATAGAAAAGGTAGGATAATTGTTATATTTATTCCTTTTATTTACCAGTTTCATAAATCGGTTCCCTATCATTCTCTGAAGGTGACCAATTCTTGTTTTTAAAAGTATCATTATGAACTCGTAGATTTAGACATATCTGATGAATTTCAATCCATTGCAGTTATTATCATTATTGAAGCTCAAATAGTCTTATGGCCAGTGAGAACCTCCTCAGATTGGCTCTTGAGCCCTTTTGACATAATCCTAATAGTCTTCAGTAGCTTCCTTGCATGCTCCAGGTTCGTCTTATACATTTACTTGTCCCAGACTTGAGATGAGATATTTCTTCAGAAGTCCTGTTTCCCCCACCCCCACCTCACGGCTTCTGGGACCTTACTTCCCCAACCAGGGATTGAACCCACGCCACAGCAGTGAAAGCACCGCATCTTAACTACTGGACCACCAGGGAACTCCCCAGAGGTCCTGATTTTTTTTAGTGAGAAGTGATATTTCAAGACTAGAGTCTAGATACTAAGGGCTGCTCCTTGCTACATAGTTGCTTATTATCTTTAGGCTTTTTCAGTAGACAGAGCTAAATAATTCAGGAGTTCATATTAATATTTATAATTCCAATGAAAGACTATAGAACTTGTTTAACATCTTCTCTATTATGATAGCCCTCTTTCTTTTATGCTGAGAGTCCTGGTTCTCAAGGATATAGGGGATGACAAATTACTCATTATTTTTATCCCATATTACACATATGACTGTCAGAATAACAATTCTAGTACTACCACCAAGAAAATTGCTGGAAACACTTAAAATTTGCATAATCCTTCTCTGTTCTCTCTCACCATTAAAAAAAAATAGTTGTTCTACCAGGACAGCTGGATCCCACATTCAAAAGAATGAAATTGAACCTCTACTTTATGCCATAGAAAAAAATTAACATGGATCAAAGATAAAAATGCAAGAGTTAAAACGGTAAAACAAACTCAAAAGATAACATAGGTGCAAATCTTTATGACCTTGAATTAGTCAACAGTTTCTTAGATATGACATCAAGAGAACAAGCAAGAAAAAATAGGTAAACTGACATCATTAAAACTAAAAACTTTTGGGAACTTCCCTGATGGTGCAGTGGTTAAGAATCTGCCTGTCAATGCAGGGGTCATAGGTTCAAGCCCTGGTATGGGAAGATCCCACGTGCCGTGGAGCAACTAAGCCCGTGAGCCACACTACTGAGCCTGCACTCTAGAGCCCGTGAGCCACAACTACTGAGCCCTCACGCCACAACTACTGAAGCCCGCACACCTAGAGCCCGTGCTCTGCAACAAGAGAAGCCACCTCAATGAGAAGGCCACACACCACAACGAAGAGTAGCCCCCGCTCACTGCAACTAGAGAAAAGCTCGTGCACAGCAATGAATACCCAATGCAGCCAAAAATAAATAAATTTATATTTAAAAAAAACTAAAAATTTTTGTACTTCAAAGGATGCCATCAAGAAAATGAAAAGACAACCTACAGAATGGGAGAAAATATTTGCAAATCATGTATCTGATAAGGGACTTGTAGTTAGAATTTATAAAGAACTATTACAATCCAATAATAAAAAATACAAATAATCCAATTTAAAAATAAGCATTGGCTATGAATATGAATAGACATTTCTCTAAAGAAGATGTACAAATGGACAGTAAGAACATGAATAAGTGTTCAGCATCATTAACCATTGGAGAAATGTAAATGAGAACCACAACGAGACATCACTACACACCTCCTGGGATGACTATTATCCGAAAAGATGAGAAGTCAGCATCCTTATACATTGCTGATGGAATATAAAATGATGCAAACTGCTTTGAAAAATAGTCTGGCAGTTCCTCAAAAAGTTAAACATAGAGTTGCCATATGACCCAGCAATTCCGTTCCTAGGAATCTACCTAAGAGAAATGAGAACACACAAAAAAGTGTGCACACAAAAACTTGTATAGTTGACCCTTGAACAACTGCTGGGGTTGGGGTGCCGAACCCCAGCAGTAGAAAATCCATATATAACTTCATAGTCTGCCCTCCGGACCTGCGGTTCCGGAGGATTCAACCATCTGGGGATTCAACCAACTGCAGATCAAGTAATACTACGTAGTAGTTATTGAAAAAAAAATCCACGTATAAGCAGACCCGAGGACAGTTCAAACCTGTGTTGTTCAAGAGTGAACTGTACAATCTGACTACAAAGTAGTCAGTCACAAAGGATCACATGATGTATGATTCCGTTTATATGAAATGTCCCGAGTAGACAAATCTAAAGAGTCAGAAAGCAGATTAGTAGTTACCTGGGGCTATAGGGTTTGGCTGGGAGGTTTAGGAAATAACAGTCAAGAAGTATGGGATTTCTTTTGGGGATAATGAATATGTTCTAAATTTGATTGTGGTGATGGTTGCACCACTCTGTAAATATGTTAAAAGCCATTATTAAATTGTGTACTTTAAATGGATGAACTGTATAGCATATGAATTATAACTCAGTAAAGCTGTTTTTAAAAATTAAAAATAAAGAAGACACTGACAGGGCTTCCCCGGTGGCACAGTGGTTGAGAGTCCACCTGCCTATGCAGGGGACACGGGTTCGTGCCCTGGTCCGGGAGGATCCTACATGCCGCGGAGCAGCTGGGACCGTGAGCCATGGCCGCTGAGCCTGCGCGTCCGGAGCCTGTGCTCCGCAACGGGAGAGGCCACAACAGTGAGAGGCCCGTGTACGGCAAAAAAAAAAAAAAGAAGACACTGACATATTTACATGGTCAGAGTACATATTCGTTATATATGATACTCTATCTTTTAACTCTCATTTATTCATAGTTCTACAGGTAATTATATATCAAATGCCTAACATCTGCCCTTATATCAGTGACTCTCTAGTTATTTTGGTGGTCTGAAGCTCTTTCTCTGATAGATTTTTCCAAGAAGGGCTCATGAGAATAATATTCCCTGGTCTTCACATGTTGATAATAGTTTCTCTATGTCCTTTATATCTGAAAGTAACTTGGGAGGGATATAAAACCCTTGTTTCACATTTTCTTTCCTTGATTATGTTATGTTACTCCTTTTCTCTCTTTTTTTCCTGGTGTAAAGCATTGCTTAAAAATTCTGATGATAATCTAATTTCCTTTTCCTTAAAAATCACATGCTCTTTTTTCTAGACATTGAGACTTTCTCTTTTTCTTTAAAGTCCAATAATTTAAAATAATGTGTGGTATTGTTTGCTCTGGGTCAATAACCTCAACTACATGGTATGATCTTTTGCAAGTGCAGTTTCAAATCTTTTCTATATTCAGGAAAGAGTTGTTGTAATTTGTTTTGTTTCTTAATTTATAGGTTGTAGCACTTGTTCTATGCCCTTGCTTTGGTTTTCTCCTTTAGGAATTCCTATTCCCTGTGTCTTTGATCTCCTTTACCTTTCTCTCTCTTCATTTCTTTTTGATTTAAAAAAATTTTTCCTCTTTTTCACTTTCAATTTCTCTTCAGTTATTATCTTGTATTTACTTGCTCTTGTGTTCTTTCTAGCTTAGTCTTCATTTATGAAATGAATTTTTTCCTTTTGATTCTTATTCTTCCTTGAGTTTGGTCACCTCATTTCTGAGTTTTTCTGATTTATGTAGTTTTCTGTGTTTTCTATAATTTTCTTAATATTTATTTTGAAATAATATGTTACAACTTTTGTTTTGTGGGCATGTCTTTTTGGCATGCTTTTGTTGTCTTTGGGATGTTTTATGCTTCTTATTCCCTTTTCTTATAATAATTTTTTGTGGGATTTGACTTTGAAACTACATATTCTGTTTCTTATTTTTATGTGAAATTAGTTTTCCTGAACTTATAAAGAAATAAGATGGAGTTCAGGAAAGTTTTTCTAATTTCATAGAGCTCCCTCTTCTGTTGTTTCTGTGTAGTGTTCAGAAATACGGTGGTTTGCTTTCTGGGGTTTTCTGGTTCTGTTCCCCTCCCCCATTTAGATCTAGAGTTTCTATTTCCATGCAATATTTGGGACATACTTATACTAAAAAATTATTCATTGTTTACCAACATTTGAATTTAACTGAGCAGCCTGTATTTTTATTTGTTAAATCTGGCAATCTTAATTGTAAATATTTTTCATGTATGTTGGTTTTGCTATCTAGTTGCTCTGCTGTTGTTATGTGGAGATTTGTAGAGGTTGAAAAACTATGCTGATGCTACTCTTGCCACCTTCCAGGAATCCATCATGTAATTTTCTTTTTTTTTTTTTTTGTGGTATGCAGGCCTCTCACTGTTGTGGCCTCTCCAGTTGCGGAGCACAGGCTCTGGATGTGCAGGCCCAGCAGCCATGGCTTGCAGGCCCAGCCACTCCGCAGCATGTGGGATCCTCCCGGACCGGGGCACGAACCTGCGTCCCCTGCATCGGCCGGCGGACTCTCAACCACTGCTCCACCAGGGAAGCCCCATCATGTAATTTTCAAATGTAGTCTCCTTTCCTTTCTTCTTTCTTCCTTGGTATAGTCTTCCCTTCCCTCACACACATATCACCCCATATCTCCTCTGATAACCCATGTTCTAAACTTACTGCGTGTTTTTCTATAGTTTTTATTATATTCATATAATCATGTACATTAAGCATTATATATGGTTTCCTTTTAATTTTTTTGACAGAAACAAGATCATATGTACTTTTTTTATCTTGCTTTTTTGTCAGCATCCTAAGGAAATTGCTCCAAGTCACCTTATAGAACTCTATTTCCTTCTTTTTAATTACAGCATTCAGAGATGCACATAGACTGTAAATAATTCAACCATGTTCTTAGTGTTGGGCCTTCACTTTGTTTATGGATTTTTGCTGCTACAAAAGCATCTGTAATAGACACCCTTACATAAATCCTTACATGTGAGTTCTTTTGTTTCCATGAGGTAGACTCTCAGTAGTATATTTACTGGGCAGAAAGTGTTTCTCATTGCTGCAGGAATGAAGATTGGGTCATTCAATATCCGTTGCATCCCTCTTCTAGCATGCTTTCCCATAGAAGCAGGGATGGAAAACTAAAACAAAATCCCAGACTCCAATTAGTTCATCCAAGTTAATACACCTGTGCAGGATTAGTTGCTAGAAGTGAGCTATGTGAGAAGTGCTTATGCATATCATGTGGTGGAAGCATTTGATTCTTTTGGGGGAAACTGTGTTGGAGTTCCTTTCTACTGTCTTTATCCAGCCTCATACATGTCTATAAAAGGTAGTGGTAGCAGTGGAATTTCCACTGGGACCTTCCATGGTGAGGTTGGGTGTTTCTCCTGGCTGCATTATCACCCCCAATTTCCTGGAAATTCTTAAGACAATATTATATAACAAATCTCTCTTTATTAAAACATGCTAGAGTAGATTCTGTTGGCTAAAGCAAATAATACTGACCAATAGCAGCTGTGACTGCAGACAATACTACCTCCGTGAAATGGGAAAGTGGGATTGGTCATTTGACCTGGGTGTTTCACATCAGAGAATGGGTAGCTAGAATGGTGCATCATACACAGTGGTGAACAATTACTTCAACTATCATCTGTGGTTGTCTGGAGTGAAAAGTACGTATTGAAGACAATACCTTGGGACTTCCCTGGTGGTCCAGTGGGTAAGGCTCTGCGCTCCCAATGCAGGGGGCCCGGGTTCGATCCCTGGTTGGGGAACTAGATCCCGCATGCATGCTGCAACTAAGAAGGCTGCATGCCACAACTAAAGGATCCTGAGCACCACAACTAAGACCCGCTGCAGCCTAAGTAAATAAATAAATATTAAAACAAAAAGACAATACCTTAATGATCAAAGTGGTTGCTGTGATAGACCATGTGAAGGGCAGAGAAATATAAATGTTGTGGCTTGGACTGGCTATTTCTAACTCTGCTTAAAGAAAGAAAATGAAAGACTTTGGGTGTTAAATTCTTGCCTCGAGGCATAGTTAGAGAATCAAAGAGTTCTTACAACTGCTCTAAAAGAATCTCTTCATGTAGTCCCACATGGCTGAGTGAGTTTCTGGATTAACATAAACTGAACCCTTAGTCTTATCTAATCTTTTAGGCAAAAGTTAGGGCATCAGTTGTGAAAGGGTGGTACTATGAGATTGGAATGGGAAAGCTGGAGGATCTGGCTGATACCAAGTACCTTAAACATCACTGAGCTTCTCTTGATAGCAGAAGAAGCCACCCTTCCCTGCCTTTGTCTGATGTGCCTATTCCTGCCCTGGTTGAAAAGCCTTTCTTATGACTTTACTTGAGATAGTTTCCTTGCAAGTGAATGCCAATTCTCCTCACACCCCTCCTATCCCCTCTCATTACATTCAGACATATGTCATATTGTCCCATGTCCCAGGGGACCAATTACAAAGTCAAAAATTGCTTAGCAAGAGAATTGCAAAATTTTGCTAATCTATTTCAACACAAAATGTATAATATACGTGAACATGGAGTTCAAGAGATTAGGGACATGATTCTATTGGTCTAAATTAATTTTAGAGGCTCTAACGGCTTAGTTGGCTGATTGAAACCTGGTGTGGCTTATGCTACATGAAGTTTAGATACCAGAAACTCTTCAGTATGACATAGAGAAATCCAAAGACTTTGGTATTCTGGTATTCTGGAGTGGATTTATTAAATGTGGATTTATCATTCACTCACCCCTCTCCTAATTAAATCACTTAAGAAGTTTCAGAGAACATCCCCTTCATTATGGCATAGAAAAATACACTGGTGTGGAGAGCCCCATATCTCTAAAAGGAACCGTAGTAGCTGTCCTCTGTAAGCTGTGGATGAGGTGAGATATTCTGCTATTGAAATGCATTCCTTGATTTCAATGGAGATAATCATATCCCAGAATGGCAGAGGCTATAGCTTGGCACTTAACCAACAGAAAAAGGTGAGCATGGCTACCACAATAGGCAGCAAGGCTAGAGTGGTAATCAGGATAATTTGACCCACAGAAAACTTTGATAATGCCTAACATGGGGTATTTAGGGCCAAAACAAAGAGCTCACTGAGGTTCTACTAAAATTGCAATAACAGGAAAAATCTTTAGGTGTATGAAGAGTCCTGACATAAGCCATCACAGTGAAGAGTCATGGCCTCTTACCTCCTTTCCATTTCTGAATCAGTTCAATGTCCTAGGACCCCTTGAATGAAGGAGAGATCAGGAACCCTTGTGGAAGTACCATGTGATAACTTAGATACCTTCAAAATTCTTTTTCTTAGTCTTTCCCAAAGGGACTCATGCCTACTTACTGTGGCAACTGAGTTAGGGAAAGAGAAACACCCAGACCTCTCAGGAATAATTAGTTACTAGCTCAGAGCCAGAGTTAATCCCTTAAGGAACTTGAGTTCCACTGTGGTCTGCCAGTCAGTGTGGGGCTTATGAGAGCTATGTGATGGAGTTTGGTTATCATTCTTCTCACAAGGGCCCAATGGGTCTTCAAATCCACCTGTGTTTATTTTCCTAGGTCTTGAGTTTATAGTTGGAGTAGTGATATTTAGCTCCTGATAAAAAAATATACTTTGCTCTCTGACCCATGAAATAACGTCTATTATGGTAGAAAGAACCAAATGGAATGTCCTTTAAAAAATTTTTTTTTAAATTTATTATTTTTGGCTGTGTTGGGTCTTTGTTGCTGCGTGCAGGCTTTCTCTAGTTGCGGCGAGTGGGGGCTACTCTTTGTTGTGGTCGCGGGCTTCTCATTGTGGTGGCTTCTCTTGTTGCGGAGCACAGGCTCTAGGCACGTGGGCTTCAGTAGTTGTGGCATGCGGGCTTAGTAGTTGTGGCTTGCGGACTCTAGAGCACAGGCTCAGTAGTTGTGGCGCACGGGCTTAGTTGCTCCGCGGCATGTGGGATCTTCTCGGACCAGGGATCAAACCCATGTCCCCTGTATTGGCAGGCGGATTCTTAACCACTGCGCCACCAGGGGAGTCCCAAATGAAAGTTCTTAAGAGTTACTTCCCTACCAAAATTATAAACTAAAGACAATATCAAGTCCCTTGGGGGAATTTAGGTGACTAGGCACCATCAAAGACTTGGAATACTTATAATTGGTGATTCTTATTTTGCGGTGCTCGGGCCTCTCACTGTTGTGGCCTCTCCTGTTGTGGAGCAACAGGCTCCGGACGCGCAGGCTCAGTGGCCATGGCTCACGGGCCTAGCCGCTCCGCAGCATGTGGGATCTTCCCAGACCGGGGCACGAGGCTTTATCCCCTGCATTGGCAAGCAGACTCTCAACCACTGCGCCACCAGGAAAGCCCTAATTGGTGATTCTTATCACATCTCCATTTCACTCACCTGTTTGATGTGTGTCTTAGATATTTTTATTGGATTACCATAAGCTTAATCAGATGATAAATTTGATTGTAACTGTTGATTCAAATGTGATCTCTTTATCAGAGAAAAATCAGTACTGCCCCTGGTATCTGGTAGGCTGCTATTGATCTTGAAATTGCCTTTTTTCTACCTGTAATAAAAGTCTGTGAAAGATTACAGCAACCCTATATGGGAAATGGTGGTTTGGGTCACCCCAAGCCCAGCCGGTTGAGATGTCTGCTGAAAGGGAACATGAAATAGACATTATAGAATCATAGTAGTGCTGTGTAACTTGTGCCCAGCTACAGAAATGAGGACACTGGGAGTCATCTTATTTTCCTCACATTATGCATATACATATGTGAATAAATATCTATTTAGAACTATACATCTTAATTTTCCTTGTATCTTTCTTCTACTATTTTATGTAAGGTGGATGCTTTGTTATCTGATGCTGGGTAACAAACCACCTCAAAATTTAATGGCTTAAAACAACAATTTATTACCTTTCACAATTCTGTGAGTTGACTGTGTTGTTCTGATTCACGTAGTATGTGAGCTAGACTATATCTTTTCAATAAATTTCTCTTTTAATTAAGTTGACCAGAGTCATTTCTATTGCTTATAATCAAAGAACACCAACTGGAACAGAAATTGTTACCTGAGAGTGTGTCCCAAGCGAAAGGCCCTTGAAGAAATATGGGGTATTTGGAATTGATCATCAGTCCAAGATAAGGCAAAAGGCAGTAAGATTTCAATTAATATTGGGTGAGAGGAAAGTAGTAGCTCATGGAACTCAGTGGAGAAACAGAAAATTTCTATGGGTAGCAGGTGCCTAGAATGCAGTCCAGAGCATTCTCATATGGACACCTGAACAAAGTGGTCCTAGTGGTGGTGATGGATACTATGTATGAACTCAACAATATGTACTTCTCTTCACTAAATTTGATCTGCCTACCACCACTGTTACCTACCCAAATGCTTATAGTAGCATCCAGTTGTGATCCAGTAATGTGGTAGCAACCCTCAAGGGGATCAGTGAGTTGAGACAGTAATTTTGCACTTACAGGAATAGAAACTTTTTGCATAGTCTATGTGTCCTCACTGATTTATTGTCTACTAAAATTATTATATATACACACACGCACACAGACACACGTATACATGTCTAAAACAAAATTTCTCTCACATATGCCATATATTAACTTTTATAATTTCTTTTTCTGATTATAAAAGCGTTATAAAAATGAAGCTATTAATGTATTAACTTAGCCATCAGTGGAAATGACTCCTCCTAAGGGAGAGTTTGCCACGAAGAGTCAACTGCAGGTTGTAATCAGCTTCCCCTCCACCCGCTCAGGCACCTGAGTTTCACCTCACTTTCTACTCACATAATACCCCCAGGAGCCAGGTGAGAGAGGAAATTAAAGGTTCCCTAGTAGGCAGACGTCTTTATCAGCTTCAGTGAAACCAAACTTATTCTGAAGTTCTATTCAGAAACTTTTGACTGGCTAATTCAATTCAATCTCCATTCATTTCATTCAACAATGTTTACCAAGCACATTTTTTGTGCCAGACTGTTTTAGGCACTAGGCATACAGTGGCATGCAAAACAGACAAAAAAATTCCTTCTCTCATGGAGATTGCATCCTAATGGGGGGTGGGGTGGGGAATAAACAAGACAATAACAAACAAATTTTGGGTAGTGATAAGTGCTAAGAAGAAAAATAAAGCATAGGTAAGGGTGTGGGTGTATTGGGTTACTAGAGAAGCCCTCTCTGATAAAATGAGCAGAGACTCTGTGGTTGTGTGTTCCAGCAGTGGGAACAGCAGGTGCAAGGGCCCTGAAGTGGGAGTGGGCTTTGCATATTGTGGAACAGTGAGGAGGCCAGAGTGGCTGGAGTGGGGTAAGCAAGAAGGATGGGCAGAAATTTAGATCTGGAGGTATCCTGGTAGGAGCCAGATCATGTAGGCTCTTATAGGCCCTGGTTAGGACTTTGGATTTTATTCTGAGTGATGGTGAAAGCCCTTGTGAGGTTTTGAATAGAGACATGAAGTGCTCATATTAAAGATTTAACTAGATCACTCTTGTTCCCCTATAGAAAATTGTCTTTGATAGAAACTAGTTCCATACCCCTAAGTTTCTTCATTTCAGCCACATCCACACAGGTAAGCTCCTCCCATTTCCTGTTGCTGCAGAGCTTTCCTCTGCATATTTCTGCAAGTTTTCTTTAGCTCTTCTTCCTGCTGACCTCCTTCCCCAAAACCTATCCCATAACTGTTGAAAGCCTTCCCTTGTCCCCACAGCCACTCACCTCATTCCACCTTTAACTGATACCCAGTTTGCTCCTGAGGACATGGCTGTTCTTGTAGCCTCTGCAGGGAAGGTTGACAGTTTCCCATGTTCCACTTACAACTGGACTAGGAGTTGGGCTGTGCTTGCTCCTGCTGCCCCACTGGATGCTTCTACACCACATGGTTAAACAGGAAGGGTCATAGACTGTGTAGTCAGACTGGGCTTGGAGCCATACATCACCCACCCTTACTAGCTGGGTTATTTTGGGCAAATTATTTAACTTATTGACCTTGGATTCCTCATCTGTAAAATGCTTTGTCAAATTGTTGTGAAGATTAGAGGAGGCAATGATTGAGTGCCTGGCACTCAGAAGACCGTAGACTTCCCTTCCCCTGTCCCTTTGATGTCAATATTGCCCTCCTTGTCACTCATCTGGTTAGTGTGCAGGGAGAATGTGGCATCTGGCCCACCTTCTCTCTAATTCAGCTTTTGTCTCCATCCTAGGGGTTTTTAGTAAGTGCATAAGGAGACCTGTTTTAGGAACTCACTCCTGTAGCCACACCTGAGGCCTTTTAAACTCCTGTAGCCACACCCTGGACCTTCTAAACACCAATAACTTGGTCTCCAGTCAAAACCTCCTATTTCTCCACTCACCCCTTCATGCCATCTCACCATCGTGTGCACTCAGTCTCCAAGTGCTTCTTCTCCAAGTCTGACAGCTGCAACCTGGGACTCCACCTTCTCCCCCATTTGGCTTAGACTGTCTCCTGTGGATCAGTCAGTGAGGGTTTTTGGTTTCAGGCAACAGAAGCTGGCTCTGGCTAGCTGCAGCAGAAAAGGAACTTCCTGGAGGGATTTTGCAGGGGTCCTTGGACCAGTGGGAAAGCTGGAAGCCAGGCTTAGAAAAGGGGTGGTATTATATGTTAGGTTTATCATTCAGTAAATATTTATTACTTCTCCTCCATCAGCCTCCATGGGAGAAGCATGAAGTTGGATGGGCCCATGTGATTTGCTTTGGCCAATGAAGTGTGGGAGGAATGCCTGCGGCCTTAAGAAGGATTGATGTTTCCACTTACCGCTGAGAGCTTCCTTCCTCCATCATGGAAGGAGCATGCACTGGGTAACCTGATAGTCCCAGAATAATGAAAAACTTGTGGAGAAAAGTCACCTCAGCCAAGTCATTCACTGAAGACACAGATATCCCCAGGCAACCATTTGGTACACAAGCAAGAAACAGTGCTTTTTATTATAGGCCACTAAGATTTTGTGTTTGTTTGTTACACAGCATTGTATGAATAGCTGACCAAGAAAGGCATGAACCAAGGAAGGCGGGGGAGTAGAACCCATGACTAAGGTCATGCCAGAAGAACAAGTTGGTGAGGATATCTGTTTGTTCCATCGGTTGTTACTACTGCTGAACTCTCAACTTCACTACTACTACTTCTAAACCAGTGCTCTTCAAACTTTAATGTGCCTACGAATCACTTGGGTCTCTTGTTAAAATGCAGATTCAGTAGGTCTGGATGGGGTCGGAGATTCTGCATTTCTAACAAGCTCTGGGTGATGCTACTGGTCCCCAGACTATACTTCAAGTAGTAAAATTCTGAACTGTTTCTGCCTTACCTACTTAAGAGTCAAAGTCACAGATGAGAGCAACCAAATGTGCAAATCTAGGTCACATGTCTATTCCCTGGCTGCTGGGTGGCAGGGAGAGGGATGGCTTTCTATAGTGGGTGGGGAATATTGTCCTTGAGAAAAGAAAGGAGTGATTCTCTACCATGACCGTGCATCAGCATTACCTGGGGGTGGTATGTGTGACAGTTTAAAGATCAGATCCTGAGCACCAATCCAGACTCCCTGAATCTTATTCTCTGCATGATGGGAGCTGGGATTCTTCATAAAATATATACCTCAGGTAATTCTGATGAAGGTAGTCTGTGGATCACACTTTGGTTTACATGAATAAAAACCAGGAAACATGAATTCAATAAACTTATTGCCCCACTCTCCTGAGTAAATGATATTTATTGGCACCTATCTTTCTTCTGCTTTATGAGAAAGCCACATACTTCTCTTGTCTGAGGGTAATTCCTCCACCTGAATCACCCAAAATTCTCTCTGCTTTTATCAATTTCCTTTTTGTGTTCTAGCTTCAATGTCTTTCTTTCCTTTGGGTCAGTCTTCTCAGCATACCAATATTAAAAAAAACCCAAACTCCAATAGTTCCTTTCCTGCCCTGTCTACTACCTAATCAATTTCCTTTCTTTTCATGGCCAACTTCCTCCTTTCTATACTCAATGTCTCACCTTCCTCACCCCCAATCATTTCTCAACTGCTGGACTAGTTTCCTCTCACTATCCCATCAAAATAATTTCTTATGCAGGTTACCAATAAATTTCTTAATGCCAAATTCAATAGACACTTTTCAGTCCTTATTTTATCTTTCTGCAGCATTTGATATTGTTGGCTTCTCCCACCTTGAAACTCTTTGATTTCCCGTACTCTATGATACCACTCTTTTTGTGTTTTCTTCCTATCCCTCTGGTAGTTCTTTCTTAGTCTGTGTTCACCTCTTCCTCTTTTGGGATGTTTGTATTATTCAGGGTTCCATCCTTGGCAAATGTACTGAGTTATGACTTCCTCTAACACATATATGCTCATTGTCAGCAACCCACACCTCCCTCTTTCCTGAGTCCTAGATCTGTATATATAGCTGCTAACTGAACTTCCTTCCTGGGTATCTCTCAGGCCACTAAAACTCATTGTGCTCATAATTAAACACATGACTTTTCCCTTCAGAGCTGCATCTTCCTACTTCTATATTTCTATCATCAACTCAGTTGCCCAAACCAAAACCTGGGATTTAGCTTTACTCTTAGCTAAACCAAAACCTGGGATTTAGCTTTACTCTTTCCTTTCCACCTCTCTTCCCCACATCCAGTCACCAGGTACTACTGGTGTCATAGCTTTTGCATCTGTTCTCTCCTCTCCTCCGTTCTTTCAATCATCATCTGAAGTACTGTTGTAACTTCCTTAGGGGATCTCCTTTTTTCTACCAGGGCTCTCCTCCACAACATCATATGTTTTTATTTCTAAGGACAATGGGTGAAAAGTTATAGGGACATATTTGTATAACTCAAGGATGCAACCATTTGTTTAAAGGGTGCTGTAGTTGAAGGATGATTCCAGTTTTTTCTCTAAAAAGCTCAGACTCAGGTGACATCAGTTTGTCTTTCAGACTGTTTGCTTGGAATGTGAAAGCTGCTGGACAGGCTTAAACATTTCAGATGTAGACATTGGGATAGCTTGCCACCAGCTGATAGGTCTAATTACTTCCTCACTTATACCTAACTTTATACATTCTTGAAGAGTCATCTTTGGAGAAAGTCACAGTATGCAATCACAGCAGAAGGACTCAATGAGAGCTCTGCCATATTGACCAGTCCCAGCCTTGGATCATACACTATAGAGAGCAACAGCAATTAAAATGACTTTAAAAAAATTGTGGTAAGAACCACAAAAAATCTACCCTCTCAAATTTTCAAGTATACAGTATATTACGGTTAACTCTATTACAAGGATTACTGAAATTCCTGAAATCATAATTTTATTACTGGCTTCATGAAAAATATCACCATGGTGGAGTCCAGTGATGCTTTGGAAATGAGATACAAGCAAGACTGGACATTGATTTCTAAGGGTCAAGTCTGGCTACGTCGCCCCATAGATTGTAACTCTTCTGAAGGCAGAGAAAGTGTCATTCAATCTCTGTTGCTCTAGTATCTGGCAAAGTGACTGGCATTTAGTAGTTGGTCAATAAATATTTGTTGAGTAAATGTCATTGGAGACTTGGGGCTGACCCAGAGATGCCAAGGTGACAAGGCACAGCCTCAGGCCTGACAGGTAGATAAAGAGGGATGTAACTTGATTAGCTCTGTTGTAACCTGACTATCTGGGGTAGTCTGCCTATGTACACTCTTTTCCCATTTAAAAACAAAAGCCTGAAACTTTAAAGGCTTCAGTTTGAAAAGTGAATCTTTTGATAGGAGAAAGCCAGCTGACCCTGCAATTTGAAGTAGCCCCGAGTTTCATTTTTCACAGGCAGTAGGCTCAGTTTAATGACTCCTGTCACTGCCATACAGGGCCCACATGCTTCACATGTTCTGGCTCAAAGGTCGTCGGAGACATTTTCCATGGATTTCCCTTAGCACAGCTCTGGCAAGCTGGAGATTCATAATGTTTTTCCAAATTAAAACTTCACCAGCCTCTGGCTTCAGATAAGTCCCAAGTTAATAGTAATCTCCCAATTCATTGGTTCTGTTCTTTCTTCAAATAGTGCCTCATCTCCCCCTTGCCCCCAAGTAGTGGTGATATTAAAATATTTAACAACTGGAATGGCAAGGGCATAGGCCAATCAAACCAGAGGCTCAAGCTATAACAGGCATTAACCCTTTAGTTTTTGTATCCTAGGGAGGTAGGTCTGGGGTACCAGAAAGTAATGGGAGTGGAGACGGGAAGGGTGCTTGAGGCATTGGCTAATTACCAATGAATATGGAAATATCTCAATATTTTAACAGCCAATATGGCTGTACCTGTGCACATCAGATGAGTATCGGCCCTGCCTGCAGATTTTTCTGGAAGTTGTCAGTCTGTCATTCATGACTTTCCCAAGAAGCCTAGCTAGCTGTCATGTGATGGGTGGCATTGCTGCCACTCCAGCAGTGGACAGCTTCTCCCATGGTCACACTGGCCTCATCTGGGCATGGCTGTAGTTTCTCCTAGGTTGTTCATCTCTGGAGCACTAATTCCTCCACTAGACTGTATAATTGCTTCTGCTATTGCCTGATAGGCCCTGTGGTCTTCAGTTGGCATCAAAGCTGCCTTGGGCATCTCTGGGCCTCACCACCAAAGTCTGGAAGCCCTCACATCTGACTTTCCAGACATCTATGGTAGAATGGGTGAGAATGCCTCTTGCTCCTTTTAAATTCCTTTTGTGAGAGGATTACCAAAATAGCATTCATTTATTCATTCACTGGACAAATATTGAGGGCAACTATATAGCAGGCATAATTCCAGGTGTTAAAGTTGTGAAAAAGATAGGGTCTCTGCTTTCATGAAGTTTATATTCTAGTGGGTAGAAATAGAAAATAAACAAACATATACAATGTCAGCTAATGATAAATGTATGAAGAAAAATAAAGCAGAGTGATGGGTTAGAGAATGAAGGAGGAGGCGGGGATAGGGATGCCGTCTTAGACCAGGTGATCAGAGAAGACCTCTGACGTTTGATCAGAAACCTTAATAAAGTAAAAGAGTGAGCAACAGGGGGTATCTGGGGGGACAGCAAATGCAAAGACCTTGTAGTAGTTTGCATGTGATCTCGTGTTTTACGGTTTTAGTGAATCAGATCCTTCATTTTTTACTGAAATCTGCCTTTTGCTCTACACTTGAACTTCAAAAACCCAATTAAGATTTCTTTCCTTCTTAATAGACAGCTTTTTGCTTTTATCATCTCTGTTTATCCAGAAAAGGAGAGGGGGAAGAAGAAAGGACATGGAGGAGGGTGAGGCAACGACAATGGATGTGGGTGGGGGAACGGAGGGCGTGATGCCCTTACCCCTGTTTCACTGCCTCCTGGCTCCTAGATGAAGGAGTGGGTATGCCCCATGAGTGGGCAGGTCTAGTCTGAGCAGCCTCTCAGTTCTGTGGGCACATTAGATATGTGGTATGGGAATCTATACCATTTTGAATTGGCAAACTTCAACTTTTTATGCACTCATTTAGGTGTACTCCTGCTATAGGAAGTGATAGCCAGGAACCTGCACTGTAAGTCTCAGTCGTCAGACCCTCTGTTCAAGGTGTATGGGTAGGTCTCACCCTCCTTATATTTCTCCACCTGTCTTTTCCTATCCTTTGGGTCTCTGCCTCAATAGATGGCTATCACAAATAATAGTAATTTTTTTTTTCTGAGTGCAGTATCAGTACCTAATTTATGCTTAACATTTTTAGCTAGGACCCTTTGCCATAATCTCAGGCAGTATGCAAGGTAATTATTCATTGATGTATCTATGTACTTAATCTATAACAAGGTTAAGTGGTTAAGAATCCGGCTGCCAATGCAGGGGACACGGGGTCGAGCCCTGGTCCAGGAAGATCCCACATACCGTGGAACAACTAAACCTGTGTGCCACAACTACTGAAGCGTATGCTCTAGAGCCCATGAGCCACAACTACTGAGCCCGCATGCCTAGAGCCCATGCTCCGCAACCAAAGAAGCCACTGCAATGAGAAGCCCATGCGCCACAACAAAGAGTAGCCGCCGCTCGCCGCAATTAGAGAAAGCCCGTGCACAGCAACGAAGACCCAACACAGCCATAAATAAATAAATAAATAAATAAATAAATAAATAAATAAATACATCTGTAAACAACATTTGCACAGCACGCTTTGCCAGAGCTGGAGCCACTACAATGTATTATGGGTGGTAAAAGTGTATGTGCGTGTGGTTTTTGATGTCTCCAAGCACAGTGTGTTCAGAATCACCACTCTCTTTTGGTGACTAAAGCTCTCTGTTCTTGCACTGAGTGCATCCTTGTCCAGTTTCTTCCTTCCTAGAGAAACAGGAAGGCCTGAATCCTGATTTGGGCAAAAGCTGAACTCCCCAAAGAGATAACAGCAGGGAAACAGTATGGAGAACCCAGGGAATAGGAAGAGTCTGAATGATGAGGCTTGGGTTTAATCTTACTATAGTGGGTGGCCAGGTTTCTCCGTGCTCTCAGGGAAAAAGGATCCTCAGCTCCTGTCCTGTCTTCTTGTGGCAGCGCTGTCTTTAACACCAGCTACTACTACTGCTAGAAGGAAATATCAACAGGGGCGCTTGCTTAGCCATAGAAAGATTGGCGCCAGGAGGTGGCATTCCTACTTCCTAGCACAATGCCTTGAACCTACAAAACAATCAATCTTTGATCAGGAGGTATTGTGCTTCAGAGCAGAAACCAGAATTCTAGTAACTGAGAATGCACTCCACTCACAGTAAATTTAAAACTAGCATAGAACTTACATAGTTCCTTTAGTTTAATATGTCAATGCTCTCCGGCCAGTGATCACTGGGAACATTCCTATAGTTAAGCAAAGTTGGATTTATTATTTGTTGCAACAAGGGAGAACACACATAATGGGAAATTGTGGAGTATCTCAGTAAGAGGATGTTGTTAGGACTTAACAGAATTTGGGCTTGTGTTAAGTGATTTTGAGGAAGGTTCAGAGAAGCAGGGCTTTACTGAGTTGGATGATATCGGGGGGATAATTCTATGATTGAGTATCTTAATGAAGGGAAGAACAGAGTGATGCTAGAGCTATAACTGATAAAGCGGCAGCAGTCGCTCAAATTAGTTGGAAGAGAGAGATGTTTAGTATGTTTATGGTTTGCACAGTAACATTGTCTCTGTGCTTAGACAAGACTATGAAGCAGTCTTGTTTTTTGTCTCCTTTCATCAGTCACAGAGTGACCTTGTGTGATGTTGGTGTTCTATGAGATTGCTTATGCTCAATAGGAAAATATCATGGCATAGCTCCGACTGCCAGGCCAGCTCCTAGCAACACTGAGGCTTAGTTCTTAGTGTCAGGCCAGTTTCCAGATGCCAGAGCTTTATTTTCTTAGTCCCCCAACCCCAATACTTTTGGTCAAAGGCAAAGTTAGGCCATGGAATGTTAATCCATGATATTCAGATTTTTTTTTTTTTTTTTTTTTTTTTTTTTTTACTATCGCTGGGATTCTGCTGACTCAGAGAATGGACTGTAGTTGGACTAGGGTTAATCTTTCCTTGTCTTCCAGCTGTAGGATAAGTTGTTGAATCATACGCCATGACAATGACTGTGTAGTAACATTTAGTACTCTGGACAGGGTACAGTGACCAACTGCCAAAAAAACAATTACCAGAAACAAAATGATTATTCACCTTTGCAGTAAGTCTGGAAGCCAGGGGCCCACATTATAAAACCCGGCAATGAAAAAATACCCCAGAATAATCCAGCTGGGTCTGTTTTAGAAAGCCAGGTGGTTTTATCATCTTTTAGCCTACTCATGTTCTACTACCCTGAAGATACAGATGCAGCAATAAGTATTGTTAACACAAACTCCCCTGTGGCTAGCTAAACGGAAATCAAGGCCTATGTGATTGTTCATGAAAACTCTGGCTAATGAACTCAAATTTAATTGGTTGAGCTTCTGTAGCAGAAGTTGTGATATTTATAATGTTTGCTAAAGTCAGAGAAAAGAGTTTGGAGTGTCTTTTTCAGTTGTGTTACTTTTGTTGTGGGACTGAATTTCATTCAGAGTACATATGCAGAGAAAGTCAGTTATCCCTCCTGGGAGTTCTCCCAAGTAGTCTGTGAGTCTGTGCTTGCCTCATTTTCTTGGTTTGTGGGTATTGCTCTCAGAGAAATATGAGCCACTGGAGGAGTGGTAATTTTAAGCTCCTGAAAACCTCTAACAATTAGATTCAATATATAGGGTAAGTTAGTAGGAGGGTGTAAGCCTGATGTTTATGTAAAAAGTAGTACTCTAGCGCGGTACAGACTATACTGGGAGTATAAGTATTATTAAGTATATCAGGAGCAAGCCAGTATTTTGTCCTCAAGATGGGCAGATTTTTTGTTTAAGTAAAATAGGTTTTTGCAAAGTGGCTGCAGTGTTTCTGAAGAGAACAAACTGACTGTTGGAGCAAGGATGGCCCCAATATTAGTTGCTATTCCTGAAAGGCTAGGTTTTTCTGATAAGGTTGTGATACCCTCAGAGAAACATTTTGCTGAGGTGTGGATCAAAGTCCAATTTTTATAAGATTGAAGTTTGGGATTAATCATGTGAGAAAAGCTTAAGAACCAGAAGGGACCTATAGATGAAAATCTACATTATGAAGTGTTTAAAAGTGCAGTTACTGAATTTTGCCAATAGTCAGTTTAATTAAGAGCAGTAGCTATGGTTTGAGAAAAATACACCACGAGGCTTCTTTTTCTTAAGCAGCAGAAGAGCACAGGGAGTCAAACCTAACAGGATGAAGATAAGGGAGATCATACTGAGAAATCATTTAGTTAGTTGTTAAAGTACAATAATAGGCAAGATTAGCGGTAGGGTAAAGGATGCTGAAGAATCAGAAAATTAATCTTTTTCTGTTGTCATGGGTACAAGCTGTCCATTTCTATAATCAGCAGCTTCTGGAGAATTCCCAAGGATCTTCAGTCTTCCAAAGGAATGGACGTCCAGTAGTCAGGCAAAAATGATGCATGTATTTTTAGCTGGGAAACGTGAACCCAAGATCAATGCCTTGGAATTTTACTGCTGAGTCAGTTGTCAGCAGTGCCTAACAAAGTCTTTTTCATTGAGGTTCATGGGAAGTTTTCTTCTGATGTTTTTTCAGAAAGATCAAATCTCCAGCTTTGAGGTCATGCAGAGGTTGCTTAGGTGGGTGCTTTGGAAATGCAGCTCCTACCTATTGATCATAAAGCAGTAGTTATTGTGTGGGCCCCCTGCAGTAATTAGTTATATCAGCTTGCATCAAGGTAGAATCTAGTACTGGAAGTAATTCCCAAATACATGAGGCAGCCTATTATTAACTCAGAAGGAGATATGTATATCCTAGAATGGTTCATGTTATTGCTATCAAGGTAAGTAGAAGTTCTTTGGGCCTTGGAAGTTTGAGGGTTTCTGAGAGCTTTGATAATTAGTTTTATAATTCCATTAGTTCCCTTTATTTTTCCTGACATTTGTGGATGATAAGGACAGTGGGGTAATATAAATCGTAAAGCTTTACAGAATTACTCAATGATAGTGTCAGTGAAATATGTGACCCTGTTACTGGAGAGGTACATTGGAATTTCTCAAGTCAGAAATATAAAATCAAGCAATTTTTTCCCACCATTACAGCCATAGCTCTCCAGCAGGGAAAATCTTCAATCTACCGTAAAAAGAATTGTATTTGTATGTACTCATAGTTCATTTTGAGGTGTTCAAAGGAGCACTGAGGCTTTGGGCTCCAGTCCATATTCTATCTTTATAGTTTTGCCAGGATTGAGTCATTGGCAGATAGGACCTACATCCTTGGCAATACCCCTAATTTATGCCACCAATGTTGGTTGCCAATTTATCTCTGCTTTTGTGGGTTATACCGTGAAGAATTTTTTGCTGGACTCCACTTTAATTGTGGCTATCTCCTTAAATAATAGCAAAGGATCTCAAGATTCTTTAGTTTGTCATTCATTTCATAGGGGTTCTAAGGTGATAGGGAAATCTTTGTTTTTAAAGCATTTTGAAATCATTGACTAACCCCCAAATGTAGGTACTATCAGTATAAATATTTGCTCTTTTATCCTTTATTAGCTGATAGGTCTGGGCGAGGGCATCTACTGGACTTACAGAAGGCCTGGGATGGCACTGCCAGCCCCTTACGAGGTAAGAGACATTGGGCAAGTTATTTTTCTGAGGCTTAGATTCTTCAGATACAAAATGGTAATAATACTTATCTCACAGAACTGTAAGCATTTAATGTTACTGTACAGTAATCAACAAATAATACCTACCACTAAGTCCTTCATATTGGTTATCTCCCTTAATTATCACAACCATCCTATGCGAGGGCCTACTACCTCATTTCACAGAGGCTTAGTCTCACTGCTGTTTAAGTGGCCATGTTTGGATTCAAAGTCCCATCTTTCTCATACCAGAGCCCAGTTCTTACTTAACCCTCTACTGCCTCTGACACTTTTCCACTGTTAGGTTCAAATGCCCATGATACAGCCTGTCATACATTAGGCACTCAACTTTTAAAAATTTATAATTTGCAGGTTCGATTATTTTGGGTTTGTCCGAGGATCTGATCGTCCCTCTGTGCAGGGGCAAAATTCAATTTTGGCCCGGCCCCGCCGAGGACTAAATTCTCCCCTCTACCGGCAGGAGCCCAGTCCGGGTTTATCGTGAGTTTACAGTACTGTGAGCAAGATCCCATCTCGTGACAGGGGCGAGGCGTCGGCGTCGCCTGTCAGCAGCTCCGCCCCTCTGGCATCCCCGCTGCCCCCGCGGGGCAGCCTTAGCAACACGCGCGCGCACTCCCAGCCCGGACCAGTCCGCGCGACACCGGCGCGAAGCGTCGGCGGTCTCTGCGCCTGCGCGCGGCCACAACCGCCAGTAGGCTCTCTTCCCCTCCCTTCCCTCCCCCCTCCCCTCTCCTCCTCTTCAGCCTCCTGGAGCTAGACGCCAATATGGAGCCAGAGGACATGCCGTGGCCAGGAGAGCTCGAGGAGGAGGAGGAGGAGGAGGAGGAGGAGGAGGCGGAGAACTTGGACGAGGACGAGGTGGTGATGGTGGAGGAGATGGAGGAAGAGGAGGGGCGGGAGCCGGACGCGGATTTTAACTATGAGAGCCAGCGTCGGGAGAGTACGGACGACGAGGAGGATGAGGAGGCCAAGGCCTTGCTGCAGGCTCACCCCGGCCGGACTTTGCCTCAGCCGTCGCTCCCGAGGCACCGCTATTCGGAGGGCGAGCTGACCAGCCCGGGGAAGGTAAGCCGGGTCGGGGAGGGGTATGGGCCGTCGTCGGGCAGGGTGACGGGTGGTCCCTGAGCGCTTTGCCTGCTCTCCCTTGCGGGCTGCCTCTTGCTCTCTGCCTGTCACGGTGCCTGACAAATAGTACGCGTGCTTTTAAAGGCTTTTAGGGCCATTTCGTCTCCTAGGCCCCGACTCTTGCCCAGGCTTCTGGCCGACTACTCCAAGTCTCCCGTTCTTTCAGGCAAAGATCTCTCTTGTTTCCTTCCTCCCCACCCTCCCTCTCTCCCCTGGGCTTTTTTAATTACTCCAGATGTTCAGAGGAGCCAGTATTGTGCTTAAGAAACGCTCTGGGGAGGAGGTGGGCCTTATACCCTGAGGGAGGGGAAAAGGGCGTTGTAGGAGTGGAGACAGTGGTTGCCCAGGGCTATCTTGTTGGGGAGACAATTAGGAGATTAGTTTGCCTGAAGGGCGGGACTTCCCTTGAGGGAGCAGAGTGGATTCTGTGCACCCTTTGAGTAGTTAGTCTCTAGAGGCTTCTTGCCAACTGTGCTTCTCTGACCTCTCGTTTGTAGCAATAAAGGGGTCCCCAGCCGGTAGGAGGGGCTTAGAAACGCAGGAGGCTTAAGTTGCAGCTCCCAACTGTCTGGAAAACTAGAAAGAGCTGATTTTATGGTTGGCTCCTGAAGATCATTTTGAAAATAACTGCATTTAATTGATTTCTTTTCAGAGACAAAGGAAAGGTTTGCTATACCATTCGGATATCTAGTCATCAGACATTTATTAAATTTCTATTCTGTGAAAGGTACATTGTGGGGACAAAAAGAAACCTAAGATTAATTGTCTAGGACTGCTCCTTAGACAAGATGTCAACTGTGCAGAGTAAAACAACAAGGTACAACAACTGAAAAGACAGGAAAGATTATATAGGCCTGTGCCGTTCAATACAGTAGTCATAGCAGCGTGTGGCTCCTTATATCTTAATTTGTTAAAATTAAATAAAATTAAAAATACAGTGCTTCTGTTGTACGAACAATGCTCAGTAGTCACACTTGACTAGTGGCTATTTAATTGGATAGTGCAGATATAGAATAATTTCATCACTACAGAAAGTTCTACTGGACATTGATGCTGTAGACTGTTGATCATTAAAGAGTAATAGTTGTTGTTTTGCCTGGTAAATATTCCAATCGGTGCTGAGTTCATTGAACATATATTATTGAGCATTCTTCATGGGCCACACATTGTGCTGGATGCTATGGAACCTTGGTGAACCCAAACATCTGTTGTCTCTGCTTTTCTAGTGTACAACGCAGTCTAGAGAGGGAGGCAGACAAAATTCAGTTGGGTCACAAAAATAAAAGTAAAATTGATACGTGCTAACATGCTTTGAAAACATTCAGTAAGGGAATTTGATCTTGTCAGTGAAGCTGGGGAAAGCTTCCCTGAGGAAGTTATGACAAGCTGAGATCTGAAGACAGGTTACAGTTAACTAGGTGAAGGGAAAAGGAAGGAGCTTTGCAGCTGAGGGAAAGGCACATGGAAAGGTACTGTTGGTAAGAGAGAGTGTGGCATTTTCAAGGAACCAAAAGCCAATATGGGTTGAGCAGAGACTTCAATGCTTTGTGTGCTATGCAAGGGATTTGGAAGCTTTATCCCGGGAAGTCATTGAAAATGTTTTAAACAAAGGGGTATAGGATAAGATTTGTGTTTCAGAAAGATCACTTTGTAGCACAGTAGAGAACAGCTTTGACAGCAGGGTGGGGTGGGGAGCTGCAATAATAAGTGAGGGATGCTAATTAGGAGGTCATTGCAGTATTGCCAGGCAAATGATCATGATGATATTTTGGAATAGGGAAGTGTTGGTGGATATAGAAAAACGTAGACTGATTCGAGAGAGATTTAAGAGGTAAAGTAATCACACTGATACACTAATTTTACATTATTATTACACTAATAATGGATTAGATGTGGAACACTAGGGCAAGAAGGTGTCAGGTTATTGGATAAATGGTTGAAATATGGCCAGGTTTATGGTAGGGGTGGTGGCCATGGGGTGGGGTGATGGGATGGTTGGGATGGGTGTTAAGATTATGGGTTTGGTTTTAGAGATCAGAGGAGGGGTCTGGGCTGGACATTTCAAGTTGTAAGTTATCTACATATGGACCATAATTAAAGCCACACTTGTGGATGAGGTCTCCTAACTTTAATTTTGTTCCATGACTTCTTGTTTGAATAACTATTCATATATAAATTTAATATTCCTGGAAGATTTTAATTAAACCACTTTACCTCTTATTACAGCCAGTGTGAAAAAATTATTATCCTGTCTAACAGTGATCTATCTATGTGTAATAGAAGATATTGCTTCTTAGAGCCCAGAGTGTTTTTTTCCGTAGAGGTGTTTTGTTTCTGTTTTTGAGAGAAATCAGATACTGTCCTATTTACCTTGGAGGGTATATGAAGGTGTGGGTGATGTGCTGTATTAAAGGTAGTTTTAAGATGATATAAAGAGTATTAAAATAATTTTTTGTTCACTAACATATTAAGATTTACTTGTGTAAGTTGAAAAATGTTTAAAGGAGAAACTTTAATATGTTTCTTGCTAGAAATTTATGAACTATAACTTTTTTTAAAATTAATTTATTTTTGGCTGTGTTAGGTCTTCGTTGCTGTACGTGGGCTTTCTCTAGTTGCGGTGAGTGGGGGCTACTCTTTGTTGCGGTGCGCAGGCTTCTCTTTGCGGTGGCTTCTCTTGTTGCGGAGCACAGGCTCTAGGCACGCAGGCTCAGTAGTTGTGGCACACGGGCTTAGTTGCTCCACGGCATGTGGGATCTTCCCGGGCCAGGGCTGGAACCTGTGTCCCTTGTATTGGCAGGCAGATTCTTAACCACTGCGCCACCAGGGAAGCCCTGAATTATAAAATTTTTGAAGATGAGTTTGTTGTGTAGTATTTAATTCAGTGTATTCAAAGGAAGACACCAAATGATAGGAAACATTAATTTCATTCAGTCTAGTCTCAAGTTAAATGACAAAATTGTAATATCTGATTCACTCTCATGTATCTCTCTTAGTAGGCAATTAGGTTGTTCTAGTGGTGATCTGTAAGGTGTTGATTAAGTTTGCAAGTCCTATTAATGAAACTGAGCTAAGGCGTGGAACTGTTTTAAGGTCAATGCAAAATATGACCAGCCTTACAACCAAGTTTTTTTGAGTTCAGGGAAGTGAGCCTTTTCTTTATTGGTCTTATGCTGGTCCTGCAGACCATTCAACATGGACCATTTCAAACACCTCTACTTGTAATTCCTAAACCTAAATTTCTGAACTGTGCTAGGAAAAATAATTCAATTCTGTGGATTGGTATCATAGAAATTCTTGGTCTTCAACTTTTTTTTTCTTTTAGTTTTATTGTTTATTTACTTTTCTTCCAGTTTTATTGAATATAATTGACATAAAGCACTGTATAAGTTTAAGATATACAGCATAATGATTTGACTTATATACTTCATGAAATGGTTATCACAATAAGTCATCTCATATAGCTAGAAAATTAAAGAAATAGAAAAAAAAATTTTTTCTGGGGTTGCGAACTCTTAGGATTTACTCTTAACAATTTTTGCATATAACATACAGCAGTGTTAATTATATTATGTTGTGCATTGCATCCCTAGTACTTATTTATCTTATAACTGGAAGTTTGTACCTTTTGACCACTTGGACTCCATTTTCTTTTTTTGGCTGCGGGGTCTTCATTGCTGTGTGTGGGCTTTCTATAGTTGCAGCGAGTGGGGGCTCCTCTTCATTGCAGTGAGAGGGCTTCTCATTGCGGTGGCTTCTCTTGTTGTAGAGCACTGGGTTCTAGGCGCGTGTGCTTCAGTAGTTGCAGCACACGGGCTCAGTGGTTGTGGCATGCAGACCCTAGAGTGCATGGGCTTCAGTAGTTGCAGCATGTAGGCTCAGTAGTGTGGTGCATGAGCTTAGTTGCTCCATGGCATGTGGGATCTTCCTGGACCAGGGATCGAACCCGCGTCCCCTGCATTGGCGGGCACATTCTTAACTACTGCACCACCAGGGAAGTCTGGTCTTCAGCTTTTAAATGGGTCATCAACAGTGCTTGGAAATCTTTTTATGTTTCCTCCTTCAGCTTCTGCTTTTTCACTCTTATCCTCTAGATTTCACCCAATGTTCAGCATTCTCCTATCAACAGGTTACCATTTCATAGAAGGAGAGAACACAGGCCTGAACCCCTACACCTTCCTGCTCCCCATCTCCAAATTTATCTACACTGTATGATTCTTAATCTTTTTTGACCTGTTAATACAGATTTTATACTTAGTATTAATCCTTTCTTGTGCTCATAGGATAAAAACTATCAGTTATTGCGTGTTTTTCTCTTAAGGAAGTGCTGGATTTTATTTGTAGATATTTGATAAATGATAATGGCTTAAGTTTTTTAAAAAGTGGTTTCTTGACCTTTCTTTGTCAAATTTGGAATCAGAATTATGTCGTTTTTCTGCAAGGTAGTGGGAAGATTTTTATTTTTCTGTGTCTTGGAACAGTTTAAATAATGTAAAATATTTTTGCATGTTTGAAAAATAATCACTTGTGAAACTACTGTGCCCCTGGATTCCTTTCAGGGTTATAATATGTATATACTCTCTCACTTTTCTTGGGTTAATTTTGTAATTTATGATTTTTCTAGAAAATCATTTCAGCAAGGGTTTCTAGTTAATTAAAATGGAGTGTTGCATAGTATTTTTTATTTTTTTCTCTTGCATCTGTGGTTATTTCCATTTCTCATTCCAGATTTTATATGATTATGTTTTATTCTTCCCTTGATCTGACTAGCTATGGATTTGTTTTGTTAATTGTTTTCATCCAAGGAAACAGCTCTTGGATTTAAGTTTAATTCTATTGCTTTTCATCATTTAATTCATTAATTTCAGTTCTCATCTTTTACTATTTCCCTAGATTTATTTTATTTAATTATACTTAATGTGCTGAATGCTTACCTGGCTTATTTAAAAACATTTTTAACAGTTTTGTTGAGATATAATTCAAATACCATACAATTTACCCTGAATTTTAAGGCACAATTCAGTGGTTTCAGTAAATTAATAGATACGTGCAGCCATCGCCACAATTTTAGAACAATTTTTTCATTACCTTAAAAAGAAACCCTGTATACTTTAGCTATCACCCCTCTAGCTTCCATTCTGCTAAGCAACCATTAATCTATTTTCTCTCTCTTTAGATTTGCCTATTCTGGGCCTTTAATATAAATGGAATCATATAATATGTGGTGCATGCCACACAGCTTTCAGGATCTTAGTTCCCCCAGCAGTGATTGAACCCAGGGCCCTGGCAATGAGAGCACCGAATCCTAACCACTGGACCACCAGCGAATTCCAATATGTGGTCTTATGACTGGACTTTTTCACTTAGCATAATGTTTTTAGGAAACATCCATGTATATAACATCAATTTTTCATTCCTTTTTATGACTTAATAATATTCCATTGTATGGATATACTACATTTTTTTATCCATTCATCAACTGATGGACATTTGGGTTGTTTTCTGCCTGTTGTCTATCTCAAAATGTTTGAAAATTCTCTTTGTGATTTCTTTTTTTTGACCCGTTGGTTATTTAGGAGTCTGTTGCTTGATTTCCACGTATTTGTGAATTTCCTCAATTTCCTTCTGTTATTGATTTCTAATTTCATTCCATTTTGGTTGGAGAATATACTTTCCATGATTTCAATTATTTAAAAAATTTGAGGCTTATGTGTATAACTGAGTCACTGTGCTGTACAGCAGAAATTAACACAACATTGTAAATCACCTATACTTCAATAAAATAAAATTAAAAAAAAATTTGAGGCTTGTTTTATGGCCTAACATATGGTCTGTCCTGGAGTTGTTCCATGTATGCTGAGAAGGTGTATTCTGCTACCCTAGGATGGAGTGTTCTATAATATCCATAGACGTAGTTTGTTTATAGAGTATTCACATCTTATGTTTCCTTGTTGGTCTTGTCACAGGTAGCTATCATTTTTTTTCATTTTAATTAATAGACTTTTTTGGGAGCAGATTTTTTTTTTTTTTTTTGCGGTACGTGGGCCTCTCACTGTTGTGGCCCCTCCCATTGTGGAGCACAGGTTCTGGACGTGCAGGCCCAGCGGCCATGGCTCACAGGCCCAGCCGCTCCGCGGCATGTGGGATCCTCCCGGATTGGGGCAGGAACCCGTGTCCCCTGCATTGGCAGGTGGACTCTCAACCACTGCGCCACCAGGGAAGCCCGGGAGCAGATTTATGTTTAGCAGAAAGTACAGAATTCTCATGTACCTCTTTTTCCTCCCATTTTCTCTATTATTAGCATCTTGTATTAGGGTGGCACATTTGTTACAATCGGTAAGCTGATATTGATACATTATTAATTAAAGTGCATGTTTTTTATCAGAGTCCACTTTTTGTATGTTCTGTGGGTTTTGACAAATGTATAATGACATATATCCACTATTACAGTATCACACGGAACAGTTTCACTGCCTAAAAAAATCCCTGTGCTCTACATGTTTATCCCTCCCTTTCTCCCTCTGAAACCCTGGCAGCTGCTGATATTTTTACTGCCTCCACAGTTTTACCTTTTCCAGAAAGTCATATAGTTAGAATCATACAGTATGTAGCCTTTTTATTTTTTATTATTTATTTTTAAAATAAATTTATTTATTTTTGACTGTGTTGGGTCTTTGTTGTTGCGCGTGGGCTTTTTCTCTGCTTGCGGTGAGCGGGGGCTACTCTTCGTTGTGGCGTGCGAGCTTCTCATTGTGGTGGCTTCTCTTATTGCGGAACATGGGCTCTAGGTCCGTGGGCTTCAGTAATTGCAGCATGCGGGCTCAGTAGTTGTAGCTCGCGGGCTGTAGAGTGCAGGCTCAGTAGTTGTGGCGCACAGGCTTAGTTGCTTTGCGGCATGTGGGATCTTCCCAGACCAGGGCTTGAACCTGTGTCCCTGCATTGGCAGGCGGATTCTTAACCACTGTGCCACCAGGGAAGTCCCTATGTAGCCTTTTTAGAATGGCTTCTTTCACTTAGCAATATACATTTAAGTTTCCTCCATGTGTTTTCATGGTTTGGTAGCTCATTTCTTTTTTTCCAACTTGATTTCTTTTTCTTTTTTTAAAAACTGTGGTAAAATAAAATATATATCACATAAAAGTTACCATTTTAACCTTTTAAAAAAATTATTTATTTTGGCCGCGCTGTGTGGCTTGCAGGATCTCAATTCCTCGACCAGGGGTTGAAGCCATGGCCCCAGCAGTGAAAGCACTGAGTCCTAACCACTGGACCACCAGGGAATTTCTCCATTTTAACCATTTTTATGTGGCATTAAGTACATTCACACTGTTTTGTAATCTTCACTACCGTCCATCTCCAAAACATCTTCATCTTTACAAACTGAAACTCGAATATGTCTGCCTCATCTGATTCTGGTTCTGATGCTTGCTCTGTGTCTTCAAACTATTTTTGTTTTTGTCTTGTATGTCTTGTAATTTTTTTTGTTGAAAACCAGGCATGTACTGAATGAATATGATATGAAAGGAACTGAAGTAAATAGAGCTTTAATATGAAGTTTTATAAGTTTATCTGGTTAGGGGTGATTTTGTGTTTATTGTTTGCTATAGCTGTAGGTGTCAAAGGCTAAAATTTCCTCTGGTGACCTTGTTTTTGTTCCCCCTGTTGTCTTTGGATTTCTCTAAGGACTTTTTTTTTTTTTTAATATGGAATTTTAAAATAAATTTATTTATTTTTATTTATTTATTTTTGGCTGTGTTGGGTCTTTGTTGCTGTGCATGGGCTTTCTCTAGTTGCGGCGAGTGGGGGCTGCTCTTTGTTGAGGTGTGCAGGCTTCTTGTTGAGGTGGCTCCAGGCGTGCGGGCTTCATTAACTGTGGCACACGGACTCAGTAGTTGCAGCTTGCAGACTCCAGAGCGCAGGCTCAGTAGTTGTGGTGCATGGGCTTTGTTGCTCCGCGGCATGTGGGATCTTCCTGGATCAGGGCTTGAACCCGTGTCGGCAGGCGGTTTCTTAACCACTGTGCCACCAGGGAAGTCCCTCTAAGGACTTCTTAAGTAAGGTATGAGTTGTGCTGTTCTTTCATTCATATACCATCATTATCAGGAGCCCTGTTGATGTAGTGGTAAGGTGTGGGTGGAGGGTAAGTGTTCTATAGTCCTATTATTAGGACTTTCCCCGGGCTGTGATCTTCACTAGGGTTTCTCATTGTTTTCCCCTTAGGTGAGACAGGAAAGCTAGAAGGGGGCTGGAGTTGGGTATTTTCCTTCCCCTACATCACTTAGTCTCTGGTAAAACCCTGGGCTCTGGTAAAATAGTTTCTTTTGAGGGCAGATCTTGTTAAGAACAGAATGCTCTAGGCTTATTTCAAAATGGCTGCTTTTGCCCTCCCCCTGCCAGAGCAAGAGGAGATTTTTCTCTGATCTTAACTGTGGAACCTGGTACAGTTCCTGGAGGTAAAACTCATAAAGTGTGGGAGCCCCTCTAAGATTGTTTCCCAGGAGTTTTTAAATCTCAGGGTTGTCTACCCTGAGCCTCTAGCAATGTGTCAATTACAGTTTAGGCTTGCCTACCCTAGTACAGGTCCCCATGGTGGTGTCTGCTCTGGGCTTCTGTTCCATTAAGTTGTGATTCTCTGTATCCGTTTGTCTCTCTAATTTGGGGGACTGTAGTTTGCCCTTCATTTCAGTTCTCTGGTGGATGTAAGAAGAGTTGTTGATTTTCAATTTGTTCAGCTTTTTTTCTTTTTGTGGGGATGGGAGTGATGACTTCCTAACTCCTTGCATTGCTGGACCAGAGCTTTTTTTGTTTTGGTTGTTTTTCAATAGACTATGTTGTTGTTGTTCTTGTTCTTGTTGTTTTTTGCTGCACCCCCCAGCTTGTGGAATCTTAGTTCCCCAACCAGGGACCGAACCCGTGCCTTTGGCAGTGAAAGCACGGAATCCTAACCTCTGGACTGCCCCGGGTAATTCCCTCAACAGACCATTTTTTAGAGAAGTTTTAGGTTCAAAGAAAAATTGATCAGATAGTACAGAGATTTCCCATCTACCTCCTGCCTCCACACATGCACAGCCTCCTCCACTGTCAATATCCCACATCAGAGTGTAGTGTGTTTGTTAACAATGAATCTACATTGACATCCAAAGCCAGAGTTTACATTAGGGCTCACTTTTGGTATTGTACATTCTGTGGTTTTTGACAAACGTATAATGGCATGTATCCACCATTATGGTACAATATAGTTTCTCCATGTCTTTTCATGACTTGGTAGCTCATTTCTTTTTAGTGCTGAATAATATTACGTTGTCTAGATATACCACAGTTTATCTTATCCATTCACCTACTAGAGGATATTTTAGTTGCTTTCAAGTTTTGGCAGTTATGAGTAAAGCTGCTCTAAACATCCATGTGCAGGTTTTTGTGTAGACATATCATTTCAGTCCATTTGGGTCAGTACCAAGGAGCTTGATTACTAGATTGCATGCTAATAATATGTTTAGTTTTATAAGAAACTGCCAAATTGTCTTACAAAGTGACTGTACCATTTTGCTTTCCCACCATCATTCAGCAGTGAATGAGAGTTCCTGTTGTTCCATATCCTTGGCAGCATTTGTTGTCAGTGTTTTGGATTTTGGCTATTCTAATAGGTAGGTAGTAGTGTCTCATTGTTTTACTTTACAGTTCCCTAATGATAAATGATACTCAGCATTCTTTCATATGCTTATTCCAGTTGTATATCTTCTTTGGTGGTCTGTTGCCCATTTTCTAACCAAGTTGTGTGTTTTCATATTGTTGAGTTTTAAGAGTTCTTTGTATATTTTGGTTAACAGTCCTTATCAGATATGTCTATTAGAAATATCTTCTCCCAGTCTGTGGCTTGTCTTCTCATTCTCTTGACATTGTCTTTCACAGAACAAAGGTTTTTAATTTTGATGAGTGCAGCTTATCAGTTATTTCAGGGATTGTGCCTTTCATGTTGTACCTAAAAAGTGATCACCATAGCCAAGGTGATCTAGGTTTTCTCCTATATTATCTTCTAGGTGTTTTATAGTTTTTATAGTTTTGCATTCTACATTTACATCTATGATCCATTTTGAGTTAAGTTTTGTGAAGGGAGTAAGATCTGTGTCTAGATTCACTTTTTGCATGTGGATGTCCAGTTATTCCAGCATAATTTGTTGAAAAGACTGTCTTTGCTCTATTACGTTGCCTTTGTTCCTTTGTCAATTATCAGTTGTCTTTATGTGGGTCTATTTCTGGACTCTGTTGTGTTACAGTGATCTGTTTGTCTAGTCTTTCACCAATACCACACTCTTGATTGCTGTAGCTTTATAGTAAGTCTTTAAGTCAAGTAGTATCAGTCCTCCCACTTTGGCTTCTTCAATTTTGTGCTGGCTATGCTGGGTATTTTGACTCTTCATATAAACTTTAGAACCAGTTTGTCAATATCCACAAAATAATTTTCTTGGATTTTGATTGGAATTGTATTGAATCTGTGCAACAGGTTGGGAGGAACTGACATTGACAGTATTGAGTCCTTCTAACCATGAAAATGGGCTATCCATCCATTTAATTAGTTCCTTTTTGATTTCTTTCACCAGAGTTTTTATAGTTTCCCTCATGTAGATCTTGTATATATTTGGTTAGATTTATACCTAAGTATTTAATTTTGGGGGTGCTAATGTAAATGGTATTGTGTTTTTTTTTTTTTTTTTTTGGGGTTTTTTTTGGCCATGATATGTGGCATGTAGGATCTTAGTTTCCTGACCAGGGATCAAACCTGCACCCCCTGCAGAAGTGTGGAGTCTTAACCACTGGACCACCAGGGAAGCCCCAATGATATTGTGTTTTTAATTTCAAATTCCAGTTGTTCATTGCTGGTATATAGGAAAGCCATTGACATTTGCTCTGTTTTGTTTTTTTTTTTTTTTTAAATGTTCAAGAATCATCCACAGAATCTCTATCCATCCACTGCTGTTGGAACCTGGAGTATTGAGGTCTAATTATTGTTGGATTGTCTTTTTCTTTCTCTAGTTCTGTTAGTTTTTTTTGTTTGTTTGTTTTTTGTGCGGTATGCGGGCCTCTCACTGCTGCAGCCTCTCCCATTGCGGAGCATAGGCTCTGGACGCGCAGGCTCAGCGGCCATGGCTCACGGGCCCAGCCAGTTCGCGGCATGTGGGATCCTCCTGGACCGGGGCATGAACCCATGTCCCCTGCATCGGCAGGCGGACTCTCAACCACTGCGCCACCGGGGAAGCCCTTTTTTTTTAATAACCTTATTTATTTATTTATTTATTTTTGGCTGTGTTGGATCTTCGTTGCTGCGTGTGTGCTTTTTCCCTAGTTGTGGGAGTGGGGGCTACTCTTCGCTGCAGTGCCCGGGCATCTCACTGCGGTAGCCTCTCCCTTTGCGGAACGTGGGCTCTGGGCGCGCTGGCTTCAGCAGTTGCGGCACATGGGCTCAGTAACTGTGGCTTGTGGGCTCTAGAATGCAGGCTCAGTAGTTGTGGTGCATGGATTTAGTTGCTCCGTGGCATATGGGATCTCCCTGGAGCAGGGCTCGAACCCACGTCCCCTGAATTGGCAGGTGGATTCTTAATCACTGCACCACCAGGGCAGTTCCCACTTCTGTTAGTTTTTACTTAAGGTGTTTTGGAGCTCTGATGCTAGGTGCATATATATTTTTAATTATTAGGTAGTCTTGGTGGATTGACCCTTTTATCATTCTGAAATGTCCCTTAGGCACTTCCCTTAGTATTTCTTGTAAAAGAAATAAAGAAATTTTCTGTTTTGGTTTATGTGGGGATGGAAAAATTTTTTTAAAATTTTATGTGGTAAAATACACATAACATCTTAACCATGTTAACCATTTTAAAGTGTACAGTTCAGTGCTGTTAAATATGTTAACATTGTTGTGCAACCAATGTCCTGAACTCTTAAACTGAAACTCTGCACCTGTAAACAACCAACTCCGCATTCCCTCTCACCCCAGCCCCTAGTAACAACCATTCTACTTTGTGTTTCTGTGAATTTGATTACTCTGGATACCTCATTTAAGAGGAATCATACAGTATTTGTCTTTTGTGACTGGCTTATTTCACTTAGCTTAATGGCCTCAAGGTTCATGCATGTTGTAACATGCGACCAGATTAACTTCCTTTTAAGGCTGAATAATATTCTCTTGTACTTTTTTTTTTAACATCTTTATTGGAGTATAATTGCTTTACAATGGTGTGTTAGTTTCTGCTTTACAACAAAGTGAATCAGATATACATATACATATGTTCCCATATCTCTTCCCTCTTGTGTCTCCCTCCCTCCCTCCCTCCCACCCTCCCTATCCTACCCCTCTAGGTGGTCACAAACCACCTAGCTGATCTCCCTGTGCCATGCGGCTGCTCGCCACTAACTATCCACCCTACGTTTGGTTGTGTATATATGTCCATGCCACTCTCTCACTTTGTCACAGCTTATCCTTCCCTCTCCCCATATCCTCAAGTCCGTGCTCTAGTAGGTCTGTGTCTTTATTCTCGTCCTACCCCTAGGCTCTTTATGACATTTTTTTTCTTAGATTCCATATATATGTATTAGCATACGGTATTTGTTTTTCTCCTTCTGACTTACTTCATTCTGTATGACAGACTCCATGTCCATCACTACAAATAACTCAATTTCGTTTCTTTTTATGGCTGAGTAATATTCCATTGTATATATGTGCCACATCTTCTTTATCCATTCATCTGTTGATGGACACTTAGGTTGCTTCCATGTCCTGGCTATTGTAAATAGAGCTGCAGTGAACATTTTGCTACATGACTCTTTTTGAATTATGGTTTTCTCAAGGTATATGCCCAGTAGTGGGATTGCTGGGTCATATGGTAGTTCTATTTGTAGTTTTTTAAGGAACCTCCATACCGTTCTCCATAGTGGCTGTATCAGTTTACATTCCCACCAACAGTGCAAGAGGGTTCCCTTTTCTCCACACCCTTTCCAGCATTTATTGTTTCTAGATTTTTTGATGATGGCCATTCTGACCGGTGTGAGATGATATCTCATTGTAGTTTTGATTTGCATTTCTCTAATGATTAATGATGTTGAGCATTCTTTCATGTGTTTGTTGGCAATCTGTATATCTTCTTTGCAGAAATGTCTATTTAGGTCTTCTGCCCATTTTTGGATTGGGTTGTTTGTTTTTTGTTATTGAGCTTCATGAGCTGCTTGTAAATTTTGGAGATGAATCCTTTGTCAGTTGCTTCATTTGCAAATATTTTCTCCCATTCTGAGGGTTGTCTTTTGGTCTTGTTTATTGTCTCCTTTGCAGTACAAAAGCTTTTAAGTTTCATTAGGTCCCATGTGTTTATTTTTGTCTTTATTTCCATTTCTCTAGGAGGTGGGTCAAAAAGGATCTTGCTGTGATTTATGTCACAGAGTGTTCTGCCTATGTTTTCCTCTAAGAGTTTGATAGTGTCTGGCCTTACATTTAGGTCTTTAATCCATTTGGAGTTTATTTTTGTGTGTGGTGTTAGGGAGTGTTCTAATTTCATACTTTTACATGTACCTGTCCAGTTTTCCCAGCACCACTTATTGAAGAGGCTGTCTTTTCTCCACTGTATATTCTTGCCTCCTTTATCAAAGAGAAGGTGATCATATGCATGTGGGTTTATCTCTGGGCTTTCTTTCCTGTTCCATTGATCTTTATTTCTGTTTTTGTGCCAGTACCATACTGTCTTGATTACTGTAGCTTTGTAGTATAGTCTGAAGTCAGGGAGCCTGATTCCTCCAGCTCCAGTTTTTGTTCTCAAGATTGCTTTGGCTATTCGGGGTCTTTTGTGTTTCCATACGAATTGTGAAATTTTTTGTTCTAGTTCTGTAAAAATTGCCTGTGGTAGTTTGATAGGGATTGCATTGAATCTGTAGATTGCTTTGGGTAGTGGAGTCATTTTCACAATGTTGATTCTTCCAATCCAAGTACATGGTATATCTCTCCATTTATTTGTATCATCTTTAATGTCCTTCATCAGTGTCTTATAATTTTCTGCATACAGGTCTTTTGTCTCCTTAGGTAGGTTTATTCCTAGGTATTTTATTCTTTTTGTTGCAGTGGTAAATGAGACTGTTTTCTTAATTTCACTTTCAGATTTTTCATCATTAGTGTATAAGAACGCCAGAGATTTCTGTGTATTAATTTTGTATCCTGCTACTTTACCAAATTCATTGATTAGCTCTAGTAGTTTTCTGGTAGCATCTTTAGGATTCTCCATGTATAGTATCATGTCATCTGCAAACAGTGACAGCTTTACTTCTTCTTTTCCGATTTGGATTCCTTTTATTTCCTTTTCTTCTCTGATTGCTGTGGCTAGAACTTCCAAAACTATGTTGAATAATAGTGGTGAGGGTGGGCAACCTTGTCTTGTTCCTGATCTTAGTGGAAAAGGTTTCAGTTTTTCATAATTGAGGACGATGTTGGCTGTGGGTTTGTCATATATGGCCTTTATTATGTTGAGGAAAGTTCCCTCTATGCCTACTTTCTGCAGGGTTTTTTCCATAAATGGGTGTTGAATTTAGTCAAAAGCTTTCTCTGCATCTATTGAGATGATCATATGGTTTTTCTCCTTCAATTTGTTAATATGGTATATAACATTTATTGATTTGCGTATATTGAAGAATCCTTGCATTCCTGGAATAAACCCCACTTGATCACGGTGTATGATCCTTTTAATGTGCTGTTGGATTCTGTTTGCTAGTATTTTGTTGAGGATTTTTGCATCTATTTTCATCAGAGATATTGGTCTGTAGTTTTCTTTCTTTGTGACGTCTTTGTCTGGTTTTGGTATCAGGGTAATGGTGGCCTCATAGAATGAGTTTGGGAGTGTTCCTGCCTCTATAGAGTGTTCCTGCTATATTTTGGAAGAGTTTGAGAAGGACAGGTGTTACCTCTTCTCTAAATGTTTGATAGAATTCGCCTATGAAGCCATCTGGTCCTGGGCTTTTTTTTGCTGGAAGATTTTTAATCACAGTTTCAATTTCAGTGCTTGTGATTGGTCTGTTCATATTTTCTGTTTCTTCCTGGTTCAGTCTTGGCAGGTTGTGCATTTCTAAGAATTTGTCCATTTCTTCCAGGTTATCCATTTTATTGGCATAGAGCTGCTTGTAGTAATCTCTCATGATCCTTAGTATTTCTGCAGTGTCAGATGTTACTTCTCCTTTTTCATTTCTAATTCTAGTGATTTGAGTCTTCTCCCTTTTTTTCTTGATGAGTGTGGCTAATGGTTTATCAATTTTGTTTATCTTCTCAAAGAACCAGCTTTTAGTTTTATTGATCTTTGCTATCGTTTCCTTCATTTCTTTTCCATTTATTTCTGATCTGATCGTTATGATTTCTTCTTCTAAATTTGGGGTTTGTTTGTTCTTGTTTCTTTAACTGCTTTAGGTGCAAGGTTAGGTTGTTTATTTGAAATGTTTCCTGTTTCTTAAGGTAGGATTGTATTGCTATAAACTTCCCTCCAAGAACTGCTTTTGCTCCATCCCATAGGCTTTGGGTCGTTGTGTCTCCATTGTCATTTGTTTCTAGGTATTTTTTGATTTCCTCTTTGATTTCTTCAGTGCTCACTTTGTTATTAAGTAATGTATTGTTTAGCCTCCATGTGTTTGTATTTTTTACAGATCTTTTCCTGTAATTGATATCTAGTCTCATAGCGTTGTGGTTGGAAAAGATACTTGATACGATTTCAATTTTCTTAAATTTACCAAGGCTTGATTTGTGACCCAAGATAGATCTATCCTGGAGAATGTTCCATGAGCACTTGAGAAAAATGTGTATTCTGTTGTTTTTGGATGAAAAGTCCTATAAATATCAATTAAGTCCATCTTGTTTAATGTATCATTTAAAGCTTGTGTTTCCTTATTTATTTTCATTTTGGATGATCTGTCCATTGGTGGAAGTGGGGTGTTAAAGTCCCCTACTATGATTGTGTTACTGTTGATTTCCCCTTTTATGGCTGTTAGTATTTGCCTTATGTATTGAGGTTCTCCTATGTTTGGTCCATAAATATTTACAATTGTTATATCTTCTTCTTGGATCGATCCCTTGATCATTATGTACTGTCCTTCTTTGTCTCTTCTAGTAGTCTTTATTTTAATGTCTATTTTGTCTGATATGAGAATTGCTACTCCAGCTTTCTTCTGATTTCCATTTGCATGGAATATGTTTTTCCATCCCCTTACTTTCAGTCTGTATGTGTCTCTAGGTCTGAAGTGGGTCTCTTGTAGCCAGCATATATACGGGTCTTGTTTTTGTATCCATTCAGCCAGTCTGTCTTTTGGTGGGAACATTTAATCCATTTACATTTAAGGTAATTATCCATATGTATGTTCCTATTCCCATTTACTTAATTGTTTTGGGTTTGTTATTGTAGGTCTTTTCCTTCTCTTGTGTTTCTTGCCTAGTGAGGTTCCTTTAGCATTTGTTGTAAAGCTGGTTTGGTGGTGCTGAACTCTCTCAGCTTTTGCTTGTCTGTAAAGGTTTTAATTTCTCCATCAAATCTGAATGAGATCCTTGCTGGGTAGAGTAATCTTGGTTGTAGGTTTTTCTCCTTCATCACTTTAATTATGTCCTGCCACTCCCTTCTGGCTTGCAGAGTTTCTGCTGAAAGATCAGGTGTTAACCTTATGGGGATTCCTTTGTGTGTTATTTGTTGCGTTTCCCTTGCTGCTTTTAATATGTTTACTTTGTATTTATTTTTTGATAGTTTGATTAATATGTGTCTTGGTATGTTTCTCCTTGGATTTATCCTGTATGGGACTCTCTGTGCTTCCTGGACTTGATTAACTATTTCCTTTCCCATATTAGGGAAGTTTTCAACTATAATCTCTTCAAATATTTTCTCAGTCCCTTCCTTTTTCTCTTCTTCTTCTGGGACCCCTATAATTTGAATGTTGGTGTGTTTAATGTTGTCCCAGAGGTCTCTGAGACTGTCAGTTCTTTTCATTCTTTTTTCTTTATTCTGCTCTGCAGTAGTTATTCCCACTATTTTATCTTCCAGGTCACTTATCCGTTCTTCTGCCTCAGTTATTCTGCTATTGATCCCTTCTAGAGTATTTTTAATTTCATTTATTGTGTTGTTCATCGTTGCTTGTTTCATCTTTAGTTCTTCTAGGACCTTGTTAAATGTTTCTTGCATTTTCTCTATTCTATTTCCAAGTGTTTGGATCATCTTTACTATCATTATTCTGAATTCATTTTCAGGTAGACTGCCTATTTCCTCTTCATTTGTTAGGTCTGGTGGGTTTATACCTTGCTCCTTCATCTGCTGTGTGTTTTTCTGTCTTCTCATTTTGCTTATCTTACTGTGTATGGGGTCTCCTTTTCGCAGGCTGCATGTTCGTAGTTCCCGTTGTTTTTGGTGTCTGTCCCCAGTGGCTAAAGTTGGTTCAGTGGGTTGTGTAGGCTTCCTGGTGGAGGGGACCTAGTGCCTGTGTTCTGGTGGATGAGGCTGGATCTTGTCTTTCTGGTGGGCAGGTCCACGTCTGGTGGTGTGTTTTGGGGTGTCTGTTGCCTTATTATGATTTTAGGCAGCCTCTCTGCTAACGAGTGGGGTTGTGTTCCTGTCTTGCTAGTTGTTTGGCATAGGGTGTCCAGCACTGTAGCTTGCTGGTCATTGAGTGAAGCTGGGTGTTGGTGTTGAGCTGGAGATCTCTGGGAGATTTTTGTCATTTGCTATTACGTGGAGCTGGGAGGTCTCTTGTGGACCAGTGTCCTGAAGTTGGCTCTCCCACCTCAGAGGCACAGCACTGACTCCTGGCTGCAGCACCAAGAGCCTTTCATCCACACAGCTCAGAATAAAAGGGAGAAAAAGAAGAAAGGAAGGGAAGGGGAGAGGAGGGGAGGGGAGGGAAGGGAAGGGAAGGAAGGAAAGAAAGAGGAGAAAATAAAAAATAAAGTAAGATAAAATAAAATAAAGTTCTTAAAATGAAAAATAATTATTAAGAAAAAAGTTTTTAAAAGTAAATTAAAAAAAAAAAAAGGACAAAACCCTAGGACAAATGGTGAAAACAAAGCTATACAGACAAAATCTCACACAGAAGCATACACATACACACTCACAAAAAGAGGAAAAGGGGAAAAAATAATCTATCTTGCTCCCAAAGTCCACCTCGTCAATTGGGATCATTCGTTGTGTATTCAGGTATTCCACAGACGCTGGGTACATCAAGTTGATTGTGGAGCTTTAATCCGCTGCTTCTGAGGCTGCTGGAAGAAATTTCCCTTTCTCTTCTTTGTTGGCACAGCTCCCGGGGTTCAGCTTTGGATTTGGACCCGCCTCTGCATGTAGGTCGACTGAGGGCGTCTGTTCTTCACTCATACAGGACGGGGTTAAAGGAGCTGCTGATTTGGGGGCTCTGCCTCACTCAGGCCGTGGGGAGGGAGGGGTACGGAGTGCGGGGCGTGACGTTGCACCAGCCTGAGGCACACCGTGCGTTCTCCCGGGGAAGTTGTCCCTGGATCCCGGGACCCTGGCAGTGGCGGGCTGCACAGGCTCCCGGGAGGGGAGGTATTTATAGTGACCTGTGCACGCACACAGGCTTCTTGGTGGCTGCAGCAGCAGCCTTAGCGTCTCATGCCCGTCTCTGGGGTCGGCGCTGATAGCCGTGGCTCGCGCCGGTCTCTGGAGCTCCTTTAAGCAACGCTGTTAATCCCCACTCCTCGTGCACCAGGAAACAAAGAGGCAAGAAAAAGTCTCTTGTCTCTTCGGCAGCTCCAGACTTCTCTTGGACTCCCTCCTGGCTAGCCGTGGTGCACTAACCCCTTCAGGCTATGTTCCTGCCGCCAACCCCAGTCCTCTCCTGCATCGACCTAAGTCCGAGCCTCAGCTCCCAGCCCCCGGCCCGTCCCGGCGGTGAGCAGACAAGCCTCTTGGGCTGGTGAGTGCTGGTCGGCACCGTTCCTCTGTGCGGGAATCTGTCCGCTTTGCCCTCTGCATCCCTGTGGTTGCACTCTCCTCCATGGCTCTGAAGCTTGCACCTCTGCCACCCGCAGTCTCCGCCCGTGAAGGGGCTTCCTAGTGTATGGAAACCTTTCCTCCTTCACAGCTCCCTCCCACTGGTGCAGGTCCCGTCCCTATCCTTTTGTCTCTGTTTTTTCTTTTTTCTTTTGCCCTACCCAGGTACGTGGGGGAGTTTCTTGCCTCTTGGGAGGTCTGAGGTCTTTTTTTTTTTTTTTTTCTTTTTTTTTTGCGGTATGCGGGCCTCTCACTGTTGTGGCCTCCCCCGTTGCGGAGCACAGGCTCCGGATGCGCAGGCCCAGCGGCCATGGCTCACGGGCCCAGCCGCTCCGCGGCATATGGGATCCTCCCAGACCGGGGCACGAACCCGTATCCCCTGCATCGGCAGGCGGACTCTCAACCACTGCGCCACCAGGGAGGCCCAGGTCTGAGGTCTTATGCCAGCGTTCAGTGGGTGTTCTATAGGAGCAGTTCCATGTGTAGATGTATTTCTGATGTATCTGTGGGGAGGAAGGTGATCTCCGCGTCCTACTCTTCCGCCATCTTCTCCAGAATCCTCTCGTAGTTTTGTATCACATTTTGTTTATCCCTTTATCAGTTAATAAGACACTTGGATTGTTTCTGCCTATTGGCTATTGTGAGTAGTGCTGCTGTGAACATGGGTTTGTAAATATCTCTTTGAGACAGTGCCTTCAGTTCTTTTGGATATATACTCAGAAGTGGGATTGCCAGATCATGTCATAGTTCTACTTTTAATTTTCTGAGGAACCTCCCTCCTGTTTTCCATAGTGGTTGCACCATTTTATATTCCCACCAACACGACACAAGGGTCCCAGTTTCTCCACATCTTTGCCAACATTTGGTATTTTCTCTCTCTCTCTCTTTTTTTGTTTTTGATAGCAGCCATCCTGATGAGTGTGAGGTGATGTCTCATTGTAGGTTTTTAAAAATTGTTTTTACAGTAGTTCATTGTTGGTTATCTATTTTATTAATTTATTTTTAAAATATTAATTTATTTATTTGGCTGCACTGGGTATTAGTTGTGACCTGTGGGATCTTTTAGTTGTGGCTTGTGAACTCTTAGTTGCAGCATGTGGGATCTAGTTCCCTGACCAGGGATCGAACCTGGGCCCCCTGCATTGGGAGCACAGTCTTAACCACTAGACCACCAGGGAAGTCCCTCATTGTAGTTCTGATTTGTATTTTTCTAATGATTAGCGATGTTGAGCATCTTTTCAAGTGCTTATTGGCCATTTGTATATGTTTGGAGAAATGGCTCTGCAAGTTCTTTGCCCATTTGATAATTGGTTAATTGGGTGTTTTGTTTTGTTTTTGTTTTTGAGTTTGAGTTCTTTATATATTACGGATATTAATCCCATATCAGATATGTGATTTGCAAATATTTTCCCCCATTCTGTGGGTTGCCTCTTTACTGTTTTTTTTTTAATTGGGGTGTAGTTGCTTTACAATGTTGTGTTAGTTTGTTCTGTACAGTGAAGTGAATCAGCTATATGTATACATATATCCCCACTTTTTTGGATTTCCTTCCCAGTTAGGTCACCACAGAGCATTGAATAGAGTTCCCTGTGGTATACAGCAGGTTTCCTTTTTCCTCTGTTGATGGTGTCTTCTGATATACAGAATTTTAAAATTTTCATGAAGTCCAGTTTGTCTGTTGTTTCTTTTGTTGCTTGTGCCTTTGGTATCATATCCAGGAAATCATTGCCAAATCTACCGTTGTGCAACTTTTGCTCTGAGTTTTCTTCTAAGAGTTTTATAGTTTTAGGTCTTAACATTTAAGTCTTTGGTCCATTTAGAGTTGAGTTTTATGTATGTTGCTAGGTGAGAGTGTAACTTCATTCTTTTGCATGTGGATATCCAGTTTTTTGAGCAACAGTCGTTGAAAAGACTATCCTTTTCCCATTGAATGGTCTTGATACCTTTGCTGAAAATCATTTGACCATGTATGTGAGAGTTTATTCCTGGGTCTCTTTGCTCTAGCTGGGACTTCCAATAATGTGTTGAATAGATGTGGCAAGAGTGGTCATTCTTGCCTTGTTCCTGGTCTTAGAGGAAAAGCTTTCAGTTTTACACTGTTGAGTGTGGTGTGAGTTAGTTGTGGGCCCTCATAAATGGCCTTTATTATATTGATTAGTTTCCTTCCATTCCTTATTTGTTGAGTGCTTTTTCATGAAAGGGTGTTGAGGATTGTCAGCTGCTTTTTGTGTATCAGTCAAGATGATCATGTGGTTTTGTCCTTCATTCTGTTAATGTGAAGTATTATATTGGTTGATTTTTTTGTGTGTGTGTGTGCTATGCGGGCCTCTCATTGCTGTGGCCTCTCCCGTTGCAGAGCACAGGCTCCAGACGCACAGGCTCAGCGGCCATGGCTCACGGGCCCAGCCGCTCCGCGGCACGCGGGATCCTCCCGGACCGGGGCATGAACCCATGTCCCCTGCATCGGCAGGCGGACTCTCAACCACTGCGCCACCAGGGAAGCCCATATTGGTTGATTTTTATGTGTTGAATCATCCTTACATTCCATGGTTAATTCCCACTTGATCATGGTGTATACATACTTCTTTTAATGTGTTGTGAATTCTGTGTGCTAGTATTTTGTTGAGGATGATTGAAGGCACCTGGTCCTTGGCTTTTCTCTGTTGGCAGGTTTTTGATTACTGATTGAATCTCCTTGGTAGTTATATGTTTGTTCAGATTTTCTATTTTTTCATGATTCAGTCTTGGTAGGTTGTATCTTTCTAGAGATTTATGTATGTCTTCTTGGCTATCCAATTTGTTGGTGTACAGTTGTTCATAGTATTCTCTTATAATCCTTATTTCTGTGGCATTGGTTGTAATATTCCCTCTTTCATTTCTGATTTTATTATTTGAGTCTTCTTGTTTTCCTTAGTCAGTCTGGCTAAGAGGTTGTCAATTTTGTTGATCTTCTGAAAAAAACTTTTAGTTTCATGAGTTTTTTTTTCCTGTTGACTATTTCATTTATCTGTGCTCTAATCTTTATTACTTCCTTCCTTCTGTCTGCTTTAGGTTTAGTTCTTCTTTTAGTTCCTTGAGGTACAAGTTAGATTGTTTACTTGAGATCTTGCCTTTTTTTAATATATGCATTTACGGCTATAAACTTCCTTCTTAGTACTTCTTTCACTGCGTCCATAAGTTTTTTGGCATTTTGCGTTTTCATTTGTGTCCAGGTATTTTCTAATTTCCTTTGTGACTTCTTGTTTGACCCATTGGTTTTGTAAGAGTGTAGTGTTTAATTTCCACATATTGTAAAATTTCCAGTTTTTCTTGTGCTATTTGTTTCTAGTTTCATTCCATTGTGATTGGAAAAGATACTGTGTATTATGATTTCAGTCTTCTTGAATTTATTAAGACTTGCTTTGTGGCTAGACGTGTGTTCTGTCCTGTGGAATGTTGCATGTGTACTTGAGAAAATGTGTTCTGCTGTTGTTGGGTGGAGTGTTCTGTATATATGTTATGTCTGATTGGTCTACAGTGCTGTTCAATTTCTATATTTCCTTATTCTTCTGTATGGTTGTTCTGTTCATTATTGAAAGTGGGTGTTGAAGCCTCTTAATATTATTATGTTGTTGTGTATTTCTCCCTTCAATTCTTTCAACATCTGCCTCATTAATTTAGGAGCTCTGAGGTTTGGTGCATAAATACTTATAAATCTTCTTGGTGAATTGACCCCCTTTTTTTTTTTTAAATGTTATTTTCCATTTGCTTTATTTGAATTAGTATCCAAAGATCTACCATACATTGCATTTTATTTTATTTTTATTTATTTATTTATTTATTTTGCGGTACGTGGGCCTCTTACTGTTGTGGCCTCTCCCATTGCGGAGCACAGGCTCCAGATGCATAGGCTCAGCGGCCATGGCTCACGGGCCCAGCCGCTCCACAGCATGTGGGATCTTCCCGGACCGGGGCACGAACCCATGTCCCCTGCATCAGCAGGCGGATTCTCAACCACTGCGCCACCAGGGAAGCCCTGACCCCTTTTTTAAAAAATAAAATTTATTTATTTATGGCTGCATTGGGTCCTCGTTGCTTTGTGTGGGTTTTCTCTAGTTGCGCGCTTCTCATTGCAGTTGCTTCTATTGTTGCAGAGTACGGACTCTAAGTGCGTGGGCTTCAGTAGTTGTGGTATGCGGGCTTCAGTAGTTGTGGCTCGTAGGCTCTAGAGCGCAGGCTCAGTAGTTGTGGCTCATGGGCTTAGTTGCTCCGCGGCATGTGGGATCTTCCTGGACCAGGGCTCAAACCTGTGTCCCCTGCATTGGCAGGCGGATTCTTAACCAGTGCACAGCCAGGGAAACCCTGAGTTGACCCTTTTATCATTATATGATGTACTTCTTTGTCTCTTGTAACGGTTTTTGACTTAAAGTCTATTTTGTCTGAAATTAATATAGCCACTCCTGTGCTCTTTTGGTTACTATTTGCATGAAATCTCTTTTTTCATCCTTTTACTTGGAATCAATATGTATCCTTATATCTAAAATGTTTTTTTGATAGACAACATGTAGTTGGAAGACCACTAAAGACCACTATTTTAAAAAAAATATTTATTTATTTATTTTGGCTGCACTGGGTCTTAGTTGTGGCCTGCAGGATTTTCGTTGTGGCACGTGGGATCTTTAGTTGTGGCATGCATGCAGGATCTATATCCCTGACCAGGGATCGAACCCGGGCCCCCTGCATTGGGAGCGCAGAGTCTTAGCCACTGGACCACCAGGGAAGACCCAGACTGCTAACTTTTAATATTAAAAAATGACTCAGGGAAAGACTCTGAAACTGTTTATTTATACCAAAAGATATTTAATCTCAGATCAGAGAGTTGCTGATGACACCTGCTTAGTTTTGAAGCATTCATCTTAAGAATTCTCTTTCAAGTATTTGGGTTATACCACTATCCAGAGGCAACTGGGAAAACTGATCAAACATATGGGAATTATTAGAAATTAATTTCCTTAATGAAGTCTATAAACCATCAAGTAGGTAATAAAAGTAAGTTCGGGGAAATGTATTTTTTAATAAGAACTTGGGTTTTTTTTTTTTAGCTGATAAAAGTGAGAGTGTTCTTTTTTCTCACACGTTGGGTTAGTTGTCAAAGTGCTGGTTTCTTAATATTGCATCATTAGTGTTCTACAAATATCCTAATGAATCAAACTGTCTTTTTGTAAGCTAATGTGAATCAGCAATTTTCAAAGGCAACACCCTGTGCTCTACACCCAGTATTATTTAGTTGCAGTGAATAGCATTTTTTAACATTCATTTTGGCATTCTTTCCTCAAGGGCTCAAAGAAGACTAACTGTGCCAAAACACTGGCTGTATTGTTATTTATTTAGGGATTTCAAATTGCCGAAATGAATTTGCAAAATGCCTTTCTTTGCTTTTTATTCTTTATCCCTTAAAAAATGCCATTGAAGCAAGGTGGGTGTGCCCCATGGGGTTCTGCCTTTTGAGAAAAACCTCTTGGAAGAGTTGATACCATAGAAATCTCTTTAGTTGAATAGATTTTAAGTTAAGCTTGCCTTTCTATGGTCAAAAGCACATTGTTGTAAGCGCTCTGTAAAAATGTTTTGTTAGTGTAGTAACTTTTAATTCTGGGGGAAAAAAATCTTATGACCTTGGGTTTCCTTCAGAGGCTCTTTCACATTTGTGGTTGTGTTAGCATTCACCTTTTCTTGACTCATAACTGCCTGTTTTACTTTTAATAATCTCTTCTTTTTTTATGGACATTGTGTCTTTTTAAAAAGTCTCTTTAAGGGTCTGAGATATTCTCATTTTAAAGTCTTCTGAAAGTATAGTTTGTAATCTCATTTTTAGCAGGAGGGTTATTTTGTTTTGTCTTTTGGTGTATCCTTCTGTACCTGGTGTTTTTTTTTTTTGGTTGTCTCTGCCTTGCCCCTTGTGGCTCCTTCTTTATAAGGAAGGTTTATATTGGAAGCTTTGGGTTCTTACTCTCCAGGAATATTGGGGAAAATCTCAATAACCAGTCCCTGAACCAGCAGGTGACTTGACTGAGGTCACTTTTGTTTGATTACCTCTGATCATTGCCATGTGCATTGCTTCAGCCTTGAGCAGTAGTCACAGCTTTTATTGCCTTCTTTCACAGATGGGAGAGCCCTGCTTCAACTCCTGATTTCACAAAATGAGCCTAACTTTGTCCCCACTTTCCATGCTATAAGATGATTTTAGTTCCTATTATTAGAGTTAATTTCTTAGGTGTCTCAAATAGTAAGATTGTAAAATAGATAACTTGCTTGTTTCTGCTTGCTTCTTTTACTGCTACAAATATAGGAGATTAAAGAACTGCTGTGGTTTGTTGGAATATGTTGAGTCCTTACTGGATAACCTTAAATCCCTGTTTCCTTATTTTTAAGTGAAGATAATTTGGTCAGTGGTTGTGAAGCCCAAATGTTACTATATTTGTGAAAGTGCTTTATAATCAGAGAAACATAATCTGAATGTTAGACTTTATTATTGTTTAGTCATAAGGATTGTGTTATTATTCTATTTAAATCTTTTGATTTTCAGGTTATTCCATTGACCTGTCATGTATGGCAACAGCCATTATATCAAAACAATAGTGGAACACAGATTTCTGATACTAATGTGGTCTCTTTGGAAAAAATAGCTCAGTGGTGTTCTGGGGATGATCAGGTATGTCTTGTATAACTGGCAAACTATCTTTTGGTAAGCAGCATGAGAAATTCTGATTTAGCTATGAAGAATGGAAAGAGGTGAATTACTTTAATATTCCATTTTTCTAATAGATCTTTGGCAGCCTTAATTATGTAGAACAGCAGTTTACATTTTTTTTTTGGTCTCAGGACTCCTTCACATTCTTCAAAAGTATTTTAAAGAGCTTTTGTTTATAAGGGTTATCTGTATCAATATTTAGCTTACAAAAATATTAAAACATTTAAAAAATATTTATTTAGAAATAACAAACCCATTACATATTAACATAAAAATATGTTTTTAAATGAAAAATGGCTATTTTCCAAAACAAAAAAAAAATTAGTTAAAAGGGTGGCATTGTTTTACAGTTTTGCATATCTCTTTAATGTCAGGCTTACTAGAAGACAGTTGGTGTATTATTAGGCAGGGTTCTCCAGAAAAATAGAACCAATAGGAAACATATACATACGTAAATAGGTATATACAAATATATATATATATATATATATATATATATAAATATATATATATATATATGTAAAATAAGGAATTGGTTCATGTGATTATGGAGGCTGAGAATTCCCAATATCTGTAACCTGGGGATCCAGGAGAGCTGATAGTATAGTTCCAGTTTGAATCGGAAGGCCCGAGAACCAGGAGCTGACTGATGGTGTATGTTCTAGCCCAAGTCTAGAGGTCTGATGACCAGGTGAGCTGATGGTGTAAGTTCCATTCCAGGTCCAAGTCCGAAGCAGAAGACTGATGTCCCAGCTTGAAGACCATCAGGCAGAGAGAGCGAATTATCTTTTGCTCAGCCTTTTGTTCTATTCAGGCCTTTAATGGGTTGGATGAGGCCTGCCCACCTTAAGAAGGGCAGTCTCCTTTACTAAGTCTGTAGATCAGATGTTAATCTCATCCAGACACACCCTCACAGACACACCCAGATGTTTAACCAAATATATGGGCACCCTGTGGCACAGCCAAGTTGACACATAAAGTTAACCATCATAACTGAATTCTCAGATCTGCTTCTGCATTTAGTCCATTGGGATATATCGTTTTGGTTGAATTATGTGAAGAAAATCTGACCTTACATAGATATGTAGTTAGAAAAGGGAGGCTCACTTAACTTCCCTGAAAGGGTGTCAGTGACCCCCAGGGATCTTTGGACCACACTTTGGGAACCACTGATCTAGAACACAGTAATAAACTTAGAAGAAATGGAAAAAATTGTGAGCAGATAGGAAAAAGCCTCATATATGTTTGTTGGAGAAAAAAATGCATCCTTACTCATAATGATTAAATATTTAAGGTTGATTATCTAATAACTTGGGTATCAGATTTCTTCTAGTACCTTCAATTTCCCCTAAATTGCATTTATTATCCATTAAATGCAAGGTATGGAGGAAGGAGATTTACTGTCGCCAAGTGAAAAGGGTTAAGAGAAACCCTGACCAGAAAAAGCACGGTACTCTGTGATCATTAAATGGAAGGGGGATTGTTATGGGTTGAATTGTGTCCCCCAAAATGATGTGTTGAAGTCTCAATCTGCAGTACCTCAGAATGTGACCTTATTTGGAAATATAGTGATGGCAGATAGAACTATTTAAGTTAAGAAGAGATCATACTGGATTTAGGGTGGGCCCTTAATCTAATAAGACTGGTGTCCTTGTAAGAGAGAGACACACAGGAAGAGGTCTGCCATGTGAAGACAGAGGCAGAGATGGAGTTATGCTGCCATAAACCAAGAAATGCCTGGGGCTGCGAGAAGGAGGAAGAGGTAAGAAGGATCCTCCCCTAGAGGCTTTGGATGGAGCATGGCCCTGCCAACACCTTGATTTCAGACTTCTAGCCTCCAGAACTGTGAGAGAATAAATTTCTGTTGTTTTAAGCCCTCCACTTTGTGTAAGTTCATTGTGGCAGCTTTAGGAAACGAATACAGAGGTATATTCCTAAATAGTTTAATATTCTCTGAGGGCATGTTTATGGTAGAGCACAGTCCAAAAATGGATATCTTGCCTTTTTTTGGTCCTTGTTTTATAAAATATAAACCATGATTAGATCCTGTAGCTCTTCATTTCTGCCTTTATGCCTGGGTTCCTCAGAAGAACTGGAGGATTATACCACTTCCTAATTCTCTCCCCTCTTTTCTCCTTCTGGTTATTCTGCTCATTCATCCTTGTCGCTGTCATCCAAGTTAACTTTTTTTTATTCATTGAAAACTATAGCCCTTGCTACACTGTCTTCTTTTAGTTTCTTTCACTTCAGCTTACATTACCCATCCAGTGTCTGAAACTCTTGGATCTTTGATCTAATGTGCAGAGATTTTTTTTCCTCCACTCCTCCCAACCTTCTCCTATGGTCACAGTCTAGACCTTATCAGCTCCAGCAACTTGAGTACAAATGTCTCATCCTTTCTTCCCTCCAGCTACTGCCCCATTTAGTATTTCTGCTCCCTGTTGAGTGAAATTTTCAAGAGTTTTTGGTCTCTATTTTCTGATACCTTATCCTCATTTTTTAAAAAGTCAGGTTTATTGAGGTATAATTTAAATACAGCAAAATTAACTCTTTTAGGTGTACAGTTTGATGAGCTTTGACAAATACATACAGTTATATAACTACTACACATTTGATTGCCATCACCCTCAAAAAGTTTCCTTGTGCCCCTTTGTAGTCAGTCATCTCCCCCATGCTTAGTCCCTGGCAACCGCTAATCTCATTTCTCTCTATAGTTTTGCTCAGAATTGTAGTGTGTAGATTTTTAAAAAATTAATTAATTAATTAATTTTTGGCTGCATTGGGTCTTTGTTGCTGCATGTGGGCTTTCTCTAGTTGCGGCAAGTGGGGACTACTCTTCTATGTGGTGTGCGGGCTTCTTCTTGCAGTGGCTTCTCTTGTTGCGGAGCACGGGCTCTAGGCGTGCGGGCTTCAGTAGTTGTGGCACGTGGGCTCAGTAGTTGTGGCTCGCAGGCTCTAGAGCGCAGGCTTGGTAGCTGTGGCTCATGGGCTTTGTTGCTCTGTGACACGTGGGATCTTCCCGGACCAGGGCTCAAACCCGTGCCCACTGCAGTGGCAGGCAGATTCTTAACCACTGCACCACCAGGGAAGTCCCATGTGTAGATTTTTGAATCTGGCTTCTTTCACTTGGCACATGGTTTTGAGGTTCATCCATGTTGTTGCATAAATCAGTAGCTCTTTAAAATTAATCTCTGAGTAGTATTCCACTTATGTACAGGTTTTTAGGTAGACAGCTGGTTTCATTTCTCTTGGGTAAATACCTAGGAATGGAATTGCTGGCTGATACGGTAACTGTACGTTTAACATTATAAGAAAGTGCCAAACTGTTTTCCGAAGTGCCTATACCATTTTGCATTCCCCACAATGTATAGGAGTTCTAGTTGCTTTGCATCCTTGCCAGCTCTTGGTATTGTCAGGGTTTTTTTGTTTTTGTTTTAAAATTTTTAGTCATTCTAGGTATGTTGTGGTATCTCATTGTGGTTTTAATATGCATTTTCCTAATGATAATGTGCATCTTTTTGTGTGCTTATTTGCCATCCATGTTTCTTCTTTAGTGAAGGGGTTGGTTTAAATCTCTTCCCCATTTAACAAATGGGTGATTTGTTCCATTTGTTGAGTTCTGAGAGTTCTTTATGTATTCTAGATGTAAGTCCTTTATATGTTTTGCAAATATTTTCTCCCAGTCTGTGGTTTTCCTTTAAATTGTCCTATTTTTTTTTTTTTTTTTTTGCTGTACGCGGGCCTCTCACTGTTGTGGCCTCTCCCGTTGCGGAGCACAGGCTCCGGATGCACAGGCTCAGCAGCCATGGCTCACGGGCCTAGCCGCTCCGCGGCATGTGGGATCTTCCCAGACCGGGGCACGAAACCGTGTCCCCTGCATTGGCAGGCGGACTCTCAACCACCGCGCCACCAGGGAAACCCCCCTATTTGTTTTTTGAAGAGTAGAAGTTTTAATTTTGATGAAGTTGAAGTTTATTGATTTTTTTTTTATGGTTTTTACTTCTTATGTCTAACCTGGTAAATTTTGACCTAATCCTAGATCACGAAGATTTTCTCCTATATTTTTTTTGTAGAACAGGGTTTCTCAGCCTTGGTGCTTTTGATATTTGGGCTAGATAATTCTTTATTTTACAGGACTGACCTGTGTATTGTAAGGTGTTTAGTAGCATCCTTGGCCTCTTCCCACTAGATATCAGTAATACTGCCCCATGTTGGTAAACATCAGAATGTCTCCAAACATTGCCAAATGTATCGTGGTTGAGGGAAGAGGAGGGTGTCAAAATCTTGCCCAGTTGAGAACGAGTTTTTGAAGTTTTATAGTTTTAAGTTTCACATTTATATCTAAATCTGTTTTGGGTTGGTTTTTGATTACGGTGTGAAGTAGGTGTCCAACTTCATTTTCTTACATATGCATATCTAATTGTTATTCCAACACTATTTGCTGAAAATACTCCCTTTTCCCTTGAAATCTTTGTGTGGGTCTATTTCTGGACTCTCTATTCCATTGATTTATATCTCTATTATCATGCTAATACTGTTCTCTTAATTACTGTACTGTCTTGAAATCAGATAGTGTGAGTTCTCCCACTTCGTTTTTCTTTTTAAAAATGGTTTTGTTTATGCTAGATTCTTTGAACTTCCATATAAATTTTAGAATCAGTTTGTCAATTTCTATTTTGAAAGTCTGCTGGAATTTTGATTAAAATTGCCTTGAGTCTGTAAATCAATTTGAAGGGAATTGACCTCTTAACAATATTGAGTTCTCTAATCCATAGACACAACAGTTCTTACAGTTTTATTTAGATTGCTAATTTCTTCATCAGTGTTTTGTTGCCTTCAGTGTACCAAACTTAATACATGTTTGTATTAGACTTACTGAAATGTTAAAAAAATTTCAATTCCTACTGTTCATCACAATTATATAGGAATATAATTGACTTTCTATATTGACCTTGTATCCTATGACCTTGCTAATCTCATTTACTAGTTCTAGTATAGTTCTTTTGTAGATTCTTTAGGACTTTTTAATGTATAGACAATCATATCCATTGTATTTTTTTTCCTTTTTCCTTTTTGATATATGTGCCTTATCTACTGGCTAAGATCTACTTATTCTTCCACTTGATCTTCTTGTGTTCTAAGCTCACTTCTGTGAAAGCCAGTGTCACCAACAAATTTGTGTAGTTGAATACAGTAAGCACTTTTCTGTACTCATCTTAGATGCAATAAATAGCATTTCATATTCTTAACCAGTGCTTAACTTCTTAAAATTATTTCCTTTCTTGGCTTCTCTTGGTTTTCTTTCTATTCCTCTGGCTATTCTTCCTCAGTCTCCTTTGCTGCTTTATCATCCCCTGTTAAACCTTAAAATCAGAGGTTGCAAGCTGTGGACCTGCACATGGCTCAAATGTGGTTTGCAGACAAAAAAAATTGGGGGGCACAGTGTTTTAAAAATTTTTAAACAGAATACTTTAAAGTGTGCATGCAGTGCATAGTTGGCCACAGGTCCCATTACTCTTTAATATCAGGCAGGTTTACTCATTTCTTTTACCTCCCTGTACGTATGCACATTTGAGTTTTTAACTTCTGCTTGAAATGTTGGAATGTTTTGGTTCTCATCTAGATCTAGGGCTTTAAATATGCCTGTGTACTTAAAAATCCCAAGTTTGTATCTCCAACCTTTACTTCTCCCTCAAAATTTGTTTGTATTTATTCTGTTGTTTATTTGTCATCCCTCTTCACATCTTTCAAAAAATATTTAGAGATTTGAGGCCCTTTTTATATTGGTTAAAAAGGTATAACACTCAGAAACATAGCAACAAAATGAGCAGAAAGAGAAAAACGGTCAACAGATTTTTTAAAATTTTATTTTATGAGGGGAAATTATAAGAGCATGTTTACATGGAGAGAGGAATGATTCAGTAGAAAGGGAAAATGCATGAAGGAAAATGGGAGAATCACATATAGGAAAGAAATCATTGAAAAAATATGGAATGAGATGGAAAGGTCTTTGATAGGTAGTAAGACTTTTTTTAAATCACAAGATGAAAAGCTGGGTTAGGTAATGGGGTTGTAGATCTTGTGCTAGGAAGATAAAGAAGGTCCACCTCCTGTTCTTCACTTACTGAAGTAGGAAATGAGGTCATCAGTTGAAAAATGAGGAAGGAGGGTTCAGTAGTTCTGAGGAGAGAAAGTATAAAGTAATCATTTTAGCCAATCAACTTACCCGGAAAATAGAGTAGAATTTCCAGGCAGGGCTGAGTGCCCTTGAGGTTTAATGTCATCAGTCTAAAGGAAAACCAGTGTAGGTGTGTGCTTTCTTCAGCAGTGTGCTGCTGCTTAGATTAAGACAAGCAGAAGGTTCAACCAGAACTGAGCTTTTGCCAGGCAAATAGGATAGTGGGGGAAAAGAGAAAGAAGAGATGTTTGCAAGGTAGTGATTATAAGGATGATTATGAACTCTCAAGAGTGGTAACGAGGGAAATACAGGTAAGAAAGGAATTATGAAAAGTGTAAATGTGATAGGATAGTTGTCTTCAGAAGGTTACAAAATTATTGTAGTTGAGGAGCTAGAGTTAAGTAAGTGATCTGTGAAGGTCAAAGGACGGGCAGGAGAACACATGGATACATCTCTCATCAGTAGTGAGGAATAAACTATGGGATGAGCCTCAAACCCTGGTCAAAGGGGCTAAGAGATGAGTTGGGGACCCGAGATTTTGCTATAGTGAGAGTCACAAGATGGCTGGAATTCCCTTGCTTCAAAACCCGTTCATTTGGCCCACTATCCCCTATTGAATAGAGTGCTCTCAAAAGAAAAAAATTACAATAATCATTCCCATATTCCTTTTATTTTCAAGTATTAAAAATGTAAAAAGCATGTTTCCAGTAGCAATGTTTGATGTTAAGGATTTGACTGATTTATCTGACATAGATGGGATTGGTATATTTTGGAATGTCAAAGGTCTATAATCCCATAAGCCATAGAAGAGTAGTGTTAATATTTTAGAATATTCACTCCAATATTTTTCTCTATATCTATTTATATAACTGATATTAGGTAGTGGATAGTTGTGTATTTTTTTTTTTAAACTTACTGTAAGCATTTGGTTGGTGAATTTTAAATACTGGAAATAATCCTTTAAAGAAAAAAGTCTTGTTGAAATTGTGAAATCTTTCTAAATTGTAGTACAACATATTTTTATGGGTGGGTCATTTGGGAATGAAAAAAATATATATTCTCTTAAAAAAATTTGAGTTGGTTAAGGAAGAAGAGTAGTAGACTACAAAATAATGAAAATCAGTACATTATATATCTAAGCATGTTGATTGCCATCAGTATAATGTCTCATCTTTTTATTTAAACAAATAAATGTAAATCAAATGAATTCATTATTTAACAAAAAAATTATGTAAATAATGAAAAACTGCAAGTAGAGGAAACATGGCAAAGAGAAAAGCAAATAATTAAGTTAGAAAATAGAATTTTTAAATTCAAGACAAAATATATACATTCCTAGTAAATCCAGTCAAGAAAAAGAAAAAAACCTTAATGAAATAGACTTAATACAAACCTATCAAAGCTTATAGAGTTGGATTACAACTAGGAAGAAATCAAGAATGTTATAATAGTACCAGCTATCAAAAAGGTTTCTGGCTCTAATGGATTCACTGATGAAATCTTTTATATTTTTAAGGAAAATCAAATTTCCTTGTATTAAAAAAATATAGAACAAGGTTAGAAAACAAAAGAAGCATTCTAAAATACTGATTAATCTTATGAGTGAAAATGTAAAAGACTGTGCTAGCAAATATGATTAAGGTCTAATCTACTACTACCAAGTAAGAAATGTGAAGTTGTTGCAATATGAAGAAATTTATTGCTGTATTTTATCAGATGTAATTGGGGAAAAAAAGATGCTATAATGTAATTTGATCAAATTTAGTGCTCATTCCTAATCAAATTAATTTAAAATGAAAATAAAAGAATAATAGCATGATAGGATGAATATTCTTAATTATTAACTAATACCAAATTTAAAAAGAAAATGTGTTTAAAAACTGCTTACCATTAGTATTTAATTCAACTTTATTTCAACATTGCTACCTAGTGTGGTCTGTGGATTGGTGCCAGGCCATGAATTGCTTGTTACTGTCAAGAGATAAGTACAAGAATTAAGAAGAAGTGTTTAGAAACTTTTATAGCAATTTGATGTTTTTTAGAACTAGAAATCAGGTACTTAGACTTGTGTTTTGTATTTTGGGCTTATATATCTTTTCAATTTCATTTTCCTAGTTATTTTTACTAGTTTTTAAAATTAGTTTATTATTTTTTTTACTTGTTACCTGTTAATTTTTATTAGTATTTTAATAAAATGTCAGTCTGTAATGAATTGGAAGTAGGAAAAACTGATCCTTCCTATAGATACTTGGAGAAACATTTTTCTGAATCATGCCACTAATATAAGAGTAAATATTTGAAAGAGACAAATGAACCACTCACTACGCATGAACCATATGATGTTTTCCACCGAGAAGTCCGCTAGAAACTAGTATAGCAAGTAAGAATTCAGTAAAGTGGTCACATGTAGAGAATATTGTAGCTTTAGGTTTGGAATCTTTTTTTCAGTTTTATTATTATCAAATTGTAAGATTTCATCATGAAGAACCAAATTTATTGTTTTAATGATGAGAAGTAACTATTAAAGAATAGCAGAAATGCCAGTGATTCAACACGTTAAAAGATGGGTAATAATGGGAAAAGATCAAAAATGTTATTAATATTGTGAAAAACACAGAAAGAACAGCTTTACTTTTTACAAATTTTGATGGGAATGTTGTGAAATAGGAAGCTGTATGCTAAGTGAATGGACGTTTTAATCTAAATGTTAATATATATGGTAACTCAGTTAATGACTTAGCATATTTTCCTTCAAAATTATTGTTTTAGAGAACAGAATCTTGGCATTATCTTCCTCAAGAAATGGACTCTTCCCACACCTTGGATACAACCCAGACCAGGTTTAATGTGAGAGAGAAAGGGACTGAAGTGACAGACTTCCCCTCTCTGGAGGAAGGTATATTGACCCGATCAGAAAATCAAGTAAAGGAGTCGAACAGAGATCTCTTATGTTCTCCATTGCTAGGTAATGCCTCTTTATTTTTAACTAGTAGTAATACCTCACATTTGTAAAATACTTATGGGGGACTGCAAATCTTGCGTCTAAATCCTTTCTTGAGCTGAGGAGCTCTGTAGAACTGCACTCAAAAGTAGTAGCTTATTTCTGGTTTTCCACACTGGCCAGCTGGTCTAGTTATATTTAAATGTGCAGTTGCTCCTCATTTTATCTTCCCCTGTTGCTCTCAGAAGGCAAAAAGGTGGTAACTTCCTCTAGTAGGTATGCCTCCTTAGTCCTGAATTTGTGGAGTTTTTCTTGGGGTAAACCATATATTATCCTTTGACTACTTCTCTCAGCAGTGGAGGCTCCATTATGTTTAAAAAACAAACAAAAAACATGTTCATGCTTAAGCTCATTAGATTCTTAAAATTAGTTAAGACATATATTATTATCCTAAGTTTTCAGACCCAAACATTGAGATAAAGAGGTTAAATGACTTGTCTGAGGTAGCGCTTCCTGCTTTCCTCTGTTTAATATGGAACTGATTTATTAGCTCTTACAAAAGATGAACTTTAAGTACTTTTCAAATCATCAAGGTAGGAGGTAAAGTTGTATTATCACTACCTTGGATTGTTGCCCATATATAAGAATGCTTAGCCAATATGGTAATTTCAATTTTTTCATGCCTAAATCATAATTCAGACAAATATTCTTTGCTTTTTCCTTCCATTTTCTTCAGATTTTTACTTTCAAAAATTGAAGAAAATGCAACAACCACATATTTTACAATTAACTTTTGTCAAGGGAGTGGGATTCAACCATGGAGTTGTCTTATCAGAGTTTTGTAGAGGAGCAAGAATTAGGAATTAATTCAACAAGTTCCTTTCAAATACAAGCAAATACTATCCAAGTAAAAATACTAGTGCCAATATATTCAGTGATGTAGATCATCAAAGTCAATTTTAGTTTTATATTTTAAGAAAGATGTTAACATTAGAGTTCCCTTGTGGGAGGAGATTACTATGATAGTAGATGAAAGGGAAGACTTTGCTATGATCAGGTATTTGAAGGGCTGTCATGCTAAAGAGGAAGCAACGTATTTTTCATTTATTCATTTATTTAACAAATATCTAAGTGCCTATTGTGTGTTGGACGCTAGGGGTATATAGATGAAAGCTACGTCCTCTTTTGGGAAGACAATACAGTAAAAGGAAAATAATAGTACCATGGGATGAGTTGGATAGTGGTTTAGAGCAGGAGTCTGCAAACTACTAGCCATAGCCTAAGGCCTGATTTTGTGAGCTAGAAAAGGTTTTAGCATTTTTAAAGGATTGTAAAAACAAAAGAAGTATATAGGATAGAGATACCATGTGTGATCAACAAAGCCTAAAATATTTACTAGCTGACCTTTTATAGAAAATGTTTGCTAATTCCTAGTCTAAAGGTTAAAATGAGACTACATAGCTTATAGGGAGGCTGTTTTCAACTTGATACAAGAAAGAACTTTCTAATAGAGCCATTTAATACTGGAAAGGCTATATAACAAAAAAAAAGTGAGCATTATGTCATAGCAAAATGTCAAGCAAAGTTCTCTAATAGAATAGTTTCAGCATTGGGTTGGAGATTGTGCTACATGGCTTCTAAAGTATTTTCTAATGTAAAGTTTTATAACTCCAGCTTCTCATTTACTATAGATAAAGTAGAACATTTTAATTATTAGATCAGATCCCAGGATCTGATGGTCAGAGGAAATTTCATCATTGCTTTTTTGTTATGCTTGAATCCAGTCATTGTAGGGTGTATCTCACCAATGGCAAATGTCATGATGATGACTCGTGCCAGAACAGTTAGGTATCTCAAAAGAGAGTGATCCAGGCCATCAGCAGTTGCCCAAATGTGAGGAAATGTGGGGTCTTTGTTAAAAAATCTTCATGATTCTTAGAGGGGTAAAGATTTCTGTTATGAAGGTTTAAGACTGAGTCTGTAGCCAAAGAGGAACCATACCAATTAGTCCTTGGTGGTAAAGGTTATCGTTATCTTTCAGGTTCTTATTTTTAATTAATCCATTCAGTAAATAAATAATTGTATTTTGAGTGCCTACTAAGTGTAGTTGGTACTTTGCTAGGCACTGAGGGTACAGCTGTGAATAATGCAGACACGGAGTTGATAATCTAGGTGGGAAGCAGACAGACCAAAGATTAAAACAAGAGTGCGACAGTTATGATAGGGAAGGTATGCAGTATTATTATAGGCATTCTGAAATCAAGAAAGTATACTGTAGCAACAGTATTACCTTCATATTGAAAGAACAATTCAGTTTTAACAAAACATCACCAATCTATTTAAATTAATATGAAATAGAATGCTGTTGGTTTTTTATAGTTTTGTTTCTATTAATGTTTAATTTTTTGTTTTATAGTTGTAGAAATACTATAAGGAATAAGAAGTTTATACCTTGTTGTACATATTTAAGGACATTATAATAAACCTTATTTAAGGTGGCATTCAGCATTTCAGAAGAATTTTTTTTCCTTTAAATTAGCAGTTCTCAAACTTCTTGTTCACAGGATTTCCTTGACACACTTTAAAATTACTGAGAGCTTTTGTTGATGTGGATTATTGATATTTTCCCATATTAGAAATTATTAAAACTGAGAAATTTAAAAAATATTTATCAACTCATTAAAAAGTAACAACTCCATTGCATGTTAACATAAATTATCTAGTTTTTTAGAAAAATAACTATTTTCCAAACCAAAAATGTTTGGAAGACTAGCGTTGTTTTACTTAAAAAAGAAAAAACTGTAATGTCTGACTTAATAGAATACAGGTGGGTTCTGATAATCTGCTTCTGCATTCAGGATGTTGCTTTATCATAGGTAATGTAGCTTCTGGAAAATTCCAGTGTGTCCTTATGAGAGAATGAGAGTGAATAAGGCAAATGATATGTTAATATTACTTTGAATATAATTTTGACCCCAGGCATCTTCTGAGAGTGTCTTAGGGATGCCTGGGAGCCTGTGGACCACACTTTGATGTAAGATAGGAAGAAACACTCATAATGGTTAGGAGCATTTGCTAAAAAGTAGAGTGTTTAGGTTCAGATCGCACTCTGGCACTTAAGCTATTTGAATGTGGACAAATTACTTAGTATTCTTTAAGATTTATGATCATGTTTCCTCATCTATAAGATGGGTATAAAAATACCTATTCTTCAAGGTTGTTATGAGGATTAAATAAAATATTATATGTTAAGTGCCTGGATCTTTTCAGGCTATTAATAAATGGTATATGCTGCTGCTGCTGTTATATTATCATACTAATGCTTGTAGAAACTTCCAGATGGCAGCATATTTAGGTTCTTTAAAATACTATATAAGCTAAACAATTAATTTTCAGCATTCCCAACATCTTTATATTTGAAACTTTGCAGTCATACAAGACAATTTCGCTTCTCCTGATTTGCCTTTGCTGACATGTTTGACAAAAGATCAAGAGTTTGGGCCTGATTCCTTGTTTCACCAAAGTGAACTAGATTTTGCACCTCTGAGGTAGGATGATTTATTTTTCTGTTTGCATGTAACCTTTCTACTCTTTCTTTTCTTCTAAGTTGTTACTAATATTAATGACATCAGGTGAGACTTTGGGTTGGGAGCTAGATATTCTCAGTACACACTCTGAAGATAACAAGGCCCTAAATTAAGGCATGATACATGTTAATTTGGCATAGTAATATGTGTAAAAATGAGCCAGGGGACTTCAGTTTCTTTAAAAATAATTTCTAATGTATTCTAGTATATTAGGCATATTTTAATTTAGAAGGCACACTAATTTTCTTCCTTCTAAATCTCCCCTTTTGCTACTCATAAGCCCACACCCATTCTGTAAAAAGCATCCATTTCATGGTCACTAGCTTGTTTGGCACTGTCATTTTTGTCAGCCAATATTGAATGAACCTAGCTATCTCTCCTTCGAAGGAGGTGCGAATATGAACTAACACGATTTTTCTAATAGACACATCGAAATTAACAGTTACTCCAAATTAATGCCCTTTAGTCATAATGAGAGACAAGTCTGGAACTCTCCAAAGCATATTTGGAATTATCCAAGAATATGTTTTCTTCTTTTAGAAATAAAAAAGATGCCTTAAATTAAAAAGTATAAATGTTTACAGAAGAAAAACCTCTGCCCTGTGCTATGTATTACTTTAAAATTACTTTTATGAAAAGTGTTCTATACACAATAGTCAACCAATGATTAGGTTACTGTTTTGTTTGGGGAGTAGCTTACTTAATTGGTTTTCAGGAGCATAATAAATAGAAGAATTAATGCAGGTTAAATGAATATTAAATTATGGTAGGTGATAAACTACACATTTTAAATAGTAAAGTTTGATATTTTCATTTAAAGAATCACTTGGGGGCAATATTGTTTTGAGGGAAGCCTGAGAAAATATCAGGGTCATAGGATGGTAGTTTACCTTCTGTTTTAAAAAAATTTGCTTTGTTCAGTCATTAGCCACCCTAAAGGAATTTGAAATTAGGACTTTGTTTTTCAATATACTTTCAAATAACCTCGATTTCAGTGACATATCAGTTTTGTATTTTTTCATGTTAGTATTTTAAAAAATAAATGTTTTTAATGTGTTATTTATTTATTTTTAACTGTATATTTTCAGGGGAATTCCTGGTAAGTCTGAAGACACCGAATGGTTTTCTCGACCGTCGGAAGTTAGTGAAGCTTTATTCCAGGCAGCCTCGGAAGTAGCTTCAAACTTAGTTAACAGTTGCTTTAGTGTATCTCAGCACCCACTTATAGGTAGTACAGCTATTGAGTCTCAGCGCTTATTAACTCTTGAACGAGGGACTAAAGAAGAAACTGTTTCACCTGATACACTTGAGGATCTGAAAACCCCCAAAGACTCTGATAGTTATGATGCTCTTTATTCATATATGTCATGGAAGACACAAGAAGTTATACAGGAGCCAGAAACCAATTTAGCTGATAAAGATCAAGTTTCTTTTTCAACTGCATCTGATACAAATGATGAATACATAACTCCTAAAGGAAGTGACAGTTTTGATGCTTCTTGTTCATATGTGCAATATGGGAAACAGGAATCTTTACAACAGTTAGAAAAATATTTAACCAGTAAGGAGCGTGATTCTTATTCAGATTCATCTGACACAATTGATAAAAATAAAATTCCTAAGGAAAGTGACAATTTTAGTGCCCCTTTTTCAGATATGCCATGGAACAAACAGGGAGCTTCACACCATCCAGAAAAATGTCTAATCAGTAAGGACTGTGTTTCTTTTCCACATGAAGTTGCTCCTCGTTTTTATAGTAAAATGCCACATTGTTTTTCGCATTGTTTGTTGGAAAGAGGAGGAAGAGAGTTTCCCTTGACAGCTGATAGTCATTATTTTGAGAGTGTTTATTTAAGGGCTCCTGCTGAGAATGAGATGAAACAAAAGATGGATTCTTTGGAGGGTTATAAAAGAAATGAAGAAGATCTGGGGAAAGAATTATCTCAATGTTTTGAACTAAAGGAGAATAGAAATACTTTAGTATTTTCAGAGGTGCATCCCAGATCTGCAGAAATACAATATATTGAGAATGTTGTAGGTACTGATAATTCTGTAGAAGTGTCAGAAGCACATATACTCTCCACGGGGCATGATACCTCTAAGATGGAGGTTTTTGGTGGTCGTCTTCAGACTATTAAATCCAACTCAGATGAGACATCAGAACAGCTGTATTTTCAAGAAGAAAGAAACCAAAAGCCACCTTCTGCTTTTGGTGGGAAAAATGTTGATGCTACTGAAAATGTAGCCTTTCAGGCAGTTATTGCCTCTATTGAACCTTCTGAGAAAGAGAGTACAGTAAATGAAATCCAAACTGACATCAATAAGTCTTTAACAAATGACAGCCAAGAAAATGAACCAAAAAATCCAGATCTTTCCCTATTAAATTATGATGAAAACTTTTTCTTTGATAAACTTAATCACCCACGCTATCAGTCTACTCCTGGGGTGTTTGAATCAGCAGCTTCAAAACCATTGTCGTATAAAAAAGATAATGGTGATAGCTCCCTGTACTGGCATCCCAATTTAAAATCACTCCCCAGTGCTCCTCAGGAAATATTCATTAAGCCACTCTCTCTTAGTCCAGAGCTTAAGTCGTCATCTTCTTTAAGTGAAAAATCTCTCAGACAAGCTGTTGGTCTTGGCAAGACACAGTCAGCTTTATTTCAGTATGATACAAACAATGAACCATTTCTTCCCATTGGGGAGATAAAGTCTGTTTCTGCTCTTGACCTTGCAGAGAAGTTAGGATCTTCAGACATTATTTATCCAATGAAAGTATGGACTTCAGATTCTTTGGTTTTACAAGATTTAAAGCAGCACACCTTTGAAGAAGTTGCAGCTTCCTCAAACTGTATTTTGGGTAAGAATGGAAACTCTAGTAACATCATTGAAAGTCCATCTGCAGCTTTAGGAAGCAGCTTTTCAGCAAACTTGGTGGCATGTGATGCAAAGTCACAAGGTGCTTTGCCAGTGATCAGTGATGCGTCATTAATTGCAGTTGGCCAAGAGACATTGCTGAAAGCTGATATAGACCAAGGTGAAATTCCTCCGCCTGTGGGAGCCAAGTCCAGTTTTACTGTCTATACAATTATGCAAAATGACTCCTATTTTGTAGAGGGCCTGCAGGGGAAGGCTGAATCTGACATCTATACTCTGGATGATGATACTGAATGCTGTAGCCTAGATGAAAATGATGTTGTATGCAGGAAAAGAGTTGTTGAACTACAAAGAGAGGTGAGACAATAAAATGATTGTTGGGGAGAGACATGGTCTTTTCCAGTATTGTTTCAGAAAATGGTATTGTTATTTGTTTTTACTTTTACTCTTTACTGTTTCCCAGATATGTGGCCAAGGTGACTTGACTGGTGAGTGCATTAAGCTAGCAGGTTTAGAAAATTTGCTTGATAATCTAGAGATTTGTGACAGCTCCCTGCACTGGCAGTCTACTGTACAGCTACCATGTAAGGAAGAGAGCAGTTTTTGAAGAGCCTGTAAGTTTTTCTGTTTGACATTTCTTATGCAGTAGGGAAAGAAATATTTTAGTTGAAAAATGGGGATGAAAGTATAGGGCCGTTTATATCCTCTAACACCAAATTGTGATGTGTAATCTGGTTTTCATCTGATATCCAGGAATATGCTGCATTAATTTGTTAGAGGTTGGCATAAAAGAAATATTTGTGCTTCGTAGACCATGAGACTTAGTGACTTCTGTGGTGTTTTGGAAAAGGCCATCCTTTGGAGCTTGCAGGCCTTTCATCTTGAGGCATCTTAACTCTTCCAAATTGTGCCAGCAAGAACCTTTGGGATGGTGTTAAGATTAGACTCATTCATGGAGATATTCAGTTGTGCTTTTTTCCCCCTCTGGCCTTCAATGTACAGACCTTGGTATATAGGCCCTGACATATTCAAGTATTTGTTTAGAAACCCCTGAAAGATTTTAACTTCAGAGGTATCTTGAAGTCACAATTTTCTTTTATATACAAGGCTTCATTTACCTGGATCCTTGGATCTTTTGGCTTTAATGTTTCTCTCGTCCCATTGCCCATCCGGTTTTGTCTGATACTGTCAGCTCCAATCTGGGTCCCACTTCCTGATAATATACCCTTACATTCTGTTAGTCATTAAAGACAGTTAGGTCATATATGTGGTATACTTAATGTTACTTTCCTTTTCCTATTTTCCCATGTATAAGATTAGTGTGTCATTGGAAAGCTGCTAGTTTGAGTTACAATTATATTTAAAAATATTTATTTATTTATTTATTTCGCTACGCCGGGTCTTAGTTGCAGCATGTGGGATCTAGTTCCCTGACCGGGGATCGAACCCTGGGCCCCTGTATTGAGAGCACAGAGTTTCAACCGCTGGACCACCAGGGAAGTCCCTGCAATTATATTTTGACCTTTAGGTTCAGGTAGTTGAAAAGAGAAACTGAACAAAGATATTGTGATGAATTTTTCCTTTTATTTACAATTTATTGAATTTATTTAAAAATTTTAATATAGAGAACTGTTAGGTTAGTTTTATTTTCTTCAACATTCTAGACAATTGTTTAATTCTAATTTTCAATTTGATAACAATGGGGATGAAAATGATAGCTAACACACTGTGCTCAAATAATATGCTAAGAGATTTACTTACATGCCTCAGTTCATTTAGGCCTTTGGTCAATCCTATCAGGGAGGATTGTTGGGGATTATTATCATCCCCATTTTACAATTGATATTTAGAGGGTTAAACTAACCTTGTCAATATACTTAACCACTATACCATAAACTGTTCTTCAGTGAAACCAAAGCCAAGATTTTGCATCATTTTGGCAAGAGTGAAGGTCAAAGTTAGTTTTAATAAGAATGAGAAACAAAATATCAATTTTAAGCTTAGAGTTTCTTTTTTCCTTTTTCTTCCAGTTTTATTGAGGTATAATTGACATACAACACAGTATAAGTTTAAGGGATGCAGCGTAATGACTTGACTTACATACATCATGAAATGATGACCACAATAAAGTTAGTGAACATCCATCGTCTCATATGGATACAAAATTAAAGAAATAGAAAAAATATGTTTTTCCTGGTGATGAAAACTCTTAGGATTTATTTTTAACAACTTTCATATATAACATACAGCAGTGTTAATTATATTTAAACTGAGAGTTTCTAATTTTTTCGATAGTGCTACTTCTGTAATTTATGTCAACTTTTCATGTAGATAAAATATATTTAAAGGGCTTCCCTTGTGGCGCAGTGGTTGAGAGTCCGCCTGCCGATGCAGGGGACACGGGTTCATGCCCTGGTCCGGGAAGATCCCACATGCCGTGGAGCGGCTGGGCCCGTGAGCCATGGCCACTGAGCCTGCGTGTCCGGAGCCTGTGCTCCGCAACGGGAGAGGCCACAACAGTGAGAGGCCCAAGTACCGCAAAAAAAAAAAAAAAAAAAATATATATATATATATATATATATATTTAAAGACATGAAGATGTATATTCAATTAACAGTGATGTGCTGAGATTAACTCTGACACAATTTCAAATTTTATTTGCCCTTAACTGTAGGTTTTTAGTCCAAGGAGGATGCTGTTCTCTATATTGTCTTTCACTCTTAGCTCCCTTCTATGATCTGGGAGTTATCTAATGCTAATATGAGGGAAACAATGAGCCAGACATGGTGATAATCTTCCTGCATGGCCCAGCTTGCTCTCAGGGGGTTTGCCTACTCTTCGGTTTCTTCCTTATTCTCATCTGTGTCTCAAAAGAGGCATTCATACTTGTTTGCCTCACTTTGATATGTATCCGTCATTCTCTAAATGATTATTTGGGTATCCACTTATGTATGATGTAGGTTGGGGCTATGAAGAGACTGTGGAGAATTGGAGTCAAAATCCTGTTCATTTACTTTGTTAGCCTTGTGCCTTGGGAAAATGATTTTGGAGGATCACTCTCCTTCCTTGTCTACATAAAGAATAGGAACAATAATAATCAACCTCAAATGTTGTTACATTAAATGGGGTGTAAGGAATGTAGCATTTACATGGTTAGTGACTGGCTGTTAGTTCCCTTTACTGAAACTAGACCATTAGACTGTTACCAGGGCTTTCCTACTCTAATTCGTTATTCTGTTCCTTCTCTCTCCTTGTTCCTGGCAGCAGCATATTACATTCTTTTAGCGTCTATAATAAAATACTGTTTTAGTATCCCTTATTTTGGCCACATAACTCTTAAGTATTATTTAAGGTTGACTCCTTAGATTTCTTTCATGTTTATTTTGTTGGTTCCCCCTCCACCCCAAAGAATTTGTTTCCTCTCAAGGTTTAAATGCTTTTCTCTGTGTGGATGGTTATCATCTCTATTTTAAGACCCTAGTATTATTTCTCCTAGGTAGACCCCATATTCTATCTTGCATGAAATTTTCCTGTGAATAGTCCCAACATCTCAAATTCACCTTGCTTAGATCAGAATAACTCATTTTTCCCCTAAAATCAGAGTGACTTACAGATTTTCTCAGTTCTTATAGAGTTAGCATTTCTTGGTTTCTTCATTGTCTTTGATTCTGTCTTCATTACTGATAAAAACGAGGAGATAAACCAATCTTGATTTTTTTTCCCTCCTGACTCCTTTAATTTTTAGTGATAAACATCTGTTAATCTCTTAAATAAATACATCTTATCTTTTTCATTCTGCATTTTCTTTTTTATTAACTGCTCTAATAATCTATATATTTCAAAGCTTTGAAATGTTATCGAAGTCAAGGTTGGAATAGAAATTTTTTTCCCTACGTTTGGAAGCTTTAGGGGAAAACTTGTATTAAACACAGTGCATGCATGAGCACACACAAGTATTTATCTATCATATATGTGATATATACAGTTGACTGTGAACAATGTGGGAATTAGGGGCACTGACCCTCTGCGAAGTTGAAAATCCACAGTTGGCCCCCTGTATCCCCGATTCCACCATATTCATGGTTCTTCCACATCCACAGATTCAACCAATCTTGGATCGTGTGTAGTACTGTAGTATTTACTATTGAAAAAAAAATCCATGTATAAGTGAACCAGTGCACTTCAAACCCATGCTGTTAATGAGCTGCATGTCTCCTTTGGCAGTAGGATAATTGAAAACTGAGAACTTTGTGCTATATTTAGAGCAGGGTGACTCTACATTATTGCTTTGGGATTGGATAATTCTTTGTTGTGGGGGGCTGTTCTGTGTATTTTAGGATGTTTAGCATCATCCCTGGCCTCTACTTACTAGATGCCAGTAACATTACCCCCACTAAAGTTATGACAGCGAAAAATGTCTCCAGGTATTGCCACATGTTCCTTGGTGGGGGGAGGTGGGGGAGTGTAAAATCTTCCCCATTTGAGAACCATGGGTCTAGAGAAACTATATGGGCAGTAGAAGTAGAATTATTTATTTCCCCATTCTGCCAGCTTCTTAAGAATGTTTGTTACTACACACTGAAAAACCCTTCATAAAAGAGGATAGAAAAATTCATGCTTATGTACATTTTTAGACTCCCTCCTGAGAGGGCAGCACTGGAATAACTTTTTAGGAAAATAAAAGTGGTATGTTGTTTTTATATGAGAGTATACTGTGAATTTGGTGAAAAGTTGTGTAATGTTTATGTACCAACATCAGTACTAATAGTTTCTAATTTCTTTTTTTTTAAGATATTTTTTTGATATGGACCATTTTTAAAGTCTGTTGAATTTGTTACAATATTGCTTCTGTTTTATGTTTTGTTTTTTTTTTTGGCTATGAGGCATGTGGGATCTTAGCTCCCTAACCAGGGATCAAACCCATACCCCCTGCATTGGAAGGCGAAGTCTTAACCACTGGACCGCCAGGGAAGTCCCCTCTGATTTCTTTGACTTGCTGGAATGTCATGAAACTTCAGGAATTTCTTTTTTAGCACTTAACCTTTACCTCATCAGTTTATATTTCCCACTACTTTTGTTTCAAAAAATTTGAGAACTTATGTTTTTTGGTAACTGATCACAGATACAGTTCTTTGATGCATTTAGTTTTCTTCTAAACATTTGTGGATTTCTTGAAAATATTTCTGTTCTCTCTTCCCTCCTTTCCTCTTTCCTTTCCCTAACATACCTCTCCTTCTTAAAAAAAAAGTCCTTGAGCTTGTCAAGAATATTACCGTAGTTCAGATCATACTATGTTAAGTAGCAAACTTCTGAGTAATAGAACACTTCTAGGTCTCCTATCTGTAATATTCTATACAGGTAGACTTCCAAACCCTCAAATAATTTGTAGAGCCTTCCTGGAATTAACCAAACAAGATATGACCTATATATGAATTCAGGAGGGTTGAGAATATGATCTTGAGGAACTGGTATGACTGCTTAGCATTCATTTTCATAAAAATGAGGTTATTTTTTAGTAGATGAAGTCTAAAATTAATCTTATTTTCTTCATTTTTTATCTCTTTTCATAGGTATGTCCTTCTAATATGGACAGTAATCAGTCTTTTGCATCTGTATTGCCTCCATTTGTTCCTCATGAGCCAACTAGAGAGTTGGAGTATCACTCTTCAGATCTCAGAATGTTGAGGGTATCTCCTGACACTGTGCCAGGGACTCTCAAACATTCACCAGGTACGTAGAGAAGGAGATATTAAGTGTCCTTATGACTAGCTTGTTAAAAATATCTTGCTGTGCCTAATTTTTTACTTTTAAACTCCTGCAATAATGTTAACTTTGGATTAGATTTATTTATAGATCCTCAGATCTTTTATGAGATGAACCATTTGATTTTCATTGCATTCTTCATGACAGTGTTTAGAACTGAATTACCTGGAGGAGTCTGATATTAGAGTCAGTTTGTTTCTATATTCCTTTCTGTGACTTGAAGGGAAAAGGGAATTAAATGAGCATAAGAACAGATACAAGTTTACAGAGAGGAAACTGAGAGATTAGTTTTGAGGTAAAAAGCAAGATTGTCTGCTGAGGGAGGTTGAGAGTTGTGGAGGTGGGTTAAGGGATTTGAGGAGAGTGGCTTGGTGAAGGCTTAGAATTTATGTTGAAGTGAATAGGGGATGGAGCTGACCAAGGATAAGCAGATGGATTGGCAGGTAGTTCTGAGAAGTCAGCTGAGGTTGGAGGTGCTTATCCTGGACGTTTTCATGTGCGTGAAATCATACAATATGAGATCTTTTGTGGCTGGCTTCGTTTACTGAGTACGTTTTCAAGATTTATCCATGTTATAGTGTATATTGGTACTCATTCCTTTTTATTACCAAATAATAGTCCATAGTATGGATATGTCACATATTGTTTACCTATTGTTCATCAGTTGATGGACACTTGGGTTTTTTTCCACTTTTTGACTCTTATGAATAATGCTGTTATGAACATTCATGTACAGGTTTGTGTATTTGTTATTTTTATTTCTCTTTGGTATATATCTAGGAGTGGAATTTCTCATTTATGGTAACAGTGTTTAACATTTTGAATAACTGCTAAACTGTTTTCCAAATAATATGCACCATATTACATTCCCACCAGCATTATCAGGGTTCCAGTTTCTCCACACCCTCAACAACACTTGTTTTTCTGTCTTTTTGATTATAGCCATTCTGGTGGCTGTGAAGTGGTATCTTGTGGTTTTGGTTTACATTTCCCTAAATGTTATGTTATTGATTTGAGATTTTTCTTTTTAATGTAGGTATTTACATTGATAGATTTCTAAACACTACTTTAGCTGTGTGCCTTAAGCTTTGGCGTGTTGTGTTTTTGTTTTAATTCATCTAAACTATTTCCTAATATACTTTATAGGATTTTTGTGCTTTTAAATTTTACTGAGGCATGTTTTATGTCCTACCGTAATGTTTATCCTGTAGAATGTATGGTTTGCGCTTGAGAAGAATGTGCATTCTGCTGTTGTTAGGTGGTGTGTTCTATACATGTTTCTTAGTTCTCGTGGGTTTATAGTGTTCAAGTCTTCTGATCCTTGTTGATCTTCTGCTAGTTTTCTCCATTTTTGAAAGTAGGGTATTGAAGGCTCCAATTATTATTGTTTGTCTGTTTTTCCCTTTTCTGTCAGAATTGTTTCACATATTTTGAGACTTTGATATTAAGTGCATTTATGTTTATAATTGTTATATATTCCTGATGAATTGACCTTTTTGCTGTTGTCCATCTTTAATTCTAGCAACATATTTTTTTGTTTTAAAGTCTATTTTATCTTATGTCTGTGTGGACTTTCCAGTTCTTATGGTTGCTGCTTGAATGTTGCATCTTTTTTCATCCCTTTACTTTCAACCTATTTATGTTTTTGAAGCTGAAGTGTATCTCTTGTAAATAGCTTATAGTTGTATCTTTTTTATTTCTTAATTCCAGATTGACAGTCTTTGCCTTTGATGTGATTGTTTAATCCATTCACATTTAATGTAATTATTGATAACATGGGATTTACACTTGCTGGTTTACTTTTTCTTTTCCATATGCCTCATGACTCTTTGGTTCTTCTGTTCATCCTTTACTGCTTTTTATTGCATTAAGTGAATATTTTCCAGTATTTTAATTTCTTTAATAATTTTCTAGCTAATTTTTATCTTTTACTTTTTATTTTTTTTTAAATTAATTAATTTATTTTTATTTATTTTATTTTTGGCTGCGTTGGGTCTTTGTTGCTGCATGTGGGCTTTCCCTAGTTGCGGCGAGCAGCGGCTACTCTTTGTTGTGGTGTGTGGGCTTCTCATTGCGGTGGCTTCTCTTGTTGCGGAGCATGGGCTCTAGCTGCGCGGGCTTCAGTAGTTGTGGCATGTGGGCTTCAGTAGTTGTGGCTTGCAGGCTCATTAGTTGTGGCACATGGGCTTAGTTTCTCTGTGGCATGTGGTATCTTCCCGGACCAGGGCTCGAACCTGTGTCCCCTGCATTGGCAGGCGGATTCTTTTTTTTTTTTTGGTATGCGGGCCTCTCACTGTTTTGGCCTCTCCCACTGTGGAGCACGGGCTCCGGATGTGAAGGCCCAGCGGCCATGGCTCACGGGCCCAGCCGCTTCGCGGCATGTGGGATCTTCCCGGACCGGGGCAGGAACCTGTGTCCCCTGCATTGGTAGGCGGACTCTCAACCACTGCACCACCAGGGAAGCCCGGCAGGCGGATTCTTAACCACTGTGCCACCAGGGAAGTCCTAGCTAATTTTTAAAGTTATATTATTAATGGTTCCTGTAGGGCTTATAAAATTTATCTTAACTTACCAGAATATACTCCCAGTTTATACTAACTAAATTCTAGTGTGATACAGAGATGTTTCTCCTATATAGATCTATTTCCTCTTCTTTGTATTTGCTATTATTATAATACATAATACAACTATGTGTTACAAACCCAAGAGTAGATTGTTACATTGTCATAATTATTTATATAACTTTATGTATTTTAAAGAAGCTCAGAGAAGTAGAGAGAGCAAATATTTATATTTATAGAGCTTATTACATTAATATTTGAATTTATTCTTATTTCTTATTCTCTTTATTTGTTCCTGTGGATTTGTTATCACCCAGTGTCATTTCCTTGCTGTACTCTTAAGTTTGCTCCCATGTACTTCCTTTTGTTGTTATTGTTGAATATGTTACATTTCTATATGTTATAGCCCCAATAATACAATTATATATGTGTTGTTTTATGTAAGCTGGCTTTTAAAATCTGTTAGAAGAAAGGAAAATATGCAAGTGTCCTGTCTTTTTGTAATTACCTAATATAATCATCTTTACTAGCACTATTTGTTTTGTTCTGTAAATTCGAATTACTGTTTGGTGTCACTTCCTTTCAGCCTGAAGAACTTCCTTTAGTATGTTTTGTAAGATGGGCCTGCCACCAACAAATTCTCTCAGTTTTTGTATATCTGGGAATGTTTTTATTTTATCTTTTTGAAAGATAGTTTTGTTGGGTTTTGAATTCTTGGTTGACAGTTTTTTTCCCCAGCACTTTGAATATGTCTTTCCACTGTATTCTGCCTTTATTGTTTCTGATGAGAAATCAACTATTCTTATTAGTGTTCCATTGTATGTGATTTGTTTTTTTCTTGCTGCTTTCAGGATATTCTCTTCGTCTTTCAGCATTTTGATTTTGATTATGATGTGTTGGTATGGATCTCTCTGTTTATCACTGAGTTCATTGGGATTCTCAGATGTGTAGAATAATGTTTTTCATCAAATTTGGGAAGTTTTCAGCCATTATTTTTTTCTGCTCTTTTCTGTCTCAGATATCCCCCATTATACATATGTCAGTACACTTACTCTTGTCAAATAGCTCTCTGAGCCTTTGTTCATTTTTATTTATTCTTCTTTTTGCTGTCCTTCAGCTTGCATAGTCTCTGTTATCATCATATTCACCGATTCTTCTGTCTGTCCCTATTTACTGTTGAGCCTCTAGGAAATTTTTCATTTTAGTTGTACTTTTCAACCCCAGAATTTCCATTTGCTTCTTTTGTAAGTTCTATTAGCTTATTTTCTATTTGATGAGACATTGCCATTACCTTCTCTTAATTTTATTTTTTAATGTTTCCTTAACATCTTTATTGGAGTATAATTGCTTTACAATGCAGTGTTAGTTTCTGCTGTATAACAAAGTGAATCAGCTATATGTGTACATATATCCACATATCTCCTCCCTCTTGCCTCTCCCTCCCACCCTCCCTATCCCACCCCTCTAGGTGGACACAAAACACCGAGCTGATCTCCCTGTGCTATGCGACTGCTTCCCACTAGCTATCTGTTTTACATTTGGCAGTGTATATATGTCCATGCCACTCTCTCACTTCGTCCCAGCTTACCCTTCCCTGTCCCCATGTCCTCAAGTCCATTCTCTATGTCTGCATCTTTATTCCTGTCCTGCCCCAAGGTTCTTTAGAACCAATTTTTTTTTAGATTCCATAAATATATTTGTTAGCATACAGTATTTGTTTTTCTCTTTCTGACTTACTTCACTCTGTATGAACAGTCTCTAGGTCCATCCACCTCACTATAAATAACTCAATTTCGGGCTTCCCTGGTGGCACACTGGTTGAGAATCTGCGTGCTAATGCAGGGGACACGGGTTCGAGCCCTGGTCTGGGAAGATCCCACGTGCTGTGGAGCAGCTGGGCCCGTGAGCCACAACTACTGAGCCTGCGCGTCTGGAGCCTGTGCTCTGCAACAAGAGAGGCCGCGACAGTGAGAGGCCCGCGCACCGCGATGAAGAGTGGCCCCCGCTTGCCACAAGTAGAGAAAGCCCTTGCACAGAAACGAAGACCCAACACAGCCAAAAATAAAAATAAATAAATTTAAAAAAAAATTTCATTTCTTTTTATGGCTCAGTAGTATTCCATTGTATATATGTGCCACATCTTCTTTATCCATTCATCTGTTGATGGACATTTAGGTTGCTTCCATGTCCTGGCTATTGTAAATAGGGCTTCAATGAACATTGTGGTACATGACTTTTTGAATTATGGCTTTCTCAGGGTATATGCCCAGTAGTGGGATTGTTGGGTCGTATGGTAGTTCTGTTTTTAGTTTTTTAAGGAACCTCCATACTGTTCTCCATAGTGGCTGTATCAATTTGCATTCCCACCAGCAGTGCAGTTCTCCACACCCTCTCCAGCATTTATTGTTTGTAGATTTTTTGATGATGGCCATTCTGACCAGTGTGAGGTCATACCTCATTGTGGTTTTGATTTGCATTTCTCTAATGATTGATTAGTGATGTTGAGCATCCTTTCATGTGTTTATTGGCAATCTGTATATCTTCTTTGGAGAAATGTCTATTTAGGTCTTCTGCCCATCTTTGGATTGGTTTGTTTGTGTTTTTGATATTGAGCTGCATGAGCTGCTTGTATATTTTGGAGATGAATCCTTTGTCAGTTGCTTCATTTGCAAATATTTTCTCCCATTTTGAGAGTTGTCTGTTCGTCTTGTTTATGGTTTCCTTTGCTGTGCAAAAGCTTTTTAGTTTCATTAGGTCCCATTTGTTTATTTTTGTTTTTATTTCTATTTCTCTAGGAAGTTGGTCAAAAAGGATCTTGCTGTGATTTATGTCATAGAGTGTTCTGCATGTGTTTTCCTCTAAGAGTTTGATAGTGTCTGGCCTTACATTTAGGTCTTTAATCCATTTTGAGTTTATTTTTGTGTATGGTGTTAGGGAGTGTTCTAATTTCATTCTTTTCCATGTAGCTGTCCAGTTTTCCCAGCACCACTATTGAAGAGTCTGTCTTTTCTCCACTGTATATTCTTTCCTCATTTATCAAAGATAAGGTGACCATATGTGTGTGGGTTTATCTCTGGGCTTTCTATCCTGTTCCATTGATCTTTATTTCTGTTTTTGTGCCAGTACCATACTGTCTTGATTACTGTACCTTTGTACAGGAGCCTGATTCCTCCAGCTCTGGTTTTCTTTCTCAAGATTGCTTTGGCTATTCAGGGCCTTTTGTGTTTCCATACAAGTTGTGAAATTTTTTTGTTCTAGTTCTGTGAAAAATGCCATTGGTAGTTTGATAGGGATTTCATTGAAGCTTCTTTTAATTTTTAAAGCATGATTTCCTTTTCTTCTTTGAACATATTTATAATAACTGATTTGAAGTCTTTGCTGGCTAAATCCAAAATGTTGGGTCTCTTTAAAGGCAGTTTCTATTGCTTGCTTGTTTTTTTTCCTGTGAATGGGTCAGTTTTCTTTTTCTTTGTGTGTGTCACAACTTTTTGTTATAAACTGGACATTTTAGATAATATATTGTTGCAGCTCTGGATACTGATTCCCTCTCTGGGCTGAGAATATTTGTTATTGTTTTGCTTGTCTGGTTATTTAGTGACTAGTTTGGAAGTGAAGTCTGTTTCCCCTGCAGTATGCACCTTCTGAATTTCCTCACTGGAAAGCAGAGTCTTTTTTTTTTTAATTGGATTTGCATTTGATTATTTTATTTTATTAAAAAATATTTTATTTATTTATTTGGTTGTGCCCTGTCAGTTGTGGCAGACGGGCTCCTTAGTTGTGGCATGCATGTGGGATCTAGCTCCCTGACCAGCAATTGAACCCAGGCCCCCTGCATTGGGAGCATGGAATCTTAACCACTGCACCACCAGGGAAGTCCCAAAAGCAGAGTCTTTGGTATATGTACAGCCTCCCTGACTGGTCTCCATCCATTCCCTCCTCCTATGACTATGGCTTTAACTCAGTTCTGTTTTACTGTCTCTCTCATCTCCTTGTTAATCTTCTTGTTTGTCTTGCAATATTGGTATCAGCTGTTAGCCACAGCTACGCTGATTGCTGTATTGTTTTCAACAATGCCTTGAGGCATAAATTGCTCCGTGGTCTGATTCAGTTACTGTTACTGTACCTCTAAGAAAGGGTAATGCCCTTTCTTAGAGGTAGTCTTTTAGGTCAGTCTTTGAGCCTTTCTTTTAAACTTCTAGCTTGTCTACTGTATGGCTTTTTCATATCATGTAGCTAGCAGCTTCCTCTTAATTGCTTACCACTGTGATCAGCATTGTTTTTGCTGGCGTTCTTAGGCCTGAACTTCTCCGTGTTCTATTCCAAATGAAGTCAGTCTGCTTATGGGGATGTGTGGAGCTCTCTGTTCTTATGGCTTGCCTCTCCTGGGAAAAAGCTTTGTGACATTGCTCTGGGAGTTGGAATAGTGACCCACTTGTATTGGAGTAACACGTCCCTTCTTTATATAAGAATGGTGTTGGGTGTGGATGGTATTCTCTGGTCTTCTTTGATTGCCTCTTCTGGAGTGGAACCTCCGTCCTACGAGCAAGGTCGGGTGGGGCCGCAGCCCAGTATTCTCAGCCTGCCATTTCTGGGGTAAATCTCTAAAAGCGGGAAACTAGGTAGAGGTAGGGCACTCTTTGTGCTCTTCTTTTGCATCCTCTGTTCCAATACATCCTCTCTGTTCAGCCTCTTTACCTTATGCATTATTTCTATTGATGCACCCAGTTGTACCATTTGGTTATGTCTCATTCCTCCCAGTAAGACCCTGAGCTCCTGAGTGATAGTAGTTCGGTGAAAAGCCTGAAATTAGATTCAGCTGCCTTGACATCTGAAACAGTTGAAAAAATGGGAAATGAGAAAGATAAATTTGAAAGACTTCAACAACCCATGATTAAATTATGCTGTAAGAATAGTTAAGCTCTCTGGGGGAGCCAGAGAGAACAGCAAAATTCCAAGGATAAAACTATATAGAATATAGTAGGAGAAAGGGGAGCCAATAGAGAATACAGAAAAGGAACAGATATTTTGTTTAATTTATTAATCAGATTTAGTTTTTACTCTTTCAGTTTTTATTCCCATTTCTTATTGCCTTTGTCACATCACACTGGATTTGGTTGCATACACGTGTAAGATTGCTATATCTTCTTGGTGGATTTATCCTTTTATCATTATGTGGTAATGCTCTTTGTTTTGAGTAATTAATTTTATTCTGGAGATTATTTTATCTGCTATTATAGCCATTACTGCTTTTAAAAAATTGTACAGTATTTCTTTTTCTGTCTTTTTACTTCAACCTTCTTATGTCATTGTGTTTGAAGGGATTTTCTTCAAACACAATGGGCGTATAGTTGTGTTTTTTTTAAGCACTGTGTTAATGTCTGTATTTTAGTTGGTGTGCTAGACTGTGTGCATTAAAACCATTATTGATATACTGGGCTTAAAGTCCACCATTGTATTTGTTTTCTCTTTGTTCCTCTGTTTCTCTTTTCTTGACTTACTGTGGGTTATAGGAACATTTTGATCTATGTATAGTATTTTGAGTATATTGCACTGTATTGTTTCTTTAGAGGTTGCTTTAGGTGTTACAATATACATACATAATTTATAACTGTTTACTGGTATCAACTTTCACCTCTGAGAGTGAAGTAGAATTAGTTCCCTTTACCCTTCCCACTTTAAAAATAATAATTGTTTTAATATTTCGTTTACATATATTGAGTACCACAGCAAATAGTGTTAGACTATTTGCTTCAGTCATCAAATGCGATTTAAGAAACTCATAAAGAGACTGAAAGTCTGTTATATTTCCTCTATTTTTATCCATTCTGTTGTGGTTTTTGTTTTTGTTTTTTTTTGGTCTTCATGAACTTTGAGGTTTTTTCCTGCTATTTTCTTTCGATTGGAGAATTTCTCAGCCCCTCTATGTGGGTGAGTCTATTAGTGACAGATTTGTTTTCTTTACCTGAAAATGTCTTTATTCCTCATTCATTCTTGAAGGATAATTGAGCCAGACATAGAATTAATGGTTTGTGGTTTTTTTTCTTTCAGTATTTGCAAAATGGCACAACACTTCCTACTGGCTTGCATGTTTTCAGATGTGAAATCTACTATCATTCAAATTGGTGTTCTCCTATATTTTCTGAAATTTAATTGTGTTGGTGTGGATATCTTTGAGTTTCGTATTTGGGATTCAGTTAGCTTCTTGAACCTGTAGATATATGTCTCACCAAATTTGGGAAGTTTCCCATTATTTCTGTGAATAATTTTTTTTAGCGCATCCCTCCCCACCCCCACCCCCTTCTCCTCTGCTTATGGCATTCTGTTGATATGAATGTTAGAGCTTTTGTTATAGCCCAAGAGCCCCTATCTTTTAAAAATTGATTTTCTTTCTGCTGTTCAGAGTTATTAATTGTATTGATACGTCCTCAAGTTCACTTATTCTATCTTCTGTCATTTCCATTCTGTCATTGATCCTCTCAAATGTTTTTATTTGTTACTGTATTTTTTTCAATTTCCGTTTGTTCTTTTTTATAACTACGTTTCTTTGCTGAGATTTTTATCTTATTTCATTTTCTTCAAGAGATTCTTAATTGCTTGCTCAAGCATATAAGATGGTTGCTTTTAAATCCTTGTCAGATAATTCCATCATCTGTTTCACCTTGATGTTGGAATCATCTGATTATCTTTCTCATTCAAGCTGTGATGTTCCTGGTTCTTTATATTGTGAATGACTTTTAATTGTGTTTTATACATTTTGAATGTTACAGTAAGAGACTGGATCCTATTTAATCTCTGTTTTAGCATTCACTTGTCTTATTTATATGTAACATATAGGTCATGGCCTACTTGTATGGGCTGTGGTTTCAGAGACTAGTTTTCAGAGTTTTTACTGAACAAAGTAGACTTGCATTATAGTCTACTTTGCTCAGTGGTGCTGCTGAGGCTCATGCTTGATCTCTGCTGGTGCTGCTCATGTGGGTGGAATGCTCTTCCTTAGGCCTACTGCTGTTGAGTGGAAAGTGGGAGATATTGGCCCATAGGGTGGAGGATGCTTTCCTGGGCCTGCTCCCTGGGCACCTGATGCCAGTGGATCTCCCACTTGATTCTTGCTCCTGCCATCAGTGGGGGCAAAAAGTGCTTTTCTAGGCCTCCTGGTGCATTTAGGTGGGGGATGTAGGAATTCTGGGCTTCTAGGATACAGACTTTTCCTGGGCCAACTCTCTGGGCCTCTTAATGCTGATGGGCTTCTCTCTAAGTCTCTGCCAGTACAGTTGGGGAGGAAAGCACATACCTGGGTTGCCTTCTGTCACTGGGTTGGAAATCAGGAGATTTGGAATCAGTTGCTGGCCAGAGGGTTAAGAGATTCCATCCAGGCCTTCTCTTCCTCCTTCCCCATCTTGGTGCAGGTTCCAGGATACTAGCCTCTCCTGGGTCCATTCATGATGTATGAGAATTAAAAAGAAAATCCAGGGAACTCAGTCTTGTGTTGTTCCTCAAGTGTGGTCCCTAGCCATTTGGCCTTCCACTTTCCAACCTTTCAGAGTCTTTTTATGATTTTCTGTTGAATTGTTTACAGGGAGGAGCAGAGAAAGGTGAGTTTATACTCTTTTTGTCTGGGGACTACAAGACAACTGCAATTTTGAATATGTGAAAACCTTGGAGGCATTATTGTCTTTGGGCTGGTGGTAGAAATCATCAAATGAGGGAGTCACGGTGGTAAGAAGTGAAGTAAAGATCTTTCTCAGGCATTATTGAATAAGTTCAGGGATCTCTAGCCACAGACGGTAGGGACACCTATGCCATGAACTTTCCCTAGGTTTTCTAAAATCTGCCCCATCATGGACTAAAAATAATAGCTAACATTCATTCCTTGCTTACTTTGTTAAGCATTTCTATAGATCATATTATTTTATATCTATACCTAACTTATGATGTTAGGTACTACTATTATCCTATTTGATAACTGAGCAAAATGAAGTTTAGAGAGGTTAAATTACTTGCCCCATAGCTGGTAAATTGGTGGAGTGCCAGTTGTGAACCCAGGCAATATCCTCCAGAGCCTGCATTCTTAATCACTACATTATTCCACCTTTTATCTTCCCTAAACCCAACTCTTTTATTCTTCTTAAACATCAGTGATAATGTATTTCTTTCTTCTCTATCAAATCTAAACTCTTCTGGCTGATTAAGACCTTCTGATTTCTATTTGTCCAGCTTTAAGTTTGTACATTTTGGTCATTCCAGGCAAACTTTTATTGTTGTTATTTTTGTTTACTTTTCTACCTCTAAAGTCATGTTCATTCCTTACCCTGGTATTTTACTTATACATTTTCCCTTCCCTGGAATGCCAGTTCCTTTCTTCACATCTCTACATTCTACTTATAATTTAAGGCCTAGCTCAAGCCTCACTTTTTTTGATTTTTGATTACTTCATTCCATACTGTTCTTCCTTTTTTTTTTTTGAATGTTAAATACCTATGTAACCTCACCATAAATAGCACACCTACAGTTTATTAAAATTCTCATGTATAAAGGGCACCACATTTTATTTCTGTTCAATGCCTAACACAAATATTGGCACATAATAAAGGCATGGAAAAATCTTGATGGTTGTTTCCTAACTTAAGAGTATCAGTCAGTGGAACAGTACTGGCTGTCCTCAGCTTGTTTATAGCAGCAGGCAGGAACATGGTAGGAAACAATGCTTTGTGCAATAATGGATCTTAAGTTCTTCTGAGGTGATATCTGCTCCCAGTGCTTCATTTACTTTCTGTGGCTGATGACTTCCAAATGTAGCACTCTATCCAGATATGTCTCATACTCTAGATGTTTGTGGCTAACTACCTATAGAAAATCTTCATTTATATGTCCCATGGCACTATAGCCCCAGAACTCCAAGGAAGTGATCGTCATCTTTCCAACATACTCTTTTTTTTTTTTTTTTTTTTTTTGCGGTACACAGGCCTCTCACTGTTGTGGCCTCTCCCGTTGTGGAGCACAGGCTCCGGACGCGCAGGCTCAGCGGCCATGGCTCACGGGCCCAGCCACTCCACGGCATGTGGGATCTTCCCAGACTGGGGCAGGAACCCGTGTCCCCTGCATCGGCAGGCAGACTCTCAACCAGTGCGCCACCAGGGAAGCCCTCAACATACTCTTTCTTCTTAGTGAATGGGCATCTATCTACTTAGTTGCCAAGCTAGAAACTTCTCTTTCTACTTTTGCTCTCACCCCTGTCCATTTACACAGTCTTTTTGATTATGACTCTCAAACTACTATTTTCGCCTTTTTGGGTTATTGCATTAGTAATAGGAAACTCGTCATCTTTTCTGCCTTCCTATCCATTCTTTGTATTAAGCCAGAATAGTCTTTTTTCATGACACACTTGATAATATCACTTCTAGTTTGAAACCCCTGCTTTCCATTGTTACCTTCAGGATAAATTCCAAACTCCTTAATATGTCATAGGAGGTCCCTGCTCACCTCTTCAGCCTCACGCTTGCCTCTTTGATCATATTGAACTACTGCTATTCATTCATTATGCTAGGTCCTCTAGACTCCTTGATCTTACAGATGCTGTTTTCTCTGTTTGGATGACTTTCTTCCTCTACTCCTTGTGCCCCATCTTTGCCCAACTCTTCATCCTTTCATTCTCAGCTTAGATGTCTTCTAGGAAATATTTCCTGGTTTCCACCATTCACAATGCGTCCTTGAGAAAGAGTCAGTACTCCTTGTATATGTGTTCTCATGGTATTCTGTAAACACTCACACTCATCACTGCTCTGAACACATAGTATAGTAATTGCTTGTTTACTTATTTCTGTTTCCCACTAGACTTTAATCTCTTTGAGGGTAGAGCTGGGGCTTTGTTATTATTTTATTTACTTCTGGCCATGAGAGGTGCTTAGTAAATAGTACATATTGAAGGACTTAGTGAATTATTGAATATTAAATGAATTAGATGTCTGGGTAGACTTCAGTAAGAGATGGGTGAAATAAGGAGGTAGGCTTTGTCCTTTTTGGGGAGATCAGTTCTCAAGAAAGTGGGTCAAATGAAAATAAAAATCATATAAACAACTTTATTTCAGTTGTTATTATGAAGGCTTGTGGATTTGTTTCTTGTATTAAAAGCTTTTATTGATCTCATTAATATGGGGCCATCTCTATGACTTGTATGCATATATGCCTTTTTTTTTTATGTTGTTTGGCTGTTATTAGGGTTTGTGATCCCTGACGACAAACTTAATTGGTTTAATTATCCATTAGTTTTCTTGCCGTAATTTACAATTAAAGTCACGTCTTTGGTTTAGCCTACTTCACGTTATTTGTTTGGTATCTCTCTCGGAGATGTGACTTTGGTTTGGGGCAGGATATTGGGAGCATTCTCTGAAAGATGAAGGGTCTGGAAGCAAGACCCAAAATACCATCTTCCGCCTGCCCTCCCTTCTGTAAGGGTGCACTTACTATTTGCCAGGTATATTACATACTTATCTCATTTAACCTTCACAACCCTATGAGGGTGGTATGATGAGGGAACTGACTTTCTGGTTATTCTATTAGGAAATAGTAAACTTTGGATTTGAACCTGTGTCTGAGTGCAGGGTTCATGAACTTTACACAAGACCAGTAGTTCTTTAGCTTTTAGGAACTGCTGCCCTTTTAGGAATGCAGAGGAGTCTATAGCCCACTTACCTTACCAAATACCACTTTCACATAGAAAAAGAACTTGGTGATAGCAACAAAAAAGTGAGGTTATTTAATGAGCTTCTATATGTGATTTTCATGTTACAAAACAGTGCCCTATAAACTCAGCAGTTTTCTTACATTTAACTTGATATTGTGTTGCAGGTTATTCAGATGACATACATTTGTCAAGAAGACAACATCCATAAAGTATCACACTATATAGGCACTTTGTTTTTTTAAAAAAATATGTATGTATGTATGTATGTATGTATGTACGTCTGTGTCAAGTCTTAGCTGCGGCATGCAGGATCTTTTGTTGTGGCACGCAGGATCTTTTGCTGCGGCATGCAGGCTGTTCATTGCGATGCATGGGCTCTGTAGTTGTGGCGCTCGGGCTCCAGAGCGTGTGGGCTCACTAGTTGTGGTGCACAGGCTCAGTAGTTGTGGTATGTGGGCTTAGTTGCCCCATGGCATGTGGGATCTTAGTTCCTCGACCAGGGATTGAACCCATATCCCCTGCATTGGAAGGCGGATTCTCAACCATTGGACTACCAGTGAAGTCCCTATAGGCACTTTGGAAGGGTTATATTTACATCTGCTTTGTCAATAATGGTATCAAGAATTTCTATTTGAACTATAATATATACATGTATTATAGTCTAGTTTTGAGAAGACTTAGGTTAATGTTGATGCAAACATCTATCAATTTACTCAAGGATTAACCAAATAACCCACAAAAAATTATACTTATCTAGTTATCAGTAATTACTAATTAGGAAATTGTAAAAACAGCAAAGTTACAGTAGTTCATAATTAGAGAGCAAGAATAACAGCAATGAAAACAAAGACCAACTTAAAATATTACCAGTATCCTTTTTAAAACTGCAGGAATTTCAGTGTACTTGCTGTGCAGACAAAATAGATTCTTTTCAGGACAGCCAGACCTGTTAATGGTGACTGAATTGGAGGTCTTGAAATCCAGAAATATGCTAATTTATTTTTGTGTGCTAGTATTAATAATCCATAATAATTCACTTGGAATGATTACTAATAAGAAGCCCTTAGTTGTATGTAAAACAAAACTGGAATTGCATCTCATTTTGTCTGTGAGAAATAAAGTACTTGCTTGTTGTTCTTATTAAATGAGGTCATAGAGGATTTCAGATTATACTTTGAGAAATAAAACTATGCTCTCTTTGTCTCCCAAAGAAACCCTCTATGTTAATAAGCATTTGGCTCCAATGGGTAAATAATTCTTCAGCAAATCCTAACCAGGTTGTTAGTCTGTCTCTAAAAGGCATCAATATAAACTTTTGGAACATTATAATCTTTTTCTGGGCAGTTCTCTTCTTCCTCATGTCCAGACTTTTCTCTTCAACCCTTCCCCTAAAAATGGACTTTGAAGAATTCAATAGATATATAGTAATATTGTAACATTCACAGTCAGCATATTTATTCCTGTTTCAAGGGCTGAGAGAGTAGTACTCTACAACTATGCCATCCATCATCATGTATTCCTTACGTATGCAAACATATTTCAAAAATGATACTGGATTTATGATCAACATTGCTTCTGACAGTTTGAAGTGTATGTCCTTAAGCTTATATGGAACTGCCAGAAATTTCTTCGTGAACACCACAAGCTTAACTTGCAGTAGTTCTTTTAGTTTCCTTTACTAATCTTTTCCTTCCTGCTGAGGTCTTCTTAAGTAAGGACTCATTATTTTGTGTAACACATCTTTCAAGGATCTGGGCTGTATATCTTAACTCCTTGGTTGTTATCTCATTTGTTCCCTTCTAGGTACTAGATGTCACTATTAATTTGTAGTGATCAAATCATGTAAAAACTTTGAAAAATTAGAAAATAATTTGGAACAACAAGTGTTTGTTCTTTAATCTGTTTATTTTTCATTTTTAAATATGTTTCACATGTACAACATTATGTTTTGACATCTGTATGCACTACAGCATGTTCATCACCAAAAGTGTAGTTTCCTTCTGTCACCAAGTTGACCCCCTTTACCCATTTCAGCCACCTCCCACCCTCCTTCCCCTCTGGTAACCACTACTCTCTTCTCTGTATCTGTGTGTTTTATTTTAGTTTGGTTTGTTTGTTTGGGTATTTATTATTTATTATTTTATTTATATGAGTGAAATCATGCAGTGTTGTCCTCTCTTTCTGACTTATTTCACTTAGCATAATACCCTCAGGGTCCATCTGTGTTGTTGCAAATGGCAAGATTTCATCTTTTTTTTAATGGCTGAGTAGTATTTCATTGTGTGTACAGTTGACCCCTTGTACAACGTGGGGGTAGTCTGCATATAACTGTGGATTCAATCAACCACAGACTGTGTCGTACTCTAGTGTTTACTGTTGAAAAATATCCACGTGTAAGTGGACCTGCAAAGTTCAAACCCACAGTGTTCAAGTGTCAACTGTATGTACCACATCTTATTTCTCCGTTCATCTGTCGATGAGCACTTAGGTTGTTTCCATACCTTGTCTATTGTAAATAATGCTGCAATCAAGGGTGTTATAATTAGTATTTTTTCTTTTATAATTAGTGTTTTCATATTCTTCAGATAAATACACAGAAGTGGAATAACCGGGTCATATGGTAGTTCTATCCTTTTTTTTAATATTCATTAGTCCAGACCCTTGAAGGGGTCTCTATGTATTTCTCCTTGACCTTTCTTTCTTTTTCTTTCTTTCTTTCTCTCTCTCTCTCTCTCTTTCCTTCCTTCCTTCCTTCTCTCTTTCTTTGTCTCTCTCTCTCTCTCTCTCTCCCTCTCTCCCTCTCTCTCCCTCCCTTCCTTCCCCCCCTTTCTTTCTTTCTTTCTTCTTGCTGTGTCGGGTCTTAGTTGCGGCACACGGGATCTTTCACTGCGGCATGCAGGTTCTTCATTGTGGCGTATGGGCTTCTCTCTAGTTGTGGCGTGTGGGCTCTGTGGTTGCAGCACATGGAGTCTCTAGTTGTGGCATGTGGGCTCAGTAGTTGCAGCACACGGGCTTAGTTGCCTTGAGGCATGTGGCATCTTAGTTCCCTGCCCAGGGATCAAACCCACTTCTCCTGCATTGGAAGGCAGATTCTTAACCACTGGACCACCAGGGAAGTCCCTATTCTTAATTTTTTGAAGAAACTCCATACTGTTTTCCATAGTGGCTACACCAATTTACATTCCCACCAACAGTGCACAGGAGTCCCTTTTTTTCCACATCCTCGCCAGTACTTTTTATTTCTTGTCTTTTTATTAATAGCCATTTTAACAGGTGTGAGGTGATAGTTTCATATGATTTTGATTTGTATTTCCCTAATAACTAATGATGTTTAACATCTTTTCCTGTGTCTGTTGGCTGTCTATATGTCTTCTTTGGAAAAACGTTTATTCAGGTTCTTTGCCCATTTTTAATCAGGTTGTTTTGTTGTTGTTGTTGTTGTTGAGTTGTATAGGTTCTTTACATATTTTGGATATTAACCCCGTATTGGATATATGATTTGCAAGTAGCTTCTCCTATTTGGTAGGTGATCTTTTCATTTTGTTGATGGTTTCCTTTGCTGTGCAGAAGCTTTAGTTTGATGTAGTTGCTTTTGTTTCCATTGCCTGAGGAGACATATCAGGAAAGATACTGCTAAGTCCAATGTCAAAGAGTGTACTGCGTATATTTTCTCGAGGAGTTTTATAGTTTCAGGTCTTACATTCAAGTCTTTAGTCCATGTTGAGTTACCTTTTGTGTATGGTGTAAGATGGTGGTCTAGTTTCATTCCTTTGCAGGTGCTTTTCCTGTGCGGTGGTGGTTTCCCAACACCACTAATGGAGGAGATTGTTTTTTCTCCATGATATGTTTTTTGCTCCATTGTCATAAATTAATTGTTCATATGTGTGTGGGTTTATTTCTTGGCTCTCAATTTTGTTGCATTGATCTTTATATCTGTTTTTCTGCCAATACCATGCTGTTTTGATTACTATAGACTTGTAGTAAAATTTGAAATTAGGGAGTGTGATACCTCCAGATTTGTTCCTTTTTCTGAGGATTGCTTTGAGCATTTGGGTCTTTTGTGCTTTCATATAAGTTTTAGCATTGCTTCTTCTATTTCAGTGAAAAATGCCATTAGTATTTTTATAGAGATTCCACTGAATCTATAGATTACTTTAGGTAATACGGACATTTTAACAATGTTAATTCTTCCAGTCCATAAGTACAGACTATCTTTCCATTTCTTTGGGTCTTCCATTTCTTTCAACTGTGTCTTATAATTTTCAGTGTATAGCTCTTTCACCTCCTTGGTTAAATTTATTCCTAGGTATTTTATTCTTTTTGATGCAGTTGTAAATGGGATTGTTTCCTTAATTTCTTTTTCTGATCATTCATTATTAGTGCATAGAAATGCAGCTGTTTTTTGTATAGCGATTTTGTATCCTGCAACTTCACTGAAATCGTTTTTTGTTGGAGTCTTTAGGATTTTCTATATATAGCATCATGTTATCTGCAGAGAGAGACAATTTTACTTCTTCCTTTCTGACTTGGATATCTTTTATTTCTATTTCTTGCCTAATTGCTCCAACTAGGACTTCCAGTACTATGTTGAGTAAAAGTGATGAGAGTGGGCATCCTTGTCTTGCTCCTGATCTTAAGAGGGAAAGCTTTTAGCTTTTCACCATTGAGTCACTGAGTATGATGTTGACTGTGGGTTTGTTGTATATGGCCTTTATTATGTTGAGGTACATTCCTTCTGTATCCCTTTGTTGATAGTTTTTATCATAAGGGGGTAGTGAATCTTGTCAAATGCTTTTTTTTTTTTTAAAGAAAATCATTTATTTTTTTACACTAGAAATGTACTTTAAGCTGAGGAAATTCTACATTATAAAATGATATAGTTTGTTGTAGGAAAAAAATAAGAGTAGTGGATAGGGGTCTTGGTTTTCATATACTTTCCTATTACAGATGAGAAAATCTAAGTTCACAGAGACCAAGCAAAATTCCTAAGGCCATAAAGGAATGATTACCAAAAACCGAGGTTTCTGAGTCCAGGTCAGTTACTTACCCAACATGGCCTTGGATGCATTTGGTCATTTTTTTCCCAAAACACTAGTTTGTTTAATGGGACAAAAATGAATCAGTTGTGAGGCCAAGGGAGCCACTCAAATTTGAGAGATTTATACAGTGTTATGAGGTTATAAATTCCAAGGCTATGTAAGGTAAATGAGGAAACTGAAGGCTATACAAGTAATTCAGACATAGTCACTCAGGAAGATAAAGACTGATGTAGAGATAGAAACAAGTTCTGCTTCCTGACCTATTACCCTTCATAGGAAGCTTCTTTTTTTTTTGAATTTATTTTTTTATACAGCAGGTTCTTATTAGTTATTCATTTTATACATACCAGTGTATGTATATATCAATCCCAATATATTGCATATATTCAGATGATCATAATTTTTATTCTTCATGTTGTTAACAAAGTGTATCTCATTGATTGACTTGTGGATGCTGAACCATCCTTGCATCCCTAGAGTAATTCCCACTTGGTCATGGCATATCACCCCTTTCATGTATTGTTGAATTTGGTTTGCTAATATTTTGTTGAGGATTTTTACATCTAAATTCATCAGGTATACTGGCCTGTAATTTTCTTTTTGTGTAATGTCCTTGTCTGGTTTTGGTATCAGGGTAATGCTGGCTTCGTAAAATGAGTTTGGAAGTGTTCTCTCCTCTTGTATATTTTAGAAAAGTTTAATAAAGATTGGTTTTTATTCTCTGAATGTTTCATAGAATAAAACAGTGAAATTATCTGGTCCTGGACTTTTGTTTGTTATGACACTTTTTTAATATCCCATTGCTCCGTTTTATTTATTTATTTGTTTATTTATTTTTGGCTATGATGGGTCTTTGTTGCTGCACGCAGGCTTTCTCTAGTTGTGGCAAGTGGGGGCTACTCTTCGTTGTGGTGCGTGGGCTTCTCAATGTGGTGGCTTCTCTTGTTGTGGAGCACGGGCTCTAGGCACGTGGGCTTCAGTAGTTGTGGCACCTGGGCTCAGTAGTTGTGTCGCATGGGCTTAGTTGCTCTGTGGCACATGGGATCCTCCCGGACCAGGGCTTGAACCTGTGTGCGCTGCATTGCCAGGTGGATTCTTAACCACTGTTCCACCAGAGAAGTCCCTTTTGGAACACTTTGAGTGCTGATTCAATCTCCTTACTAGGCTGTTCAGATTTCCAATTTCTTCATGATTGAGACTTGGTAGATTGTACTTTTCTAGGAATTTATCCATTTCTTCTAGGTTGTCAAATTTGTTGGCCTAAAATTGTTCATAGCAGTCCCTTACCCTTGTTATTTCTGTGCTATTATTTGGAAGTCTCCTTTTTCATTTCGCAGTTTATTTATTTGAGTCCTTTTTCTTCCTCTGTCTAGCTAAAGGAGTGTTAGTTTATCTTTTTTAAAGAACCAGCTCTTAGTTTCATTGATCTTTTACATTGTATTTTTAGTCTCTATTTCATTTATTTCAAGTCCGATCTTTGTTATTTCCTTCCTTACTAACTTGGGGCTTTGTTCTTCTCTTTCTGGTTCTTTGAGGTGTAAAGTTAGGTTGTTTATTTTACATTTTTGTTGTTTCTTTATGTGGGCATTTATCACTATAAACTTCTCTCTTTGAACTTTTTGCTGTATCCCATAAGTTTTAGTATGTTGTATTTCCATTTTCATTTGTCTCCAGGTATTTTTTATTTCCTTTTTGATTTCTTCTTTGACCTGTTGGTTGTTCAGTTTGTCAGTCTTTGTTGATTTATTAATTTTCTGAGCTGTTTATTTTCTCACAAAAATTTCTATATCCCATTTTCCTTCTCAAGTTACTATGCAGGTTACATTGTTCCTTGTCGTTTAGTTTTTTTGAAGAGTTAGTACTTGGTACTTCTTTACTTTACAATCATTATTCAAGCTGTTTCATCATACATTCAGCTACTTTTTTGAAGCTTATTAGTGGATTTAGAATGGCAGTTAGTTGTAGTGAAAAGAGTTCAGAATTTGGAGTTAGGATTAAAAGGTTAAAGTGCCTGTTTTTGTCACTTACTCAACATACAACTCTAGAAAAATTATATATTTTTGCTACTCAAAATATAGTCTGAGGATGAGTAGTATTGGGCATTATCAGGGAGCTTGTTAGAAATGCAGAATTTCAGATCCCACCCCAGACCTACTCACTCAGTCGGAATCTGCAAGTTAATGAGATCTCCACAAAGAGAAGCACTGTTATATCATCATCTTTGAAACTTTATGTAAAGTAGAGACAATACTTGCTGTATATATTAATCATCTTATCACTATCTGACATAGCATATGTTTTAGTAATTTGTTTCCTCCTATTAGAATGTAAGCTCTGTGAGGGAGAATTAGAATGTAAGTTTTGTCTGTTTGTTTATTGCTCTGTTTTCTATATCTAGAACAGTGATTAGTACATACTAAACATTCATTTTTTTGAATCAGCAAATGAATGTCAAATCTTGTAATTTGATTGCAGTCATTTACTTTTCACTGCTATTTAGAGCTACTTTCATTTAGTATTAGATAGTACAAATATAGAACGTTTCCAATGTTGCAGAAAGTTCTTTTAGATAGTACTGCTTACGACGCTTTTGCATTCCCTTCCACCCAGATTCAAGAGAATCTGTATTTCTGCATTACAGTTCTGATCAAATCTGTCAACAGCTCCCCATGCCATGTAGAATTAATTTCAAACTCCTTAGTGTAACCTTTAGAGTCTTTACAGTTTCACTTAATTAAAAATACATATTTTATTCAGGGTGTATTTATTAGGAGAGTCAGTTAAATCCACTGCATGCATAGCATCCATCTGGGCTATATTGCTTTGCCCTCATATGACTTAGGGGAAAGGGGATTTCATGAAAATAAGTGATGATCCTTTGCTATGCCTTGGAGTAAAGTATTTTGTCTCTGATTGAGGAGTTTTATGTCTTCTGAAAACATACATGACACAATAACAGGCTAACTTACTAGCTTAGGGGGAAATCAAATCCCTTACTAGATAGGATTTTCCATCACATTGAACTTCCATCACATTGAAATTTAAAATCTAAATTTTAAGATCCACATAATATTCCATAAAGTATATATACTGCTATTTAAAAACATTACTCTCTTGTTGAGTACTTAATTATTTCCACATTAGTCTGCTCTTATAAATCACTTTGTAATTAATATCTTTATATATAAATCTTTATTTCTTCTGATGAATATTTCTTTAGGAATCCTTTCTGGAAGCATAAAGGCCAAAGGAAGGAAAGTTTGCTTTATTTCTTTTAGTGCATAAAAGGAATTTTTTTAATTCAAAAAATATATATATAATATCAACAATATTAACAAATCTCTTTTTCTTTAGGGGATACGTCCAAAGGAGACATAGCTGAAATTCCTCAATCCACCTTGAAACCAGGCATCACTACCACTCCTGAAGATTCAGACACTGTATCTCATTTATCCTTGTCCCCTGAGGACTTTCCTCAGTTGGCTGGAAGGTCTCCTCAAGTGAAGAATATTGGTCAACATACTGATACTCTCAACCAACAGACATTAGCAGACAGTCGTCTAACTGAAGAGGCTCTAAAAGTTTCAGCTGTTCCTGGGCTAGCTGACCAGAAGACTGAGATAGCAACAGTGCCCTCTAGTTCCTACTCACAAAGAGGGAAGCCAAATATTTTCTACCCACAGGGCTTGCCAGACGGTCATCTAACTGAAGAGGCTCTAAAAGTTGCAGCTGTTCCTGGACTTGGTGACCAGAAGACAAGTATATCTACAGTCCCTCCAAGTTCCTACTCACCTGGAGAGAAGCACAGTATTTTCTACCCACAGGCATTGCCAGACAGTCATCAAACTGAAGAGGGTCTGAATGTTTCAGTTCTTCTTGGACTAGCTGATCTAAAGACTGGAAAACCAACAGAACCGGCTAGTTCCTACTCAGTTGGAGAGGAGCCTGGTATTTTCTACCAACAGGCCTTGCCAGGCAGTCATCTACCAGAAGAGGCTCTGAAAGTTTCACCTTCTCCTAGACCAGTTGATGAAAAGACTGGGTTGCCTACTGCATCCTCCGCCTCTTACTCACATGGAGAGAAGCCTCGTATTTTCTATCAACAGACATTGCCAGAAAGTCATCTAACTGAACAGGCTCTGAAAGTTTCAGCTGCTTCTGGACCCCCTGAACAGAAGACTGGGATTCCTATAGTAACTTCTACTTCTTACTCACATAGAGAGAAGCTCAGTATTTTGTGTCAGCAGGAGTTGCCAGACAGTCGTCTAACTGAACAGGCTCAGAAAGTTTCAGCTGCTCCTGGATTGGCTGAGCAGAAGACTGGGATTCCTACCATACCCTCTACTTCCTATTCACATAGAGAGGACCCTCTTATTTTCTACCAACAAGAGTTGCCAGGCAGTTATCTAACTGAACAGGCTCAGCAAGTTTCAGCTGCTCCTGAATTGGCTGAGCAGAAGACTGGGATATCGACAGTACCCTCTACTTCCTATTCACATAGAGAGAAGCCCAGTATTTTGTACCAACAAGAGTTACCAGATAGTCATCTAATTCAACAGGTTCAGCAAGTTTCAGCTGCTCCTGGATTGGCTGAGCAGAAGACTGGGATATCGACAGTACCCTCTACTTCCTATTCACATAGAGAGAAGCCCAGTATTTTGTACCAACAAGAGTTACCAGATAGTCATCTAATTCAACAGGTTCAGAAAGTTTCAGCTGCTCCTGGATTGGCTGAGCAGAAGACTGGGATTCCTACCATACCCTCTACTTCTTACTCACATAGAGAGAAGCCCGGTATTTTATACCAGAAAGAGTTGCCAGACAGTCATCTAACTGAACAAGCTCAGAAAGTTTCACCTGCTCCTGGACCCCCTGAGCAGAAAACTGGGATTCCTATAGTAACTTCTACTTCTTACTCACATAGAGAGAAGACCAGTATTTTCTACCCACAAGCCTTGCCCGGCAGTCATCTATCTGAAGAGGCTCTGAAAGATTCAGCTATTTCTGGACTAGCTGATCAGAAGACTGGGACATCAGAACCTTCTGGTTCCTACTCACATAGAGAGAAATCCAGTGTTTTCTACCAACAGGAGTTGCCAGATAGTCATCTAACTGGAGAGGATCGGAAGGTTTCAGGTGTTACTGGAACAGGTGACCAGAAGACTGGGATACGTATAGTAACCTCTGCTTCCTACTTACGTAAAGAGAAGCCCATTATTTTCTACCAGCAGGCCTTACCAGATAGATACCTTACTGAAGAGGCTCTGAATGTTTCAACTGCTCCCAGACCAGCTGACCAGAAGACTGGGATACCTGCAGTACCATCTAGTTCCTATTTATGTAGAGAGAAGCCCATCATTTCTTACCAGCAAGAGTTTCCAGATCTTACTCAAGTGGCTTTAAAAGTTTTAGAGGTTCCTGGACCAGCTGACCAGAAGATTGGGATACCAGCAATAATCTCTACTTCTTCCTCATATGGAGAGAAGCCCATCATTTCTTACCAGCAAGAGTTGCCAGATCCTAATGAAGATGCTTTAAAATGTTTAGAGCTTCCTGGACAAGCAGACCAGACCACTGGTATGCATATTGTGCCCCCTACTTCCTATTCACATAGAGAGAGCCCCATCTTTTCTTACCAGAAGGAGTTGCCAGATATTACTGAAGAAACTTTGAAAGTTTCAGCTGTTCCTGAACCAGCTTACCAGAAGATTGGCATACAAACAGTCCCCTCTAGTTCCTACTCACATAGAGAGAAGGCCGATGTTTTTTACCAGCAGGAGTTGCCAGATCTTACTGAAGAAACTTTAAAAGTTTTTGCTCTTCCTGGACCAGCTGACCAGAGCGCTGAGATAACAAAAGGGCCTTCTAGTTCTTACTCACATAAAGAGAAACTCGGGATTTTACCAGATGACCAGAAGGCTGAGTTACTGTCAGCTCCCCTTAGTTCCTACTCACATAGAGAAAAGCCTAAGACTTCAACTGTGATTGGACCAGATGACCAGAAGACTCCATTACTGACAGGTTTTCCTAATTCTTATTCTCAGAGAGTAAAGCCCAGTATTTTCTTTCAACAGCAGTTGCCAGATAGACATCAAAGTGGAGATATTCTGAAGATTTCACCCGTTCCTGAACCAACTGATGTGAATTCTTGGATACAAATACCTCTTTCTAGTTCCTATTCACACAGAGAGAAATCTAATATTTTCTACCCAGAGGAATTGCCAGACAAACATCTCACTGAAGATTCACTGAAGGTTTCAACAGTTCCTGGACCAGCTGACCAAAAAACTGTGTTACCAGCAGTTCCTCCTAGTTCCTTTTCACATAGAGAGAAACCAATTCTTTTCTACCAACAGGATTCTCCAGAAAGACATCTAACTGAAAATAACCTGAAGTTCTCAAGTAATCTTGGGCAAGCTGGTCAGATTACTGGGTTATCAACAGTTCCCCCTAGTACTTATTCACATAGTGAGAAGCACAAACTTGTTTCAGACCATGTCCAAAGGCTGATAGATAATTTAGATTCTTCTAACACCAGTGTTATCTCAAACAATATGCCTTTAAATTCTCAGGCTGATGGTAGAGTTGTAAGAAATAAGCCAGAATCTTCAGGTTTTGAAGATGTTGGCTCTAAGGAAATCCAGGATACGGAAAACAGTTCCAAAACTCTTAAAGAGATTCAGACACTTTTAATGGAAGCAGAAAATATAGCACTGAGACGATGCAATTTTCCTGTTCCACTTGTCCCTTTCGGAGATGTTAGTGATATTTCATTTATACAATCTAAGAAGGTGGTTTGCTTCAAAGAACCCCCCACAACTGATGCATCTAATGGTGATTTGTCTCAGAGACAGCCATTCACAGAAGAAAGCCCAAGCAACAAGTTCATACAGAAGGATATTAGCACACAGACGAATCTGAAATGCCAGAGAGGCATTGAAAATTGGGAGTTTATTAGTTCAACTACAGTTAGAAGTCCTTTACAGGAAGCAGAAAGCAAAGCCAGAGTGGCATTAGACGAAACCCTTAGGCAACATAAAGCAGCCAGATCTGTAATGAGATCTGACCCTGAAGGGTATAGTAGAACCATTGAGAATAAGATTGTTATTCCTATGATGACTGTCATTAAAAGTGATTCAAGTAGTGATGCAAGTTCCTGCTCATGGGACAGTAATTCCTTGGAGTCAGTTTCTGATGTGCTTCTAAACTTCTTTCCATATTCTTCACCCAAGACAAGCATGACAGATAGCAGAGAGGAAGAGGGTGTGTTAGAGAGTGACAATGGTGGTGGTAGCAGTGTAGATTCACTGGCTGCACATGTGAAAAACCTTCTGAAATGTGAATCCTCGTTGAACCATGCTAAACAAATACTCAGAAATGCAGAGGAGGAGGAATCTCGGGTACGGGCACGAGGTAGGAAAAGATAATTTGTTATAAAGGCAGGTCAAACTCATAAACGTTATAGTTTAATAATTTGCTTAATGTTAAGTGTTGGAGCTCTAAATTAATTTTCTTGTAGAACTGTTAGATGATTATATTTTCTACTGGCAACCCAGAATAAACTCATTTAACCAATAATGAAGTCACAGTAGTAATAGTGCTAGTTTAAGGTCTTAAGGAAAAGTAAGTTCTGATGTCTGAAGAAAAGGGGAGATAAAACTTGGGTTTCCAAACTCCTAAAGCTTGGATGTTTTCCTGATCTTTTTCATTGCACTGTCCTTATTTTGGAGGCAGTAAAAAACTTCAATTTGTGCTTCTCTAAGTCACTCTGTATCATCAAACTACATATACTTTCTATCCACTTTTCTAATAAAGTTCTTAAAGCAGATCTTAGATAGACATCAGAAAAAACCAAGTCAAGGTATTTCACACTAGAACTTGGGTTAGAGTTAAATTCCATTAATCTCTAATTGTAGAATTCCATTAAAAAAAAGAAAAAAAGTCTTTAAGATAACATGGCGAATAAATATGTTTTGGAAGGCAACTTATAAGCAGTTCAGGCCTACTTGGAAATCTTCTCTTGAGATTAACTTCCTATACCATTCCTTCTATCACTTATGCATATTTTGATTCTCCAAAAACTTCAAGTTTTATTTATTCTTTTACAATATTAACTATCATGGAAGTGGCAGTGACTGTAGCAGGAGCTAATTGGGGAGACATAGGGACTCTTTTGATTGGAAGGAAGATAAAGATAAAATGGCTGAATACCATATTTAAAGTGGTCTCTTTGGAGAAATGTCTGTAGAATGTTTTTAAAAAATCTGACTTTTCAGTGAAATTATGTCTCTCAAGAACTTCTAATAGTTTGTCATAAAATTGAGAGTACACACTGTTTAGTAAGCACTGTGGTAGGGCATTAAATTGCATATATTGATGATCTTCTGTGCTCTTACAGTCACTGATACTTTTGCATTGTATGATCTTGAATGTTTTTATGCTTTTCTCTCCAGCCTGGAATCTGAAGTTTAATATGGCTCATGAGTATGGCTACTCCATTTCAGAATTAAATGAAGATGACAGGAGAAAAGTAGAAGAGATCAAAGCAAAGTTGTTTGGTCATGGGAGAACAACTGACTTGCCCAAGGTATAAAAGAAATCTAGAAATTAAGAGAGAAAATGTGACAGAAAGGGGGTGACATTTGGATCTCTTACCTGGGCATTGATGACTCCAGCTGAGTCACTGATAGTCTTTGGCTGAAGTGTTAGGAGTCTTTAAGTCTTCAAAAGCTAAGATTTAGGATTAGGTTCTATAGGTTTTGATTAATTCTAAATCTATTAAAAACTTTTGTCTTAGAAAAATAAGAATGGATTTGCTTGTTTTATCAATGTATTCTTATCACTTTTATTTTTTCTTGAGGGTGGTATCTTGAGATGCAGATGCAGTCCAGCTATTTTCAGATGTATATTCTCTGCTTAAGAACACACAGCTATAACAGCTTATGTATAAATGACTTTCTTTTTTTTTTTATTAGTTTCTGCTTTATAACAAAGTGAATCAGTCATACATATACATCTGTTCCCACATCCCTTCCCTCTTGCGTCTCCCTCCCTCCCACCATCCCTATCCCACCCCTCCAGGCGGTCACAAAGCACCGAGCTGATCTCCCTGTGCTATGCGGCTGCTTCCCACTATCTATCTACCTTACGTTTGGTAGTGTATATATGTCCATGCCTCTCTTTCGCTTTGTCACAGCTTACCCTTCCCCCTCCCCATATCCTCAAGTCCATTCTCAGTAGGTCTGTGTCTTTATTCCTGTTTTACCCCTAGGTTCTTCATGACATTTTTTTTTCTTAAATTCCGTATATATGTGTTAGCATACGGTATTTGAATGACTTTCTTTTTAATAGTACTCATTTTCCATCTATAAACTATTTCATGCATAGAAAAGAATATATATAAAGCGCGTATAAAGAAAAAGTAGAAATAATTCCTGTTTATTGGCCATCCAGCTTGAGAAGTAGAATGTTACCAAATATCACTGAATTACTGTGTGTTCTCTTCCCCAGTTATATCACTCTTACTTCCTATCCTGACATGTATTGGTTTTCTTGCTGCTCAGTATGGTTTTGAACTATATAACAGATGGAATAAAGATGTTATATATTAAGATGTTATATATTCTTCTGAGAATTGCAATTTTCACACAGTCTTTGGCTTCTGAGGTTCTTCTAGATAGATATACATAGTTTTAATTTATTCCTTTTTATTGCTGTAAGTATTCCAGTGTATGAATATATCATAGTTTATCCATTCTCTTGTGCCTGGGACATTTGGTCTGCTATTATGAACAATAATGGGGTATAATGATACCTATCTTACAGGATTTTGCTATGGCTTACATGAGATAATGCCTATAAAATGCTTATTAGGGTGTGCGATATTGCTCAATAATTGGCAGCTGTTATTAATTCCATAAAAATTGATATAGCTATCAGATATGTACACTTAATGGCATAATTCATACAGTTTCTTAGAAAATTGTCAGTGATGTAACATAATTATTTGACTTATCAATTTTGGAAAAGTTTTTTGAAAGTATAAATTAGATGGATTTTAGTTTTGTATATATGCTTGTGAAAAACAAAATTAACAGATAATAAAATGCATAAGTAGTTGTTCTAGCACCCTTTTTTAAAAGCACATGTTTCCCCCAGTGATTTGCCTTCCTTCCTTCCTTCTTTCCTTCCTTCCTTCCTTCCTTCCTTCCGGAATTTTTTTATTATGGCAAGATAACATGGGATCTACACTCTTAAGAAACTCTTAAACGCAGAATACAGCATTAACTATAGGCTTTTTTTGTTTTGCGGTATGCGGGCCTCTCACTGTTGTGGCCTCTCCCATTGCGGAGCACAGGCTCCGGACGCGCAGGCTCAGCGGCCATGGCTCACGGGCCCAGCCGCTCCGTGGCATGTGGGATCTTCCTGGACCAGGGCACGAACCCGTGTCCCCTGCATCGGCAGGTGGACTCTCAACCACTGCGCCACCAGGGAAGCCCTAGGTTTTATAGTTAATGTTGTATAGCAGATTTTTGGACTCTGCTGGTAATTTTTCTAAATATTCTTCTGTGAACACATAACAAAAGTCAAGTTGTCTATTCTGACTATTAAGCTATTTGCTATTCATTTTCCTCAATGAAATGTACAAGTGGATATATTAAATTACCTTTTCAAAAGTTGAAGTACAAGTATAATTGACTATGTTGGTTTCAGCTTCACAGCTTAGTGATTTGATATTTCTAACATTACAAAATGATCACCAAGGTAAGTCTAGTTACCATCTGTCACGATACAAAGTTTTTACACTAGTATTGACTATATTCCCCCATGTTGTACATTTCATCCCCATGACTCATTTTTTTTTGTTTATCTTAGTCTTCTTCACCTATCTCACTCTTCCCTCCCATCCCCCTCTCCTCTGGCAATCACCTGTTTGTTCTCTGTATCTATGAGAATACTTTTGTTATGTTTATCCATTTGTTTTGTTTTTAGACTCCACGTGTAAGTGAAATCATACAGTATTTGTCTCTCTTTGTCTGATTTATTTCATTTACCATAATACCCTCTAGGTCCATCCATGTTGTTGCAAATGGCAAGATTTCATTCCTTTTTATGGTTAATAGACCATGATATATGTATATCATGGTCTATTAACCATATGGGGTGTGTGTGTATATATGTGTGTGTGTGTGTCTATATATATATATATCTTTATCCATTCATCTCTTGGTAGACACTTAGGTTACTTCCATATCTTGACTATTGTAAGTAATGATGCACTGGATATAGGGGTGCACATATCTTTTTGAATTAGTGTTTTTGTTTTCTTTGGAAAAATGCCCATAAGTTAATTGAGGGATCATGTGGTAATGCTATTTTTAATTTTGTGAGGAACCTCTGTACTGTTTTCCATAGTGGCTGCACCAGTTTACATTCCCACCAACAGTGCATGAGTGTTCCCTTTTCTTCACATCCATACCAACACTTACTTGCTCTCTTTTTGATAATAACCATTCTAACAAGTGTGAGGTGATATCTCACTGAGGTTTTTATTTGCATTTCTCTGATGATAGTCATGTTGAGCATCTTTTTGTATGTCTGTTAGCCATCTGTATGTCTTTTTTACAAAAATGTCTATTCAGGTCCTCTGACCAGTTTTTAATTGGGTTGTTTGTTTTTTTTTTTTGATTGAGTTGTATGAATTTTTTGTCTATTTTAGATATTAATCCCTTGTCAGATATATCATTTGCAAATATCTTCTTCCATTCAGTAGGCTGCCATCTTGTTTCATTGATAGTTCCGTTTGCTGTGCAGTAGCTGTTTAGTTTGATGTAGTCCATTTGTTTATTTTTGCTTTGGTTTCCCTTGCCTAAGGAGATGTATTCAAAAAAATATTGCTAAGAGTGATCTCAGAGTGTACTGCCAATATTTTCTTTTAGGAGTTCTATGGTTTCAGGTCTTCCATTTAAGTCTTTAATTCATTTTGAGTTTATTTTTGCATATGGTGTGAGAAGGTAGTCCAGGTTGCTTCTTTTGCATGTAGCTGTCCAGATTCCCCAATACCATTTATTGAAGGGGAAACCTTTCCCTATTGCTTATTTTTGCCCCTTTGGTCATAGATTAGTTGACCGTGTAAGTTTCTGGGGTCTTTATTCTGTTCCATTGTTCTATATGTCTGTTTTTGTGCCAATACCATACTGTTTTGACATCTGTAGCTTTATGGTATAGTTTGAAGTCAAGGATAGTAATACCTCCAGCGTTGTTCTTCTTTCTCAACACTGTTTAAGCTATTTGGGGTATTTTGTGTTTCCATACAAATTTTAGATTTATTTTTTCTTGTTTTGTGAAAAATGCCACTGGTATTTTGGTAGGCATTGCACTGAATTTGTAGATTGCCTAGGGGAGTATGGTCACTTTAACAGTATTAATCTTCCAATTCATGAGCAAGGTATATCTTTGGATTTTGTGTTCAACTTCAAGTGTTTATTTTTTTAAACATTCTATCAACTTTTGTTTAAAAGGTTGTATCTTTTAGAGCTGTTTTAGGTTCGTAGCAAAATTGCGAGGAAGATACAGAGATTTCCCATATACCCCCTGCCCCCATCACATGCATTTCCTCTGCCATTATCAACATACCCCACCAGAGTGGTACAGTTTTTACAATGGATGAACCTACACTGACATGCCTTAAGCACCCTAAGTCCACAGTTTACATTAGGGTTCACTCCTGGTATTGTACTTTCTGTATGTTTGGATAGTGTATAATGACATGTATCCATCATTATAATATACAGAGTATTGTCACCACCCTAAAATTCCTCTGTACTCCATCTATTCAAGTCTACCACCCACACTGCAACCACTGATCTTTTTACTGTCTCCATACTTTACCATTTTCCACATTGTCCTATAGTTGGAATCATACGTTTTGTAGCCTGTTCAGATTGGCTCTCCCGATTAGTAATATGCATTAAGGTTCTTCCATGTTTTGTTATGGCTTCATAGCTCATTTCTTTTTAGCAATGAATAATATTCCATTGTCTGGATGTACCACAGTTTATCCATTCATCTACTTAATAGAATTTATCCCTACATCTGCTGAAGGACATCTTGGTTCCTTCTAGGTTCTGACAATTTTTAATAAATCTGCTATAAACATCAGATACAGGTTTTTGTGTGGACATAAGTTTTCAGCTTAGTTGGGTAAATATCAAGGAGCACAAATGCCAGATCGTATGGTACGAGTATGCTTAGTTTCATAAGAAACTGCCAAACCATCTTATAAAGTGACTGTTTCATTTCACATTCCTACCAACAATGAATCAGAGTTTCTGTGGCTCCGCATGCTCACCAGCATTTGTTATTTTCAGTTTTCTCAATTTTGGTTATTCTAATAGGTGTGTAAGTAGTGTCTTATTGTTGTTTTAGTTTTCACTTCCCTGGTGATGTGATGTGGGCCATCTTTTCATATACTTATTTTCCAGTTGTATATCGTTTTTGCTGAGGTATCTGTTAGTGTCTTTGGCCCATTTTTATATTGGGTTATTTTGTTATTGTTGACTTTTTAGAGTTCTTTGTATATTTTGGATAATAGTTTTTTATCAAATGTGTCTTTTGTAAATATCTTTCTCCCAGTCTCATTCTCTTGACATTGTTTTTCACAGAATAGAAATTTTTAATTTTAGTATGTCCAGCTTATCAGTTATTTCTTTCAAGGATTGTATCTCTGATGTTGTATCTTGAAATTCATCACCATATCCGAGGTCATATAGGTTTTCTCCTATGTTGTTTTCTAGGAGTTTTGCATTTTACATTTGGGTCTATGATCCATTTTTTTTTTTTTTTTTTTTTTTTTTTTTGTGGTACGCGGGCCTCTCACTGTTGTGGCCTCTCCCGTTGTGGAGCACAGGCTCCGCACGCGCAGGCTCAGCAGCCATGGCTCACGGGCCCAGCCGCTCCGCGGCATGTGGTATCCTTCTGGACCGGGACACTAATCCGTGTCCCCTGCATCGGCAGGCGGACTCTCAACCACTGCGCCACCAGGGAAGCCCTATGATCCATTTTGATTTAATTTCTGTGAAGGGTTTAAAGTCTGTGTCTAGATTCATTTTTTCTACATGGATGTCCAGTTATTCCAGCACCATTTGTTGAAAATGCTACTTTTACTCTGTTGTATTGCCTTTGTGCCTTGTCAAAGATCAGTTGACTATATTTACATGGGTCTGTTTGTGGACTCTGTTCTGTTACAGTGATCTATTTGTCTATTTCACCAGTAGGACACTGCGTTGATTACTGTAGCTTTATAATAAGTCTCAAATTCAGAAAGTGTCAGTTTTCCTACTTGGTTCTTCTCCTTCATTATTGTGTTGGCTCTTCTGGGTCTTTTGCCTCTCCATATAAACTTTGGAATCAGTCTTTCAATATCCACAAAATAACTTACTGGCATTATGATTGGACTTGCACTGAATTTATACATCAGTTTAGGAGGAACTGAGGATCCTGAAAATATTGAGTCTTCCTGTCGATAAACATGGAATCTCTCTGCATTTATTTAATTCTTCTTTAATTTCTTTCATCAAGAATTTATAATTTTCCTCATATAGATCTTGTATATATTTTGTTAGTTTATATGTAAACATTTCATTTTTATAGGATGCTAATATAAATGGTATTGTGGTTTTAATTTCAAATTTCACTTGTTCATAAATGATACATAGGCGAGTGTTGACTTGTATATTAACCTTGCATTTGGCAACTTAGTGTAATTGCTTATTAGCTCCAAGAGTTTTTTCTGTTGAGTCTTTCAGATTTTCTACAGATCATCATGTAATCTGCAAACACAGTTTTATTTCTTCCTTCTCCAGCTGTATACTTTTTATTTCCTTTACTTGTCTTAAAGCATTAGCTAGGAATTCCAGTGTGATGGTGAAAAAGAGGGGTGAGAATGGCATCCTTAATGAGTTTCTGATCCTTGTGAGAAAGCTAGTTTCTCACCATGAAATATGGTGAGGAAGTTTTCCTCTGTTCCTGGTTTACTGATAGTTTTCTCATGAATGGGTGTTGGATTTTTTCAAATATGCTTTTTGCATCTATTGATATAATTGTGTGATTTTTCTTTTTTAGGCTTTTGATGTGATGGATTACATTAATTGATTTTTGAATAATGAACCAGTCTTGCATACCTGGGATAAATCCCACTTGGTCACTGCATATAATTATACTTTGTTGGATTTGATTCGTTAATACTTTATCAAAGATTTTTGCAACTATATTCATGAGAAGAGATATTGGTCTGTAGTGGTATTTTGTTTTTTTTCCTCTTGAAGTGTCCTTGTCTGGTTGTTTTATTAGGGTAATTCTGGCTTCATAGAATGAATTAGGAAGTATTTCTTCTGCTTCTATCTCTGAAAGAGATTGGAGGGAATTGGTATAATTTCATCCTTAAATGTCTGGTAGAATTCACCAGTGAAGCTACTTGGGCCTACTGCTTTCTCTTTTTAAAAGGTTGTTAAGTTACTGATTCAGTTTCTTACAAAAATTGGTGCCTATTCAGCATGTCTTTTTCTTCTTATGTGAGTTTTGGCACATTGTATCTTTTAAGGAATTGGTCCATTCGATCTAGATTGTCAAATTTGTGGGCATATGGTTTGTTCCTAATATTCCTTTGTTTTCCTTTTAATGTCCATAGGATCTGTAGTGATGTCCCGCTTGCATTTTAGATATTAGTAATTTGTGCCTGCTCTTTCCTTTTCTTAGTTTGCTTGGCTTATTGATATTTATTTATTTATTTGTTTGTTTTGCTTACTTTGGACTTAATTTGCTCTTCTTTTTGTAGTTTCCTAAGGTAGAAATTTAGACTATGGATTTTAGATCTTTCTTTTCTAATATATGCATTCAGTGCTGTAAATTTTCTATGCACTGCTTTCACTGCATTCCACAAATTTTCACAAGTTGTCTTTTCATTTTCATTTAAGTTAATATATTTCTTTGATTTATATGTTTTTAGAAGTATGTTGTTTAATCTCCACATATTTGGGGGTTTTCCAACTGTCTTTGTGTCATTTCTAGTTTAACTTTATTCTCGTCTAAGAGCAGACATTGTATGGTTACTATTTTTTAAAATTTGTTAAGGTGTGTTTTATGGCCCAGAACATGGCGTATTTTGGTTAATGTTCCATGTGAGCTTGAGAAGGATGTGTAGTCTGCTGTTTTTGACTGAAGTAATTTATAGATGTGCATTTATATCCAGTTTATTGATGTTTTTGAGGTGAAGTAAGCTCTTACTGATTTGCTGCCTGAGGGATTTGTTCATTTCTGTTGGAGGGGTGTTAAAGTCTCCAACTATTATAGTGGATTCATCTATTTCTCTTTGCACTTCTATCATTGTTTGTCTCATGTAGTTTGACAGTCTTGTTAGCTGTGTATACATTGTTTCATCTTCTTGGAGAATTGACCCCTTTATCATTATGTTATGCCCTTCTTTATCCTTGATAACTTTCCTTCCTTTGAAGTCTGTCCTGTCTGAAATTAATATAGCACTTCTACTTTCTTTTGATTAGTATTAGCATGGTATATTTTTCTCCATTCATTTACTTTTCATCTACATGTGTTTTTATATTTAAAGTGGCTTTCTTGTAGATAACATATAGTTGGGTCTTGTTTTTTGATCCACTTTGGCAATCTCTGTCTTTTTATTATAATACTTAGACCATTGGCTTTCAAAGTGATTATTAATATATTTGGATTGATATCTATCATATTTATTGCTATTTTCTATCGTTGCCCTTGTTCTTTGCTAATATTTTTGTCTTCCACTCTTTTCTGCTGTTTGTGTTTTATTTTGTGTGTATATATAAAATGGAGGATTTATTTATTTTAAAATTTATTTTATTGAAGTATAGTTGATTTACAATGTTGTGTTAATTTCTGCTGTACAGCAAAGTGATTCAGTAATACTGCCTTTTATGGTTTTATATGTATGTATGTATTTATTAACTTTTTGTTTTATACTGGAATCTAATTGATTAACAATGTTGTGTTATGTTAGTTTCAGGTGTACAGCAAAGTGATTCAGTTATACATATACACGTATCTGTTTTTCAGATTCTTTCACCATTTAGTTTGTTACATAATATTGAGCAGAGTTCCCTGTGTTGTGTAGTAGGTCCTTGTTATCTATTTTAAATATAGCAGTGTGTACCTGTCAATCCCAAAACTGCCTTACTCTCCCTCCCCCCCACCCTTCCCCTCTGGTAACCATAAGTTTGTTCTCTAAGTCTGTGAGTCTGTTTCTGTTTTGTAAATTACTTCATGTGTGTGTGTGTGTTTGTGTGTGTGTGTATTTGTTTTTACATTCCGCATATAAGTGATATCATATGATATTCGTCTTTCTCTGTCTGACTTCACTCAGTATGACAATCTCTAGGTCCATCCATGTTGCTGCAAATGGCACTATTTCATTCTTTTTATGGCCGAGTAATATTCCATTGTATATGTGTACCACATCTTCTTTATCCATTCATTTGTCGATGGACATTTAGGTTGCTTCCATGTCTTGGCTATTGTGAACGGTGCTGCAGTGAACATTGGGATGCATGTATCCTTTCGGATCATGCTTTTCTCTGAATATATGCCCAGGAGTGGGATTGCAGGATCATACGATAGCTCTACTTTTAGCTCTTTAAGGAACCTCCATACTGTTCTCCACAGTAGCTGTACCAATTTACACTTCCACCAACAGTGTAGGAGGGTTCCCTTCTCTCCACGCCCTCTCCAGCATTTATTTTTTGTGGATTTTTTGATGGTAGCCACTCTGACTGGTGTGAGGTGATATCTCATTGCATCAATGGTTTTGATTTGCATTTCTCTAATAATTACCGATGTTGACCAAATTTTCATGTGCCTCTTGATCACCTGTATGTATTCTTTGGAGAAATGTCTATTAGGTCTTCTGCCCTTTTTTTGCGGTACGCCGACCTCTCACTGTTGCAGCCCCTCCTGTGGCGGAGCACAGACTCCGGACACGCAGGCTCAGCGGCCATGGCTCACAGGCCCAGCCGCTCTGCGGCATGTGGGATCCTCCTGGACCGGGGCACAAACCTGTGTCCCCTGCATTGGCAGGCGGACTCTCAACCACTGCGCCACCAGGGAAGCCCTCTGCCCATTTTTTGATTGGGTTGTTTGTTTTTATGTTATTAAGCCGCATGAACTGTTTGTAAATTTTGGAGACTAATCACTTGTTGGTTGTATCTTTTGGAAATACTTTCTCCCATTCTGTGGGTTGTGTTTTCGTTTTGTTTATGGTTTCCTTTGCTGTGCAAAAGGTTTTGAGTTTAATTAGGTCTCATTTGTTTATTTTTGTTTTTATTTCCATTACTCTGGGAGACAGATTGAAAAAGATATTGCTGTGATTTATTGAAAAAAATATTGCTGTGATTTATTGAAAAAGATATTGCTGTGATTTATGTCAGAGAGTATTCTGCCTATGTTTTCCTCTTAAGAGTTGTGTATGGTGTTAAAGAATTTCCTAATTTCATGCTGTCCAGTTTTCCCAGCACCATTTATTGAAGAGACTGTCGTTCCTCCATTTTATAGTCTTGCCTCCTTTGTCATAGATTAATTGACCATAGGTGCGTTGGTTTATTTCTGAGCTTTCTATACTGTTTAATTGATCTATATTCCTATTTTTGTGACAGTCCCATACTGTTTTGGTGACTATAGCTTTTTAGTGTAGTCTGAAGTCAGGGAGCCTGATTCCTCTAGCTCCATTTTTCTTTCTCAAGATTGATTTGGCTATTTGGGGTCTTTTGTGTCTCCATACAAATTTTAAGATTTTTTGTTCTAGTTCTGTGAAAATGGCCATTGGTAATTTGATAGGGGTTGCATTGAATCTGTAGACCACCTTGGGTAGTATAGTCATTTTGACAATATTGATTCTTCCAATCCAAGAACATGGTGTATCTTTTGATCTGTTTGTGTTGTTTTTGATTTCTTTCATCAATGTCTTATAGTTTTTGGAGTACAGGTCTTTTGTCTCCCTAGGTAGGTTTATTCCTAGGTATTTCATTCTTTTTGATGCGACGGTATATGGGATTGTTTCTTTAATTTCTCTTTCTGATCTTTGGTTATTAGTGTATAGAAATGCAACAGATTTCTGTGTATTAATTTTGTAACCTGCAACTTTACCAAATTCATGGATGAGCTCTAGTAGTTTTCTGGTAATGTCTTTAGGATTTTCTATGTATAGTATCATGTCATCTGCAAACAGTGATGGTTTAACAACTTCTTTTCCAATTGGATTCCTTTTATTTCTTTTTTTTCTCTGATTGCTGTAACTAGGACTTCCAAAACGATGTTGAATAGAAGTGGCAAGAGTGGACATCCTTGTCTTTTTCCTGATCTTAGAGGAAATGCTTTCAGCTTTACACCATTGAGTATGATGTTAGCTGTAGATTTGTTGTATATAGCCTTTGTTATGTTGAGGTAGATTCCCTCTATGCTCACTTTCAGGAGAGCTTTTATCATAAATAGGTGTTGAATTTTGTCAAAAGCTTTTCCTGCATCTATTGAGATGATCATATGGTTTTTATTCAATTTGTTGATGTGGTGTATCGTACTGATTAATTTGTGATACTGAAAAATCCTTGCATCTCTGGGATAAATCCCACTTGATCATGATGTATGATCCTTTTAATGTATGATTGGATTTGGATTGCTACTATTTTGTTGAGGATTTTTGCCTCTGTGTTCACCCGTGATATTGGCCTATAATTTTCTTTTTTTGTGGTATCTTTGTTTTTGGTATCATGGTGATGGTGGCCTCATAGAATGAGTTTGGGAGTTTTACTTCCTCTGCAAATTTTTGGAACAGTTTCAGAAGGATAGGTGTTAGCTCTTCTCTAAATGTTTGATAGAATTCGCTTTTGAAGCCATTTGGTCTTGGACTTTTGTTTTTTGGGAGTTTTTAAATCACAGTTTCAATTTCTGTACTTGTGATTAGTCTGTTCATATTTTCTATTTCTTCCTGGTTCAGTCTTGGGAGATTGTACCTTTCTAAGAATTTGTCCATTTCTTCCAGGTTGTGCATTTTGTTGGCATACAGTTGCTTGTTATAGTCTCTTATGATTCTTTGTATTTCTGTGGTGTCAGTTGTAACTTCTCCTTTTTCATTTCTAATTGTATTGATTTGTGTCCTCTCCCTTTTTTTCTTAATGAGTCTGGCTATAGGTTTATCATTTTGTTTATATTTTCAAAGAACCAGCTTTTAGTTTCATTGATCTTTGCTATTGTTTTCTTCATCTCTATTTCATTTATTTCTGCTCTGATCTTTATGATATCCTTCTGCTGATTTTAGGTTTTGCTTGTTCTTCTTTCTCTAGTTGCTTTAGGTGTAAGGTTAGGTCGTTTATTTTACATTTTTCTTGTTTCCTGAGGTAAGATTGTTTTGCTATAAACTTTTCTCTTAGAACTGCTTTTGCTACATTCCATAGATTTTGGATCATTGTGCTTTTGTTTTCATTTTTCTCCAGGTATTTTTTGATTTCCTCTTAGATTTCTTCAGTGATCCATTGGTTGTTTAGTATAGCATATTGTTCAGCCTCCACGTGTTTGTGTTTTTTAAAGCTTTTTTTTTCTTGTAGTTTATTTCTAACCTTATAGTGTTGTGGTCAGAAAAGATGCTTGATATGATTTCAGTTCTCTTACATTTACCGAGGCTTGCTTTGTGGCCCAGCATGTGGTCAATCCTGGAGTATGTTCTGTGTGCGCATGAGAAGAATGTTTATTCTGCTGCTTTAGGATGGAATGCTCTATAAATATCAATGCAGGCCATCTGATCTAATGTGTTATTTAAGGCCTGTGTTTCCTTATTGATTTTCTGTCTGGATGATCTGTCCATTGATGAAAGTGGGGTGTTAAAGTCCCACACTATTGTTGTGTTGCTGTCGATGTCTCCCTTACGGCTGTTAGTATTTGCCTTACATTCAATATATTGAGGTGCTCCTATGTTGGGTGCATATATATTTACAGTTGTTATATCTTGTTCCTATTGGGTTGATCCCTTGATCATTATGTAGTGTCCTTCTTTGTCTCTTATAACAGTCTTTGTTTTCAAGTCTATTTTGTCTGATATGAGTATTCCCATTCCAGCTTTCTCTTTTTTTGTTTTTTTAAAGATGTTGGGGGTAGGAGTTTATTAATTAATTTATTTATTTTTGCTGTGTTGGGTCTTCGTTTCTGTGTGAGGGCTTTCTCTAGTTGTGGCAAGCGGGGGCCACTCTTCATCGTGGTGCACAGGCCTCTCACTATCGCGGCCTCTCTTGTTGCAGAGCACAGGCTCCAGGTGAACAGGCTCAGTAGTTGTGGCTCACGGGCCTAGTTGCTCCGCGGCATGTGGGATCCTCCCAGACCAGGGCTCGAACCCGTGTCCCCTGCATTAGCAGGCAGATTCTCAACCACTGCGCCACCAGGGAAGTCCCCCCAGCTTTCTTTTGATTTCCATTTGCATGGAATACCTTTTTCCATTCCCTCACTTTCAATGTGTATGTGTCCCTAGGTCCGAAGTTGGTCTCTTGTAGACGGCATATATACGGGTCTTGTTTTTGTATCCATTCAGCAGGTCTGTTTTGGTTGGAGGATTTAATCCATTTACATTTAAGGTAATTATGAATATGCATGTTCCTATTGCCATTTTGTTAATTGTTTTGGGCTTGTTTTTGGAGGTCTTTTTTCTTCCCTTCTCTTCTTGTTTGATGACCATCTTTAAAGTTGTGTTTGGGTTGTTTTTTCTTTTTTTGTGTGTATCTATTGTAGTTTTTGGGTTTGCTTTTCCCGTGGGTTTTGATATAGCCATCTGTATATGTACAAGATTGTTTTAAGTTGCTGCTTTCTTTCTCACCTACAGAAGTTCCGTTAGCATTTGTTTCGAAGCTGGTCTGGTGGTGCTGAATTCTCTTAGCTTTTGCTTGTCTGTAAAGCTTTTGATGTCTCCATGAGATCCCAATGAGAGCCTCACTGGGTAGAGTATTCTTGGTTGTAGGTTCTTCCTTTTCATCACTTTAAATATATTGTGGTACTCCCTTCTGGTCAGCAGAGTTTCAGCTGAGAAATCAGCTGATAACCTTTTGAGAGTTCCTTTGTATGTTATTTGACAATTTTCTCTTGTTGCTTTTAATACTTTGTCTTAAATTTTGTCTATTTGATTACCATGTGTCTCGGTGTGTTCCTCCTTGGGTTTATCCTACCTGGGACTCTCTGCACTTCCTGGACTTGGGTGACTGTTTCCTTTCCCATGTTAGGGAAGTTTTCAGCTATTATCTCTTCAAGTGTTTTCTCAGGGCCCTTCTCTCTTTTTCTGCTTCTGGGACCCCTATAATGTGAATGTTGGTGTGTTTAATGTTGGTCCCAGAGGTCTCTTAGATGGTCTTCGTTTCTTTTCATTCTTTTTTCTTTATTCTTTTCCGCAGCAGTGATTTCCACCATTCTATCTTCTAGGTCACGTTCTTCTCACTTAATTCTGCTATTGAATCCTTCTGTATTTTTCATTTCAGTTCTCACATTTTTTTTTTTTTTTTTTTTTTTTTTTGCGGTACGCGGGCCTCTCACTGTTGTGGCCTCTCCTGTTGCGGAGCACAGGCTCCGGATGTGCAGGCTCAGCGGCCATGGCTCACAGGCCCAGCCACTCCGCGGCATGTGGGATCTTCCTGGACCGGGGCACGAACGCGTGTCCCCTGCATCGGCAGGCGGACTCTCAACCACTGCGCCACCAGGGAAGCCCAGTTCTCATATTATTAATCTCTGTTTGTTCTTCAGTTTTACTAGGTCTCTGTTAAACATTTCTTGAATCTTCTCTATCCTTGCCTCCATTCTTTTTCCTATATCTTGGATGATCTTCACTATCATTATTCTAAATTCTTTTTCTGGTAGGTTGGCTATCTCCACTTCACTTAGTTGTTCTTCTGGGGTTTCATCTTGTCCTTTCACAAATTCCTCTGCCGTCTCATTTTGACTAACTTTCTGTGATTGTTGTTTCCATTCCATAGGCTGCAGGATTGTAGTTCTTGCTTCTGCTATCTTCCCCCTGGTGGATGCCTTTTATGGTTTTAGTTGAGCATTTATGTGATTACATTTTCCCTCATTTCTTAGCATATATGTTATAGCTTTTTCTCTTTTTAAATTTTTTTTAGTATTTGCCCTAGAATTTGTTTTCCATGATCCTGGATCATCTTCACTATCATTATTCTGAATTCTTTTTTCTGGAAGGTTGCCTATCTCCAGTTCACTTGTTATATTTCTGGGGTTTTATCTTGTTCCTTCATCTGCAACATAATTCTCTGCCTTTTCATTTTGTCTAAGTTTCTGTGATTGCAGTTTTTGTTCTGCAGGCTGCAGGATTGTAGTTCTTGCTTCTGCTGTGTGCCCTCTGGTGGATGAGGCTATCTAAGAGGGTTGTGCAAGCTTCCTGTTGGGAGGGACTGGTGATAGAACTGGGTCTTGCTCTGGAGGGGAGAGCCATTCTCAGTAAAACTTTAACCTGGTCGTCTGCTGATGGGTGGGGCTGTGTTCCCTTACTCTTAGTTGTTGGCTGAGGTGACCCAGCACTGGAGCCTACAGGCTGTATGGTGGGACCAATGGCAGCCTCCAGGAGGGCTCATGCCAATGGGTGCTGCCCAGAACCACTGCTGCCAATGCTCCTGTCCCCATGCTGAGCCACAGTTGCCCCCTGCCTCTGCAGGAGACCCTGCAACACTAGCAGGTAGGTTTGGTTCCGACTCCTGTGGGGTCACTGCTCCTTTCCCCTGGGTCCTGGTGTGCACAGGTCTCTGTGTGTGCCCTCTAGGAGTGAAGTCTCTGTTTCCCCCAGTCCTGTGGAAGTCCTGCAGTCAAATCTCACTGGCCTTCAAAGCCATATTCTCTGGGGATTCCCAGTCCTGTTGCTGGACCCCCAGGCTGAGAATCTGGACATGGGGCTCAGAACCTTTACTCCAGTGGGAGGACTTCTTTGGTATAATGGTTCATCAGTTTGTGGGTTGACCACCCTGTGGGTATGGGATTTGATTTTATCGTGATTTCGCCACTCCTACCGTTTCATTGAGGCTTTTCCTTTGTCTTTGGATATGGGGTATCCTCCTTGGTGGGTTCCAGCGTCTTCCTGTTGATGGCCGTTCAGCAGCTAGTTGTGATTTCTGTGCTCTCGCAAGAGGAGGTGAGTGCACGTCCTTCTACTCCACCATCTTGAACCAATCTCTAGAATTTGTAAAATACATTTGCACCCAATCTAGGTCTAGTTTCAAATAACACTACACCACTTCACAGATAGTATTGAGCACCTTCTAATACTAAAATAATCCCAATTCTTCCCTCCTATTTCTTATATCATTGCTGCCATTTATTTCATATACACATACACATGCACAACCTCTCTCTCTATATATCTTTTTTTCCTCCCAGCTACAAAAGAATTTTAAAGATCACTTAATCATTTTTGAGTAGTATATAATGAAGATGTAATTTTATTTTTTTTTAATGTGGCTGTTTTGTTATAAAACTTTATTGACAAAAGCAGGAAAAAATAAACAGGCAGTAGACTGGACTCAGCCCACAGGCCATAGTTTGAACTATAGTGTAATACAGTATAATGTCTCATCAATATACCTTAATTTACTCAACTATTTTTTTTTTTATCACTGGGCATTTATTTTATAATTTATAAAAAAAATTTTCTGGAACTATTGTTTTTTTTTTTATTTTTTTTATTTTTTGCTTTATAACAAATTTAATCAGTTATACATATACATATGTTTCCCTATCCCCTCCCTTTTGCATCTCCCTCCCACCCTCCCTATCCCACCCCTCCAGGCGGTCACAAAGCACCAAGCTGATCTCCCTGTGCTATGCGGCTGCTTCCCACTAGCTATCTACCTTACGTTTGGTAGTGTATATATGTCCATGCCGCTCTTTCACTTTGTCACAGCTTACCCTTCCCCCTCCCCATATCCTCAAGTCCATTCTCTAGTAGGTCTGTGTTTTTATTCCTGTCTTACCCCTATGTTCTTCATGACTTTTTTCTTAAATTCCATATATATGTGTCAGCATACAGTATTTGTCTTTCTCTTTCTGACTTACTTCACTCTGTATGACAGACTCTAGGTCCATCCACCTCATTACAAATAGCTCAATTTCATTTCTTTTTATGGCTGAGTAATATTCCATTGTATATATGTGCCACATCTTCTTTATCCATTCATCCGATGATGGACACTTAGGTTGTTTCCATCTCCGGGCTATTGTAAATAGGGCTGCTATGAACATTTTGGTACATGTCTCTTTTTGAATTATGGTTTTCTCAGGGTATATGCCTAGTAGTGGGATTGCTGGGTCATATGGTAGTTCTATTTGTAGTTTTTTAAGGAACCTCCATACCGTTCTCCATAGCGGCTGTACCAATTCACATTCCCACCAGCAGTGCAAGAGTGTTCCCTTTTCTCCACACCCTCTCCAGCATTTATTGTTTCTAGATTTTTTGATGATGGCCATTCTGACTGTTGTGAGATGATATCTCATTGTAGTTTTGATTTGCATTTCTCTAATGAGTAAAGATGTTGAGCATCCTTTCATGTGTTTGTTGGCAGTCTGTATATCTTCTGTGGAGAAATGTCTATTTAGGTCTTCTGCCCATTTTTGGATTGGGTTGTTTGTTTTTTTGCTATTGAGCTGCATGAGCTGCTTATAAATTTTGGAGATGAATCGTTTGTCAGTTGCTTCATTTGCATATATTTTCTCCCATTCTGAGGGTTGTCTTTTGGTCTTGTTTATGGTTTCCTTTGCTGTGCAAAAGCTTTTAAGTTTCATTAGGTCCCATGTGTTTATTTTTGTCTTTATTTCCATTTCTCTAGGAGGTGGGTCAAAAAGGATCTTGCTGTGATTTATGTCACAGAGTGTTCTGCCTATGTTTTCCTCTAAGAGTTTGATAGTGTCTGGCCTTACATTTAGGTCTTTAATCCATTTTGAGCTTATTTTTGTGTATGGTGTTAGGGAGTGATCTAATCTCATACTTTTACATGTCCCTATCCAGTTTTCCCAGCACCACTTATTGAAGAGACTGTCCTTTCTCCACTGTACATTCCTGCCTCCTTTATCAAAGATAAGGTGACCATATGTCCGTGGGTTTATCTCTGGGCTTTCTATCCTGTTCCATTGATCTATCTTTCTGTTTTTGTGCCAGTACCACACTGTCTTGATTACTGTAGCTTTGTAGTATAGTCTGAAGTCAGGGAGCCTGATTCCTCCAGCTCCGTTTTTCGTTCTCAAGATTGCTTTGGCTATTCGGGGTCTTTTGTGTTTCCATACGAATTGTGAAATTTTTTGTTCTAGTTCTGTGAAAAATGCCAGTGGTAGTTTGATAGGGATTGCATTGAATCTGTAGATTGCTTTGGGTAGTAGAGTCATTTTCACAATGTTGATTCTTCCAATCCAAGAACATGGTACATCTCTCCATCTATTTGTATCATCTTTAATTTCTTTCATCAGTGTCTTATAATTTTCTGCATACAGGTCTTTTGTCTCCTTAGGTAGGTTTATTCCTAGATATTTTATTCTTTTTGTTGCAATGGTAAATGGGAGTGTTTCCTTGATTTCACTTTCAGATTTTTCATCATTAGTATATAGGAATGCCAGAGATTTCTGTGCATTAATTTTGTATCCTGCAACTTTACCAAATTCATTGATTAGCTCTAGTAGTTTTCTGGTAGCATCTTTAGGATTCTCTATGTATAGTATCATGTCATCTGCAAACAGTGACAGCTTTACTTCTTCTTTTCCAATTTGGATTCCTTTTATTTCCTTTTCTTCTCTGATTGCTGTGGCTAAAACTTCCAAAACTATGTTGAATAAGAGTGGTGAGAGTGGGCAAGCTTGTCTTGTTCCTGATCTTAGTGGAAATGGTTTCAGTTTTTCACCATTGAGGACGATGCTGGCTGTGGGTTTGTCATATATGGCCTTTATTATGTTGAGGAAAGTTCCCTCTATGCCTACTTTCTGCAGGGTTTTTATCATAAATGGGTGTTGAATTTTGTCGAAAGCTTTCTCTGCATCTATTGAGATTATCATATGGTTTTTCTCCTTCAATTTGTTAATATGGTGTATCACGTTGATTGATTTGCGTATATTGAAGAATCCTTGCATTCCTGGGATAAACCCCACTTGATCATGGTGTATGATCCTTTTAATGTGCTGTTGGATTCTGTTTGCTGGTATTTTGTTGAGGATTTTTGCATCTATGTTCATCAGTGATATTGGCCTGTAGTTTTCTTTCTTTGTGACATCCTTGTCGGGTTTTGGTATCAAGGTGATGGTGGCCTCGTAGAATGAGTTTGGGAGTGTTCCTCCCTCTGCTATATTTTGGAAGAGTTTGAGAAGGATAGGTGTTAGCTCTTCTCTAAATGTTTGATAGAATTCGCCTGTGAAGCCATCTGGTCCTGGGCTTTTGTTTGTTGGAAGATTTTTTATCACAGTTTCAATTTCAGTGCTTGTGATTGGTCTGTTCATATTTTCTATTTCTTCCTGGTTCAGTCTCGGCAGGTTGTGCATTTCTAAGAATTTGTCCATTTCTTCCAGGTTGTCCATTTTATTGGCATAGAGTTGCTTATAGTAATCTCTCATGATCTTTTGTATTTCTGCAGTGTCAGTTGTTACTTCTCCTTTTTCATTTCTAATTCTATTGATTTGAGTCTTCTCCCCTTTTTTTTTGATGATTCTGGCTAATGGTTTATCAATTTTGTTTATCTTCTCAAAGAACCAGCTTTTAGTTTTATTGATCTTTGCTATCATTTCCTTCATTTCTTTTTCATTTATTTCTGATCTGATTTTTATGATTTCTTTCCTTCTGCTAACTTTGGGATGTTTTTGTTCTTCTTTCTCTAATTGCTTTAGGTGCAAGGTTAGGTTGTTTATTCGAGATGTTTCCTGTTTCTTAAGGTGGGATTGTATTGCTATAAACTTCCCTCTTAGAACTGCTTTTGCTGCATCCCATAGGTTTTGGGTCGTCGTGTCTCCATTGTCATTTGTTTCTAGGTATTTTTTAATTTCCTCTTTGATTTCTTCAGTGATCACTTCGTTATTAAGTAGTGTATTGTTTAGCCTCCATGTGTTTGTATTTTTTACAGCTCTTTTCCTGTAATTGATATCTAGTCTCATAGCATTGTGGTCGGAAAAGATACTTGATACAATTTCAATTTTCTTAAATTTACCATGGCTTGATTTGTGACCCAAGATATGATCTATCCTGGAGAATGTTCCATGAGCACTTGAGAAAAATGTGTATTCTGTTGTTCTTGGATGGAATGTCCTATAAATATCAATTAAGTCCATCTTGTTTAATGTATCATTTAAAGCTTGTGTTTCCTTATTTATTTTCATTTTGGATGATCTGTCCATTGGTGAAAGTGGGGTGTTAAAGTCCCCTACTATGATTGTGTTACTGTCGATTTCTCCTTTTATGGCTGTTAGTATTTGCCTTATGTATTGAGGTGCTCCTATGTTGGGTGCATAAATATTTACAATTGTTATATCTTCTTCTTGGATCGATCCCTTGATCATTAGGTAGTGTCCTTCTTTGTCTCTTCTAGTAGTCTTTATTTTAAAGTCTATTTTGTCTCATATGAGAATTGCTACTCCAGCTTTCTTTTGGTTTCCATTTGCATGGAATATCTTTTTCCATCCCCTTCCTTTGAGTCTGTATGTGTCTCTAGGTCTGAAGTGGGTCTCTTATAGGCAGCATATATATGGGTCTTGTTTTTGTATCCATTCAGCCAATCTGTGTCTTGTGGTGGGAGCATTTAGTCCATTTACATTTAAGGTAATTATCGATATGTATGCTCCTATTACCATTTTTAAAATTGTTTTGCATTTGTTTTTGGTAGGTCTTTTCCTTCTGTTGTGTTTCTTGCCTAGAGAAGTTCCTTTAGCATTTGTTGTAAAGCTGGTTTGGTGGTGCTGAACTCTCTCAGCTTTTGCTTGTCTGTAAACGTTTTAATTTCTCCATCAAATCTGAATGAGATCCTTGCTGGGTAGAGTAACCTTGGTTGCATGTTTTTCTCCTTCATCACTTTAATTATGTCCTGCCACTCCCTTCTGGCTTGTAGAGTTTCTGCTGAGAGATCAGCTGTTATCCTGATGGGGATTCCCTTGTGTGTTATTTGTTGTTTTTGCCTTGCTGCTTTTAATATGATTTCTTTGTGTTTAATTTTGGACAGTTTGATTAATATGTGCCTTGGCGTATTTCTCCTTGGATTTATTCTGTATGGGACTCTCTGTGCCTCCTGGACTTGATTAACTATTTCCTTTCCCATATTAGGGAAGTTTTCAACTATAATCTCTTCAAATATTTTCTCAGTCCCTTTCTTTTTCTCTTCTTCTTCTGGAACCCCTATAATTCGAATGTTGGTGCCTTTAATGTTGTCCCAGAGGTCTCTGAGACTGTCCTCTGTTCTTTTCATTCTTTTTTCTTTATTTTGCTCTGCAGCAGTTATTTCCACTATTTTATCTTCCACCTCCCTTATCCGTTCTTCTGCCTCAGTTATTCTGCTATTGATCCCGTTTAGAGTATTTTTTATTTCATGTATTGTGTTTTTAATCGATGCTTGATTCATCTTTAGTTCTTCTAGGTCCTTGTTAACTGTTTCTTGCATTTTGTCTATTCTATTTCCAAGATTTTGGATCTGGGAAATAGAATCTTGGATCATCTTTACCATCATTATTCTGAATTCTTTTTCAGGTAGACTGCCTATTACCTCTTCATTTGTTAGATCTGGTGGGTTTTTATCTTGCTCCTCCTCCTGCTGTGTGTTTTTCTGTCTTCTCATTTTGCTTATGTTACTGTGTTTGGGGTCTCATTTTCGCAGGCTGCCGGTTCGTAGTTCCCGTTGTTTTTGGTGTCTGTCCCCAGTGGCTAAGGTTGGTTTAGTGGGTTGTGTAGGCTTCCTGGTGGAGGGGACTAGTGCCTGTGTTCTGGTGGATGAGGCTGGATCTTGTCTTTCTGGTGGGCAGGTTCACGTCTGGTGGTGTGTTTTGGGGTGTCTGCGGACTTTTTATGATTTTAGGCCACCTCTCTGCTAATGGGTGGCGTTGTGTTCCTGTCTTGCTAGTTGTTTGGCATAGGGTGTCCAGCACTGTAGCTTGCTGGTCGTTGAGTGAAGCTGGGTGCTGGTGTTGAGATGGAGATCTCTGGAAGATTTTTGCCGTTTGATATTATGTGGAGCTGGGAGGTCTCTTGTGGACCAGTGTCCTGAAGTTGGCTCTCCCACCTCAGAGGCACAGCACTGACTCCGGGCTCCTCAATTTGGGATGATGTGTTGTCTATTCATGTATTCCACAGATGCAGGGTACATCAAGTTGATTGTGGAGCTTTAATCTGCTGTTTCTGAGGCTGCTGGGAGAGGTTTCCCTTTCTCTTCTTTGTTCTCACAGCTCCTGGGTCTCAGCTTTGGATTTGGCCCCGCCTCTGCGTGTAGGTCGCCGGAGGGCGTCTGTTCTTCGCTCAGACAGGACAGGGTTAAAGGAGCAGCCTCTTCGGGGACTCTTGCTCACTCAGGCCGGGCGGGAGGGAGGGGCATGGAGTGCGGGGCGAGCCTGCAGCGGCAGAGGTCGGCGTGACGTTGCACCAGCCCGAGGCGCGCCGTGCGTTCTCCCAGGGAAGCCGCCCCTGGACCCCGGGACCCCGGCAGTGGCGGGCTGCACAGGCTCCCGGAAGGGCGGTGTGGGCAGTGACCTGCGCTCGCACACAGGCTTCTTGGCGGCAGCAGCAGCAGCCCCAGCGTCTCACGCTCGTCACTGGGCTCCGCGCTTTCAGTCGCGACTCGCGCCCGTCTGTGGAGCCCCTTTAAGCAGCGCTCTTAATCCCCTCTCCTCGCGCACCAGGAAACCAAGAGGGAAGAAAAAGTCTCTTGCCTCTTCGGCAGCTCCCGAGTTTTCCCGGACTCCCTGCCGGCTAGCTGTGGCACATTAGCCCCCTTCACGCTGAGTTCTCGCCGCCAGCCCCAGTCCTCTCTCTGCGCTCTGACCGAAGCCCGAGCCTCAGCTTCCAGCGCTGTGCGCCTCGGCGCGCGAGCAGACAAGCCTCTCGGGCTGGTGAGTGCCGCTCGGCACCGATCCTCTGTGTGGGGATCTCTCCTCTTTGTCCTACCCAGGTATGTGGGGAGTTTCTTGCCTTTTGGGAGGTCTGGGGTCTTATGCCAGCGTTCAGTAGGTGTTCTGTAGGAGTTGTTCCACGTGTAGCTGTATTTCTGGTGTATCCGTGGGGAGGAAGGTGATCTCCGCGTTTTACTCTTTCGCCATCTTACCCGGAAGTGTGGAACTATTGTTGATTTACAGTATTGTGTTAATTTTAGGTATACAGCAAAGTAATTCATACATATTCATAATTCTTTCCCTTTATAGATTCTTTTTCAGAATCTTTCTCATTATGGGTTATTATAAGATATTGAATATAATTCCCTGTGCTATATTCAGTAAACCCTTGTTGTTTATCTATTTTATATATAATGGTGTGTATCTTTATTATTATTATTATTTTTTTATTAAAAACATTTTTTTAACCTCTTGATTGGAGTATAATTGTTTTACAATGGTGTGTTAGTTTCCGCTTTATAACAAAGTGAATCAGTTATACATATACATATGTCCCCATGTCTCTTCCCTCTTGCATCTTCCTCCCTCCCACCCTCCCTATCCCACCCCTCTAGGTGGTCACAAAGCACCGAGCTGATCTCCCTGTGCTATTATGTGTCTGCTCCCCACTAGCTATTTTACATTTGATAGTATATATATGTCCATGCCACTGCCTCACTTTGTCCCAGCTTACCCTTCCTCCTCCCCGTATCCTCAAGTCCATTCTCTAGTAGGTCTGCATCTTTATTCCTGTTTTGCCCCTAGGTTCTTCTGATCATTTTATTTTCTTTTTTTTTTAGATTGCATATATACGTGTTAGCATACGGTATTTGTTTTTCTCTTTCTGACTTACTTCACTCTGTATGACAGACTCTAGGTCCATCCACCTCACTATAAATAACTCAGTTTCATTCCTTTTTATGGCTGAGTAATATTCCATTGTATATATGGGCCACATCTTCTTTATCCATTCATCTGTTGATGGACACTTAGGTTGCTTCCATGTCCTGGCTATTGTAAGTAGAGCTGCAATGAACATTTTGGTACATGACTCTTTTTGAATTATGGTTTTCTCAGGGTATATGCCCAGTAATGGGATTGCTGGGTCGTATGGTAGTTCTATTTTTAGTTTTTTAAGGAACCTCCACACTGTTCTCCATAGTGGCTGTATCAGTTTAAGTGGTGTGTATCTGTTAATCCTATTCTCCTAATTTATCCCTCCTCCCCTCCTTTCCTCTTTGGTAACCATAAGTTTGTTTTCTACGTCTGTGAGTCTATTTCTGTTTTGTAAATAAGTTCATGTGTATTATTGTTTAGATTCCACATGTAAGTGATGTCATAATATTTGTCTTTCTGCATCTGATTTCACTTAGTATGATGATCTCTAGGTCAATCCACGTTGCTGCAAATGGCATTGTTTCATTTTTCTTTTTAGGGCTGAGTAGTGTTCCATTGTATATATATGCCACGTCTTCTGTATCCTTTCGTCTGTCGATGGACATTTAGGTTGCTTCCATGTCTTGGCTATTGTAAATAGTGCTGCTATGAACGTTGGGGTGCATGTATCTTTTTTTTTTTTTTTTTTTTTTTGCGGTACGCGGGCCTCTCACCATTGTGGCCTCTCCCGTTGCGGAGCACAGGCTCAGCGGCCATGGCTCATGGGCCCAGCTGCTCCGCGGCATGTGGGATCTTCCCGGACCGGGCCACGAACCCGTGTCCCCTGCATTGGCAGGCGGACTCTCAACCACTGCGCCACCAGGGAAGCCCTGCATGTATCTTTTTGAATTAGAGTTTTTGTCTTTCCTGGATATATGCCCAAGAGTGGGATTTTTGGATCATATGGTAACTCTATTTTATTTTTTTAATTTATTTTTTGCTTAATTAATTTAATTAATTTATTTTTGGCTGCGTTGGATCTTCGTTGATGCACACGGGCTCTCTCCAGCTGTGGCGAACAGGGGCTACTCTTCATTGTGGTGCGCGGGCTTCTCATTGCAGTGGCTTCTCTTGTTGCGTGCAGAGCACGAGCTCTAGGCACATGGGCTTCAGTAGTTGTGGCACGTGAGCTCAGTAGTTGTGGCTTGCAGGCTCTATAGCACAGGCTCAGTGGTTGTGGTGCACGGGCTTAGTTGCTCCGCAGCATGTCGGATCTTCCCAGATCAGGTCTTGAACCCGTGTCCCCTGCATTGGCAGGTGGATTCCTAACCACTGAGCCACCAGGGAAGCCCCGGTAACTCTATTTTTAAAGTAATGTCCATACTGTTTTCCATAGTGGCTGCACCAATTTAAATTCCCACCAGCAGTGTAGGAGGGTTTCCTTTTCTCTACACCCTTTCCAGCATTTATTATTTGTAGATTTTTTGATGATGGCCATTCTGACTGGTGTGAGGTCATTGTAGTTTTTTGTTCATTTTTTTAATGGTAGAGAATATTTAATTTATTTTTTTAAATTTATTTTTGGCTGCATTGGGTCTTTGTTGCTGCACGTGGGCTTTCTATAGTTGTGGTGAGTGGGGGCTATCTTCGTTGCAGTGCACGGGCTTCTCATTGGACTGGCTTCTCTTGTTGCAGAGCATGGGCTCTAGGTGCACGGGCTTCATTATTTGTGGCGCATGGGCTCAGTAGTTGTGGTGCACAGGCTTTGTTGCTCTGTGGCATGTGGGAATCTTCCTGGACCAGGGCTCGAACCTGTGGCATGTGGGAATCTTCCCAGACCAGGGCTCGAACCCATGTCCCCTGCATTGGCAAGGTAGATTCTTGACCACTGCACCACCAGGGAAGCCCTCATTGTAGTTTTGATTTGCATTTCCCTGATAATTAGTGATGTTGAGTATCTTTTCATGTGCCTGTTGGCTATCTATATGTCTTCTTTGTATAAATGTCTATTTAGGTCTTCTACACAGTTTTTGATTGGGTTGTTTGTTTGTTTGATATTGAGTTTTATTGGTTGTTCGTATGTTTTAGAAATTAATCCCTTGATGGTCTCATCATTTACAAATATTTTCTCCCAGTCTGTAGGTTGTCTTTGTTTTGTTATGGTTTCCTTTGCTGTGCGAAAGCTTGTAAGTTTGATGAGGTCCCATTTGTTTGCATTTGCTTTTATTTCTTTTACCTTGGGAGCCTGATCTAAGAAAATATTTCTGTGATTTATGTCAGGGAATGTTTTGACTATGTTCTCTACTAGTTTAATGGTGTCATGTGTTATATTTAAGTCTTTAAGTCATTTTGAGTTTATTTTTGTATATGGTGGGAAGGAGTGTTCTAACTTTATTGACTATCCAGCTTTCCCCGCACCACTTGCTGAAGAGACTGTCTTTTCCCCATTGTATATTCTTGCCTCCATTGTCGAAGATTAATTGACTGTAGGTTCCTGGGCTTATTTCTGGGCGCTCTGTTCTTTTCTGTTGATATATATGGTTTTGATTACTGTAGCTTTGTAGTTTTCTCTGAAGTTGGGAGGATTATGCCTCCAACTTTGTTCTTTTCCTTCAGGATTACTTTGGCATTTCTGGATCTTTTGTGATTCCATATAAATCTTAGGATAGTTTGTTCTAGTTCTGTGAAAAATGTCAGGTAATTTGATAGGGATCACATTAAATCTATAGATTGCTTTTGGTTATATGGCCGTTTTAACAGTATTAATTCTTCCAATTAAAGACTATGAGATATCTCATTTCTTTGAATCATCTTCTATTATCTTTATCAGTGTTTTACAGTTCTCAGCATATAGGTCTGTCATCTCCTTGGTTACGTTTTCTCACTAGGTTTTTTTTTTCTTTGTTTGATGCAGTTTTAAATGTGATTGCTTTTTTAACTTTTTTTTGTTATTTCTTAAAGAAATGCAATAGATTTCTATATATTCTTGTATCCTGCTGCCTTGCTGAATTCATTTATTCTAATAGTTAATAGTTTTCATGTGGAATCGTTAGGGTTTTCTTTATACACTATCATGTCGTCTGCATTCAATGACAATTTTACCTCTTCCCTTTCAATTTGGAAACCTTTTATTTCTTTTTCTTGTCTGATTGCTGGAGCTAGGGCTTCCAATATTATGTTGAATAGAAGTGGTGAGAGTACGCATCTTTGTTTTGTTCCAGAATTTAGCAGGAAGGCTTTCAGGTTTTCACTGTTGAGTATTATATTGGCTGTGGGTTTGTCATAAATGGCTTTTATTATGTTGAGATTTGTTCCCTCTATACTCACTTTGGTGAGAGTTTTTTATCATGAGTGGATGTTGAATTTTATCAAATGCTATTTCTGCATCTATTTAAATGATCATGTGGTTTTTGTCTTTTCTTTTGTTGATATGGTGTATCACATTGATTGATTTGTGTATGTTGAACCATCTTTGTGACCCTGGGATGAATCCGACTTGATCATGGTGTATGATTCTTTTTATGTGTTGTTGAATTTGGTTTGCTAATATTTTGTTGAGGATTTTTGCATCTATATTTATCAAAGATATTGGCCTTTAGTTTTCTTTTTTGGTATTGTCTTTGTCTGGTTTTGGTTGTCAGGGTGATGATGACTTCACAGAATGACTTTGGGAGTATTCCCTCCTCTTCGATCTTTTGGAAGAGTTTGAGAAGGATAGGTGTAAGTTCTTCTTTGTATGTTTGGTAGAATTCCCCACTGAAAGCATTTGGTCCTTAACTTTTGTTTGTAGGGATTTTTTTAAAAATTACAGATTGTACTTCACTTTTAGTGATTTTTCTGTTCAAATTATCTGTTTCTTCTTGATTCAGTTTTGGCAGTCTGTATGTTTCTAGAAACTTTTCCACTTCTAGGTTGTCCATCCTGTCATATAACTGTTCATGGTATTTTCTTATGATATTTTGTATTTCTGTGATGTTGGGTGTTTTTTTCTCCTCTTTCATTTCTTATTTTGTTTATTTGGGTCCTCTTTTCTTCTTCGTGAGCCTGGCTAGAGGCTTGTTGATTTTGTTTATCCTTTCAAAAACCCAGATGTTGCTTTTATTGATTTTTTAATATCATTTAAAATCTTTATTTTATTTATTTCCCTCTGATCTTTATCATTTGCTTCCTTCTGCTGACTTTAGGTTTTATTTGTTCTTTTTTTTTTTTTTTTTTTTTGCGGTACGCGGTCCTCTCACTGTTGTGGCCTCTCCCGTGGTGGAGCACAGGCTCCGGACGCGCAGGCTCAGCAGCCATGGCTCATGGGCCCAGCCGCTCCGCGGCATGTGGGATCTTCCTGGAACAGGGCACAAACCCGTGTCCCCTGCATTGGCAGGTGGACTCTCAACCACTGCGCCACCAGGGAAGCCCTGTTCTTCTTTTTTTAAAAAATGATTTTCTTTTCTTTTTTGTTAATATTTATTAATTAATTATTTTATTTTGACCGCACCGGGTCTTATTTGCAGCTAGCGGGATCTTCATTTCAGCATGCAGACTCTTAGTTGCGGTACGCGGACTTCTTAGCTGCAGCATGCAAACTCCTGGTTGTGGCATGAATGCAGGATCTAGTTCCCTAAGCAGGTATCGAACCTGGGCCCCCTGTGTTGGGAGCAATGAGTCTTACCCACTGGACCACCAGGGAAGTCCATGTTTTTCTTTTTCTAATTTTTAGGTTTTTTATTTGAGATTTTTCTTGTTTTTTTGAGTAAGGCCTGTATCGCTATGAACTTCCCTCTTCGGACTGCTTTTGCTGCATACCATAGATTTTGTATAGTTGTGTTTTCATAGTCATTTGTCTTGAGGTATTTTTGATTTCCTCTGTGATTTCATTGTTGACCCATTGTTGTTTTAGCAGCATATTTTTTAGTCTCCATGTAATTGTTTTTTTCTTGTTTTTTTTTTTCTGTGGTTGACTTCTGGTTTCATGCCATTGTGGTCAGAAAAGATGCGTGAGAAATTCATTGAAAAAACTATTAAGACCAATTAGAGATAAGGGAAAAAAAGTGTTTTCTTTTTTTTAACCTTCACTTGTTTCTTCTTTGATGCTCTCCCTATCATTATGTAGATCTGAGTTTCTGAACTATGTTTTCTCCTCTAACATTTATTGCATAGCAGACCTACTGGTAACAGATTCCCTCAATTTTTGTTTGTCTGAGAATGTATTTCTTTATCAGTTTAAAAGATAATTTCATAGGGAGGGTATAGAATTCTAAGTTGGAGGGATTTTTCTCTCAACACTTTAATTATTTCACTCTATTTCTTCTTGCTTGTATGGTTTCTGTGGAGAAGTTGGGAGCAATTGTCTGTTTCTCTTTAATTTTTTTTTCCCCTTTGGCTTTTTTCAGGATTTTTTTTTTATCTTTGATTTTTTGTACTTTGAAAATGTTATACTTAGGCATAGTGTTTTTTTCCTGACATTTATTCTGCTTTGATGTTCTCTGAACTTCCTGAATCTGCAGTTTGTTGTCTGACATTAATTTAGGGAAAATTCTTCATTGTTGCTTCAAATATGTCTTCTGTCCTTTTCTTTCTCTGGTATTTTCATTCTCATGTATTACACCTTTTGGAGCTTTCTCAGAGTTGTTTGATGTTCTGTTCTGCTTTTTTTTTTTCCTCCAGTCTTTGTTCTTTTTGCTTTTCAGTTTCAGAGGTTTCTATTGAGATATCTTTAGCTTAAAGTTTCTTGTCTTGACCATGTCCAGTCTACTAATAAGCCCATGAAAGGCAGTCTTCATTTCTGTTACAGTGTTTTTTTGTTTTGTTTTGCGGTACGCGGGCCTCTCACTGTTGTGGCCTCTCCTGTTGCGGAGCACAGGCTCTGGATGCACAGGCTCAGCGGCCATGGCTCATGGGCCCAGCTGTTCCGCGGCATATGGGATCCTCCCGGACTGGGGCACGAACCCCTGTCCCCTGCATCGGCAGGCGAACTCTCAACCACTGCGCCACCAGGGAAGCCCCTGTTACAGTGTTTTTGATCTCTAGCATCTGTTTTTTGTTGTTTTTTAGGGTTTTCATCTCTCTGCTTACATTGTCCCTTTGTTCTTGCATGCTTGCATGCTTTCCACTTTATCCATTAGAGCACATAGTTGTTTTATATTCCAATTTTATAATTCCAGCATCTTTGCCATATCTGGTTTCGATGCTTGTTTGTCTCTTCAGGTAGTTTTTTTGCTTTTTAAATATGTAGTTTTTTTGCTTTTTAAATATGTTGTGTTGTGGGGCCTGTAGCTTGTATATTAAATTAAGAATATTCTTAATATTAAGAACATTATGACTTGCTGAATGAATAGGCACAAGCCATCCACATGGGCTTGGCATACTGTTGTTCTCTTAGCATCTGAGCTTTCACTTTGGGTAAGTGCAAATAGTGGGTCATTTTGATTGAAGGCACAATGTCAGTACACTCACACAAGGAAGGAAAGTCACAAGATTTATTAATTACGATCCCAGAAGTGGGGGTGGGGTGTGCAAGAGCCTGGGAAGGGCAGTCCTCTGTCCCAGGTCACAAGTGAACAGGAGATAGAGAGCACAGTAGCAAGCACCTATTACTTGTAAAGTGTTTGGGGCAGATTTTGCTACCTTTTTCGAAATTCAACTCTAAGTGGTTATTTTAAAAGGTTCCCTGAGAAAAAGCAAGCACGAGCTTGTGGCAGGAATCCTAAGCTCAGGTCCTTATCTAACTATCTAGACTCTGGGTGTGAGCAGGGTTGTCATACTGTAAAATGCTTAGGTAACAACTCAGAGTAGCTGTTTTCTCATCACAATTGACTCTGTGATGCCTAGGCATTAGTCTTCAGGGAAAGTCATGGGCACTGTTTAGATGGTGGAGATTTTAAAAGCCACTGGTGGGGTTTTGGTCACCCAGCACATGAAACATCTGAACAAAGCAAAAATGCCACTCAGCAATATCAGTAGGTAAATGGTAGTTTGTAATCCTGTCTGTAACCATCTCCTCCCATTTTTGGGGTCCAGACAAGAAAATAAATGAAAGTCCATGGATAAGATTAAGGTAGGTATTTGATTTAAAACTTGGGTGAGATTATGGAATACTTGTACCTGTTGGGCCATCTTTTGTAAATTTACCAGAATTTGTCCAGAATTATTAATATACATGCAGCAAGAGGTGCCCTTTACAGTTCCCCCTTCCTTGGCCATTAGTAACCTAAATGGTTATCCAAAACCATCTGCACTAAAGAATCATGTTGTTGTTGCATTAGGGCTGGGCTTTCATGTAACAGCCCAATGTGTTTAGCCAGGGTAGCTGACAGTTTTGTGTTTGCCTTAATAATTTGTTGTCGCATGCCTATTGTGGTGGTGCCTAACCCAGTTCCCATGCAGGATTGTCTCAGCCCTACTCCCAACATATTGGGGATGAGTACTGAAGATTTTTTACATGGGGTGGCATAAAGAGATACAGTTTGGGGATCCTATTCAGTGATTTGTAAGGGTAGTCCCAGCAAGACTAAAGTACCTTGGTATGAACAAGACAGGAGGAGGCAAATGCATTGGAGGCTGAGGAAAGGAGAAGTGCACATATGGGGAATCATGTATATATGCTGGCTCTTGGGTACTGGACCCACAGTGGACACTGACTGTTGGATTGGGGATGTCTAAGACCGTGGGGATTGTGCTTCTTGGGATGAGAGGTATAGGTCGTATTCATCCATGTTGTGTCACAGGTGGAGTGTGTTAGTGCCTGGACAGATATGGGAGATTATAAAGGGCATGTGGGGGCTCCTGCCAGATGCTACATACTGTATTGCAAAGTGTTGCATGGGGGCTGTTGAGCACCATAGAGAGTAGCTGGGTAAGCCACAGGGATGCATGGGATGCCTCTGTTGGGCAAATGGGGCAGAGTCAAGAAATTAGCCAGGTAGGCCACTAACTCAGGAAGAAGCCTTTGTTGAGTTTGATAATATGTTCAGCAATTACAGCAGCCCAAAAAATGAGCACTGGTTTCTGCCCATTGCATAAAAATATTAAGACTGTGGGAGGGCTTGAATGAGAAGATTGTAGAGCCCAGAGTGCTGACAGTGGGAAAGGACCCCCTTGGGGTGGTGTAGGGAGATGACTCTGGCTGCAGTTGTGGAGGGTGTATGTGTGTGGGGGTTGGGGAGGTCCTCTGGTGGTTGTAGCATCTGTAGCCAGGGAGGGGGCCTCCCAACAGAATTTAAATTCACTAACCCTCAGTAGCTCACATAATGTGGAACAATCTAGTGTGTGTAGTGAGGGCAAGCAATTAAATGAAGCATTTAATCAGACCTCTGTAAGGTTATGAGACTTGACATGTACCTTGGCCTATCAAAATTTAAAGGTGCAGTGGAGAGCAGCCTGGCAGTCACAGTGCCACTGGACACTTGAGCAGCAAGCATAATAATAAGCAAGGGGACCTTGGGGTAAATAATATTTAACTCTACAAAATGCCACTGAAGTGGGTCATCAGCAGGGAATTTAGATAAGCATTCCATTCAGCAACCAAGTCCTGGGGAGTGCTTGCCATTATCAGCTGCCATGTTTTCCTGGGTGTCACCTCTTTTATAGTGGAAGGTTGCGGAGGTGGCATTTGTGATGAAGTTGTGTCCTGCGCTGTCATGGGCTGGGGCATTGTCATCAGCAGTGTTGTTGCAGGTGAAGGGAGCCATTCTAGAGTGGGTGGTTCTCCAGCCACCCAGGAGGGGAACTGAGGGGCCAAGGGGTCTAATAGGGTTGCGTAGATTTGGGATGCTCTGATTAAGGTTTGCTTGCACCATTGGGAGTGTCTGTTGGTATCTCAAATTCTCAGTAAACTTTAAGGGTCTTTGGGTGTGCCCCTCGCATATGATTAAGCAGTGCCGTTCTCCAAGGCATAGGAAGTCTCCATCATAAATAGTAAAGATTAGAGGCCCAAGAATATTTAGTTATATGCTCATGACAATTTAATGTTTAGTCTTGTGTTACCAGAGATGGGTCTGAACTGCATAATCTTATCAGCCAATTAGTGTTGAAATTAGGGCAGTGTAATGGCTGGTGGCAATTAAGCATTTGTGCCCTTGGTCCCATTTAAGATAGAGGGTTTGAATTGTCCGGCTAGTATCTATACCTGGTGGCATTTTGGGCCCAGCCCCTCTAGGGCTGACTTCCAACATACACCATCCCCCCATCCTGGGGTTCAGTTGTGGGCGAGTGCTGTCGTCTTCCAGTAACTTTCTGGTGTTTCCTCTTTGGGGTCATGGAGAAAGCCCCATGACCCAGATGGCACAGAGCAGGAACAACAGTAGCAGGCATCTATATTTTACAGTTTTGTGCCTGCCTGCTGTGTGCCCCTTGTGATGATTTGTTATTGGGCTCTTGTAGGTCAATATCTCATTGGCAGCCTCCTCCACAGTGAGGTAGGGCCAGGTGCTGTGATTGTATCACTATGATGTCATCTTCTAATGTTGCTGGTGTCAACCTGAGTGCCTTCTCCCCCCTTTTGGAGTTCCATCCACACCATTCTTTCACTGGGCCGAAGGTTAATTATTTCTACTTCCTGTGGGGAGGTATAGTTAGGAGAAAGGAGCCATCCACTAAAGGCACTCACTATACATTGGAATTTCAGTGGGAATTTGCATATCAAGTGGATAAGTGTGGTCCAGTAGTAACCTAGTGGGTCTGTGTTCCTCTAATGGGCCAGGACTGTCTCTGACCAGGGTGGGTCATAGCTAACCACCCATCCCCAGTCCGGTTGCAGGTGAGTATTGGAAGACAAGATGATTGACATTTTAAAGTCTGTAAGGGGATTCAAAAATGTTGGGGAAAATGTAAATTATATTGTCCTGTGAGATGAAAGCATCAGATTTCCCCATGATAACAATCTGTCTTCCTTTGTGATTTGTAAAATTTTTTTGTAGGGATATGTTTTGACTGTTTTCTTTGTTTCTCTTCTTTATCTTTTGTGGTATTTTCTTCGTGGCTATCATGAGGCTACATAAAACATGTTATGGGTATAGCATAGACAACAAAAGCAATAATGGACAGCTGGGACTATATCAAATTGAAAAGCTTTTGCACAGCAAAGAAACAATCAATAGACTGAAAAGACAAACTACGAAATGGGAGAAAATATTTGCAAACTATGTATCTGATAAAGAGGTTAATATCCAAAATACACAGAGAACTCCTATACCACAATAGCCAAAAAAACCACCCCAACCTGATTAAAAAATGGGCAAAGGACTTGAATAGACATTTTTCCAAAGATATCCAGCTCTCCAACAAGTACATGAAGATATGCTCAACATCGCTAATCAAAAGGGAAATGCAAATGAAAACCACAAGGAGATATCACCTCAGATGCATCAGGATGGCTCAAAAAGCCAAAAGAGGGCTTCCCTGGTGGCACAGTGGTTAAGAATCTGCCTGCCAATGCAGGGAACATGGATTTGTGCCCTGGTCCGGGAAGATCCCACATGCCATGGAGCAGCTAAGCCCATGCGCCACAACTACTGAGCCTGCACTCTAGAGCCTGTGAGCCACAACTACTGAGCCCACATGCCACAACTACTGAAGCCCACGTGCCCAGAGCCCATGCTCCGCAACAAGAGAAGCCACCACAATGAGAAGCCCGTGCATCGCAATGAAGAGTACCCCCCCACCACCACAACTAGAGAAAGCCCGTTCACAGCAACCAAGACTCAGTGCAGACAAAAATAAATAAATAAAATAAAGTTATTTAAAAAAAAACCCCAAAAGATAACAGGGGTTGGAGAGGGTGTGGAGAAGTTGAAACCCTTGTACATTGTTGGAGGAAATGTAAAATTGTGCAGCCACTATAGAAAACAGTATGGAGGTTTTTCAAAAAGTCAAAAATAGAATTACTATATCATCTAACAATCCTACTTCTGGGTAGATATCTAAAAGAATTGAAATCAGGATCTCAAAGAGATATCTGCACTCCCTTGTTCTTTGCAACATTATTCACAGTAGTCAAGATTTCACAATAGTCAAGATATGGAAATAACCTATATGTTTATTGATGGATGAATGGATGAAGAAAATGTGGTAAATATGTATAATGGAATATTAGCCTTTAAAAAGAAGAAAATCCTGCCATATGCAACAACATGGATTAATATGGAGGCTGTTAGGCTAAGTGAAGTAAGCCAGTTACAGAAGGACAACTGCATGATTGTACTTACATGGGGTTTCCAAAATAGCCAAATTCATAAAAACAGAGTAGAATGGTGATTGCTAGGGCTGTAATAAGTAGGAAGTAGGAAATTAGCGTACAGTTTCAGTTATGTAAGATAAATGAATCCTAGAGAGATACCTATTCCCCATCATGGTGCACTTAAAAAAGTGGACCCTTTGTCAACAGGACAGATCTCATATTAAGTGTTCTTAACACAATATACATATTAAAAAAAGAATGTAATGTGTCAAATAGATGAAAAATGTTTAAATAAATATTAGTATTTGGTATTCAGTATCATATTTTTTAAAATAATGTATCATGAACAGGTAGAGCATAAGCCAGCAAAGCAGATAGTTCAGTCTTAGGAAATTTATAAACATACATTTTACATTAGCAGGAAAACTGTAGTTATTTCAGTAGGTTCCAAAAAGGTATTTAGGAATAAAAATAAAAAGTAAAAATCTGTTCCCAATTAAAAATACTTCTCTAAATTAGAGTAGAGCAATAATGCCTCAGTATAATAAAGAATATGTATTTGAAATTAGCAGTCAGCATAGTCAAAGGTCATATACTTTTTTTATACATATAAAACATTTGTGAGTGATGTTACCATAAATGGTCAAGTAGGGAACTCCAGGGCTCCATTTCTGCACAAAAAGAACGAATAAGCTGGCAAAATCTGTCAGAACCAACTTTTGTAGATCTCCGGAATCTAGTCAGAATTTAAAAAAGAAATAGGGAATGATTACTAAAGTAAAGAGCTGTTGTACTATAGTAGGAGAGCATTGACTGAGGTATCTTAAATCGTAGCTTTGATGATGACAGACCACACTCCTGATGCAGGTTAATAGTTACAGAGGGCACAATACAAACCTTATTCGTAAAAAATTGTTAGTGAGTGTTTCAACCTGTCTGACAGCTCCCTGAAGGACTAGTGCAGGAACTTCCCTTTGCTTTACTCAACTAAAAGCTTTCCCAAGGCTGAGGCAGCTTCCCTGCCAGTGTTTGACAAAAGCATTTAATGGCCAAAGCATCGGCTGCAGCAGTCTGGGTCTAGGGATAACAGTCAGGATAAACAGTAGGCACACTGAAAAGCTTGGGAAGGAAGCAGTTGAGAAAGGAGATACATGGGGAATAGGACTTTTTAAAGGTCCTGCTTATACTGGGGAATTTAGGAGGCCATGTGCATGCCCAGAGCTCGACTCATTCTCAGCAAAGGCCTAAGAAGACCTTAAGCTTTCACCTCTGGCCGACCTTTCAGGCTTTGCATTGCATAAGCTGTAAGTGAAGGTTGAAGGACCTGGCTAACTAAGTGTTGGAATGCTTCAACATAGAGAAAATCAGAACAGATTGGGAGAGGTTGTTTTCTGTTTTCTTTTTCTTTTTTGGCTGCAGGTGTTTAAGGAAGCTGTCAAAATAATAGCTGACAGTTAAGCTAAGAGAACACAGACTTCAGTGCCACACACAACAAAGAATACAAACTTTTTACAAAAGTAGTTCAGAAAAGTATCAAAGAGACAAACAATAACCCACAACAAGCAGCAACACCAAACTCCAGGTAGAGGGGAGAATCTAGTATCCAGAGTTTCCAGACTATTTGATATGTCCAGTTTTCAACAAATTATGAAACACTTAAAGAAACAAGATATGGCTCTTGTCAGGAGGAGAAATACAGTTTACAGTAACACTACACAGGGATTAAGTCACATATAACTTACATTCAGTTCTCCATTTCTTTTTTTTTTTTTTTTTTTTTGTGGTACGCGGGTCTCTCACTGTTGTGGCCTCTCGCATTGCAGAGCACAGGCTCTGGACGCGCAGGCTCAGCGGCCATGGCTCACGGGCCCAGCCGCTCTGCGGCATGTGGGATCTTCCCGGACCGGGGCACGAACCGGTGTCCCTTGCATCGGCAGGCGGACTCTCAACCACTGCGCCACCAGGGAAGCCCCTCAGTTCTCCATTTCTGTGATATTTTTTCCCCATATGTGGATTCAACCAACCACAAACCACGATGTACTGTAGTATTTACTATTTCAAAATATCCACATACAAGTGGACCCTCACAGTTCAAATCCAAGTTGTTCAAAGGTCAACTGTAATTAATAAAAACTGTCCATGAGGAAGCCCAGGAATTATAAGAAAAAGATTTTCGATCAGCTGTCTTAAATGTGCTCAAAGAGCTAAAGAAAGCTATGGCCAACAATCTAAAGAAAACCAAGAAAAGGATGTGTCACCAAATAGAGATGTCAAAAAAGGGATAGCAATTAGAAAAAGGATCCAAATTCAAATTCTGGAGCTGAAAGTACAATAACTGAAATGAAAAGTCCAACTAGAAGGGCACATTTGAGCAGGTCAAACAAAGAATCAGTGAACTTGAAAGTAGGTCAGTTGAGATTACCAAGTTTGAGAGCCCAGAAGGAGAAAAGAATGAAGAAAAATTAACAGAGCCATGAGGTACCACCAGCATACCAACATGTGTATAATGGAAGTCCTAGGGTGAGAGAAAAGAGAAATGGACAGAAATAATACTTGATGATGTAATTGTTGAAAACTTTCCAAATTTGATGGAAAACATGCATATATACATCCAAGAAGCTTAATGACCTTCAAGCAGGAAAAACTGAAAGAGTTTCACACTGAGACACATTACAGTTGGTCCTTGAACAATGCAGAGGTTAGGGACTCCGACCCCCCCGCCCCCAACCCCCACCAGTACAGCTGAAAATTCACATGTAACTTTACAGTCATCCCTCCATATCCATGGTTCTGAATCCTCTGATTTAACCAACTGCAGGTCGTTTAGTGCTGTAGTACATATTTATTGAAAAACATCCATATATGAGTGGACCTGCATAGTTCAAGACTCGTATTGTTCAGGGGTCAAGTGAATAGTCAAATTGTTGAAAACCAAAGACAGGAAATCTTGAAAGCAGCAATAGAGAAGCAACTCATCACTTACAAGTGATCTTCAATAAGATTAGCAGTGAACTTCTCTTTAGAAACCTAAGAGGACTAAAGGAAGTGGGATGATATATTTAAAGTGCTGAAGGAAAAAACTGCCAACCAAGAATTCTACATCTGGCAAAACTATCTTTAAAAATATATGAGAATTTAAGACCAGATAAATGTTAACCTAGGAAGTTTGTCATGCAAAAAATGCTACAGGAAGTCGGTCATCCAGGGGAAATGAAAGGACACTTGACAGCAACTCAAAGCCATGTGAAGAAATAAAGAACAGTGGTACCACTTCAAACCTACTAGGATAGCTGTATTTAAAAAATGGAAAATAAAAAGTCTTGGCAAGGGTATGGAAAAATTGGAACCCTTGTACATTGCTGGTGGGGGTGTAAAATAGTGCAGTCACTGTGGAAACCAGTTTTGCAGTTCCTCAATTAGTTAAACATAGAGTAACAAATAATAATAGTGTGGAATAATAATAATAATGACCCAGCAATTCCACTACTAGGTGTATACCCAAAAGAATTGAAAACAGGTGTTCAAACAAAAAATTTTACATAAGTTTTCATAATAGCACTGTTCACAAAAGCCAAAAGTTGGAAATAGCTAAATGTCCATCAATTAATGAATAGATAAAGAATGTGTGGTATATCCAATATAATGGAATATTATTCAGCCATAAATAGCAATGAATTTCTGGTACATGCTACAGTATAGGTGAACCTTGAAAGCATTATGCTGAGTGAAAGAATCCAGATATGAAAGGTCACATATTATTCCATTTATATGAAATATCCAGAATAGGTAAATTAACAGAAACAGAAAGCTTATTAATAGTTGGCAAATGTTGAGCAGAGAGGGGAGAAGGGGTAGCTGCTTAATGGATATGGGTTTCATTTTGGGTTGATAAAACTTTTGGAACTAGATAGAGGCGATGGTTATGTACTGGATAGAGGTGGTCTAAATGCTAACAAGTTATACGCATTAAAATGGTTACCTTCATGTTATGTGAATTTTACCTCTATAAAACATTTGCATATAAGTTGACTAATATGTTTTTATATTCTGTCTCTGATCTTTTGTGTATGTTGTGCTTGCTTTTACATTAAACATTGTTCTGAAAGAATGTATTTTACAGAGCTGTAAAATATCCACACGCATACAAAGTATTGTTGCTTAGACTTACTGTTGTTTTGAATATAAATAATGAAGTTCTCATCCCAGTAGGTTTAGGGTTGATTTTAAATGTATAGCAAGATTTTCAGGTTTTTCCAGAAAACATTTTAAAAGAAGACTTAGCATACTCATTGGTTCTAATGCAAGTAGAAATTGCTTTAACTGTTGTAGTTTTTTTTTTTTTAAGTTTTGACTTTGAGGTCCTAAAATATAAAATTATGAACAACTTAGAAAATTAATCCTGTCAAGTAATTCCGTGGTAGTTTATAGATTTTTCTGAAATTTTACACTCAAGCTTATAATAACCCTTATTTATGTTTAAAACATTTGTTTCCATAAATTTATTGATTTTCAAGGGAGTTTTTAAAATAATTTTTATTTTTTAAAAGCTTTACTTAGTTATTAATTAATTAATTAATTAATTAATTTGTCTGCACCGTGTGGCTTGTGGGATCTCAGCTCCACGAGCAGGGATTGAACCAGGGCCCTCGGCAGTGAGAGCACGGAAGCCCTAACCACTGGACTGTGAGGGTATTACCTCAAGGGAGTTTTGCATGAAATAGTAATCCATGTTTCATTTCTTTGTAGAGAGTAGATTTTTACTTTTAGTGCTAGATGACTGTGTATGTGTGGCTGTGTGTGTGTGTGCACATGTGCATGTGTGTGTTTAGTTTTGTTTTATGTGACAGGGAGGAACTATTATTTCCTTTCTGGTTTGTTACATGAGGTCTGTGACTTGTGATATTAAGCTGAGCAATGAGTGAATAATCTGACAAAACTGAAGTAGCTCTGTTAGGTGAAAATTTTAATTAAGAAATAGTCTGGAAATTCATAAAGGACATATCAGCTAAAAGTACTTTTGTAACAGCTTTATCTCACTACAATTTAAATACAGTAACATTCACCCATTTAAAATATAAAATTCAATCATTTTTACTTTATTTACAGAATTGGCCAATAACTAAATTTTAGAACATTTTTACCATTCTACCCCTCCACCTCCATTCCCTTAGCCCTAGACAACCAATAATCTACTTTCTCTCCTTATGGATTTGCCTATTCTGGACGTTTCATATAAATGGAGTCATTTAATATGTGATCTTTTGTGACTGCCTTCTTTTTACTTAACATAGTATTTTCAAGATTCATCCATGTTGTATAGTAGCATGAATCAGTACTTCAGTACTTTTGATTGCCAAATAATATACCATTGTATAGATATATTGTATTTTATTTATCCATTCACCAGTTGATAGACATGTTCCACTTTTTGGCCATTGTGAATAGTGCTGCTATAAACATAAGTGTACAAGTTTTTGAGTGGACATGTTTTCCTATCTCTTTGCTATATATACCTAGAAGTGGAATTGCTAGGACATATAATAACTTTATGTTTAACATCTTAAGGAACTGCCAAACTGTTTTTCAAAAGTAACTGTACCATTTTACATTCCCACCAACAGTGTATGAGGTTTCTAGTTTCTCATACTAGAAAACCCTTTCAATGTCACTATTTTCTGCCTTTTTGATTATAGTTATTCTGATGGGTATGAAGTGGTGTCTCATCTTGTTTTTAATTTATTTTCCTAATGATTAATGATACTGAGTGTCTTTTCATGTGGTTATTTGTCATTTATCTTCTTTGCAGAAACATCTCTATTCAGATCTTTTGCCCATTTTAAAATTTAATTGTCTTTTTACTGTTGAATTGTAAGAGTTCTTTGTATATTCTGAATATTAGATTTTATCAGATATATTACTTGTACGTATTTTCTCTGATTCTTTTTTTTGTGTGTGTGTTACACGGGCCTCTCACTGTTGTGGCCTCTCCCATTGCGGAGCACAGGCTCCGGACACGCAGACTCAGCGGCTATTGCTCACGGGCCTAGCCGCTCCGTGTCATGTGGGATCTTCCCGGACCGGGGCACAAACCCGCGTCCCTTGCATTGGCAGGCAGACTCTCAACCACTGCGCCACCAGGGAAGCCCCTTCTCTGATTCTTTATACTGTCGTTTCACTTTCTTGATGCTGACCTTTGAAACACAAGTTTTTTATTTTTTTATAAATTTATTTATTTATTTATCTTTGGCTGCATTGGGTCTTCATTGCTGCACGTGGGCTTTCTCTAGTTGTGGCAGACGGGGGCTACTCTTCATTGCAGTGTGCGGGCTTCTCATTGCAATGGCTTCTCTTGTCGTGGAGCACAGTCTCTAGATGCACAGACTTCAGTAGTTGTGGCACGCAGGCTCAGTAGTTGTGGCTCACGGGCCTTAGAGCTCAGGCTCAGTAGTTGTGGCACACGGGCTTAGTTACTCCACGGCATGTGGAATCTTCCAGGACCAGGGCTTGAACCCATGTCCCCTACATTGGCAGGTGGATTCTTAACCACTGCGCCACCAGGGAAGTCCCACAGTTTTTTATTTTGACAAAGTCCGAATTATACTTCTCTTTTATTGCTTGTGCTTTTGGTGTCATATTAAGAAATCATGGCATAACCCAGAGTCACAAAAATTCATCATTATCTTCAAAGAGATTTAGTTTTAGTTCTTATATCTAGGTCTGTGATCCTCTTTGAGGCAATTATAATTATTTTCTTTTTGTTTTTAAAAATTGTGCTAAAATAATACATAACAAAATTTATCATCTTAACCATTTTTAACTCTGAAGTTGAATGGTGTTAACTGTATTAACATGGTTGTCAACCAATCTTCAGGACTCTTTTTCTTATAAAACTGAAACTCTATATCCATTAAACCACAATCTCCTATCCCCCCTCTTCTCCAACCCGTGGCAACCACCATTCTAATTTGTCTCTGAATTTGACTCCTTTAGATAGCTCCATAACAGTGGAATCATACATTTTTTTTCTTTTTGTGACCGACTTATTTTGCTTAAATTGCATCCTCAAAGTTCATCCATGTTGTAGCATGTGTCAGAGTTTCCATCCTTTTTAAGGCTGAATAATATTCCATTGTATGTATGTACCACATTTGTTTATCCATTCATCCATCAGCGGCCACTTGAGTAACTTCCACCTTTTGGCTCTTCTGAATAGTGCTGCTGTGAATATGAGCATATAAATATATCTCCTTGAGACCCTGCTTTTAAATTCTTTTGGTATAGACCCAGAAGTGGAATTGCTAGATCATATGGTCATTCTATTTTTATGTTTTTGTGGAACTGCCATACAGTTTTCGATAGCAGCCATACCATTTTACATTACCATCAATAGTGCATAAGGATTTAAATTTTTTCACCTTCTCACCAACACTTAATACTTTCTGTGTGTTTTGTTTTTTTCTGTGTGTTTTTTTTTTTTTTTATAATGGCCATGTCAGGTATGAAGTGACAACTTATTGTGCTTTTCATTTGCATTTTGCTGATGATTATTGACTTGAACAACTTTTCATGGTCTTGTTGACCAGGTGTATATCTTCTTTGGAGAAATGTCTATTCAAGACCTCTACCCATTTTTTTTTTTTTTTTGCAGTACGCGGGCCTCTCACTGCGGTGGCCTCTCCCGTTGCAGAGCACAGGTTCCGGACGCGAAGGCTCAGCGGCCATGGCTCACGGGCCCAGCCGCTCCGCGGCATGTGGGATCCTCCCGGACCAGGGCACGAACCCGTGTCCTCTGCATCGGCAGGTGGACTCTCAACCACTGCGCCACCAGGGAAGCCCCCTCTACCCATTTTTGAATTGGGTTTTTTTTTGTTTGAGTTGTAAGAATTCTTTATATATTCTAGATATTAACCCTTTATCAGATTTATGATTTGCAGATACTTTCCCCCATTCTGTAGGTTGCCTTTTAGCTCTCTTGATTGCATATTTTGATACAGAGTTTTAAGTTTTGATGTCTAATTTATATATTATTACTTTTTTTAATTTATTTTTTTATTTTCCAGTTTTTATTTTTCCTACTGAAGTGAATCAAAAGAGTTAATCTGAGTTCTGGTGAAACCCTTTACCATTGAATGCTGTGATGGATTTAAACTCAAATTTGTAAATTTCCTTGTTAAAACTAAATTATATATGAAAGATTCAAATTGTACCTGTCTTTATTTTAATCTAGAGATCTTTAATATTTCAAATTTACTGAAAAATAACCAAAGCAGAGCTTATGTAATTAAGATTTCTCTCTTTAAAAAAACAACAGAAGTATTAACATTAGTTTTCTTTGAGAAGGGTCTTTCACTGATTATATGCACCTGTATTTTTTTTAATTTGGTTTGTATTTTTTAAATTAATTTTTATTGAAGTATAGCTGCTTTACAATGTTGTGTTAGTTTCTTGTTGTACAGCAAAGTGAATCAGCTATATGTATATATATATCCACTCTTTTTTAGATTTCTGTCCCATTTAGGTAAGCACAGAGCATTGAGTAGAGTTCCCTGTGCTATACAGTAGGTTCTCATTAGTTATCAATATTATACATAGTAGTGTTTTTATGTCAGTCCCAATCTCCTAGTTCATCCCACCTCCCCCTTCCCTCGGTAACCATACGTTTGTTCTCTACATCTGTGACTCTATTTCTGCTTCGCAAATAAGTATTTTGAGTTTATTTTTGTGTATGGTGTTAGGGAGTGTTCTGATTCAATGCAATCCCTATCAAATTACCAAGGACATTTTTCACAGAATTAGAACAAAAAATTTTACACTTTTTATGGAAACACAAAAAACCCCAAATAGTGGAAGCAATCTTGAGAAAGAAGAACAGAGCTAGAGGACTTAGGCTCCCTGACTTCAGACTATACAACAAAGCTACAGTAATCAAAGCAGTATGGTACTGGCACAAAAACAGAAATATAGGTCATTGGAACTATTGATTTTCTAGAAAGTCCAGAAATAAACCCATGCAGTTATGGCCACCTAATCTATGACAAAGGAGGCAGAAACATACGGTGGAGAAAAGACAGTCTCTTCAATAACTCGTGCTGGGAAAACTGGAGAACTACATGTATATATTTTTATTTTTGTTGCCTGTCCCCTTAGAGGCATTTTTTAATATATGGAGTGCAAATTCATTCTTTTACACATGGATATTTAGTTGTCCCAGCAATGTTTGCTGAAAAGACTATTCTTTCCCTATGAATTTTCTTGGCCTTTTTGTCAATTCATCATAAATGTTAGTGTTTATTTCTGGACTGTCAGTTCTATTCTCTTGATCTATATATCTGTTCCTGTGCCAGTACCACCCTGTTTTGATTACTGTAGCTGTGTGATAAGTTTTGAAATCAGAACTTGAGTCCTCCAGCTTTGTTCATCATTTTCCAGATTGGTTTGGCTACAGTGGGTCCCTTGAATTTCTGTATGAACTTTGGGATCTGCTTGTCAATTTTTGCAAAGAAAAAAAGCCAGTTGGCATTTTGTTAGGAATTGCCTTGAATCTGTACATCAATATGGGAATATTGCCATCTTAACAATATTAAGTCTTCCAATCCATTGGGCCAGTTTTCCATTTATTCTGATCTTCTATAATTTCTTTCAATAATGTTTTGTGGTGTACTAGTTTTATTTATTTATTTATTTTGATAAATATATTCTTAAGTATTTTATTCTTTTTTATGCTGTTGTGAATGGAATTGTTCTATTTCATTTTTGGATTGTTCACTGTGTATGGACATGCAATTGATTTTTGTCTGTTGAGCTCACATCCTAAACTTCAATGAACTTGCTTATTCGTCCTAGTTGGTTTTTGTATGATTTCCTTCCTGTTTTCTGTGTAGAAGATCATGTCATCTGCAAATAGAGATACTCCTTCCTCTCCTTTCTGGATTTCTTTAAATTGCTTTCTAGATTGCCCTGGCTAGAACCTCCAGATGATAAGAGGAAGTATGGACATACTTGTGTTGGCCTTATCCTAAGGAAAGAGCATCTGCTCTTTCACTATTCAGTATAATGTTAGCTGTGCATCTTTTGTAAATGCCATTCATCTGTTTGGGGAAGTCCCTTTCACTTATAGTTTACTGAATGATTTTATCATTAAAGAGTGTTGGATTTTGTTGAGGTAAATAGTAGCTTTTAACATGTGATACATTGTTGGGATATAAGATAAGTTTTTACGGCTTATCTGGAAAAGGTTATATGAAAATACTAAAATTTATTTGCCAAATACCAAAGCTATAAGAATTTTTTAAATGGAAAAGTTATTTGAAAGCTGTTTATAATTATTATAAAGCTTGAAAGAGATGATGGAAGGCTGTAGGGTTTGGAGTGTTCCAAAGAATTGTAAGATACGGATTATTGGAAAGGAGGAAGAAATGCCTTTTGGGATGAATATAAATCTAATCATGCCCTGTTTTAAGAGGCTGGACTAAGTTTATGATTCTTAGTCATTGGCGTATTTATTTCCAATTGTAATATTTATTTCCCAGTGATATGTCAGGCAGTGTCAGGGTAATAAGAAGCCCTGGAATAAATATCACATTTTTAAAGGGTTTTTTGTCCAATGGTGTTTTAATTAGTTTGTTGGCTTTTTAAAAATTTAAACATTTTACTTTGAAGTAATTGTAGATTCTCATGAAGTAGTAAGAAATAATATAGAAAGATTGCTTTTCCCCTTTACCTAGTTTCCAACAATGACATCTTGCAAATCTGTAACAATATATCACAACCAGGATAATGACATTGATACAGTCAGGCTACTTAATGTTTACACCACCACAAGGGTCCCTTATGTTGCCCTGTAATAGCTACATCCACTTCTCTCTTATTCCCATTCCTTTCTTAACCCCTGGCAACCATTAATCTAGTTTCTATTTCTATAATTTTGTCATTTTAAGACTCATATTGGTGAAATCATACAGTGTGCAGTCATTTAGTATTGACTTTTTTTCACTCAGCATAATTCTCTGCAGAATATTCAGTATCAACAGTCTGTTCATTTTTACTGATGTGTAGTATTCCATGGTATGGATGTACTATAATTTGTTTAAATATGTACCTGTTGAATGACAACTTGGTAGTTTTCTAGTTGTTCACTTTTACAAATAAAGCTGCTATAGACATTCCTCTGCAGGTTTTTGATGAACATAGGTCTTTATTACTATTGCTGGGTCATATGGTAATTGTATGTTTTAAATTTTTGAGAACTTCCACACCATTTGTACCATTTGGCGTTTGTACCATTTTACATTCTCACTGGTAATGTGTGAGTGATCTCATTACTCCACAGCCACACCAGCATTTGATGTTGTCATTATTTTTTTTAAATTTATTCTATTTTTATTATTTATGTTTTGGCTGCGTTGGGTCTTCGTTGCTGCATGGGCTTTCTCTAGTTGCAGCGAGCAGGGGCTACTCTTTGAGGTGGTGCGTGGGCTTCTTATTGTGGTGGCTTCTCTTGTTGCAGAGTGTGGGCTCTAGGCTTATGGGCTCTAGAGCGCAGGCTCAGTAGTTGTGGCTCATTGGCTCTAGAGCGCAGGCTCAGTAGTTGTGGCTCACAGGCTCTAGAGCACAGGCTCAGTAGTTGTGGTGCACGGGCTTAGTTGCTCCACGGCATGTGGGATCTTCCCAGACCAGGGCTGGAACCCGTGTCCCCTGCATTGGCAGGTGGATTCTTAATCACTGGGAAGTCCTGTCGTTATTTTTTATTTTAGCCATTCTCTGATAGGTGTGTTGTGATATTTCATTGTGGTTTTAATTTCCATTTCCTTAATGATTAATGGTGTTGAACATCTTTTCATGCCCTTATTTCCCATCTCTGTCCTGTTCAGTGAAATGTATATGTTTTTGCCCCCTTTGGGGGACTGGATTGTTTAAAAATTTTTTTTTTTACTCCTCAATTTTGAGAGTTCTTTGTAAGTTTTTTATTGGATATGAAATTTGCAAATCTTTTCTTCCAGTCTGCAGCTGGGAGAGAGAGAGGCACCTCATTACTGCTAAGTGGGAATGAAAGCTGTCTCCCCATGTTGTCTCTACTGACATCACAGGGAGGGGCAGCTCATTACTAGCCATCAGGGGTGAAAATAGTTCTGGGATCTTGCTTCACCATCTCTAATTCCACATTGGCCTGGATGTTGGGGTTCCTTATTAGAGTTTTGAAAGGATAGATCTCAAGCTCCTCACTTGGCTTTTGCTGGTGTGAGTGTGGGTGAGGCCACAGTGTTTTTCTGTGATATTTGGCTGGAAGAGAGCGGTTATTGTCTAAAAGTTTTGTGTCTTGCTAAACTTTACCTTTGCTTGTTTTTAAGCTAATGAGAGCAGGTTTTTGTTAGAGCTTTTGTGCTCTTTGTGCTCTTCTGTGCTCTTTGTACATGGGTCGCTGTCTTCACCTCCAAGTCTGGGATATTTGAAATAAAAAGAAAACCCAGGGATCTCACTACCTTGTTACTCCTCAGGTCCCAAGGTCCCTAGCCAGTTTGCCTTTTTCTCTACACCTTTCAGATTCTTTTTAAGTTTGTTGTGTATATAATATCCAGGATTTTTAGTTGTGCTTAGCAGGAGGAATAGGGAAAAGTACATCTCCTCCATTATGTGAGAAATAGCACCATAATTTAAAATATTTTTATATGAAATCAAATGTGGCACTAAAATTAAATAGAATGCCAGGTTATAACTTTATAGGTAAAACACAGAAATCTCAAAGAAATGTTATACTTATCTTTAGGCACTGATCCTATACCCCAGAAAGAGGTACTAGTTCTTTTTCCTATTGTTAATGGTAAATATTAGGTTGTAGGCCAAGCTTCTGTAACAAAGAGACTCAAATACAATGGCTCAAATAAGGTAGAACTGTATTTTTCTCTCATATCCAGGGTAGGAAAGAAAGCTCTGCTTCTTGAGGTCTTCTGAGGAACCAAACTGGGTGGGCAGCTGAGCCATCCTTACATTTGGCTTCCCAAGGTTGTTCTAGACATCACCATTTTCAGTTGGCAAAGGTAATGGTGATGGTAATGATGGCTGTGGTAGGGAAACATAGAGGTCAGGAACTTGATTTTTTTAAGGACAGGAACCAGAAGTTGTACTTACTGCTTTTGCTCACATCCCATTGGCCTACACCTAGTCACATGGTCACATCTGGCTGCAGAAGAAACTGGAAATGTCTCTGCTGGTAGTCATGTGACCAGCAGAAGTTGGGGTAAGGGACCTCTGTTACTAAAACAAAAAAGGTGAGTCTTTGCTTTTGTTACTTCAGTGAAAATTTTTAGAAGAAATTAACTGTGTGGTCTTATTTATCATGAGCCATTTTATTCTATATTTAGCTGTCTTTTTCTTGTTGTGTTCTTACCTGTTTCATTATAAAAGATCAACATTACCTTCATGGTCAGGTCTAATCCTAGATAGGAATCTAATTTTTATATAACTATTTGGACTACGTCAAGTAAGAATTTGTTTATATCTTCTAGGGTTTACAGAGTCCACAGGGAATAGGATGCAAGCCAGAAGCTGTATGTAGTCACATTATTATTGAGAGCCATGAAAAAGGATGTTTCAGGACTCTAACAGCTGAACGGCCACAATTGGACAGCCACCCTTGTGTTTTCAGATCTGCTGAACCCTCAGAAATGATCAGAGGACCACGGAGCCCATCATCATGGACAACCAGGCACATCAACCTTGCCAAGTCACTGGACCAGAACAACTCCCATTTCAAAGTTTGGAATTCATTGCAGTTACAAAGTCATTCCCCATTTCAAAACTTTGTAGGTGATGACTTGAAAATTAGCAAGGGTCTTCGAATGCCATTCCGTGAAAAGTTGGACCCTTGGCTGTCAGAATTAGTAGAACCTGCTTGTATGTCACCTGAAGAAATGGATTGTCAGTCTTCATCACAAATGCTGCCCCCAGAACCCATGAAAAAGTTTACTACCTCCATCACTTTCTCATCTCACCGACATTCTAAATGCTTTTCAGATTCCTCTTTTCTTAAGGTTGGTGGTACTGAAGGTAGCCAGTGTACTGGAGCATCTGTGGGGCTAGTTAATTCTCATATCACTGAAGAGCAAGATCCTCCTAGAGATCTAAAAGAGAAAATCTCTTCCCCTTCATCATTTAAAATCATTAGTCAGTCACCAGATAAAGTTGTGACTATTTTAGCAGAAAATAGTAGGCAAAGCCAAAAATTATCTGTTGAACATTCTCACCAAGAAGAAAAACCCTTAGAAAGATCAGATTTTAAAGGCAGTCATTCTAAGCCCAGTACCAGTGCAAATGATAGCAATTTCAAGGAAGTTCATTTTTCTGAAAACGATGCTCTCATTAGCATGGGCAGACCAAGTTCCACACTAGGAGTAAAAGAGAAGAATGTAACTATAACTCCAGATCTTCCTTCGAACATTTTTCTTGAACAAGAGCTCTTTGAACAAAGCAAAGCCTCACATGCAGATCACCGTGTGAGAAAACACAATTCTCCCCCTCCTCAACATCAGGATTATGTAGCTGCAAATCTCCCTTGTCGTATTTTTCTTGAAAAACGAGAACTCTTTAAACAAAGCAAGACCCAACATAAAGAAAATCTGTTGAGAGAAAACCACTCTCCCCTTCCTCAAAGTCAGGATTATATAGCTTCAGACCTTCCTTCTCCCATTTTTCTTGAACAACGTCAGCTCTTTGAACAAAGCAAAGCCCCAGATGTAGATCACCACATGGGAAAACACCATTCTCCCTTTCCTCAAGGTCAGGATTGTATAGTAGAAAAGAGTAATGAACATAAGCCTAAATTACACATTTCTGATATGATAAATGTTGAAGCCGAATTCAGTGATGTGGCCTCCCCATCAGCCCCAAATCAATGTACAGTAGTAACATCTGCATCTACTCCACCTTCAAATAGAAAAGCACTTTCTTGTGTTCGTATAACTCTTTGTCCCAAGACTCCTTCCAAGTTGGGTAGTGGAACCTTAGATAAAAGATTTCATTCATTGGATCCTGCCTCTAAAACAAGGATGAATAGTGAGTTTAACTCTGACCTACAGACTATATCTTCAGAATCATTGGAACCAACCTCCAAATTATTGACCAGTAAACCTGTAGCACAGGATCAAGAATCTTTAGGTTTTCTAGGACCTAAATCTTCACCGGACTTCCAAGTCATACAGTCTTCTCTTCCAGATAGTAATATTATTTCTCAGGACCTGAAAACCATACCTTTTCAGAATAGCCAGATAGTAACCTCCAGGCAAACACAAGTGAACATTTCAGATTTGGAAGGATATTCCAATCCAGAAGGGACTCCGGTATCTGCAGTTCGGTGAGTCTCATTGTGATTGCAAGCAAGCTGATGGAATTTATGATAAAGGGTTTAAAATACTTAAGCAAGTGTAAGTTCTTTGGGGAGAGGCAGTATGATTTCTCTTAGGGGAGATTGTATCTGCCTAAGCTAGAATTCTTTCAAGGAATAAACACATAACTAAGAGAAAACACCTGAGTAATGTATTTATACTCTCAAAGAGCTTTTGGAAAATGACTTGACATCAAGTATTTTAAAACACTGAATTACTCTAAGAAGAATCTTTGATCATTGAGTGGTACAATTTACTAATTCCTTATTTATTACATTGGAAATATGCTGAAGACCAGGTTTTGCTTCCTCTCCCCCTCTCTCTTTGTTTCCATTTCATGATTCCCCTCTAATATTTAGTACCTAGAATGAAAAAAAGTGAAATTTCCTGGCAGACATCACTTCAGCCAAGTTGTCAAGGTTAACATCACCAGTAATGCACGTCAACCTAATGTGGTCCCTGATGTGATGCCTTATTACTTCACAATGATTGTAGGAATGGAAACCCAACTCAGGGATAAATGCATTAGATTTATACTGTTCAGATTGATTTTAAGGCTGTCATTGATTCAGTTTTACATTAATGAGTCTTTTACCATATGGCTAAACGAATTACCGTCTGTGTTTAATGTTTCCACCTTATAGTTGAGAAGGTAGTATTTCATAGTGGAGAACACTGGCCTTACAAAGAGGGAAAAGATGTTTAATCCACATCCGCATGTGGTAGTCATTGCAGTGAGGGACTTAAATATGTTATCTCATTTAATACTTGTGATGACCCTATGAGGTAGGTGGTGGTATCCTTATTTGCCCTCTGGGAAACTGAGACACTGACATTGCTACCTTTTCAGCAAACCGCATTGTCTCAAATAATGCAGTCTGTTCAGTCTAAGCAAGAGCTTGTTCACCACGTGGTACTGTCTCTCCCAAATCCTAAACCCTACTTAAACTATTCTATCAACTGTCCTCTTGGACAAGTCATTTAATATCTTTGGCACTCATATATGGATGATTGATGGAAGGAAAGGGTTGGAAAGCTTAAACGTCCATTACAGCTTAAAAAATTAGTGGTTGAGAATTGGATTGGGGCAGGAAAAAACAAGGTCAGTCTCTGATTTCAATACTATTATAAATAGTAGAGTGTTATAGAGATCAGTACTGTGTGTGAAAAATGTTTAGAAATTAAAAGATTGACAAGTTTACATACAATACTTAAACTCTTCTAAGTGATAAAATGCCAAGTTATTGGAGCTGAACTCCTTGAATGAGAAGAAAATTATAGATGATTTTAAATATGAACTAATAATATTGCTGTTTGTTCAGAATGTACTAAATGCCAGGCATTGTAGTCAATGTGTATATCATTTTATACTTAGTATAATCATCCAGAGGTAGATATTATTACCTCAATTTTATAGATTTTAAAAATCTAATACTTAGAGAAATTAAATGTTTTGTCCAAGATCACATGGCCATTAAGTGTTGGAGGTGGCATTTGAACCTAGGTTTGTCTGACTCCAGAGTCCGTAAATAATTCAAACTGTATATACGTATACACACTTATCTATGTGTGTGTGTATGTGTGCATATATATATGCATAAAACATTTATATATGTGTTAAACTTTTTTATTTTGGGATTATTTTAGACTTAGAGAGGAGCTGCAAAAAATAGTAGAGTTCCTGTGTTATTTATTGCAGTGTCCCTATTACCCTGAAATGTAGCAGCTCAAAACAATAAATATCCCAAAGTTTCTGTGGGTCAGAGATCTAGGCATGGCTTAGCTGGGTGCTTCTGGCTTAGGGTCTCTCACAAGTTTGCAAACAAGGTATTGACTACAGCTGTGGTCCCATCTCAAGGCTTGACTAAGAGAATGTCCTTCCAAGCTCACTCACGCAGTTATTGGCCAGAAATAATCAGTTTCTTCTTTCCATATGGCAGCTATGACAGCAAAGCTTTTCTCAGAGTGAGCAATTGAGACTGCAGGAGAAGGTGCTGAAGACAAAACCCACCGTCATTACTTTGTAACCTAACCTTGGAAGTGAATCTCACCACATCTGCCACATTCTACTAGAAAGAAATGAATCACTATTTCCAGCCAATCCTCAAGGGTTAGGGATTACACAAGTGCATGAATACCAGGAGGCAGAGATCATTGGGGGGATTTTTTTTTTTTTTTTTTTTGGCCACGCCGTGTGGCATGAGGGATGGGATCTTAGTTCCCCGACCAGGGATCGAACCCTTGCCCCCTGCATTGGGAGCGTGGAATCTTAACCACTGGACCACCAGGGAAGTCCCATTGGGGGCATATTTTAGAGGTTGCCAATATACCCTTTGCTAAAGCTTCCCCTTATGTTAACATCTTACCCTAACATCATAACCATAAAACATTTACCAAAACTAAGAAATTCTCCTTCATATAAAATTATAATTAAATGTATAGACCAATTTGGATTTCACCTGGTTTTTCCACAAATGAACCTCTTTGTTTCAGATCCATCCCATAATCTCACCTTGCATGTAGTTGTGTCCTTAATCTCCTCCAATCTGTGTCAGTTTCTCAGACTTCCCTTGTTTTTCATTAACCTTCACACTTTGAAGAGAATTAGTTATTTTGGAGAAAGTCTTTTCCATTTGGCTTTGTCTGATGTTGTCTCAAGATTAGACTGAGGTTATACGCTTTCAGTGCATTTCATCAGGGAGCACATTAAGTTGATACGCAAGACTAGTGATGTTAACCTTGATCACTTGGCTAAAGTAGTATCTACCAAGATTCTCCACTGTAAACTTAATGTTTTTCCTTTGTAGATATTAAATTTTTTTGATACTAAATATTTAAGGGAGATACTGATAGACTATGCAAATGTCCTGTTTCTGCTTAAACTTTGACCACTAATTTTAAGCATCCTTCAGTGGATCTTGCTTGTAGCAATTATTACTCCGGTATTCTAATGGAGTTTTCATATTTCCTTTATTCCTTCTACATTTATTAATTGGAATTCTTCTGTAAGCAAGAGCTGTTGTTCCTCTCCCATTTATTTATTCCTTTAGTTTTCCATGTACATTAGTATGAACTCAGGGGTATTTATTTCATTCTTTGGATTACAATCCAATACTACTCAAATTGTTTTAGTTTTAGCTATTGAGAACATTTTCATGTTGGCTCCTGTACCTTGCCACAACCCTGAAATCAACTATTTCCCCAAAGAACCCTCTTTTTTTTTTTTTTTGGAGAATAAGATTGTTTTTCCTAGCTTTATTAGATAAAATTGACATATAACATTGTTTAAGTTTAAGGTATACAGTGCTTTGATTTGATACACTTATATTGCAAAATAATTACCATCATGGCATTAGCTAACACCTCCATCACGTCACATAGTTATCATTACTGTTTTTGTATTAAGAAATTTAATATCTACTCTCAACTTTCAACTATATAGTACATTATTGTTAACTGTCATCACAATGCTGTGCATAGATCCCCAGAACTTATTCATCTTCTAATTGGAAGTTTGTACCCTTTGACCAGTATCTCCCCATTTCCCCCACCCTCCAGCCCCTGGTAAACAGCATTCTACTCTGTTTCCACAAGTTTGGCTTTTTTAGGTTCCACATGTAAATGGTATCATACAGTATATCTCTTTCCCTGTCTGGTTTATTTCACTTAGCATGATGCCCTCAAGGTCCATCTATGTTGTTGTTGTAAATGACAGGATTTCCTTCTCTCTAACAGCTGAATAATATCCCTTTGTGTATATATACACCATGTCTTTCATTTCATTTCATTTCATTTTATTGTGCCGGGTCTCAGTTGCAGCTCACAGGCTCCTTAGTTGTGGCATGCAAACTCTTTTTTTTTTTTTTTTTTTTTTTTTTTTGCGGTACGTGGGCCTCTCACTGTTGTGGCCTCTCCCGTTGCGGAGCACAGGTTCCGGACGTGCAGGCTCAGCGGCCATGGCCCACGGGCCCAGCCGCTCCGTGGCATGTGGGATCTTCCCGGACCGGAGCTCGAACCCATGTCCCCTGCATCGGCAGGCGGACTCTCAACCACTGCGCCACCAGGGAAGCCCATGCAAACTCTTAATTGCGTCATGCATGTGGGATCTAGTTCCCTGAACAGGGATCGAACTCGGGCCCCTTGCATTGGGAGTGTGGAGTCTTAATGACTGCACCACCAGGGAAGTCCCTACACCATGTCTTCTTTATCCATTTATCCATTGATGGACACAAGATATGGTTGTTTCCATACCATGGCTATTGTAAATAATGCTGCAACAAATATGGGAGTGCAGATACCTGTTTCCATTTCCTTTGGATGTATACCCAGAGATGAGATTGCTGGATTATATGGTAGTTCTATTTTAATTTTTTAAAGAACCCCCCTACTGTTTTCCATTGTGGCAGCACTAATTTACATTCCCACCAACAGTGCACAAGGGTTCTGTTTTTTCTACATCCCTATCAACACTTGTTATTTGTTGTCTTTTTGATCATAGCCTTTTTGACAGGTGTGAGGTGATCTCATTGTGGTTTTGATTTGCATTTCCCTGATACATAGTGATGTTGAGCACCTTTTCATCTACCTGTTGGTCATTTGTATATCTTCTTTGGAAAAATGTCTATTCAGTTCTAGTTCCTCTGCCCATTTTTAAATCAGGTTGTTTTTTTGTTATTCGGTTTTATGAGTTCTTTATATATTTTGGATATTAATCGCTTATCAGATATATGGTTTGCAGATATTTTCTCCTCTTCTGTAGGTTACCTTTTCATTTTGTTGACTGCTTTGCTGTACAGAGAATTTGGGGTTTGATGGAGTCCTACTTACTGATTTTTGCTTTTGTAGCTTGTGCTTTTGGTGTCACATCCAAAAAAATCACTGGTGAGACCAATGTCAAGGAGTTTTTCCCTATGTTTTCTCCTAGGAGCTTATGGTTTCAGGTCTTATGTTTAAGTCTTAAACCCATTTCATATTAATTTGTGAGTGGTAAAAGTAGGAGTCCAATTTCATTTTTTTGGCATGTGGTTATCTAGTTTTCCCAACACCTCTTATTGCAGAGACTATCCTTCCCCTACTGAGTATTCTTGGCTCCCTTGTAAAATATTAGTTGACTCTATATGTGGGGGGTTATTTATGGGTTCTCTGTTCTGTTCCATTGATCTATGTATCAATTTTTGTGCCAGCACCATACTGTTTTGATCACTATAGCTTTGTAGTATAGTTTGAAATCAGGAAGTATGATGCCTCCATTTTGTTCTTTCTCAGAATTGCTCTGGCAATTCAGAGTCTTTTGTGGTTCCATATAAATCTTAGAATTGTTTTTCCTCTTGTTATGAAAAATGGCATTGGAATTTTGGTAGGGATTGCATTGACTCTGTCAATGGCTTTGAGTAGTATGGATGTTTAAACAATATTTATTCTTCTGGTTCATGAACACATTTCATGTGTCTTTCCATTTGTTTGCATCTTCCTCAGTTTCCTTCATCAAAGTCTTTTAGTTTTCAGTGAACAGATGTTTTAGCTCCTTGGTTAAATTTATTTCTAGGTGTTTATTGATTTGATGCTGTTGTGAATGGGATTGTTTTCTTTAGTTCTTTTCAGATATTTTGCTGTTAGTGTATAGAAACAACTGATTTTTGTATGTTGATTTTTGCATCCTGCAACTTTACTGAATTCATTGATTATTTCTAACAGTTTTTGGTGGAATCTTTAGGATTTTCTATTAGATATTAGATCACATCATGTACAAACAAAGACAACTTACTTCTTCCTTTCTAATTGGATGCCTTTTATTTCTTTTTCTTGCCTCATTGCTCTGCTTAGGACTTCCAGTGCTACGTTGAGTAAAAGTGGTGACAGTGGGCACTCTTATCTTGTTCCTGATATTAGAGGGAAAGCTTCAACCTTTCACCATTGAGTGTGATGTTGGCTGAGGGTTTGTCATACATGATCTTTATTATGTTGAATGATGTTTCTTCTATACTCAATTTGTTGAGAGTTTGTATCATTGAAGGATGTTGTATTTTATCAAATGCTTTTTCTGTATCTATTGAGATAGTCATATGATTTTTATCTTTTATTCTATTAAAGAAGCATATTGTATTTATTGATTCATATATGTTGAACTATCCTTACATCCTAGGGATAAATCCCAATTGATCATGGTGTATAATTCTTCTATGTGCTGTTGAATTCGGTTTGCTAATATTTTGTTGAGAAATTTTATGTCTGTATTCATTAGCTGTTGGTCTGTAGTTTTCTTGTAGTGTCTTCATCTAGCTTTGGATCATCATGGTAATACGATGGCCTCATAAAATGAGTTTTCAAATGCTCCTCCCTCTTCAATTTTTGGACACGTTTGAGAAGGATTGGTGTTAATTCTTCTTGAAATGTTTGTTAGAATTCACCACTTAAACCATCTGGTCCTGGACTTTTCTCTGTTGAGAAGATTTGACTACTGATTCTATCTCCTTACTCCATGGGTCTGTTTACATTTTCTCTTTCTTCATGATTCAGTCTTGGTAAGTTGTATGTTTCTGGCAATTTTTCCATCTCTGCCAGGTTATCCAATTTGTTGACATATAATTGTTCATAGTAGTCTCTTATGATCCTATATATTTCTGTGGTATCATTTGCTTTGTCTTCTCTTTCATTTCTGATTTTATGTATTTGAGTCCTCTCTTTTTTTCTTAGTCTAGCTAAAGGTTTGTCAATTTTGTTTATCTTCAAAAATCTAGTTCTTAATCTTACTGACCTTTTCTATTTTTCTGGTCTCTACTTCATTTATTTCTGCTCTGGTCTTTGTTATTTTCCTTTCTTGTGCTGACTTTGGGCTAGTCTGTTCTTTTTCTCATTTCTTGAGATGTAAAGTTATTTATTTGAGGCCTTTCTTTTTCCTTAATAAAGGCATTTAGCACTATAAATGTCCTTCTTAGAACTGCTTTTGTCTCATAGGTTTTGATATGTTGTGTTCACATTTTCATTTGTTTCAAGATATTTTTTGCTCTTCCTTTTGATTTTTTAGGCATATTTGTATTCAGTACTGTGTTGTTTAATTTCCACATATTTGTAGAATTTCCTGCTTCCCCCCAGTATTGATTTCTAGTTTCATATCATTGTGGTCAGAAAAGGTACTTGGTATGATTTAAATCTTGTTAAATTTGCTAAGATTTGGGGCTTCCCTCGTGGCGCAGTGGTTGAGAGCCTGCCTGCCGATGCAGGGGACACGGGTTCGTGCCCCGGTCTGGGAAGATCCCACATGCTGCGGAGCAGCTGGGCCCGTGAGCCATGGCCGCTGAGCCTGCGCATCTGGAGCCTGTGCTCTGTGACGGGAGAGGCCACAACAGTGAGAGGCCTGCGTACTGCAAAAAAAAAAAAAAAAAAAAAATTTGCTAAGATTTGTTTTGCAGCCTATATGTGATCTAACTTGGCGAATGTTCTGTGTATGCTTGATAAGAATGTATTCAGCTGCTGAATGTTCTGTATGTGTCTGTTAAGTCCGTTTAGTCTAAAGTATGCTTCAAGTCCAATGTTTCCTTGTTGATTTTGCTATCTGGGTGATCTATCCATTGTTGAAAAGTAGGGTGTTTAAAAACATAAAAGTGGGAGGAGTAAAAGGGTATTGATTTTGTATGTGATTGAAGTTAAGTTATCATATAAAATATATTGTTATCTGTAAGATGTTTATGTGAGCCTCAGGGTAACCACAAAGCAAAAACGTATAGTAGATTCACCAAAAAGAAGGCAGTCAGAAAATATTACTCCGGAAAATCACCAGTTCACAAAGGAAGGCGGCAAGAGAGGAAGAAAGGAACAAGAAATCTACAGAACAGCCAGAAAACAATAAGATGGTATAAGTAAGACCTTACCTATCAATAATTACTCTAAATGTAAATGAATTGAATTCTCCAATCAAAAGACTTGATGGACACAAAATCAAGACATGTGAGCTCAAAGTGAAGGAATGGAAAAAGATACTCCTTACAAGTAGAAACCAAAAGAGAGCAGGGCTCTCTACTTGTAGCAGACAAAATAGTAACAATAGGCAAAGGGGAGGTCATTATATAATTATTAAAGGGGTCAGTTCATCAAGATGATATAGCAGTCATACACACACACACACAGTACACATACACAAACACCCCCAACATCAAAGCACTTAAATATATTAAGCAAATACTAACATCTCAAGGGAGAAGTAAACAACAATACAGTAATAATCGAGGACTTCAGTACCCCACTTTCAACAATGGAAAGTGGTGTTTAGAAACCAATGAGGTTTGTTCATTGCTACTAGGATGACACTGCTTCTTGCCCCTCTGAGTGAATAAAACTAAAGATTATAGGTATTAGTTCATGCATATATGTACACCTATATTCATTTCCATCTCTATTATAATATGTGTGTATATATATATATGTATGTGTATGTATTTTTTTTTTAAACCACAAGTCGATGTTGATACCTCCAACTAGTCCAAAACCACAGGGTTGATTCTAGCCTTTTCCCTTTATTTATTTATAACTTCTTTCTCCAATGGTGATAAACATGGCTCTCATTATTTACAGTATATTTACCCTAGTATATAAATAAAGTTTCAGAATTCTTATCCCATACCCAGGTGAGAAGCAAATTTTCCAACTGGAGTACAGGTTTTATGTATAGTATCCAGTCCAGACATTGTTGCTGTTTCCTGGGTTAGCTTTTTTCTTCCTTATAGACTTCAGCATGAGGATGTGATTCATTTATAATACAGTTAGATTCATTTCTTATATCCTATATTCCATTTTGCCCCAATATCTTGGTTAATTTTTTTAAATTTACATACTATAAAATTTACATACTGTAAAATTTACTTTTTGTCGTGTATAGTTCTATCAGTTTTGATAAATCTACATCACAGTTCCATACAAAGCATTTCTGTCAGTCCAGAAATTCTTACATGCCATCCCTTTATAGACAGTCCCTCCCCTGACCCCTGGCAATTCCTGGTCTGTTTTCTTCCAAGTTTTACCTTTCCAGAGTGTCATGTAAATGAAATCATGAAATATATAATAGCCCTTTGGGTTTGGCTTCTTTTACTTTACAAAGTATATTTAAGATTTATCCGTCTCATTTTATGAATCAGTTTTTTACTTTTTGATGCTTTAGTACAAGCATAAAGCAATAAAAAGTTAAAAAAAATACAATTTATCGATACATTCACTCTTTGAAGGATATTTGGGTTGTTTCCAGTTTGGGGTGATTACAGTTAGAGCTGCTGAGTCATGTGGTATATGTTTGTGTTTAACTTTACAAGAAATGTTTAGAAGTAAATTATGCTTAACTTTTTCCAGGGTGGCTGTATCTTTGTATTTCCACTAGGAATATACAAGTGTTTCAGTTACTCTCTATCCTCCCTAACTTGTGGTATTGTCAGTATATTTTAACTATTATAATAGGGACTTTCCTCTATATGTTTCGCCTTGTGCTCCCCTTTTTTGGTCCTCAGAACAGAAAGCAAGGGCTTAATTTACCCCTCTCTTTTATGTGCTTCCTGTGGCTACTTTGTGTCAATGCCAGGTGGCTCAGTAAAGAGAAAAAAAAATCAACACAGGTTCACCTCACCCTCTTGAGACCACAACTTCTCTGGTAAAAGAGGAGGGTTTCCCTACCTCAGAATTTTAAACTTCTTCTGGTCCCTGTTACTGCTGTACCACTGCCTCCATGAGATTACTTGAGTGCTTGAGATTACTAGAAAGGGAAAAAAGAAAAACAGGGATTTTTTCACACTTTTTCTGCTTCCACTCCTCATGCCTGAATAGAGGGCTTCTGGAGGTCTTTCTGTCTGTGCTAATGTCCACTTCTAAGTGTCAGACTCTGTTATTGAGTTCAGGTCATTGAATACTAAAGGACACAATGATAAACTAACTCATCACCAATTTAATGGTACTTCAGATGTTGCTGGTCTTCACCAATTTGCCTGCTCCTATTTTTCAAGAGTCTTCTAATAGCTGCTCCATGTAGTTTGTCTAGGTTTTATAGCTGCACTTAGTGGGAGAGACAGAATGGGTTATGATTGATTACCCCAAACTGGAGCTGAATGTACTATTTTTCATTCTCATTAACAGCATATGCAAGTTCCATTGCAACACTTGGCATTTCCAGGGTTTTTAAATAAATAATTAATTAATTAATTAATTAATTTTTGGCTGCATTGGGTCTTTGTTGCTGCGTGCGGGCTTTCTCTAGTTGCGGCGAGCGGGGGCTACTCTTCATTGTGATGCGTGGGCTTCTCATTGCAGTGGCTTCCCTAGTTGCAGAGCATGGGCTCTAGGTGCACGGGCTTCAGTAGTTGTGGCACGTGGGCTCAGTAGTGGCTCGCTGGCTATAGAGCACAGGCTCAGTAGTTGTGGCGCACGGGCTTAGTTGCTCCGCAGCATGTGGGATCTTCCCAGAAAAGGACTCAAACCCGTGTCCCCTGTATTGGCAGGCAGACTCTTAACCACTGCGCCACCAGGGAAGTCCCTCATTATTTTTAATTTTAGCCATTCTAAATGTGGTGTGAAATGGTATGATATTGTGGTTTTAATTTGTTTTTCCCTGATGACTCATGATGCTGAGCATTGCTTCTGTGCTTCTTGGCCATTTTTATGTTTTTATGAAGTGTCCGTTTAATTTTTCCATTGGATTGTCTCATGACTTTAAGAATTTTTAATATATTCAAGGTACAGATTCTCTGTATATTGCAAATATTTTCTCACAATCTGTGGTTTGATTTTCATTTTCTTACTGGTGTCTTTTGATGAAGAAAAAGTTTTAATTTTTATGAAATCCAGTTTGTTAATTTTTCTATTGGAAGTATAGTTGATGTGCAATATTGTATAGGTTACAAGTGTACAATATAGTGATTCACAATTTTTAAAGGTTATACTCCATTTATAGTTATTATAAAATATTGGACATATTCCTTGTGTTGTACAATATATACAGCTTATGTAGCTTAATTTATGCATAATTGTTTGTACCTCTTAATTCCCTACCCCTATATTGCCCCTCGCCCTTCCCTCTCCCCACTGGTAACCACTAGGTTGTTCTCTATATCTGTTAGTCTGTTTCTTTTTTGTTATATTCACTAGTTTGTTGTATTTTTTAGATTCCACATGTAATTGATATCATACAGGACTTGTTTATCTCTCTCTGACTTAATTTCACTTAGCATGATACTCTCCAAGTCCATCCATGTTGTTGCAAATTTCATTCTTTTTATGGCTGAGTAGTATTTCATTGTGTGTGTGTGTGTGTGTGTTCATCAGTTAATGGACATTCTAAATTTTTCTTTCATGGTTAGTACTGTTTTGTGTCTTATCTAAAAATACTGCCTAACCCAGTGTTATGAAAATTTTCTCCTATATTTTCATCTTGAATTATAGTTTTAGCTTTATTTTTTAAGTTTGTGATCTATATCAAATTAATTTCTGTATATACTGTAATTTACACAGTTTAGGATCATTTTCTTTCACTGGATATTCCAGCACCATCTTTGAAATAATGATTATTTCCTTTTTGAACTTAGTTGGCACCTTTGTCAAAAATCAATCGGCCTTTTACATGTGGGTTTGTTTTTAAGAGTTTCTACTCTGTTCCTTTGAACTGTCTGTCTTTACACCCATACCATGGTGTTTTGATTACTGTAGCTTTATAATAAGTCTTGAAATCAGGTTATGTCCTCCAGCCTTGTTTTTATTTTCAACAATATTTTTTGCTCTTTTAGCTTCTATGCATTTCCGTATAAATTTTAGAATAGTCTTCTCAGTTTCTCCAAAAAAACCTCCTGAGATTTTGTTCAATGTTGCATTGAATCTATAGATCATTTTGTGAACGATTGACATCTTAGTAATATGGACTCTCCCCATGAATGAACATGTTTTTCCCTCCACTTATGTAATGTCTCTCAGTAAGATGTTGTAATTTTCAGTGTGTAGGCCTGCACATTTTTCATTAAATTTATTCCTCATTATTTTGTTTTATGACACTTTTGTATATGGTATTTTAGATTTTGTATTTTTTAGTTATTTGTTGCTTATATATACAAATGCTGTTGTCAAACCAGTTTACCAATACCAACAAGTTAATTTTAATTTTAATTTCTTACTCACTGGGTCAGAGCTTCCTTGCTTACTCCAGGATAATTTAGGCAATTTGTGTGCAGTGACCATAGGGAATTTAGGCAAGGTAATACTTCTGGTGGTTAAGTTGAGGCATACCTATTTGTCCTCAATTTGTGTCTAGTAACTTCCCTAAGATCTAGGGAGTGCTTTGTTTAAATTTAGTGATATCCTCAACTTTAATGTCTATTCTTCATAGACACTCATGTTGCCAGGGAATGAACAGCAGTTTTACTTCTTCCTTTCCAATCTTCATGTCTTTATTTTTTTGCCTAATGCACTGTTTAGGACATTCAGTATAATATTAAACAGAAGTAGTAAGAACAGTCATCTTACCTTATTCCCCATCTTTGCATGGGTGGGGGAGTGGATTTAGTGTTTCATCAAATTTGATGTTAGCTGTAGATTTTTATTAGATGCATTTTATGAGATTAAGGATGACCTCTTATATTCTTAGTTTGCTGTGAGTTCTGTGAGTGGGTGTTGAGTTTTGTCACATGCTTTTTCCTGCTGTATTATGATCATATTTGTTTTCTCCTTTCTGTTGATGTGAATTATATTGATTAGATTTCAAATATTATTCTTACTGGGATAAATCCCACTTGATTATGATATATTGTCCCTTTTTATATTTATTGCTGAATTCAACTTGCTAATATTGGTCTATAATCTTCTTGGAGTGTCCGGATAGCAGAGTTACAGTGGCTTTTAAGAAAAAAACCTCTTTCTCATTTTCTGAGTTTGTGTCAGAATGGTATTATTTGATTTAAATCTACCATATTACATTTTGCTTTCAATTTGTACCATATGGTTTTTGTTCTTTCTTGCCTTCTTTTGTATTAATGATTTATCTTTTATTATTCCATTTTATTCTCCTTATTGGCTGTTTTAATATACATCTTTGTTTATTTTTTAGTGGTTGTGGCCATCCCACAGAAGTGGGATGGGCTCCCACCCAAAATTTTGCTCAGATACCTAGGCTTAGGACACTCCTCAAACCCAGAGAATTTGAGAGGAAGTTTATTACTCACACGGGGACCCCTGGGAAGAGTTGGGTGGGCACAAGCAGGTCCAGGCTGGCTTGGGCATAGCAGAGAGGGCTTTGTAGGGTGGAACTGAGAAAAAAGTCTATATATGGGCAGTTTAAATTTTCTGCTGGTGCCAAAGGAGGAGGCAGTCATACTCAGGCTTTCTTATCAGCCTTTCCAGATGTAGAGTAAAAAGGTGAGGCTTAAAAAGAAGTCAGTAATCAAAAATTGTGTCCGACTATTGCAATAGTTATTGTAGAGATTATCATATGTATTCCTAATTTATGTATTATCCTTCTTGCTAGATACAATCTACCTAATTAATATTTTGTTAGGAATTGTACATTTGTGTTCATGGGGGATATTCAGCTATAATTTTCTTCTCTTGCAATGTCTTTGTCTGAGTTTGGTATGAGCATTGGGCTGACCTCATAAGTATATCGGAACACTGAAAGAATTTGTGTAAGATTGGTACTATTTCTTTCTTAGATATTTGGCAGAATTCACCATTTTGGCCTGGAGTTTTTATTATAGGTTCAATTTCTTTAGTAGATTTGACTATGCAGATTTTTTTTTCTCGTGTCAGTTTGGAAAGTATTCTTCAGTTAAATAAGTTGTCAAAAATTGTTGGCATGAGTTATTTTCACAATATCCTCATATCCTTTCAATTTCTGAATCTCCAGTGATACTAGCTTTCTTATGTCTGATATTAGTAATTTGTGTTTTATCCTTTTTCTGTTTGGTCACTCTTGCTAGGGCTTTAGCAGTTTGGGTTTTTATGATCCTCTGATGTGTTTTTTCTGTTTCATTAATTGCTGCTGTATCTTGTTTTCTTTTTTTTTCTGTTTTGGGTTTAACTTAACTTTTTCTATCTTTCTGAGAATAGATACTTTTTTAACATATTCATTAATTTTTAGCTTTCTTTTCTAGTGTACACAGATTTTTATGTAGTTTTTCATCATCATCTTTGTACAAAATATTTTCTCATATGATAACTTTTTCTTTGATCCATGGCTATGTAGAGATGTGTTTCTTAATTTCCAATTATATAAGAACATATAAATGATTTTTTATTTTTAGTTAACTCTTTTTGTCATTGAGATTATATTCTGAATGATCTTAGTATACTTAAATTTATTTAGAACTGGTTTATGATATGATATATTTTTATTTTGATCAGTGTGCAATTGAAAGAAATGTGTATTCTGCCATTGCTTCTTGTGATATTCTGTGTATGTTACTTTGGTCCATTTGGTCAGCTGTTATGTTGAAATCTTCATTTTTGCTGAATTTTTGTCTGCTTGTTTAATCAGCGTTTGAGAACAGCATGTTAATACCTCCTTTTTTCTCCTTAGCCGTGTGGTAGTAAGTTATTGACCTACTGCCCCATCACTCTCATCGTTTCCTATGAAAAGAACATTCTCCTACATAACCAGTAAAGCTGTGAAAATCAGGAAATTAATATGAATGTGTTATAGACACTATTCCAGTTTTTCCAATTGTCCCAGTAAGATTTTTTATAACAAAAAGGAGCCATTCAAAATCACATGTTGCTTTAGTTGTCATGACTCTTTAATTTCCTTTAATCTGGAACAGTTCTTCAGTCTTTCCTTCACTTTCATTACCTTGACACATTTAAAAAAATATATTTATTTATTTATTTTTTTATGGCTGTGTTGGGTCTTCGTTTCTGTGCGAGGGCTTTCTCTAGTTGTGGCAAGTGGGGGCCACTCTTCATCACGGTGCACGGGCCTCTCACTATCGCGGCCTCTCTTGTTGCAGAGCACAGGCTGCAGACCCGCAGGCTCAGTAATTGTGTCTCACCGGCCCAGTTGCTCTGCGGCATGTGGGATCTTCCCAGATCAGGGCTCGAACCGGTGTCCCCTGCATTGGCAGGCAGATTCTCAACCACTATGCCACAAGGGAAGCCCTACCTTGACACTTTTGAAGGTTACAGGTCAGTTGCTTTGTAGAGTGTTTTTCAGTTTGGGTTTCTCTGATGTTTCTTCATGATTAAGTTCAGGTGAGATATTTTTGGTAGGGGTATCACAGAATTGACATTGAATTCTTCTTATAACATCTTAGCAGCTGTCGTACACTTCTATTTGTCCCACTGCTAACAGTGATCACTTTAATTACTTAATAAGGTTCTGGGCTAGGTTCCTCAACTGGAAAGTTACTGTTTTCCACTTTGTAACTAAGTGTTTTATGGGGAGGAACTTTGAAATTATGTAAGTATCTCAGTCCTCAGCAGACTTTTAGTTTATTTATATCTGTACAGAATCATGCTTTCATTCAGTGGGTTATGATTTATTACTATCTTTTCTTCACTCTTTATTTTAAAAATACATAGACTTAACAAGAGATTACCAAAATAGTCCAGAGAGTTCCAGGTATCTATCGCTCAGCTTTCCCATTGGTAATGTCTTATATAACTGTAGTACATTTTCAAAATGACATTAGGAAATTGACATGGGCACAATATAATTAACTAAACTACAGAACTTAACCAGATTTCACCAAGTTTTGCATGAACTCAGGTTTTTTTGAATGCATATATGTATAATTCTGTGAAATTTAATCACATTGTGATTTCACATAACCACTACTATAATCAAGATACAGAAATATTCTGTCACCACAAAGAAATTCCCTTATGCCTGCCCCTCTGTAGTCACACTCCTCTCCCCTGCGCTCTGCATTCTTTAAACCCTGGAAACTAGTGACCTGTTTTCCTACTATATGGTTTTGTCATTTTGTGAATGTTTTGTAAATTGAATCATATAACATGTAACCTTTGAGATTAGCTCTTTTTACTTAACATGATGACCTGGAGATCCATCCAAGTTGTTGTGTATATCAATAGTTTTTTTTTTTAATTGCTAAGTAGCATTCCATTGTATGGATACATACCAGTTTATTTAACCATTTCCCTGTTGAAGGACATTTGGGTTGTTTCCTACTTTTGACTGTTATTAATAAAGCTGCTGTGAATATTCATATACTTGTTTTTTACACAAATGAAGTTTCTTTTTCTCTCAGACAGTGATTCTCAATCAGGGGTGAGTTTGGCTCCCCGGAGACAGTAGCAACATCTGAAGTAATTTTTGATTGTCACAACTGGGAAGGAATTTTGCTGTTGCCATCAGGGATGCTGCTGAATACCCTGGAATACACAAGAGTAGTCAGTCCCCCACGACAAAGAAGTATTTGGTTCAATTTTAGTAATGCCAAGGTTGAGAAACTGCTCTAGGATAAATGCCCAAGAGTGTGATTGTTGGGTTGTATAGTAAGTATATGTTTATTTTTTAAGAATCTGCCAAACTGTTTTCCAGGGTGGTTGTACTATTTTGCATTTCTACTGGCAATATATGAGGGATCCAGTTTCTTCACATCCTTGTCAGCTTTTCTTATTGTCAGTATTTTTTATTTTAGCCATCCTAATAAGTATATAGGGATATCTCATTGTTGTTCTAATCTGCAATTCTCTAAATGACTAATGAGGATGAACATTTTTTCTTGTGTTTGTCTTCTATATATTATCTTTGGTGAAGTGTGTGTTTAAGTTTTGCTATTTTCTAACTGCACTTTTTTTTTACTGTTGAATTTAGAGAGTTTTAATCTATTCTGTATAAAAGTTTTTTGTTGGATATGAGCTCTTATACAAAGTTATGTTTTCTTATATTCAGTGTTACTATTATAATTTGTTTTCATGCTCAAAATGGCACTGATTTACTGACCAGTGGCAGCTCCTTCAAGCTGGTTTCTGTATCCTTTTGACATGTTCTTGTCATCTTTTGTGCATGTCTTTGCCTTCTGGCACAACAAGATACTTCAGGCTCATAGCTTTTTCCTCCCCAGCTCTGAAATTGGCCATTTTTCCAAGGAACCTGCTTTCTTTTAGAGGAAAGTGATATTTATTTTATTATTTTTTTTGTGGATGTCAATAGATAACATCTATTTATTTTTTTTTTATTTTTGCTTTATAACAAATTTAATCAGTTATACATATACATATGTTCCCATATCCCCTCCCTTTTGCGTCTCCCTCCCACCTCCCTATCCCACCCCTCCAGGCGGTCACAAAGCACCTAGCTGATCTCCCTGTGCTATGCGGCTGCTTCCCACTAGCTATCTACCTTACGTTTGGTAGTGTATATATGTCCATGCTGCTCTTTCACTTTGTCACAGCTTACCCTTCCCCCTCCCCATATCCTCAAGTCCATTCTCTAGTAGGTCTGTGTCTTTATTCCTGTCTTACCCCTATGTTCTTCATGACATTTTTTTTTCTTAAATTCCATATATATGTGTCAGCATACAGTATTTGTCTTTCTCTTTCTGACTTACTTCACTCTGTATGACAGACTCTAGGTCCATCCACCTCATTACAAATAGCTCAATTTCATTTCCTTTTATGCCTGAGTAATATTCCATTGTATATATGTGCCACATCTTCTTTACCCATTCATCCGATGCTGGACACCTAGGTTGTTTCCATCTCCGGGCTATTGTAAATAGGGCTGCTATGAACATTTTGGTACATGTCTCTTTTTGAATTATGGTTTTCTCAGGGTATATGCCCAGTAGTGGGATTGCTGGGTCATATGGTAGTTCTATTTGTAGTTTTTTAAGGAACCTCCATACCGTTCTTCATAGTGGCTGTACCAATTCACATTCCCACCAGCGGTGCAAGAGTGTTCCCTTTTTTCCACACCCTCTCCAGCACTTATTGTTTCTAGATTTTTTGATGATGGCCATTCTGACTGGTGTGAGATGATATCTCATTGTACTTTTGATTTGCATTTCTCTAATGATTAATGATGTTGAGCATCCTTTCATGTGTTTGTTGGCAGTCTGTATATCTTCTGTGGAGAAATGTCTATTTAGGTCTTCTGCCCATTTTTGGATTGCGTTGTTTGTTTTTTTTGTTATTGAGCTGCATGAGCTGCTTATAAATTTTGGAGATTAATCCTTTGTCAGTTGCTTCATTTGCAAATATTTTCTCCCATTCTGAGGGTTGTCTTTTGGTCTTGTTTATGGTTTCCTTTGCTGTGCAAAAGCTTTTAAGTGTCATTAGGTCCCATGTGTTTATTTTTGTCTTTATTTCCATTTCTCTAGAAGGTGGGTCAAAAAGGATCTTGCTGTGATTTATGTCATAGAGTGTTCTGCCTATGTTTTCCTCTAAGAGTTTGATAGTGTCTGGCCTTACATTTAGGTCTTTAATCCATTTTGAGCTTATTTTTGTGTAAGGTGTTAGGGAGTGATCTAATCTCATACTTTTACATGTCCCTGTCCAGTTTTCCCAGCACCACTTATTGAAGAGACTGTCCTTTCTCCACTGTACATTCCTGCCTCCTTTATCAAAGATAAGGTGACCATATGTCCGTGGGTTTATCTCTGGGCTTTCTATCCTGTTCCATTGATCTATCTTTCTGTTTTTGTGCCAGTACCATACTGTCTTGATTACTGTAGCTTTGTAGTATAGTCTGAAGTCAGGGAGCCTGACTCCTCCAGCTCCATTTTTCGTTCTCAAGATTGCTTTGGCTATTCGGGGTCTTTTGTGTTTCCATACAAATTGTGAAATTTTTTGTTCTAGTTCTGTGAAAAATGCCAGTGGTAGTTTGATAGGGATTGCATTGAATCTGTAGATTGCTTTGGGTAGTAGAGTCATTTTCACAATGTTGATTCTTCCAATCCAAGAACATGGTACATCTCTCCATCTATTTGTATCATCTTTAATTTCTTTCATCAGTGTCTTATAATTTTCTGCATACAGGTCTTTTGTCTCCTTAGGTAGGTTTATTCCTAGATATTTTATTCTTTTTGTTGCAGTGGTAAATGGGAGTGTTTCCTTGATTTCACTTTCAGATTTTTCAACATTAGTATATAGGAATGCCAGCGATTTCTGTGCATTAATTTTGTATCCTGCAACTTTACCAAATTCATTGATTAGCTCTAGTAGTTTTCTGGTAGCATCTTTAGGATTCTCTATGTATAGTATCATGTCATCTGCAAACAGTGACAGCTTTACTTCTTCTTTTCCGATTTGGATTCCTTTTATTTCCTTTTCTTCTCTGATTGCTGTGGCTAAAACTTCCAAAACTATGTTGAGTAAGAGTGGTGAGAGTGGGCAACCTTGTCTTGTTCCTGATCTTAGTGGAAATGGTTTCAGTTTTTCACCATTGAGGACGATGCTGGCTGTGGGTTTGTCATATATGGCCTTGATTATGTTGAGGAAAGTTCCCTCTATGCCTACTTTCTGCAGGGTTTTTATCATAAATGGGTGTTGAGTTTTGTCGAAAGCTTTCTCTGCATCTATTGAGATAATCATATGGTTTTTCTCCTTCAATTTGTTAATATGGTGTATCACGTTGATTGATTTGCGTATATTGAAGAATCCTTGCATTCCTGGAATAAACCCCACTTGATCACGGTGTATGATCCTTTTAATGTGCTGTTGGATTCTGTTTGCTAGTATTTTGTTGAGGATTTTTGCATCTATGTTCATCAGTGATATTGGCCTGTAGTTTTCTTTCTTTGTGACATCCTTGCCTGGTTTTGGTATCAAGGTGATGGTGGCCTCATAGAATGAGTTTGGGCGTGTTCCTCCCTCTGCTATATTTTGGAAGAGTTTGAGAAGGATAGGTGTTAGCTCTTCTCTAAATGTTTGATAGAATTCGCCTGTGAAGCCATCTGGTCCTGGGCTTTTGTTTGTTGGAAGATTTTTAATCACAGTTTTAATTTCAGTGCTTGTGATTGGTCTGTTCATATTTTCTATTTCTTCCTGATTCAGTCTTGGCAGGTTGTGCATTTCTAAGAGTTTGTCCGTTTCTTCCAGGTTGTCCATTTTATTGGAATAGAGTTGCTTGTAGTAATCTCTCATGATCTTTTGTATTTCTGCAGTGTCAGTTGTTACTTCTCCTTTTTCATTTCTAATTCTATTGATTTGAGTCTTCTCCCCTTTTTTTTTGATGAGTCTGGCTAATGGTTTATCAATTTTGTTTATCTTCTCAAAGAACCAGCTTTTAGTTTTATTGATCTTTGCTATCGTTTCCTTCATTTCTTTTTCATTTATTTCTGATCTGATCTTTATGATTTCTTTCCTTCTGCTAACTTTGGGGTTTTTTTGTTCTTCTCTAATTGCTTTAGGTGCAGTGTCAGTTTGTTTACTCGAGATGTTTTCTGTTTCTTAGGGTAGGATTGTATTGCTATAAACTTCCCCCTTAGAACTGCTTTTGCTGCGTCCCATAGGTTTTGGGTTGTCGTGTCTCCATTGTCATTTGTTTCTAGGTATTTTCTTATTTCCTCTTTGATGTCTTCAGTGATCACTTCGTTATTGAGTAATGTATTGTTTAGCCTCCATGTGTTTGTATTTTTTACAGATCTTTTCCTGTAATTGATGTCTAGTCTCATAGCATTGTGGTCGGAAAAGATACTTGATATAATTTCAATTTTCTTGAATTTACCAAGGCTTGATTTGTGACCCAAGATATGATCTATCCTGGAGAATGTTCCATGAGCACTTGAGAAAAATGTGTATTCTGTTGTTTTTGGATGGAATGTCCTATAAATATCAATTAAGTCCATCTTGTTTAATGTATCATTTAAAGCTTGTGTTTCCTTATTTATTTTCATTTTGGATGATCTGTCCATTGGTGAAAGTGGGGTGTTGAAGTCCCCTACTATGAGTGTGTTACTGTCGATTTCCCCTTTTATGGCTGTTAGTATTTGCCTTATGTACTGAGGTGCTCCTATGTTGTGTGCATAAATATTTACAATTGTTATATCTTCTTTTTGGATCGATCCCTTGATCGTTATGTAGTGTCCTTCTTTGTCTCTTCTAATAGTCTTTATTTTAAAGTCTATTTTGTCTGATATAAGAATTGCTACTCCAGCTTTCTTTTGATTTTCATTTGCATGGAATATCTTTTTCCATCCCCTTACTTTCAATCTATATGTGTCTCTAGGTCTGAAGTGGGTCTCTTGTAGACAGCATATATATGGGTCTTGTTTTTGTATCCATTCAGCCAATCTGTGTCTTGTGGTGGGAGCATTTAGTCCATTTACATTTAAGGTAATTATCGATATGTATGTTCCTATTCCCATTTTCTTAATTGTTTTGGGTTCGTTATTGTAGGTATTTTCCTTCTGTTGTGTTTCTTGCCTAGAGAAGTTCCTTTAGCATTTGTTGTAAAGCTGGTTTGGTGGTGCTGAACTCTCTCAGCTTTTGCTTGTCTGTAAACGTTTTAATTTCTCCATCAAATCTGAATGAGATCCTTGCTGGGTAGAGTAATCTTGGTTGCAGGTTTTTCTCCTTCATCACTTTAATTATGTCCTGCCACTCCCTTCTGGCTTGTAGAGTTTCTGCTGAGAGATCAGCTGTTATCCTGATGGGGATTCCCTTGTGTGTTATTTGTTGTTTTTCCCTTGCTGCTTTTAATATGATTTCTTTATGTTTAATTTTTGACAGTTTGATTAATATGTGTCTTGGCGTATTTATCCTTGGATTTATTCTGTATGGGACTCTCTGTGCCTCCTGGACTTGATTTACTATTTCCTTTCCCATATTAGGGAAGTTTTCAACTATAATCTCTTCAAATATTTTCTCAGTCCCTTTCTTTTTCTCTTCTTCTTCTGGAACCCCTATAATTCGAATGTTGGTGCGTTTAATGTTGTCCCAGAGGTCTCTGAGACTGTCCTCTGTTCTTTTCATTCTTTTTTCTTTATTTTGCTCTGCAGCAGTTATTTCCACTATTTTATCTTCCACCTCCCTTATCCGTTCTTCTGCCTCAGTTATTCTGCTATTGATCCCATCTAGAGTATTTTTCATTTCATTCATTGTGTTTTCAATTGATGTTTGATTCATCTTTAGTTCTTCTAGGTCCTTGTTAACTGTTTCTTGCATTTTGTCTATTCTATTTCCAAGATTTTGGATCTTGGAAATAGAATCTTGGATCATCTTTACCATCATTATTCTGAATTCTTTTTCAGGTAGACTGCCTATTACCTCTTCATTTGTTAGGTCTGGTAGGTTTTTATCTTGCTCCTTCACCTGCTGTGTGTTTTTCTGTCTTCTCATTTTGCTTATCTTACTGTTTTTGGGGTCTCCTTTTCGCAGGCTGCAGGTTCGTAGTTCCCGTTGTTTTTGGTGTCTGTCCCCAGTGGGTAACGTCGTTTCAGTAGGTTGTGTAGGCTTCCTGGTGGGGGGGGACTAGTGCCTGTGTTCTGGTGGTTGAGGCTCGATCTTGTCTTTCTGGTGGACAGGTCTACGTCTGGTGGTGTGTTTTGGGGTTCCTGTGGCCTTATTATGTTTTTAGGCAGCTTCTCTGCTAATGGTTGGGGTTGTGTTCCTGTCTTGCTAGTTGCTTGGCATAGGGTGACCAGCACTGTAGCTTGCTGGTCGTTGACTGAAGCTGGGTGTTGGTGTTGAGATGGAGATCTCTGGGAGATTTTCGCCACTTAATATTATGTGGAGCTGGGAGGTCTCTTGTGATCCCGTGTCCTGAAGTTGGCTCTCCCACTTCAGAGGCACAGCACTGACTCCTGGCTGCAGCGCCAAGAGCCTTTCATCTACCCGGCTCAGAATAAAACGGAGAAAAAGTAGAAAGAAAGAATTAGTCGAAGAAAGAAAGAGAGAGAGAAAGGAAGAAGGAAAGAAAGAAAGGAAGGAGGAAAGAAAGGAGGGAGGGAGGAAGGATGGAAAGAAAGAAAGAAGGGAGGGAGGGAGGAAGGAAAAAAGTGAAAGGATGAAGGGAGGGAGGAAGGAAAGAAAGGAGGGAGGGAAGAAGGAAAGAAAAAGGAAGAAAGAAAAAAGGAAAGAAGGAAAGAAAGACAGGAGGGAGGGAGGGAGGAAGGAAAGAAAGAGAAAGAAAGAAAGGAGGGGCTGAGGGAGGGAGGGAGGAAGGGAAGGTAGGAGAAAAAGAAAGAAGATAAAGTAAAATAGAATAAAGTATAAAATATAGTAGCGTTATTAAAATAAAAAAGTAAGTATTGAAAAAAAACCAGATAGACAGAACCCTGGGACCTATGGTGGAAGCAAAGCTATACAGAGAAAATCTCACACAGAAGCATACACATACACATTCACAAAAAGAGAACGGGGAAAAAAATCGAAAATCTTGCTCTCAAAGTCCACCTCTTCAATTTGGGATAATTCGTTGTAAAAAGAGGAAAAAGGGGAAAAAGTCTGAAATCTTGTCCTCAAAGTCCACCTCCTCAATTTGGGATAATTCGCTGTGCACTCCACAGACGCAGGGCACATCAAGCGGACCGTGGAGCTTTAATCCGCTGCCTCCGAGGCTGCACAGAGAGATTTCCCTGTCTCTTCTCTGCTGTCACAGCTCCCGGGTCTCAGCCTTGGACCTGGCCCCACCTCTGCGCGTAGGTCGCCGGAGGGCGTCCGTTATTCGCTCAGCCGCTGATTCGGGGGCTCTGGCTCACTCAGGCCGAGGGGAGGGAGGGGCACGCAGTGCGGGGCGGGCCTGCGGCGGCAGAGGCCGGCGTGGCGTTGCACCAGCCCCAGGCGCTCCGTGCACTTTCCCCAGGAAGCCGTCCTTGGGTCCCGGGACCCCGGCAGTGGCGGGCTGCACAGGCTCCCCGGAAGGGGGGGTGGACAGTGACCTTCGCTCGCACACAGATCTTGTGCCAGCGGCAGCAGCAGCCCCAGCGTCCCACGCCCGTCTCCGGAGTCCGCGCCCGTCTCTGGAGCTAATTTATGTATGTATGTATGTATGTGTGTATGTATGTATGTATGTGTGTGTTGGGTCTTCGTTTCTGTGCGAGGGCTTTCTCTAGTTGCAGCAACCAGGGGCCACTCCTCATCTCGGTGCGTGGGCCTCTCACTATCGCGGCCTCTTTTTGCGGAGCACAGGCTCCAGACACACAGGCTCAGTAATTGTGGCTCACGGGGCTAGTTGCTCCGCGGCATGTGGGATCTTCCCAGACCAGGGCTCGAGCCCATGTCCCCTGCATTGGCAGGCAGATTCTCAACCACTGCGCCACCAGGGAAGCCCTGGAGCTTCTTTAAGCAGCGCTCTTAATGCCCTCTCCTCGCGCACCAGGAAACAAAGGGGAAGAAAAAGTCTCTTGCGTCTTCGGCAGCTCCAGACTTTTTCCCCGGACTCCCTCCGGGCTAGCCGTGGTGCACTAACCCCTTCAGGCTCTCTTCCTGCCGCCAGCCCCAGTCCTCTCCCTGCGCTCCGACTGAAACCCGATACCCGAGCCTCAACTCCCAGCCCCGCCCGACCTGGCTGGTGTGTGCCTGAGGGCACCGATCCTCTGTGCCGGAATCTCTCCGCCTGTGCTCTCCTCCGCTACTCCGAAGCTTTCCCCCTCAGCCACCTGCAGTCTCCGCCCGCGAAGGGGCTTCTAGTGTGTGGAAACCTTTCCTCCTTCACGGCTCCCTCCCACTGGTGCAGGTCCCGTCCCTATCCTTTTGTCTCTGTTTATTCTTTTCTCTTCTGCCCTACCCAGGTATGTGGGGGAGTTTCTTGCCTTTTGGGAGGTCTGAGTTCTTCTGTCAGCGTTCAGTAGGTGTTCTGTAGGAGTTGTTCCACGTGTAGATGAATTTCTTTTCTTTTCTTTTCTTTTTTTTTTCTTTTTGTGGTACGAGGGCCTCTCACTGTTGTGGCCTCTCCCGTTGAGGAGCACAGGCTCCGGATGCGCAGGCTCAGCGGCCATGCCTCACGGGCCCAGCCGCTCCGCGGCATGTGGGATCTTCCCGGACGGGGGCACAAACCCGCGTCCCCTGCATCGGCAGGTGGACTCTCAACCACTGTGCCACCAGGGAAGCCCCTAGATGAATTTCTGATGTATCTGTGGGGAGGAAGGTGATCTCCGCCTCTTACTCTTCCGCCATCTTCCTCCGTCCCCCCGTTAGTGGAATTTTTTAAAGTTTGGTCTCTTATCTGGCAACTCTTCTAAAAACTAACTGATATAATAAGTTATCTGCAAATTGTTTTGGATTTTCTGTATCCTTAATTATATCAAATATGGAAAGTGACAGTATTATTTCTTCCTTTCTTATCCTTATATTTCTGATTTCTTTTTCCTGCCTTACTGCTAATTCCATTTAATACTTTTACTAACATGTTGAATAAAAAAGGTAAGAGTTAGCATTCTTATTTTGTTCCTAATCTTACAGTGGACATTTTCCACATTTCACTATAAATAGGATGGTGGCTCTAAAGTTTTTTGTAGTTTCCCTTTGCTATGAGTTTTTAATCATACATAATTATTGAATTTTGTCAAATGTTTTATCTGACTATACTGATATCATATACATTTCTCCTTTATTTTATTGATGTGGTGCATGACATTTATTGATATTTGAATGTTAACTCACCTTGCATTTCTGGAGTAAAACAGCTTGGTAGGAATTCACACATTCACTCACTCACACTCTACATTTGATTGTCTAACATTTTGTTTATGATTTTTGCTTCTGTATACATAAGGGAGATGGGCCTATTTTCTTTTCTCATAATTGTCCTTTTAATTAGTAAATAGTATATAGAGGGTAGAGATTTAAAAGACCTCTTAAAAGGTCTTCTTCTTGTGTGATATAATACAATACAGTATTACTCCATTTTAAAAAAATGACCTTTTTATTTTCAAATAATTTCAAATCTGCAGAAAAGATACAAACATAATAGAGTTCCCTTTACCTCTCTCCCAGTTTTTCCTATTGCTAACATCTTATACTACCATAGTATATTTTTCAAAATTAAAAAGCCAACATTTATACATTACTGTTAACTACACTTAAGACTTTTTTTGGATTTCACCAGTTTTCCCATTAATGACCTTTTTCTGTTCTAGGACCCAATCCAGTATATCACACTCCACTTAGTTAGTTGTCATGTCTCCTTAGTCTTCTCTGGTCTATGACAGTTCCTCATTCCTTCCTTGTTTTTCATGATTTTGACAGTCTTGAGGAATATTGGTCTGATATTCTCAATCTGGATTTGGCTGATGTTTTTCTCATGATTAGACTGGAGTTATAGGTTTTGGCAAAGAATACTGCAGAAGCGAAGTAACCTTCTCATCACATCATTAACAGAGAGTATGTAGTGTCTCCGTGACATCACTGGTGATGTGAAACATCATCACTTGCATACATGGTGTTTGCTAGGTTTCTCCACTGTAAAGTTACTTTTTCTCCTATTTTATACTCTCTTTGGAATTCAGTCATTAAGGCCAGCCCAGGACTAGACTTAAGGGGAAGATTAAGCTTCACCTCCACCTCCTTGGGGAGGAGATGGATGCCGGGGGTGAGGTTACCTACATATGGAATTCTTATGTTGGCAAGATTTGCCTTCTCCCTCCCTCCTATTATTTATTTATTTATACACTCATTTATTTACTCCATTATGTTTTAATATGGATTCTTTATAATCTATATACATAATTACAACCTTAAAAACCTCTGGTTCCCCCACTGACATATAAACTTTTTGAGAAAAGGCTTTGTTTCTTTTTTATTTTTGTACACTCTATGCGTTTAGCATAGTCCCCTAATTTATAGTGGACTTCCAGTAATTATTTTTTAATGGATATCTTTTCACTTCAACTGAAAAGTACCCTTTCCTTATATAATAGCATTCTAAATACAAAATAAAAGTAGATTTTAAAATAAGTAAAAGTAAACTCATGCATGATCACACTGTAATAAGTATGTAAAAAAGCAAAGGGTACTGCAGAAATAACTTAACCATTTGAGTTGGCTGTGTCTCCAAAAAATATTGAAGCCACGTTTGGAAAGAAATTACAGTATTTGATAAGCCAAGGATATGACCTGCTGTGTGCTTTCTCTTTTTTGTTCAGATCACCAAAGGAGATTAAGACCCCGTTTTCTCCCTTCTCTGGAAAATTATCATCTGATGCAGTCACTCAGATAACAACAGAAAGTCCAGGAAAAGCCATGTTTTCATCTGAGATTTTTGTTAATGCTGAAGATCGTGGACATGATATTCCAGAGCTCAGTACACGGAGGTTGGGCAAAGTTCCTGTTAAGTTTGCTTCATCATCTTCAGTCCAACAGATTACTGTTCCTCATGGCACAGATGGTAAGAGAATTTTAGGTCATATTACCAACTTTTGTATGTAATTAACTAAGAAATTTCTTGATTGGGTCTTTCTAGTTAGAAAACCTAATTTTAATTTTAAGCATTAGGTTGTACATGATTATATCATCTTTTATTTACATAACTATGAAGAGAATATATTATGTTTTTACTTCAATTTCTAGTGAAGTCAACAACCTATGTGAAACTCATGCTACTTGTGGTTGACGTATTTTCAACTCATAGTACTTGTCATAAGAATGCAAGTAGTTCATGAAAACATAAAAACTATAGAGGTTCAATTTTAGGGAGGTAGATAATTATTTGGCATTTTTTTTTTTACTATTGTTTTGCATGATACAATGAACAGATAGTAAACACAATAACAGTCTATTTCTTGCTCAAGAAATGTTGACCAGGGACCCAGGTTGACTGTGACCCTGCTTTCTTTAAAACATGGAACCTTGGATTCATCATCATAGTCAACTGGAAGCGACGAGAAGCATGGAGGAGCACATGTTGGGAGGCTTTTATGGGCTAGCCCTAGTTGTGGCCCACATCACTTTCCACTGACTAGGAATAGTTTAGTTGTGCTTTCCAGGATGAAGAAGAAATGAGTTTTGGTGAACAGCTAGCAATCTCTACCATAAGGTCTACATTTAGAGTGTTCACATGCTATCATGACAGTGATATTTTTATAGTGCTTATACTATACAACATTCAAAATTATAGCAAGTTATTTTCTTTTTCAGACCAGTAACTGGAAAGTTAAGTTCCCATTCTACCTCCAAATGAGGGTGGGAACTTTAAATTACTAATTTTAAAGTATTCTGTAGTTTGTACAAATCTATTTAAAATATATTTTAAGCTTTCCTACTTAAGCAAAAAGTTTATCTGTCTGTAGGTATAAATGGACTATGTCTAAATGTATGAAGAAAATTGCTTAGTTCCACATTTAAATTGCACTGAATTTAATTTGAATAAATACATTTATATGTTGAAATGGTTATAGTTCTTTTCTTTTTTTTAAATTTTATTTATTTTATTTTTGGCTGTGTTGGGTCTTCATCGCTGCGCACAGCCTTTCTCTAGTTGCGGCGAGCGGGGGCTACTCTTCATTGCGGTGCACGGGCTTCTCATTACGGTGGCTTCTCTTGTGGCAGAGCACGGGCTCTAGGCGCGTGGGCTTCAGTAGTTGTGGTGCATGGGCTCAGTAGTTGTGGCTCGCGGGCTCTAGAGCGCAGGCTCAGTAGTCATGGTACATGAGCTTAGTTGGTCCGCGGCATGTGGGATCTTCCTGGACCAGGGCTGGAACCCGTGTCCCCTGATTTGGCAGGCGGATTCTTAACCACTGCACTATCAGGGAAGCCCGAGATGGTTATATTTCTTATACATTTTTATTGTGAAATAAAATTATGCCCCCCAAATGTAGAGTCTAATAAATATCACAGAGAACACCTTTAATGTGTCAGTTACCTATTGCCACCGTGATACTGTATAAGAACCTCGAAAATCTCAGTGCTTTATAGCAACAGACATTTGCTTTCCTTACTCATGGGCTTATGAGTCAGTTGGAGTTTGGCATCAGGATGCAGAAATGGTTTGGGTCTGTTCCACATGCTTGTACTGAAACCCAGGCTACTCTGGGCTATGTTGTTTTCATGTTGGTAGCAGAGCACAGGAGAGGAAATCCAACTGTGAAAGTGTATTTTATACCTCTTCTGACAGCAAATGGATCAGTCTATATAGAGGCCACAGTTCATGTTTTTATCTTTACATATAGGTACTTGGTAGAAAGGACTCCTTTAAAAGATAAATATTATTTGGTTTACTAATAAAATATTATTTTTAACTCTGTGGATTCAGAAGTAAAATTTTAAAAAATATTTTAAAAGTATACAGAATAGTATGTTTAATTTATGACTATGTGTTGTCCATTGCTCTGAATTAACAAATTAAGAGTAATATGTTATATGTTTATATTTAGTTCCATTTTCAAGTTTTTTGAAGAAATAAATTTTATGGTTGGACTTTTCTTCTTTACCCTTCTCCAGTCCTTTCTTTCCCTCCCAGGAACAACCATTATTTGCTGAATAGTCGCTTCTTCCCCCAGAGTAGGCAGTCCAAAGTAACTTTAAGACTTCTGCATTCAAACATGAAGTTGTTGAGAATTTCAAAAAGCCACTTATCTTGTCTCTGAATTCTCCATCTCCACATGGTAGCCATTCTTGCTCTGGGTCCATTGTAATTCTGCCCAATTGTTGTTGTTCATTTTCTGCAAACTTTGAACTAAATGGTAAATTTAACCATCACTACCAAGCTTTATATACACTGGTGGAGGAAGAAAACTAATATATCAATATTCTAACAATAATGACTACAGCAATGTCCAAGTAGAAGTAGAGGCTACAGCCTATTTTTTCTGTTATTTAAATTCTTCCCTCCTCTATACATTTCTTCATTCTCCTTGAACTCAGCCAGGTTCTCATTGGCTGGGGTTTTACCTGATAGGTTGGTACAAGTATTCCTAAGTAGTCTAAGACTTTGCTAGCCCTGCATAGGTTTAAGGTAATTTTTTGTTAATTTCTATGACCAGGCTTGGTAAAGTGGTCCCCTAGGTGTAAGCCATACTCCTATTGACTTTCTTTTTTTAAGGTAACCTTATTTCTCCCTGATAGTTAAGGTCAATTGTAGTTTTAGTCAACACTATGGCATCCTATTCCCTGTATTGTTTCAGTGACATGAAGAATGTAAAATGGCTAGATGGCTCCTGTCTCCTGGTAGAAGTGCCCCTCCCTTATTTCTAAGATCTTCCATCAAACAAAGCAGAATCACAGAGATAGAAAGCAAAAGATTTTAAAGGCTTCTGCCTTTGTTCCTAAATACATGCATTCTGTCTGTGGGATAGGCAAGTACCATATATGGTTCTGAGCACATGCCATATTCTGTAAGCTAGGATTTCGACCTCAGAAAGTGATGCCTCCCAGCTTGTGCCATAACAGTTATCAGTAAATTGTTCACTCACTTTTTTTTTTGAGTTTACCATAGTTATGGGTGATCAGGCTTGTGATGAGAACAGTGACTCCCTTTAAGCATCAGCCTTTTGTCTCATTTCCTTCACTATGAAGTCAGTTCCTTGGTTGGAAGCAGGGTACTAATAATATGGATTCCATGTCAAATCATCAGAATGATGGAGTGGTCAAGGATGGTAGCACAATTCTAAGTAATGTAAAAGTTGTTATTGTGTCCAGAATGAAGGAGATCTCATTCTTTTCTGGGACTATCAGACTCTGTCTAGAGTATTCTGATTTTTATAAACTAGACATGGGCAACTAGGAGTCCACCTCTTAGTGGTAATTACAGGATGCAAGAGAAGACCATGGTCTATAAGGATAAACTGAAGAAGCTGTTGTGTTTAATCAGGAGAAGTGGTAGCTATCTACAAAATTCTATTTGAATGAGCAGTACAACCCCATAAATACTCAGGAGTAACCTAAACAAGAATTTTATAAGACTCATGTGATGGAAATACTAATCCTTTGTGTAGGCATAGAAAAGGACAGTAGACTAAAAGAAGGGATGGGATATTTCTGAATGGGAAAATTGAATATTGTAAAGATGTCATTTATTCCCAAATGAATTTAAACTCTAACGTAATTCTACTAAAAAATTCTAATGGAATTGTTCTTTTGAACTTGTTTAATTGATCTTAAGTTTTTTCAGGAAGAATAATAAAGAAAATACTGGAAAAGAAGAGTAATGGGGAGGATAAAGTTTAGCAGCAGCCAGTGGAGTGTTTTAATGGGATGCCTGGAAGTTGCAGACATTATTCTCACCCTTGACCTATGGGCCAAGACTTAGTCATATGTCCATACATATCTGCAAGGGAGATTGGGAAATACAGTGTACAGATGAGCAGTATGTACCCAGCTAAATATCAAAATGCTGTTACAGAGAGAGAGTTTCTACCATATCATGAAAGAAAAACAAGTATATAGAAAAAGATTTCAGGGACTTCCCTGGTGGCACAGTGGTTAAGAATCCGCCTGCCAATGCAGGGGACACGGGCTCGAGCCCTGGTCCAGGAAAATCCCACATGCCTCGGACCAACTAAGCCCGTGTGCCACAACTACTGAGCCTGTGCTCTAGAGCCCGCAAGCCACAACTACTGAGCCCATGCTCCACAACTACTGAAGCCTACGTGCCTAGAGCCTGTGCTCCACAACAAGAGAATCCACTGCAATGATAAGAGTGAGAAGCTCGTGCACCACAACGAAGAGTAGGCCCCCTCTCCACAACTAGAGAAAGTCCACGTCCAGCAATGAAGACCCAATGAAGCAAAAAAAAAAAAAAGAAGAAAAAGATTTCATCTTCTATAATAATCAAATTGCTACCATGTCACAGACATTTTAGAAAGAATTTTAGCAGTTAGTATTTAAAAAAAAGAAACTTTATAAATGACATAATTTTTCACTCAAATCAGAAAATTTATGTGAGATGGGGCAGCAGGGGAGAATGGGTATGCTATAAACAGGAAGTCTTTATTTACAGAATTCTTTATTATTGAAAATTTAATTCAGCCTAAATTTTTAACATTATGAGAAGGGTTAAATGCACTTTATCTGTAGTATAATGATAAAAAATGTGAAGATAGGAAATAAAATGAATCTTTTATTAATGTAAAGTAGAAAAACTGAATTCCAAATTATACATACTATACACAACTATGTAAACAAATAAGAAATACAGAGGAAAGACCTGTAGAAATACATTAAAATATTAATAATAGTTATCTTTGAGTGGTAAGACTTTGTCTTTTTTATTTCTGTGTATTTTTTTAATATTGAGAATTTATACTTTTATAATGGAAAATTTATTTTGAAAATCTGCCACATAGAAGAGAATTAGATTTACTTTCTATGACTCTGGAGGGAGAACCTCCAAAGATCAGTAGTAGGGGTTAACAACGACCAGGTTTGGGTTCAATATAAGATAAAGTGTTTCTTAGTTAGAGCCATCTAAATATGGAATAGATTGCTAACAAGTCATCTTCTCAATGGATCCTACCCTTACCACTCTATTTAAACTGCATCCTGTTGCAATTTCCCAAATACTTCTAATCTTCCTCAGCATTTTCTAATTCTTTTGGGGGGGGTGGCTGTTTTGGGTCTTTGTTGCTGCACACGGGATTTCTCTAGCTGTGGCGAGTGGGGGCTACTCTTTGTTGCGGTGCACGGGCTTCTTATTGTGGTGGCTTCTCCTGTTGCGGAGCATGGGCTCTAGGCGCGCAGGTTTCAGTAGTTGCAGCACGAGGGCTCAGTACTCACAGCACGAGGGCCCTAGAGCACGTGGGCTTCAGTAGTTGTGGCATATGGGCTCAGTAGTTGTGGCGCTCGGGCTCTAGGACGGGCGGGCTTCAGTAGTTGTGGCACATGGGCTTGGTAGTTGTGGCACGCACGCTCAATAGTTGTGGCGCATGGGCTTAGTTGCTCCACAGCATGTGAGATCTTCCCAGACCAGGTATCGAACCCGTGTCCCCTGCATTGGCAGGCAGATTCTTAACCCACTGCACCACCAGGGAAGTCCCAGTATTTTCTAATTTCTTTTTTTTTTAAAGAAGATATTGGAGGTAGGAGTTTATTAATTTATTTACTTTTGCTGTGTTGGGTCTTCGTTTCTGTGCGAGGGCTTTCTCTAGTTGTGGCAAGCGGGGGCCACTCTTCATTGCAGTGCGTGGGCCTCTCACTGTCGTGGCCTCTCTTGTTGTGGAGCACAGGCTCCAGACGTGCAGGCTCAGTAGTTGTGGCTCACGGGCCTAGTTGCTCCGCAGCATGTGGGATCCTCCCAGACCAGGGCTCGAACCCGTGTCCCCTGCATTGGCAGGCAGATTCTCAACCACTGCACCGCCAGGGAAGCCCCGTATTTTCTAATTTTTTATGTCACTAATAATCTATAAAAATACTAGATGATTTACTTACTTAGTATGCTAATTGTTTACTATATATCTCCCTCTTCTAGAATGCTAGTTTACTGATATATTCCAAGAATCTTGACCACTGCTTGGCACATTAAAGGTACTTAATATATGTTCAGTTAATTAATAAATGTTTTCTTATTAATTATTCTGATCTTTATCTCCTTAGGCCAACCTTTACTGTTGCCATATAAGCCTTCTGGTAGTACGAAGATGTACTATGTTCCCCAATTAAGACAAATTCCTTCATCTCTGGATTCCAAGTCAGACACCACCATTGAGAGCTCACACTCAGGTATTATGCAGAAATTATTCAAAATTTTATTTTTTGAAATTTCATTTGTGGATTGGCTGTTTAATTCTGGATGACATATGAAAGCTCAGGGCTATTTAATCTTTAAGTGAAACATGGAGCTTTTCATGACTCAGTTTCTGGTTCTGATAGGTGAGTTATTTGGTCAGATGTATTGTGTGCACTCAAACATTTGATAAATATTTGAAGAAAATTGTATGAACAGTTACTTGTTTGGGTTAGTGGGCTCCATCTAGGACAAAGGTTTCCAAGTTTTCTCTGTTCACAGTCACCTTAGTGTTTGGGTGATTTCTTTTCTCATCATCATGGGGATATAAATCATCAGCAGCATATAAATACATGAAGTACTTTTTCAGATACTAAGCTATTATGTTATTAGAACATAAAAATATTTACCGTTTTGATCTTACAACTTAATAAACAAAATATTTTTGGTTTTGTGTTTGAAAGAAAACATTTTACTTTGTTCATAAATATGCATAATTACTTGCTAATGAGATATGTTTGGCTATTAGGGCACAGTTTCTCAAACCTTGAGATGAAATTGGACACAACCACCCTCATTTATTGCTTTTGTTATAGAAACTGTCAAAAATCCAACTCTGCAGAGATACAGACAGCAGCATTGAAAGGAATGTAGCAGTATCTAATGTTGGAACTTTAAACTATCTTTAGCTATTAGTTTTTGTCCTGTACACCAGATATTAAATATCACTGTTTCCCTAGAATTTTAAAATATCCCACAGCATCCCCGTGAGATCACCACAATAGAACTGCAGATTTAGAAAATGAATAGCATCCCATAGAGGAACTGAATAAATATTTTCTGTGGAAAATTATGAGATAAGGATACTGAGTTGGTATGGTGTGGGGTTTTGATTGTTGGGATAACATATTGATTGGTCCACAGGCGTTGACTCGGTTCAGTTTAGATATAAATTGTTCATGATTTGTCATAAGATATCTTTATAGGTGTAGAAATTAAAAAGAAAGAAGTTGTCCCCGGTCTTAACGCAGATTTTCTGTTAATTTTAAGAGGACCCAACTAGTATCTAATAGTAACTGAGTTAAAGGCCCTGGTATAATTGCTCCTGATTTCCCACTGTGATGCCACTGAAAAAAAGAACCACAAAATGCTCATATGTTAGGATTGCTTATTAAGCCTGTAACCAGGAACTGGAAGAAATTTTCACTACCTGCATGGCTATGATTTTAAAAACACACTTAATGGCTACACAAGCTTACTTAATTGATTGTAGGTAGGAAAATCTTTTATCTCAGTCTCACTTTCAGCCGCCTAGTTCAGAAGACAGCATGTACTAATAGAAGTCTAATCAGGTGTTCCAATATTTTTTGAGGCCTCCTGTGTACTTCTATTCATTTACATCCTAACTCTTCCCTTTGGAGACATTAACTTTGAGAAAACTTAGACAGTAGTAGGAAGAGAAAATGACTCAGGGATGGTACATTGTATCCTGAGAAATACTGTCCCTATAAATAAAGTACTGAATGCATCAATTAGACAAGAAGAGATCTGTTAGCTATATACACTTGAGGTTGTCATTTTTCATGTTCTGCATCTATTCTGAGAGTGAGGGAGTTGACAGTAGAAGATAATAGTTTCTTAGACCAGTAGAGCCGTTCTAGATGAAAGCCTAGGAATTGTTCTGATAGATATTGTCTGTTAGTATGTTGTGATTCTATAGATATTAGAAAGATCCAACTAGAGTTTGGGGCCAAGGGCAAGTCATAAACCATTGCAAATATTTGGACCAAATAATTTCTCTTCAGTTGAGAATGAGTAAACAATTGAACTCATAAAATTCTTTTAAAAACAAAAACAAAGGGACTTCCCTGGTGGTACAGTGGTTAAGAATCCGCCTGCCAATACAGAGGACATGGGTTCCAGCCCTGGTCCGGGAAGTTCCCACATGCCACAGAGCAACTAAGTCCGCGTGCCACAATTACTGAGCCTGTGCTTTAGAGCCTGTGAGCCACAACTACTGAGCCATGTGCCACAACTACTGAAGCCTGCACGCCTAGAGCCCGTGCTTCGCAACAAGAGAAGCCACTGCAATGAGAAGCCCGCGCACTGCAACAAAGAGTAGCCCCCACTTGCCACAACTAGAGAAAGCCCATGCACAGCACCGAAGACCCTACACAGCCAAAAATAAAAATAAATAAATTAAAAACAAAACAAAAATGCAAGGCAAAGGTAATCTTGCAAAGAAAGAGATAGATGTTAGAGATTTACTCATTAGGACAAGTAACACTCTTTTTTTTTTTTTTTTTTTTTGCGGTATGCGGGCCTCTCACTGTTGTGGCCTCTCTCGTTGTGGAGCACAGGCTCCGGACGCACAGGCTCAGTGGCCATGGCTCACGGGCCTAGCCGCTCCGTGGCATGTGGGGTCTTCCCAGACCGGGGCACGAACCCGTGTCTCCTGCATCAGCAGGCGGACTCTCAACCACTGTGCCACCAGGGAAGCCCCAAGTAACACTCTTAAGTAGTAACAGGATTTCATTTATATCTGACGGTAAGTTCTGTGAAGTTAGGTACTATGTCTTTTTTTTTAAGCCATTTTATACCTCATACCAATATGTAATTTAGATGTTATTTTTATATTCATTTAAAGACATTTAAATACTTTATGTACTAATACTTACTGTCAACAGGAGCAAAAAGCCATGGGGAGAGAACTGGCTGGGATTTTAAAAACAAAGTGAGGAGTTAATAGCAGAAAAAAATGGTAGAGTAAAGACCTCCAAAATTTTGCCCTGTAATAAAAGCAACAGAATTTTGGCAAAACTTTATGGAAAACTTTTCCAAAACTCTGGAAATTAGCTAAAGGCTTGTAGCTTTTGTGGTAAGCATTTATTCAAGAAAAATGGCTGAACCTTGATAAGAATAGTAGGCTTGTGGCATTTTAACTTGCCCTATTCTCATTGCCACACTCAGCTCAGTGATAACCTTGAAAAATATCAGCCTTCATTCCCAGGACTGGAGGGAGCAGAACAGAGCTGGACCTCTTTCAAAATTTCATTCCCAAAGAATTGTCAGTATTTGACCTGTCTGATGGCTCTCTGGAAGACTCCACTTAAAAGGCTTATCTTTATTTGACCTTACTCAGAGCTATCCAGTGTGTATGAGCCTCTGTGTCTATGTGTGAGGTGTTTGTCAAAAAACACTTACAGGCAAGTGTTTTATTTTAGTTTCTTAAATATTTATTTATTTTATTTATTTATTTTGGCTGCGCCGGGTCTTAGTTGCACCACTCAGGATCTTCATTGCGGCATGTGGACTCCTTAGTTGCAGGACCTAGTTCCCTGACCAGGGATTGATCCCGGGCCCCCTGCATTGGGAGCTCGGAGTCTTACCCCCTGGACCACCAGGGAAGTCCCCAGGCAAGTGTTTTAATGTCACAATGCATGAGGCAGTGGATAACACTTGAGACAAACGATAGACTAACCAAAAGCTTTAACGGAAAAACTGAGGATGAGATGTCCATAGATATTTTGAAAAGCATTAACATATTCCTAGGACTCTAGAAGACCACAGATGTGCACAGGCCTGAGTGCATGCTGAGGAAAGACCTGAGAGGGACCTACCCTTTACTTTGGCTGCCCTTGAGGCTCTGGGCAAGAAGAAAAAGAAGGCTAAGGCAGAATTGATAACTCCCTGCCCTCAGCGTTGACGGCTATGTGCATGTAGTCCCTCGGCAAAGACTGGGAGATTTGTTGTTTCTAGATGTTTAAGGATATCTCCATCTAGGTGTTAGCTGACCACTAAGCTAGTTGAGTGGCAGCTTCCGTAGACTTTATATAATTTGTTCAGAAAAGTTACTTTAAAAAAACAGCATAAAGCAACAGCAGGAAACCCTAGGGAGGTAGTAGACTCTGATTTCCAGGGTTGTCACATTATTTTTTTTAAGATGTCCAGTTTTCAACAAAAAGTTACAAGATATGGAAATTCAAAATAAAAAATATATATATATGGTCCATACAAAAGATAAATAGCAGTTTAGAAACTGTCTGTGAGGAATCTCAGACATTGGACTTACTAAATGAAGACTTTAAAATAGCTATTTAAAATATGTTCAAAGAACTAAATGACACGATGTCTAAAGAAGTATAAGAACAGTGTCTTACCAAATAGAGAATATCAATAAAGAGAAATTACAAAAAAGAACCAAATAGAAGATCTGTAGTTGAAAAGTACAATAACTGAAATAAAAAATTGACTGGAGAAAGCTCAGTATCAGATTTGAACAGGCAGAAGAATGAATCAGTGAACTTGAAGATAGGCCAATTGAGATTATCCAGTGTGAGAAACAGAAAGAAAAAAGAATGAAGAGAAATTAACAGAATCTCAGAGTCCTATGGGACACCTTCAAGCATCCTATTATACACATAATGGGAGTTCCAGATGAAGAGACAGAAAAAGAGACTGAAGGAGTATTTGGAGAAATAATGGCCTAAAATTTCACAAATTTGATGACTGCTGTTAATCTGCACATCCCAAAAGCTCAAGGAAGTCCAAGCATGATACAGTCAAAGAGATCCACATCTAGATACATCATAAACCATCAAATGACAAAGACAGTGTTAAAGCAGCAAGAGCAGAGTTATCATGTACAAAGAATCTTCAATAAGACTAATTGCTGATTTTTCATCAGAAACCATAAAGGCCAGAAGGCATTGCAATGACATATGCAAAGAGCTGAGGAAAGACACCTGCCTACCAAGTATTCTGTACCTAGCAAAACTACCCTTCAAAAATGAAGGAGAGATTAAGACATTCTCAGATAAACAACAGTTGAAAGACTCCACTGCTAGCAAACTGAACCACAGAAAATACTAAAGAGATTCTTTTCAAGGTGAAATGGTGGACACCAGACAGTAACTTAAAACCACACGAAAAAAGTACTAAAGGTAACTACATAAGTAAATACAAAAGACAGTATAAATGTATTTTTGTTTGTAATTCAGTTTTTCTCCTATATGACTTAAAAAGACAAATGCAGTACAAGCAAGTCCCAAATACATAAAGAAAAACTAACAGAATTAAAATGAAAAAACCTGACACTATTTTTTAAAATAAATTTATTTATTTATAGTTTTATTTTTGACTGCGTTGGGTTTTCGTTGCTGTGCGCGGGGCGGGCTTTCTCTAGTTGTGGCGAGCAGGGGCTACTCTTAGTTGTGGTGCACGGGCTTCTCGTTGTGGTGGCTTCTCTTGTTGAGGAGCACAGGCTCTAAGTGCATGGGCTTCAGTAGTTGTGGCTCTTGGGCTCTAGAGCGCAGGTTCTGTAGTTTTGGCGCACGGGCTTAGTTGCTCCGCCGCATGTGGGATCTTCCCAGACCAGGGCTCGAACCCGTGTCCCCTGCATTGGCAGGTGGATTCTTAACCACTGTACCACTGGGGAAGTCCAAAAAACTGACACTATTAAAGGGAGAAATATTTCAAGCCAGCAAAAGGTCATATATTGTATAATTCCATGTATATGAAATGTCCAGAATAAGCAAATCCATACAGACAGAAGGTAGATTAGTGGATGCCAGGAGATGTTGGGGAGGGGAAAATAGGGAGTAACAGCTAACATATACAAGATTTCTTTGTGGGAGCATGACAGAAATGTTCTGGAATTAGATAGCAATATTGGTTGTGAAAATACTAAGAACTAGTGAATTGTACAATTACTTTAATTGGTGAATTTTATGTTTTGTCTCAATTTTGAAAAAAATTGGGGGGGCAGGAATGAACATATGAAGGAAAAGACTGCCTAAAACTGTAAAGATTTGGTAACAGATTTAAAATACATTTTTCAGGCAAGAAAGGGTGGAATTAACATAAAGGAAGTTAAATTAGTGATGAGGACAAATCTGAGAGTCTGCAAAATTACAGAGGAAAAAGAAGAAAATGAAAATGCTGTGAAAGATGATGAGAGACATAAGAAACATAGCTAAGTAAACCAAACCAAGAACTATATCTGTAGCTGAGGAAGAAGGTAATATTCAAACACTTAATTGACTAAAACATCCCTCTCCTGAAAAGGGGAACACTGTATGCAGATTGAAAGTTGTCATAAAAATTCAGGGAAAAATCAGAGACTGAGATACATATCAGAAAAAGATTTTTGAGTCAAAATAAAAAGAAAAAAATCCCATAAATACACAATTTAAAAAAAAGTTAAGAGAACAAAATTTATTCTATCAGGCTTATTTAAAATAATAAATGTAAAAATAATGGAACCAAATCTGTATTTATGGGAAAATTCAAGGATTTATGGACCCAGTGCATTTTCATTAAGCAATGTGACAATGAAGAGACATTTTCACAAGTACACAGCAGCTAGAAAGTATATTCAACCTCTGTACCTTCTTGAAAAATTCACTTGAAGACTCACCCAGCTGAAGAGATGAATCAAAATGAAGAATTCATTACAGAGAAATGAAGCAATGCTGAAAGTGATCAGTGGTGAACTTTGAAGTCAGTTTAACACAACACTCATCTAAATAGAAAATTTAGTTACAAGGTGGAAAAAAAAAGGCCAAAAGTTAATTTTGGAATGAAAGGCATGAAAAGAAAAAACAATTGTATTTTTTGTCTTTTTGACTAAAGAGGTGTCATTTTATTCATGACTTGGTGATCAGATAGGTTAAAGAAGTGTTCATAAAAAATAAATGGGACTTGATTAAAATTTAAAACTTGTGTGCACCAAAAAAAACACTATCAACATAGTAAAAAGGTTGCTCACGGAATTGGGAAAAACATTTGCAATTCGTATATCTGATGAGAGATGACTATCCATAATATATGAAGAAGTCTTACAGTTCAACAACAGCAAAAAGCAATCTAATTTTTAAATGAGTACAGAATCTGAAGAGACATTTCTCCAGGAAAGATACAGATGGCCAAAAAGAACGTGAAAAGATGTTTTACATCATTAGTCATGAAGGAAATGCAAATAAAAACTATAAAGAGATACCACTTCATACCCATTAGGATGGCTTTTATGAAATAAAAAAGAGCACGGGTTGGCAGGGATATGGTGAAATTGGAACTCTTGTGTATTGCTGATGGGAATGTAAAATGGTATAGCCACTGTGGAAAACAGTGTAGTGGTTCATCAAAAAATTAAGCATAGAATTACTATATGATCTAGCAATTCTGCTTCTAAGTATATACCCAAAAGAATTGAAAGCAGGGATTTGAACAGATTTTGAACAGCCAGGTTCATAGCAGCATTATTAACAATAGCCAAAGGGTGAGAACAATCCAGATGTCTATCAACTGATGGATGGATCAATACAATGTGATACATACATACAGTAGAATATTCAGCCTTAAAAAGGAGTGAATTTTTGGGGCTTCTCTGGTGGCGCAGTGGTTGAGAGTCCGCCTGCCGATGCAGGGGACACGGATTCATGCCCCAGTCCGGGAAGATCCCATGTGCCGTGGAGCGGCTGGGCCCGTGAGCCATGGCTGCTGGGCCTGCGCGTCCGGAGCCTGTGCTCCGCAGCGGGAGAGGCCACAACAGTGAGAGGCCCTTGTAACGCAAAAAAAAAAAAAAAAAAAAAAAAGTGAATTTCTGACACATGCTACACTGTGGATGGACTTTGAAGGCATTGTGCTAAGTAATACAAGCCAGTCACAAAAGGTTTGGAGGAGGAGGGAAAGCGAGTTATTGTTTAGTAGGTACAGAGTTTCCATTTGGGAAAATGAGTTAATTCTGGAGATGGATGGTGTGATGGTTGCACAACAATGTGAATATACTTAATGCCTGAACTTCTATACTTAAAAATGTTTAAAATGGTAAATTTTATGTATATTTTACCACAATGGAAAAAAGCTACCAAAAAAAAACTCAAAAAGAATTTTAAAACTAGATATCTGTCTTCCAAATTATTGTTGAGTATATAAAATTAGCAAAATAACATAGAACAAGAACAGGAAACAAGAGGGGCTTCCATGGTGGTGCAGTGGTTAAGAATCTGCCTGCCATCGCAGGGGACACAGGTTCAAGCCCTGGTCCAGGAAGATCCCACATGCCGTGGAGCAGCTAAGTCCATGCACCACAACTACTGAGCCCGCATGCCACGACTACTGAAGCCTGCGAGCCTAGAGCCCATGCTCCGCAACAAGAGATGCCACTGCAATGAGAAGCCCGCGCACCACAAGGAAGAGTAGCCCCTGCTTGCCGCAACTAGAGAAAACCCACACATAGCAACAAAGACCCAACGCAGCCAAAAAAAAAAAAACAGGAAACAAGAAACTTTAAGATAGCATAAATAAGTCAGATGAATGGATTACGATGAAATATCTTTAACTATGATAAGTAATTTTGGCATACATTGGCATTATGTCACACATACATTTAAACAAGTTCAATTACATGTATTTAACAGAAAGAGAAGAGGAGAATGAATCTTAAAAGTACAAGTGTGTTGTACCCTCCACACTCTTTTTTTTTTTCCTCCACACTCTTATCAGCATATTATCATGAGAGAGTTTGAAATGAGAGGTGGGAAACCTCAGTTCTCGAAGTTCAGTGTCCACATTTGACTTTTATAGTTTAAGCATCTTTTAACTTGCTTCCATGAGTATGATTCTAGAGTTTAAGTGTTTTTAGTACAATGTGGTCTCTAAACACAAGTCAGGTACTTCATCAGGTGCTTAGATGCAGGCACAGTGATTTGTTACAAGCCAGGGGGAAAAAGTGGGCTCTGATGGATTTATTGAGCAGACAAGATATCAATTTCAACCTTCAAGGATGATTTTGACCCTGCATGTTTTTTCATTTTATATGCTGACTTTAAATTCCATTTAAATAAAATATATCTCTATTTGAGTGTGAAAAAAAGATATTGAAACTATATACATTTTGATCCCACTATATATTCATTTAGAAGGATCTATAACCAAAGTATGGTCGAGTTTTTTGGTTTGTTTGTTTTCTGCTTACTTTTCTGAATTTTCTGCAATGACCAGGTTATTTTTTTTTTAAGGTCACAGAAACTTTCAGCTTATGTTCATCTTTTCTTCAACCAAAAAAGTATTAAAGTTCTTACTGTGTTTCTGGCAGATACTATGCTAGGTGCTACATTTATACGGCTGTGCAAAATAAACATGCCCCCTATGATCATGTTCAAGTGGGGAGACACATATTAACAAATAGATACAAATAAGTACATAATTACAAATGATGAGTTAGGAAAATAAAGAAGAGTTTTAAGAGAGTAAAAGGATCCAGTTTAGTTTTAGGAGCCTATGAAGGCCTTTCCAAAGAAGAAACTTTTGAGCTGAGATCTAGAGGATATAGATAAGTTAGGCAAGCAGAGAGTGGGGAGTGAGAGTGTTCTGGCGGAAGGGAGCAGAATGGGAGGAGCTCCAGAAACAGGAAAGTTTGATGCATTTGACAAGTGAGAAGAAGGCAGTGTGGGTAGAGCAGAGCTGTGGCTATACATGGTTAAAGATAGGTAGGTTCAAGATGATCCAGGGTTGTGTAAACCATATTAAGGCATTTGAACTTCCTTCTAGTAGGCAACTGTGGTTTGATTTACATTTGTAAATTTTTTTCAGGCTGCTATATAGAGAATAGCTTGTGGATGGAAAGGCAGGGAGCCCAGGTGCAGGGAGGGTCAAGAAGTAGAAGTGAGGATACCAGTTAGCTGAAGGCTGTTGCAGTAATTAGTGTCAGAGATGGTAGCACCTAGGATTAGAGTGATGATGACAGAGATGGAGAAAAGTAGACACATTCAACTTATTTTTAGGAAATAGTTCTTCCTGGACTTGGTAGTAAAATATGGAGAGTAAGGGAGAAGGAAGTGAAAAAAAAAAGATTTCTAGTTTTCTAGAATAAGCAACTGGGTAAATAAAGGTGCTATTTACTGAAATGGAGAAGCCTGAGGAAGAAGCAGATTTGGAGAAGATGGTCAAAATATCTGCTTTGGACATGTTAAAAATGAGATTTCTGTTCCACATCCATGAAGAGATGTTAAACCTGCAGTTGAATGTAAACAAAGTCGGTTTACAGTTGAATTTGTATGCAAGGGCACTATCTAGAAGGTGGCTCTGTTCACATCATAAACATATGCCATTTTTTATGAAAACATCCAGGTGTGAAGATTCCAAATCTCCTGTTAGAGTTCTGGAGCAATAATGTTAACTCTCTTCCTGCCCGAAACGTAAATCTTCACATATTCTGCAGCTCTGCACAGATGCAGGAAAATAACTACACATACATTCAATAGCATATACACATATGTGTGGCTACACTCTCTTTCAACTGCCTCTCAGCTCCAAGGAGGTTGATTCTCTTGTACATCCATTCACTGCTCTCAGGAACTTAATTATTCTTCCTTACCTAACTCTGAACCTGACATAATCACCTCTCTTGGAGAATAAAGGGAGGTGGTGAAGAGACTCTCACGTATAGTTGTTTGTGTTGTATCATAATATATAAAACAAATTTTTTTATGAGGAAGGGACATCTTTTTCTGATTTTTCCTCCAAATGCTTTAGAGGCTAGCTGTGTCCTGAATGCTAGAATCTGAAGCTCAGAAAACAGGTTCCAGCTAGAGATATATATTTGTTGGTCATCCACATGTAGTGTTCCATACATTGATGATCAATGAGTTCATCCAAAAAGAGAAGAGAACCCAGTTCTGACCCCTTGAGGAACTCCAGCATTGAGAGATTTGGTGGAGGAAAGGACACTAAGGATTTACCAGAGAGGTAGGGAGCAAATAAAAGAACGTGATGCCACGGAAGCAAAGAAAAGCTGAGTGTACATATGACCCAGAAGGCTTAATAGGATCCTTGCAATCTGTCCTGAAATATAACTCATGACTTATTTATATTTATGCTGTACAAATGAACTGATACTTACCCAGCTTTTATTGCCATGCACATTTTAGGTGCTTAGAAAATTCATGAAGTATGGAGTACCAGTTAAGAAAGAAAAGCATCTTTGTAGAAGATAATTCTATAGTTACTATAAACTCTTGTACATCCAGAGATGTTCTTTTGCCTCTTAGATGTGACATGGATAAACTTCTCTTATCAGTTCCTATATTAGTGGATTTAAGAATATTGAAATATATTTTAAAGAAAATAAAGTTACTTTCAAATCTTGTATTACTTTATCACATAAAATTTTCCTTACAATGTTTTGTCTTTCGTATTATTGTCAGATTAAGCTTCCTAAAATGTAACTGATTGCAGTTCCCTTTATTAAAAAATCCTTAATGATGTTGCATTTCATGTACAGTAAGATTTACACTCTTTACCCCTTTAGCTTGGGATTCCATGCCCTGCTGAATTTTGTCCCAAACAATTTTTTTTTTTTTTTGCGGTATGCGGGCCTCTCACCGTTGTGGCCTCTCCCATTGCGGAGCACAGGCTCCGGACGTGCAGGCTCAGCGGCCATGGCTCACGGGCCCAGCCGCTCCATGGCATGTGGGATCTTCCTGGACCGGGGCACGAACCTGTGTCCCCTGCATCGCCAGGCGGACTCTCAACCACTGCGCCACCAGCGAAGCCCCCAAACAATTTTTAATATCTCCCACCACTGTCTTTAATGCAGTCCATAATACAGTCTGACCACAAAAGTATCTGATTTTTTTGTTTAATCTGTTTTCCTGCTTCCTGGTCTTTGCTAATGCTGTAACCTCTACCTAAAATGCCTTTGTTTCTTCCTCTCCATATTTCAAAAAGCCTACTTATTTTCTAAGGTACAAACTATTTTCTCCTCCTGAAACCGTTCCTGAGCCAGAAATTGTCTCCCTTCTAATTTATATGTCTCCTCTTATGTCATTTGCTACTCCAGTATATTGTTGCAATATTGTACATTTCTGACAGCTTCAGTTTGACTGATGTCTCCTTCTGATTACCCTGTAACACTCCCATGGTAGTGCCTTTTTTATAGAAGTGGTTTAAGAGGTAAATTTTTTGTCTTTCTTCAATCTGTACTTGTGTTAACTGTACTACTTTTCCATTTTTCTGTAGGATCCAATGATGCCATTGCTCCAGACTTCCCGGCTCAGGTGCTAGGCACAAGGAATGATGACCTGGCAGACACTGTTAACATTAAACATAAAGAGGGGATCTACAGTAAGAGGGTGGTACCTAAGGCATCCTTGTCAATGGGGAAAAAACCCTTTCAGAAAGATAATGCAGGTGACTGGATTGGCTTTGTGTATTCTGTGGCTTTTTTTTTTTTTTTTTTAAAGGAACTGCTTTATTTATTTATTTATTTATTTATTTATTTATTTATTTATTTATGGCTGTGTTGGGTCTTCGTTTCTGTGCGAGGGCTTTCTCTAGTTGTGGCGAGCGGGGGCCAGTCTTCATCGTGGTGCGTGGGCCTCTCATTATCGCGGCCTCTCTTGTTGCGGAGCACAGGCTCCAGACGCGCAGGCTCAGTATTTGTGGCTCACAGGCCCAGTTGCTCTGGGGCATGTGGGATCTTCCCAGACCAGAGCTCAAACCCGTGTCCCCTGCATTGGCAGGCAGATTCTCAACCACTGCGCCACCAGGGAAGCCCTCTGTGTCGTTTTTTTTTCCTGTTCATCTTAAATGAGAGTATTCTCCAGGCTTTCTTTTTTTTTTCTGCTTTGTTAATGGAAACTTTTCTCCTAGCTGTTTTATTGGATATGTACAAGAAGTAAAATATAAAATCTTTTTAAATGCTTTAGATTTTTTAAAACTGTAGACTTTATTTTCACTATGGGAAATATATTACAACTTTTGAAATGAAATAATATCCATTTAAGTATGTTTTAAAGACTAAAATTCGTAGAAAATCTTGATTAAAATGCCTCATGAATTTATCTGTCAGATGGTACAAACTAATGTCTCATAGGTTGGATTCTGCAGGAAAGTGTATGGCTCACATGGTGTTTTAAATTTTTTTAAATTTTGCTGCCAAGATCTAAAAATAAGATTTTGGGCTTCCCTTGAGAAGTCAGCATATGTAGTTGCACTCAACTTGTATTCCTCCATGGCAGTTATCAGTTGACCCTGAGGCATGCTTGTCCTCTGCAGAGAGGACATACATTCTCCTGTTGGCTTCAGTCCCCACGAGTCTCGGACTCAATCCACTTCATACATCTACCTTGTCAGTCTGGTGACTGTGGGTATTTGAGTTTTCATCCTTGCCCCCAGATACAGGTCCCACTGTTTTATAAAAGCTTTTAATCTTTAGGAATCTGCATGATTTTTTTCCTTTGCATCCCTGACATTGTGCTTCTTTAACTGATGCACAATAGTATTTATTAAATGAAAATTCCAGGAGCCACTGAAAATTCTACATGTATACTTGCGTGTGTTGCTTTGTTGCATTTACAGTTTTTTATTCCTGTGCATAGCTATTAGCCAAGTAGGACCTACTGATCCTGGGGCAGTATTCAAACATAGGCTGGCTCTATGTTCCGGTTTTGGCATAGTGTTAATGGCTTCATGTGATGTTAATGCTTTTATGAGGAAACCGAATGAAAGACTGCTTGCTAAAGTGCACACATTTATTCTTCCACATAACTTTTTGTTGCACTGAAAAGCATTTTGAAGTCTTTTGAAATAAGATAAAAGAAGCACATCTGCCAGTTAACATTGAGGCTGCCATGTAAATAGAAAGGCAAATATTTTTGCAAAATGTAGTTCATAAATGAAAACTCTCATATACTAGCTATGTACTAGTGGCAATTTGGTACATATAGATAACCCTGTGATCCCACTGTCCGACAATTGAGAAGGAGGTGGATATGGAAAAATTGGCAGGGAACAAAGTGATAGACTAAGGGAACTCCATCAGAAGTCTGCACAATGAACTTACCAAATATAACTCCCCTCTAGTTTGCATTTGGTAAGGATGATGTGTGTGAAATAAAGTTGGGCTTTGTTCACTGAGGGACCCCTATAACCTCCCACGTGTTATGTGGGTCTACTGCTACTATTATTGTTGGTCTATTTCCAGACTTTACATCCTAAGGAAAAGTCCTCCTATTTCACCGTTGGAGAAGCCCAGCCTCAGAGCCTCTCACTTTAAAGGATTAAGAAGAATAGAGGGAAGGTACCTGCTGGGGAAAATTGAATAGTGACTTTTGTATAATAGCTAAGTGAGCCCATTAAATATATCAGAAGTAAAAATCTCAGTAGAAGGATTGGAATATAAAAGTGAGAAAATCTGTTAGGAAACAGAACATGAAAAGAAGGGAAAAGGAAAAAAAAATCAAGATTGGCCCCAGAGGGACAACATCAAAAAACAGGTGTTCCGTGGAGATAATAGAGAAGATAGAAAAGAAAAACTCAAAGGACTAGTATAGGAACAAATTCCAAAACTGAAGGATATGAATTTCCATGTTAATAGGAACTGTCATGTACATAAAAATCCACACCAAGGCACATGACCTTGAAATTTTGAAACACTGGCAAGGAAGGAGATTCTGAAAGCTTCCAGAAAGACAGCAGGTACCATATAAAGAAATGCAAATTAGACTGACATTAAGCTTTTCAAAAATAATACATGGAACTAGAAACCAAAGGAGTAATGCCTTGAAATTCTGAGGGAAAATTATTTCACTAAATAAAACGAAGGAGTAGATTTAATTTTTTTTAAAGGAAAACATGGGATGGAGGAAATGGGGCCAACATAGAAGAGAGGGGAAAGGAATTGCCATTGCAGCAGTGGTACAGAAGATCTAGAACAAGTTCAGATTGAGGACTAAGAAAAAGGTCCAGTTGATAGAATACCTTATGTAGTTGACTGTATTTAGAAGAGATTTTCAATTCTATTTACATTTATGAGGATGATGTAGGGATTGGTATATAGAAACATAGCAAATGCAAAAATAGGCAATTATTAACTCCTCAGTAAAAGCAAAACTTTGTAAAAGAAAATAAATGTGATTACAGTATACTAGTTGGTTTAACTGTGAATAATAGAAACATAACACAATCACTGAATATTGATTTAATCATCATGACTACAACTTACATAATATATAAACAGTGAACATTAATATAGGGCTAAAACTTTTCAGAAGATATATTGAGGGAATATGGGTGTGACAGGAAAGTTCTATAAAAGGTAAATCCATATTGATCATAAAAGGAAATAAAAAAATAATTTCTGGAACTAAAAAGGATACAGCAATATAAAGGCATGTTATTGGGAAGCAAGGATAGTGATACTAGAAGAAATGGCTAAATAAATCGGTGGTTTTTGAAAACTGTTGATTTCTGTTACAAGTTTACTGGAACTATTTGACTTTCAAAACCATTTGTCTATGTTCTTTTGATTAGATTACAGTTTATTTTGCCTTACCTCCCAAAACATGGAAGAGATAGAAAATGATATATTTGGCAAATACTAACTAAAATAAAGCTAATGAGCAATGTTAATATTGACAAAATAAAATTCCAGGCCAAAAAATATTAATATATATTATGAGTTTACCGTGTAATAACAAAAGGCTCAAATATACCAATAAGATAAAATTTGAGTTTATTTTCTTTTACTCAAACTTGTATGCAGGAAAAATGACAGGAAAATATAGGTAAACCCAACAATACATATCTATCAGAAACTGAGAGACCAGGAAAGAAAATTAAAGTAGACAAGATTTTAAAATGGAATTTAAAAGTTTGACTTACTATAGAGAACTTTTCATTTTTTAAAGAACACACGGAACACTTAGAAAAATTGATGAAGCTGTTGGTTTTGAAGAATTGATGTTCAAACAGAACAGCTTCTTTGACTACAGTGTAGCTAAATTAGAACTCAACAATAAAAACATGGAATAACAAAATGAAACAAAAATCTGTTTTATGGGTTAAGTAGTAATCTCCCCAAAATTCAGGTCCACAGGAAACTTCAGAATGTGATGTTGTTTGGAAATAGGGTCTTTGCAGATGTCATTAGTTAAAGATCTCTAGGTTATATCATCCTGGATGTAGGGTGGGCCTTAAATCCAATGATTAGTGTACTTATAAAAAGAGGAGAGGAGGCCACATGAAGACAGGAGCAGAGATTGGAATTATTCTGTCCAAAGCCAGGGAGCACTAGGGGTCACTAGAAGCTGGAAGAGACAAGGAAAGATTCTCCCAGATAGACTTTTGAGAGACCATGTTCCTGCTGACACTTTGATTTCAATTTATAGACTCCAGATCTGTGGGAGAATAAATTTATTTTGTTTTAAGCCGCTCAGTTTGTAGTAATTTATTGTGGCAGCCCTAGGAAACTAATATACCTAATATGTAAATATTATATATATATACTAATATAATAAACATGTATTTGAAAATTTAAAAATGTAATTCTAAGTAACTCAGAAGTTAAAGTCATACTGGAAGTTACAATATATTTAAAACTAAATAATAATAAAATTCTGCTATCAAAATGTATAGAAGGTAGCCAAAGTGATTAGGGGTAATGTTACACCCTTAAATACAAATAATAAAAAATCGAAAAAGAATCTGGAAGATTTACACTACCAAGTATCAAAACTTATTATAAAACTAGTAATTAAGACAGTGTGATGTTGGCACAAGAATAAACAGGCTGACCATAGAAGAGAATACTCCAGATTCACATATATGGACACCTGATTTACAATAAAGGTACCACTGCAATATGGTGGGGGAAAAGATGATCTTTTCAGTAAAATGATGTTAGGTAAATTGGATGTTAGGGATAAAAAAGAACTATGACCCCCCTACATTACACTGTACACCAAAATCAATTCCATATACTTTAGATTTAAATATGAAAGGCATAGATAGATGGATAGGTCAGTCTTCTGCAAGAAAATACAGAGGAGTATGTCCTCACAATCTTGGAATGGGAAAACATTTATTAAATTGGATCCCTACCCCCAAAAAATAGTAGCCATAAAAGAAAAAACTGACAAATATGCCACATTAAATTAAGGGATTCTATTAATTAAACACCAAATAAGAGAGTAAAAGGCAAGCCACAGAGTGGGGAAGATATTTGCAATACATATCTCATAAAGGACTTCTATCCAGAATATAAAAAGAACTCATACAAATCAATATGAAAAAGTTAGTCCAATTTTTAAAAAGGACAGAAGACTTGAATAGGTACTTTTTATAAAAGACTGTCCAATAGCCAATGAACATATGCAAAATATTCAACTTAATTCATCAACAGGGAATTGCAAATTAAGACCACAATAAGATATCTCTGCATACCCATTAAAATGACTGAAATGAAAAAGTTAATACTGTGTTGGTAAGAATATAGAACAAACAGTACTTATTCACTGCTGGTAAGAATGTAAATTGGTAGAGTGACCTTGGAAAGCAATTTGCCATTATCTACTAAGTTACACAAAAGCATAACAGAGCAATTCTGTTCCTAACTATATACTCCACAGAAAAGGATTTGCATGAGCACCGAGACACACATGAATATTTTTTTTTTTTACTTTTACAGTTTAATTTGCAAACAGAATTTTTATAACATTATTTTTAACCAAATCATATCTTGAAAACTGTTTATATAGAAAACCCAGGGAAAAAGTGAACTGTTCATTGTGGAAGGCCTTAAATTACATTATTACAGTAGAAAATACAGGAGGTAGAAGATAACTGAAAAGACTAATGCAACATTAAATTCAAATCTATAGCTCCTGTAGCTACTTAAAACATGGTTTCAGAAACTAAGTCCAACATTTCCAGTAACCATAGAAACAGTTCAAATAAAATTTGCCATGAAAGCCCTTATATCATGCTTGATATAGGGAGGTAGGAAGATGTAAGAACCAGGACACATGAGACATGACATTTTATCTACAACTCCTGTTTGCTTTACTGAGGGTGTAGTTTCAAATTCGTCACCTTCTTCAGCTTCAGACTCAGATTCTTCTTCAACATTTTTGAGCCACTCTACAAACTTTTTCATTTGCTCAAGGAAGACACTTTTCCCCTTGGCAACATGTGCATCTTTATACCACTTGAGAATGGGTTCTTCACTCAGAACTTCAGCTTTATAAAAAAGCACCACTATTTTCTGGAAGGCTTTCATGAAATGAATGTTGTCATAGCAGTACTCCTGAATCTTCAGTAACAGAATCAGCTCAGACTGACCTTGAGTTGTAAAGGCAGCAAGTAGAGGGCTGTATTGCTTCAAGTGCTTGATGGCTTGCTCTGCTACAAGCTCCTCTTTTTTGTTCCATTCCACGGTGCTCATTACACTGGACCATACTATTCCGATGACAGCTAATTCTGGGATGTTGTTTTTTTTCATCTCCTCCTTGACATACAAAATTATATCCTTAAATGGATCACCACGGGACACCTGTTGAAGTTCTTTCTGGAGTTCCTTACGAGCTCCTATGGTTTGCTGATTCCAAACATACTGTGAAAGCTCTTTCAAGCCTGCCTCAGTAAAATACTTTGTGAAGTGTTCAACGCTTTGTTTATTGGCAGGAAAAAGTTCCATCAGTCTGTTATCCATGCTCACTTTCCGAAGACTTGGAGCTACTGCATTGATATCTTTTTCATTTATCCATGATTTAAAGAGCTTTACAGCAAAAGCTGCTGAAACCCCTTCTTTAACCAAATTCTCATTATAAAGGCTATTAAGAATGGATGCATTAAGTGTTCCATTAGCCAGAAGAACACCAGTCAACATAGCCAGCTTGTTCCTCTCCGACTCTGAAAAACCCTTTAAGAACAGCAGCAGCTTTTTAACTTCATCTTCAAACCTTTCTCCAGGTATTTGTAGCACCTGATTAACTTGTTAAAAACCTGAGCAAATGCTTGCATGGTCTCTAGGTCTTCTTGTGGTGCGACCACACATCTGTACGCATCATGTCATCTGCCAGTGTACCACCTGGGGCCAGCATTCCACCGGCCACCAGAATGTCAAAGAATGTTTCTGCATATCGGTGGTAATCAAGTTTTGCTCCGGAAGCATCAAGAAATTTCGCTACTGCTTCCAAATCAGTACCAGTTTCAGTTAAGCCTTGAATAATGCAGTTTTGAAACTGAGTAGGGTCAAACCTCTCTTTTTCATCTTTTTCTGTGTTTTTTTTTTTTTTTTTTTTTTTTTTTTTGCGGTACGCGGGCCTCTCACCGCTGTGGCCTCTGCCGTCGCGGAGCACAGCCTCCGGACGCGCAGGCCCAGTGGCCATGGCTCACGGGCCTAGCCGCTCCGCGGCATGTGGGATCCTCCCGGACTGGGACACAAACCCGTGTCCCCTGCATCGGCAGGCGGACTCCCAACCACTGCGCCACCAGGGATGCCCTCTTTCTGGCTTAAAACGCTGGCCTGATAGCGTTGCCTTTTGCTGCTTTTGATTATTCATAAAAGACACCCGAATTTAAGGCGAAGAGAAAAGAACCAGAAATCCCAGAGGTGGCGGCAACTGCAGCGGTGTGTCCTCTGCCACATGAATATTCTTTACAGCAGTTTTTGTAATAGCTCCAAACTGGCAATTACCCAGATGCCATTATTTTTATATTTATTATGCCATTATTTTTCCAGTAGTATGAGTGAGTTGTACCATATTAACACTGTTGAATAGTAACCAGTAAATGAGACTGAGTAAAAGACAAATATATGTTTTAACACTTAACGAATCTTACAAATATAATGTAAGAGGAGAAAGCAAGACATAAAGGCTATGTGCTGTATTATTCCATTTATATAAAGTTCAGAAATATAAGTAATTTGTCGAATTTAAAATGGGGTGTTATGCTCAGCCTGGGGGAGATAGAAAGAATGAGGGGAGAGCATATAGGGTTCTAGGCAGATTTTTTTTTTTTTAAACCTGGGTACGTGTTTACTTTTTAACAATTCACTGAGTTCTCTGTGCATTTTTTGATACATGTCTTCTGATACATAATGCAAAAGATTTTTTTTTTTTTTTTGCGGTACGCAGGCCTCTCACTGTTGTGGCCTCTCCCGTTGTGGAGCACAGGCTCTGGATGTGCAGGCTCAGCGACCATGGCTCACCGGTCCAGCCGTTCCGCGGCATGCGGGATCTTCCCGGACCAGGGCACGAACCCGTGTCCCCTGCATCGGCAGGCGGACTCTCAACCACTGCGCCACCAGGGAAGACCGCAAAAGATTTTTTTAAGATACTTTTTTAAAAAACAACAAAAAATAAGTACTTAGAAATGAATCTAACAAAGGACATGCAAAACTAATGTAGAGAAAATGATAAAGCTTCATTGAAATATATTAAGGAAAGCTTAAATAAATTCAGTGAATCGCTACTCAAAATTCCAGTAGATTTTTTCATGGAACTTGACAGGCTGATTCCAAAATTTTTTGGAAAATCAAGAAGTATTTTTAAAGAATAAGGTAAGGGAACTTGCCATACCAGACATCAAAAAACTTTGTGTGTGTGTGTGTGTGTGTGTGTGTATATATATATATATATATATATATATATATACACATACATATATATATATATATACACATATATAAAATTTGTATATAATTTATATATATATAAAATATATATATTTAAGACCTCACTTGCAAAGGAATAAACAAAGAAAAGTGGAACAACGTGTTGACCCAGAAACACACCCATGAATGTGGAAACTAATATATGATACAGATGACATAACAATCCTGGAGAAAGGGTGATCTATTCAGTAGTGTTTGGGCCATTGATTATATATGTAAGAAAAAATAAAATCAGATCCCTGCTGCACATTAAACAAAAGTGTAGTCCAAATGATATTAAATGTAAAAAGGAAAACTTTAAGCTTTTAGAATTTAGATGACTGTCCTTTGACCATGAAAGAATGATTTCTTAAATAAGACACACAAAGCACAGACTATGAAGGAAAAAGAAAATAAGTGGTATTATTAAAACGGAAAATTTTGTGCACCAGAAGACATCATAAATAATTCAAAGACAAGACACAGACTGAGAGAAGGTATTTGAAACTCATACAACCTACAAAGAAATTTATAGTAATGTTCATTGTAATGCTTTTCAATATTAAAAAATTAGAAATAGCCTAAAGTTTACCAATAGGTGAAAATTGATATATTAATTCCATAGAATGCTACATAACACTGAGAATGAGTTAATTAGAGTCACTATGAGTAAATCCCCCAATCGTAATACTGAGTGTAAAAGGCAAGTTACTTAAAGGTACACAGATTATTATACCCTTTATATAAAGTTTAAAGACATGCAAAACAATCCAGTACATTGTTGACTAATACATGCAGCACTGTATAGTAAAAAGTTCAAGAACATCCTTGAGATTGACGAAGTCTAAATTGAGCTTAAGGTTGCTGCTGAAAAGAGAATGGTATTGAGACTTTACACGGGGTATCATTATCATTATATCATTATATCTAATGTTTTATTTCTTAAGCTCTATAGTAGACACATTGGTGTTCATTATGTTGTTTTTAGTAATCTCTATTGCCTTTCTGACTGCTTTGTTGAAAAATATTCATTCTTAGAGATAGGAGATGAATCTCTTGTCAATCCATTGTAAAAAACATAACCATATTAACTGCTTGATAACTGTATCCTAGTTGTTGTATGGGTGATTTTTAATTTATTTACCAACATTATTATTTTGCACTTGGCGTTTTCTCATACAATAAAAAAGAAAAGAGGACTTCTCTGGTGGTGCAGTCGTTGAGAGTCCGCCTGCCGATGCAGAGGACACTGGTCCGGGAAGATCCCACATGCCGTGGAGCGGCTGGGTCCGTGAGCCATGTTCACTGAGCCTGCGCGTCCAGAGACTGTGCTCCGCAATGGGAGAGGCCACAACAGTGAGAGGCCCGTGTACCGCCAAAAAAAAAAAAAAAAAAAAGCTGATTTTAAAAGACCAATAAGGTAGATAAGTCTCTAGCAAGTATGACCAAGAAAAACAGAAAGAAAATAGAAAGCATTAGACAAATTTAACCTCAGGAGATTTTTAAAAATTATATAAATACTATATATAAAATCTAGATGCTATAGATGCTTTTCTAGGATTATATGAAATATCAGAATTTGCCCCCTAAGTGACAAAAATTTTGAATAGGTTTGTTCTGATGTACTTTTCTACTTTGAAAGATACCTGATCTGGATTTTTTTTTTTAACTGTTGCATCAAATCAGCAAAGAACAGATTTTGTTTAAAGTGATTGTACACAGAAAAATATGGAAAATTTTCCAAACCCCCCAAAACTGTCATATGTTATAAAGTCCTTAAAACTGTCACAGCTTTTATATGGTTGAGCCTAAGAGATGCTTTTTTTCCTAATATATAATAAAGAGGTTTTTGTTTTTGTTTTTGTTTGGGGTAGAGGGGGTGGATTACTTGCTTGTATTATCTTTTCCTTCTCCCTGGGATCAAATGACTTCATTATTCCAGATGCTCAAGCTCAAGTTCTGATCACTGGGGATGAGGACCTCTCAGACAAAAACCAGAAAAAGGAGATCTACAGTAAAAGGGCAGTGACCGAGGCTGCTCTATCTGAAGAAAAAGAATCCTTGCAGAAAGACACTACAGGTAGTGGAACTGAATTATCTGCCTATTGTTTTATTCTGACCTTCTAAAATGAATATAAATAGAAAAGTATTATATATTCTTGCTCTCTTCAACCCTCCATCTTGTTCATATGTGAAATAGGATGTTAGCAGCAACTTTTGGTATACACTGGCAGGTAAAACTAACATTTTTAAAGCCCTTTGAGATATTTTTGGAGAACTTTATGAATATTATACACAAATTAATCTCATTGCCAGAAATTCACATAATGGACTTTTAAAAACTCTACTGATAAAAACATTTGTTGCCATGAGATGCTAATTCTCTAATAAATTTTTTTTACATAGGCCTTTGTTCTTCAGGAATTTAGCTTGTTTACTTCCTAACTACCTACCCAGTTAATTTACTTCGGTAGGACTGTGCTGATTAAAAATGCCTGTAAAAGTGTGTTTAGTTTAGGATAGTTTCGGCTCTGAGAGATGAAAACAAAAACAAAATGACATTGGCTTAAAGAAGACAGAAAAGAGTATCAGGGAACAAAGCTCTTTCTCTCCTGTTGCTTCAACATTTTAGCCTCCATTCTCATGCTGTAGTTATCAGACACGTATTCCAGCCAGCAAAAAGGAAAAAAAAGGAAAAAATGTGTATTTCTTCTTTTAAATACTTCTCAAAAGTTAAATGTACCATTCCCCTTCCATCCTATTGGCCAGACTTACTCACATGGTCACACCAACCTATGTGGCCAGGGAGGCTGGGAAATATAATCTCTATTATGGTATGCCCAGCTAAGTCAGGTTCTATTTTAGAGGAAAAGGACAGTGGATTTCACAGGACAGCTGGTAGTCTGCCACAAGTATAAATAGAAACATATTTTGGAGTATAATTAGCCACTTCTCTTTTTTTGTGTATTGCTTCCTTTTCAGAAGTTATATTGTATTCTGGGCAAATATTGTATTTGAAAGTTTACTCGCTTTTTTGCTGTTTTTTTTATATGAGAAGATATTTTATTATTTTACTATATAACAGTGAATATACCCAATTGTATTTTCTCAAATGGCAAATGAGACGCAGGATAACATTTCTCTTTGATTCCTGAAAACCTCAATATCACCTGTCTTTTGGAGGATTCAGTTTCCTACGACATCTGTGATACTGTCTGCGAGGATACCAATGGTGCTTAGTAGTAAAGAACATTTTGCTAAGTTGTTCTATCATGGGTCCTTGCTCTAAGTATTCACCTTTTTCTTCTAATCTGGTTTTCAGCACTAGATCATGTGTTTCTTCATTATTCTGCACAGGATCTGGCGAGGGATAGGTTTTGTGTGTTCATACGGAATGTCCACAGAAGGGTGATAGCATACTATTGTTCTGCCATGAGATGTCAAAGCAAGCTCTACTTTGCAATTATAGTCATCTGGAAGAGAAGAATACGTAGTTTTATGACAAACACAATATAAGGCTCCATTTTGAATTGGAAATAAATGTTTCAAGATAGTTCTGCTTGATATAGCCCATTTTACTGCTGCCAATGCCATGGTGAATCAAGATGCTTATCAGGTGGTATGAAAGATGATTTGAAGAGAAACTGCTTTTAAAATCTGCTTCTCAACCCGGGTCCTTAGAGACACCTTTTTTGCTGTTTTTAAACAAATGCTTCAGAAAAAGTTTTGATCATGTTAATCTCATCAAAAAGTTTTCATTGCCCTTGAAAATAAAAACTAGGACTTTGCTGGTGGTGCAATGGTTAAGAATCTGTCTCCCAATGCAGGGGACACGGGTTTGAGCCCTCCTGTGCTCCGCAACAAGAGAAGCCACCGCAATGAGAAGCCCGTGCACCACAATGAAGAGTAGCCCCGCTTGCCGCAACTAGAGAAAGCCCGCGCACAGCAATGAGCACCCAATACAACCAAATAAATTTATTTTTTTAAAAAAGGCTTCCTTGGTGGTGCAGTGGTTGAGAGTCCGCCTGCCGATGCAGGGGACACGGGTTCGTGCCCTGGTCTGGGAAGATCCCACATGCCACGGAGCGGCTAGGCCCGTGAGCCATGGCAGCTGAGCCTGCGCCTCTGGAGCCTGCTCTCCGCAACGGGAGAGGCCACAACAGTGAGAGGCCCGTGTACCGCAAAAAAAAAAAAAAAAAAAAAGAATGAAAACTAAACTTTTTTAGCCTAGTCTTTCACAACAGTAGAATGGGCTCCCAAAGAACTTTTCAAATGCTAATTTTTCTCTCTTTTCCTTACAATTTCTATAATAAATTATATACTTGCACTGTTTCTTAGATGTTCAGTTGCTTTCCTGATTACATTTTTTCATATGTAGTCACCTTTGCCCAAAACGCTTTTCTCTTTCTATCTCAGTTGTTTGTTTTTTTTTTTGCGATACGCGGGCCTCTCACTGTTGTGGCCTCTCCCGTTGCGGAGCACAGGCTCTGGACACACAGGCTCAGCGGCCATGGCTCACGGGCCCAGCCGCTCCGCGGCATGTGGGATCTTCCCGGACTGGGGCACGAACCCGTGTCCCCTGCATCGGCAGGCGGACTCTCAACCACTGCGCCACCAGGGAAGCCCTCCATCTCAAATTTTTTTGTTTTAAACATCTTTATTGGAGTATAATTGCTTTACAATGGTGTGTTAGTTTCTACTTTATAACAGAGTGAATCAGCTATACATATACATATATCCCCATATCTCCTCCCTCTTTCATGTCCCTCCCACCCTACCTATCCCACCCCTCTATGTGGTCACACAGCACTGAGCTGATCTCCCTGTGCTATGCAGCTGCTTCCCACTAACTATCTATTTTACATTTGGTAGTATATAAGTCCGTGCCACTCTCTCACCTCGTCCCAGCTTACCCTTCCCCCTCCCCGTGTCCTCAAGTCTGTTCTCTACGTCTGCTTCTTTATTCCTGTCCTGCATCCATCTCACTGTTTATCCAGCATAACTATCTTCTCACACTAGTAGATGCTTGAGAGGTATTTTGAAATAATTTTTGTCAGCTTCCTGTCTGAATCTTGATTTCCCTCTCTTAGGTTCCAGTGCTGCTGCTGCTTCAGAGCAGTCAGCTCAACTACAAGACATGAAGATTGATAGTCTACCAGACACTACAGCCACTAAACAGAAAGAGGAGATTCACAGTAAGAGGACAGTTCCTAAGGAAGGCTGGCCCGAAGAGAAGAAATCCTTGCAAATAGGTACTGCAGGTAATGGGGAGTGGGGTAGGGGATGTGAGAGAGAGAGAGAGCACACATACGCAAACACCTGTGTCTACGTGTTTCCACTTAATTCTGATGAGACTATAGTCTCACAATTTAAACAGACTTCCATTTTTAAATTTTTTGCTTTGTTATGCATATCACTTCAGTGCTTCTTTGTCTGTGTGGATGTATGTATTTATTTGTAAGATAATTGTTACTTCTGGGAAAAGGTACTGGCAATTTAGAAATAAAATTACAATTAAATACCCAAGGCTGATAGTATTAGAAGTGAAGTATCATGTCTCAACACTGAAACAGGGGAAAGCTAAGGCATTCCAGATGACTGTGGCAAAGACAGAAAGAACCTCAATACAAACTTCTTAAAAATTACAATAAAAAAGACCCAAGATCAAATCTATTTATGTTTACACATGGCCCCCTTTTTCTAATAACATAAAAGAAAAGTGTACAGGACACAAGCCGTTACTACCTAGCTGTCAAACTTTATGTCTTAGAGGAATATAGAACAGTATCCGGATAAGAAAAGAAAGGAGTCAAGAAGCTATCGATACTGTATTTTGAAGATAGTCCTTGTGCAGCTGCTAACGTCCAGAATGTATTAGATGGGGCTTCCCTGGTGGCGCAGTGGTTGAGAGTCCACCTGCCGATGCAGGGGACATGGGTCCGTGCCCCGTTCCGGGAAGATCCCCTATGCCGCAGAGCGGCTGGGCCCGTGAGCCATGGCCGCTGGGCCTGCGTGTCCGGAGCCTGTGCTCCGCAACAGGAGAGGCCACAACAGTGAGAGGCCCACGTACCCCCCCACCAAAAAAAAAAAAAAGAATGTATTGGATGGTTTTCCATAAGGGCACCAAGACTACACAGTGGGAAAAGAATAGTCTCTTCAACAAATGGTATTGGAAAACTGGATATCCACATGCAAAAGAATTAATTTGGACCATTACCTTTTACCATATACAAAATTAACTCAAAATGGATCAAAGATCCAAACAGAAGAGCTAAAGTTATAAAACTCTTAGAAGAAAACATGGGGGAAAAGCTTCATGACATTGGATTTGTCAATGATTTCTTGGATATGACATCAAAAGTATAGGCAACAAAAGCAAAAATAAATAAATTATACTATATCAGAATTTAAAACTCTGCTTCAAAGGACACAATCAACAGAGTTAAAAGGCAACCTGTGGAATAGGAGAAAATATTTGCAAATCATGATAAGTGATCGAACTTCTAAAACTCAACAACAAAGAAACCCAATTTAAAAATGGGTAAAGGACTCGAATAGACAGTTCTCCAGGGAGTATATATGAATGGTCAACAAGTATATGAAAAGATGCTTAATATCACTAATCATCAGAGAAATGCAAATCAAAACCACAATGAGATACTACTGCACACCTGTTAGGATGGGTACTATCAAAATAACAGAAAATAACATTTGTTGGCAAGGATGCAGAGAAATTGGAACCCTTGTGCACTGTTGGTGGAAATATAAAATGGCACAGCCATTATGGAAAACAGTATGGAGGTTCCTAAAAAATTAAAAATAAAATGACGATATGATATAGCAATCCCACTTCTGGGTGTATATCCAAAGGAATTCAAAGCAGGATCTCAGAGATATCTGCACACCCATGTTCATTGCAGCATTACTCACAATAATCAAGATATGTCCATCAGCAGATGAATGGATAAATATAATGTGATATATATACAATAGAATGTTATGCAGCCTTAAAAAAAGAAAATCCTGTCACATGCTATAACATAGGTGAATCTCAATGACCTTGTGTTGAGTGAAATAAGCCAGCCACAAAAAGATAAACACTGTATATTCCACCTATATGAAGTATCTGAAATAGTGAAAATCATAGAAACAAAGTAGAAAAGTGGCTGCCAACGGCTGGGGAGAGAAAGGAGGGAGAATTTATTGGGTATAGAGTTTCAGTGTTGCAAGATGAAGATGTTCTAGAGATCTGTTGTGCAACAGTGTGAACATACTTAACGCTGCTGAACTGTATGCTTAAAAATTGGTTAAGATGGTAAATTTAATCTTCTGTGTTTATCACACACAAAAAAGAATGTATAAGATGAAAAAACAACATTGCAACTCTGCAGTGGGTAGTCTAGGAGACATAGCTTGGAAAAGAAAGATGGAAACATAACCTGCAGAAGCATACTCTAGACCAGGCTGCACAGAGGAGATGAGTGGCGGGCAAGTGAGAGAAACTTCACCTGCAGCTCCCTATCCTTCCCCATTCCTCACATTACCACCTGAACCATCCCCCTACCCCCCACCCCCATCTGTGGAAAAATTGTCTTCCATGGCACTGGTCCCTGGTGCCAAAAAGGTCGGGGACTGCTGCCCTAGAGGACCCTCAAGGAGAAATGGATTATACAGAACACTAGGGAGCTTGAACACACATATTTAGCCCATGACAGACCATAGATATGAAATTTAAAAAAAAAAAAGCAGAGTTAGAGAAACATCTGGAAATAGTGAGGTTGATGTGTATAAATGTTTGTATGCTTTTAAAAAAAAACTTTCAAATGCTCATAGAACATTTTTTTCAACAGCTTTTTTGATATGTAATGCACATATATATAATTCTCCCACTTAAAGTGTACCATTTAATGATTTTTACCCTATTCACAGATATGTGCAACCATCAACACAGTTGATTTTAGAACATTTTTATCACCTCAGAAAGAAACCTCCCCCCAAGCCCTAAGTCAACCACTGATCTACTTTGTCTCTATTATAAATTTTCCTATTTTAATACAAATGGAATCATTTAATGTGTGGACTTCTATGACTGGCTTCTTTTAACTCAGCATGATGTTTTCAGGTTCATCCAAGTTATGGCTTGTATCATTATTTTATTCCTTCTAATGGCTCAGTAATATTTCATCATATGTATGTATCACATTTTGTTTATCTGTTTGTTGATGGACATTTGGTTGTTTCCACCTTTTGGCTACTATGAATAATGCTTTTATAAAATAATGATTTTATATTTATAAAATATAAATGCTTTTATATTCATGTACAGGTTTTTATATGGACAGTATGTTTTCATTTGTCTTGGGTATGTACCCAGGAATGGAATTCCTAGATCATGTGATAACTTTATATTTAATCATTTGAGGAGTTGTCAGACTGTTTGCCAAAGTGGCTGCACCATTTTACATTCCCAGTAGCAATGTATGTGGATTTCAATTTCTCTACAAACTCACCAACACTTATTATCTGACTTTTTCATTGGATCTATTGTAGTGGATGTGAATTTGTATCTCATCTTGCTTTTGATTTGCATTTGCCTCATGATTATGATGTTGAACATCTTTCTGTGTGCTTATTGGCCAGTTGTGTGTTATCCTTGGAGAAATGTGTATTAAGATCCTGGCCTGGTTTTCATTTGGGTTATTCCTCTTTTTTATTGAGTTTTAAGAGTTCTATGGATTCTAGATACACATTCTTATCAAAATTTTGATTTTGATATATTCTCCCATTCTGTGAGTTAAAATTGGGAAGTATTAGTCCTCCAACATTATCTTATTTTTCATGATTGTCTTGGCTATTCTGGGTCCTTTACGGTTCCATATGCTTGCAAAATTTCTACTAAAAAATCAGCTAGGATTCTGATAGGGATTGTGTTGAATCTGTGATCAGTTTGGTGAGAATGGCTTTCTTAACAGTTAAGTCCGTGGACTTGGGATGTTTTGCATTTATTTAGATATTCTTTAATTTCTTGCAATAATTTTTTGTAGCTTTCAGAGTAGAAGTTTTTCTCTTCTTATGTTAAATTTACATTAATATAATATTTTAATTTTTTTGAGGCTGTTGTGAACAGAATGGTTTTCTTTTGCTTTTGTTTTAGTTTTTGATTTTGTTTTTGGCTGTGCTGCTTGACTTGAGGGATCTTAGTTCCCCAACCAGGGATCTAACTTATGCCCCCTTGCAGTGGAATTGCAGAGTCCTAACCACTGGACCGCCAGAGAATTCCCCCAGAATGGTTTTTTTAATTTCATTTTCAGTTTGTTAATTGCAAGTATATAATAATACAATTGATTTTTTTAATATTTAACTTTTATCCTGCAACCATGCTGAACTCGTTTATTAGTTCTAAATGGTGAATGGGAATGTTTGCTTAATTTGTCTTTCTTATCTTTCATTGTTAGTATGTAGAAATGCAGCAGATTTCTGTGTATTAATTTCATATCCTGAAACTTTAGCGAATTCATTGATGAGCTCTAGTAGTTTTCTGGTAGCATCTTTAAGATTTTATAGTATCTTGTCATCTGTAAAAACAGACAGTTTACTTCTTTTCCAATTTGGATTCGTTTTATTTCTTTTTCTTCTCTGCTTGCCCTGACTAGGACTTCCAAAACTATGTTGAATAAAAGTGGCGAGAGTGGACATCCTTGTCTTGTTCCTGATCTTAGGGGAAATGCTTTCAGCTTTTCACCATTGAGTATAATGTTAGCTGTGGGTTTGTCATATATGGCCTTTATTGTGTGGAGGTATGTTCTCTCTGTGCCCACTTTCTAGAGAGTTTTTATCATAAATGTGTGTTGAAATCTGTCAAAAGCTTTTTCTGCATCTATTGAGATGATCATATGTTTTTTATTTTTTATTTTTATTTTTTAATTTTAATTTTAATTTTTTTTATTTTTTGCTTTATAACAAATTTAATCTGTTATACATATACATATGTTCCCATATCCCCTCCCTTTTGCGTCTCCCTCCCACCCTCCCTATCCCACCCCTCCAGGCGGTCACAAAGCACCGAGCTGATCTCCCTGTGCTATGCGGCTGCTTCCCACTAGCTATCTACCTTACGTTTGGTAGTGTATATATGTCCATGCCGCTCTTTCACTTTGTCACAGCTTACCCTTCCCCCTCCCCATATCCTCAAGTCCATTCTCTAGTAGGTCTGTGTCTGTATTCCTGTCTTACCCCTATGTTCTTCATGACATTTTTTTTCCTTAAATTCCATATATATGTGTCATCAGAGAGTATCTGTCTTTCTCTTTCTGACTTACTTCACTCTGTATGACAGACTCTAGGTCCATCCACCTCATTACAAATAGCTCAATTTCATTTCTTTTTATGGCTGAGTAATATTCCATTGTATATATGTGCCACATCTTCTTTATCCATTCATCCGATGATGGACACTTAGGTTGTTTCCATCTCCGGGCTATTGTAAATAGGGCTGCTATGAACATTTTGGTACATGTCTCTTTTTGAATTATGGTTTTCTCAGGGTATATGCCCAGTAGTGGGATTGCTGGGTCATATGGTAGTTCTATTTGTAGTTTTTTAAGAAACCTCCATACCGTTCTCCATAGTGGCTGTACCAATTCACGTTCCCACCAGCAGTGCAAGAGTGTTCCTTTTTTTCCACACCCTCTCCAGCATTTATTGTTTGTAGACTTTTTGATGATGGCCATTCTGACTGTTGTGAGATGATATCTCATTGTAGTTTTGATTTGCATTTCTCTAATGAGTAAAGATGTTGAGCATCCTTTCATGTGTTTGTTGGCAGTCTGTATATCTTCTGTGGAGAAATGTCTATTTAGGTCTTCTGCCCATTTTTGGATTGCGTTGTTTGTTTTTTTGTTATTGAGCTGCATGAGCTGCTTATAAATTTTGGAGATTAATCCTTTGTCAGTTGCTTCATTTGCAAATATTTTCTCCCATTCTGAGGGTTGTCTTTTGGTCTTGTTTATGGTTTCCTTTGCTGTGCAAAAGCTTTTAAGTTTCATTAGGTCCCATGTGTTTATTTTTGTCTTTATTTCCATTTCTCTAGGAGGTGGGTCAAAAAGGATCTTGCTGTGATTTATGTCATAGAGTGTTCTGCCTATGTTTTCCTCTAAGAGTTTGATAGTGTCTGGCCTTAACATTTAGGTCTTTAATCCATTTTGAGCTTATTTTTGTGTATGGTGTTAGGGAGTGATCTAATCTCATACTTTTACATGTCCCTATCCAGTTTTCCCAGCACCACTTATTGAAGAGACTGTCCTTTCTCCACTGTACATTCCTGCCTCCTTCATCAAAGATAAGGTGACCATATGTCCGTGGGTTTATCTCTGGGCTTTCTATCCTGTTCCATTGATCTATCTTTCTGTTTTTGTGCCAGTACCATACTGTCTTGATTACTGTAGCTTTGTAGTATAGTCTGAAGTCAGGGAGCCTGATTCCTCCAGCTCCATTTTTCGTTCTCAAGATTGCTTTGGCTATTCGGGGTCTTTTGTGTTTCCATACAAATTGTGAAATGTTTTTGCTCTAGTTCTGTGAAAAATGCCAGGGGTAGTTTGATAGGGATTGCATTGAATCTGTAGATTGCTTTGGGTAGTAGAGTCATTTTCACAATGTTGATTCTTCCAATCCAAGAACATGGTACATCTCTCCATCTATTTGTATCATCTTTAATTTCTTTCATCAGTGTCTTATAATTTTCTGCATACAGGTCTTTTGTCTCCTTAGGTAGGTTTATTCCTAGATATTTTATTCTTTTTGTTGCAATGGTAAATGGGAGTGTTTCCTTGATTTCACTTTCAGATTTTTCATCATTAGTATATAGGAATGCCAGAGATTTCTGTGCATTAATTTTGTATCCTGCAACTTTACCAAATTCATTGATTAGCTCTAGTAGTTTTCTGGTAGCATCTTTAGGATTCTCTATGTATAGTATCATGTCATCTGCAAACAGTGACAGCTTTACTTTTTCTTTTCCAATTTGGATTCCTTTTATTTCCTTTTCTTCTCTGATTGCTGTGGCTAAAACTTCCAAAACTAGGTTGAATAAGAGTGGTGAGAGTGGGCAACCTTGTCTTGTTCCTGATCTTAGTGGAAATGGTTTCAGTTTTTCACCATTGAGGACGATGCTGGCTGTGGGTTTGTCATATATGGCCTTTATTATGTTGAGGAAAGTTCCCTCTATGCCTACTTTCTGCAGGGTTTTTATCATAAATGGGTGTTGAATTTTGTCGAAAGCTTTCTCTGCATCTATTGAGATGATCATATGGTTTTTCTCCTTCAATTTGTTAATATGGTGTATCACGTTGATTGATTTGCGTATATTGAAGAATCCTTGCATTCCTGGGATAAACCCCACTTGATCATGGTGTATGATCCTTTTAATGTGCTGTTGGAATCTGTTTGCTAGTATTTTGTTGAGGATTTTTGCTTCTATGTTCATCAGTGATATTGGCCTGTAGTTTTCTTTCTTTGTGACATCCTTGTCTGGTTTTGGTATCAAGGTGATGGTGGCCTCATAGAATGAGTTTGGGAGTGTTCCTCCCTCTGCTATATTTTGGAAGAGTTTGAGAAGGATAGGTGTTAGCTCTTCTCTAAATGCTTGATAGAATTCGCCTGTGAAGCCATCTGGTCCTGGGCTTTTGTTTGTTGGAAGATTTTTAATCACAGTTTCAATTTCAGTGCTTGTGATTGGTCTGTTCATATTTTCTATTTCTTCCTGTGTCAGTCTTGGCAGGTTGTGCATTTCTAAGAATTTGTCCATTTCTTCCAGGTTGTCCATTTTATTGGCATAGAGTTGCTTGTAGTAATCTCTCATGATCTTTTGTATTTCTGCAGTGTCAGTTGTTATTCTCCTTTTTCATTTCTAATTCTATTGATTTGAGTCTTCTCCCTTTTTTTCTTGATGAGTGTGGCTAATGGTTTATCAATTTTGTTTATCTTCTCAAAGAACCAGCTTTTAGTTTTATTGATCTTAGCTATCATTTCCTTCATTTCTTTTTCATTTATTTCTGATCTGATTTTTATGATTTCTTTCCTTCTGCTAACTTTGGGATGTTTTTGTTCTTTCTCTAATTGCTTTAGGTGCAAGGTTAGGTTGTTTATTCGAGATGTTTCCTGTTTCTTAAGGTGGGATTGTATTGCTATAAACTTCCCTGTTAGAACTGCTTTTGCTGCATCCCATAGGTTTTGGGTTGTCGTGTCTCCATTGTCATTTGTTTCTAGGTATTTTTTAATTTCCCCTTTGAATTCTTCAGTGATCACTTTGTTATTAAGTAGTGTATTGTTTAGCCTCCATGTGTTTGTATTTTTTACAGCTCTTTTCCTGTAATTGATATCTAGTCTCACAGCATTGTGGTTGGAAAAGATACTTGATACAATTTCAATTTTCTTAAATTTACCAAGGCTTGATTTGTGACCCAAGATATGATCTATCCTGGAGAATGTTCCATGAGCACTTGAGAAAAATGTGTATTCTGTTGTTTTTGGATGAAATGTCCTATAGATATCAATTAAGTCCATCTTGTTTAATGTATCATTTAAAGCTTGTGTTTCCTTATTTATTTTCATTTTGGATAATCTGTCCATTGGTGAAAGTGGGGTGTTAAAGTCCCCTACTATGATTGTGTTACTGTTGATTTCTCCATTTATGGCTGTTAGTATTTGCCTTATGTATTGAGGTGCTCCTATGTTGGGTGCATAAATATTTACAATTGTTATATCTTCTTCTTGGATCGATCCCTTGATCATTATGTAGTGTCCTTCTTTGTCTCTTCTAGTAGTCTTTATTTTAAAGTCTATTTTGTCTCATATGAGAATTGCTACTCCAGCTTTCTTTTGGTTTCCATTTGTATGGAATATCTTTTTCCATCCCCTTACTTTCAGTCTGTATGTGTCTCTAGGTCTGAAGTGGGTCTCTTGTAGACAGCATATATATGGGTCTTGTTTTTGTATCCATTCAGCCAATCTGTGTCTTGTGGTGGGAGCATTTAGTCCATTTACATTTAAGGTAATTATCGATATGTATGTTCCTATTCCCATTTTCTTAATTGTTTTGGGTTCGTTATTGTAGGTCTTTTCCTTCTGTTGTGTTTCTTGCCTAGAGAAGTTCCTTTAGCATTTGTTGTAAAGCTGGTTTGGTGGTGCTGAACTCTCTCAGCTTTTGCTTGTCTGTAAACGTTTTAATTTCTCCATCAAATCTGAGTGAGATCCTTGCTGGGTAGAGTAATCTTGGTTGCAGGTTCTTCTCCTTCATCACTTTAATTATGTCCTGCCACTCCCTTCTGGCTTGTAGAGTTTCTGCTGAGAGATCAGCTGTTATCCTGATGGGGATTCCCTTGTGTGTTATTTGTTGTTTTTGCCTTGCTGCTTTTAATATGATTTCTTTGTGTTTAATTTTGGACAGTTTGATTAATATGTGTCTTGGCGTATTTCTCCTTGCATTTATTCTGTGTGGGACTCTCTGTGCCTCCTGGACTTGATTAACTATTTCCTTTCCCATATTAGGGAAGTCTTCAACTATAATCTCTTCAAATATTTTCTCAGTCCCTTTCTTTTTCTCTTCTTCTTCTGGAACCCCTATAATTCGAATGTTGGTGCCTTTAATGTTGTCCCAGAGGTCTCAGACTGTCCTCTGTTCTTTTCATTCTTTTTTCTTTATTTTGCTCTGCAGCAGTTATTTCCACTATTTTATCTTCCACCTCACTTATCCGTTCTTCTGCCTCAGTTATTCTGCTATTGATCCCATCTAGAGTATTTTTTATTTCATTTATTGTGTTTTTAATCGATGCTTGATTCATCTTTAGTTCTTCTAGGTCCTTGTTAACTGTTTCTTGCATTTTGTCTATTCTATTTCCAAGATTTTGGATCTGGGAAATAGAATCTTGGATCATCTTTACCATCATTATTCTGAATTCTTTTTCAGGTAGACTGCCTATTACCTCTTCATTTGTTAGGTCTGGTGGGTTTTTATCTTGCTCCTTCTCCTGCTGTGTGTTTTTCTGTCTTCTCATTTTGCTTATGTTACTGTGTTTGGGGTCTCCTTTTTGCAGGCTGCAGGTTCGTAGTTCCCGTTGTTTTTGGTGTCTGTCCCCAGTGGCTAAGGTTGGTTTAGTGGGTTGTGTAGGCTTCCTGGTGGAGGGGACTAGTGCCTGTGTTCTGGTGGATGAGGCTGGATCTTGTCTTTCTGGTGGGCAGGTCCACGTCTGGTGGTGTGTTTTGGGGTGTCTGTGGACTTTTTATGATTTTAGGCCACCTCTCTGCTAATGGGTGGCGTTGTGTTCCTGTCTTGCTAGTTGTTTGGCATAGGGTGTCCAGCACTGTAGCTTGCTGGTCGTTGAGTGAAGCTGGGTGCTGCTGTTGAGATGGAGATCTCTGGAAGATTTTCGCCGTTTGATATTATGTGGAGCTGGGAGGTCTCTTGTGGACCAGTGTCCTGAAGTTGGCTCTCCCACCTCAGAGGCACAGCACTGACTCCTGGCTCCTCAATTTGGGATGATTTGTTGTCTATTCATGTATTCCACAGATGCAGGGTACATCAAGTTGATTGTGGAGCTTTAATCCGCTGCTTCTGAGGCTGCTGGGAGAAGTTTCCCTTTCTCTTCTTTGTTCTCACAGCTCCTGGGTCTCAGCTTTGGATTTGGCCCCGCCTCTGCGTGTAGGTCGCCGGAGGGTGTCTGTTCTTCGCTCAGACAGGACAGGGTTAAAGGAGCAGCCTCTTCGGGGACTCTGGCTCACTCAGGCCAGGCGGGAGGGAGGGGCACGGAGTGCGGGGCGAGCCTGCAGCGGCAGAGGTCGGCGTGACGTTGCACCAGCCCGAGGCGCGCCGTGCGTTCTCCCAGGGAAGCCGCCCCTGGATCCCGGGACCCCGGCAGTGGCGGGCTGCACAGGCTCCCGGAAGGGCAGTGTGGACAGTGACCTGCGCTCACACACAGGCTTCTTGGCGGCGGCAGCAGCAGCCCCAGCGTCCCACGCCCGTCACTGGGCTCCGCGCTTTCAGTCGTGACTTGCGCCCGTCTGTGGAGCCCCTTTAAGCAGCGCTCTTAATCCCCTCTCCTCACGCACCAGGAAACCAAGAGGGAAGAAAAAGTCTCTTGCCTCTTCGGCAGCTCCAGAGTTTTCCCGGACTCCCTGCCGGCTAGCTGTGGCACATTAGCCCCCTTCAGGCTGAGTTCTCGCCGCCAGCCCCAGTCCTCTCCCTGCGCTCTGACCGAAGCCCGAGCCTCAGCTTCCAGTGCCGCCCGCCCTGGCGGGCGAGCACACAAGCCCCTCGGGCTGGTGAGCGCCGCTCGGCACCGATCCTCTGTGCGGGAATCTCTCTGCTTTGCCCTACCCAGGTATGTGGGGAGTTTCTTGCCTTTTGGGAGGTCTGGGGTCTTCTGCCAGAGTTCAGTAGGTGTTCTGTAGGAGTTGTTCCACGTGTAGCTGTATTTCTCGTGTATCTGTGGGGAGGAAGGTGATCTCCGCGTCTTACTCTTCCGCCATCTTACCCGGAAGTCTCGTATGTTTTTTTAAATAAATTTATTTTATTTATTTATTTTTGGCTGTGTTGGGTCTTCATTACTGCGCGTGGGCTTTCTCTAGTTGCAACGAGCGGGGGCTACTCTTTGTTGCGGTGGGCGGGCTTCTCGTTGCGGTGGCTTCTCTTTGTTGCAGAGCATGGGCCCTGGGTGCACAGGCTTCAGTAGTCGGTAGCACGCGGACTCAGTAGTTGTGGCTCACAGGCTCTAGAGCACAGGCTCAGTAGTTGTGGCACACAGGCTTAGTTGCTTCGCTGCATGTGGGATCTTCCCGGACCAGGGCTCAAATCTGTGTCCCCTGCAATGGCAGGTGGATTCTTAACCACTGTGCCACCAGGAGAGCCCGGTCATATGGTTTTTATTCTTCAGTTTGTTAATGTGGTGTATCACACTGATGGATTTGCAGATACTGAAAAATCCTTGCATCCCTGGGATGAATCCCACATGATCATGGTGTATGATCCTTTTAGTTTATTAGTGGATTCGGTTTGCTAGTATTTTGTTGAGGATTTTTGCATCTATGTTCATCAGTGGTATTGGTCTGTAGTTTTCTTTTTTGCAATATCTTTGTCTGGTTTTGGTATCAGGGTGCTGGTGCCCTCCTAGAATGAGTTCAGAAGTGTTCCTTCCTCTGCAAATTTTTGGAACGGTTTCAGAAGGATGGGTGTTAACTCTTCTCAATGTTTGGTAGAATTCACCTGTGAAGCCATTTGGTCCTGGACTTTTCTTTGTTGGTAATTTTTAAATTGCTGATTCAATTTCAGTTCTGGCAATTGGTCTATTCATATTTTCTGTGTCTTCCTGATTCAGTCTTGGGAGGTTGTACCTTTCTAAGAATTCATCAGTTCCTTCTAGGTTGTCCATTTTATTGGCGTGTAGTTGCTCATAGTAGTCTCTTATGATCCTTTGTATTTCTGTGGTGTCAGTTGTAACTTCTTTTTCATTTCTGATTTTATTGATTGGGGCCCTCTCCCTTTTTTTCTTGATGAGTCTCCCTAAAGGTTTATCAATTTTGTTTATATTTTCAAAGAGCCAGCTTTTAGTTTCATTGATCTTTCCTATTGTTTTTTTTTTTTTTTTTTTTTTTTTGTCGTACGCGGGCCTCTCACTGTTGTGGCCTCTCCTGTTGCGGAGCAACAGGCTCCGGATGCGCAAGCTCAGTGGCCGTGGCTCACGGGCCCAGCCACTCCGCAGCATGTGGGATCTTCCTGAACCGGGGCACGAACCCGTGTCCCTTGCATCGGCAGGCGGACTCTCAACCACTGCGCCACCAGGGAAGCCCTCCTATTGTTTTTTTAGTCTCTATTTCATTTATTTCTGCTCTGATATTTATGATTCCTTTCCTTCTACTAACTCTGGTTTTTATGTATTCTTCTTTCTCTACTTGCTTTAGATGTAAGTTTAGGTTGTTAATTTGAGATTTTTCTTGTTTCCTGAGGTAAGCCTGTATCACTATAAACTTCCCTCTTAGAACTGCTTTTTCTGTGTCCCATAGGTGTTGGATCATCATGTTTTCGTTTTCATTTGTCTCTAGGTAGTTTTTGATTTCCTCTTTGATTTCTTCAATGATCCATTGGTTGTTTAGTAGCATATTGTTTAGCCTCCACGTGTTTGTGAGTTATGCAGGTTTTTTTTTCTTGTAGTTGATTTCTAGTTCCATAGAGTTGTGGTTGGAAAAGAAGCTTGATATGATTTCAGTTTTCTTAAATTTACCAAGGCTTGTTTTGTGGCCTAACATATGATCTATCCTGGAGAATGTTCCATGTGCACTTGAAAAGAATGTGTATTCTGCTGCTTTTGGGTGGAATGCTCTATAAATATCAGTTAAGTCCCTTTGGTCTAATGTGTTATTTAAGGCCTGTGTTTCCTTATTGATTTTCTGTCTGGATGATCTGTCCCTTGATGTAAGTCGGGTGTTAAAGTCCCTTACTATTATTGTGCTACTGTTGAATTCTCCTTTTATGTCTGTTAATATTTTGCCTTATGTATTAAGGTGCTCCTATGCTGGGTGCATACATATTTACAGTTGTTATATCTTCTTCTTGGATTGATCCCTTGGTCATTCTATAGTGTCCTTCTTTGTCTCCTGTAACAGTTTTTATTTTAAAGTTGATTTCATCTAATATAAATATTGCTACTCTGGCTTTCTTTTGATTTTCATTTGTGTGGAATACCTTTTCTATCCCCTCTCTTTTAGTCTGTATGTGTCTCTAGATCTGTAGTGAGTCTCTTGTAGGCAGCAAATAAACGGGCCTTGTTTTTGTATCCATTCATCCAGTTTGTGTCTTTTGGTTGGAGCATTCAGTCTGTTTACGTTTAAGGTAATTATCGATATGTATGTTCTTACTGTCATTTTGTTAATTGTTTTGGATTTGTTTCTGTAGGTCTTTTTTTCCCCCCTTCTTTTGTTCTCTTCTCTTGTGATTTGATGACTATCTTCAGTGTTATGTTTAGATTCCTTTTTTGTGTATGTGTGTATCTGTTATAGATTTTTGGCTTGTGGTTACCTTGAGGTTATTGTATAGCAGTCTCTCTCTCTATATATGTGATTCTTCTAAGTTGCTGATGTCTTAATTTCAAATGCATCTTAAATACCCTACATGTGTACTCTCCTTCCCTCATAATTACTGTTTTTTATGTCATGTTTTACATCAAATTGTTTTTTGTATTCCTTAACTGCTTAGCATGGATACAGATGATTTTACTACTTTTGTCTTTTAATCTTCCTGCTAGCTTTGTTTATGAATGATTTCCTACCTTTACTGTATGTTTACTGGTGAGCTTTTTTGTTCCATAATTTTCTCATGTCAAGTTGTGGCCTTTTCTTTTGCACTTAGAGAAGTTCCTTTAACATTTGTTGTAAAGCTGGTTTAGTGGTGCTGAATTCTTTCAGCCTTTGCTTGTCTATACAGCTTTTGATTTCTCTGTCAAATCTGAAAAAGAGCCTTGCTGAGTAGAGTATTCTTGGATGTAGGTTTTTCCCTTTCATCACTTTAAATATATCATGCCAGTCCCTTCCAACCTGCAGAGTGCCTGCTGAAAAGTCAGCTGATAGTCTTATGGGAGTTCTGTTGTATGTTATTTGTTGCTTTCCCCTTTCTGCTTTTAGTTTTCTCTGTATCTTTAATTTTTTTTTTTTAGTTTCTGCTTTATAACAAAGTGAATCAGTTTGAATCTTTAATTTTTGACATTTTGATTACAGCGTGTCTTGGTGTGTTCCTCTTTGGGTTATCCTATATGGGATTTTCTGCGCTTCTTGGACTTGGATGACTATTTCCTTTCCCAGGTTAGGGTGGTTTTCAGCTATTATCTCTTCAAACATTTTCCTGAGCTCTTTCTTTCAAATATTTTCCCAGGCTCTTTCTCTTTTCTTCTGGGACCCCTGTAATGTGAATATTAGTGCTCTTGATGTTGTCTCAGAGATCTTTTAAACTGTCCTCATTTTTTTCTTTAATCTTTTTTCTGTTCAGTGGCAGTGATGTCCACTACTCTGTCTCCCAGCTAACTGATCCATTCTTCTGAATCCTTTAGTCTACTTTGATTCCTTCCACTGTATTTTTCAGTTCAGTTATTGTATTCTTCATCTCTGGTTGTTCTTTATATTTTCTAACTCTTTTCTTAAAGCTTATAACTTCTCGTTCTGTGCATCCATTCTCCTCCTGAGTTCTTTGATCATCTGTATGCTCATTACTCTGAACTATTTCTTGGGTAGATTGCCTATTTCCACTTCACTTAGTTCTTCTGGGATTTTATCTTGTTCCTTCATCTGAAACATTTCTCTGCCATCTCATTTTGTCAATAACTTGCTACTTGTATTTTTATGTATGTAGTAGGTAAGTCACATCTCTCAACCTTGGAGAAGTGGCCCTCTGTAGGAGGCATCCTGTGCACTCCAGCAGTACACTCCCCTCTTGTTACCCAAGCTGTGTGCTCTAGGGGTTCACCCTAAGAGGGCTACTTGGGCCTTGTGTTGTGGTGGGCTAACTATGTGGGCAGTCTGGTAGGCCCCTAGTCTGGTTGGTTGCCAGGTCCTACCTTGTGTGGATGCTGCTGGCTGCTGTTTAGCAGGGCCTGGTCACAATGTGGCTGGTTGCAGAATCCTAGGGGCCCCAGGGCTAATGCTGGCTCACTGGTGGGTGGAGTCAGGGTCCTGAAGACCCTAGGGTTGTTGCCTACCCACTGGTAGTTGAAGCCAGATCCTGGGGTTAGTGCTGGTCTACTGGCAGGCAGAGCTGGCCCCTGGAGTCCAGCTGCAGGGCCCTGGGATCCCAGAGCTCATTTCAGATTGTTGTGGGGGTGGTGTCAGTTCCTGACACAGTTGGGTACAGGGTCTGGAGTGTCCTGAAGGTTTCTTTGGCCTGCTAGTGGGCCAGTCCAGGGCCCAGCTGGTCCCAGGGTAGGCTCTGGCCTGCACTGCAGAATCATAGTTTTCTTGCTTTTGGTGCCTGCATCCTGGTGAATGAGACTGGTCTAAAGGCTTTGCCTGGCTTCCTGGTGGGAGAGTCCTGTGCCTGTCTACTGGTGGGTGGTGCTGGGTCTTGGCCCTCTGGTGGGCTGGGCCATGTCTAGGGGTGAGTCCAAAGGCAGCTGTGAGCTTTTTAGTCTTTAGGCAGCCTGTCTGCTAATGGGTGGAGCTGTGTCCTAACCCAGTTAGTTCTTTGGCCTGAGACGTCCCAGCACTGTTGCCTGCAGGCTGTTGGGTGGGGCCAGGTTTTGGAGCTAATGAGCTAATATGTCATCCACCAACAGTATTCCCCAATATGTCTGCCACCAGTGTCTATGTCCCTAGGGTGAGCTGCAGCCACCCTCCCCCAACCCCTGCCATTCCAGGAGACTCTCCAAGACCAGCAGGTAGGTCTGGCCCAGGCTCCTATCAAATTACTCCTTTGGCCCTATGTCCCAGGGTATACAAGATTTCATGTGCACCCTTTAAGAGCAATATCTCTATTTTCCCCAGTCCTGTGGGGCTCCTGCAATTAAGCCTTCTGGCCTTCAAAGCCAAATGTTCTGTGGGCTCATCTCAACAGTGCCAGACCCCCAGCCTGGGAGAACCTCTGTAATATATTTACTCTCCAGTTTTCAGGTTGCCTACATAGGTGTTATGGGATTTGATTATATCATGAGTCTGCCCTTACTACCGGTTTTGTTGTGGTTCCTTCTTTATGTCTTTTGGTGTAGGAGATCTTTTCTGGTGGGTTCCAGTTTTTTTGTGTGTGTATGTTTTTTTTTAATGGTTATTCTGCGGATAGTTGTGATTTTGGTGTGCTTATGAGAGGAGGTGAGCTCAAGGTCTTTTTACTCTGCCATCTTGCCCACTTTCCTCTATACCACATTTTCTTTTTGTTTGTTTTGTTTTAATTTTTGTTGGAGTATAGTTGCTTTACAGTGTTATGTTAGTTTCTACTGTACAGCAAAGTGAATCAGCTATACGTATACATATATCCCCTCTTTTTTGGATTTCCGTCCCATTTAGGTCACCAGAGAGCATTGAGTAGAATTCCCTGTGCTATATACAGTAGGTTCTCATTAGTTATCTATTTTATACATAGTATCAGTAGTGTATATATGTCAGTCCCAATCTCCCACCCCCCATACTACATTTTCTTTATCTATTCATCCATCAGTGGACACTTAGGTTGTTTCCATGTCTTGGCTGTTTTAAATAATGCTGCAGTGAACACAGATATACGAATATCTCTCCAAGACCAAGCTTTCAATTGTTTTGTGTATAGACCCAGAAGCAGAATTGCTGGATGATATGGTAATTCCATTTTTAACTCTTTGGGTAACCTCCATACTGGTTTCCATAGTGGCAACACCAATTACATTTTCACTAACAGTGCACAGAAAAAGGAACCTTTAGCTCCATATCTTCACTAATGCTTGTTATTTCTTGTCTTTTTGATGATAGCCATTCTAACAGGTGTGACATGATATCTTATTGTGGTTTTGGTTTGCATTTCCCAATGATTATTGATGCTGAGCATCTTTTCCTGTATTTGTTAGCCATTCGTATGTCTTCTTTACAAAAATGTCTATTAAGATCCTGTGCCCATTTTTTAATTGGGTTGTTTGTTTGTTTTTATTTGAGTTGAATTCTTTGTGTATTTTGGATGTTAACCCCTTGTCAGATATATCATTTGCAAATATCTTCTTCCATTCAGTAGTCTGATGGTTTCTTTTGCTGTGCAGAAGCCTTTCAGTTGGATGTGCTCCTGCTATTTACTTTTGCTTTTGTTGTCTTTGCTTTTGGTGTCAAATTCAAAAAATTATTGCTAATACCACTGTCAAAGCTCTTAACTGCCTATGTTTTCTTCTAGGAATTTTATGGTTTAAGATCTTACATTTAAATCTTCAATCCATTTAGAATTGATATTTGTGTATGGTGTAAGATAATGGTTCCGTTTCATTCTTTTGCATGTGGCTATCCAGTTTTCCCAGTACCATTTATTGAAGAGACTATCCTTTCCCCATTGTATATTCTTGGCTCCTTTGTCATAAGGTAATTGGCCTTATATGTGAGTTTATTTCTGGTCTTTCTATTCTGTTCCATTGATCTACATGTCTGTTTTTATGCCAGTACTATACCGTTTTGATTACTGTAGCTTTGTAATATAGTTTGAAATCAGGGAGTGTGGTGCCTACAGTTTTCTTCTACTTTTTTAAGATTGCTTTGGCTATTTGGAGTCTTTTGTGGTTACAGACAAATTTTAGAATTGTTCTATTTTTGTGGAAAATGCCACTGGAATTTTGATAGGGATTGCATTGAATCTATAGATTGTTTTGAGTAGTACGGACATTTTAACAATATTAATTCTTCCAATCTGTGAGCACAGAATATTTTCCCATTTTTTCACGTCTTTTTCAGCTTTTTTCATCAATGTTTTCAGTATACAGGTCTTTTACCTCCTTGGTTAAATTTATTCCTAGGTATTTTATTCTTTTGATGCAATTATGAATAGGATTGTTTTAATTTCTTTTTCTGGTAGTTTATTATTAATGTATAGAAATGCAACAGATTTTTGTCTGTTAAATAATTTTGTATACTGCAACTTTACTGAATGTATTAGTTGTAACAGTTTTTTTTGGTGGAGTCTTTAGGGTTTTCTATATATAAAATCATGCCATTTTCACATAGTGACAATTTTGCTTCTCTTCTGATTTGGTGCCTTTTGCTTCTTTTTCTTGCCTAATTGATCTGGCTAGGACTTCCAATACTGTGTTCAATAAACGTGATGCCAGTGGATATCCTTGTCTTGTTCCTGATCTTAGAGGAAATGCTTCCCATTTTTCACCGTTGAGTATGTTAGCTATGGTCTTGTCAGAAATGGTCGTTGAGCTATGTTTCCTCTAGACCTACTTTGTTGAGAGTTTTTATCATGAATGGATTTTGAGTTTTCTCAAATGCTTTTTCTACATCTATTGATTATATGATTTTTATCCTTTATTTGGTTAGTGTCATGTACCACATTGATTGATTTGTAGATGTTGAACCGTCCTTGCATCCCTGGAATACATCCCACTTGATCATAGTGTATAATCCTTTTAATATATTATTGAATTGGGTGTGCTAATGTTTAGTTTGGTTTTTTTTTTGCATCTATGTTCATCAGGGATATTGGCTTGTAATTTTCTTGTAGTGTATCTACACTGGGTATCTAGGTAACGTCTGGGTAACAGGGTAACGTGGGCCTTATAAAATAAGTTTGGAAGTGTTCTCTCCTGTTCTGTTTATTGAAAGAGTTTGAGAATCTTTCATATTAATTCTTCCTTAAATGTTTGGTAGAATTCAGCAGTGAAGCCACCTGGTCCTGGACTTTTGTTCATTGGGAGGTTTGAGAGTCTTTTTATACTTTAGATATAAAAGCAGATTCCATGTATCCCACTATATTTTGGAGAAATTGTCTTAGGGATTCCCAGAGTATTCCCAGAGTATTCATCCCAGTGAAAATTCTGATTACCAATAATCTATAGAGAAGGTAGAATGGATCCCATAGTTACAAGTGATACTTTGTTTCATGTGTATGTCTGTTTCTTCCATGACTTAGAACTCTAAAAATGTGTATGGAAACTGAATTAATGTTTACAATTACGGTTTATAGTTGTTAAGATGTTCTACATCTTAAAATGCCTATTTTGATTTACAATGACTGTCAAAATGTGAAGATGGAAGATGGTAATTTATATTAGGTGTATTTTACCACAATAAAAAAAATTGAGGGGGTGTGAAGATGGTTCACAAAAAAGAATTTTTCAAGGCTCTAAAACATGTAAAGAGTTGGAGTTTTTTAAATTCCATCCATTTAATTACTGATGATAAAAATAAAGTCTCAGGTTTCTTAGCTGAAAATGAGATTAATAATACCTCTCTCTCAGTTTTATAAGAGGGGAAAAAAACAGATATAGAGCATATATCATAATACCGCACACATAGCAAGCAATAATACATAGCAGCTGCTGTTACAATCCCAGGAACCAAAATGCCCTCCTCAAGGTCATACAGCCAGTCTGTGGCAGAATCCAGCCCAGAATCTGGGTCTTTTGATCCTGAGTCTCTTAAACTATTACCATGCCATTCTGGCCACTAGGCACAAGGCATGAATCAAGAATTTTCTGAATCTTTATATAGACCATTCTTTCCTTCAGTCTTTGTTTTGTATCTAAAGAATTAAATGTGAATACTATTTCTAAAGGGAATGCAAATATTTTGAAAGTCCTTCAAAATCTTTTTTTTTTCGCCTTTTCAGAGTCCAGATGTCATTCAGAATTTGAAAATACCACCCATTCTGTCTTCAGGTCAGCTAAGTTTTACTTTCATCATCCAGTGCACCTACGAAGTGATCAAGATTTTTGCCATGAATCCTTAGGAAGAAGAGTTTTCATGAGGCATTCTTGGAAAGATTCCTTTCAGCATCATCCAGACAAACAAAGAGAACACACTTGTCTTCCTTCCTCTTATCAAAATGTGGCAAAGACAAAGTCAGATTATACCACAGTAGAGAGCCTCAGTATCAATGTAAACTTGGAAAACAAAGAAGTAAAGCATACTACTAAAAGTCAGGCTAGACATTTCCCAAAATATGACAAACAAGTTAATGACCTAAAAAGGGATCATAAGGCCACCCCAGAGTTAACAACTCAGCACACTGTGAGTTTAAATGAACTCTGGAACAGGTATCAGGAGCGACAGAGGCAACAGAAACCTCCTGAGTTCAGTGCCAAGAAGGAACTTTCCTTGGTGGAGCGACTTGATCGTTTGGCTAAACTTCTTCAGCATCCCATCACACATTCTCTCCAGTCCTCAGAAAGTACACAGGATGATAACAAGGGGGAACAAGACGTTAAGGAACGGAGTAGTAGACAGCAACAGCAGAAAAACAAGCTTCAGAAAAAGAAACGGTATAAAAGCCTGGAGAAATGCCATAAAAATACAGGCGATCTTAAAAAAAACAAGGTTCTTTCTACTCATCAAGCTGGGAGGTCCAATCAGATTAAAATTGAACAGATTAAATTTGATAAATATATTCTGAGAAAACAGCCAGGTTTTCATTATATAAATAACACTTCTTCAGATTCTAGACACTCAGAGGAGAGTGAGCTGCTCACAGATACTGCCACCAACATCCTTTCCACCACCACTTCTGTGGAATCAGATATATTGACCCAAACAGATAAGGAAGTAACTCTGCATGAGAGGAGCAGCTCTATTTCCACCATTGATACTGCCCGACTGATCCATGCTTTTGGCCATGAAAGAGTTTGTTTGTCACCCAGGCGAATTAAATTATACAGCAGCATCACCGACCATCAGAGGAGATACCTTGAGAAGCGGAGCAAGAAAAACAAGAAACCACTGAATACAGGTTATCCCCAAATTACTCCAGAGCACACCAGAAGGAAACACGTCCAGGTACATGGCTACAAATTCCATCTGGCAGTATGACTACATTTTTCATGGACTTTTTAGTTAAGCTTTGCACACAGGTGAAAAAAAACCAATTGCCCTTTCCTCACTATAATATTTCTTACCAGCTGGAAAAGAGTGAGAAAGTGTAGTACAGTGCTGTTTGAGTTGTCATTCTTTTCATTAACACTCATTTACGAATTACCCTTTGGATGAAAGGCTTTGCTGCTAAATGCTTCAAAATCTGCAAAGTCTATACCTTTGGTACAGGGGATCTTCAAGTTTAGAATGACCTCCATTCTGAACAATATTACCTGTTTTTTTTGCCTGTTGGTTTTTGTTTATTCATTCCTCCCTGTCTTTTAAGAAATTTTGAGGTGCTTTTAAGCACACACACACACACACACACACACATATAAGTAATATGATTATTTTTTAAGTAAATGAAGAATTGGAATGATGGAAAATTAGACTGAAGCCAGGGAGGGGTGAGCTACAACATGATTTAAAAAATAAATACATGAAGAATTAAGAGTGACAGGAAGGCAAGTTGATACCTTGTGGATATGGTTGCTAAAAATGAGCCACAAATTTTGCTTTATGTTTTCTAGCAATTAGTGTTGCTAGAATCTTGTGATCAATTACATAACTCTAATAATAAAAGCAAACTAAATTTTCAAAAGCATTACAGATATTTCTGGTACTAAGCCTTCTTAAATTTCTCTCGTCTGTCCTCATAAAGAAGGCATTGTGGTGTAACAAAATCCTCAACGGCATCCTTACAGTACATTCTCAGTAACGACAATCATATAAGGCTAATATGGCCTTTGTTTAGGGAATTCCATAAAGGCAGATTTCAAGGGGTCAGTAAATGCAGACCATTACTTTAAGCCAAGATAACATTGATTTGGACAGGTGCTCTCCAAATAGGGATACTTGCAAAATGGTTCATTGGAGTATGAACCTTTTAAAGTTTATATTTTTGTATATGTTTTACAGTGTATGAGTACAGCAATAATATATAATTTATAAATAATATCTACTTTAGTAATTTGTACTTAAAATGTTTTATCAGTGGGACCCCATGATCAAAACAATTTGGAGACCACTGGTTTAGCTGAAAGAAGGCACAAAACATTCAGACATTTAACCATATATATTATTTCTCAATTGAGTTTTTGGTAGGTATTAAATGACAGTAATTACACATATAAATAGTACAATAAGACTCTTTTTTTAAAGTAAGCCAAAAATTGGGAAAGACACAGAATGAGGCTTTTTGTTCCATAGAGGAGGTAGGGGGAAATGCAGATAGAGAGTTTTTTGGTGTGTGTACTAAAATACATATACATAACAAAGTTTACAGTTTTATCATTTTAAAGTATGCAGTTCAGTGGCACTGAGTATATTCACAGTGTTTTACAACTATCACCACTATCTAGTTTCGAGCTTTTTCACCACCCTAGTGGAAACCTCATACCCATTAAGCAGTTACTCTCTATTCCCCCTTCCTACCAGCCCCTGTCAATCACTAATCTACTTTTTGTCCTGTGAACTTGCCTATTCTGGTTATTTCATTTAATTGGAATCATATCATATGTGGCCTTTGTGTCAGGCTTCTTTGACTCTAGAATAATCTTTCTGAAATTTATCCATGTCCTAGCATCTGTCAGTACTTCATTGCTTTTTATGGCTGAATAATATTATATGTTTAGACACATTTTATTTATCTGTTCATCCATTCATGGACGTTTAGGTTGTTTCTACCTTTTGGCTGTTGTGAATAGACCTGATATGAACATTTGTGTACAAGTTTTTATTTGAACACCTACATACAGTTCTTTTGGGTATACACGTAAGAGTTGAAAATGCTGGGTCATTTGGAAATTTTATTTTAAACTTATTTAGGAAGCGTCAAACTGTTTTTCACAGTGGCCACACCATTTTACATTCCCAGCAACAATTTCTAAGGGTTCCAATTTCTCCACATTCACCAACACTCTTTATTTACTTTTTTTTTTTTTTTGCCATCCCAGTAGCTACAAAGTGGTATCTCATACTCATTGTCATTTTGATTGTGGTTTGTTATGCCTTTCCCTTTGCATAATGACTAATGATGTTAAGTATCTTTTTATGTGCTTGTTGGCCATTTTTTTGAAATTAATGAATTAATTAATTTTTGGCTGCATTTGGTCTTCATTGCTGTGCATAGGCTTTCTCTAGTTGCGGCGAGTGGTGGCTACTCTTCATTGTGGCACGTGTGCTTCTCATTACGGTGGCTTCTCTCATTGCAGAGCACGGGCCCAGGTGTGCGGGCTTCAGTAGTTGTGGCTCATGGGCTCTAGAGCGCGGGCTCAGTAGTGTGGCACCTGGGCTTAGTTGCTCTGTGGCATGTGGGATCTTCCTGGACTGGGGCTTGAACCCTGCATTGTCAGGTGGATTCTTAACCACTGTGCCACCAGGGAAGTCCCTGCCCACTTTTTAAGTTGTTTGGCCTTTTTGTTTTTGAGTTGTAAGAGTTCTTTATGTATTCTGGATTGTGGAATATTATCAGATGTGTAATTTGCAAATATTTGCTTCCACTCTCTGGGTTGTGTTTTCACTCACTTACTACTCTTTATTGAAGCACAGCAGTTTACTTTCAATGAAGCCCCAGTGTACCTATTTTTTCTTTTGTTGCTTGTGCTTTTGGTGTCATATTTAAGAAACCATTGCCAAATCCAAAGTCATGAAGATTTGTCCATATATTTTTTTTCAAGAATTTTATACTTTTAGTTCTTTCATTTGCATCTTGGTTGTATATTGAGTTAATTTATTTATATGGTATGAGATAGGGGTCAAACATTCTTTCCACATGGAATTGTCCCAAAATCAGCTGTTGAGACTGTTCTTTCTCCATTGAATGGTCTTGGCACCCTTGTCAAAAATCAGTTGACCATAGATGTGAGGGTTTATTTCTAGGCTCTCAGTTCTGTTCCATTGATCTGTATGCTGATCTATATGCCATTACTGCACTGATTTGGTTACTGTAGCTTTGTAGTAAGTTTTAAAATTGAGAAGTATGAATCTTCCAACTTTATTCTTTTTAAAGACTGTTTTGGCCAATCAGGGCCCTTGTGTCTCCATATGAATTTTAGGATCAGCTTTTTAAAATTTCTGCTGAAAAGGTTGTTGGGAATTTTATATTAATTGCATTTAATATGTAGCTTGCTTTGGGGTTTATTGCCATCTAAACAACATTGTCTTCCAGTTGATAAACACAGGATGTTTTCCAATTTATTTAGGACTTTATTTTCTTCCAGTAAGGTCTTGTAGTTGCCAATGTACAAGTGTTATACCTTCTTGTCTAAATTTATTCCTAAGTATTTGATTCTTGTGTTTTCTTTCTTTTTCTTTATTATTTTTAATTGTGATAATGTATGCATAACAAAATTTATCATCTTAACCATTTTTTCTTATTCTATTTTATTTATTTTTCTTCCAGTTTTATTGATTTAATTGACATACAGCACTGTTTGAGTACAGCATAATGATTTGACTTACATACATCATGAAATGATTATCACAGTAAGTTTAGTGAACATCTGTCATCTCATACAGATACAAAATTAAAGAAATAGAAAAAAATATTTTCCTTGTAATGAGAACTCTTAGGATTTACTCTCTTAATCACTTTCTTATATAATATACAACAGGGTTAGTTTTATTTATCATGTTGTACATTACATCCGTAACAGTTGTTTACCTTATAACTGGAAGCTTGACTGCCCTCAACCAATTCCCACTCCCTCCCGCCACCCACTGTCTCTGTTAACCACAAATCTGATCTCTTTCTATGAGTTCGTTATTTTTTTTCTGAAGTATGATTCATCTACAACATTATGTTAGTTCCTGTGCACAAAATAGTGATTTGATATTTCTATATATTTCAAACACCATGGTAAGTCTAGTTACTATATGTCACTATGCAAAGATATTACATACTTATTGACTGTATTCTCCACACTGTACACTTAACACCCGTGACTCATTTATTTTACAACTGGAAGTTTGTACTTCTTAATCCCCCTCACCTGTTTCTTTCCTCCCTTCGCCATCTCCCCTCTGACAACCACCTGTTTTTTTCCTATCTATAACTCTGTTTCTGTTTTGTTATGTTTGTTTGTTTTGTTTTTTAGATTTCGCTTAGCATAATACCCTCTAGGTCCATCCATGTTGTTGCAAATGGCAAGATTTCATTCTTTTTATGGCTGAGCAGTATTCCATTTCATAAATATATACACCACATTTTCTTTATCCATGGGCATTTAGGTTGCTTCCATATCTTGGCTATTGTAAATAATGCTGCAGTGAACATAGGGGTGTATATATCTTTTCGAACTAGTGTTTTTGTTTTCTTCAGAAAAATACTCATATGTTAATTGTTGGATCATGTGATAGTTCTGTTTTTAATTTTGTGAGGAGCCTCCAAACTGTTTTCCATAGTGGCTGTACCAATTTACATTCCCACCAACAGTCCCTTTTCTCTTCATCCTTGCCAGTACTTGTTGTATTTTGCTAATAGCCATTCTTACAGGTATGAGGTGATATATCATTGTGGTTTTGATTTTCATTTCCGTGATGATTAGTGATACTGAGCATCTTTTCATGTGCCTCTTGGCCATCTGTATGTCTTCTTTGCAAAAATGTCTATTCAGATCCTTTGCCCATTTTTTAAAGTCAGGTTGTTTGGGTTTTTGATGTTGAGTTGTATGAGTTCTTTGTATATTCTGGGTATTAACCCCTTATCAGATAGATTGCTTGCAGATATCTTCTCCCATTCGGTAGATGATAGTTCCCTTCAGTGTGGAAAAGCTCTTTAGTTTGATGTAGTCCCATTTGTTTATTTTTGGTTTTGTTTCCCTTGCCTGAGGAGACATATCCAAAAAAAAATTACTAAGATCAGTGTCAAAGAGCTTACTGCCTATGTTTTCTTCAAGAAGTTTTGTCTTTTTTTTTTTTGGTTGTGGTTTCAGTTCTTACATTTAAGTCTTTAATCCATTTTGAATTTATTTTTGTTCATGGGGTAGTTTAATGTATTAAATACATTCATATTGTTGTGCAGACATCACCATCACCCATCTCTAGAACTCTTTTCATCTTGCAAAACTGAATTTCTACACTGACTCAAATAGCAACTCCCCATTCCACCTTAGGCTCAAGCCCCTAGCAACCACCATTCTAAGAATTTGACTACTCTAGGTACCTCATGTAAGTGGAATACAGTATTTGTCTTTAAGTAACAAGTTTATTTCATTTAGCATAATGTCCTCAAGGATCATCAGTGTTGTACCATCTGACAGGATTGTCTTTTTTTTCAGACTGAATGATACTGCATTGTATGTATATACCACATTTTTAAAATTTTTTATTTATTTATTTTTGGCTGTGTTGGGTCTTTGTTTCTGTGCGTGGGCTTTCTCTAGTTGTGGCAAGCGTGGGCCACTCTTCATCATGGTGTGCAGGCCTCTCACTGTCGCAGCCTCTCTTGTTGCGGAGCACAAGCTCCAGCCGCGCAGGTTCAGTAGTTGTGGCTCATGGGCCTAGTTGCTCCACGGTATGTGGGATCTTCCCAGACCAGGGCTCGAACCCATGTCCCCTGCATTGGCAGGCAGATTCTCAACCACTACGCCACCAGGGAAGCCCTGTATATACCACATTTTGTTTGTTCATTCATCCATCTGTTAATAGATACTTGTGTTGCTTCCACGTTTAGACCATTGTGAATAATGATGCTATGAACATGAGTGTACGAATACCCATTCAAGATCCTGCTTTCAATTTTGGGGGGTACATATCCAGAAGTGGAATGGCTGGATTATATGGTAATTCTATTTTTAATTATTTGAGGAACGACCATACTGTTTTCCACAGCAGCTGCCCATTTTACAGTCCCACCAACAGCACACGATGGTTCCACTTTTTCCACATCTTTGTCAACACATGTTATTCTCTGTTTTCTTTATAGTGGCATCCTAATGTGTATGAAGTGATATGTTTTTGATTTGCATTTCTTTCATGATTATATTGAGCATCTTTTTATATACTTCTTGGCCATTTGTATATCATCTTTGGAGAAATGTCTATTCAAGTACTTTGCTCCTTCTTGAATCACGTTATTTTTTGGTCATTGAGTTGTAGAAGTTCTTTACATATTCTGAGTATTAACCTCTTATCAGATATATGATTTATAAAATTTTCTCCCAGTCAGTGGGTTCCCTTCTTACCTTTGTTGATTGTGTCCTTTGATGCCCAGAAATTTTTAATATTGATGTAGTCCCAGTTGTCGAGTTTTACTTTTGCTGCCTGTGCTTTTGGTGTCATATCTAAGAAGTCATTACCAAGTCCAATGCTATGAAGCTTTCCCCCTGTGTTCTTCCAAGAATGTTATGGTTTTAGGTCTTTAATCCATTTTGAGGTAATTTTTGTACATGATGTAAGATAAGGCTCCAACTTCATTCTTTTCCAATTTCATTCTTTTTAAGATATCCAGTTTAAGATATCCTTTTTAAGGATATCCAGTTTTCCCAGCACCATTTGTTAAGGAGACTGCTCTTTTCCTGTTGAATGGTTTTGGCCCCTTGTCAAGGGTCAGAGGTCATTTGACCATGTGGCACAAAGGTTTATTTCTGGGCTCTCTATTCTAGTCCATTGATCTATTTATCTTTATGCCAGTACCACACTGTTATTGTATTACTGTTTTGAAATCAGGAAGTGTGAATCCTCCAACTTTGTTGTTCTTTTTCAAAATTGTTTTCGTTCTTCAGGGTTTCATATCATTTTTAATGATTTCTTACTGTTTTCATTTTTTTTATTGCTATATGATTTTCTTTGAGTTGTTTTTTTGCTAACTTAGCAGCCATGTAATTAACAATTATGCTTAAGCCACTGTCTCAGTGTATCACCCAGATATGAAATAGTATCTATTGACTCCATTATATGAAAAATTAAGAAACTGGTTGCACTTGCCCTACTTCTCCCCACTCCCCACCTACACACACTTCCCCCAACATAACAATATTCATTATATTTTGTGAATGTTGTCTCAGTTCATTATGGTAGTATTACTATTGTATTGATAAGCTTTATGTTTAAGAAGTATACCATTTTACTTCCATGTTATAAGCAAAATCACCATTTTATGTGTTTTTTAAAGAGGATCAGTATCATGAGTCTTTTCAGTGTAACTGTGAGTTTATTAATTTAAATAATTTTATTGTTTAACTAGATTTTTCTACAGTTGTTCAGGAGTGAGCATCTCTTCAGTTCTTATAAATTTGAGATTATCATTCTGTAACCTTTGTATAGGAATAACAACTTCTTTGGGTATAAAACTTTTGAATAATAATCTTTAATTCAAAACTCAGTCAGATTTGCTCCCCCTTTCTGGGCACATATATTTAATATTTCTGTGCCAGAGGCAACCCTAATATTTTTTCCCTCTTGGATTCTGGATTGTTGTTGGGTTTTTAAAATTGAAGTTTTCTTACTTTCCCAGGGTATGTCTCAGTGTTGGTCAATCTCTATTGATTTTTTAAAAATAAAATTTACATACCTTAAAATTCATTCTTGTAAAGTATACAATTTAGTGGTTTTTAGTATATTCAGAGGAGGTTATACAACCGTCACCACTAATTCCAGAACTTTTTGTCATACCAAAAAGAAACCCTGTGCCCCTTAACAGTCATTTCCTAGCCGTTTTTTTGTGGTACGCAGGCCTCCCACTGCCACGACCTCTCCCGTTGCAGAGCACAGGCTCCAGATATGCAGGCCCAGCGGCCATGGCCCACGGGCCCAGCCGCTCCACGGCACGTAGGATCCTCCTGGACCAGGGCACGAACCCACGTCCCCTACATCGGCAGGCGGACTCTCAACCACTGCGCCACCAGGGAAGCATAACACATAAGTTTATGTGTTTGTGTGTGTGTTCATGTGTTCCTTAGTGTTTTCTATATAAAATTTTGTCATTTGCAAATAGAGATAGTTTTCCTTCTTCTTTCCAATATCATGTCATTTATCTCTTTTTCTTGCCTAGTTGCCCTTGCTAGAACCTCCAGTACTGTGTTGAATAGAAGTGTTAAGAATGAGTATCCTTGTCTTGTTCCTGATTTTAAGGAGAAATCTTTCTGGTCATTAAGCATGATGTTACTGTGAGTTTTTTTATAAATGCCCTTTATCAGGTTGAGGAAGTTCTCTTCTATTCCTGTTTTGTTGAGTGTTTTTATTATGGAAGGGTTTTGGGTTTTGCCATGTGCTTTTTCTATGTATAATGAAATGATCCTATGTTTTCTTTATGAATATGGTGTGTTACGTTGATTGATAATCATATATTGAACCAACTTTGCCTTCCTGGGATAAATTCCTCCTGGTTTTGATGTATAATCCCTCTTCTGTGTTGCTGGATTCAGTTTGCTAGTATTTTGTTGTGGATTTTCCTACTATATTCATAAGGGGTATTGGTCTGTAGTTTTACTGTATCTTTGCCTTTTTTATCAGGGTAATACTCTCCTTACAGAATGAATTGGGAAGTGATCCTTCTTCTCATTTTGTTTTGATGATGATGTTGTTTTTTGAGTTTGTGAATGGTTGTTGTTAATTCTACTTTAAATGTTTTTTAGAATTCACCAGTTTGGGCCTGGGCTTTTCTTTGGGGGGTGATTTCTGATTACTGACTCAGCCTCTGTCCTTATTATAGGTCTGTTCAGATTTTCTATTTTTGCTTGAGTCAGTTTTGGTAGGTTGTTTTTCTAGGAATTTGTCTGTTTCATCTAGGTTACCTAATTTGTTGACATGTAATTGTTCATAATATTCCCTTATGATCCTTTTTAATTTCTGTGTGATTGGTAGTAACATCCCCTGGTTCATTCTTAATTTAAATGATTTGAGTTTTCCCCTTTTTTCCTTTAGTGAGTTCTAGCTAAAGATTTGTCCATTTTTGTTGACCTTTTCAAAGAACCAACTTTTGATTTCTTTGATTTTTCTCTTTTTTTGATTCTCTGATTTATTTATTTTCATTCTAATCTATATAATTTCCTTCATTTTGCCTGCTTTGGGTTTTATTTGGTCTTCTTTTTCTGGTTTCTTAAGGTTGAAGGTGAGGTTATAGTTTCAAAATCTTTCTTCTTTTAATATGGACATTTACAGATACAAATTTCTGTAAGCCCTTTCTTCACTGCATCCCATAAGTTTTGGTATGTTTTGCTTTCATTTTCATTCATCTCAGAGTATTTTCTAATTGCCCTGGTGATTTCTTCTTTGAACATTGGTAGTTAAGAGTGTGTCATTTATTTCTCTATATTTTTGAATTTCCCAAATTTCCTTATTGATTTCTAGTTTCATTCCATTGTGGTCAGAAAACATACTTTATATAATTTGTAAATGTATTGTGACTTGTTTTATGACCTAGCATATGGTCTCTCCTGGAGAACATTATATGTGCCCTCAGAAGAGTGTTTATTCTGCTTCTGTTGGTTGGAGTATTATGTATATGTCTTTAGGTCTAGTTGGATTATAGTGTTGTTCAAGCCTTCTATTTCCTTATTGGTCTGTCGAGTTTTTCTATCCATTTTGAAAGTGTAATATTGCAGTCTCCAGCTATTACTCTTGAATTGTCTATGTCTCCCTTCATTTCTGTTAGTTTTTTTCCTTTGGTACCTGTCCTTGTTTTTCCAACACATGGCAGACATTTGTTAATTTTTTGATGAAGTGTGTTAATTTGTCAACTAACTTTTAGTCTCCCTCTATTGTCCTAGCTTATCTTGGATCCATTTTTTTAAGTCCATGTTCTTTTTAAATTTTCTCTAGAGTGAGAGTACAAATTATTTACTGACTAAAATGGGTAAACCTTCTGGCAAAATTAATTCTTTCTCTTTCCCTTCTTTTTTTCCTGCCTTCCACTTTTTTCTTTATAAACTTATTTATTTTATTTATTTATTTTTGGCTGCCGTGGGTCTTCCTTGCTGCGCCCGGGCTTTCTCTAGTTGCGGTGAGCGGGAGCTACTCTTCATTGTGGTGCACGAGCTTCTCATTGCTGTGGCTCCTCTTGTTGTGGAGCACAGGCTCTAGGCACGCCGGCTTTAGTAGTTGTGGCGTGTGAGCTCAGTAGTTGTGGCTCGCAGGCTCTAGAGCACAGGCTCAGTAATTGTGGCACCCTGGCTTTGTTGCTCCACGGCATATGGGATCTTCCCGGACCAGGGCTTGAACCTGTGTCCCCTGCATTGGCAGGCAGATTCTTAACCACTGCGCCACCAGGGAAGCCCCCTTTCTTCCACTTTAATGCTATAGAATATTTACATAAATCCTTTTTTGTTTTCAGATTACCTTTGTCTCAAAACAGTTCTGTGGAAACCATTTATTTGATCACAACCATTTATTTGATCACATTTGATGACCTTATTACCTATTTACAAGATATTGCTTGAGTCCCCTTCCTAGGACGTGAACTTGAAGGCTGATTGTATATGGCTTGTATTTCTTTTGCCCCTCAGAGTTTGGGAAAGGCAGAAGGATAGTAATTGATTCTAGGACTCTGGACAGCTACAGTAGGTGACATTTTTCTCTGCCATTGTTTTGAAAGTCATAAATTGATGGCCACCTTATCAAGTGTGGAGGTGAGGAAAGTATCTTGTTCTATAGCACATGCCCTTGGGGTTTTGCTATTACACTACTGTAAAGTCACCTGGTAGCTGCTTTCATAGCATTGTTGTGTGGGCAGTGATATGGCTGAGGCCTTATTTTTTTCTAGCAAATCTTAGTAATAAAACTAAGATATTTAGACTTAAAAAGTTATTTCCCATCCCTTTTTCTGACTTCTTCCTGGCGAAAGCTGGCATACAATAAACCATTCTGGCAAGGGCATAAGGAGCTATTTTTTCACAGGGAACGTGTCTCCAATTGGGACATTTATCTTTCTCCTGGGCCACTTATTACCTCAGTCCCTTTTCTGAGATACCAGTGGGGTATTTTGAATTGTTGACTCACCTTTTACCCTTCTGTATGGTCCTTTGTGTAGGAAGAGCTTTGTGGTGGCTCCTTATATTTATTCCCAGTTGTTTCTTTAGATATTATTTCTGGAATTTTGTGGTGTGAGTTGAGTCTGTTCCCTAGATTCTGAGTATTTTTTTAATAAATTTGTTTATTTATTTAGTTAGTTATTTTGGCTGCATTGGGTCTTTGTGTACGGGCTTTCTCTGGTTGTGGTGAGCGGGGGCTACTCTTCATTGTGGTGTGCAGGCTTCTCATTGTCATGGCTTCTCTTTTTGTGGAGCACGGGCTCTAGGCATGTGGGCTTCAGTAGTTGTGGCATATGGGCTCAGTAGTTATGGCTCGTGGGCTCTAGAGCACAGGCTCAGTAGCTGTGGCACACAGGCTTAGTTGCTCCACGGCATGTGGGATCTTCCCAGACCAGGGCTCGAACCCATGTCCCCTGCCTTGGCAGGCAGATTCTTAACGACTGCACCACCAGGGATGCCCTATTTTTTTACTTTTTGATGCTTTTTGTTTGTGTCTTTCAGTTATGAAAGAAAAGGTTCATTAAGGTCTCTGTGCTGTCATGTTTTCTAAAATCCATTATCTGTTTTCTCAGTTTTGTTTTCTCTCTCTCTTTTATATTCGATTTCTTCCTTTTCTGTAGGCTCCTTCCTCTCAGCTAGAACCACGCTTATGTCTTTCCTTATCATAGACTGTGGAGTGGAGGACTTGCCTGCGGTTGATGCTTCTACCACTTTACATCTCTCTCTTCTCTTTATTACTAAATACTTTTGTCAAAAAAGATATTTTATTACTTTTGAGTATAAAAGTAAGAAGGTAACTAAATATAAAGAGTTTAGATAATATGTAAAATATAAAGACCTTGGAAACCACCCATAATTCTCACCATCCTGAAATAGTCATGATTAACATTATAGATAAGCTTCCAGGTTTATACTTTATGATTCACATACCTACTGCCTATCTTTGATCTATTTTATTAGGTCTGCATCTAGTGAAGCTAAATATCAAATGAAGAATTCCATGAGAGCTTTATTAATGTTTAAATGTTTACCAGTGTTTCTTACACTTTTATAAAACAGGAGAGAAACAACAGTCCAAAAAATGAAATCATACTATGTATATTGTTTTGAAGCTCTGCACTTAGTATATCATAGACATCTTTCTATGCAGTAAATAAAAATTTATGTAGTCATTGTTAATAGCTTTATGGGCTCCATTGTATAAATATAATAGTTCCTAATGACACATATTTAAGGGTTTTTTGAATTTTTCTTTATCATAATCTGCACTTCGATGGGTAGTCTTGTTACATCTTTCTGAATTTTTCAATTTCCTTGAGAAACATTTCTAAACATGGAATTTCTGGATTACCAAGTGTGCGCATTAAAAATGTTTAATCCACACTACTAAATTGTCCTTCTGAAATGTTGATTCAATTATTTGTTCACCAGTAATGTGTAATAATATTTTGGTCAATACCTGCCAATAGCATTCTTGTTAATATTTGCCACATAGGCCAGAAATAATGGTATCTATCCTGATCCACATTTCTTTAATCACACGGAGTTTTTAGTTTCTTTTGTGTGTTTATCGACTGTATTTCTTCTTTTTTGAACTGCCTATCTTATCTTTAACCCAGGTTTCGTTAGATATGCTAATGCTTTTTTTTCCTGTACATGTGTACCCAGGACATGTACATTTGAGGGGTTAAGAGTGAATATAAGGGAATAAGTGCAACTGCCTGCTTGTTCTTCCCTTCTTCCTTTGATTACACCTACTCTTTCTTTGACTCATTCTTTCTGTGCCTCTCTCTGCTGTGTCTATGCAGGCTGTCCCCAGGCTCTCTAGTTCATGCTTTTCTCTTATTACAGTATCTTTGCACCCTGTCTGCTTTTATGTTCTTTCTCTCTGCCTCTGTGCACCCACATTCTGTGCACTTGTGCTCTCCTCCACCCCATCCCATGCTGTCTGTTGTCTCACTGTCTCTGCTGTGTATCTCTCTTGTTTTTCTGGTTACTCCTTTTCTCCTCTCTTTCTCTCATGTTCTTGCTGTGTTTGTCTCTGTGCTCTTTCTCTCTCTCCCTGTTTTTTCTTTCTTTCCCCACTCCCTTTCCCATCTTTTTCTCTCAATGTCTGGATGTATATTGGGATCAAAGAAAAGGGATAGTTTACTACTGTCAGTACAAAAGAGGTCATATTTATTCAGTTTTTGTTTATGGAGAAAAAGCTGAAGATGAATGATTTCTCTGTATTTTTGACCTCTCATTATTTCCAGTTGCCCATGTTTTCAGCAGTGGGGTAAATGAACAACACAAGCTAACTACCAAACAAAGAGATCTCCATGAGAGAATAAAATGAGAGCTTTAGGAATATTTAATTGTTTACCAGTGTTTCTTACATTTTTATAAAACAGGCTAATTTCGTATCACTCTTCACAATCACACATATATGGAGAGAAACAACAGTCAAAAGCAGTATCTTGGAACCCAAGGATAAATTTCATTATATGCTAACATGTAAAAACCAAGATATAATATTTACATGTATTTATATGACTGGAACAAAATTAAATATTAGCAGATTACTTTAAGATTATGGGATTATACATTTTTTAATTTTTCATGTTTGTTTTAAACAAGAAGCACATCTTTTCTAATATGAAACCATAAAAATTTCTTTGTGACATTAATTAAAAAGTGACCTCAGCCAGACTGATCAAACATAAAACGTTAGTTACGACCTAGAAGAGAGAATTCTCAAGCTTTTCATTGTGTTCTAGTTTCTGCCTAAAGTACCTGTTTGTACCGCCAATCTAGTCATAACAAATCCTTCTAGAAGCGGAGTGAAAGAATGGAATTAATACGCAGTTTCTATGTCAAGATAAAGTTTAAAATATTTTTTAATATCTCTATTGGAGTATAATTGCTTTACAATGGTGTGTTACTTTCTGCTGTATAACAAAGCGAATCAGTTATACATATACATATGTTCCCATATTTCTTCCCTCTTGTGTCTCCCTACCTCCCACCCCTCTAGGTGGTCACAAACCACTGAGCTGATCTCCCTGTGCTATGCGGCTGCTTCCCACTAGCTATCTATTTTACGTTTGGTAGTGTATATATGTCCATGCCACTCTCTCACTTTGTCACAGCTTACCCTTCCCCCTCCCCATATCCTCAAGTCCATGCTCTACTAAGTCTGTGTCTTTATTCCTGTCTTACCCCTAGATTCTTCATGACTTTTTTTTTCTTAGATTCCATATATATGTGTTAGCATACGGTATTTGTTTTTCTCTTTCTGACATACTTCACTCTGTATGACAGACTAGGTCCATCCACCGCACTACAAATAACTCAATTTTGTTTCTTTTTATGGCTGAGTAATATTCCATTGTATATACGTGCCACATCTTCTTTATCCATTCATCTGTTGATGGACATTTAGGTTGCTTCCATGTCCTGGCTGTTGTAAATAGAGCTGCAGTGAACATTGTGGTACATGACTTTTTTTGAATTATGGTTTTCTCAGGGTCTATGCCCAGTAGTGGGATTGCTGGGTCATATGGTAATGCTGTTTTTAGTTTTTTAAGGAACTTCCATACTGTTCTCCATAGTGGCTGTATCAATGTGCATTCCCACCAACAGTGCAAGAGTGTTCCCTTTTCTCCACACCCTTTCCAGCATATATTGTTTCTAGATTTTTTGATGATGGCCATTGTGACTAGTGTGAGATGATATCTCATTGTAGTTTTGATTTGCATTTCTCTAATGATTAATGATGTTGAGCATTCTTTCATGTGTGTGTTGGCAATCTGTATATCTTCTTAGGAGAAATGTCTATTTAAGTCCTCTGCCCATTTTTGGATTGGGTTGTTTGTCTTTTTGTTATTGAGCTTCATGAGCTGCTTATAGATTTTGGAGATGAATCGTTTGTCAGTTGCTTCATTTGCAAATATTTTCTCCCATTCTGAGGGTTGTCTTTTGGTCTTGTTTATGGCTTCCTTTGCTGTGCAAAAGCTGTGACGTTTCATTGGGTTCCATTTGTTCATTTTTGTTTTTATTTCCATTTCTCTAGGAGGTGGATCAAAAAGGATCTTGCTGTGATTTATGTCATAGAGTGTTCTGCCTATGTTTTCCTCTAAGAGTTTGATAGTGTCTGGCCTTACATTTAGGTCTTTAATCCATTTTGAGTTTATTTTTGTGTATGGTGTTAGGGAGTGTTCTAATTTCATACTTTTACATGTACCTGTCCAGTTTTCCTAGCACCACTTATTGAAGAGTCTGTCTTTTCTCCACTGTATATTCTTTCCTCCTTTATCAAAGATAAGGTGACCATATGTGCGTGGGTTTATCTCTGGGCTTTCTATCCTGTTCCATTGATCTATATTTCTGTTTTTGTGCCAGTACCATACTGTCTTGATTACTGTAGCTTTGTAGTATAGTCTGAAGTCAGGGAGCCTGATTCCTCCAGCTCCATTTTTCGTTCTCAAGATTGCTTTGGCTATTCGGGGTCTTTTGTGTTTCCATACAAATTGTGAAATTTTTTTGTTCTAGTTATGTGAAAAATGCCATTGGTAGTTTGATAAGGATTGCATTGAATCTGTACATTGCTTTGGGTACTAGAGTCATTTTCACAATGTTGATTCTTCCAATCCAGGAACATGGTATATCTCTCCATCTATTTATATCATCTTTAATTTCTTTCATCGGTGTCATAATTTTCTGCATACAGGTCTTTTGTCTCCTTAGGTAGGTTTATTCCTAGATATTTTATTCTTTTTGTTGCAATGGTAAATGGGAGTGTTTTCTTAATTTCACTTTCCATTTTTCATCATTAGTGTATAGGAATGCCAGAAGTTTCTGTGCATTAATTTTGTATCCTGCTACTTTACCAAATTCATTGATTAGCTCTAGTAGTTTTCTGGTAGCATCTTTAGGATTCTCTATGTATAGTATCATGTCATCTGCAAACTGTGACGGCTTTACTTCTTCTTTTCCAATTTGGATTCCTTTTATTTCCTTTTCTTCTCTGATTGCTGTGGCTAAAACGTCCAAAACTATGTTGAATAAGAGTGGTGAGAGTGGGCAACCTTGTCTTGTTCCTGATCTTAGTGGAAATGGTTTCAGTTTTTCACCATTGAGGACAATGTTGGCTGTGGGTTTGTCATATATGGCCTTTGTTATGTTGAGGAAAGTTCCCTCTATGCCTACTTTCTGCAGGGTTTTTATCATAAATGGGTGTTGAGTTTTGTCGAAAGCTTTCTCTGCATCTATTGAGATGATCATATGGTTTTTCTCCTTCAATTTGTTAATATGGTGTATCATGTTGATTGATGTGCATATATTGAAGAATCCTTGCATTCCTGGGATAAACCCCACTTGATCATAGTGTATGATCCTTTTAATGTGCTGTTGGATTCTGTTTGCTAGTATTTTGTTGAGGATTTTTACATCTATGTTCATCAGTGATATTGGCCTGTAGTTTTCTTTCTTTCTGACATCCTAGTCTGGTTTTCGTATCAGGATGATGGTGGCCTCGTAGAATGACTTTGGGAGTGTTCCTTCCTCTGCTATATTTTGGAAGAGTTTGAGAAGGATAGGTGTTAGCTCTTCTCTAAATGTTTGATAGAATTCGCCTGTGAAGCCATCTGGTCCTGGGCTTTTGTTTGTTGGAAGATTTTTAATCACAGTTTCAATTTCAGTGCTTGTGATTGGTCTGTTCATATTTTCTATTTCTTCCTGATTCAGTCTCGACAGGTTGTGCATTTCTGAGAATTTGTCCATTTCTTCCAGGTTTTCCATTTTATTGGCATAGAGTTGATTGTAGTAATCTCTCATGATCTTTTGTATTCCTGCAGTGTCAGTTGTTAGTTTTCCTTTTTCATTTCTAATTCTATTCGTTTGAGTATTCTCCCTTTTTCTCTTGATGTGTCTGGCTAATGGTTTATCAATTTTGTTTATCTTCTGAAAGAACCAGCTTTTAGTTTTATTGATCTTTGTTATCGTTTCCCTCATTTCTTTTTCATTTATTTCTGATCTGATCTTTCTGGCTTCTTTCCTTCCACTAACTTTGGGGGGTTTTTTGTTCTTCTTTCTCTAATTGCTTTAGATGCAAGGTTAGGTTGTTTATTTGAGATGTTTCCTGTTTCTTAAGGTAGGATTGTATTGCTATAAACTTCCCTGTTAGAACTGCTTTTGCTGCATCCCATAGGTTTTGGGTCGTCGTGTCTCCATTGTCATTTATTTCTAGGTATTTTTTATTTCTTCAGTGATCACTTGGTTATTAAGTAGTGTATTGTTTAGCCTCCATGTGTTTGTATTTTTTACAGATCTTTTCCTGTAATTGATATCTAGTCTCATAGCGTTGTGGTCGGAAAAGATACTTGATATGATTTCAATTTTCTTAAATTTACCAAGGCTAGATTTGTGACCCAAGATATGATCTATCCTGGAGAATGTTCCATGAGCACTTGAGAAAAATGTGTATTCTGTTGTTTTTGGATGGAATGTCCTATAAATATCAATTAAGTCCATCTTGTTTAATGTATCATTTAAAGCTTGTGTTTCCTTATTTATTTCATTTTGGAGGATCTGTCCATTGGTGAAAGTGGGGTGTTAAAGTCCCCTACTATGATTGTGTTACTGTCGATTTCCCCTTTTATGGCTGTTAGTATTTGCCTTATGTATTGAGGTACTCCTATGTTGTGTGCATAAATATTTACAATTGTTATATCTTCTTCTTGGATCGATCCCTTGATCATTATGTAGTGTCCTTCTTTGTCTCTTGTAGTAGTCTTTATTTTAAAGTCTATTTTGTCTGATATGAGAATTGCTACTCCAGCTTTCTTTTGATTTCCATTTTCATGGAGTATCTTTTTCCATCCCCTTACTTTCAGTCTGTATGTGTCCCTAGGTCTGAAGTGGGTGTCTTGTAGACAGCATATATATGGGTCTTGTTTTTGTATCCATTCAGCCAGTCTGTGTCTTTTGGTGGGAGCATTTAATCCGTTTACATTTAAGGTAATTATCAATATGTGTGTCCCTATTCCCATTTTCTTAATTGTTTTGGGTTTGTTATGGAAGGTCTTTTCCTTCTCTTGTGTTTCTTGCCTAGAGAAGTTCCTTTAGCATTTGTTGTAAAGCTGGTTTTGTGGTGTTGAACTCTCTCAGCTTTTGCTTGTTTATAAAGGTTTGAATTTCTCCATCAAATCTAAATGAGATTCTTGCTGGGTAGAATCTTGGTTGGAGGTTTTTCTCCTTCATCACTTTAAATATGTCCTGCCACTCCTTTGTGGCTTGCAGAGTTTCTAATGAAAGATCAGCTGTTAACCTTATGGGGATTCCCTTCAGTGTTATTTGTTGTTTTTCCCTTGCTGCTTTCAATATGTTTTCTTTGTTTTTAATTTTTGATAGTTTGATTAATATGTGTCTTGGCATGTTTCTCCTTGGGTTTATCCTGTATGGGACTCTCTGTGCCTCCTGGACTTGATTAACTATTTCCTTTCCCATATTAGGTAAGTTTCCAACTATAATCTCTTCAAATATTTTCTCAGTCCCTTTCTTTTTCTCTTCTTCTTCTGGCACCCCTATAATTTGAATGTTGTTGCATTTACTGTTGTCCGAGAGGTCTCTGAGACTGTCCTCAGTTCTTTTCATCGTTTTTTCTTTATTCTGCTCTGCAGTAGTTATTCCCACTATTTTATCTTCCAGTTCACTTATCCATTCTTCTGCCTCAGTTATTCTGCTATTGATCCCTTCTAGAGTATTTTTAATTTCATTTATTGTGTTGTTCATCATGGCTTTTTTCCTCTTTAGTTCTTCTAGGTCCTTGGTAAATGTTTCTTGCATTTTCTCTATTCTATTTCCAAGATTTTGGATCATCTTTACTATCATTATTCTGAATTCTTTTTCAGGTAGACTGCCTATTTCCTCTTCATTTGTTAGGTCTGGTGGGTTTATACCTTGCTTCTTCATCTGCTGTGTTTTTTTCTGTATTCTTGTTTTGCTTATCTTACTGTGTTTGGGGTCTCTTTTTCACAGGCTGCAGGTTCATAGTTCCCGTTGTTTTTGGTGTCCGTCTCCAGTGGCTAAGGTTGGTTCAGTGGGTTGTGTAGGTTTCCTGGTGGAAGGGCCTAGTGCCTTGTGTTCTGGTAGATGAGGCTGGATCTTGTCTTTCTGGTGGGCAGGTCCACATCTGGTGGTATGTTTTGGGGTGTCTGTTGCCTTATTATGATTTTAGGCAGCCTCTCTGCTAATGGATGGGGCTGTGTTCCTGTCTTGCTAGTTGTTTGGCATAGGACGTCCAGCACTGTAGCTTGCTGGTCGTTGAGTGAAGCTGGGTTTTGGTGTTGAGATGGAGATCTCTGGGAGATTTTTGCCATTTGATATTATGTGGAGCTGGGAGGTCTCTTGTGGACCAGTGTCCTGAAGTTGGCTCTCCCACCTCAGAGGCACAGCACTGACTCCTGACTTGAGCACGAAGAGCCTTTCATCCACATGGCTCAGAATAAAAGGAAGAAGAAAGAAAGAAAGAAAGAAAGAAAGAAAGAAAGAAAGAAAGAATGAAACGAGGGAAGAAGGATGGAAGAAAAAGAAAGAAAGACAAAATCTAAATAGGATAAAATAAAATAGTTATTAAAATTAAAAATGCGAAAACTTAAAAAGTAAAAAAAAAAAAAAAGAACGGACGAACAGAATCCTAGGACAAATGGTGAAAGCAAAGCTATACAGACAAAATCTCACACAGAAGCATACACATACACACTGACAAAAAGAGGAAAAGGGGGAAAAATAATATATCTTGCTCTGAAAGTCCACCTCCTCAATTTGGGATGATTCGTTGTCTATTCAGGTATTCCACAGATGCAGGGTACATCAAGTTGATTGTGGAGCTTTAATCTGATGCTTCTGAGGCATTCAGCTTTGGATTTGGACCTGCCTCTGCGTGTAGGTCGCCTGAGGGCATCTGTTCTTTGCTCACACAGGACGGGGTTAAAGGAGCAGCTGATTCGGGTGCTCTGGCTCACTCAGGCCGGGGGAAGGGAGGGATATGGATGCGGGGAGAGCCTGCGGCGGCAGAGGCTGGTGTGACCTTGCGGCAGCCTGAGGCGTGCCATGAGTTCTCCTGGGGAAGTTGTCCGTGGATCGTGGGACCCTGGCAGTGTTGGGCCGCACAGGCTCTGGGGAGGGGAGGTGGGGATAATGACCTGTGCTCGCACACAGGGTTCTTGGTGGCTGCAGCAGCAGCCTTAGCATCTCATGCCTGTCTCTGGGGTCCATGCTGACAGCCCTGGCTCGCGCCTGTCTCTGGAGCTACTTTAAGCAGCGCTCTTAATCCCCTCTCCTCACGCACCAGGAAAGAAAGAGGGAAGAAAAAGTCTCTTGCGTCTTCGGCAGTTCCAGACTTTTTCCCGGTCTACCTCCCGGCTAGACGTGGTGCACTAGCCCCTTCAGGCTGTGTTCACGCCGCCAACCCCAGTCTTCCCCCTGGGATCTGACCTCCGAAGCCTGAGCCTCAGCTCCCAGCCCCCGCCCGCCCCGGCGGGTGAGTAGACAAGCCTCTTGGGCTGGTGACTGCTGGTCGGCACTGATCTTCCATGTGGGAATCTCTCTGCTTTGCCCTCCGCACCCCTGTGGCTGTGCTCTCCTTCGTGGCTCCGAAGCTTCCCCCCTCCGCCACCCACAATCTGTGCCCACGAAGGGGCTTCCTAGTGTGTGGAAACCTTTCCTCCTTCACAGCTCCCTCCCACTGGTGCAGGTCCCATCCCTATTCTTTTGTCTCTGTTTTTTCTTTTGCCCTACCCATGTACGTGGGGAGTTTCTTGCCTTTTGGCAGGTCTGAGGTCTTCTGCCAGCGTTCAGTAGGTGTTCTATAGGAGCAGTTCCATGTGTCGATGTATTTCTGATGTATCTGTGGGGAGGAAGGTGATCTCTGGGTCTTACTCTTTCGCCATTTTCTCCTGGTCCCTAAGGCATCCATGGCCTCTCTTTTTAAAATTTCATTCCCATATCCCATCCTCATTCCTGTCCTCCCGTCGGAACTGGCCTTGTTATGTAAATATCTTTTGGCTTACAAGAGTTCTTAAAAAATATGTATTCTGTGTTTGTCATGTATTTTCAATTTATATAAAAGGTATATCGTTATTTTTGTTATTTTCACTAAGCATTGTATTTTTAAGATTCATCACATTGCTATACATACATCTAATTCAGGTTTCTGATCATTGCATAGTACTCCATTGAGTGCATCTACCAATTTACCTATGCACTTTCCCTGTAATGGACACCCAGGTTGCTGTCAATTCCCAACAGTGCAAAGCACCAGCAGTGCACATCCTTGTCCATATTGCCTTATGGACCTTGTGAGACTACCTTTGTTGCACAGACCCAGAAGTGGAAATCTTGGATCATAAGCTATATGTATACTTAATTTTCTACATTAGTACCAAATCAATTTCCAGTCTATATTCCTACCTACAATGCATGAAAATTCCTATACTTCCGCCTTTCTGCCAATAATTTATAGTTTTGCCAGATTAGAAATACAAGTTTCGAGCTTCCCTGGTGGCGCAGTTTGCCTGCCGATGCAGGGGACACGGGTTCATGCCCCAGTCCGGGAAGATCCCCCGTGCCACGGAACGGCTAGGCCTGTGAGCCATGGCCGCTGAGCCTGTGCGTCTGGAGCCTGTGCTCCGCAATGGGAGAGGCCACAACAGTGAGAGGCCTGCATACCGCAAAAAAGAAAAAGAAAAAAAAAAAGTAGAAGTACAAGTTTCTATACCATGGAAAGGTAGGGTTTTTTGGTCATTTTTAAATAAATGTTACTTGTCTTGAGAATCTACCATATCTCCACTCTGTAATATCCAAGGGAAGAAAGAGTCTTTCAGAGACTTCCAAAATTACTGCTGTGCTTTCCACCAGAGTGCATTCATATGTTCATCCAGACATAATTACAATATACAACGTGACAAAAGTACAAGAATGGGATGTTTTCATTGTTTTAATCAGATTTTGACATATAACAGATAAAAGATATGGAAGATTTTAATAGCAATATTAAGAAGTTTAAAATATCTATATAAAACTTTATTCCCAAAACACAGCATCCACAGTTGTTCCAAATGCCCATGGAATATTTACAAAAATTAACTGTACATTTAGGCAAAATGTTGATAAATCCCCAAAGTAGAACATTTCTAACTAAGCTTATATTCTCTAACCACAATACAATAAGGTTGGAATTTAACAACTATAACTTTTTCCTTAAATATTTTAAAACATTCTAAACTTTTGGGCTATAGGAGAACTAAGAATTGAGATTATAGAGTTTTTTTTCATTAATGACAGTAAAAGCACATATCCAAAACTTACGGGATGTGACTAAATCTATATTTAGAGGAAAATGTATAGCCTTAAATGATATTTTAGTTCAACAAACTCACCTAGGAAATAATTGAAATAAGCATTCTATAAATCAGTCCCCAGAATGGATCGATATAACCAAGATCTGGTTCTTTAAAAAAAAAAAAAAAGAGGGCTTCCCTGGTGGCGCAGTGGTTGAGAGTCCGCCTGCCGGTGCAGGGGACACGGGTTCGTGCCCCGGTCTGGGAGGATCCCACATGCCGCGGAGCGGCTGAGCCCATGAGCCATGGCCGCTGAGCCTGCGCGTCCGGAGCCTGTGCTCTGCAAGGGGAGAGGCCACAACAGTGAGAAGCCCGCCTACCGCAAAAAAAAAAGAAAAAAAGAAAAAAAAAGAAAAAATAGACCAAATCTCTGGTTATTCTGATCATGAGGAAAAGGATCAACACTAATAGCATGGAAGGGTATAACCACAGTCAAAGAAGTGATTTTTTTTAAAAAGATAACTGTATGCAACTTTAGGCTGATATATTTTAAAACCTAAATTAGATGGGTGATTTTCTAAGAAAATATAAATTAACAGAATTGACCAAGAAGTTTTAAATCCTAAGTAGATCATTAATAATAGAAATTTGAAAGACTGTCAGTAATCTGTAGACCTCCCCACCTCTAACTATGTGCCCTCCAGAAATTTTGTACAAATATATGTGCCCACCAAAAGTATGAGAGAATGTGTTTCTTCATTCCTTTGCCAACTATGGGTAGCATCCGTCTTTTTAATATTTGCTAATCTGATGTGTGAAAAAACTCATTGCTTTAAATTGCATTTTTTAAATATTAGGTTTCAGAGATTGCTCTTTACATTTCTTGTTTTGAGAATTAGTTGCTTATATCCTTTGCCCATTTTTCTCTGAAGAATTTTTCTTATTAATTCTTGAGCATTATTTATATTGTATTTATAGTGTAATAGCATTGTTGTGTACTCAACTTCTTTATTTCTTTTTTCCATGCTAAGAAAGATGTCCCCAACCACAAGATTATAAAAAAGTCTTCTCCCCCTTTTTTTTATATACTTATTTAAGGTGGAGGGCAATGCATTTAAACACTTAATCCACATGGAATTTATTTTGTGTGTCTAGATATAATTTTATTGCCAAATGTTTAGCTAATTGTCAGTAGAGATTTTTAAATAAGAAAGTGATATTCATGAATTAATTTATGAGAAGAAACTAAGCTGGACTCTAATCACTTGGACTTGGTAATTAATAGCTGTGGTTCTTTTGAAATTTCTACCCAAAGCAACTAAAATACTATGCAAACACCTTATCAAAATGGAGAAATTGGAAGAGGAAACTAATTCTGACTGATATATGAAAGATTTTTATTTATTAAACTTGAAGTTAGATCAAAACATCCAAGTGAAAATATCTAAAAACATAGATACATATGACCTCATGAGTATGTCATGAGTGGAATAAAGATTTTAGAGCCATCCATGTAAAAAGGGTGATCATAATCCTCATAAATACTAAAGCTAAGAGGAAAGATTTCAGAGAATGCAGAGAAGAAAAGAGAGTGAGAGGGTCACTTCCAGACCATAATTTTTCAAACCTGATAGCAAATCCTTTGGGACTTATGTCATCTAGCTCTGCCACTTTCTACAAGATTTTAATGATCATTTGCTAACCTTCCAGTTTTTCCTGTATATTAATTGAGGACTTTAGCTCTTGATTTTCTTTCTTTTCTACCCCAAACCCATCCATTATCTGGGAAACCTTACCATCCTGTTAGTTTCTTGACCTCGGTTCTAATGACAAGTACTTCCATTACATTTTAACTATACAGTCTCATGGCCATACTTTGAATTTTGGCATTATTCAGATTCGTTATGTGTCTGCAATCTTTACTCATTCATGTATGAAAAGAAATTTTCTGAGGACCATTCTGCAGGCACAATGCATTTTTGATTTGAGGGGGAGGATATATTAGAGTTATCATCTGCCATACTTGCAGAAATAATTGACCAGTTCTGATTTTCTGATGGTGAATAATAGACAGTTATCACCTTAGTTCCTGCTTTTATAAGTTCTAATCTTGCCTCTCAGAATTAAATCTACGTCAAAATGTTATTTTGGGGGCAGACTGGCTAGTAAGTTTTAGTATTGAAACTCCAGTTGCCAGTTTGATCTGCACATATCTAAAAACTTTTCACAAGAAAAGACTGTCTTTTGGTGCCATCGACTGTATTTCTAATTTTGACTCTGTCTTATCAATGTGTATCTCTGGCCCTAAACTTTAGTGGTTATAAATAAATTAGCATAAACCCATTTTTCTGAAAGAAAAGCATCTTTCAGCAGGCACCTTGCCGGCAGAAGGTCAGCAATAACAATCTTCATACATGAAGAATAGCTGTATAATGTGATGTAAGAAAATATAGCCTTTTTCCTATATTTGATATGTTTTCCTAAGCTCAGCTTCCACCTAAAAAGTCATTATTTAATTGAAAAGCTTTTTTTTTTTTTCTTTCTGGGTCTCTATGATGGTTTGTCTGATCAATGAATATGGGAATGAATTTCACCTAGATTTTAATTAAACTAAAAAGTACTACAAAAAGCCTGAAACATCTCTGAGATGGTGGCAGTTACTTTTTCCCCAGTTGTAATAAGGCATTAACAGGTGAGTTTACTCTCACAATAATAGAAATTCAAACAGAAGAAGCCAGCCAGTGTGTATCTCCTTTCAAGACTCTCTACAACAGAAAGCTTAAACCATGGTAGCTGATAATGTGAGTTGACTTGTAGTCACTTAAGTCTTTATGTGTAAGCCCAGTTGCAGAGAACTGGGTGGGTTGATTCACATCCAGGCACTAAGGGACGATGAGATCATTAGAGGACATGCCTGAGACTCTCCCAGGAACTAAGGAAAGTGGATTGTTGTGGTTTACCGACAGCATCTGTAAATGAATTCAGCAGCAATTATGTTCTATCCCATGGTGGGTCCTCAGCACAAATTGTCAGGCACAGTGCAAGCCTGTGAATTGTGGTTATTGATTGAATCTGTGGAAGTCAAAATAGCGTGACGGCACGGTTCTGACGGTTTGCACTTAGCGCTAGCCGTAGTGTGTGTAGCGCTGCACCATACGTACCATACCCAGCGCCCACATTTTTGTTAGGACTGTCCACTGTTAAATGGAAATGACACTGTTGGTCACCTTCCATTGTTCTTGTACGCCTAATTCAGTAACAGAAGATATAAGAACAGAAAGAACGAGAAGCTTTTTTCTCCAAATAAGGCTTCATAATCTACATGTATTTCAGTTTGCGTACATGGATAAACACATTGTTATAGCTTTCTTGAGATCTTTAACATACCATAAGAGTCACCTATTTAAAGTATACAGTTAAGTGTGTTTTAGTATATTCACAGAGTTGTGCAACCATCACCCCAATTTAATTTTAAGACATTTTCAACACCTACCATAAGCACCCTATATACATTAGCAGGCACTCATTTCTCCCCGTCTCCCACCCCTGCCCTAGCCCCTGCCCCGGCTGTGGTTACCAATCTGCTTTCTGTCTATAGATTTCTTTATTCTGGGCATTTCATGTAAATGGAATCATACAATATGTGATCTTTTGTGACTGGCTTCTTTCACTTAATATTTTCAGAGTTCATCTACATTGTAGCATGTGTGCATTCCTTTTTATGGCCAAATAATATTCCATTGTATGAATATACATATTTTACTTATCTATTCATCAGTTAATGGACAATTTGGATTTCTTCCACTTTTTGGCTAGTATTAACAAAGCTGCTGTGAACATCCATGTACAAGTTTTTTTTGTTGTTGTTGTTTTGTGGTACACGGGCCTCTCACTGTTGTGGCCTCTCCCGTTGTAGAGCACAGGCTCCAGACGCGCAGGCTCAGCGGCCATGGCTCATGGGCCTAGCCGCTCCGCGGCACGTGGGATCTTCCCGGACTGGGGCACGAACCCGTGTCGCCTGCATCGGCAGGCGGACTCTCAACCACTGTGCCACCAGGGAAGCCCCATGTACAAGTTTTTGTGTGGACGTATTTTACATTTCTTTTGGGCATATGCCTACGAATGGATATACTCTGGATAACATGGTAACTATATTTAACCATTTGAGGAACTACCAGACTGTTATGCAAAGTATTGTTACCATTTTGCATTCCTAGCAGCAATGTATGAAGGTTCTCATTTATCCACATCCTTGAAAACACTTGTTTTTGTCTGTCCTTTTGATTTTCACCGTCGTAGAGTGCTAACTAGATACATTTTGTTGAGAAAGAATTTATTTTTAGACTTTTCTATTTTTAAATGTTTACCATTTTATAGGCAGGAATGAACTTAATCAGAAAGATTGAAACTAGGAGCAGAAACACACACACCAAGGCTTCTCATTTAATCCGATGTAAACGTGTGTGCTTTACACCCAGCGGTGCATACCATGTACTTTGGAAGTGCCAGAGGTTCTCAGACTCGTTCTTGGAAGGGACCATCAACACTTCTGCTGCCTCTGCTCCCCAGGGTGCTCCAGCCTCTTCTTCAACAGCTCCACCACTCACTTGCCGCTCATTGGCAACTTGTTTCATTTGTCTAAGGCTCCAGTTGGCAAAGGTTTTAAAACTTTAAAAGATCCCAAATCTGCCTGTACTAGATTTCCTGGCTCTGCTTCCAGGTCTGCTCTCTGAAGGCACAGAAAAGAGATCTAATCTTCTACCTCTCAGGTCCCCACTTCCTTCCCTGAAGTATTTTCCCTCAGGTCTTCACTCTTTGAACCATTTCTCACAGGTCATCCTTTCTACTCCCCTTTCCTAAGTTGACAGCTTCTGGGTCTATTTGTTGACATCCTGTTTTTAAGCATGTCCCTTTGAAATAAGCATGTTGTGCTTCAGATGGTGACAGACGATTTATCATCTTCCTTTCTGTAAGCTAGAACATTTCTATGGCCTAACATATGTTTTACCCCTACTGAACTCACCAAAGCCATTAAACCTTTATTGCCACACTCTTCCTTATAAGTTTTTGTTTTGTTTATTCTCATTTCTTAAACTGATAATACATGGTACAACATTAAAAATATATAAAAGAGTGTTTGATAAAGTGTCTTCCCTCTCCCGTTCCCCAGGCACCCATCTTTCCTTTCCAGAGCTACTGTGTTACTTGTTCTTGCAAATTATTTTTAGTAAATTTCCAGAGCTGTGCAATCATCACCACAATCCAGTTTTAGAATACTTCTGTTACCCAGAAAAGTCCCTTATACCTGTTTGCAATCAATCCACATTCCCAGCCCCAGACAACCTCCAATCTGCCTTTTTCCTTTTCTGCACATTTCATGTAAATAGAATTATATAATATCTAGTCTTTTGCATCTAGCTTCTTAGCATGATGTTTTCAAGAGTCATCCTTGTTATAGTATGTATCAATACTCCTTTTTATTGCTGGTTAGTATTCCATTGTATGGCTCTACCACATTTTGTTTATCCAGTTGCCAGTTGTTGGACATTTGGATTGTTTGATTTTTTTTTTTTTGCGGATAACGTGAATCATGCTGCTATGAACATTTTTGTAAAAGGTTTTGTGTGGACATATGTTTCCATTTCTTTTGCATATATACGTAGGACTGGAATTGCCAAGTCATATGGTAAGTTTATGTTTAGTTTTTAAGAAAATGCCAAAGTGTTTTCCAAAGTAGCTGTACCATTTTACATTCTCAGCAGCAGTTTGTGAAGGTTCCAGTTTCTCCACTTACTTGTCAACACTTAGTACTGCCCATCTTTCTTAACTATAGTCATCCTAGTGGGTGTAAAGTAGTATCTCATTGTGATTTTAATTTGTATTTCCCTAATGACTGATAACGTTGAACATCTTTTCATATGTTTATTGGCCACTGTTATATCTTCTTTGGTGAAATGTCTATTCAAATCTTTTGTCCATTTTTAAATTACATATGTGGAATGTCTCACAATTTATTTAAACCTTTAATTTCTCCCACCAATGTTTTATAGTTTTCAGTGTGCAAGCCTTGCACTTATGTTGTTAAATTTATTCCCTGATTTTGTTTCCTTAATTTTATTTTCAGATTGCATGTTGCTAGAATATAGAAATACAATTGATTTTTTTATCTTGTTGATCTTGTATTCTGCAGTCTGGCTAAACTTATTTATTAGTTCCAATACTTTCACAGATATTTTATACATAAAAAAGCAAGTAACTGCATGTGTTTTCTTCCCTTTTCACAAAAATGGCAGCAACCTTTGTTTTTTGTACTTGACAGTCTATATTGAAAGTCCATTTTAGTGCACAAAGTGTTCTCTCTCTTTTTTTTAAAAAAAAACAGCTGCAGAAAAATTATAGTGTATTGCCATTCAGATCTTCCTCACCACCCTTTCATACATATTGATTTAACATCATCATAGTCTCATAGTTTTATATTAGTAGGTTTTTACATTTTTTAATCTAAATCATTTGTTCTTTGTAACACTTCTATAATTTCAGAAATTTAGGTGTTCCCTTTTCTAGATGGGGAAACTGGCACAGAGATTATGGCTTGCTCAAGTAGAGACAGCTAGTAAAGGGAAGATCTGAGGCTGGTTCAGGTCTTTGGACACCCGACTCAGAGCCTTTTCTACTGCCTCGGAGTTGCTGCTATTCCTCCTGCCTGATGTGTAGGGCCTGACAATTACCCCTTGTTTGATTTGACCTGTCATGCCTGTTATTATTTGGGATCCTGACAGCCCTTTCGGCCCTCCCAGATGTGCATTATGTGGGAAAGCTGGTTCTACCAACCTTATCCTTCAACCCCTATAACTCCATCTTGCCCTCAAGTATGTAATGAGAAATTTTGTTGTTTTATTCAAATCTAGTTGTGACCATGTCTACTAGGAAAAACAAGGCTAACCTGGCAGGCCTTATTCTGCCAGCCTTAATGAACCTTGGCTAAATTTTTCTCATCTTTTATTTAACCTCCAAATGCTTGCAAATTATCAAATTTGTGATCCATGCTAGAATTTTACAGGTCATCATTATTAAACCCTGCAGTTTGCAATGCTTATCTTTTTTAAAATTAAAGTATTTCCGGGCTTCCCTGGTGGCGCAGTGGTTGAGAGTCCGCCTGCCGATGCAGGGGACACGGGTTCGTGCCCCGGTCTGGGAAGATCCCACATGCCGCGGAGCGGCTAGGCCCGTGAGCCATGGCTGTTGGGCCTGCGCGTCCAGAGCCTGTGCTCCGCAACGGGAGAGGCCACAGCAGTGAGAAGCCCACGTAATGCAAAAAAAAAAAAAAAAAAAAAAAAATTAAAGTATTTCCTGTCCCCAGACATCTAACATAGCCAGCCCTGTCTCCTCCAGGATCTGTTGCAAATTCCCTGAAGACCCTGAAATATAGTTTATCTAGTTCAGGGAAGCAGATACTCTGTTTCCTTTCCTGACTTGGGCTTCAATTTACTCTACCAAATGTGCTTAAGTAGACAAGCACCTGACATTTATTCAAAATATAGATGCCCAGAGCCCTCACCTAGAAACTCCAATTCATTGTTCTGGGTTAGGACCCTCCCTCAGGAGATTGTTCTGATGAACAAGTTTAAGAAATACTATTTTATATCGTATTTGTTCGACTATATTTTGGTAATCTTTTTGTCATCCACTAGCACTCCACCATCAACTCCCTTTATTGCTCTACTTGCTAAAAACAACCTTTTGGCCTCAAATCTTTAAGTGCTTTTTGCAATATTCCACTCATTCAGGACTTCTCATGGCGCCTCTCAGGTCTTTGGCATTTACCCTTTTAAGTTTCTAAGTCGGATCTTATTGGAAAGCACTCTCTGCAGTTCATCACTCAGTCTCTTTAGTTATCCCCTGCCTTCTTTATCTCTCATCAAAATTTTATGCTGGTGTCAACTCAGAATTTCACTCTGAAGGCACACCAGGCTAATCTTTGTCTCGCATCCTCTTCAGAGTTTTTTCAAGTCCTGGGAACATAACCAGTCTGTCCTGCCTTCTTAAAACAGCTCAGGCCCGTATCCAACTGCAGCAGCATCCCCCTCCCCATCCCGAAGTGTGTAGTAGTATGTTCACATTGTCACAAGCTTCCTGGCAACCTCATCTCAACAGTTTGAATTGAATTAGAAAGGGCTCTTGGTGATAGTATTTTCTTATCCCTTGGGTAACTGTGCCATTGACTACAGGTAATGATGACAGGATCTCTTGTTTTTCCAGGTGAGCGACCATATTTCTTCTGACTCTGTTTCGTCTTCTACCAGCAGTTTCTGGAGCTCGAGCTCTACCCTTTGCAACAAGCAAAATGTACATATGTTAAATAAGGGCATACAAGCAGGTAAATTAATTTAAACATTTCCATTGAAATACAGGTAGCACTTAAAACTATGGTAAGATACTCAACCTCACTCACAATAAAAGAAATGAAGATTAAAACTATACTCAAATGCCACTTGTCACCTATCAGATTGACAAAAATCTAAGTTTGATAGTAAGTTTGTGGGCAAGCCTGTAAGGAAATAGGTACATTCTAGTAGGAATATAAGTTGGGAGTACAACCCCTATTTGACAGTTTCTATCAAAATTACTTTGACCCAGCACTTTTACTTTAGGAGTTTAGCCTATAAATATACAGTGCATATGTGTAAAATGGCAAGTGTACAGAATTAACCACTGGAGTATTGTTTATTATAAGCAGAAAAGTAAAATCAACTTAGATGTCCATCAGTAGCCAAACTGTTAAATAAATTATTGTATATCCGTATAATGAAGTCCTACATGAGATGAGGAAGCTCTTGCTACTAATATGTCAAGATCTCCAAGATATATAGTTAAAAAGAAAAAGCAAGGTACAAAATAGTGTATAGCATGCTACTACATGTATTTAAAAAATGAAGGAAGAGAATTGCTTGAATGTGTGCAAAAAATTCTCTGGAATCACAGGGTTGAAAACTTAATGAATGGAGAACAAGGGTGGGAAGGAAGCTTTTCACTTTATGACTTCCTATATCTTTTGACTTTATAATACAGAAATAAACTTGCTCCTTGATTATTTTTCCCTTCGAGTCATATCTTTACATCTGTTAACCTCTTCCTTACCTCGGTAACTGCCAGTAGGACTATAAGCACTTACTGTCCCTCTCACTTGGGACCAGAACTGAAATCCTTTTCCCATTGAATCCATATTAGTAGTTCTTTCCCTCTAATATCTAAACTGACAAATGAAAACCGTCTCTCCCTCTCTCTCTCTGTCACAGACACACACCCCCTCCATTTCTCTATCTCTACCCTCGTCTTCCCTCTCTTCTTCTCTCTCCCTCATACCCCTTCACCCCACCCAAGAGGAAACAGTAGCCCGCGATTTTGAAGGCTTAAATTTTTTTCATTTACTGAAGTGGAATAAAAAAATCCAACTCTAATGGTAATAGTGAAACTACCCTTCCTTATTCAGGTATCATAATAAGAAAAACATGTATATTACTTATCATAGTTAGGATACTTTCTGATGACCATAAGAGAAAATACAACTCAAACTTGTTCTAAAAAATAAGGAAATATAAAATATCACATACCGAAATTACAATAAAACTTTGAAGAGGCTTGATATAGTAAGTACAATAATATGATTCCAAAACAGTTTATATCACCTTTCCACTCTGCTTGCATTGTCTTTTGCATTCATTCAAAGCACTATCTTCAACAAATATTTTTGCATAATGATACTTGTTAAAAATGTGTCTCAATGATTGTTTTCAATATTTTACCAGATTTATTTATTTATTTATTTATTTATTTATTTATTTATTTATTTATTTATTTTTGCCACACTGCGCGGCACGTGGGATCTTAGTTCCCCAACCAGGGATCGAACCTGTGCCCCCTGAAGTGGAAGTGTGGAGTCCTAACCACAGGACCGCCAGGAATTCCCTATTTTACCAGATTTAGATATGAAAACTATAGATCTTCTCAATTCCTTTTCTTTGCAGAATAGAAAATATATGATTAGTTTTTTTTTTAAGTTTTCATTTACTGACTTGAATATACCTGCCAACCAAGTCTCAAGGCTCTTCCCAGAGATAGCTGTGATCTTTCCCCTTAGGTACGTTGGAGATTGTGAATGGTGTCAGAAAACACACTCGAGATGTTGGAATGACTTTCCCAACTCCAAGTTCTAGCGAGGCTAGAGTAGAAGAGGACAGTGATGTGACCTCTTGGTCAGAAGAAAAGATAGAAGAGAAAAGGTTCCTTAACAATTATCTTGGGGACAGAAAGTTAAGGAAGAATAAGCAGAGCTGCTGGGAAGGTCAGTTTCTAATTCTGCTTTCTTAGTAGAAAAATAGTGAATTTCAAGTCTTTTGCAAAGCTATGATTCTTTGTTTCTAAATGACTTTATGTTGACCCTATCTTTTCCCCAGCACCACCTTGGCAAATTTTCAAAGTACAGTCATCCCTCCGTATCTGCAGGGGATTGGTTCCGGGACCACTCATGGATACCAAAATCCATGGATGTTCAAGTCCTTTATATAAAATGGCATAGTACTGCCCCTTGAATCCAAGGATTCCGTGTACATGGATACAGAGGGCTGACTGCATCCAGCACTACAATTACTGAGTCACACCTGCAGTTAAGCAGACTCCAGGGCATCCTGGTGGCTGCTGACAACTGAGTCCCTGAGAGCCTATATTGTGCACGTCTCTGATGAAAAAAGTGTAAAATCTTTTTTTTTTCTTAAAAATAATTCCTATAGGAGTTTCATGGTTTGTTCCTGTGGAAAATGTGAAGTCTGGTCCTAAGAAGGAAAACCTGCCCAAGTTTCATGGCCCTGGTGTCTCCTGGTTTGCACCAGTAACCAACACCATGCCTTGGAGGGAGCCACTACAGGAACAGAACTGGCAAGGACAGCACGTGGACAGCCACAGTTCACTAGCAGGCCCAGGCAGAGATCCACTGAAGCCATTTGTGAGAGCAACCCTACAGGTACAATGACATTGAGTTAATTTGAGCCATATGTTTAAGGAGGAAGAAGGGGCAAGATACAAGAGTTAAACCTGTGACTTGGCTTTCTGAAGTACAGTCAAGTGATCCTCGTTTCTAGCACCTCCACAGTTCATCTGTTCTCACATTCATTAATCAAAGGCTGCCTTACTGTTAGCCGTTATAAATCGTGCATCACCCTCAGTATCTGGGGGCCAGGCAATAGAAGGGAGGATGTTGTGTAGCTGCTCATTGGGTTTGTAGATAGATACCAGCACGTGGCGTGCAGTAGAGGTCTGATGTTTGCGTCAGCCTTATATTTGTTCCTGCATTTACATAGCTCCGATTTCTGCTTAACACAGGGTTTTAAAGGCACCGGCTCTCTTCTTTATAAGTACCTGGGGAGCTAAAGAAAATGTTTTTGTTTTGGTTTTTACATTTATTTATTTATTTATTTATTATTGATTGATTGATTGATTGCTGCGTTGGTTCTTCATTGCTGCGTGCAGGCTTCCTCTAGTTACGGCGAGTGGGAGCTACTCTTCCTTGCGATGCACAGGCTTCTCATTACGGTGGCTTCTCTTGTTGCGGAGCACAGGCTCTAGGCACGTGGGCTTCAGTAGTTGTGGCACAAGGGCTTAGTTGCTCCGTGGCCTGTAGGATCTTCCCAGACCGGGGATCGAACCTGTGTCCCCTGCATTGGCAGGCGGATTCTTAACCACTGCACCACGAGGGAAGTCCAGAAAATGTTTTTTTTAATGATGTATTTCTTTGAAGGGAAATTAAAAATAGCACAATGGGCCAAGCTTTATCCCATCAACACTGGGGAGAGTTGTAATTGCCACAGTCTTAGTTCTTAGCTTATTCCAAAGGCATTTCTTTGATCCCTCTGATTTTCCTAGTAGAGCTTTCCCTCACAGGGAGTTGTTAGATAATTCTTCAACTCTAGATATTTTCTGTTAGTTACAAACAGGCTTTCCAAACCTGTTAGGCAGGTACTGTTTTTTCTAGGCCCTTGGAGAAAAATGTACATCATTAATGTGAGGTTGGGGGCTTTTTCTCCTCCTCAGGAATCACTGCAACTTCACAGACCTGACTTCATCTCCCGCTCTGGGGAACGGATAAAGCGCCTGAAGTTAATAGTCCAGGAGAGGAAGCTGCAGAACATGTTACAGAGTGAACGGGAGGCACTGTTCAACACTGTGCGAGAATGGCAGGGCCACCGGGATGCCATGCACCTGCTCCCTAAGAAAGGTATACTCTTCCTGTTCATTTTCCTATTACTTGGTAGAGAGGGCAAGGTCTGCTTCATGCAAGGCAGCACTGCTCAGTGCCAGGCTAGTTACAGGTAAGAAAGTGACCTTTTGCTTGTTGAGACTCAAATCTCCTTAGGTAGCAGAACCTGCCCAATTTAGCTCTCAGCACTTTCACAATCCAAATAAGCCCAGTTACTCTTGCCTACACTTTAAAAATGAGAGTGTGCAGTGAGAATGGTGTTTGGGTTTGTTTTTGTTTTGGGGGCACCACGTGGCTTGTGGAATCTTAGTTCCCTGACCAGGGATTGAACCTGGGCCCTCAGCAGTGAAAGCATGGCGTCCTAACCACTGTACCGCCAGGGAATTCCCAAGAATGGTGTTTTTAAAAACCAGCTGTGTCACCATGAGCAAGTTAGTTCCAAAAGTATAATGTTTTGAGGGGCTTGGGGCTGATTCCAGGCTTGCCGTCTTCATAGGGTAGCAATAATAATAATAATAATAAATACTTATATAGCCCTTATGTTTTGCCCAGCATTGTTCTTGTTTAATGCTTGCAGAACCTCTCTGAGGTGATACTATGAATATCTCTGTTTCACAGATGAGAAAACTGGGCCAAAGAGAGATTAAGTACCTTGCCCAAGATTTACACACCTGTTAAACTGGGATTTGAACCCTGGTGGGCTGGCGCTAGAGTCTGTTCTCTTAACAATTATGCTAGATGTAAGATCTCAGTAAAAGAATATGTGAAATCTGTGAAAACTATACAGTACTACCTAATGCTTTCATCACAGCCTTACCTGTAACCTGGTCAGTGTTTCAATGCACACTGTCTAGTCTGTGCCACAGTGTTGTGTCTTCAGAAGTCTCAGGCTGCTATCATAGTCATCATAGTCTAACCCTGGCCTTGGCCTTGGCCATTACTCACCACCCAGCACTGCCAGCTCAGGGTAGGGGCGCAAAGTCCTAGCAGCTCCCTCTCACAGTTCTTGAGCAGCACACCCTTCCTTATTAAGGCACAATCCCCCGTTACTGATCCCCTAAGGGTCGGGGACCCCACAATGGGTCCTCTGCCTAGAGTCACAAATGTCAATTGAATGAGACCAGGTTCGACATAGCAGAGCATCGACTTTATTCATTGATCAAGGAATGGAGAAAGGAGAGGTCATGTTCTAAATATACTTTCTCCCTGAAGGGAGCAGAGTAAGGGATTTTAAGGGTTAGGAGGCAGGTAGGTCATTAGGGCTTAAGGAAAGGGGTGGAGATTTTCAGGGGCAGCTGGGGGCAGCCAGGGCATGCACAGTCTTCCATGGTCCTTTGCACATGGCACAGATTGTGCCTAGCAGAGTACAGATGCTCCCTTTGAGCAGAGATCATAGCATGGTAACAAAGCAAAGGTAACTTTTGGACACTTCCAGGTTTCATCCGTGCACACTTGTTCTTATGGTCAAGTCAGAACTGGTTTGGGGGAGTTCACCACTATATATCTCTCAAAGCATGTATCTCTCAAAGTACGGCTGCAAAACATCTCTGCCAAATGCCAGGTACTTTTGAAACGAACACAAAGATAAATCAGGGCAAGTGTCCTTCAGCTCTCAGGGGCTGGTATGGAAACAGAGAAATAAATCAAGTCTCAGGTCCTTCAGTTTTTAGGGGCTGGTATGGGTGACACCACTGCTACTCAGCCATAAAAAAGAATGAAATTTTGCCACTTGCAACAGCATGGATTAACCTGGAGGGTATTATGCTTAGTGAAATAAGTCAGACAGAGACAAATACTGTATTACATCACTTATATGTGGAATCTAAAAAATACAACAAACCAGTAAATATAACAAAAAGAAATAGACTCACAGATATTGAGAACAAACTAGTGGTTACCAGTGGGGAGAGGGAAGAGGGGAGGGCCAACATAGGGGTAGGGGATTCAGAGATAAAATAAATAAGCTGGGCTTCCCTGGTGGCGCAGTGGTTGGGAGTCCGCCTGCCGATGCAGGGGACGCGGGTTCGTGCCCCGGTACGGGAGGATCCCACATGCCGCAGAACAGCTGGGCCCGTGAGCCATGGCCGCTGAGCCTGCGCGTCCGGAGCCTGTGCTCCACGGCGGGAGAGGCCACAGCAGTGAGAGGCCCGCGTACCGCAAATAAATAAAAAATAAATAAATAGGTAAGCTACAAGGACATATTGTACAGCATAGGGAGTATAGCTAATATTTTCTAATAACTATAAATGGAGTATAACCTTTAAAAATTGTGAATCACTATGTTGTACACCTGAAACTTATGTAACATTGTAAATCAACTATACCTCAATTAAAAAAAAAAAAGACACAATCCATTAAAAAAACCTCTTCTTCTTTTGCTTAGGCTTCCTGGCTGCCCAAAAGAAAAGGCCTATTGGAAAGAAGGAAATGATTCAGCGGTCTAAATGGTAAGGCCAAAAGAATAAGTAACTATAAAAGTATAAATCAGGCCACCAAAGGTCAGGAGCTACAGCTTGGCTCCAGAATAAAGGCATTATGCTCTAGTTAAAACATTATGAGAGACAAAAAAAAAAAAGAAAAAACAATACATTATGAGAAAATTAGTTATAAAAATAGTTTCTCACTTATGGCACTAAAAAAGAAATGAAAAATAGAAGATCATGGTATGGATGCCTCATATATAAAAAATACAAAGAATTGCCACTAATTTGCTTGCCTTAGTCAGGCTTGTGTTTGTTAGAAACAAATATAAATAAAAAATATTTTTAAATAAAAGTAAATACCTGGGGCCTTACATCTAGGCAATCCTTTTACTAGGAATTGTATCCAGTACAATGAGAGATAGGGGAATAGTCTCCAAGACACAGTAAATTAGGCTTAAAAAAAACTCAAGTTTCAGAAGCATGGGTACACTGCCACCATTTATAGTCTTTAATAAAAAAGTATTTGTGCTTACATAGATGCATATGCTTGTATATGCATAGACTATCTCTGGAAGGATACCCAAAAAATTGGTAATAGTTGTTGCCTTTGGGACAAGGAACTGAGTGACTGGGGTACAGAGGTTGGAGAAAGACTAATTTTTTACCTTTTGAAATTTTGTGCCTTTGCATTCCTTAGCAATTAATTAATTAGAAATATGCATATATTGCTTATGAGACTGCCATATAACTAAGTTAATGGTTGGTTACCTCTTAGGGGGTCATTGGAGACTTCCTTTAATAAGAACAGTTTTATAGTTGGCATAGTGCGTGAAAACAGTTTATCTTAGGTAAATTAAAGCATTCCTCTTGAAATCTTTTTACTCTCCATTTAGTAAACCATTTCCTTATAGGTATTTCAAAGGGATGCTTTAATCAAGTGGTTCCCAAAGTGTGGTCCGTGGGCCTCTGGAAGTTGCTGAGACACTTTCGGGGGATTTGCCAGGTCAAAACAAATTTCAAAATAATACTAGGATATTATGTGTCTTTTAAACTGTATTGACATTTGTACAGATGATGCAAAAGTAATGAAGGGAGGACTAAAACTGCTGATGCCTTAGTACTATTTGAGACAGTGGACCAAACTGTGCTGGTCTAGTTGGCATTTTATTCTTCACAGCCACATGGCAGCAGTGTAATGGAAGTACACATAAAGCACTTCTGCTGCATACCAAGATATGATGATTGGTTCAAGGAAAAGCCTTGGTTTGTGTAGTGAGCTGAACTAGCTGCCTTTTTCATGGAACGTAGCTTTTACTTGAAAGAATGACTGATAAACTAATTATTCCAAATTGGGTATATGACAGATATTTTCTTGAAAATGAGGAAGTGAATCTGTCACTTCTCCGGGAAAACAGCTGACAGTATTTATTGCCAAAGAGAAAATCTGAGCTTTCAAGTAAAGAATAGAATTCTAGAAAACTTGTGTCTACCACTATGAGATTGACTATCTCCCAGTACTTAGACTTTTCTGATGAGATCAGCAGTGACATAAATAATTGTAGTATTTTTCATATTATATAAGTAAATATGTCAACATTTAAACTACCACTTGTCAAGATTTGGTATAGTATCAAGAAAATCAGGGAATTCCCTGGTGGTCCAGTGGTTAAGACTTGGCACTTTCACTGCTGAGGGCGCAGTTTCAGTCCCTGGTTGGGAAACTAAGATCCTGCATCCCGAAAGCTGAGTGGCCAAAAAAAAAAAAAGAAAATCAGCAATTATCTGAAAAGAATAGTAAAATACTCTTTTCTTTTCCAATTACATATGTGTGTAAACTGGATTTTTTTAATGTACACTTTAACCAGAACAACATATAACAGCAAACTTAATACAGAAGCAAATATAAGAATTCAGCTGTCTTCTATTAAACCAGACATTAAAGAGATTTGCAAAATATGTATAACATGCCACTCTTCTTATTTTTGTTTTGGAAAGTATATTTATTTTATATGTTAGCATGTAACAGGCTTATTTCTTTTAATAAATTAAGAAACAAGTTTTTTTATTGAAGTATAGTGGATTTACAATGTTATATTAGTTTCAGGCATAAAACATAGTGCAATATTTTTATAGGTTATACTCCATTTAAAATTATTACAAAATAATGGCTATGTTTCCCCGTGCTATACAATATATCCTTGTTGCTTATTTATTTGATACATACTTTGTATCTCCTAATCCTATACCCCTATTTTGCCCCTCCCTCCTTCCTTCTCCTCACTAGTAACCAGTGGTTTGTTCTCTGTATCTGTGAGTCTGTTTCTGTTTTGTTATATACATTCATTTGTTTTATTTTCTGGACTCCACACATCAATGATGTAATACAGTATTTGTCTGTCTCTGTCTGACTTGTTTCACTAAGCATAATACCTTCTAGGTCCATCCATGTTGTTGCAAATGGCAGAATTTCATTCTTTTTATGGCTGAGTCGTATTCCACTGTATATACGTACCACACCTTCTTTATCCATTCATCTGTTGATGGACACTTAGGTTGTGAAATAAGTATTTTTTTAATTTTTTAAAAATGTTTTAATTTCTAATGCAGTAAGTATCAATAGATAAAATCCACATTCACCAAAAATGCCCTCAATTTTTAGGAGTATAAAGGTGTCGAAAGTCCAAAAACTTTGAGAATTATTGCTTCATTCTGAGTGTCACAAAATTTAATTAATGGAAATTACATAGTGTTCATTGTGTCCAGCTAATAACACTCTCACCTCAGCAAGAGGAGTCCTTGCTCTATGGGACTATGAAGCTTGCCTGCAAGAAGGTAGGGCATCTTCTGAAAGGTATCTGTGCTTTAAAATATAAGTATAGTTGTAGGGGTGGATTAAGTACCCATCTTCTAGGAAGAGACAGGTTTTAAATTGATACATTTTCATTAGAGTACTTCTGTTCCATTTTATTTCTGATATGGCCCCCTTTCAAAGAAGCCATCTACTTCCATGTGAGAATCATAGAGTTGAGTGGGATCTTCAAGATCATCTAGTCTACCTTTAACTTTTAGGAAACTGTAACAGCAAGTCAGGGCCAGAGCTGGGGTTAGAGTCCGGCAGCAGGCTCCCCACCCAGTACTCCTTCAACTGTATCATGTGGCGGACTTGGAGCTCTGTGTTACTCATCATCTTTTCCCATCACCTACCTCTACCAAAGATGTTTAAATGTTTCCGATAAGAGAAAAGATTTGAAGAAGAGAGAACCTGACTCTCTTAACTTGAAACATTTTTTCCAATGTGTCCTTTAAGAGAAGTGTTTTCACTAACTTATTAATGCATATATTTGGGTATGCGCCAGGCACTGGACTGGGTACTACAAATGAAAGATAGTTGGCTCCAGACCATGAGCAGACAGACAGTTCCAGTAGTATGTAGTAATTGCTTTCAAGGATCCATGTACAAAATGCAATTTCTGGCTACTCTGATTAGCCCTACTCCCAGCTTTCCAGCCCTAGAATACAACCTTTACTGGCCCAAGCAGATGTGCCCAAGCACACCACATGTTCTCCTTTGGATAACTCGTCTTTTTCCAATGGGCTTTGTTATCCCTTCCCTAACCGTGACTTTTTTTCCAGCTTTACTGTGATATAATTGACATTTAACATTGTATAAGTTTAAGCTATGTAATGGGATGATTTGACATACATTTGTATTGCAAAACGTTTACCACAATAAAGTTAGTTAACAAATCCTTCACCTCACATAATTACCATTTTATTTTTCTTGTTGTTGTTATAGTGAGAACGTTAAAGTTCTACTGTCATAGCAACTTTCAAGTATACAGTGCAGTGTTGTTAACTACAGTCACTGTGCTGCATATTTGCTCCCCAGAACTTATTCATCATAAAACTGGAAGTTTATACTCTTTGACCAGCATCTCTCCATTTCCCCATCCCTCAGCTCCTGGCAACCACCATTCTGTTCTCTGTTTCTATGAGTTTGATGCTTTTAGATTCCACATATAAGTGAGATCATACAGTTTTGTCTTTCTCTCTCTGACTTATTTCATTTAGCACATTGCCTTCACGGTCCATACATGTTGTTGCAAATGGCAGGATTTTTTTCTTTTTTTATGGCTATTCCATCATATGTATATATATATCACATTTTCCATTATATGTATTCCATTATATGTATGTTCCATTACATGTAGATATATATATCACATTTTCTTTATCCATTCATCCATCGATGGACATGTACGTTGTTTCCATGTCTTCACTATTGTAAATAGTGCTGCAGTGAACATGGGGGTGCAGATATCTTTTTGAGATCATGATTTCATCTCCTTCAGGTATGTACCCACAAGTGGGATTGCTGGATCATACGGCAGTTCTATTTTTAATGTTTTGAGGAACCTCCACACTGTTTTCCATAGTGGCTGCACCAGTTTACATTCCCACCAACAGAGCACATTCTCACCTCCTCAGCATTTTTTATCTCATATTTTTTTGATAATAGCCATTCTAACAGATGTGATGTGCTATCTTCATTGTGGTTTTCATCAACAGTGACTTTGTGTGTGTGTGTGTGGTATGCGGGCCCCTCACTGTTGTGGCCTTTCCCGTTGCGGAGCATAGGCTCCGGACGCGCAGGCTCAGCGGCCATGGCTCACGGGCCCAGCCGCTCCGCGGCATGTGGGATCTTCCCGGACCGGGGCACGAACCCGTGTCCCCTGCATCGGCAGGTGGACTCTCAACCACTGCGCCACCAGGGAAGCCCAACAGTGACTTTTTAAAATATATGTTTGTTCTTCTTTGGTCTCTTTCCTGACCTCCACTTTTGTGTTTTCAGTTAGTGATTATCCTCACTGTGTCCAAAGTGGAACTACCCATTTTCCTCTCCCACACTTACTTGGGCCACCCACTCACCCACTAGAAAAGCTGGGGAGCTATTGCCTCCAGCTCTGTGACCCCGCACTGCACGTGCAGCCGGCTAGTGCGTCCTGGAGACTCGCCTTCATGATTACTCTGGAACCCATTCTCCTCACTGCCTTGATGCGGGCTTGGCCTCCTCTCTCGGAGGACTGCTCTTCTCCCACTTCTGCTCTTTATCTTCTCTAATCTCTTTTCCACAGAGCTGCTACATCATTATCAATGATTTTTTTTTCAGATTATAGAAAACTTTGGAGAATATAGAAAAAATTAGAAAGAAGAAAATAAATGTCACTCGTAATTCTTCCATCTAAACATAACTAACACCAGTCCTGTTTCTATGGGGATTTTGCAGAGACCTGTGTTAACACACTTCTTTCTCCCCAGATTGTTTATCATACTATATATACAGGTTTGTAGCCTGCTTTATTTTGCTTAACATTGTATTGTGAACGTTTTCCCATAGCATAAAAACTATTTGAAACATTTTATGCTTTGTAATAATTTTATTATAGCCCATAATTTGTTTAACTGTTCTTTTGTTGGAGATTTACATTATTTCCAGTTAGAGTGTATTTATCAAATGCACGTTTGATCATGTTCCTCCCTACTTAAAATCAGTGGCATCCAGTCCCTGATAGGACGGAGCCCAAGGTTTTCACATGGCTACAAGACCTTCACCCCATTTGCTTCCCTCCTGTTCCCCTACACTCTCTCCGTGAAGCCTTGACTCCATTCTTACCAACACTCCCTTCTCCCCACCTCCCCTTTCTGCTCCTAACTATTCTTCAAGACCTACCTCAAGCTTAGTCTCCTCTCTGGTCTTCCTTGACCTCCTTCAATCAGAATAAGTTTTGTTTCTTTTCCTATAACTCTATGTAGCATTTTGTAGATATGACGATTATTGTATTTTCTTTTGCATTATTTTTCATGCTTAAAATATGGTAGTAATACAAAGTCATTATCCTATATTGAAACCATACATTTTTCCATATAGAGTGAAAAGAAGTTCATCTCTACCCCTTATTCCACTTCTTTCCCATAAGTAACCACTATTAGCAGGATTTTATTATGTTTTTATCTGTATCCCTTTTCAGATCATGAGTGCTCCAGGCCAGGGTTCTTTGTGTCCAAGTGTCTAACAGGAAGCTGGGCACACAACAGGCCCACAGCTGTCTGAGGGACTGAGTGCCTGGAGAGCAGTAGAGCTTAGGGAGATGTGGGGAGGAGTGATCATGTGCCTCTGTGGTCAGGTGGCTTCACTGCTTTCTGTCTTTCCATCGGTGCCATTTCTAAGGATTTATGAACAGCTTCCAGAAGTACAGAAAAAGAGAGAAGAGGAAAAGAGGAGATTGGAATATAAGTCCTACCGGCTGCGAGCCCAGCTATATAAAAAGGTCAGTCAGTCCTAGAGCAGGATTGATGAGATTTATCAGGGGAAAGAGAAATTGAGAAAAACACATCTGACCTGTTTGAATTAACCACATTTGGAGAGTGGACTTAAGCTCATAACGCATTGTACCACTACTAAAATTTAGAAGATAAAAGCACCTGTAACTAGACTTCAAATCTGAAAATCTAGAAAGGCAAATCTAAAAAAGGCATCTTCCAAGGACTTCCGTGATGGTCCAGTGGTTAAGACTCAATGCTTCCACTGCAGGGGGCACAGGTTTGATCCCTGGCCAGAGAACTAAGATCCCACATGCCGCACGGCACGGCCAAAAAAAAAAAATTGTTTTAATGTTTTAAAATTGTTTAATAAATAAGGCACCTTCCAGGCATACATTTGGAATGAAACCAAATTTCATACTTGGGTGTCAGTTTAGATGCCATGCTGGAAATGCCCACATCTTTCAGAACGGATGAGTTTTCATCCAGAGTCCCAAATGATAGTTTTATGCCCCTTATGGGTGAATCATATACCACTAGAACTTTTTAAATAAATTGGAAAATGTCCAAGTGTAGCATACAAGTTGGCAGTTTGGGTACTCAGAGCCTTGGAGCCACTACCATTTCCTGCCCACAGCCCCAGTAGAATCAGTGGTACTGCAAGTCCCAGAACCTCACAGGCCAGGGGACTTGCTACCAATTAATTCCTTGAGAAAGCAGATGGGCTACTATGCCTGAAGGTCCAGATCCTTCAGTGTTCTCATTTCTTTCCCAACCACCTCACTTCACCCCCAGAGGACTCTGAAAGTCAGAAACCAAGAGACGAGTTCATACCAGACTGATGTGGGATTGGAGAGCTGCTTCTGGAGCGCATACCGCAGCTCAGGCTGGGCTCCCTCAAGTGGGGATGCCCCAGGCACTACATAGCCTGTCTGGTGTGTCAGCATCACAAGGCCAGGCCTCTTATTGTGCTTATGAACTGATAGATGGATTAGTCTATTAGGATTATATTAATATTATATTTCTGTATAGACTATAATAGACTACAGATCATCTTCCCTAAACACTTCAGGAAGTATTTTTTTGTATAATTACCATAGTTTCTGTAGCTGGGAAAGATAAACAAGATTTGGGGAGAACAACACTGGTCTCTTCAGCAACATGTCTGGGGTGAGGAGTGGCTGTCTGCCTCTAGTGGCAAGAGTATCTAACTTTCTTTCCTGCCTTTCTTTTCTTCCACAGAAAGTGACCAGTCAACTCTTGGGGAGAAAAGTTCCTTGGAACTGACATAAGAGTATTTTCCTCAGAGCCTTGGAATTATATTTTATCAGCCTGGAGGAGCACAATCCTTACTTTTATGAGTCTGGTTTAATAAAACTTATCTTGTTGTCCATGTGTAATTTAGAAGTAGTAACCTTCTAAAGAGTCTTGGGTAGAATGATGACTAAGATTAGTGATGGTTTAGGAGCAATACTTTCTCCACAGTGGCCTTGCCCACAGGGATGTTTGTTACAATGGTATTATCTTAATTCTAGGCAAGAGTAAGTCCCTTTTTGTTTGTGTTTTTATAGAAAATAACTTCTGATTGACTCATAGTAAAGCAGCAGCAGAGGGTTATTTATTTCCCATCTGTAGAGGTGCAGGGAGCTATGCAGTGTCTCCCTGAGGTGTGTGGGAAACTTCAATCTGAAAGCACCAGTCAAGGAAAAGAAATGCAACATAACACGGTGAGAGCCCTTTTGTTGACTTGGTGTCAGACAGTGTCTGGTTAGGGTAGCCATCAGGTGGGCCCAGAGACTCTCAGCAGACACAGATGCCTTGGGTCCAGAGCTACCTCCTAGCCTCATTCCAGCTTCCTTCGGGGCCATTAGCCTTTAGTAGACACAACTCAAGAGGCAACAGAAGCTTGATTTAAATCATGACCTGGTCCTGGCCAGTGGGATGTGGGTTGTGCCACTTCTAGGTCTAGTCCATGTCAAATCCCACACTGTCCCTGGCTGCCTTCTTCCCCTTCAGCAGAGACCTTGGGGGCCATAGCAGACTGATGGCATCATTGGCCCTGATCCTTCTCATGTGGATTCTTCTCACACTCCTTCTCCACGCCCTTTCCACATGACTTCGCATTTCCTCGCACTGAAGAGGCAGGGCATGACACCTGGAGATCTAAGGGGCGGCCCAGCCGAGCTTAGCCTAAGCTGCCGACCCACAGACTCATGAGCTAAAAAAATGTTGATCATTATTTTGTGGTGGTTTTTTATGCAACATTCTCGTGGCACTAGATAAATGAAACAGTAGCAACCCCAAAAACTGAATGAAGCAGAGCCACCCCACCACCAAGGCCACTGGGTTCCAATGTGAACAAGCAGTAAGCTTTTCCTGTGCCGTCGCAGTGAGACTTCAGGGTTTGCTTATTACCGCAGCAGAGCCGACTCCTCCAAACTAATCCACAACGACACAGATCTTAGGCCCCCTCCTTGCTCCAGTGCCTGAGAGACCTGAGCAGAGGGGAGACGGTAGATAAATTGAATTGCAGGGACAACACCTAGCCTATAGCTTGTGGAGAAGAAAAACTAGCCCATCATCCAGAAGCCGAGGCGCTGGTAAAGGGCCAGGGCAGAGTACTGCAGCATGCTGGTGCTGAGGACCACTTCGCTGTAGCCCTGGTGCCACGCAGACTCGGACAGTCCTGACCAAGGCTTTTACTTATCCCCTGACCACGGTGCTCCAGAGCCACATGTAGGTGAAGCAGCTGCAACTACTCATTCCACAGGGTGGGCTTCTTAACAGGCAGCGCTCCCACCATGCCCACCACCTGCCCCTCAGACTCAACCACCCAGAAGCAGGAGCCACTCTCACTGAAGTAGGATTTGGTGATGTCAGACATGTCTGTGTGCAAAGACATGACCTCAAACTGGATCCAGTGGTATTTGGCAAGAAACCTCAGGGCAGCAGGGAGGGCGAGGCTGGCCATGAAGGCCAGGACCCAGGAGCCAGAGACCAGGAATAGGGCAAGAGGCCCCCACAAGCAAGAGCACAAGGTTTCGGGGCAGCTTTAGGATGTGGTGGAAGGTGATGGGAAGGTGCTCGGTCATCACCTTGGAGAACAAGCCCGCGACCCATTTGCGATAATTTTCCTGGTATTTGTGGATTTGATAAGGAGCCACATGGAAGACTTCTGTGTCTGGATCTCAAAGTTCAAGAGAGAGGTAGGAGTCCCTGTATGACTTCCTGGCAGCCCTGGGGGAGAGAGAAGAAGCCACCCCCCAGAACCGGGGATGACTCTGCTCAAGGATGTGTCTTTCTGCTTCTACCCAAGAGGAAATAGGCCACAACCACTGGGAGAAGGTGTAGAGTCAGCAGAAAGGTCTGCGTTTGATCCTGTCTCCATGCATGGCCTTGGGCATGTAACATAGTCTTCTCTAAGAACCTGCCTTCTGAAGTTGTTTAGAGGCTTTAATAAAATAACATATACTTAAAAAAAATAACATATACAAATCTCTGGTTATGAAGTACCCTCCCCTCCCCCTCTTTCCCCTTTCCCTGGCTCTCTCAGCTTCTCCATACATTGGGGTGGCACCATGCAGCAGCCAAGCATGTGTCCCTCTCCCAGGGACCATACACTGCAGTAGTCCTGTGTTACCAAGTACAAGTTTCAACAAAGGCTTCTTCCCACTTGTTTGCAAATTTTCAGGCTGTTGAGGTGGCATAAGAGCCAAACACCAAAAATAGACCAGCCTTGAGAGCCAGAGGAGGGTCCAGAGCTCCAGGCCACACCTAAGAACACTGTCCTTCCACCCATAGCCTCTCACCTGCTACCACAAGAGCCTTGAGTGTCCAGGGCAGCCGCTGCCCTCAGCCTCCACCTGGCATCCAGGAGAGACTGCAAGGGCACGCTCCACTTCCAGGGACCAGGTCCTGGATGGCACCTCATTGGCCAGCTCCTGGATATTTGTTCATCATAAATCCCAGGCTCAAATAGCTGGACTATGATGGAGCAGGGAGTGCATTCTGCACTCTCTGATCACTGGGGAATTAGCCTGGAGGGGTACACAGGGTCTGGAACAGCTCAGGAGTCCTTGCCCTTGTGGACGGCCTACACCCCACACCATGGCAGTTCACCTAGCACCTTGGTGCTCTCTGATGTCCACCCTCAGCCCCTCCACACAGCTGCTATGACCCTGGGGAATTTGCCCCTCACCCTGTTCTCTGTCATCACAGACCAGAGTCCAAGTCCCCTGGCTCAGCACACAAGGTGCTTCACAGCTGGATAAGGGCAGCAGGGACCTGGCCATGCAGGGCCTATCATCCAGGTTAGGAAGTTTGGACTCTATTCCAAGAACACCAGGAGGCCATCGTTATGCTTTTAGCTGGGGAGTAAACCAGAGGTAGGGGTGGGGTGTGTGGTGTGTGTCTATTACTCTGGCTACATGTGAAAAATGGATTGGAAGAGCCAGGAATGGAAGCATATATCCCCCTGCCCCCAGAGGCTAGTACAGCAGTCCAGGCAAAAGACGGGCCTCCAGATACAGATATGCGGGCTGCTCACTGTAAAAGAGCACCTCACCCAAGAAGGCTAGTGGGAACTAAAATCCATGAGCCCTGGCACAGAGCTGAGTCTGACCAAAGGAAAAGGCACCTTTTTCTTATTTGCTCAAAGGTGTCGCTGCTCACTGAACTGTGTTTCCAATAAGTTGTGTCTTTGTGAAGGAAAGGAGTTCCTTGTTCTATGTTCACAAAGGAGCCATCTAGGCTAGCAGGGGTCCTACGAGAGAAAGCAGTGACTTGGACCAGAGTTGGGCCATGGGTGTGACCTGGCCCACTTGGAGGTGCACTTTGGGGGCAGAAACGGCAGGAGTTGATGTGAGGATGAAGAAGTGGTCAGAGATGACAGCCAGATTTCTGGCAAGAGCATCTAGGAAGACGCTGGAGAGAGACCAGACTTGGAGAGAAAGATCATGACCACCCCAAAGGTGCCGTCCTGGCAGCTGGAATCCAGGGCTGGTGATGGAGACTGCTGAGGCTCCAGATCTTTGGCACGCAAAAAGGCCACAAGGGTTTAACTAACATGAAGGCAGGGTGGTGAGCCATGGGTATGTTACATTGTTTCCGGTACATTTTAATATTTTTTTAAATGTTAAGCAAAACTTGAACTAAGAGTCAAAAGAGAATAGAAGGCTCCAAAGTTCAGCTGAGTGTCCCTAATGAGTCTATCTAATAACCAGTCAGAAACCTAATAGTCAAGCCGAGGGGCCAGAGGTCCTTGATCTGTCCCTGCCCTCTCTTTCCTGTATTCTCACCGGCTTCTGTGGCCTCCTCAACACCCAATGGCCTTGGTTTACATTCAGGCTTTTCAACCTTCCTCATAGCCATGAATAATGAGGAGGATTTATTGACAAGAAAAATAATTGTCAAAATATAGCACCAAGCTATAAAGTTTATAAAACAGTATGTTTTCATTCATTTTTGGAAAAACATAACAAAAATAACTTATACACACAAGCATGCAGAGAGAAAAGTCTGAATGGTTACACCAAACATTGGCAGCATTTTTCTCTGGATAGAAGAATTATGGGTAATTCTCTGTATAAGAAATGAAGTCTGGAAGTCTCAGCACATTCCAGACTCGGCCCTGCATGCAGATGGTGAAACTGAGGCTTGGGAATCTACCTGTCTCTGCCTCAGCCAACTTTTTTTTTTTTAATTCATTTTATTGAACTATAGTTGACTTACAATGTGTTAATTTCTGCTGTGCAGCAAAGTGATTCAGTTATACATATATGTACATTCTTTTCCAGATTTTTTCCATTATGGTGTATCACAGAATATCGTATATAATTCCCTGTGCTATACATTAGGACCTTGTTGTTTATCCATCCTATATATAATAGTTTTCATCTGCCCATCCCAAACTCCCAATCCATCCCTCCCCCACGCCCCTTCCCCCTTAGCAACCACAAGTCTGTTCTCTACGTCTGTGAGTCTGTTTCTGTTTTGTAGATGATTTCATTTGTGTCATATTTTAGATTCCACATATAAGTGATATCATATGGTGTTTGTCTTTCTCTTTCTGACTTCACTTAGCATGATAATCTCTAGGTCCATCCATGTTGCTGCAAATGTGCCTCAGCCAACTCTTCTTCTAAATATTTATTTATTTTTGGCTGCATCGGGTCTTAGTTGTGGCACACAGAATCTTTTGTTGCAGTGCACCGGCTTCTCTCCAGCTGTGGTGCACAGGCTCAGTAGTTGTGGTGCAGACTTAGTTGCTCCGCGGCATGTGGGATCTTAGTTCCCCGACCAGGGATTGAACCCGTGTCCCCTGCATTGGAAGGTGGATTCTTTTTTTTTTTTTTTTTTAATTTATTTTGCATTAGGCGGGCCCCTCACTGCTGTGGCCTCTCCCATTGCGGAGCACAGGCTCTGGACATGCAGGCTCAGCAGCCATGGCTCACGGGACCAGCTGCTCCACGGCATGTGGGATCTTCCCGGACCAGGGCACAAACCCGTGTCCCCTGCATCGGCAAGCGGACTCTCAACCACTGCGCCACCAGGGAAGCCCGGAAGGTGGATTCTTAACCACTGGACCACCAGGGAAGTTCCCTCAGCCAACTCTTAAGAGTCTAAAGAGACCCAGCTAAGATTGTGAACTCCTAAAGGTAAGGCAGGTGTGTTATTTTATTCTATTATTTTATTTTTAATTAACCATTTAAATGTGTACAATTCAGTGGCATTTAGTACATTCACAATGTTGTGTAACTACCACCTCTATCTAGTTCCAAAGCATTTTCTTTACCCCAAAAGGAGACCTGTTAGTCAGTAGGTAGTCACTCCCTATTTCCACCACTCCCGAACCCCTGGCAATCACTAACCTGCTTTCTGTCTCTATGGATTTACCTATTCTTGATGTTTCATTTAAATGGAAACACGTAATATGTGAACTTTTACGTTCAGCCTCTTTCACTCTTGTTCTCAAAATTCACCCATGTCCTAGCATGTATCAGTACTTCATTGCTTTTCATGGCTGAATAATGTTGCATGGTATGGATAGACCACATTTGTTCATCCAGTCATCCATTGATGGACCCTTGAATTGTTTCCACCTTTCAGCTATTGTGAATAGTGCTGCTATGAACATTCTGTACAAGTGGTTGTTTCAACACCTGTTTTCAACTCCTTTGGTATATACCTAGGAGTGGAATTGCCAGGTCATATGGTAACTCTATTTTAACATTTTGAGGAACTGCCAAACTGTTGTCCAGAGTTTTACTTTCCCACTAGCAGTGAGTCTTATTTGGTTTTACTATCTGCCTCAGCACTATGCAGGTACATACAGGGAAGGACAGACAGCTGTTACTCACTGAGATATTAGATGCCTGGCACTGTGAGAAAGCACTTTTCCTATGCTGTACTATTTGATATTGGCAGCAACCTAAGAGCTAAGGTTGATATTGTTTCCAGTTTACAAATGGGAAACCGAAGCCCACAAGCCTGAGATATCTTACCCACAACCCCATAGAACATGGCAGGGTGGGACCCAAGCCTTGGCAGCTCTGACTTGAAGGCCTGAACATTTCGCTTTTTCAGTACCACATGCCGACCCCAACAGGCAGCTGTCTGACAAGTGAATTATTAAGTAGTGTAAAGCACTGTATTCCAGGAGAACCAGCTCTGTCTGCTGGGATGCAAGATTCACCTCCAAGCCTCATTACGCCCCTATCACCAGCGGGCAGACCATACTTGACCAAATTCCAATACGTGACCAAGGCTCTGTTCTTTCTTCAAGATCCACTTTAGTGCTACCTTCTCCATCAAGACTTCTGACCCCTCCCAAGCAGATAGATCTTGTATCTGCTCCCTCTTTGAAGCCTTTGCCCTTCTCATTAAGCACATATATCACTGTTAATTTGTTACTTGCTTAACAAGTAACTGTTAACTTATTACAGTTAATTAAACAGTTACAAGTAACTGGATAAATTATTTTATTCTTCTATTGCCTATAGGAGCCTGATTATAATAGGTAATTATATTTTTGGAATCATTGTTATTCCCAGAGTTGTGGGACTTGAGAGCAGCATGTCAATGAAATACCATGCTTGCATTTATGAAGAACACTTGCCTAATAGACCAGCTCAGTCCAGAAATGGGCCAATGAAATGGAAGGTAGACAATCAAGACTCATAGTGTTTTAGAAGCCTCAGAAAGAGAAGGAAAATGTCCTGGAAAGAACATCATCTGCCCTGATCTCTCATCGGGGCTCCCAATAACCTAGCCTCAGGTCAATGCCCTGGTCTCCCACTGAGAACTCATAACTTAAAAGAGACGAATGAGAGGAAATACAGCAAATCATTTCAAGGGGAAAGAAAGTGGACTAATAGGTCCTTGGCAGGATGCTCAGAAATCCTAGAACAATGATTCAGCTCTACAGAAATGTTTCTAATCTAACCTAACTTACCTTTTAACAAATTTAGCAAAAGGGAGATGGTATCAGCACTCAAATTAGGATAATTCGAGCTGATTTTACAGATATAGATCACCAAAGGGCCTAATTATGAAGGTGTGGATGGGTAGAGGGGAACCAGGCATGTTATTGCTCAGAGGCCTGAAGCGAGGTGGAGGGAGAGGTGACAGGAGCCTGACACAGGAGTTGACTAGTGCAGATCTCCCTGAGAGGTTCAGGGCCAAAGCCAGCCTAGGGGTCCTTGCAGGGAGGGACCAGGAGAATAAATACCCTGGCCTCGTTCTCCTGCTAGCCTCCCCCCCTTCATACACTGGCCGAACCCAAGTAGAAGCCAAGGGGAAGGGAGGACCTCTTGCTGGGTACATGGTAAGTCAGCCTCCAGGGCAGAGAGAAGAGTGGAGAAAGATGAAGGGTGACCTGGAGGGAACAGTGGGAGACTACTGGCACAGAGGATATGAAAACAAGAACAGGCAAATTTGATGAATACAAACTTAGCTCATTGCACCCAATCAACCTAAAGAGCTGTGCTTTACTCAATATTGTAACATGGAGTACAGATGGCACATCAGTCAGCAAAACAAAGCTAGGAGCAGAGAAGCAGCTGCAATCCCAGCACAGTTTCCAGAGCAGAAGAATTGACTACTGTAGTTTGCAGACAAGTGGAAAGGTTATCAAGGGCAAAAGCAGAATGAGAATGGCAGCAGGGGGCCTGAAGTAGCCTGTGAGCCATGAGGCTCCTTCTAAAAAGAAGGTGCAGGGCTTGGGAGCAGTTCTTGTAGTTCTGAGTGTGTGGTGGGGAGGGGAATAGGGGATTAAAGACCATTTCACTGTAGTTACAGCCTTAGTTGTTCCCAAGACTGGGGAGATGGGGAGCAACAATGATTGCTTGGGTAACAGAGCCCCCTGCCCTCACCTTATCCCAGAGACAGCTGGCTTTTTACTTTAACATGTAACCCTTGACTAAGGAGCCAGATAATGGTGTCCTACCAAACTGCATCCCTTCTCTGCCAGCACCAAAGTCCCTATAATTACAGGTTGCATTTGCTGGGGAGCCTTTAGGCTCTGAAGCAACCTGGTTAATTTAGGAACAAAGAACATTGTTCCTAAATTGGATCAATTTTTTTAGAGAAAAAGCTTGTGGAGCTTACGTTAACTTCTTTCCCAGGAAATGGCATTACTTTTTCTTTTTTCTTCTTCACCCAAAGGCTCACAAAGAGTTGAAAACATTATAAATAGTTACAGAAATAAACCCTTTCAAAACACTCTTCATAACAAACTAATAAACAGTTCAACTTCACCAGAAGTCTGACAACTCAAAATGGTGAAAATGTTGAAAAGTTAAAAGGCATTGTTGGCGAGTCTGCTGAGACTGGCACACTTGTGCCAATTACAAGTGCAAAATGGCACCTTTCTGGTACTAAAAAATTCATATCCTCTTCCCTAATAACTCCACTTCAGGGAAGCTATCCTAAAGAAAGAGACATGTACAGAGATTTATTTGCAAAAGTGAAGTGAAAAATTGAAAGCAATGTCATTCTATAAAAACAGAATTACAAACGTGATGTTTCACATTGATAAAAACATGTTTGAGAGTGATGGCGCGGGAAGAAGCAGTGTGATGGAGTCGTTAGGAGCATAGAAGCAGGGGTCACTCAGATAGACCTGAGTTTTAATTTTGACCACAAGCACTTTGAGCTTTAGGGCAGCTTTGACTCCCTAAGCTTCAGAGGGAAAGATGCCTTCATAATGGAGAGGTCTGGCAGGGGGTGGGGAACCATCTTAATGAAGTGACCAAACTGTATCACCAATGAAGAGGCCAGCTGACATGATGTGCCTCCCAACAATACACAATTGGAAGGACACAATATCTACTATCATTCCCCAAAATTTTTAAACTGACTCGAATCATGAACAAACTCATTCTGAAATTCTGAAACACATCTAGGGTACTCGTCAAAGAATGTCAACATCACTTTAAAAAAAAGAAAGAAAGAAAGAAAGAAAGAAAGATTGTTCTATGGAACTTCCCTGGTGGTCCAGTGGTTAAGACTTTGCCTTCCAATGCAAGGGGTGCAGATCTGATCCCTGGTCGGGGAGCTAAGATCCCACATGCCTTGTGGCCGAAAAAACAAAACATAAAACACAAGCAATATTGTAAGAAATTCAATAAAGACGTTAAAAATGGTCCACATCGGGACTTCCCTGGTGGCACAGTGGTTAAGACTCTGTGCTCCCAATGCAGGCGGCCCAGGTTCAATCCCTGGTCAGGGAACTAGATCCCACAGGCATGCTGCAACTAAGGAGTCTGTATGCCACAACTAAGGAGCCGACATGAGCCACAACTAAGGAGCCACCTGCTGCAACTAAGACCCAGCACAACCAAATTAAATAAATAAATATTTTTTAAAATACTTATGAATAAATATTTTTTTTTTTTTTTTTTTTTTTTTTTTTTTTTTTTTGCTGTACGCGGGCCTCTCACTGCTGTGGCCTCTCCCGCTGCGGAGCACAGGCTCCGGACACACAGGCTCCGCGGCCATGGCTCGCGGGCCCAGCCGCTCCGCGGCATGTGGGATCTTCCGGGATCGGGGCACGAACCCGCGTCCCCTGCATCGGCAGGCGGACTCTCAACCACTGCGCCACCAGGGAAGCCCCTGAATAAATATTTATAAAAAATGGTCTACATCAAAAAAAATCCTTAAAAAAAAGATTGTTCTAGATTAAAGGAGACATGACAACACAATGTAGGGTGAAGTGCCATGAGGTCTGCAATTTACTTTCATATTTCAGAAAAGCAAGCAAATGTAGCAAAATGTTAACAAATAGTGAAATCACATGAAAGTCACATGGATGTTCATTGTATAATTTTCAATTGTTCTGTAGGCTTGAAACTTTTTGAAATAGAGTTCAGAGACTAAATTTGCTTCCTTGAAGGTGGTAAAATCTCTTGGGGTTGTAGAGAGGACTATATGAGGCGGTGCATAGAAAGAGCTTAGTGCAGCACATGCAAGAAATGCTAATGATGTGCTTTGGTACCTTACTATTTATGACCACAATGGAAATATATGTTTGTCCCCTAAGGATTTCTACCTCTCCATTCTCTATCATGGTGCAGGATCGCAGTTCCCCACCCCTTTTGATGTTGGCATGGTCATGTGACTGGACAGTGAAACATGAGATAAGCAATATCTGTCACTTCCACATGGGAGCTTTAAGAGCCACCATGTAACTCACAGCATGACTTCCAGCTGTGCATTGACCCACAGAGCGCATGCTGACATAAAGCCTTCGGCTGACTGGATTCCTGAGTCACTGCAATGAGTCTTCCTACTGACTATAATCTATGTGTAGAAAGGCTGTAAATGGTTTCAGTTGACCTTGCAAAGAGCGATCTTCTTCGCAGATGCCGACCAATCATGGAATTGAGGGCCAGGCGCCCTGCAGGACTAAGCCGTCCACTCAGCTTACCGTGAAGAGGGGAGCTCGGCCGCAGCGGGGAGAGCGGGTCAGTTCTGGGCCGGGCAGGGGCCCCCCTCAGGCCGTCCCCCCTGCTTCCCAGTCCGCTCAGCTTCCCTGTCTACACCAACTCGCTTCCGCCTCCGAAAGCAAACCAGCAGCCGCGTCAGACGGTTTAAAGGACAAACGGTACTTGCCGACCGTGCTGACCCCACTCGCCAGCAAGCTGTTCGGACGGGCACCTGCACTGGCTACGCCGACCGCCCCCTCCACCAGACCACAGGGAGCGTTTCCAGGCTGGTGAGGAAGTGCGCGGGTCCCGACACACGTGTGAGACCTGGAACCCGGCAGGCGAGGAGTGCTCGTGCCCCAGGACAGGGTCCTCTGAGCGGCGATAGCGGGGTCTTGGGCCGCCCTGACGCAGCCCGTTGAGAATGTTCTTTTTCCTTTCAGCCTCGGTCATCGGCCCCGATCCCGGGGCACGTCCTCTCAGTTTATGAAGAGCCACGGAAAGCAGTACAAAAACAGCAACTTTTCTCCAGCCAAAAAAAAGAGCTGAAACCCCAGCAAACATCGACAGGAAGCCTTGAGCACCCAGAGAGACAGGATTTCATGTCATCTCCTCATTAAAACCCTGTGATAACAAGGCTGACTCAGAAGCAGTTTCTTTCCTCCCTTTCCTCCTGGGTCAGCATCTGCCACAAGATCCCTGTTTATCTGCTGGGTGAAGGCAAGCAAGCCACTCACCAGGGACGCAGGACCGGGAACAGTGTGGCCTGGGGATGGCGCCCGGGGACAGTTACTCAACCACAGGAACATTCTAGTGCCACTGACAGAGGAAGCTTTTTTCTCTTTTAAATGCTAGGCAGGGTCTTCAACACGCCAGACACTCTTGAGTAGAGTAATACACAGCGGGGACCAGTTTGGAATGCAATGTATTTTTAAACACAGTGAAAGACACCTGGACAGAGTAACCGGACAAGTTAACTGAGTGTAAGATTGACCAGCTCGCATCGACATTCACAGCCTCTGAAGTTTCACTCAGAAGAGACCACGTCCGACAATTTTCCTGCTACGTGTGTACGTTAGTAGAAGCGAGAGACCGTGAATGAGAACCTCGATTCTCGGCCACTAGAAGGCAGCGCGGAGCCTGGGGGCATTAACGAGGGCTCCGCTGGCAATGCCGCCAGCTCTCGGAAGCCCCTGAGAGGAAAGGAGCTCTCCACTTCCTCCAAAGAAGGAAAGGCTCCCTGCAGCCGACTGCAGCGTCGGAGACGACTCAAAAGACAGAAGAGTCATCTGCAAGGCCAGCTGGTTGAAGTCTGCCGAGGGGTGGGGAGGGTGGGCACAGAGGCAGTGGGCACTGCCCTGTGCAGAGGAGAGGGGGCCGTTCACGGCAGCGCCCATGCGCACACCTTCCGCCCCGTGTCCCGTCATGCTGCGGGCTGATCGGACAGGGCAGGAAGAGAGCGCAGGCTGTGGGGCCTTAAGTCCACACCGCCAGCTCTCACTGCCACCCTCTCATCTGACGGCCGGGCCAGGGCCTCTCGGGACATTGGCACAAGAGACTTAAAAGGCAGTGCGCTCCCTTGGGGAGGTGGTGGCGACAGCCCGCGCTTCACCTCCTACAAACCACCCCCCCCCGCCCCGGCAACACTCCTCACCAAGCACTCTCGAGTTAGAGAGAAAAGCCATCTGCAAAGATGTCGGTTTTCGTGTTTCTGTCATTAAAGACAGAGTGCGCGCGCACACACACGCAGTCCTCGATTACATTGTGTCAGAGAAGGAATAGTTTCTGTAAAAAGAAAGAAAGCTGTGTTATTAGGCATTACACGTTAATACCAAAGTGATCGCTTGGATTTTCAGTAGTTTCACTAGTCCCCAGGATTCAGTAGCTAACATCAAAGTGTCACGTCCTTTGGCCTAGAGCGTGGCGGGCCTCACAGCATCCCTGAGCCAGGTATTGAGGGCATGGATTCGGGAAACCCGCTCCGGGACACCAGGGAGATCTGGCCTGTGGCCGGCGAGGCTGCTGAAGGACCGCTAGAGCGAGGGGCCTCCTCTTTCACTGCAACATAATATCTTTCAGGTTCTCTTGCAGGATGGTGTCCTTCACAGCGTGAAACACGAAGCGAATGTTCTCGGTGTCTATGGCGGTGGTGAAGTGGTGGAAGAGGGGCTTACTGCGATTCCGTCTCTTCTGGTCGAAACACTGGACCAGGTAGCGCTGGACGTCCTCCAGCCTGTGGGGGTCACCCTTGAAGTCTGGGAAGTGCTTCTTGATGCTGACAGTCTTTACTTTCTCCACCAGGAGGTCCATCTTGTTCAGGAACAGGATGATGGAGACGTTGAAGAAGAGCTTGTTGTTAACGATGGTCTCAAAGATGTTCATGGACTCCACCAGGTGGTTGGTGCGCCTATCTTCCATGAGGACCTGGTCGTACTTGCTGGACGAGACCATGAACAGGATCGACGTGATCCCATCAAAGCACTGGGACCACTTCTGGCGCTGAGACCGCTGGCCGCCCACATCCACCATCTTGAAGGGGATTTTTTTGATGACAAAGTCATGCTCCACGGTGCCCTTGGTGGCCTTCCTCGCCAGCAGGATGTCCTGCTTGCTAGGAAAGTAATTCAGCTGGCCAATCTGGTCCAAGTTATCCAGGAAGTACTTCACCGATTCACCCAGCTGAAACTCGCTCCTCCGGCTGAAAGCTTCCCTGATGCCCGAATCCCTCCAGAGCGCGCTCAGAGTAGGTACGTACAGCTGAAAGGTGGCAGGCTCCACGGGCAGCCCTGCTTTGTTCTCAAAAGCCATGAGGAACATCCCGTGCTTCTCATTTTCAGAATACTGCCAAGGAATACCAAGCTTGTCTCGTGCATCAACCAGAACCCTTGAGCCCTTAAGGATGTTGTCGAAGATGGTGTCGCGGAACTCGAGCAGTGCCTTCTGGTCGAACTCGCGGCCATGGATGATGCGCATCTGCTTGAGGAAGGTGGACTTGCCGCTCTCGCCCGCGCCCAGCAGCAGAATCTTGACGAGGCGCCGCTCGTGGGCCAGCCCCGCGTCGATGTCCCGGCTGCACCGCCACGCCTCGCGCTCTGCGTCGCGGGCCCCGCCGCCACCTGCTCTGCACTCGCGGGCCCCGCTGGCCTCGGCCGGCAGCAGGCAGCGGCTGAGGGTCCGCACCACGCTGGACATGGCCACTCAGGCCATGGACCCCACGGCGGGCAAGGCGGCAGCCGGCCGCTCCCTCAGGCCGCGTCCGCCACCGCCGCCACCCCGAGGCCCCCATGGTTATGTGTTAAAATATTAAGAGATAGGATCAGGACTGTTTTTTTTTTCCTTTGTTACCATTCTGTGCTTTAAAATTTTCTACAACAAACATAATAGATTTTATAATCTGGAAAAAATAATGAATGTTTTTTATAATTGCTGAAAATTTTTAATATTTCTGTCACTTCACAAAACATCTTTTGTTGACATCCTACAAATGATACCATCCAATAATGTCCTAATTCTTTCTTCTTGTGAAGATAGTTTATATATCTGTAAAAATAAAAGACAGATTATGACATGCTGACATATTCATGTACTACTAATTTTCATTACACGAGCATGTATATGTGAATTTATTTATTACTCAATTATTGGGATAATGGTGTAAAATCACAGTGTGATTAAAGTATGGAAAGTAGATGACAATTCATCACTTACATCAAAAGTTTCAATTGCAGGGGCTTTCCTGGTGGCGCAGTGGTTGAGAGTCTGCCTGCTGATGCAGGGGACCCGGGTTCGTGCCCCAGTCCAGGAAGATCCCACATGCCGCGGAGCGGCTAGGCCCGTGAGCCATGGCCACTGAGCCTGCGTATCCAAAGCCTGTGCTCTGCAATGGGAGAGGTCACAACAGTGACAGGCCCACGTACCGCAAAAAAAAAAAAAAAAAAAAAAGTTTCAATTGCAGTTATGGTGATAACTCTCTAAACATAGAAATACATTTTAAAAGAAATTTAAAAGAAATGCAATTTTAAAAGCATTCATCTAGACATTAACTTCATACTACATTTTACATTTCAAATGTACTGTGTAAAATATAGATATTTAAAATTATCTATTCTTTTAAAAAGAATATATCGGGCTTCCCTGGTGGCACGGTGGTTAAGAATCTGATACCTGCCAATGCAGGAGACATGGGTTTGAGCCCTGGCCCGGGAAGATCCCACATGCTGCTGAGCAAATAAGCCCATGCACCACAACTACTGAAGCCTGTGCTCTAGAGCCCACGAACCACAACTACTGAGCCCGTGTGCCACAACTACTGAAGCCTGCGTGCCTAGAGCCCATGCTTGGCAACAAGAAAAGCCACCACAATGAGAAGCCTGTGCACTGCAACGAAGAGTAGCCCCCGCTTGCCGCAACTAGAGAAAGCCCGTGTGCAGCAACGAAGGCCCAACGTAGCCACAAATAATAAATAAATTTATATATATATATAAAAAGAATGCATCAACTAAGTTTAATTATATGTTACATAAACCTGCATTTCCAATTCTTTGCATCTATAATTATTTTTAAAGTAAATTTTAATTACATTAACCTTTCTTAAAAGTTAAAATATATAGAAGCATTGGTGTTCAATAAGCAAACAGTATTATTCCACATCTATCATGCTCTTTCTAAAAATACAGGCTTACAAATCTTTTGACTTCCGTAATATTTGTTACTTCAGGGAGATTTTTGAGAGAAACTTGATGACCTTCTACCTGAGATATTAGGTATTCTTGATTTACTTGTTTTTCTTCCTCTTCAATATAAGCAATCAGAACTGAAGTGTCATTTGCCGAGATACCAAATTTTTTCAAGGCCTCTGAAATCTAAGGGGGAGAAAAAAGACAATAAAACCAGTAGTTTCAACCTCTGATATCTCTCCCCGTTTGTGTTCTTTCCTGGTCAGATTCTTATTTTTTGTATCCTAATGGTTTTCTCTGTCTACAGTTTTTCAACAATCTCTTCCTAATATCTACCAGCTCTGCCTCTTGAGTACTCCCTGCTCAAAGCTGCACCTCATTCCCATAGAGTCAAGCCTGGACTTGGCATGGCGCACAAACACCCACTCCCCCTGGACCTAAGTGACCCTCTAGCCATGCACTCCTGCCCTCTAGCCATTCGGGACTGTTTGGGGCTCCCGTCATTTCATACTTTTTTTGCCTGGGCTCACACTTTGCCCTCTGCCTGGAGTGCCCTCATCTTTCAAGGTCCAGTTCAAATGTCACTCCCCTTGCACTTTCCTCCTTACAGAATGAATTGCTTCTTTGTTCCCACAGATTTGCATTATTATTCCCATTATATCAGTTATCTTAGGGCATTTGGACTTTGTCTTGTTCATCTGCCTTCCTCAGGAACATATCTGTTTCTTCTGCCCCTACAGCTGGAACAGGGACAAGCTCAACAGATGTTTATGAATTGTACAGTCTCTTGAGTTATTTCAGTGATCTCAAAGAAACAATAGTTACCCAGTAATTTTCCCCCAGGTACTGGGGAATTCTATCACCACACATTTTATAAACTTTTCAAACATCTGTATTTTAAACTATGCCATGGGTTTCCTAACTTTTCTCTTGATGTCAGCACTTGATTGTGTTGTTAATAGTAGTAGTAATACTAAAACTTCGTCAGCAAAATTACATTTTTTTTCAAATGTGCCCCAGGTAGAATGTTTTTAATTCAATAACTTTGGTTACTATCAGTATCTCAAACCACAAACTCTTCCTATGCAGTGGGTGTGTGAGCATGTGTTAAAGGGCTGTTCTAGGTCCCAGGCAGGCTTGTGTATGGAAAAGACATGGGTTCTATCTTCAAAGAGTTTATGGGGAGAACAAAAAATACACATGATAACACACAAATATCCATGCCTAATTTTTATCATTAGATTTAAGTATCACTTAGAGTGATCTTCCTGACTCTATATGGTCAGGAAGGACAAATAAAACTATCCTCACTTAATTTAGCTAAACTTTAGTTTACTCATATGTGAAGTGACTCCAAAGCTTATTTGTCTAGTAAGAGGCAATGCTAAACCTCAACTCTCTGTCCAGCATTCTTTCTTCACTATTATTTTCATTTGTTACTAACAACAGGCTCCAACCCAACAATGAGTACAAAGGCTACCATGACAAGGTCAAAAGATATAAAGTAAGTAAATTCCATATTAATTACATTGATATTCGGGGAAAGATTGAAAATAATTTCAGTAGATAGAGTTCTTGTCTTCATTTTTCCCAGTTTGTAGAGGTGAACTGCTTTGTTTGCTGCCACAAGTACCTGAAATGGATCGACAATCTACCAAAGAGAACAAAAAGAATTACAAACAGAGAATCTGGAGTACTCTGAAGACGTATGCCCTATATCATGTTAACTTCAGTGTCAGGGGGTTTTACTTCATCGCAATTCCTATGGACTACATTTTCAAAATTTTCAAAATCTTAAGGGCGTATGGTGTTTAGAAAATCACAGAAATTTACAGCTGCAAGCAACTTACGTAAATAGTAAAAAGTTTTAAAACAACACTTATTGAGGGCTATTATTATGGGAAAGGCCATATTCTCAACATTTTACCTTCATTTTCTATACTTCTCAAAACTACCCTATGACATCTGTATCATTATTCACATGCAATAGATGAGGAAACCAAGGCAAATAATGAGTTGGGGGTGCTTCCCTGGTGGTGCAGTGGTTGGGAGTCTGCCTGCCGATGGAGGGGACATGGGTTCATGCCCCGGTCCGGGAAGATCCCACATGCTGTGGAGCAGCTGGGCCTGTGAGCCATGGCCGCTGAGCCTGTGCGTCCGGAGCCTGTGCTCCACAACAGGAGGGGCCACAACAGTGAGAGGCCCGCATACCGCAAAAAAAAAAAAAAAAAGAATGAGTTGGAATTCCAGTTCTGTCACTTACCACCGAGGGAACCTGGGCAAATTCCTTAGTGTTTTATCTGTAGAAGCAGGTAATCACCATACTTACTTCACAGGGTTGTGAAGATTAAGTGAGTTAGTGGTATATGTAAAGAACTTAGAACAATACCAGGAACCAAATAAGCACTAATAAAGGTTGGCTACCACTTGCTCAAAGTCATAATAAATGGCATATCATATCATAATAAATGGCATACCCATAAATGGGATTTAAGTCCTGCTGATTCTACCACTATGCAATGTCTCCTTTACAGAGATTTTCTAGTTCAGAAGAGAAGATGGAGATCCAGGCTTCTGCCATCACATCAGAGCTAGACCACCTTTCACATCTCCAAGGGCAGACCCTGGCACTTTAGCTTCTATTCACTGTTAAATTCAAGGCTGGCCAAATCTGATTCCACTCTACAGCTTGGACAAGAACTTTTTACCTGAAGATAACAATTTTAGGCTAACCTATAACGTCATGAAAAATCATCATATTCTTAAACTCCCCATATAGTTCACTCATTCCCACGAGTAATTACCACTGTAGGATTTATTAATGAGCCATCAATGGCACCTTCCATGGCCTTTTTTCTCAAGTCTCCAGCATTTTTTACATCTTTAAATAACAGAAGTGTCACCCTGTATTCAGGAAATAGGTCCAGCTGGTGTGTTAACTGCATTTCATCGATAAGCAAGATTCTATTGCACAAGACAAAAAGACCAAAAGTTAACAACTGTAAGTCACAAATATCCTTACTAACAATTAAATATATTAAAGTAACTTGAATAATAAGATGTAGAGCTATTAAACTAGAAAAATCCACCCCAAAACATTTGGCATTCTCATGAGACGCTGTCTTCCTAACCCTGCTGAGCTGTTTCTAGCTTCTTTACCATTCCTGGTAAAGGATCAGGGTTGACACCTGGCCCCCTAGTTGTGCAGATAAGGCAGGCTCTGATGCATGGAAGAAGGGCAGCTTCCCAACAGACAACTAGGAGCAGAAAACCAAAAATTTTTTAGACCACAGGTTACTTATAGCATTAAGGAAACCTCACTCTAACTTGGTCTTTTTAGCTTTCTGATCTCACCATTTATTTATATTTTAGCAGAACCTAGACACAAATATAAAGAAAATAATCTTATAGAAGAAAGTATGACACAACTCAAAGATATTCATTTCACACATGGGAATTTAGCCAAGAGGGTACAATTCTTAAATAATAATACTGACCCTTTATAGACGTAAATTTAACAAGAAAAGGACATAAAAGACAAATAACTGGAAAGACACAATCTATCTTTGAAATGGAAAAACTAAGCACTGAAAAAGTCTGATCTTTAAAACAATTTCAATTAAAGTTCCAATGAGATATTTGGGTGAGGCAATTTTATAGGTTCATTTTATCCTTTTACCTAGGAGGTTCCATTGCTAACATTTTTCTTGAGGAATAAATTGGCAATCTGAAGATTTATGTAATAAGATGTCCTTCTCATCATCCTAAGAGTAAAAAGTTGAAAACCTACCTAACTAGTAACAGGGGACTGGTTTTTACTAAACAACCACTAAAAACTAGTCTTGAAGAGTAGTTAAGGATGTGTAAATATAGCAATAAATAACATTAAGTACTTCACATCTGATTGGAAAACAAAACACAAAATGTGGCACAAATTGTGGGTTTTTTAAAAGATACACAAAAAGAAAAAATATTGAAAGAAAAATACAACAAAAAGTTATCCTTGAAATGCTGGAATTACATCTGATCTTTTCTGTTACAATCAGGAAATAATAAAATTTGTGAATAATGTCCTAGCACACAGCAGTTCAACCTTTATTATCATGATAACGTTCAATGGAACAAAAATAGATACAGACAGAATGTATACCCAATTATACAAAAAGATTCACTCAGAAAGCAAAAACATAAAGGAAGCACACCAAAATATGGCCATCTTGTATAGCAGAATTGCAGGTAATTTTTATTGTTTTCTATAAAAAGTATTTTTGTGTGTATGTTCTGAATTTTCTGCAGTGTGCACACAAAATATAATGAGTACATATAACCAGGGAGGAAAAAAAATTTTTTTGTGGTTTTTGTTTTTACACTAGAGGAAAAAGGCCCCCTAGCAAACGTCAGAATGGTTTGTTTGTTTTATATAATTCACTCAGGTCAGAAACTTCGAATCATCATTGGATACTAACCTCTCACTCTAGGACAGGCAGTTCCCCTGATGCAATCCTCCTTCGCTTCAACTTGCCGGTAAGAGTCCGTTTACCAGCGCGCCCAGAACTGAGGACTAGCTCCCTATACTAGGAGCTCCTCTGTCACAACTTTGGTGAGTCGGGGCCTTATCAGGATGATGTATCGTCAGCTGATACATCAGGGAGAGACTAAGCCGATCATTGCCGGGCTGCATCACAGGGCCAGGCCTCGGGAGGTGCTCGATAAACAAGGACACCAAGAATCACATCTGTTGTCTAGAAAATGGGTGCCGGGACTGCGTCTTCCGTTCCGCCCGGCCAGCTTTTGCTCAGCAAGGACTCACTGTCGCGTCCCTGTTCCTCTCGTAACATCTTCCCCATGGAAACAAAGCCCTGAACTTCCAGAAGATCGCCCTCAGCTGCGCCCCTTCTCTGCCCTCCCGGCACACCCTTTTTCCCCGGCTTGCCTCGCATCAGCGGACACGAAGGAGAGCCGGGGCTCCATCCGCCTCTTCGGGCGAGGGAGGAGGCCAGACTCCTCCGGCGGGTCCGGAAGCTGAGGGATGGGTGTGGGTCTCCGCCAGGTCCTTAAGCACCTTGGCATTGGACGAGACGTCCTCAGTTTCTTCCCATGCAAAGAAAAGTATTGGCTCCAATGAGCTTCTACGTACGTCTCCGCTGCTCGAGATTCAACAGTTCTTTTTCGAGGCAGGCAGGATTCAGTTTGCTTCTTGTTCTGGGTACGCTCACTGGGGAAAGATCTCCTGGAGATGAATGCAGTCGGCGACCTACCTGAGGTACTTCAGAGAGAGGTGACAGTACGTTAATGGAATCCACCTCTTCATCCAGCAGGCTCACAAATTTGACTTGTCATCCTGTGTATCAGCCTCCAAAAGGGGAGGTAATCTGCTGAACAGGTTGTAGAGAATTATTTTCCATGTTTTTTATGCTTGGGGCTCATGTTGGTCAATACTTTTCTTTAAACAAAAAGACAGGTAAGGAGTTGAGGAAGATGGCAGAAGAGTAGGACGTGGAGATCACCTTCCTCCCCACAGATACATCACAAATACATCTACACGTGGAACTGCTCCTATAGAACACCCACTGAACGCTGGCATAAGACCTCAGACCTCCCAAAAGGCAAGAAACTCCCCACGTACCTGGGTAGGGCAAAAGAAAAAAGAAAAAACAGAGACAAAGAATAGGGACGGGACCTGCACCAGTGGGAGGGAGCTGTGAAGGAGGAAAGGTTTCCACACACTAGAAGCCCCTTCGCGGGCTGAGACTGCGGGTGGCGGAGGGCGGAAGCCTTGGAGCCATGGAGGAGAGTGCAGCAACAGGGGTGCCGAGGGCAAAGCGGAGAGGTTCCCGCATGGAGGATCGCTGCCGACCAGCACTCACCAGCCCGAGAGGCTTGTCTGCTCGGCCGCCGGGGTGGGCGGGGGCTGGGAGCTGAGGCTCGGGCTTCGGTCGGATCACAGGGAAGGACTGGCGTTGGTGGCATGAACACAGCCAGAAGGGGTTAGTGCACCACGGCTAACTGGGAGGGACTCCGGAAAAAGTCTGGAGCTGCTGAAGAGGCAAGAGACTTTTTCTTCCCTCTTTATTTCCTGGTGCGCGAGGAGAGGGGATTAAGAGCGCTGCTTAAAGGAGCTCCAGAGATGGCCGCGAGCCACGGCTCTCAGTGCAGACCCCAGAGATGGGCATGAGATGCTAAGGCTGCTGCGGCAGCCAACAAGAAACCTGTGTGCAAGCACACGTCACTATACCCACCTCCCCTCCCGGGAGCTTCTGCAGCCTGCCACTGCCAGGGTCCCGTGATCCAGGGACAAATTCCCCGGGCGAACAAACGGCACACCTCAGGCTGGTGCAACATCACGCCGGCCTCTGCCGCCCCAGGCTCGCCCCGCATCCATACCCCTACCTCCCCACGGCCTGAGTGAGCCAGAGCCCCCGAATCAGTGGCTCCTTTAACCCCATCCTGTCTGAGCGAAGAAGAGACGGCCTCAGGTGACCTACACGCAGAGGCAGGTCCAAATCCAAAGCGGAACCCCGGAGAGCTGTGCAAACAAAGAAGAGAAAGGGAAATCTCTCCCAGCAGCCTCAGAAGCAGTGGATTAAAGCTCCACAATAAACTTGATGTATCCTGCATCTGTGGAATACCTGAATACACAAGAAATCATCCCAAATTGAGGAGGTGGACTTTGGGAGCAAGATAGATTATTTTTTCCCCTTTTCCTCTTTTTGTGAGTGTGTATGTGTATGCTTCTGTGTGAGATTTTGTCTGTATGGCTTTCCTTTCACCATTTGTCCTAGGGTTCTGTCTGTCTGTTTTTTTTTAATTTACTTAAAAAAATTTTTTTCTTAATAATTATTTTTTATTTTAATAACTTTATTATATTTTATTTTCTCCTTTCTTTCTTTCTTCCTCCCTCCTTTCCTTCCCTTCCCTTTCCTTTCCTTTCCTTTCTTCTTTTTCTCCTTTTTTTTCTGAGTCGTGTGGATGAAAGGCTCTTGGTGCTCCAGCCAGGCATCAGGGCTGTGCCTCTGAGGTGGGAGAGCCAACTTCAGGACACTGGTCCACAAGAGACCTCCCAGCTCCACGTAATAGCAAATGACAAAAATCTCCCAGAGATCTCCAGCTCAACACCAACACCCAGCTTCACTCAACGACCAGCAAGCTACAGTGCTGGACACCCTATGCCAAACAACTAGCAATACAGGAACACAACACCACCCATTAGCAGAGAGGCTGCCTAAAATCATAATAAGGCAACAGACACCCCAAAACACACCACCAGACGTGGACTTGCCCACCCGAAAGACAAGATCCAGCCTCAACCACCAGAACACAGGCACTAGTCCCCTCCACCAGGAAGCGCACACAACCCACTAAACCAACTTTAGCCACTGGGGACAGACACCAAAAACAACGGGAACTACGAACCTGCAGCCTGTGAAAAGGAGACCCCAAACACAGTAAGATAAGCAAAATGAAAACATAGAAAAACACTCAGCAGATGAAGGAGCAAGGTAAAAACCCACCAGACCTAACAAATGAAGAGGAAATAGGCAGTCTACCTGAAAAAGAATTCAGAATAATGATAGTAAAGATGATCCACACACTTGGAAATAGAATAGAGAAAATGCAAGAAACATTTAACAAGGACCTAGAAGAACTAAAGATGAAACAGGCAACGATGAACAACACAATAAATGAAATTTAAAATGCTCTAGAAGGGATCAATAGCAGAATAAATGAGGCAGAAGAACGGATAAGTGAACTGCAAAGTAAAATAGTGGGAATAACTACTGCAGAGCAGAATAAAGAAGAATGAAAAGAACTGACAGTCTCAGACACCTCTGGGACAACATTAAATGCACCAACATTCAAATTATAGGGGTCCCAAAAGAAGAAGAGAAAAAGAAAGGGACTGAGAAAATATTTGAAGAGATTATAGTTGAAAACTTCCCTAATATGGGAAAGGAAATAGTTAATCAAGTCCCGGAAGCACAGAGAGTCCCATACAGGATAAATCCAAGGAGAAACACGCCAAGACACATATTAATCAAACTATCAAAAATTAAATACAAAGAAAGCATATTAAAAGCAGCAAGGGAAAAACAACAAATAACACACAAGAGAATCCCATACGGTTAACAGCTGATCTTTCAGCAGAAACTCTGCAAGCCAGAAGGGAGTGGCAGGACATATTTAAAGTGATGAAGTAGAAAAACCTACAACCAAGATTACTCTACCCAGCAAGGATCTCATTCAGATTTGATGGAGAAATTAAAACCTTTACAGACAAGCAAAAGCCAAGAGAGTTCAGCACCAACAAACCAGCTTTACAACAAATGCTAAAGGAACTTCTCTAGGCAAGAAACACAAGAGAAGGAAAAGATTTACAATAACAAACCGAAAACAATTAAGAAAATGGGAATAGGAATATACATATCGATAATTACCTTAAATGTAAATGGATTAAATGCTCCCACCAAAAGACACAGACTGGCTGAATGGATACAAAAACAAGACCTGCTGTTGACAAGAGACCCACTTCAGACCTAGAGACACATACAGACTGAAAGTGAGGGGATGGAAAAACATATTCCATGCAAATGGAAATCAAAAGAAAGCTGGAGTAGCAATTCTCATATCAGACAATATAGACGTTAAAATAAAGACTATTACAAGAGACAAAGAAGGACACTACATAATTATCAAGGGATCGATCCAAGAAGAAGATATAACAGTTGTAAATATTTATGGACCGAACATAGGAGCACCTCAACATAAGGCAAATACCAACATCCATAAAAGGGGAAATAGACAGTAACACAATCATAGTAGGGGACTCTGACACCCCACTTTCACCAATGGACAGATCATCCAAAATGAAATAAATAAGGAAACACAAGTCTTTAAATGATACATTAAACAAGATGGACTTAATTGATATTTATAGGACATTCCATCCAAAAACAACAGAATACACATTTTTCTCAAGTGCTCATGGAACATTCTCCAGGATAGATCATATCTTGGGTCACAAATCAAGCCTTGGTAAATTTAAGAAAATTGAAATCATATCAAGTATCTTTTCTGACCACAATGCTATGAGACTAGATATCAATTACAGGAAAAGATCTGTAAAAAATACAACCACATGGAGTCTAAACAATACACTACTTAATAACCAAGTGATCACTGAAGAAATCAAAGAGGAAATCAAAAAATACCTAGAAACAAATGAAAGAGGGACGTTTATAGCAATAAAATCCTACCTTAAGAAACAGGAAACATCTCAAATAAACAACCTAACCTTGCACCTAAAGCAATTAGAGAAAGAAGAACAAAAAAACCCCAAAGTTAGCAGAAGGAAAGAAATCATAAAAATCAGATCAGAAAGAAATGAAGGAAATTATAGCAAAGATAAATAAAACTAAAAGCTGGTTCTTTCAGAAGATAAACAAAATTGATAAACCATTAGCCACACTCATCAAGAAAAAAAGGGAGAGGACTCAAATCAATAGAATTAGAAATGGAAAAGAAGTAACTGACACTGCAGAAATACAAAGGATCATGAGAGATTACTACAAGCAACTCTATGCCAATAAAATGGACAACCTGTAAGAAATGGACAAATTCTTAGAAATGCACACCCTGCTGAGACTGAACCAGGACGAAATAGAAAATATGAACAGACCAATCACAAGCACTGAAATTGAAACTGTGATTAAAAATCTTCCAACAAACCAAATCCCAGGACCAGACGGCTTCACAGGTGAATTCTATCAAACACTTACAGAAGAGCTAACACCTATCCTTCTCAAACTCTTCCAAAATATAGCAGAGAGAGGAACACTCCCAAACTCCTATGGAGCCCCCACTCCCCGCAACTAGAGAAAGCCTGCGTGCAGCAACAAAGACCCAATGCAGCCAAAAATAAATAAATAAATAAAATTATTTTAAAAAACATATAGCAGAGCGTTCCGGGTAAGATGGCGGAAGAGTAAGACGCGGAGATCACCTTCCTCCCCACGGATACACAAGAAATACAGCTACACGTGGAACAACTCCTACAGAACACCTACTGAACGCTGGCAGAAGACCCCAGACCTCCCAAAAGGCAAGAAACCCCCCACATACCTGGGTAGGGCAAAGCGGAGAGATCCCCACACAGAGGATCAGTGCCGAGCGGCACTCACCAGCCCGAGAGGCTTGTCTGCTCGCCCGCCGGGGCGCGCAGCGCTGGAAGCTGAGGCTCGGGCTTCGGTCAGAGCGCAGGGAGAGGACTGGGGCTGGCGGCGAGAACTCAGCCTGAAGGGGGCTAATGTGCCACAGCTAGCCGGGAGGGAGTCCGGGAAGACTCTGGAGCTGCCGAAGAGGCAAGAGACTTTTTCTTCCCTCTTGGTTTCCTGGTGCGCGAGGAGAGGGGATTAAGAGCGCTGCTTAAAGGGGCTCCACAGACGGGCGCGAGTCGCGACTGAAAGCGCGGAGCCCAGAGACGGGCGTGGGGCGCTGGGGCTGCTGCCGCCGCCGCCAAGAAGCCTGTGTGCGAGCGCAGGTCACTGCCCACACCGCCCTTCCGGGAGCCTGTGCAGCCCGCCACTGCCGGGGTCCCGGGATCCAGGGGCGGCTTCCCTGGGAGAACACACAGCGCGCCTCGGACTGGTGCAACGTCACGCCGACCTTTGCCGCTGCAGGCTCGCCCCGCACTCCGTGCCCCTCCCTCCCGCCCGTTCTGAGTGAGCCAGAGTCCCCGAAGAGGCTGCTCCTTTAACCCTGTCCTGCCTGAGCGAAGAACAGACCCCCTCCGGCGACCTACACGCAGAGGCGGGGCCAAATCCAAAGCTGAGACCCAGGAGCTGTGAGAACAAAGAAGAGAAAGGGAAACCTCTCCCAGCAGCCTCAGAAGCAGCGGATTAAAGCTCCACAATCAACTTGATGTACTCTGCATCTGTGGAATACATGAATAGACAACACATCATCCCAAATTGAGGAGCCCGGAGTCAGTGCTGTGCCTCTGAGGTGGGAGAGCCAACTTCAGGACACGGGTCCACAAGAGACCTCCCAGCTCCACATAATATCAAACGGCAAAAATCTTCCAGAGATCTCCATCTCAACACCAGCACCCAGCTTCACTCAACGACCATCAAGCTACAGTGCTGGACACCCTAAGCCAAACAACTAGCAAGACAGGAACACAACGCCACCCATTAGCAGAGAGGTGGCCTAAACTCATAAAAAGTCTGCAGACACCCCAAAACACACCACCAGACGTGGACCTGCCCACCAGAAAGACAAGATCCAGCCTCATCCACCAGAACACAGGCACTAGTCCCCTCCACCAGGAAGTCTACACAACCCACTAAACCAACCTTAGCCACTGGGGACAGACACCAAAAACAACGGGAACTACGAACCGGCAGCCTGCGAAAAGGAGACCCCAAACACAGTAACATAAGCAAAATGAGAAGACAGAAAAACACACAGCAGGAGAAGGAGCAAGATAAAAACCCACCAGACCTAACAAATGAAGAGGTAATAGGCAGTCTACCTGAAAAAGAATTCAGAATAATGATGGTAAAGATGATCCAAGATTCTATTTCCCAGATCCAAAATCTTGGAAATAGAATAGACAAAATGCAAGAAACAGTTAACAAGGACCTAGAAGAACTAAAGATGAATCAAGCATCGATTAAAAACACAATACATGAAATAAAAAATACTCTAGATGGGATCAATAGCAGAATAACTGAGGCAGAAGAACGGATAAGTGAGGTGGAAGATAAAATAGTGGAAATAACTGATGCAGAGCAAAATAAAGAAAAAAGAATGAAAAGAACAGAGGACAGTCTCAGAGACCTCTGGGACAACATTAAACGCACCAACATTCGAATTATAGGGGTTCCAGAAGAAGAAGAGAAAAAGAAAGGGACTGAGAAAATATTTGAAGAGATTATAGTTGAAAACTTCCCTAATATGGGAAAGGAAATAGTTAATCAAGTCCAGGAGGCACAGAGAGTCCCATACAGAATAAATCCAAGGAGAAATACGCCAAGACACATATTAATCAAACTGTCAAAAATTAAACACAAAGAAATCATATTAAAAGCAGCAAGGCAAAAACAACAAATAACACACAAGGGAATCCCCATCAGGATAACAGCTGATCTCTCAGCAGAAACTCTACAAGCCAGAAGGGAGTGGCAGGACATAATTAAAGTGATGAAGGAGAAAAACCTGCAACCAAGATTACTCTACCCAGCAAGGATCTCACTCAGATTTGATGGAGAAATTAAAACGTTTACAGACAAGCAAAAGCTGAGAGAGTTCAGCACCACCAAACCAGCTTTACAACAAATGCTAAAGGAACTTCTCTAGGCAAGAAACACAACAGAAGGAAAAGACCTAGAATAACGAACCCAAAACAATTAAGAAAATTGGAACAGGAACATACATATCAATAATTACCTTAAATGTAAATGGACTAAATGCTCCCACCAAAAGACACAGATTGGCTGAATGGATACAAAAACAAGACCCATATATATGCTGTCTACAAGAGACCCACTTCAGACCTAGAGACACATACAGACTGAAAGTAAGGGGATGGAAAAAGATATTCCATGCAAATGGAAATCAAAAGAAAGCTGGAGTAGCAATTCTCGTATCAGACAAAATAGACTTTAAAATAAAGACTACTAGAAGAGACAAAGAAGGACACTACCTAATGATCAAGGGATCGATCCAAGAAGAAGATATAACAATTGTAAATATTTATGCACCCAACATAGGAGCACCTCAATACATAAGGCAAATACTAACAGCCATAAAAGGAGAAATCGACAGTAACACACTCATAGTAGGGGACTTTAACACCCCACTTTCACCAATGGACAGATCATCCAAAATGAAAATCAATAAGGAAACACAAGCTTTAAATGATACATTAAACAAGATGGACTTAATTGATATTTATAGGACATTCCATCCAAAAACAACAGAATACACATTTTTCTCAAGTGCTCATGGAACATTCTCCAGGATAGATCATATCTTGGGTCACAAATCAAGCCATGGTAAATTTAAGAAAATTGAAATTGTATCAAGTATCTTTTCCGACCACAATGCTATGAGACTAGATATCAATTACAGGAAAAGAGCTGTAAAAAATACAAACACATGGAGGCTAAACAATACACTACTTAATAACGAAGTGATCACTGAAGAAATCAAAGAGGAAATTAAAAAATACCTAGAAACAAATGACAATGGAGACACGACGACCCAAAACCTATGGGATGCAGCAAAAGCAGTTCTAAGAGGGAAGTTTATAGCAATACAATCCCACCTTAAGAAACAGGAAACATCTCGAATAAACAACCTAACCTTGCACCTAAAGCAATTAGAGAAAGAAGAACAAAAACATCCCAAAGTTAGCAGAAGGAAAGAAATCATAAAAATCAGATCAGAAATAAATGAAAAAGAAATGAAGGAAACGATAGCAAAGATCAATAAAACTAAAAGCTGGTTCTTTGAGAAGATAAACAAAATTGATAAACCATTAGCCAGACTCATCAAGAAAAAAAGGGAGAAGACTCAAATCAATAGAATTAGAAATGAAAAAGGAGAAGTAACAACTGACACTGCAGAAATACAAAAGATCATGAGAGATTACTATAAGCAACTCTATGCCAATAAAATGGACAACCTGGAAGAAATGGACAAATTCTTAGAAATGCACAACCTGCCAAGACTGAATCAGGAAGAAATAGAAAATATGAACAGACCAATCACAAGCACTGAAATTGAAACTGTGATAAAAAATCTTCCAACAAACAAAAGCCCAGGACCAGATGGCTTCACAGGCGAATTCTATCAAGCATTTAGAGAAGAGCTAACACCTATCCTTCTCAAACTCTTCCAAAATATAGCAGAGGGAGGAACACTCCCAAACTCATTCTACGAGGCCACCATCACCTTGATACCAAAACCCGACAAGGATGTCACAAAGAAAGAAAACTACAGGCCAATATCACTGATGAACATAGATGCAAAAATCCTCAACAAAATACTAGCAAACAGAATCCAACAGCACATTAAAAGGATCATACACCATGATCAAGTGGGGTTTATTCCAGGAATGCAAGGATTCTTCAATATACGCAAATCAATCAACGTGATACACCATATTAACAAATTGAAGGAGAAAAACCATATGATCATCTCAATAGATGCAGAGAAAGCTTTCGACAAAATTCAACACCCATTTATGATAAAAACCCTGCAGAAAGTAGGCATAGAGGGAACTTTCCTCAACATAATAAAGGCCATATATGACAAACCCACAGCCAGCATCGTCCTCAATGGTGAAAAACTGAAACCATTTCCACTAAGATCAGGAACAAGACAAGCTTGCCCACTCTCACCACTCTTATTCAACCTAGTTTTGGAAGTTTTAGCCACAGCAATCAGAGAAGAAAAGGAAATAAAAGGAATCCAAATCGGAAAAGAAGAAGTAAAGCTGTCACTGTTTGCAGATGACATGATACTATACATAGAGAATCCTAAAGATGCTACCAGAAAACTACTAGAGTTAATCAATGAATTTGGTCAAGTTGCAGGATACAAAATTAATGCACAGAAATCTCTGGCATTCCTATATACTAATGATGAAAAATCTGAAAGTGAAATCAAGGAAACACTCCCATTTACCATTGCAACAAAAAGAATAAAATATCTAGGAATAAACCTACCTAAGGAGACAAAAGACCTGTATGCAGAAAATTATAAGACACTGATGAAAGAAATTAAAGATGATACAAATAGATGGAGAGATGTACCATGTTCTTGGATTGGAAGAATCAACATTGTGAAAATGACTATACTACCCAAAGCAATCTACAGGTTCAATGCAATCCCTATCAAACTACCACTGGCATTTTTCACAGAACTAGAACAAAAAATTTCACAATTTGTATGGAAACACAAAAGACCCCGAATAGCCAAAGCAATCTTGAGAACGAAAAATGGAGCTGGAGGAATCAGGCTCCCTGACTTCAGACTATACTACAAAGCTACAGTTATCAAGACAGTATGGTACTGGCACAAAAACAGAAAGATAGATCAATGGAACAGGATAGAAAGCCCAGAGTTAAACCCACGGACATATGGTCACCTTATCTTTGATAAAGGAGGCAGGAATGTACAGTGGAGAAAGGACAGTCTCTTCAATAAGTGGTGCTGGGAAAACTGGATAGGGACATGTAAAAGTATGAGATTAGATCACTCCCTAACACCATACACAAAAATGAGCTCAAAATGGATTAAAGACCTAAATGTAAGGCCAGAAACTATCAAACTCTTAGAGGAAAACATAGGCAGAACACTCTATGACATAAATCACAGCAAGATCCTCTTTGACCCACCTCCTAGAGAAATGGAAATAAAGACAAAAATAAACACATGGGACCTAATGAAACTTAAAAGCTTTTGCACAGCAAAGGAAACCATAAACAAGACCAAAAGACAACCCTCAGAATGGGAGAAAATATTTGCAAATGAAGCAACTGACAAAGGATTAATCTCCAAAATTTATAAGCAGCTCATGCAGCTCAATAACAAAAAAACAAACAACCCAATCCAAAAATGGGCAGAAGACCTAAATAGACATTTCTCCACAGAAGATATACAGACTGCCAACAAACACATGAAAGGATGCTCAACATCTTTACTCATTAGAGAAATGCAAATCAAAAGTACAATGAGATATCATCTCACACCAGTCAGAATGGCCATCATCAAAAAATCTAGAAACAATAAATGCTGGAGAGGGTGTGGAAAAAAGGGAACACTCTTGCACTGCTGGTGGGAATGTGAATTGGTACAGCCGCTATGGAGAACGGTATGGAGGTTCCTTAAAAATCTACAAATAGAACTACCATATGACCCAGCAATCCCACTACTGGGCATATACCCTGAGAAAACCATAATTCAAAAAGAGACATGTACCAAAATGTTCATAGCAGCCCTATTTACAATAGCCCGGAGATGGAAACAACCTAAGTGTCCATCATCGGATGAATGGATAAAGAAGATGTGGCACATATATACAATGGAATATTACTCAGCCATAAAAAGAAATGAAATTGAGCTATTTGTAATGAGGTGGATAGACCTAGAGTCTGTCATACAGAGTGAAGTAAGTCAGAAAGAGAAAGACAAATACTGTATGCTAACACATATATATGGAATTTAAGAAAAAAAAATGTCATGAAGAACATAGGGGTAAGACAGGAATAAAGACACAGACCTACTAGAGAATGGACTTGAGGATATGGGGAGGGGGAAGGGTAAGCTGTGACAAAGTGAAAGAGCGGCATGGACATATATACACTACCAAACGTAAGGTAGATAGCTAGTGGGAAGCAGCCGCATAGCACAGGGAGATCAGCTCGGTGCTTTGTGACAGCCTGGAGGGGTGGGATAGGGAGGGTGGGAGGGAGACGCAAAAGGGAGGGGATATGGAAACATATGTATATGTATAACTGATTAAATTTGTTATAAGGCAAAAAAAAAAAAAAACTATACCCCAATATAAAATAAAAATCAAATTTAAAAAAAAAAAACATATAGCAGAAAAATATGTATATAATATGTAGCAGAAAACCTAAACAATCAACAGAAGGGTGGAAATAAAGCTGAGAAAATTCTTGTGATTTAAAAAAAAAGAAAGGAAAGATTAAAATGGAAAATAAAAGAAAAAATATAATTAACTTAGAGGTACATTTCAGAAAATCCAATAGTCAACTAATAGAAGTTCCCCAAAAAGAAAATAGAGAAGATAAAGTGAAAAGAAAATTTCCCAGAACTGATGCACATAGCCTGCCAGACTGGAAGTCCTCACTTAGTATCTAGCATTACGAATTAAAAAAATACCCACACTAAGTCATATCATGAACTTTCAGGACACCTGAAACAAAGATCCTAAAGTTTGCAGAAAGAAAAATTACAGGTCACAAATAAAAGATCTGGAATCAGAATAGCACAAGGCTTCAAACAGCAACAATGAACTATGGAAAACAATGAATAAATGCATTTTAAAGTGCTTACCTACAATTGTACAGTCTATCAAACTATCAATGCAGTGCAAGAATAAAATAAACCCATTTCAGACATGCAAAAGCCTCAAAAAATTTACATCCCATTAATCCTTGGGAAACCATGGAAGGATATGCTCCACCAAACAGGGAAGTAAACCATGAAAGCAGCAGCTGTGGATCCAGGAAACAGAAGAGGGGCATAAGAAAGGACAAGGGTGAAGGCAAAGAGAAATCTCAGGGCAAGAGCTATGCCCCAGGTGTAGAGAACAACCAACGTGCCTGTTATGTGTTGAGCTGTGCTCCCGCAAAAGTCGTATGTTGAAGTTGTCCTAACTTCAGAATGTGACTGTACTTGGAGATGGCGTCTTTAAAGAGATAAGTTTAAATGAGGTCATTAGGGTGGGCACTAATCCAATATGACTGGGTATCCTTATAAGAAAAGGAAATCTGGACGAAGACACAGAGGGAAGACCATGTGAAGACCAAGGGAGAAGACGGCCATTTACAAGTCAAGGAGAGAGGCCTCAGAAGAAACCAGCCCTGCCAACACTTTGATCTTGGACTTCTGGCCTCCAGGGCTGTAAGAAAATAAAACACCTGTTGTTTAAGCCACCCAGTCTGTGGTACTTTTTTATGGCAGCCCTGGCAAACTAAAAACAGTGCCCAACCTAGAACAGGTCGAGAATAAGTCCAATCAATCCAGGAAAGATTTCAAACAAAAAAGAATCTGATGTGTTTACCCTATCCACACTGAGAAATGTTACAGTGGTGTTAGAGATTTGGAGGATGAATAAGTGATAGGTTCATAGGAAAAGACGCAAACAAAAATGAAGGGGACAAAATGGTGTAAGAATGGAGACATACTCATACATGATGGTTCAGAGGTGAATGATACTTACCTAGCAAATAACATAAACTCAGAACACCGATTTAACCAAAAGTTGGGAAATAACTATCCTGAAAAGATGAGGGGAACAGAAGTGTGTATGTGGACAGGGGATGTGAAAGAGCTAAATTCTCATCTTCCACAGTAGGAAGTCAATAGACAGTATCAGAAACTGAAAAATCAAGACGTGGTAATATAAGCCTAGTATTTAAATATGGAGACAAATATTAGAAAATAATGCTAAAATACTTAAAGTGATTGCCTTTGGGGAGTGACAATCAGGGGATAGGGCAGGGGTGCTGATGGGAAGACTACTCTTTTTCATAGAAATCTCGGTAGAACTATTTGAATTTTAAACTATTGGGTTGGCCAAAAAGTTCATTTGGGTTTTCCGTAACATCCTGCAGAAAAACCCAAATGAACTTTTTGGCCAACCCAATACTTACCAGTGTTTTTTTAATAAAAATAAAAAATTTAACAGCTTAAACAGACCACTAAAGACCTTTAAAAAAGGTTGCTCATCCCTTTAGCCAGAGGACTTTCAGTGGTGTGATGTGAGCAGAAGCCGGGAACACAGTGTGTTGAAGAATAAATGAGACATGAGATAGAAAAAGGAGACTGGTTTTCAATAAGCTGTGTTGATAAATGAAATGGGATGGGGACAGAGAGGACAACATGATCAAAGAAGGTTTTCAAAGGTGGCAGTGCTTAAGATGACACTTCTGCTGACAATGTCCTCCTCAGAAACTGCTTGCCAAGGAACTCCTTAAAACTATTAGATTAGCTGGACTCCCATGCCTGTCCCTGGTGGTTCTTTTTTTGCCTCACCAGTTGTCTTGCTGCGCCAGTATCTTTCCAAGGGAGAGTTCATGATGTATGCGAAGGAACAATTCCACAGAGCAGCCTCTGGCAAGAAGAACTCTTGTATCTCTGTTAAATGTGGTGGGCAGAAAAAACTTTCTGAGCCACCACCTAGATGAAAGGTAGCAACCTGACTAAGCTCATCAGACACAGACCAGGGAGTAGCTGAGTTAGAGCACTTCCTTAGGGTCAGGTTCCACATGATGTTCATTTATAACACAGAACAGAGAAAACAACTATCATATACAGTATCAGACTTTCCATGATACAACGCTTCAAAATCAGAGACTTAAACAATGAAGCCAATTTGCCCAAATATTCATCAAATATTTACCAAGGCTTATGATGTCATGACAGTTAGACCCTTTCTTGAGCAAACAAAGATTTCTGGCTACCTCTGCAACTAAAAATAATTAACACCTCCCACATGATCCAGCTGTGTGTTCCAGAGGAAAACTACCAGAAGGGGCAACTTAGAAAAAGTCAAGGTCAAGGCACCATTCCACTGTGAGAGGCAAGTGGAGAAAGACTGTGGCAGGTTACGTTCAACAAAGAAGCAACAACACAAGGAGCCATGCAAGTCTCCCCAGATATTCCAGGCTTTAAATGTCTCACCCTGTTCTGTTCATCAAGCAACCTTTATAGTCTATAAACATTTTCAAGTTTTCTGAGTAGCTCCACCCAGTTGATAACAATTACCCTGTCAGGTAAATTACCCAGCATTTAGCATTTACGTTTATCAACTGGTCTCTCCTACTCAATTGACAATCAATCCCTAAAAGTTTATCCAGTGTAAGATGGCGTATCTGACAATTCAGTGAAAGGAAATTGGTCAAATCCAACAATAGACGGCCAAAAGAAAGAAAGAAATGTCTAATCACAAAAATACTACAACTAATTACAAATAGTGATTAGGTTCTAAAGAGATTATCTCCTAGGTAGATTTTGATAGAAATCTTGAACAGTTTGGCAGGGGGGAGATACCCTGATGATTGGGTAATAACAGAACATGACAGAAACACTAAAATTTTTCTGCACACACACACACATACATACACACACACACACACACACACTCGAACATTACAAGTAGTCAGAAGGAAATACACCAGAAAAGGAAGATAGAATTTTTAAAAATAATTTACAAGGGATGTTCTTTATTACTTTTTATCAGTTCTAAAATATCATCCTCCTTTAAAAAAACTTAAGACTGGAATGACAGACTATTTCCTTTACTGTTGTAAATACTGCAAATTTATCAGCAGAGCTAAGTATCAATATAATTTTTCCTTAAGCTCGAACACACAAGGGAGCACTAAAATAGATTATAAACCTCATTTGACCTGATCTTATAAAAAGTCACTCTGGCTGTCTTCAGTCCTGTTCTGTCTCCAGATAGATTTCCAGGGTAGGCTTGTGTCACTTGGTCCATCTATAATAGGTCGGATAGGGTAGTCTGTAGTAACTGCCAGGATAACACCTTCTGTTCTGTGCTGCTTGACTGGCGTTTGGCTCTACATTCCAAGAGTACCTCCTTTGTAAACAGTCCTCTCCATGGGGAACAGGAGGAGGAATATGGCTTCTCTGGTAAATGTTCTGATTCTGTGAAAATTTTCTTAAACAAAATAAAAGTAATACACCATTATTAGTTTTAATAAGTATATATAATAAGCTTTATAAAATTATACATAGACACTCTGGTTCTACTGCTTTCTACCTGTGTGATTTTAGCAGATAAAATTGCTTAATCTGGGCTTCCCTGGTGGCGCAGTGGTTGAGAGTCCGCCTGCCAATGCAGGGGACAGGGGTTCGTGCCCTGGTCCGGGAAGATCCCACATGCCGCGGAGCGGCTGGGCCCATGAGCCATGGCCACTGGGCCTGCGCGTCCGGAGCCTGTGCTCTGCAACGGGAGAGGCCACAACAGTGAGAGGCCTGCGTACCGCAAAAAAAAAAAAAAAAAAAAAAAAAAAAATTGCTTAATCTTTAGATTTCTTAGTTCTTTATAAATAGAGCTAACAATACCTTCCATCTTCATGGATTGTTTTGAAGGTAAATTAAGATGATATACTTCAATTACCCACCACAATGCCTTGGCACACTGTAGGTTCCCAGAAGCCTTTCCACCTTTCCCTATAGAGATAAGTGCCCATACTATTCTAATCAGATACATTCTCTCCAAGAGTGGCAGGGCTGACATGAAACAGAATAAGCTATTTATTTTTGAAACCAGGAACCTACTTTCACTTTATAAGTAAATACATATATAAATTAATTATAAAATGTAGAAATCTAACCATGGCGTATGCAGCAAATTTGGAAAATTAAAATTTAATTGTTTCAAAAGCAACATCAGTAAATCTAATATAATCAGACAAAAGAAAATTTGGAAATCTGAGAAAAGTAAACACCCCCCAAAACCCCTCAATCCCACTTAATCTAAGTAAACTGGTTAATATTTACTTTTGGTCTCTTTCCCCCAGCATCTTTTTTTGACTGCTGAATCATAACCTATAATTTTCACTTATCATAAGTAAGCTATCACTTTCAATGGCTTTATAAAATATCATAGTATGGATATCATAATTTACTTAGCTATTCTTCATCGTTAGAAATGCAAGCTGCTACCAATTTTTCCAATACTGTAAATAATGCTGGCATTAACATCCCAGAACATATACACTGTATCGTAAGCACCTAGTCCAGAGTCTGATACATAGTAGGGAGTTTGAGAAATGTGCTGAATGATTAAATGCATGTAGATTTTCCCATATTTTTAAGTATTTCTGTAACCTCATGGTGGAATTACCAGGTATGAACATTTTTATGGCTATTACAGTTATGTTTCAAAAGGGCTATACCATTTTTCAGTGCCGCTGGCAACACAAGCAACACCTTTTTGAAATGTTTACATCTGCTAAAAATGCCAAAACATCTTTTTGAAAACTGAAAGTTTACAATGTGCTAAAGTGCTTTATTAACTCATGTAATAATCAACAACAATCCCAAGGTATATGTTATTAAAATTTTATTTATAATATTATTAAAATTTCCATCTAACTGATAAGAAAATAGGAATTTAGAGATCTTACTCAAGATCACATACAGGGTGAACAGCAGAGCCAGGATGCAAACCCAGGTCCAGCCTGACAATCAATACACTGGACTACCTTGTCAAAAACTTGCTAAAGTAATAGCAAAATAGGAAAAACTGTTGTTGTTTTAATTGTGCTGAGGTTTTTCCTGTTTCCCAAGTGAAAGTATGTTTGTGATTTACTTTGCAAGTTTCTCTACAGGAATGTTACTATTTCCCCTATAATTTGTATTTACTCTTTAAACAAAGCAACCTTCTTTATTCTGGAAACTACACCACTATTACTGCAGCCTAAGAATGTGAGATCCTTTCTGAACACTCACAACAAATTATTGGCTTAAACTAAGTTTAAGAATCAATGAAAGTTTCTAAGTCCTCTTCCCAACTGCCTCTGAAAAATCACCTATTCCCCCTCCTATACTTGATTTTCCAGCCCTAAATGCAAAATATGGAACAAACAATACCTCCTGGATGACACTGATCAGCAAGAAAACACCAATTCTTCACATTATAATGTGTTCACACTAATTTATAATATTAATTTCTATTTCAATTCTAGAAAAAGGGAAAGCAGAGATACCTTTCTGATTGCTGAAAATCTTGGGTCTGGGTATGGAAATGCCGAGATGTTGGGTAACCTGGGGTCTGATGTAGGTTATACTTCTGTTCTTGGTTAACAGACTTATTAGCTGTGTGAACTGGTTCCATCATATGCGCTGAGTCGTGAAAACCACTTGCTCTGGATACACTGGAATCCCGATTCCTGAAACAGAATGTTTCCACAAAATATTACTGGTCTGCAAATTCAGTAGCCAATTTAGTGACAATATTTTGGCCCGTGAAAATAACAACTCCATCCTCCCCCATTCCTATTTGTTTTGGTTTCGTCGAGCAAGTAAACAAGCTACAAGAAGAAGGGATATTTGCAACTTAAAGGATATAAAAATAGATCTTCCTAACCACAAATTTCACATATAAAATGCAATTTACTTTCTGATGGGACCATTCTGAGGGTCTTCAATGTAGTTTTGTCTTTCTAAGCAATGTCCACGGCTCCTATTAAATACTGAGGAGCGGATGAACTGATAGAAATAACTGTACAAAAAGCAAATCTTTCCCAGAGAAAGCAGATAAAAGCTGAAATCCAGGGACTTCCCTGGTGGCACAGTGGTTAAGAATCCGCCTGCCAATGCAGGGGACAGGGGTTTGAGCCCTGGTCTGGGAGGATCCCACATGCCACGGAGCAACAAAGCACATGCACCACAACTACTGAAGCCTGCGTGCCACAACTACTGAAGCGTGAGTGCCTAGAGCCAGAGCTCCACAATGAGAAGCCACCACAATGAGAGGACTGCGTACCACAACAAAGAGTAGCCTCTGACCGTGGCAACTAGAGAAAGCCCACACAGCAATGAAGACAAAACGCAGCCAAAAGTTAATTAATTAATTAATTAAATTTAAAAAAGAAAATAAAATGCTGAAATCCACTGACTAATTATTCAGGCTGTTATATCTCACTATTTCCAGATACATCCCTTTAAAAATTTTTGGTAAAAGGTTATCTTATGTCAGAACAAATGAACTACAAACTTTTCTCTTTTTCCAAAATTTGAGAAATTCCCCTACACTTCTACCTTCAAATTTTATAAAAATGGAAAAGTAGTGACAACCCTTATACTTACATCCAATTGCATCATCTGGCCACATGCCTTCTACATCAATCAAATATCTACAAAACAACAAAATGCGAGTCATTTGTAAATAAAAAGAAAAGAAAATCAAGTTTTTGCAAAAAAGGTCCAATTTCACTTTACAAATATAGATATAAAAATACTAAGAAAATATCAGAACATGGAATCAATAATTATTAAAGAATGATATACACCATGACTACAAAAAGGTGTTATTCCAAGGACTCAAGGATAACGCAACTTTAGAAAGCCTATGAATATAACTATTTACATTAATACAACAATTTAATTAATAAATGAAAGAGAATAAAATACAGGACCAAACTGGAAGATGGTAAAAAGTTATGTGATAACATGCAACAGTCAGTTTCGGTGAAAATGCTCTGTACGCTAAAAACAGGAGACTTAATAGGACAGAGTATTCATCAAGAACCAACAAATAACAAAAGACAAATTAGGATAAATATTAACATCATATCTAAAAAACCCTATCCAACCAACCATAGGAACCAGAAACTTAGGAATCACCATCACTGACGGCTATTTCTCCCTCGCCCTCATCCTCAACCCACCACCAGTGCTAACAATGATACTGCCTACGTACCTCTAGAATCTGTCCACATCTTTCCACCAAAATGACCACCATACACTGGTCCAAGCCACCATTTATGCCCAATTTCTACAAAAGTCTCCTACCTTGTTTCCTCGCTTCCACTCTTTCTCCCTGCAGTGTATTCTCCACTCGGTAGCAAAATGATAGGTTGAAAATGCAGTTGGGTATGTTCCACACACTCACCTTCAACAAAAAATGTTCAATGGTTTTCTATTACTCTTAAAGTCTGAAACCTTAAACATAAGCCTGCACGATCGAGCTCCTACCCACCTTGTAGCTCCATTATAATCACATGCTCCCCCAACAGCCCCACCTTCCTGGCCAGTTCCTCCAACACAGCATATGCTTTCCTCTTATAGGGTCTTTTGCTATTCCTTATGCTCAGAAATCTCTCCCCAGCGTCCCTATCTGGTTAATACCTACTCATCCTTCAGATATCAGCTGAAACATCCCTAAATAAACCTTCTCTAATCTCCATGATGAGATCAAATCCTCCCTAAAATATGCTCTCATGATACCATGTTCCTCTCCTTGGCACTTGTCAGAGTTGTAATTCTACATGCAGAGTATGATCCTTGAATATCTGTTCCCTCTCTGGACTCTTAGAATTCACAAAGGGCAGGTCAAGTCTCTTCACTCACAAAATTTCACAAGTCTTTTTGCTAGCACCCAGCACAGTGCTTAAACAGAACATGTGCTCAATAAGTATTTCCTGCATGAACAACCAAAAACTGGTACAGCGTAGCAACATCCACCAAAAGCGTAAGGGCATAAACTCTTTGATGCAGAAGTCCCATTCTGAATGAAGTTAACTGAGACAAAGCATATATATTCAAAGGTGCTCACACAGGAATGTTCATTACTTTCATGTTTTATAATATCAAAAACTTCTGACTTTTATATGTTCATCAGTGAGCAAAGGAACAATGCAGCATTAAAAATAAGGAAATAAACAAATGGGACCTAATGAAACTTAAAAGCTTTTGTGCAGCAAAGGAAAGTATAAACAAGATGAAAAGACAACCCTCAGAATGGGAGAAAATATTTGCAAACAAATCAACAAAGGATTAATCTCCAAAATATATAAATAGGTCATGCAGCTCACTATTAAAAAAAAACAAACAACCCAATCAAAAAATGGGCAGAAGACCTAAATAAACATTTCTCCAAAGACATACAGATGGCCAAGCGGCACATGAAAAGCTGCTCAACATCACTAATTATTAAAGAAATGCAAATCAATACTACAATGAGGTATCACCTCACACTGGTTAGAATGGGCATCATCAGAAAATCTACAAACAATAAATGCTGGAGAGGGTGTGAAGAAAGGGAACCCTCTCGCACTGCTGGTGGGAATGTAAACTGATACAGCCACTATGGAGAACAGTATGGAGGTTCCTTAATAACTAACAATAGAATTACCACATGATCCAGCAATCCGACTACTGGGCATATACCCAGAGACAACCATAATTCAAAAAGACATAGGCACCCCAATGTTCAAGGCAGCACTATTCACAATAGGTAGGTCATGGAAGCAACCTAAATGCCCATCGACAGATGAAAGGATAAAGAAGATGTGGTATGTATATACAATGGAATATTACTCAGAGATAAAAAAGAACGAAATTGGGTCATTTGTAGAGACATGGATGGACCTAGAGACTGTCATACAGAGTGAAGTAAGTCAGAAAGAGAAAAACAAATATTGTATATTAATGCATATATGTGGAATCTAGAAAAACGGTACAGATGAACCAGTTTGCAAGGTAGAAATAGAGACACAGATGTAGAGAACAAATGTATGGACACCAAGGGGGGAAAGCGAGGAAGGGCGGGGTTCGGTGGTGGTGAGATGAATTGGAAGATTGGGATTGACATATATACACTAATATGTATAAACTAGATAACTAATAAGAACCTGCTGTATAAAAATAAATAAATTTTTTAAATTCAAAAATAAATTAAAAAAAATCATTAAAAAAAAAGAAGAATGAAGCTGGAAGACTCTCAGAACAGCACACAGATCACACACTCAAGCCCTGGAAGATGAGGAAGTGCCTTAAGTCCCCCACTGTGGATGACATCTCCCTGCCTCACAAGTCTCAGTCCGACTGGGCTAGATTTGGCAAGGGGACGGAGCTGGATCAGGAGCCGCTGCTGCCATATCTGGATCAAGTTCTAGTTTTGGTCTACCATCCAACACCTAGCCAGACTCGCCTAGCAACTCAGCTGAGAGGAACCAAATAGGATAGCTCAAAAGAATAGGCCTCATACAGCATCAGCCTAAAGGAGTTTATGACCCTGGAAGAAATGGATCAGAAAAAAGGATCCGGGGCACTTCCCTGGTGGTGCACTGGCTAAAGTCTCCACACTCCCAATGCAGGGGGCCCAGGTTCGTTACCTGGTCATGGAACTAGATCCCACACGCATGCCACAACTAAGAGTTTGCATGCCACAACTAAGGAGCCCACCGGCTGCAACTAAGACCTGGCGCAACCAAAAAAAAAAAATCAATCAATAAAATATAACAAATATTAAAAAAAAGATTTCTGGAAGAATACGGTATTAACTTTTGCTTACCTTTTTTAAAGGAACTTTGAAAGCAATGAAACGAGTCCCAGGCATCCGCTGTCCAACTGGGAGATAGTCTTGCCAACTATTAATATATTCTTTGTTAGGCAAATTTTATGTTAGGCTGTTTCCCTGCATAGGATGAATGCGCCCTGAAAATGGAAATCATATCCCTCTATAGTAGGTCCCTCTTCTTTCTGCTTTGCATTTTGCTGCTACACTTATTCAACCCCACCTTGTAATAAGCTATGCTTCCCTTGTTCCTGTTTTCCCATCTTGAAAGCAGATGAAAGGCAACAAAACAATGCAAAGGTCTAAACAAATAAGGGATATCTAAACCCAGCGATGGCCAGAACTTCTGTATCCCTGATAAAACCTAGCCCAGTGTTGACTACTATGGTATCATTAATACATGCATGTTGACTGAAAGAGTTAGAACTCAATTCTTCCAATTCACAGTTTAGTTTTAGTCCTCATACAAAACCTGATAATAAAATTCCTTAATGCTAGGAATCACAGTGAACAATAATATCTGAACTGACTTCTGTAAGATGAGTGAGAACTAAGGTTAATTCAGTGTATCTGAAGCATAGAAAGTGAGGGCAATAATGGCACAAGATGGGGCTAGAGAAACAGAGAGGATTCTAGACCACACAGAGTCTTAAAGGCCAACAGTTTGTTTTCTATTCTCAAAACAATGTTTTTGAGCGCTGTCCATGAGCAATGTTCCAACTTGCTTTTAAGGTTTCTTGTGTGAAGAATGGATTGGAAGGAAACAAGAAATATGGACACTAGTTAGGACCTAATTGCAACAGACAGGCAAGTTCAGTATTAGCAGGTTGAGGAAGAGTTGACAGATTCAAAAAAATGCAGGAGATAAACTGAAGCGGGCTTAATGGGCTATGAGATGGAGGAAAGGAAGGTCTTAGGGAATTAAAGGGTTTACTGCACACATGAGCAAAGTCTCAAAATTAATCATTTGAACGTACAGAGGTAGATCTCTCAAATGACACCAGTTAGGAAGCAACAGTACGCCCTTTATAATTCCTAGAGACAACACAAATCAACTGTTTCAATGGAAAATTCGGCAGTACCCGTGCGTTTTTTCACTCAAACTTAGTTCCAGTTCCTCTTACTCACATTTTCTCTGCCAAAACACCACAGCTTGAGGAATTGAAGGGGATTCCATTTTGGTAATTAAGGAGCGTCCCCAACACTGACAGTCTCATCTTAAAAAGCAGTCCCGGGCTTCCCTGGTGGTGCAGTGGTTGAGAGTCCGCCTGCCGATGCAGGGGACACGGGTTTGTGCCCCGGTCCGGGAAGATCCCACATGCCGCGGAGCGGCTGGGCCCGTGAGCCATGGCCACTAAGCCTGCATGTCTGGAGCCTGTGCTCCGCAACGGGAGAGGCCACAACAGTGAGAGGCCTGTGTACGGCAAAAAAAAAAAAAAAAAAAAAAAAAAAAGCAGTCCCTCTGCATTTTACCCGAGGAGCAATGGCCAGAGCCTCTGTTTTAAAACGATGGGGGGGAAATCAGAACATCTCACACTGTCCCTTTCAGCCACTGTGAACTGACCCACGAGATGACCAATACCCCCTAGCACAGTGCGGACGGGGCAGCGCGCGGGGGCAACAGTGACAGGAGACAGCACAAGAGATGAAGCCCAGGCCCAGGGGCTCTGAGCTCCACCAGCAAAGCCCAGGGGCCAAGGCGTATTACCTTTCCGGGATGTGCTTTCCGCCCTTCCTCCTGGCCGACGAACCTCCGGAAAAGCCGCGACGCTGACCCCGGCGCCCATGGGCATGGTGCCACTGGCTCATGTCACCCCCAACATGCCGCCCACCCAATGCCAAGAGTGCCAAAGTCGCCAACCCGGGGGCCCCGGTGCCAGCACAAGGCCCCGAGCCACAAGTGCCTAGGCACAAGCCCACACAGCTCGTGCACCTCCTTCTACTGCGCATGCGCCACCGCCCGTCCAGATGACGTCCTCACACTGGCCGACTGAGACGCTTCATTAGGAAAGAGGACTCTGACGCCTGCAATTTCCCTCCTTAGCCGGAGGCTGGTCGCAGAAGTTCATTAGTTCGTGTGTGTACCCTTCAGAATTCCACTCATACGGGACATGGAAAGTTGTCCCACTCTCCCAGTTTCTTGTGTGGTTCTTTCAGGTATTTCCAAAGTGCTTACATTCACACTTGTTCTATCTTGTATGTCCTTCTACGAAATGGATATCCTGTATTTTATAGAAGAGCAGTATCCTATACACAGTCTACAATCTGTCTTGGATAGTGATTTTCCCAGTCCATTTTTGCGTACATCCATTCTATTCTCTTTAATAGCTGCGTCACATTACATAATTTACATGGCCAGTCCAATATTGATGGACTTTTAGTTGTTTTCAGTTTGGGGGTATTTTGTTTGTTTTTTTGTTTTTGGCCTCTGTTACAGATAGGCTGCAATGTGAACCTATTTATACATGTGTAGAGCTATATATACATTTCTAGACATAGAATTTCTGGAATGAAAGAGATGCAAACTTAAAATATTGAAAGATTTTCAATCAATCTAATCTGCCTAATCAACCTTCAAAAATATTCTATCAACTTATACTCCACTCATAGTGAAACATTTATTGGGTTTCTATTATGTGCCTGGTATCATGCTGGAGGTTGGTTGACAGTATGTATTTACATTTTAGACAATACCAAAAACAGCCTGAGAGAGATAAGAGTGGAGCTCAAGTATAACATTTCCTCACAGTATCAGGCATAGGGATCTGTACCTGTTAGAAAAACTATGAATCCTGCCACAAGTGGGACAGCAAACAACAGCATGTCCTACAGTAGGTCTGAAGGTATAATAGCATACTAAATTCCATTCTTATTGATAATAACAAGTGTTTTTTTGTTAGTTTTAGTTTCTAATTTCTGAAAGTATCTTACATACACTGTTAGTAATCTTCACAACCATTTGAGCTGGGTAAACTGAGTCAGGAAGGTCAGAATTATTGAATGAACGAATGAATGAAGGAATGAGTAAAAAGATCACTAGCTTTAACGTATCTGGGACAGTCACAGTCTAACCAAGTTTTAATCCACAAGCATTTATTTACAATTCTGAAAACTTCCACATAATTACAAATGGGACAATACTAGTAAAGTACTATTTGGATAAAGACAAGATACAAGTGAGCACAACATAGTTTACAAACTTACAATTAGGCACATTCAATTTGGTGCTAAGTCATAAAATATTCTTTTGCAATTTACGAAAAATATCCAATAGGCATGTAATGGCCAAAAAGTACAACTGATAGAAATATCTATAGACATGACAATGTACAAATTGTGACATAAATCTATCAGAAACTAGAAAATCTATGTTGGCTTATAGTTCCAGCTTGCTAAAAGATACAGGCTTTGGGTGGGAACACAAACAAATCGAGACCTGGCCATAACAGGGTTTCCAGAAAGTATGGGAAGTAACAAAGAGTAGGCCTCTCAATGGGAGTGGGTGCAACATTAGATGAAACAATGCCTTAATGGGTATGTAGTATGCTGGGATGGAAAATATAGGAGCAAGGGATATTTGGAGAATCAGACAGCTAAGTATTTGACACTAACAAGATCGACCAGTATCCCATAGGGCCTCAGGTACCATGCAAGGGTTTGAGGGATTCCAGTATTTAATTAAATCACAATGTGACAATGGGAAGAATTAAGGAGAGCCTCAGGGGTAGATGAACTGGGGATGTTACACCAAGACATGTCTCAGTTAACCTGATGGGTTCAAAATGCAGGAAGTGGGTATACGGGACAAGACGATACCCTAACTCTAAGAATAAAGGTTTAGGTCAGGGTAGGGCCTGATGTTCCTAAGTGTTGAAATAGAGCTCTTTAATTTCTTCCCCCAACATGTAAGATTCTTTTAGAGGTTAAGATGAAGCTGAGCCTGCAAGCTAAAGTTTAATGGCTGGAACTAGGGAGAGCAAATAAGTTACATAGGCTTGGAACCAGGAAAAGCCTAACTTAGGGTTTGCCTCAATAGAATTGAATGTTGGAACTGAATATTTTAATATGTAAACATTTTACTGATCCCAAAATGTGTCTTAACACACTTCCCCCAATCTCACACCACCCACCCTGACCTGCAGTAGCTATGGGTCCCTTGATTTCCATGGAAATATAGAGAAAAGAGACACTGATCTGGCTTGCAGGTATTTAGTAAGATGTTAGCCTCACATCACATACTAGTATCATGTAAGTAGGCCATCTGAAGTAGGAAGCTTAGGGGAAAAACCGTGAGAAAAACTTAAAAGCTTAAGCCACATCTCTATACTACAACACCTTTCACAATTTCTCCTCAGATAAGCATCATCCCCATCAGTGAAACAACTCATATCTCATAATAGGAAAAACAGGCCTAAAAATTAAACGTGTGTCTTTGGAGGTCCCATCTATGGGATATCTTCCTGGTACTAGAAAAGTCCCCAGAAATATCTATCTTTGCACCCCTCCCTGAAAGCTTACCACCAAGGAAAATGACTAGATCCATAGATTTCCTCCCTCAAACCGGCTAACCTCACATATAAATCAACAGCAACTCAGCCCTTACTCACATTATCACAGTCACAAGAGTGCTTAGGGAGAAAAGCACTAACCACGGGAACTAAAACAGAGGCAATCCAGGCCAAGTTGGGCTGATGGCAGATATCTGCTCCTTACGCTTGGGTGCATAATGCGACTCACCAAAATGCCTTTTTCACAGACCCTTTTTAAACTTTCTCCACAAAATCCAACAGGTCAAGTTCGTTCATGATGCTTCAAGATAAACAATCGTCACGAGAAAAACATGCAATATGTCTTACAATGTTTGAGTCCTTAAAAATATGACAAGGAAATAACCATGTAGACAAAACCAGAGCATTGTAAAAAATCTGTATTCTACAAACATACCAGTGAATTCTATTAATAAGGTAATATGACATAAAATAAAATGAGAAATACATGTAAGACTGTTCTCTTTAGTGTACAGAATTCATGGCAGTTGCTGCAATATCGAGCTACTTATATCTATGACTGTCTGTTCTGGTCATACAAAATGAGGCCAAAGTGTGTCAACTTGTTTCCCACAGAAACCAAAAACTCTACATGAATCTCTTTTCTCCTGGGCCCTTTCACCTTATCTGCTCCCAGTTCTCCACCAATGTCCTCTTCCTTCCCTAAATATTCTCCTCTTCATTTTGCTTGGCCTTGCACCCAAGCATGCAAGACAGAGAATCCTAGAGGACCAAAATTCTAGAGTGGCTGTTTGCAAGGGGGAGGGGATTACAGTAACTGCCACACTGTATATACTTCTGTGCAAAGAAAAAGTTACAGTATTCAGAATGTCTCTCACATATAAAAGAGCTGGATGGCAGGATACCTGTGTGGCTCAAGGAACCAGAGGTAGCAAATTATGGGCAAAAGAATTGCAGCCAAAGGCTGGAAGAGGAAAGGTCTGCAACCAGCTCTGTCTCCTAGCTCTCTGCTATTTGCTTCCAACGGGCAGAGTCTATTTTGTGAAGCATCAAGCACTGAAAAGAAGACTCCTCCTGCTGGAAGTTGACAGCAAGTAACATCCACGAGGGTAAGAATGCAAGATCAAGGCTTGTCCTAGAAACAATGCACATAATGGGAAAAAAAAAAAAAAAGAAAGCAGAAGAGAAATGTAAGTCCAACCTGGCCCAGCGTAGCGCAGCCCAAGGAAGGTAGGAGTCAAGGAGAAGAAGCTAAAAGAGAAGAGCCATGGACCACAACATTCTCCACAAGGTACACTCAACAAACTTCACCCTACTCTTTAACCAAGTTACAAAAAGAGCCTCTGAATCCCTACTTTTGCTCCTTAAAAGCTGCTATACGTTCACGAATTAGGCAGGTATGATTTCAGAACAACTGTAATAGTTCAAAGTAGATGGCTCTTTCGTTCTTAAAGATATTAATTAAATAGATATATATATAGCTCTAAGTATATGATACATAAAATATAATACTCTGTAGAATACAAGTTAACTGTTAGTTAATTATATTAATGAACATCTGTAAGAAATGTTGCAATGTTTTCCCTAATGTAAGAGCCTGGGGGAAGTAAATCTCTCTTCTAGGATTTTCTCCCCAGAGCTCAGAAATTTAGGCGTTGTTTTAGCTCTCCTACACTCTCTCCACCCAACCCCACCTTCCTGTTGGGGATCGGACCTCCCTATTGGCTATCTCATACCTTTCAACTGCCTGCTTTGTGACATCATTCTCCTACCAAACCTACTACCACTTGGTAGAGACTTGGGGTTTCCGTGGAGTTGTCTATAAATAAATTTGGATCATCACAAGTGACCAGTGACCAGTAACCAGTGACCATTTTACTGGACACATGCTCCGTTCAGCTGCAGCCACTCAGACATCCTCTGGTGTTGTCTCCTCATCCGTTGTATCTGCAGTTGACGTTTTCTCTTCTTCTCTGACCATGTCAGGTAAGGAAAGAAACTTTATAAAGTTTTTCATTAGATTTATTTTGCCCCTAAATTTAGTAGTAGATTCTAAATAGCATGGAATAATGAGGGAAAGTATTGAACTAGAAATCTGGAGACCTAATTTCACTTTTGACTTTGGCATTTACTATCTGTGTGACTTTGGACAAATCATTGACTGTCTCACAAAGCCTAATTTTGTCGTTATCTGTGAGGTTAGGATACTACACTGGTTGATCATTCTGATCCCTTTCTTTTTAATATTGAGCCTTAAAGGGTACCCATGTAGAAAATGAAATCAGAGACTTCTCAAGCATGTTTTAACATAAACACAGAAAAGCCAGGTGACATAGAAAACTAGCAATATATACCAAGATGTTTCATCTCTAATTGTCTCCCTCCACTAATAATTCGACTAGTTGAAAAGATAATATAGGGAGAGAGGATGGAGAGTACTGGTCTAGAGGGAGGAACAGAGTCAAACGTAAGGAACTTTAGGATTATTTTCATCAGCACAGGCCAACAGGAACCAAGAGATAGGAAAAAATATAAGAATGAAGAGGGAAAGCATAGAGGAGCTCACAAGAAAAACGTAGTTTGCAATGGAATGTTGATGGGAACCAAAGATTTTAAATTAAAGCAGAAACAGCATAGAGGGAATTCTGCTCAGAGCAGGGCAAAACAAAGTTCATTGTGGCAAATCCTTATTTTAACAGACTAAGAAGGAAAGTAAGGACAGAACAGGGTATCACCAGGAACAGCAGCTTATCAGAAAAGTCATACTCAATTGTTTTTCTTTTATTGCCTCTCTGAATAGAGATGGCACTTGACAGTTTTGAATGTAAACATTTTAGAAATATGTTCTAGAAATGATGCTTCCTATATACAAGAAACCAAAGTGGTTATCTAGGGGCCTGCATTTCAATGTTTTATTCTTTCTAAATTTTGAGCTATGTAGACTTTTACCAATTAAAAATTGTAAATGATATCTTCTAAATTGAATCAGAAGGACTATTTCCTTTGTGTGATATGTAGGTTCTAAGGCAAGGTTGCTTTTCATCTTTACAGTTCTTTCCCTCCTAACACAGAGAGCACATTGATCAACAGCCACTGTTCGTTTTTACATCTTAGCTACCTAAGAAGGAAAAGAAAAAGTCAAGCCCCACATCTCTAATACCACATTGCGGGAATTCCCTGGCGGTCCAGTGGTTAGGACTCGGTGCTTTCACTGCCAGGGCCAAGCGACGCGGCAAAAAAAGAGAAAAAATTTCCCCATTTATCTAAAACAATATTGTGGAGTCGTCTGGATTTTCTTACATTTGAAAATCTTTTTAAATTGGATTCTAATGATGATGGTTCTTTTAGGTTTTGGGATGTCATCTTCTTACATATTGAAGATGATTATATTCTAAGTTCTAGGATAAATATGTAAACCTTCTTCATACTTTTTAAGCTTCTTTTCTGCTTATTATATGTTTCTATTCTTTGAAATATATATTTCTAGCAGGCTGAACACCTGTTACTTGCTGGGTAAAAATGTGTAAGAGCAGAATAATGAAAGTTTTTACACTTATTATTTTGCTGTCTGCTTTGTACCAGTTTTCATTGAAATACTTGTCTATATATATGTGGCTACCTATACATTTACATTTATTGCATTTTGTTCCTTGTTATGCATTATTACTGATGTATCTTCTCTGTCTGTATGTATTTGCTAGGAATTCATTCAAAATCACCTTCTATCGTGTGTTTTGATTAATACTATTCGTGAAAATGGAGTGGGCAAAATTCACTTTCATAATATTGCCTGTATGGTACAGAATGTCATTTGTTAATAAATTCATTATGCTTTGATACTTGCCACATACCCCAGTTTTCATTAATAACTATGTATTTCTTTTTCGTTATGTAATATGTCTTTCATGATTTTTCTTTGTCTTTCTAGAACTTATTGTATCTTCCTCCATATAAATCATATGCAATATATCAGTTTATTCATGTATTAATTATTACTGCTATTATTATTGGTGGTGGTGTTATAACCACTTTACAGAGGAGCAATCTGAAATAATCAGATAACTTTTTTCTTTCCAAAAGCAATTAAGAAAATCACTTTCGGGTAATCATTTTGAGGCTTGAAGAGGGTAAAAATGACTCTTCAAATTTACCAGTTGGACTCAGCTATATGTGAACTCTAGGTAATAGCGTGGGAACTGCACAAGCAAAGTGAGACACTGAAGATCACAATGGTAATTAATAGCCGTACTGTTTTCTAACAACCAAAAAATATGCCTATATTATAAGTTCTATTTCTCCTGCTTTCTGGCAGTATCATGCTCAGAGTAGCGTCCTGGCAAGGAAGTCAGGATACTTAGGTTCTGAAACCTGGTAAGGAAACTAACATAATGAGAGAACTTGAACAAGTCAACCTGACCTCTCTGAGCCTCAGTTTCCTTCGTCATGAAATGAGACTGTGAAGATGGAAGTTCTCTAAGACCTCCTAGTTCTAAAATGCTTCCAGTCTAGGAAACAGCATAGAAGTAAATACTAGTGCAGGCTGAAGGGAAAGATAGGGGAGGGAGAAGGTTGCTTCCATCCTAGAGAACAATATCTGAACCATACCACTCGGGTCTTCTGCCCATCTGTGCCCAAGATGGGAGCACAGGCAGTTAATACAAAAGAGTGTAAAACTGCTTAGTCCTTACAACCATCATAACTGTCTGATTTTTGGTTTCTCAGTAAGTATTGACATTAAAGGTGTCCTGATAGCAAGAAGCTTAAGATAATGCTGTTCCTCAAACATAGTGAGAATTTATTAATCTCCCTAATTTTTCATCACCCTCTTGTTCTTACAGAAAATTGCCAAAGTCCATCTGTACTTGGAACTCTGAATTCTCTGCAGCACTCTCTTCCTGTGGTGAGCAATGCAGCTTCCCTAACGGGAAGTGTCTGCAACTTCTCCAGAGTCTCTGCTCCTGCCGTCAGCTTGGCATCAGCTACTGGTACCTCTTTCCAGACACACATGGGTAGTGCCAACCTTCACCAACATTCTAGCACAACTATGTTATCAGGAGTTACTGACCAGAGCCAGATCTCCACTTCAGTTGCTTCTTATCCAGGTGTTTTTGAGTGGGGCATCACAGAAAGCACTGAAAAGAATTCTTCTTCACTCGGAGACTTTACTCTGGCACTCACTGACCAGCACACAGCTGCTTCCTCCATGTTTATGGCAGCCCAGTATGATAAAACTGCAGACACCAATAACATGGTCCCTCTATATCCATCACTTTCTGCCAGACTTGCTCAGGGAACACCATCTCAGATTCCAAATCAGGGACATAGCCTGTCACTTCCCTACCAGGAAGGAAGCCATGGATATTACTATAACCAAGGCACATTGGGGTCTTTACTGTATGGAGAACTTGGCTCCTGCCTGCAATCCTATGGCTCTGTGTCATACACAGGCAGTAGGTAGGGCCTCTGTGCAACCAGAAATGGTAATGATACTAAAGGAGATTCAGCCCACAAATATCTTACCACCAGATTCCACCTCTGGAATCTACTACACTGTGTCTGCTCAACGCATCACAGAAACAAGTTTTCAAGGTGAGTACAAACAGCAAGAAAGTTGAACAATGAGGTCAGCATTCAAAAATGGGGTCAAATCTACAGCTGGGAAGTGGTGTATAGACAGGTAGAATTTAGATCCTGAGCCTTTAATAACCACTACCTTCGCTCAGTGCTCTCTGTTTTTAGGCTCTACATAAGAACACGTAGGGCTTCCCTGGTGGCGCAGTGGTTAAGAATCCACCTGCCAATGCACGGGACATGGGTTCAAGCCCTGGTCTGAGAAGATCCTACATGCCTTGGAGCAACTAAGCTCATGTCCCTCAACTACTGAGCCTGCATTCTAGAGCCCGTGAGTCACAACTAGTGAAGCCCACGCACCTAGAGCCCATGCTCTGCAACAAGAGAAGCCACCGCAATGAGTAGCCTGCACACAGCAACCAAGAGTAGCCCCCGCTAGCCGCAACTAGACAAAGCCCATGCAGAACAATGAAGACCCAGTGCAGCCATAAAAATACATACATAAAATAAATACGTTCAAAAAATAAATAAATGAAAATAAATTGAAAAAAAAGAACACCTAATGCAGGTGGGAAGGTGGGAGGGACACTGTAAAGGTCATCTATGCTACATGTACAAGAATCCTGAGAGCATACCAATAGGTACCACATTTTTCACTGCTGTAGCCGATCATTCCCCCTATACTACCACACTGTATCACTCCCTTCCCTGATGTACTGCTAGAGTCTCTTTGGAAGGTGTTTCAGAACTCTTGTTATGATAGTGCCAGTTTAACTGTCCTCACTTCCTTAATTTATTCCAGGATTTAACACCTTAGGGTCTGAGATCCTGTCCAGAGCAAGCAGGCTAAGACTCTGTCTTTGTTTATCTATTTCATCAGGAAGGGCTCTACTCCCTCTCCTAGTTCATGGTGTGAAGTGTTCTTAGCCTCTCAGGAAAGTGGGGAGAATTGAACGGACTCTATATGAGAATTCTAGGCCTATAAAACTTTTCATTTTTGAAAAATAAGACTCATTTTTTATTTCACTTATAACAATCCTGTGAAATACAAAGAAAACCAAGAATCAGTGACATGAAATGATCACCAGTAAGAATTACAACAGTAACCACTTATCTCGTAGCATAGGATACTGCCCATGATCCTTAAGAAGAGTTAGTAGAAATGCCTTTCCCATCTTGCCCCTAAACATGAACACAGCAATAATGTACTTTTCAAGGCACATGATTGCTGTGTTGGTGTTTAGGAGGAGCCTCTTACTTATCATGGACTGACTTTTACCTTGATTGCTTCTTAGGGATGGAGACTTCCCTGGTGATGAAAAACTCCCTGGGATTGCAACCTCCAAGCCAGACATCTGTGTGACACAACCTCAAGGACTCCCCAAGTCCTGCAGGAGCAGAAATATTCAGGTACTTGAGAGTAAACCACCACCTGAACTTGGGGACATTTCAGGGACATCTCCAGTCCAGAGTGCCAGTAGTCTCCTGGTCTTGCCTGGAGCTCCAAGCCAGGGACAAATAGAGAGTAAGAACTTGGAGGATATGAAAGCCAAGTTTTCAAAGCCTCTGGATGCCTACCAGATCCCAAGAGAAAACCAAGAGCCTCCACTACTCCCTTCAGAAATCCCTGATATTCACCAGCTCCCGGGCTGCACTGACCCCGTCAGCCAAGAGGAGCAGCCTGGTGCTGAAAATGCTCATCTGGGAAAGAACAGCCTGAGTCTTGAGGACCTAGGGACACTTGAAAATGGGATGGAATTTAGCAGTGATTTTGTAGACATTACTACACTGGTGGAGGATAGTCACCTTCCCCAGCTCTTTAATTCTTTGAAAGATCTTCATCAATCCAAAGATCCCAACATGATCAAAGCCAAAGACACCAGAGCCATTAAGGTGAATCAGGTGCAGGAAAAGCCAAGTGTCATAAAGGTTCCCTCTGATCAACCCAGGAAGAACAAACATAAAGCCTCTGAGCCTATCAGTGGTGCTCCCAAGGCCAAAATCCAGCCCAAGAATCCAGAGTGCCTGTTAGGGGGAGAAGTGGTTCTATGCAATGCTGCAGTCAGTGACAGGGCTCCTGTGAACACGGCCAAGCATTCTAAAGGCCAACCTCACAAAGCTCCATCCAGAAAAATCAGCAAAACTAAGAGCCATGGGCAGGAAAAGACCAGAAGGACCAGAGGAAGAAAGAAGGCTGAAGAGAAGAAGCAGTCAGAGAACAAAGTCAAGGCAGAAGAGAAGCCAACAATTCCCCAGATGAAGCGAAAGGAACACCAAACTGAGCTTATCCAAGAGAGCTTTAAAAAGCCTCGAACCTCCCTAGGCATGCGCATGCTGGAGTCTGTGAAGGTTTTTCATGCACTGGGGAGAAGAATGATAAGAAAACTGGGCTCTCTTCCTGTCGGGTCTTGGAAAATTCAAGCAACCCTAAAGACCGCCAGCCACCCCCACCTATCCAGCCATGATGGCATACCCCACGTGAGGGTAAGAGTCCTGAGAAAACTCAAGTCGAAGCCCAGAAACCAGGCAGGAGTGCTGAAAACGAGTGTCCATCCATCTCCATCCCAGTATGAGCTGCCTCCTCCTGGGAAGGTCAACTTGACACCTCTGCCTTTTTCGGCCTGGGAGGAGCCTCAAGCTCGACCTGCTCCACAGAGGCCACAGTCTCTGGCCTCACATCAGCCTGCTGTGGCTGACCGTGCCCAGCCTGCTTCTACTAACTCAGCTCAAAGTGCTGCAGTCAGTTCATCGCAGCCAGCTCCTGGCTCTTTGCAAGGTCCTGCCAAACCAGCTCAGCCAACTGTGACCAACCCAACCCAACCGGGTTTAACCGACCATACCCAGCCTAGTGTCCCTCAGTCTGCTGCTCCTAGACCTGCACCCTACAAAACTTCATCTTGCACTTCTCTCCAGTGGGAGCCTGTTCCCCCTGCTGTGACTAAGCGCCAGTCCCCACCCAAGCTCCAAACCCCATTTCTACTCCATGACTTCAGCAAGCAATGTATTCCATGGAGGGAACCCAATGTTCCTGAGCCAGTAATGTCAAAGCCCGTAGGAATAAGAGCAGAGGCCATAGCAAGAGGCCATGAAGAGGCCGGTCAAAAACAATGTGAGAGTGCCGCCAAATACACCTCTTTGGGGAAACTGCAATTTTTCATTGAGAGGAAAAAAGAAATGGAAATTGCTGACTACTACGGATATGTAAAGTAAGAGCTGCTAGGATTGTTGGTGCCACCTTGGTTACCAGCTCTTCTTCCATATATAGATAAGATAGGTATAAATTTCTCTATTTATTTTCATATATTTTAAAACAATAAATCTGAATAAATAAATGTAATGGAATTAATAGATGAGTAATAAAACTTTTGAATTTTGAGATGCTGCTATCTGTGGCATCTTTTATTTTGATGGGGTTGGAATCAAAGTCTGCATGAGAAAGGAAGGACTGAAAGTCGGATGGGAGAATGAAGGAAAGGGGAGGAAAGGGGTAAAAACTGAGGAAAGTGGTAGGAACTTGGCCCAGGGCTAGGAAGGCTAAAAGAGATTTATGGATTTATGAAAGGAAGCAGGACTGAGGATGAAATGACAGAAGTAAAAAGCAGGGTCAGAGGTCAGGGTTGAAAGAACAAAATTTTAGTGCAGTTGAAGATGACGGAAGGTGAGTCTAGGTTTACTAGGAGAAATAGACAAAAGTCTCTTGGGGAGGTTGGGCCTTAAGTCGCACAACCACCACATAGGTATTTAAGAAAACAAGAGGTTCAGGACACATCTCTGAAAGGTTTGAGTTGCCTTATGCAGGTGTGATTATAGTGGAGGAATAGGGAAATCTACCAGAGATGTGGCTAGGCCTCAGAATTATCGTAGGGGCAGCTGACGACAGAGGCAGAGCCAAGGGAACTGCTGCCTCAGGAGGCCCATGAATAGGGCCTGGTATGTAAATCACCATGTACTCAACACCTAAGCACCAGGGCAGCTAATGCACTATTCACTTAATCCTGGCAACGAGAGGCAAGGCCAGTATTCCTGTGCCACTTCACTTAGAGATGTACAGCACAGGGCTGAGGTCACATCGCATGTGAGGTACAAGGCCTCAATCTGAGGCCCAAATGCCTCCGAAGTCCTCAGTATTTGCAATGACCATAGGCAGCCAACTTGGCTTTCAGAGCACAGCATCCTGAGGTTACTGGTGGACGAGATCAGACTTCTGGACAGGCCTAAATACTAACTTGAGGGGCTTCCTTCATTGACCAGGGGGCGTGCCGCCTTCTGTCAACATCACCGTCAACTGAAATGCACGAGAAAAATCTGATGGAAGCGTCCACTCTCATGGGTGAGAGCGGTGGGGGCATGGGCACTGGGCAGCTGCTCCAACAGCCACAGGACGCCGGCACCCAGTGGTTCAGGGCCTCCCTGTGAGGCCTCGTGGGGCAGCTTGAGGCAGTGAGAATGGGAGAGAGCGGCAGGGGGTGGGCGTGAAAAGGAATGCAGTGGGGCGAATGGATAGATGGAGACAGTGGATCGTGGGCAGTGACCATAGGAAAACTGGCAATTTTCATTTTCAAAATTATTTTTTGGAGATGTTATTCACATGCCATAAAATTCACCCTCTGCTTCTCTTGTGTGTCTTGCCTAGAGAAGATCCTTTAGCATTTGTTTTAAAGCTGGTTTTGTGGTGTTGAACTCTCTTGGCTTTTGCTTGTCTGTAAAGGTGTTAATTTCTCCATCAAATCTGAATGAGATCCTTGCTGGGTAGAGTAATCTTGGTTGTAGGTTTTTCTTCTTCATCACTTTAAATATAGCCTGCCAGTCCCTTCTGGCTTGCAGAGTTTCTGCTGAAATATCAGCTATTTATCTTATGGGTGTTCCCTTGTGTGTTATTTGTTGTTTTTCCCTTGCTGCTTTTAATATGTTTTCTTTGTATTTAATTTTTGACAGTTTGATTAATATGTGTCTTGGCCTGTTTCTCCTTGGATTTATCCTGTATGGGACTCTCTGTGCTTCCTGGACTTGATTAACCATTTCTTTTCCCATATTAGGGAAGTTTTCAACTATAATCTCTTCAAATATTTTCTCAGTCCCTTTCTTTTTCTCTTATTCTTCTGGAACTCCTATAATTCGAAGGTTAGTGTGCTTAATGTTGTTCCAGACGTCTCTGAGACTGTCCTCAGTTCTTTTCATTCTTTTTTCTTTAATCTGCTCTGCAGTAGTTATTTCCACTATTTTATCTTCCAGGTCACTTATCCATTCTTCTGTCTCAGTTGTTCTGCTATTGATCCCTTCTAGAGTATTTTTAATTTCATTTATTGTGTTGTTCATTGTTGCTTGTTTCATCTTTAGTTCTTCTAGGTCCTTGTTAAATGTTTCTTGCTTTTTCTCTCTTCTATTTCCAAGATTTTGGATCACCTTTAGTATCATTATTCTGAATTCTTTTTCAGGTACACTGCCTATTTCCTCTTCATTTGTTAGGTCTGGTGGGTTTATACCTTGCTCCTTCATCTGCTGTGTGTTTTTCTGTCTTTTCATTTTGCTTATGTTACTGTGTTTGGGGTCTCCTTTTTGAAGGCTGCAGGCTCATAGTTCCCGTTGTTTTTGGTGTCTGTCCCCAATGGATAAAGTTGGTTCAGTGGGTTGTGTAGGCTTCCTGGTGGAGGGGACCTAGTGCCTGTGTTCTGGTGGATGAGGCTGGATCTTGTCTTTCTGGTGGGCAGGTCCATGTCTGCTGGTGTGTTTTGGGGTGTCTGTGGCCTTATTATAATTTTAGGCACCCTCTCTGATAATGGGTAGGGTTGTGTTCCTGTCTTGATAGTTGTTTGGCATAGGGTGTCTAGCAGTGTAGCTTGCTGGTCGTTGAGTGAAGCTGGGTGTTGGTGTTGAGATGGAGATCTCTGGGAGATTTTTGCCATTTGATATGACGTGGAGCTGGGAGGTCTCTTGTGGATCAGCGTCCTGAAGTTGGCTCTCCCACCTCAGAGGCGCAACACTGGCTCCTGGCTGCAGCACCAAGAGCCTTTGTTCCACACGGCACAGAATAAAAGGGAGAAAATGTAGAAAGAAACAAGAGGATAAAAGAAAAGAAAAGAAAGTAAGGTAAAATTTTAAAAAGTTATTAATATAAAAAATAATTATTAAGAAAAAAAAATTTAAGTAAAAAACAAAACAAACAAAAATGGATGGATAAAAACCCTAGGGTAAATGGTGAAAGCAAAGCTATACAGACAAAATCTCACACAGAAGCATACACATACACACTCACAAAAAGAGGAAAAGGGGAAAAATAATAAATCTTGCTCTCAAAGTCCACCTCCTCAATTTGGGATGATTCATTGTCTATTCAGGTATTCCACAGATGCAGGATACATCAAGTTGATTGTGAAGATTTAATCCGCTGCTCCTGAGGCTGCTGGGAGAGATTTCCCTTTCTCTTCTTTGTTCGCACAGCTCCCTGATTTCAGCTTTGGATTTGGCCCCGCCTCTGCATGTAGGTCACTGGAGGGCATGTGTTCTTCGCTCAGACAGGACTGGGTTAAAGGACCCGCTGATTTGGGGGCTGTGGCTCACTCAGGCCTGGGGAAGGGAGGAGTACAGAATGAGGGGCGAGCCTGCGGCGGTAGAGGCTGGCGTGACGTTGCACCCGCCTTAGGCGAGCCCTGCGTTCTCCTTGGGAAGAAGTCCCTGGATCCCGGGACCCTGGCAGTGGCGGGCTGCACAGGCTCCCAGGAGGGGAGGTGCGGATAATGCCCTGTGCACGCACACAGGCTTCTTGGTGGCAGCAGCACCAGCCTTAGCATCTCATGCCCGTCTCTGGGGTCCGCGCTCTTAGCCACGGCTAGCGCCCATCTCTGGAGCTCCTTTAAGCAGCGCTCTTAATCCCCTCTCCTCGTGCACCAGGAAACAAAGAGGGAAGAAAAAGTCTCTTGCCTCTTCGGCAGGTCCAGACTTTTTCCTGGCCTCCCTCCTGGCTAGTTGTGGTGCACTAACCCTTCAGGCTGTTTTCGCACTGTCGGCCCTCTCCCTGCACTCCAGCCGAACCCGAGCCTCAGCTCCCAGCCCTTCCCGCCCCGGCGGGTGAGCAGAGAATCCTCTCGGGCTGGTGAGTGCCTGTCGGCACCGATCCTCTGTGCAGGAATCTCTCCACTTTGCCCTCCACACCACTGTGGCTGCACTCTCTTCTGCGGCTTCGAAGCTCCCCCTCCACCCCCCACAGTCTCTGCCTGCAAAGGGGCTTCTAGTGTGTGGAAAGCTTTCCTCCTTCAAGGCTGCCTCCCACTGGTGCAGGTCCTGTCCCTCTTCTTTTGTCTCTGTTTATTCTTTTTTCTTTAGCCCTATGCAGGTACGTGGAGACTTTCTTGCCTTCTGGGAGGTCTGAGGACTTCTGCCAGCATTCAGTAGGTGTTCTGTAGGAGTTGTTCCACGTGTAGATGTATTTCTGATGTATCTGTGGGGAGGAAGGTGATCTCCATGTCTTAGTCTTCCTACATCTTCCCCCTGTCCCAAGGGGTGTTTCTTTACCATTTCCCTTGGTCGCCATGTCTTGACCTGGAGAGTGCCGTGCCTCTGCTGGACTGCTCTCTGCAATGGGGCCACTGCAGGAGCCATCATGGGCACTGTCACCATGAACACTGTCACCATGAGCACTGTCACCAAAGGCACTGTCGCCATGGGCACTATCACCGTAGGCACTGTCACCATGGGCACTTTCACCATGGGTACTGTCACCATGGGCAACATCACCGTGAGGACTATCACCGTGAGCACTATCACTGTGAGCACTGTTACCATGGGAACTACCACCATGTGTACTGTCACAATGGGCACTATCACAGTTTGCACTGACACCATGGGTATGTTCACCATGGGCACTGTCACCACGAGCACTGTCACCATAGGCACTGCCACCATGTGCACTGTCACCATGGGCAGTATCACCATGAGCACTGTCACCATGGGCACTTTCACCATGAGCACTGTCACCGTGGGCTGTGTCACCAGGGGCAGTATCACTGTAGGTAATGTCACCATGGGCACTTTCCCCATGAGCACTGTCACCATGGGCACTGTCATCATGGGCACTGTCACCATGAGCACTGTCACCATGGCCATTGTCACCATGGGCCCTGTCACCATTGTCACTGTCACTGTGGGCACCATCACCATGGGAACTATCACAGTGGGCATTGTCAGCATGAGCAGTGTCACCATGGGAACTGCCACTGTGAGCACTATCACCATGAGCACAGCCACCGTGAGCACTATCACCATAAGCACTGTCACCATGGGCACTATCACCATGAGCACTGTAACCATGGGTAATGTCCACATGGGCACTGCCACCATGAGCTCAGTCACTGTGAGCACTGTCACCATGAGCACTGCCACAATGAGCACTGTCACCATGGGCACTGTTACCATGGGTACTGTCACCATGAGAACTCTCACAATGGGCATTTTCACCGTGAGTACTGTCAGCTTGGGCACTGTCACCGTATGCACTGTCACCGTGGGCACTGTCACCATGGGCACTTTCACCATGAGCACTGTCACCAAAGGTACTATCACCATGGGCACTGTCACCGTGGGCACTGTCACCAGGGACACTATCACTGTGGGTAATGTTATCATGGGCACTTTCCCCTTGAGCACTGTCACCATGGGCACTGTCACCATGGGCACTGTCACCATGAGCACTGTCACCATGGCCATTGTCACCGTAGGCCCTGTCACCATTATCACTGTCACCGTGGGCACTGTCACCATGCGAACTATCACAGTGGGCATTGTCAGCATGAACAGTGTCACCATGAGCACAGCCACCGTGAGCACTATCACCATAAGCACTGTCACCATGGGCATTATCACCGAGAGCACTGTTACCATGAGCACTGTAACCATGGGTAATGTCCACATGGGCACTGCCACCATGAGCTCAGTCACTGTGAGCACTGTCACCATGAGCACTGCCACAATGAGCACTGTCACCATGGGCACTGTTACCATGGGTGCTGTCACCATGAGCACTCTCACAATGGGCATTTTTACCGTGAGTACTGTCAGCTTGGGCACTGGCACCGTGGGCACTGCCACCATGAGCACTGCCACAGTGAGCAGTATCAGCATAAGCACTGTAACAATGGGCACTTCCACCATGGGCAACATCAGCATGAACACTGTCACCGTGAGCACTGTCACCATGGCCCAACCACTGTGAGCAGTGTCACCGTGAGCTCTATTACCGTGAGCACTGTCACCATAAGCTCTGTCACCATGGGCACTATCACTGTAGGAACTATCACCGTGTGCACTATTACCTTGAGTCCTATCACCATAAGCACTATCACCATAAGCACTGTCACCATGAGCAATGTCACCATGGGCACCGTCACCATGTTGTACTGGCACCATGTGCACTACCACAATGGGCATTGTCACCATGGGCACTATAACCGTGAGCACTGTCACCATGGGCACTTTCACCATGCACACAGTCACCATGGGCCTATCGACATCTGAACTGTCACCATGAGCACTCTCACCATGGGCACTGTCACGGTGAGTAATGTCACCATGGGCATTGTCACCGTGGGCCCTGCCACTGTGAGCAATATCACCATGAGCACTGTCACCATGAGCACTATCACTGTAAGTACTGTCACCTTGGGCACTGTCACCATGGGCACTATCACCATGAGCATTCTCACCATGAGCACTGACACCATGGGTAATGTCACCATGGACACTGCCAACATAAGCACTGTAACAATGAGCACTGTCACCATGAGCACTGCCACAGTGAGCACTGTCACCTTGGGCAGTGCCAACATGAGCACTGTCACCATGAGCACTGTCACAAAGTGCACTGTCACCATGGGTACTGTCACCCTGGGCACTGTCACTGTGAGCACTATCACTATGAGCACTGTCACCATGGGCACAGTCACCATGGGCACTTCCACTGTGAGCAATGTCACCATGGGCACTATCACCATAGGCACTGTCACCGTGGGCACTGTCACGATGGGAACTATCATGGTGAGCACTGTCACCATGGGCACTATCACCGTGGGCGATGTCACCATGGGCACTTTCTCCATGAGCACTCTCACTATGGGCACGGTCACCATGGGCACTCTCCCCATGGGCAATGTCACCGTGGGCACTGTCACCATGGGCAATCTCACCTTGGGCTCTGTCACCGTGGACAGTGTCACCGTGGACACTGCCACCATGAGCACTATCATCATGAGCACTGCCACTGTGAGCACTCTCACCATAAGCACTGTCACCACTGGCAGTGTCACCAGGGGCACTGCCACCATGGGCACTATCACTGTGAGCACTGTCACCATGGGTACTGCCACCATGAGCACTGTCACCATGAGCACTGTCATGATGGACATTATCACCGTGAGCACTGTCAGCATGTGTACTGTCACCATGGGCACTGTCACCATGTGCACGGCCACCATGTGCACTGTCACCATGGTTATAGTCACCGTGAGCATTGTCACCATGGGAACTGCCAACATGGGCACTGCCATCATGAACACTTTCACCATGGGAACTGTCACCATGGGCACTTTCAGCATGGCACTATCACCGTAAGCACTATCACCATGGGCACTATCACCATGAGTACTGTCAACACGGACACTATCACAAAGAGCACTCTCACCATGGGCACTCTCACCTTGAGCACCGTCACCATGGGCACTGTCACCATGGGCATTGCTACCATGAGAACTCTCACCGTAGGCACTAACAGCATGAGCAATGCCACAATGGGCACTGTCAACATTTGGCACTGCAACCATGAGCACTGTCACGGTGAGTAATGTCACCATGGGCATTGTAACCATGGGCCCTGCCTACGGTGATAGTGCCTATGGGCATTGACACCATGAACAATATCACCATGAGCACTATCACCGTGAGCACTGTCACCATGGGCAATATCACCATGTGCAGTCTCATAATTGGCACTATCACCATTTTGCACTGCCACCATGTGCTCTACAACCATGGGCACTGTCACCATGGGAACTATCACCGTGAGCACTGTCACCATGGGCACTGTCACCATGGGCACTGCCACCATGAGCACTCTCATCATGGGCACTGCCACCATGAAGACTGCCACCATGAGCACTGTCACCATGGGCACTATCATCCTGAGCACTGTCACCATGGGCACTCTCGCCATTTGGCAATGACACCATGTGCCCTAACACCATGGGCACTATAACCATGAGCATTGTCACCATGTGTACTGTCACCATGGGCACTCTCACCATGGGCATGGCCACCCAGTGCACAATCACCATGGGCAATACCAGTGTGAGCACTGTCACCATGGGCACTTTAACCATGGGCTCTATCATTATGAGCAATATCATCATGGGCACTGTCACCATGAGCATTGTCAACACAGGCACTGTCACTGTGAGCACTGACACCATGGGCACCGTCAGCATGGGCAAAACCACCTTGAGCAGTGTCACCATGGGCATTGTCACCATGGGCACTTTCACCGTGAGCACTGTCCCCGTGGGCATTATCATTATGGGCACTGTCACCATGGGCACTATCACCATGGGCATGTCTCCATGGGCAGTTTTACCATGAGCACTCTCACCATGGTCACTATCACCATGGGCACTGTCACCATGAGCACTGCCACCATGAGTACTATCACCTTAGGCACTGTCACCATGGGCACTGTCACCATGGGAACTATCACCATGAGCACTGTCACCAGGGGTAATATCTCCATCGGCCCTGCTACCATGAGCACTGTCACCATGAGCACTGTCACCATGAGCACTGTCACCATGGGCACTGTCACGATGGGTACTGTAACCATGTGCAGTGTCACAGTGAGCACTACCACCGTGAGAACTGTGACCATGGGCACGGTCACTGTGGGCACTGTCACCTTGGGCACTTTCACTGTGAGCAGTGTACCATGGACAGTATCACCATGGGCACTGTCACCATGGGCACTGTCACCACGGGCATTATGACCATGAGGAGTGTCCCCACAGGAACTGTCACAATGAGCACTGTCACCATGGGGACTGCCACAGTTGGCGCTGTCACCATAGGAACTGCCACCATGGGCACTGTCACCATGGGAAATATCACTATGTGCTTTGTCAGCATGGGCACAGTCACCATGGGCACTGTCAATATTTTGCAATGCCACCAGGTGCACAACCACCATGGGCAGTGTCACCGTGAGCTCTGTCACCATGGGCACTATCACCGTGGCACTGCCACTGTGACCACTATCACAATAAGCACTGTCACCATGGGCCCTTCCACCATGGGCACTATCACCATGAGCACTGTCACTGTGGGCAGTGTCACCATGTGCACTATCACCGTAACCACTATCACTGTAAGCTATGTCACCATTAGCACTGTCACCATGGGTACTATCACCATCAGCAGTGTCACCATGGGCCTCGTCACACTGGGCACTGTCACCATGTGCACTGTCATCTTTTGCACTGTCACCATGGGCACTGTGATCTTGGGAACTCTCACCATGGGCACTGTCACTGTGCGCACTGTCACAATGGGAAGTATCACCATGGGCTTTGTCAGCGTGTGCAGTGTCACTGTGGGCACTGCCACTGTGACAACTATCACCATAAACACTGTAACCATGGGTACTGTCACACTGGGTATTGTCACCATGGGCACTATCACCGTGAGAATTGTGAACATGGGCACTGTCACCATGGACACTTTCACCGTGAGTACTGTCACCATGGACATTATCACAATGGGCACTGTCACCATGGGCACTATCACCGTGAGAACTCTCACTATGAGTACTGTCATCATGGGCACTGTCACCAAGGCACGGCCACCATGTGCACTGTTACCATGGTCACCATCACCGTGAGAACTGTCACCATGGGGTCAACCAACATGGGCAGTGTCATCATGAGCACTTTCACCATGGGCATTGTCACCATGAGCAGTGTCACCATGCCCATTATCACCATGTGTACTGTCACCATGGGCACTGTCACCATGAGCATTGTCACCATAGGCACTGTCACCATGAGAACTGTCACCATGTGCACTGTCACCATGTGCACTATCACTGTGAGCAGGATCACCATGTGTACTGTCACTATGGACACTGTCACCATGAGCATGGTTACCATGGGCACTGTCACCATGTGCAGTGTCACCATCGGTACTGTTAGCATGGGAACTGTCACCATGAGCACTGCCACCACGAGCACTGTCAACATGAGAACTGTCACTATGAGAACTGCAACCATGGGCACTTTCACGATAAGTACTGTCACCAAGGGTATTTTCACAATGAGCACTGTCACCATGAACACTATTACTGTGAGTACTATCACCGTGAGCACTGTCAGCATGGGCAATGTCCCCATGGGCATTGTCACCATGGGGACTGTCATCATGGGCACTGTGACCATGGGTACTCTCACGATGGATACTGCCACCATGGGCACTGCCACCATGGGCACTGTCACTGTGAGCATTATCACCATGGGTATTGCATCCATGAGCACTGTCACCATGGCCATTATCACCGTGTGCACCATCACCATGGGCACTGTCACCATTTTGCACTGCTACCATGTGCACTACCACCATGGGCACAGTCAACATAGGCACTGTAATCTTGTGCACTGTCATAATGGGCACTATAACTGCAGGCACTGTCACCATTGGAAATATCAATGTGGGCACTGTCACCATGGGCACTGCTGCAGTGAGCAATATCACAATGAGCACAGCCACCGTGAGCACTATCACCATTAGCAGTGTCACCATGGGCACTGCCATAATGGGAATGGTCACCATGGAAAATGCCACCATGGGCACTATCACCATGAACATATTCACCGTGAGAACTATAAACATGGGCAATATCACCGTGAGCATTTTCACCATGGGCAGTATAAAAATCGGTTCTGTCACATGGGCATTGTCACCATTGGCAGTGTAACCATGAGCACTGTCTCCATGGGCATTTTCACAGTGGGCACTGTCACCATGGGCACTGTCACCATGGGCACATTCACCATGAGCACTATCACCATGAGCCCTGCTACAGTGAGCATTTAAACCAGAAGCACTGTCACCATGTGCACTACCACCATGGGCACTGTCACCGTGGGCACTGTCACCATGGGCACTACCACCATTAGTACTGTCAACATGAGCACTATAACCGTGGGCACTGTCACCATGGGCACAATCACCATGAGCACTGTCACCATGGGCACTCTCACCATGGGAACTGTCACCATAGGCACTGTTACCATGGGCACTCAACCATAGCACTGTCCCTATGAGCACTGTCACCATAGGCACACTCCCCATGAGAACTCTCAGTGTGCACACTGTCAACATGGGCAATATTACCGTGAGCACTGTCACTATGTGGACTGTCACCAAGGGTTCTGTCATCAGGGGTCAGTGTCACCATGGGCTCTGTCACCATGGGCACTACCACCATTGGCACTATCACCATGAGCACTGTCACCTTGAGCACTGTCACCATGGGCACTATCACCATAAGCACTATCACCGTAAGCACTGTCACCATGAGCAATATCACCCTGTGCATATCACCATTTTGCATTGCCAATATGTGCACTATCGCTATGAGCACAGTCACCCTGAGCACTTTAACCATGAGTACTGTCACCATGGGTAATGTCACCATGGGCACTGTCTCATTGTGCACTGGCACCATATGCACTACCACCATGGGCATTCTCACCATGGGCACTCTAACCGTGAGCACTGTCACCATGGGCAGTTTTACCGTGTGCAAGTTCACCATGGGCATTATCAACATGGGCACTGTCACCATGAGCACTCTCACCATGGGTACTATCACAGTGAGTACTGTCATCATGGGCATTTTAACTGTGGGCCCTGCCAGTGTGAGCAATATCACCATAAGCACTGCCACCATGAGCACTATCACTGTAAGCACTGTCACCTTGGGCACTGTCACCTTGAGCACTGTCACCATGGGCACTATCGCTATGAGCATTCTCACCATAAGAACTTTCACCATAGGCACTAATACCATGAGCAGTGTCACCATGGGCACTGTCACCATTTTGCATTGCAACCATGAGCACTGTCACCTTGGGCAATGCCACCATGAGTACTGTCACCATGGGCACTATCACTGTGAGAAATGTTACTGTGGTCACTGTGACCATGGGCACTGTCACGGTGAGCAGTGTCACCGTGGGCACTTTCACCGTGTGCTCTGACACCATTGGCACTGTCATTGTGGGCACTGTCAACATGGGCACTCTCACTGTGAGCCATGTCACTGTGGGCATTGTCACCGTGGGTAGTGTCACCATGGGAAATGTCACCATGAGCAGTGTCACCATGGGCACTGTTATCTTGGGCAATGTCACCATGGGCAATGTCACCGTGAGCAAATTCACCATGAGCACAGCCACTGTACACACTATCACCATAAGCAAGGTCACCATGGGAACTCTCATCATGGGCATTAACACCATGAGCACTGTCACTATGTGTACTGTCACCTTGAGCGCTGCCAACATGAGCACAGTCACAATGAGCACTTTCAGCATTGGAACTGTCACCATGGGCACTGTCACCATGAGTGCTATCACCCTGATCAATCTGCCCTTGGGCACTGTCACCATAGGCAATGTCACCATGGGCACTTTCACCATGAGCACTGTCACCATGGACACTTTCACCATGGGCACTGTCACCATGGGCACTATCAATGTGGGAACTGTCATCATGGGCACTTTCACCATGAGCACTGTCACCATGCGCACGGTCACCATGGGCACCCTCACCATGGGCAATGTCACCATAAGCACTGTCACCATGGGCACTCTCACCTTGGGCACTGTCACTGTGTGCATTTTCACCATGGGCACTGCCACCATGAGCACTCTCACCATGAGCATTGCCACCGTGAGCACTATCACCATAAGCACTGTCACCATGGGCATTATCACCAGGGGCACTGTCACTATGGGCACTCTCACCATTTTGCTCTGCCCTAATAAGCACTACCAACATGAGCACTCTTACCATGGGCACTATCACCATGAGCACGGCCGCCATGTGCACTGTCACCATGGTCACAGTCACAGTGAGCATTCTCACCATGGGAACTGCTGACATGGTCACTGCCATCATGAGCACTTTCACCAAGGGAACTCTCACCATGGGCACTTTCACCATGAGCACTATCACCACGAGGACTGTCACTATGGACAATATCACAGTGAGCCCTATAACCATGGGCACTGTCACCTTGAGCACTCTCATCATGGGCCCTGTGACCATGGGCAGTGTCACCATGGGCACAGTCACTATTTTGCACTCTGACCATGAGCACTGTCACCTTGGGCACTTTCACCATGACGACTGTCACCATTAGCACTGCCACCATAGGCACATTCAGCATGACTTGTGTCACCATGGGTATTGTCACCATGGGCACTGTCACCGTGAGCACTATCACTGTGAACACTATCACCATCAGCCCTATTACCATAAGCACTATCACTGTAAGCACTGTCACCATGGGCACCATCACCATTTTGCACTGGCACCATGAGCACTCTCACCATGGGCACTATCACGATGAGTACTGTCACCATGGGCATTGCAACCATGGGCCCTTCCACTGTGAGCAATATCACCATAAGCAGTGCCACAATGAACACTATCACCATAAGCACTCTCGCCTTGGGCACTGGCACCATGGGCACTATCACCATGGGCATTCTCACCTGAGCACTGTCACCATGGGTAATATCACCATGGGCAGTGCCACCATGAGCACTATCAGCATGAGCACTCTCACCATGAGGACTGCCACAATAAGCACTGTCACCTTGGGCACTGCCAACATGAGCACTGTCACCTTGAGCACTGTCACGAAAGGCACTGTAAACGTGTGTACTCTCACCCTGGGCACTGTCACCCTGAGCACTATCACCGTGAGCACTGTGACCATAGGCACAGTCACCATGTGCACTTTCACTGTGAGCAGTGTCACCATGGGCACACTCACCATGAGCAATGTCACCATGGGCACTCTCACCCTGGGCACTATCACCGTGGGGACTGTCACCGTGTGCACTGACACCATGGGCATTTTCATGGTGAGCACTGTCAGCATGGGCACTATCACCATGGTCAGAGTCATCATGGGCTCTATCACCATAAGCACTGTTACCATGGGCAGTGTCACCATGGGCACTATCACCATGAGCACTGCCACTATGGGCACTGTCGCTATGAGCACTGTCAGCATGGGTACTGCCACCATGAGCACTGTCACCATGGAGATTATCAATGTGTGCACTGCCACCATGGGCACTGTCACTATGGGCACTGTCACTATTTTTTACTGCCACAATGTGCACTACCACAATGGGCACTGCTACCATGGGCACTGTCTCCATGAGCACTGCCACCATGTGTACTGTCACCATGGGCAGTGTCCCCATGGTCACAGTCACCATGAGCATTGTCACCATGGGAAATGCCAACATGGGCACTGCCATCATGAGCACTTTCACCATGGGAACTGTAACCATGGGCACTTTTATCATGGGCACTATCACCATGAGGACTGTCACCATGGACACTATCACAGTGAGCACTATCACCATGGGCACTCTCACCTTGAGCACTGTCACCATGGGCACTGTCACCATGGGCAGTGTCACCATGAGAACTGTCACCATAGGCATTCACACCATGAGCAATGTCACCAAGGATACTCTCACCTTTTTGCACTCTGACCATGAGCACTGTCACCTTGGGCACTGCCACCATGATGACTGTCACAATGGGCACTGCCACCATTGGCATTTTCAGCATCAGTACTGTCACCATGGGTATTGTAACCATGGGCACTGTCACTGTGAGCACTAACACCGTGAGCATTCTCACCATAGGCACTGACACCATGGGAACTGTCACCATGAGCACTCTCATCATGGTCAATATCACTGTAAGCACTGTCACTGTGGTCACTTTCACCATGTTTACTGCAACCATGAGCACTGTCACCATGAACACTGTCACCAAGACATTGTCATTATTTTGCAGGGCCACGAAGTGCACTACCACCATGGGCACTGTCCCCATATGTACTGTCACCATGGGCACTATCACCATGGGCATGGCCACCATGTGCACTGTCACCATGGTCACAGTCAGTGTGAGCATTCTCACCATGGGAACTGCCAACATGGGCACTGCCATCATGAGCAATTTCACCATGGGAACTATCACCATTGGTACTTTCACCATGGGCACTATCACCGTGAGCACTATCACCATGGGCACTATCACCATGAGGACTCTCACCATGGACACTATCACTGTGAGCACTATCACCATGGGCACTGTCACATTGAGCACTGTCACCGTGGGCACTGTCACCATGGACAGTGTCACCATGGGCTCTGTCACCATTTTGCACTGCAACCATGAGCACTGTTACCTTGGGCATTGCCACCATGAGAAATGTCATCATGGGCACTGTCACCGTGAACACTGTCACCGTGGGCACTGTTGTCATGAGCACTGTCACCATGGGGACTGTCACCGTGTGCACTGACACCATTGGCACTGTCATTTTGGGCACTGTTACTGTGGGCACTCTTACTATGGGCCTTGTCATCGTGGGCACTATGTCCATGAACACTCCTACTGTGAGCACTATCACCATAAGCACTGTCACCATGGGCAATGTCAACATTGGCACTGCCACCTTGGGCACTATCACGGTGAGCACTCTCACCATGGGCACTGCGACTATGGGTATTGTCCCGGTGAGCACTGTCACCCTGGGTACTGCAACCATGAACACAGTCACCATGGCACTGTCATCATTTTGCACTGCCAACATGTGCACTATCACCGTGAGCACTATCACCATGGGCACTATTACCATGAGGAATGTCACCATGGGCACTATCACACTGAGTACTATATCTATGGGCCCTGTCACATTGAACACTGTCACTGTGGTTACTGTCACAATGGCTACTGTCACCATGAGCACTTTCACAATAGGCACTGTCACCATGAGAACTGTCACTATGCACACTCTCACCATGGGCAATATCACTGTGAGCACAGTCACTATGAAGACTGTCACCATGGGTACTGTCATCAGGGGCACTTCCACCATGAGCACTGCCACCATGAGTATGGTCACCATGGGAACGGTCTCCATGGGCGATACCACCATGGAACTCTCGCCATGGCACTATCACCTTGGACACTGTCACCGTGGGCACTCTCACTCTGGGTACTGCCACCGTGAGAACTATCACCATACGCCCTGCAACCGGGAGCACTGTCACCAGGGGCACAAACACCGTGAGCACTGTCACCATGGGCACTTTCACCATGGGCACTGTCACCATGAGCACTGTCACCAGGTGCACTGTCACCATGGGTACTGTCACTATGGTCATTTCTACCGTGAGTACTGTAACCATGGGCACTGTGACTGTGGTCACTGTCACCATGGTCACTGTCACCGTGGTCACTGTCACCATGGGCTCTGTCACTGTGGCAACTGTCACCATGGGCACTGTCACCGTGAGCACTGCAACTATGGCACTGTCACAATGAGTACTGTCACCATAGGCACTGTCACCCTGAGAACTGTCACTATGTGCACTCTCAACATGAGCAATATCACCCTGAGCACTGTCACTATGTGGTCTCTCACCACGGGTTCTGTCATCAGGGGGCCGTGTCACTCTGGGCACTGTCACCATGGGCACATGATCTTGGACACTATCACCATGGTCACTGTCACCGTGGGCACTGTCATCATGGGCACTAACACCATGAGTACTGTCAACATGAGCACTGTCACCATGGGCACTGTCACTACTTTGCACTGCCATCAGGTGCACTACCATCATGGGCACTGTCACCATGGGCACTATCACTGTGAACACTCTTACCATGGGGACGATGTACAGTGTCACCATCGGTACTGTCACCTTGGGCACTGCCACCATGAGCACTGTCACAATGCAAACTGTCACTATGAGAACTGCCACCATGGGCAGTTTCACCATGAGTACTGTCACCATGGGTATTGTCACCTTGGGCACTGTCACCGTGAACACTATCACCGTGAGCACTGTCAACATGGGCACTGGCACAATGCAGACTCTCACCATGAGCACTTACACCATGGACACTATCACGGTGAGAACAGTCCCCGTGGTCACTATCACCAAGGACACTGTCACCGTGAGCTCTGTCACTGAGCATTGTCACCGTAGGCACTGTCACCATGAGACCTGTCACCATGGGAAATGTCACCATGGAGACTATCACCTTGAGCACTGTCACCATGAGCACTGTCACCATGAGCAATGTCACCATGGTCAATTTTACTGTGAGAACTGTCACCATTGGGACTATCACCATTGGCACTGTCATTGTGGGCAGTGTCACCATGGGCACGGTCACCATTGGCACTATCACCCTCGGCACTGTCACCATGGGCATGGACACCATGAGATCTGTGACCATGGACTATGTCAACATGGAGACTATCACCTTGAGCACTGTCACCATGAGCATTGTCACCATGAGCAATGTCACCATGGTCAATTTCATGGTGAGAACTCTCACCATTGGGACTATCACCATTGGCACTGTCAACATGGGCATTCTCACCATGAACATTGTCAACATGGGCACTCTCACCATGGGCACTGTCACCGTGGGCACTGTCACCATGGGCAGTCTCACTGTGGGCACTTCAACCATGGGCACTATCACCATTAGTACTGTCACTGTGACCAGTATCACCATAAGCACTGTCACCATGGGCACTGTCACCATGGGCACTGTTACCATGGGCAGTGTCACCATGGGCACTATCACCATGAGCACTGTCACCATGGGTAATGTCACCACTGAGCACTGTCACCATGAGCAATGTCACTGTGAGCACTGCCACAGTAAGCACTGTCACCTAGAGCACTGCCAACATGAGCACTGTCACCATGAGCACTGTCACCATGGGCACTGTCACGATGTGTACTGTAACCATGGGCCATGTCACCATGAGCACTATCACTGTGAGCACTGTGACCATGGGCATGGTCACCAAGGGAAGTGTCACCATGGGCACTTTCACTGTGAGCACTCTCCCCACAGGCACTGTCACCATGAGCACTGTCACAATTGGTGCTGTCACCATAGGAACTGCCACCATGGGCACTGTCACCATGGGCATTGTTATCATGAATTCTGTCACCACGGGCACTGTCACCATGAGCATGTTCACAATGAGCACTGTCACGGCGAGCACAGCCACCATGAGCACTGTCAACTTAGGCACTGCAACCATGAGCACTGTCACCATGAGCAATACCCCATGGCAGTTTCACCATGAGCATGCTCACCATGGGCACTGTCACCATGGGCACTGCCACCATGGGCACTTTCACTGTGAGCACTGTCAATATGGGTACTGCAACCATGAACAGTGTCACTGTGAGCACTGTCACCATGGCCATTTTCACCGTGTGCACTGTAACCATGGGCACTATCACCATGAGCACTGTCACCATGACAAATGTCACAAGGAGTTCTGTCACCATTGGCACTGCCACCATGAGCACTGTCACCATGGGCATTGTCACCATTTTGCAGTGTCACAATTCTTAATACCACCATGTGCACTATCACCATGGGCACTATCAACATGAGCACTGTCACCATGGATATTGTCACCAGGGGCACTATCACCATGGGCACTATCATCGTGAGCACTGTCAGTATGGGCACTTTCACGATGGGCACTTACACCATGAGCACTGTCACCATGGGTACAGTCACCATGGCCAATATCACCATGGGCACTGTCAACATTGCCACTCTCACCGTGACCACTAACACCATGGGCACTGTCAACATGGGAACTCTCACCGTGGGCACTGTCACCGTGGGCACTGTCACCATGGGCAGTCTCATTGTGGGCACTGTCACTGTGGGCAGTGTCACAGTGGGCACTTCAACCATGGGCACTATCACCATTAGCACTGCCACTGTGACCACTATCACCATAAGCACTCTCACCATGGGCACTTTCACCATGGGCACTGCCACCATGGACACTGTCATGATGGGTACTGTAACCATGGGCAATGTCACCATGAGTACTATCACCGTGAGCACCATGACCATGGGCACGGTAACCATGTGTACTATCACCATGGGCACGGTTACCATGAGCACTGTCACCATGGGCATTGCCACTGTGAGCAGTGTCATCATGGGCACTGCAACAGTGAACAGTGTCACCATGAGCACTGTCACAATGGGCAATATCACCATGTGCACTCTCACCATAGGCACTATCATCATTTTGCACTGCCACCATGTGCTCAACAAACATGGGCACTGTTACCATGGGAACTATCACTGTGAGCACTGTCACCAAGGGTACTGTCACCATGGGAGCTGTCACCATGTGCACTGCCACCAAGTGCACTGTCACCATGAGCACTGCCACCATGAGCACTGTCACCATGAAAACTGTCACTATGAGAACTGCAACCTTGGGCACATTCACAATGAGTGCTGTCGCCATGGGTATCTTCACTATGTGCACTGTCACAGTGGGCATTGTCACCATGGGCACTTTCACTGTGAGCACTGTCCCCATGGACATTAGCACCTTGGGCACTGCCAGCATGAGCAATGTCAACACGAGCACTATCACTATAAGCACTATAACCATGGGCACTGTCACCATGGGCACTATCACCATGAGCAGAGTCACCATGAGAACTGTCACCAGGGGCAATATCACTATTTTGCATGGCCACCAGGTGCACTACCACCATGGGCACTATCACTGTAAGCACTGTCACCATGGGCACTGCCACTATAAGCACTGTCACAATGGACATTGTCACCATGGGCACTTTCACTGTGAGCACTGTCCCCATGTGTATTTTGATTATGGGCACTGTCACCATGGGCTATGTTACCATTGGCACTATCACTGTGGGTAATATCTCCATGGGCAGTTTTCCCGTGAGCACTCTCACCATGGACATTTTCACCATTGGCACTGTCACCATGGGCACTGTAAACGTGAGCACTGTCACCGTGGGCACTGTCAACATGGGAAATATCACCGTGGGTATTGTCAGTGTCGGCACTGTCACTGTGGGCACTGCCATTGTGAACATTATTACCATGAGCACTGCCACCGTGAACACTATCACCATAAGCACTGTCACCATCGGCAGTGTCACCATGGGCACTATCACAATGAGCACTGTCACCATGAGCACTGTCACAATGGGTAATGTCACCCTGGGCCCCACTACCATGAGCACTGTCACCGTGAGCAATGTCACAATGAGCACTGCCACAATAAGCAATGTCACTTAGGGCACTGCCAACATGAGCACTGTCACCATGAGCACTGTCACCATGGGCACTGTCACGATGGGTAATGTAACTATGGGTGATGTAACCATGAGCACTATCACTGTGAGCACTGTGACCATGGGCACGGTCACCATGGGCACTTTCACTGTGAGCACAGTCACCATGGGCACTGTCACCATGGGCACTGACACCATGGGCAATATTACCATGAGCACTCTCCCCACAGGCACTGTCACCATGAGCACTGTCACAATTGGTGCTGTCACCATAGGAACTGCCATCATGGACACTGTCACCATGGGCACTATCACCATAGGGACTGTCAGCATGGGCACTGTCAGCATGGGCACTGTCATCATGAATTCTGTCACCATGGGGACTGTCACCTTGAGCATGGTCACAATGAGCACTGTCACAACGAGCACTGTCACCTTAGGCACTGCCAACGTGAGCACTGTCACCATGGGCATTGTCACCGGGAGCACTATCACCATGAGCAATGTCACAATTGGATCTCGCACCATGGTCACTGTCCTGATGAGCACTGTCATCATGGGCAATATCACTGTGAGCACGCTCACTGTGGTAACTGTCACCATGGGCACTATCACCATGAACACTGTCACCATGAGAAATGTCAGAAGGAGTACCATCACCATTGGCACTGCCACCTTGAGCACTGTCACCATGGGCACTGTCACCATTTTGCAGTGTCACAATGCTCAATACCACCATGTGCACTGTCACCATGGGCACTGTCACCATGGGCACTATCACTGTGAGCACTGTCACCATGGATATTGTCACCATGGGCACTATCACCATGGGCAATATCATCGTGAGCACTGTCACCATGAGCTCTTTCACCACAGGCACTTACACCATGAGCACTGTCACCATGGGTACTCTTACCATGGACAATATCACCATGGGCACTGTCACCGTGGGCACTGTCAACATGGACAGTATCACTGTGAGCACTGTCAACATGGGCACTATCACCGTGATCACTAAGACCATGGGCACTATCACCATGGGCATGGTCAACATGGATATTGTCACCATGGGCACTGTCACCATGGGCAATGTCATCGTGAGCACTGTCACCATGAGCACTTTCACCACGGGCACTTACACCGTGAGCACTGTCACCATGGGTACTGTCACCATGGACAATATCACCATGGGCACTGTCACCGTGGTCACTGTCACCATGGGCACTGTCACCATGGGCAGTCTCACTGTGAGCAATGTCACCGTGGGAAGTGTCACAGTGGGCACTTCAACCATGGGCACTATAACCATTAGCACTGCCACTGTGAACACTATCACCATAAGCACTGTCACCATGGGCATTTTCACCATGTTTCACTGCCATCATGTGCACTACCACCATGTGAACTGTCACCACGGGCACAATCAACATGAGCATTGTCACCATGGGCCCTCTCACCATGTTTCACTGCCATCATGTGCACTACCACCATGTGCACTGTCACCATGGGCACTATCACTGTGAGCACTCTCACTATGTGTACTGAAATCAAGGGCACTGTCACCGAGGGCACGACCACCATGTGCACCGTTACCATGGTAGCTATCACCGTGAGCACTGGCACCATGGGAACTGCCAACATGAGAACTGTCATCATAAACAATTTCACCATGGGAACTGTCACTATGGGCACTTTCACCATGGGCACTAACACCGTGAGGACTGTCACCATGGGCACTATCACCTTGAGCAGTATCACCATGGGCACTGTCACTGTGAGCACTGTCACCGTGGGCACCATCACCATGAGCATTGTCACCGTGAGAACTGTCACCATGCGCACTGTCACCATTGGGCACTATCAGCATGAGCACTATCACCATGTGTACTGTCACCATGGGCAATGTCACCCTGGACAGTATCAACTTGAGCACTCTCACCATGAGCACTGTCACCATTGGCGCTATCATCATTGGCACTTTCACCACAGGCACTAACACCATGAGCACTGCCACAATGTGCACTGTCACCATGGGTACTCTCACTATGGGCACTGCCTCCATGAGCACTATCACCATGAGAACTGCCACCATGGGCACTTTCACTATGAGTGCTGTCACCATGGGTTTTTCCACCATGGGCACTGTCCCCATGAGCACTATCACTGTGAGAACTGACACCATGTGCACTGGCACCATGGGTACTGTCATGATAAGCACTGTCACCATGGGCAATATCCCCGTGCACACTGTCACTATGGGCACTGTCACTATGGGCACTGTCACCATGTGCACTGTCATCGTGGGCACTGTCACCATGGACACTGCCACCTTGAGCACTATCACCATGAGCACTGTCACCATTGGTAATGTCACCATGGGCACTTCCACCATGAGCACAGTCACCATGAGCAGTGCCACAATGAGCATTTTCACCATGAGCACTGCCAGCATGGGCACTGTCACTGTGAGCACTGTCACCATGGGTATTGCCACCATGGGCACTCTCACCATGGGCACTACCAACGTAAGCACTGTCACCATGTGTACTGTCATCATGGGAATGGTCATCATGGGCGGTATCACCATGAGCACTGTCACCATGAGCACTGCCACAATGAGCAATATCACTAAGGGCACTGCCAACATGAGCACTGTCACCATGAGCACTGTTATCGTGGGCACTGTCACCATGGGCACTTTCAATGTGAGCACTCTCACCAAGGACTCTATCACTATGGGCACTGTCACCGTGAGCACTGTCAACATGGGCACTATCACCGTAAGCGCTAACACCATGGGCACTCTCACCATAGTCATGGTCAACATGGGCTCTGTCACCATGAGCACTCTCACCATGGGCATTGTCACTGTGCGCAGTGTCACCATGGGCATGCTCACCGTGGGCCCTGTCACCATGGGCAATGTTATTGTGGGAACTGCAACCGTGGGCACTATCACCATGAGCACTGCCAGTGTGATGACTATCACCATAAGCACTGTCACCATGGGCACTTTTACCATAGGCATGCCACCATGGGCACTATCACTGTAAGCACTGTCCCCATGAGCACTGTCACCATGGGTGGTGTCACCATGGGCACTATCACTGTAAATACTATCACCGTAAGCACTGTCACTTTGAGCAATGTCACCATGGGCACTGTCACTATTTTGCACTGCTACCATGTGCATTATCACCATGGGCAGTGTCACCATGGGCACTTATCCATGAGTACTGTCACCATGAGTAATATTACCATGGGTACTGTCACCATGTGAACTATCACCGTGACGAATGTCACGATGGGCTCTGGCAGCATGGGCATTGTCACCATGAGCACTGTCACCATGGGCACTCTCACTGTCGGCACTCTCACCATGGGCACTGTCATTGTGGGCACTCTCACCATTGGCACCGCCACCATGGGCACTATCATCGTGTGCACTGTCACCATGGTCACTGCCACCATGAACACTGTCACCATGGGCACTGTCACTGTCAACACTGTAAGCATGGGCACTGTCATCGTGGGCACTGCCTCCTTGAGCACTATTACCATGAACACTGCTACCATGAGAACTATCATCATAAGCACTGTCACCATGGGCACTGGCTCCATTTGCACCATCATCATAGGCACTATCATGGTGTGCACTCTCACCATGGGCACTGCCACCATGAGCACTGTAATCATGGGAACTGTCATGATTTTGCACTGCTACCAGTTGCACTACCAACATGGGCTCTGTCACCATCGACTCTATCACTGTGAGCACTGTTACAATGGGCACTGGCACCATGTGCAGTGTCAGCATCGGTATTTTCATCATGGGCACTCACACCATGAGCACTCTCACCATGAGCACTGTCACCACGAGCACTGCCACCTTGGGCACTGCCACTATGAGCACTCTCCCCATAAGAACTGTCACTCTGAGAACTGCCACCATGGGCACTTTCACCATGAGTACTCTCACCATGGGTATTTGCACCATGGGCACTGTCATTGTCAGCCCTATCACTGTGAGCACTATCACCATGAGCACTGTCACCATGGGCACTGGAACAATGCACACTGTCACCGTGAGCACTTTCACCATTAGCACTATCACCGTGAGCACTGTCACCATGTTCAAATGTCACCATGGGCACTGTCACCATGAGCACTCTCAACATAGGCAATGTCATTGTGGGCACTGTCACCATGGGCACTGTCATCATTTGTTCTGTCACCATGGGCACAGTCACCATGGGCACTGTCAGTGTGAGCACTGTCACCATGGGTACTGCAACCATGAGCACTGTCACTATGGGTAATATCACCATGGGCACTGTCACCGTGTGAACTCTCAACGTGAGGAATGTCATGATGGGCACTGGCAGCATGGGCATTGTCACCATGAACACTCTCACAATGGGCACTATAACTATGACCCGTCTCACATTGGTAACTGTCACCATGGGCATTGTCACCATGAGCACTTTCACCATGGACACTGTCGCTGTCGGCACTCTCACCATGGGCACTGTCATAGTGGGCACTATAACCATTGGCACCATCACCATGAGCACTGTTACCATGGGCACTGTCACGCTATTGTACTGCCCCAATGTGCACTAGCAACATGGGCTCTGTCACCATGGAAACTATCACCGTGAGCACTGTTACCATGGGAACTTTCCCCATGTGCAGTGTCACCATCGGTACTTTCACCATGGGCACTGCCACCATGAGCTCTGTCACTGTGAGCACTGTAACCAGGAGCACTGCCACCTTGGGCATTGCCACCATGAGCACTCTCACCATGAGAACTGTCACTGTGAGAACTGCCACCATGGGCACTTTCACCATGAGTACTTTCACCATGGGCATTAGCACAATGTGGACTGTCACCGTGAACACTGTCACAATTGGTACTATCACCGTCAGCACTATCACCATGGTCATGTCACCAAAGGCACTGTCACCATGGGCACTGTCATCATGGGTAGTGTCACCATGGCCATAGTCACCATGGGCACTGCCACCATGGGCACTGTCAATGTGAGCACTGTCACCATGGGTACTGCAACCGTGAGCACTGTCATCATGAGCACTGTCACCATTGGCGTTATCACCATGGGCACGATCTCCATGAGCACTCTCACCATGGTCACTCTCACCATTTTGAACTGCCACAATGTGCACAAGCACCATGTGCACTCTCACCATGGGCACTATCACTGTGAGCACTGTCGCCATGTGTACTGTCACCAAGGGCATGGCCACCATGTGCACAGTCACCATGGTCACTATCATCGTGAGCACTCTCACCATGGGAATTGCTTACATGGGCACTGCCATCATGAGCACTTTCACCATGGGAACTGTCACCATGGGCACTTTCTCCATGGCACTATCACCGTGAAGTGTATCACCATGGGCCCTGTCACCCTGAGAACTGTCACCATGGGCACTTTAACCATGCGCACTTCCAACATGGGCACTATCACCGTGAGCACTGCACCAAGAGCACTGTAATGGTGGGCAGTGTCACCATGTGCACTATCACCGTAAGGACTGTCACCTTAAACAATGTTACCATGAGCAATGTCACCATGTGCACTGGCACCATTTTGCACTGTCACAATGTGCACTAACACCATGTGCACTGTCACCATGGGCACTATCACCGTGAGCACTGTCACCATGTAAACTGCCAACATGGGCACTGTCATCATGAGCACTTTCACCATGGAAACTGTCACCATGGGCACTTTCACCATGGCTCTATCACTGTTAAGTTTATCACCATGGGCACTATCTCTGTGAGGACTGTCATCATGGGCACTGTCACTGTGAGAACTGTCACCATGGGACCTGTCACCATGGGCACTGTCACCATAAGCATTGCACCCTAGGTATTATCACCCTGAGAAGAGTCACCTTTCATGCAGCCACCATGAGCACTGTCACCGTGAGCACTATCACCATGTGTACTCTCACCATGAGCACTATCACTGTGAGCATTGCCACCATGGGCAATGTCACCATGGACACTGTCCCCATGAGCACTGTCACCATGAGCAATGTCAGTGGGCACTGTCATCATGGGCACCCTTACCATGTGCACTGTCACCATGGGCACTGCCAAAATGGGCACTGTCACCATGAACACTGTCACCATGGGCTTTATTACCAAGTGCCTTGTCACCAAGGGCACTATCACAATGCACATGGTGACAGTGCCCATGGTGACAATGCCCATGGTGGCATTGATTATGGTGATAGTTCTCATGGTGGAAGTGCTCATTGTGATACTACTCATGGTGGCAGTCACCATGGTGACAATGCGCACAGTGACAGTACCAATAGTGAGAGTGCCCATGGTGACAATGGCCACGGTGATAGTGCCCATGTTGAAAGTGCCCATGGTGACAGTGCTCATGGTGATAGTGTCCATGGTGATGGTGCCAATGGTGACAATATCCATGGTGACAGTGCTCACGGTGATAGTTCCCATGATGACAAGGCCCATGTGGTATTGCACATTGTGACACTGCAAAATGCTGACAGTACCCATGGTGGCAGTGCCAATGGTGACAATGCTCCTTGTGACATTTCTCATGGTGACAGTGATCATGGTGATAGTGCCCATGGTGACAGTGCACACAGTGAAAAAGGCCATGGTGACATTGCTTACAGTGACAGTGCTCATGGTTGCAGTACCCATGGTGACAGTGTTCAAGGTGATAGTGCCCATGGTGACAGTGTCCATGGTGGTACTGCATCTGGTGGAAGTGCAAAATAGTGACAGTGCCCATGTTGATGGTGCTCATGGTGAGAGTGCCCATGGTTACAGTGCTTATGGTGATAGATGTCATGGTGGTTGTGCCCACTGTGACAGTGCCCATGCTAACAATGCCGACTGATACTTCCATTGTGACAAAGCCCACGGTGACAGTGACCATGGTGATAGTGCCCAAGATCAAGTGCCCTTGGTGACAGTGCTCATGGTGAAAATGCCCATGGTGACGGTGCCAACTGTGACAATGCTCAAGGGGACAGTACTCAAGGTGATAGTGCCTATGGTGACAGTGCTCACAGTGAAAGTGACCATTGTAATATTACTCATGGTGACAGTGCTCATGATTGCACTGCTCAAGGTGATAGTGCCTATGGTGACAGTGCGCATGGGAAAAGTTCTCACGGTGACAGTGCCTATGGTGACAATGCTCATAGTGACAGTGCCCATGGTGACAGTATCCATGGTGACAATGCCCATAGTGACACTACCCACGGTCACAGTCCCGATGGTGACAGTGCTCACAGTGACAGTGCCCATGGTGACAGTGATCACGGTGATAGTGCCCATGGTGACTGTGCTCATGTTAGTGGTGCACATGGTGGCAGTGCACAGTGGTGACAGGACCAATGGTAACTTGCTTATAGTGACAGTGCTCACTGTGATAGTGCCCAAGGTGACAGTTCCCATGGTTACAGTGCTTACAGTGATAGTTGTCATGGAGGCAGTGGCCATGGTGACATTGCCCACGGTTACATAGTCCACAGTGATGTGTCCCATGGTGACAGTGCCCATGGTGACAGTGCAAAAGATCAAGTGCCCATGGTGACAGTGCTCGTGATGACAGTGCCCATGGTGACTGTGCCCACTGTGACAATGCCCATGGTGAGAGTGCTCACAGTGATGGTGCTCACGGTGCTAGTGCTCATGGTGACAGTGCCCAAGGTGACAATAACCACGGTGACAGTACTCATGGTGAAAGTACCCATGGTGGCACTTCTCATAGTGACAATTCTCATTGTGACAGTGTTCATGGTGGCAGTGCCCAAGGTGGCAGTGCTCGTGCTGACAGTTGTCATGGTGACAGTTCTCATGGTGCCAGCACCTATCGTGACAGTGCTAATGGTGACAGTGCCCATGGTGACACGGCCCATGGTGACAGAACTCACGGTGATAGTTCCTATGGTTACAGTGCTCATGGTGACATTACCCATGGTGATAGTGCTCACAGTGATAGTGCCAATGGTGAGAGTGCTCATGGTGAAACTGCCCATGGAGACATTGCCCACAGTGATAGTCCCCATGGTGACACTGCCCTTGGTGATAACGACAATGGTGATAGTCCCCATGGTGAGAGTGCTCACGGTGAAAGTGACCATGATGACATTGCTCATGATGAGAGTGCTCATGGTGTCAGTGCTCAAGGTGATAGTGCCCATGGTGACAGTGCGCATGGTGACTGTTCTCATGGTGACAGTGCCTATGGTGACAATGCTCATAGTGAGAGTGCCCATGGTGATGGTGCCCACAGTGACACTGCCCATGTTGACACTACCCATGGTCAAAGTGCCAATGGTGACAGTGCTCACAGTGACATTCCCCATGGTGATAGTGCTGACTGTGATAGTGCCCATGGTTATGGTGCCCATGGTGACAGTGCTCACGGTAATAGTGCCCATAGTGATAGTGCACTTGGTGGCTGTGCCCATGGTGACAGTGCCCATGGTGAAAGTTCCCAGGATGACAGTGAGCCTGTTGACAGTTCTCACGGGACAGTGCCTATGGTGACAATGTTAATGTGACATTGCCCATGGTGACAGGGCCCACGGTGACAGTGCTCATGGTGATCATGCCCATGGTGACAGTGCCCATGGTGACAATGTCCATGGTGACAATGCTCATGGTGAGAGTGCTCATGTTTGCAGTACCCATGGTGACAGTGCTCACATTGACAGTGCCGATGGAGGCAGTGCCCATGGTGACAGTGCACATGGTCACAATTCTCATGGTGATAGTACTCACGGTGACAGTGCCCATGGTGACAGTGCCAACGGTAACATTGCCTATGGTGACAGTGCTCACAGTAGCAGTTCACATGGTGACAGTAACCATGGTGACTGTCCTCACGGTGATAGTGCCCATGGTGACAGTGCTCATGGTGACAGTCTGCATTGTGCAAGTGCCCATGCTGACAGTTTGCACGGTGATAGTACCAATGGTGACAGAGCCCACAGTGACAGTGACCATCGTGATAATGTCCATGGTGACAGTACTCACAGTGAAATTGTCTGTGGCGACAGTGCCCATGGTGACAGTACCCAGTGTGACAGTGCTCATGGTGACATTGTTCATGGTGACAGTGCCCATGGTAACAGTACCCAGGTTGACAGTGCCCATGGTGACAGTGATAACGGTGACAGTGCCCATGTTGACAGTACCCTGGGTGACAGTGCTCATAGTGACAGTGGTTATGGTGACCGTGCTCATGGTTACAGTGCCCATACAGTGCTTATAGTGATATTTGTCAGGGTGGCAGTGCCTACAGTGACAGTGCCCATGCTGACAAAGCCCATGGTGATACTTACCACTCTGACAGCTCCCAGTGTGACAGTGCCCATGGTGACAGTGCCCACGGTGACTGTTCTCACTGTAATAGTGCCCATGGTGACAGTGTTCACGGTGATAGTGCTACGTTGAGAGTGCTCACAGTGACAGTGCCCAAGGTGACAATACTCATGGTGACAGTACTCATGATGAAAGTTCCCATGGTGGCACTTCTCATAGTGACAGTTCCCATGGTGACAGTGATCATAGTGGCAGTGCCCAAGGTAGCAGTTCTCGTGGTTACAGTGTTCATGGTGATATTGCTCATGGTGGCAGTGCCCATGGTGACAATACCGAAAGTGACACTGCACATGGTGACAGTGCCCATGGTAACAGTGCTCATGGTGACAGTGCTCATGGTGATAGTGCCCATGTTGGGAGTGCACCTGGTGCCAGTGCAAAATAGTGACAGTGCCCTTGGTTACATTACTCATGGTGACTGTGCTCATGGTGATAGTGCCCATGGTGACAGTGCCCATGGTTACAGTGCTTATGGTTATAGTTGTCACGGTGGCAGTGCCCACAGTGACAGTGCCCATGCTGACAAAGCCCACGGTGATTCTTCACATGGTGATAGTGCCCATGGTGACAGTGATCATAGTGACAGTGCCCAAGGTCAAGTGCCCATGGTGACAGTGCTCATGGTGACAGTGCCCATGATGACAGTGCCCACGGTGACAATGCCCATAGTGACAGTGCTCACAGTGACCTTGCCCATGGTGACAGTGCCGATGGTGATTGTGCCAATGATGACAGTGTTCACGGTGAAACTTCCTATGGAGAATTTGCCCACAGTGATAGTGCCCATGGTGAGAGTGCCTATGCTGAGAGTGCCCATGGTGATAGTGCCCATGGTGACAGTGCTCATGGTGATAGTGATCAAAGTCACAGTGCCCAGGTTGACAGTACCCATTGTGACAGTGCTCTTGGTGACAGTGCTCATGGTGACAGTGCTCATGTTAGCAGTGCCCAAGATGACAGTGTTCATTGTGGCAGTGCTCGTGGTGACAGTGCTAATGGTGACAGTGCTCAAGTTGGTAGTACTCATGGTGACATTACCCATGGTGACAGTGCTCATGATGAGAGTGCTCATGGTGATAGTGCCAATGGTGAGAATGCTTATGGTGATAGTGCTCATGGTGGCAGTGCTCATGGTGATATTGCTCACAGTGGCCGTGACCATGGTGAGAGTGCTCATGGTGAGAGTACCCGTGTTGATAGTGCCCATGGTGACGGTGCACATTGTGAAAGTGCCCATGGTGACAATGCCCATGGTGGTAGTGCACATGATGCCAGTGCAAAATGGTGATGGTGTCCATGGTGACATTGCTCATGCTGACAGTGCTTACGGTGATAGTACTTATGGTGATAGGACTCATGGTGATAGTGCACATGGTGACAGTGCTCACAGTGATAGTGCCACGGTGACAGTGCTCATAGTGACAGTGCAAACAGTGACATTGCCCATGGTGACAGTTACCACGGTGAGACTACTCACGGTGATAGTGCCCATTGTGACAGAGCTCATAGTGACATTGCCCATGGCGCCAGCGCCCATCATGACATTCCTCATGGTGATAGTTCTCACGTTGACAGTGCCCATGGTGATATTACCCATGGTGACAGTACTCATGGTTAAAGTGACCACTGTGACAGTTCCCATGGTGATTCTGCACATGGTGGAAAATGGTGACAGTGCCCATTGCGTTATTGCTCATGGTGACATAGCTTAAAGTGATAGTCCTTATGGTGAGAGTGTGCATGGTGACACTGCCCATGGTGATAGTGCTCTTTGTGTCAGTACTCATGGTGATAGTGCCCATGGTGAAAATGCCTATAGTGACTTTGCTTATGGTGATAGTGGTCACAGTGGCATTGCTCACAGTGAAAGTGCCCATGGTGACAGAGCCCACAGTGACAGTGCCCATGGTGACAGTGCCCATGGTCACAAATCTCACGGTGGTAGTTCTCACGGTAACAGTGCCCATGGTAACAGTGACAATGGTGACATTGCCTATGGTGAACATGCTCACAGTGACAGAGCCCATGGTGACAGTTAACACAGTGACTGTGTTCACAGTGATAGTTCCCATGGTGACTGTGCTCATGGTGACAGTCCGCATTGTGCATTAACTGCCCATGGTGACCATGCTCATGGTGATAGTGCCCTTGGTGACAATACCCATGGTGACAGTACCCATGGTGACAGTGCCCTTGATGACAGTACTCATGGTGACAGTGCTCATGTTAGCAGTGCCCAAGTTGACAGTGCTCATTGTGCCAGTGCTCATGATGACCATTCTCATGGAGACAATGCCCAAGGCTATAGTGCTTTGTCATGGTGGCAGTGCCCATGGTGACAGTGCCCATGCTGACAAAGCCCATGGTGATACTTCCCATTGTGACAGTGCCCATGGTGACAGTGCTCATGGAGATAGTGCCCATGGTGACCCTGCCCATGGTGACAGAGCCTATGGTGATAGTCCCCATGGTGACAGTGCTCACAGTGAATGTGACCATGGTGACAGTGCAGAAGATCACAGTGCCCCTGGTGACAGTGCTTACGGTGAAAGGGCACATGGGGACATTGCCCACGGTGATAGTGCCCTTTTGACAGTGCTCACCGTGGTAGTGCTCATGGTGAGAGTGCTCATGTTTGCAGCGCCTATGGTGAAAGTGCCCACGGTGACAGTGCCCATGGTGATAGAACCCATGGTGACAGTGCTCACCGTGATAGTGCCCATGGTGACAGGGCCCATGTTGACAGTCCCCATGGTGAAAGTGCCCATGGTGACAGTGCTTACAATGAAAGTGCCCATGGTCACAGTGTCCACGGTCACATTGCCCATGGTCAAAGTGCTCACGGTGACAGTGCACAGGGTGATGGTATCCATGGTAACAGTGCCCTTGGTGACAGTGCTCATGGTGACATTGCTCATGTTGGCATTGCCCAAGGTGACAGTGCTCATTCTGGCAGTGCTCATGGTGGCAGTGCCCATGGCGACATTACCCATGGTGACAGTAATCATAGTGACAATGCTCATGGTGGCATTGCCCATGGTTACAGTGCCTACTGTGACAGTGCTTATGGTGATAGTGCTCATGGTAGCAGTCTCATGGTGATAGACCTTATGGTGGCAGTACCCACGATGACACAGCCCACGGTGATAGTGCCCATGGAGACAGTTCCCATGGTGGAAGAGCCCATGGTGACAGTGCCCATGGTAACAGTGCTCATGGTGACAGTTCTCAAGGTGATAGTTCTCATGGTGACAGTGCCCATGGTGACACTGCCCAATCTGACAATATCCATAGAGACATTTCTCATGGTGACAGTGTCCATGGTGACAGTGCCCATGGTGGTAGTGCACATGGTGGCAGTGCAAAATGGTACCAGTGCCCATGGTGAGAGTGCTCATGGTAATTGTGCCAATGGTGACAGTGCTCATGGTGACATTGCTCTCAGTGGAAGTGCCCATGTTACAGTGCCCCTGGTGACAGTGCTCACGGTGATAGTGCTATGGTGGCAGTGCCCATGTTGACAGTGCCCATGGTGACAGTGCTTATGGTGATAGTGCTCATGGTAGCAGTTCTCATGGTGATAGTGCTCACGGTGGCAATATCGATGGTGAGAGTGCCCATCGTAATAGTTCCCACTGTGATAGTGACCATGGTGACAGTTCCCATGGAGGCAGCACCCATGGTGACAGTGCTCATGGAGGCAGTGCTCATGGTGGCAATGCCCATGGTGACAGTACCCAGTGTGGCAGTGCTCATAGTGACAGTGCTCATGGTGATAGTGTGCATGGTGACAGTGGAAATGGAGACAGTGCTCATAGTGACAGTGCCTATGGTGATAGTGCTCATGGTGATAGGGCCCATGGTTACATTGCTCTCAGTGATAGTGTCCATGGTGAAAGTTTCCATGGTAACAGTGCTCACGGTGATAGAGCCCATGGAGACAGTGCACATGGTGACAATATCACTGCTGACAGTGCTCATGGTGATAGTGCCCATGGTGACAGTGCACATGGTGGTAGTGCACAATAGTGGAAGTGCCCATGGTGGCAGTGTTCATGGTGATAGTTACCATGGTGACAGTGATCATGGTGGCAGTGCCCATAGTGACAGTGCTCATTGTGGCAGTGCTCATGGTTACAGTGCTCATGGTGACACTGCTCATGGTGATAGTGCCCATGGTTTCAGTGCCTATGATGAGAGTGCTTATGGTGATACTGCTCACGGTGGCAGTGCTCATTGTGATAATCCTCAAGGTGGCAGTGCCCATGGTGACAGTGCCCATGTTGATATTTCCACTGGTGACAGTGCCCACAGTGATAGTGCCCATGATGACAATGCACACGGTTATGGTGTCTATGGTGACTGTGCCCATGGTGGTAGTGCACATGGTGGCAGTGTGAAATGGTGACAGTGCCCATGGTGACAGTGCACACGTTGATAATGGCCATGGTGACACTGCTCATAGTAATAGTGCTCATGGTTGCTGTACCCATGTTGACAATGCTCACAGTGACAGTGTCCATGGTGGCAGTGCCCATAGTGACAGTTCCCATGGTGACAGTGCTTATGGTGATAAAGCCCATTGTAGCAGTGCTCATGGTGACAGTGCTCACGGTGACAATGCCCATGGTGAAAGTTACCATGGTGAGCGTGCTCACGGTGATAGTAGCCATGTTGAGAGTTCTCATGGTGACAGTGCCCATGGTGCCTGTCCCCATCGTGACAATGCTCATGGTGATATTGCTCGCAGTGACACTGGCCATGGTGACAGTTACCACGGTGAGAGTGCTCACTGTTAATGTTCCCATGATGACATTGCTCATGGTGACAGTGCTCATGGTGGCAGTGCCCCAGGTGACATTGCTCATGGGGGCAGTGCCTATGGCGGTAGTGCACATGGTGGCAGATCAAAATGCTGATAGTACCCATGGCGACAGTGCAAACGGTCATATTGCCCATGGTGAGAGTGCTGATGTAGACAGTGCTCATTGTTGCAGTGCCCATGGTGGCAGTACCCATGGTAACAGTTCTCATGGTGATAGTGCCCATGCTGACAGTGCTCACAGTGATACTGCCCATGGTGGCTGTGCCCATGGTGAAAGTGCCAGTGGTCACAGTGTTTATGGTGATAGTGCTCCCGTTGGCAGTGACCATGGTGACCGAGCTCATGGCGATAGTGCCTATGGTATAGTGCTCATGTTGATAGGGCCCATGGTGACAGTGCTCATGCTGATAGTGCCCATGGTGACAGTGCACATGGTGATCGGGTCCATAGTGAAAGTTTCCGTGGTGACAGTCCTCATGGTGATAGAGCCCATGGAGACAGTGCACATGGTGGCCGTTCCCATGGTGACAGTGCCCATGGTAACATTGTAAATGCTTACAGTGCTCACGGTGATAGTGCCCATGGTGACAGTGCCCATGGTGGTAGTGCAAAAGGTGGCAGTGCAAAATAGTGACAGTGCCCATGGTGACAGTACTCATGGTGATAGTTACCATGGTGACACTGATGTTGGTGGCAGTGCCCATAGTGACAGTTCTCATTGTGGCAGTGCTCATGGTGACACTGCTCATGGTGATAGTGGCCATGTTCTCAGTGTTTATGGTGACATTGCCCATGGTGGCAGTGCCCATGGAGACAGTTCTCATGGTGACAGTGCCCATGGTGATTTAACGATGGTGACAATACCCATGGTGACAGTACACAGGGTGAAACTGCCCATGGTGGCAGTTCTCATAGTGACAGTTCTCATGGTGATAGTGCTCATTGTGACATTGCCCATGGTGGCAGTTCTCATGGAGAGAGTGCTCAGGTGACAGTGCTCAAGGTGATAGTGCCCCTGGTTACAGTGCCCATGATGACATTGCCCATGGTGACAGTGCTCATGGTGGCAGTGCCCATGATGGCAGTGCCCATGGTGACAGGGCTCACAGTAATAGTGCCAAAGGAGATAGTGTACATGGTGGCCGTGCCCATGGTGAGAGTGCCCATAGTGACAGTACCCATGGTAACAGTGCCCACGGTGATAGTGCACATGGAGGAAGTGCAAAATGGTGACAGTGCCTATGGTGACAGTGCTCATGGTGATAGTGCCCATGGTGACAGTGCTCATGTTGACAGTGCTCACAGTGATAGTTCTCAGGGTGATAGTGCTCACGGTGATAGTCTTTATGGAGATAGTGCACATGGTGGCAGTGAGCATGGTGACACTGCCCATGAGGACATTGCTCATAGTGACAGTGCTATGGTGATCGTCTTTACGGGGATAGGGCCCATGGTGACAGTGCACATGGTGCTAGTGCACATGGTGGCAGTGTAAAGTGGTGACAGTGACCGTGGTGACAGTGCTCATGGTGATAGTGCCCAAGGTGAGTGCACATGGTGATAATGCCCATGGTGACAGTTCTCATCGTGACAGTGCTCATGGTTGCAGTACCCATGGTTACAGTGCTCACAGTGACAGTGCCGATGGTGGCAGTGCTCATGGTGAGAGTACCCATGGTGACACTGCACATGGAGACAGTGCCCATAGTGGCAGTGCTCACGGTGATAGTGCGCAGGTGGACAGTGACCATGGTGGCAGTTTCCATGGTGACCTTTCCCATTATGGCAGTGTCCATGATGACTGTGCTCATGGTGACAGTGCCCATGGTGACAGTGCTCACAGTGATAGTGCCCATCGTGAGAGTGCCTGTGGTGACAGTATGCATGGTGGCAGGGCCTTTGATGGCAGTTCACATGGTGACAGTGCTCACGGTTATAGTGTCCATGATGACAGGGCACATGGTGGCAGTGCAAAATGGTGAGAGTGCCCAACGTGACAGTGCTTACGGTGATAGTGCTTACGGTGGTAGTTCCCACAGTGACAGAGAACACCGTGACAGTGCTCATGGTGACAGTGCTCATGGTGACAGTGCTCACGGTGATAGTTATCACAGTGATAGTGCTCACGGTGATAAGGCTGATGGTAACAGTACGCATGGTGACAGTGCTCACAGTGATAGTTCCCATGGTGACAGTGCTCATGGTGATAGGGCTCAAGGTAACAGTGCTCATGGTGATACTTCCCATGGTGACAGTGCTCACGGTGCTAGTGCCCATGGTGACAGTGCCCATGGTGACCGTGCCCATGGTGATAGTGCCCATGGTGACAGTACTCACTGTGAAAGAGTCCATGGTGACAGTGACCATGGTCACATTTCTGACGGTGATAGTGTTAACGGTGACAGTGCCCATGGTGACAGTGCCCATTGTGACAGTGCACAGAATCACAGTGCCCATGGTGACAGTGCTTATTGTGATGGTTTTCAGGGTGTCAGTGCACACGGTGACAGTGCCCATGTTGACAAAGCTCACGGTGAAACTTCCCATGGTGATAGTGCCCAAGAACACAGAGCCCATGGTGACATTGCTCATGGTGACAGTGACCATGGTGACAGTTTCCACTGTGATGATGCCCATGGTGACAGTGCTCACGGTGACCATTCCCATGGTGACAGTGCTGATGGTGGTAGTTCTCATGGTGACAGTTCTCACGGTGAAACTGCCCATGGAGATATTTCCCACGGTGATATTGCCCATGGTGACACTACCCACGGTGAGAGAGCCCATGGTGATAGTGCCCATGGTGACAGTGCTCACGGTGGAAGTGACCATGGTGACATTGCCCATGATGATGGTGCTCAAGGTGATAGTGCCTATGGTGAAAGAGCTCATGGTGACAGTGCCTATAGTGACAGTGCTCATGGTGACAGTCTGCATTGTGCCAGTGCCCATGGTGACACTGCTCATGGTGATAGTGCACACAATGATAGTGCTCACAGTCACAGTGTCCAAGGTGACAATACACACAGAGATAGAACTCATGGTGAAAGTGCCCATGGTGGCAGTTCTCACAATGACAGTTCTCATTGTGACAGTGCTCATGGTTCCAGTGCCCAAGGTTGTAGTGCCCGTGGTGACAGTGCCCATGGTGATAGTGCTCATGGTGATAGTGCCCATGGTTATGGTGACAATGGTGACAGTGCTCACAGTAATAGTGCCCATAGTGAGAGTGCACTTGGTGGCTGTGCCCATGGTGACAGTACACACAGTGACAGTACTCACAGTGATAGTCCCCATGGTGACAGTGTTCATGGTGACTGTCCCCATGGTGCCAGTTCCTATGGTGAGATTGCTCATGGTGTTAGAGCTCACAGTGATAGTGCTCACGGTGACACTGCCCATGGTGACAATAATCATGGTGACATTACTCATCATGAAAGTGCCAATGGTGGCAGTGCTCATCGTGACAGTCCTCATGGTGCCAGTTCAAAAGGTGACAATGCTCATAGTTAGAGTGCAAAATGGTGAGAGTGCCTATGGTGTCACTGCTTAAGGTGACAGTGCCCATGGTGATAGTGCCCATGGTGACAGTACCCATGGTGAAAATACTCATGATGGCAGTGCCCATGTTGGCAGTTCCCAGTGACTGTGACCATAGTGACAGTGCACATGGTGGCTGTGCACATGGTGACAGGACCCATGGTGACAGTGCTCACATTGATAGTGCCCTTGGTAACAGTGCACATGGTGGTTCTGCACATTGGGCAGTGCAAAATGGTGAGAGTGTCCATTGTGATGGTGCCCATGGTGACATTGCACACGGTGATAATGTCCATGGTGACAGTGCTCATGGTTACAGTGCTCATGTTGTGAGTACCCATGGTGACAGTGCTCACCGGCAGTGTGCCCATTGTGTCAGTGCTCATGGTGATATTGCACACAGTGATAGTGACCATGGTGGCAGTGCCCATGGTGACACTGCCCATGGTGACCGTTCTTATGGTGATAGTTCTCATGGTGGCAATGCTCATGGTGATAGTGTTCATTGTGCCAGTGCCCACGGTAATACAGCCCACGGTGACAGTGCCCAAGGTTAGAATGCCCATGATGACACTGTCCATGGTGACATTACCCATGGTGATAGTGCCCATGGTGATAGTGCTCACTGTGATAATGTCCATGGTGACAGTGCCCACAGTGACAATGCCCATAGGTGATAGTGCCCATGGTGAGAGTGCTCACCGAGAAAGTGCCCATGGTGACTGTGCCCATGGTGAGAGTGCCCATGGTCACAGTTCTTATGGTGATAGTACTCATGGTGACAGTGCCCAGGGTGACAGTACTCATGGTAATAGTGTCCTTGGTGAAAGTGCTCATGGTGACAGTGCTGATGTTGGCAGTGCCCAAGGTGACAGTGTTCATTGTGGCAGTGCCCATGGTGATGTTACCCATGGTGACAGTGCTCATGGTGATAGGACCCATGGTGACAATTCCCAAGGTGATAGTGCTCACGGAGGCAGTGCTCATGTTGATATTGCTCACAGTGGCAGGGCACACGGTGAAAATGCCCATGGTGATATTGTTCACTGTGACAGTGCCCATGGTGACAGTGCTCATGGTGACAGTGCCCATGTTGATAGTGTCGATGGTGAGAGTGTCCATGGTGATAATGTCCATGGTGACAGTGCTCACGGTGAATGTGCCCATTGTGACATTGCCCATGGTGATAGTGCCCATGGTGACAGTGCTCATTGTGACAGTGCTCATGGTGACAGTACTCAAGGTGATAGTCTCCATGGTGACAGTGCCCATGGTGACAGTTCTCACGGTGTTAGTGCCTATGGTGACAATGCTCATAGTGACAGTGCTCATGGTGACAGTGCCTAGGGTGACAGTGACCATGGTGAGAGTGCCCACGGTGACAGTGCCCATGGTGTGATGCCCACGGTGACAGTGCCCATGGTGACAGTGCTCATGGTTATAGTGCTCATGTTGACAGTACTCACGGTGATAGTGTCCATGGTGACAGTGCCCACAGTGACAGTGCCCATGGTTATAGTGCACATGGTGACAGTGCTTCTGCTGATAATGCTCATAGTAACAGTGCTCATGGTGATAGTGCTCAAGGCAGCAATACTCACAGTGACACTGTCCTCGGTGACAGTGCCCATGTTGACAGTGCCATGGTGATGTTTCCCATGGTTTTATCATCCATGGAGACAGTGCCCAGGGTGACTATGCTCATGGTGACAGTGCTCATGGTGGCAGTGCCATTGGTGACACTACCGATGGTGACACTGCACATGGTGACAATGCCCATGGTAACAGTGCTCAGGTTGATAGTGCCCATGGTGATAGTGCCCGTGGTGGTAGTGCACCTGTTGCCAGTGCAAAATAGTGACATTGCTCATGGTGATAGTGATCACAGAGACAGTGCTCATGGTGATATTGCCCATGCTGAGAGTACTCATGGTGAAAGTGCCATGGGGATATTGCTCATGGTGAGAGTGCTCATGGTCGCAGTGCCCAAGGTGACAGTGCTCATGGTGGCAGTGTTCATCGTGACAGTGCTCTTCGTGACTGTCCTCATGGTGACAGTGCCCATGATGACACTGCCGAAGATCACAGTGCCCATGGTGACAGTGCTCATGGTTACAGTGCGCATATTGACAGTGCCCATGGTGACAATGCCTGTGGTGACAGTGCCCATGGTGAGAGTGCTCACGGGAAAAATCCCCATGGAGACATTGCCCACGGTGATAGTGCCAATGGTGACAATGCCCATGGTGACAGTGACAATAATGATAATGCCCATGGGACACTACTCCCTGTGAAAGTTCCCATGGTGACAATGCTCATGGTGACATTGTTCAAGGTGATTGTGCCCATGATGCCAGTTCCCATGGTGACAGTGCTCACAGACATAGTGTCTGTGGTGACAGTGCTCATGGTGACAGTGCCCATGGGGACAGTCCCATGTTGACAGTGCCTATGGTGACAGTGCTCACAGTGACAGTGCCCATGGTGATATTGCTCACAGTGATAGAGCCCATGGTTACAGTGCCCATTGTGTCAGTTCTCACGGTGATATTGCCTGTGGTGATACTTCACTTGGTGGCCATGCCCATGGTGACAGTACACAGGGTGACAGTGCTGATGGTGATAGTGCTCAAGGTAATAGTGCTCATGGTGACAGTGCCCATGGTGACAGTACTGATATTGACCCTACACATGGTGACAGTGCCCACGGTAATTGTGCTAATGGTGATAGTGCCCATGGTGACAATGCCCATGGTGGTAATGCACCTGATTACAGTGCAAAATACTGACAGTGCACAAGGTGACAGTGCTCATGGTGATACTGCTCATGGTGACTGTGCTTATGGTGGCAGTGCCCATGGTGACAGTGTTCATGGTGGCAGTGCACATGGTTGCAGTGCCCAAGGTGACAGTGCCCATGGTGACAGTTCCCACGGTGAGAGTGCCCATGGTGACTTTGCCCATGGTGGCAGTGACCATGGTGACAGTGACCACAGTCACAGTGCCTATGGTTACAGTTCTCTTGGTGGCAGTTACCATAGTGACAGTGCCCATGGTGACAGTGCCCATGGTGACAGTGCTCATGGCTTTAGTGCTCATGTTGACAGTATTCACGGAGATAGTGCCCATGGTGACAGTGCACATGGTGACAGTGCGAATGGTGGTAGTGCACATGGTGACAGTGCTTCTGGTGATAATGCTCAAGGTAGCATTGCTCATGGTGATAGTGTTCACGGTGGCACTACTCACGGTGACAGTGCCCACAGTGACAGTGCCCATGGTGACAGTTGGCATGGTGGTATCACCCATGTAGACAGAGCCCACGATGAGTGTGCTCATGGTGGCAGTGCTCATGGTGGCACTTTCCTTGATGACAGTACCCATAGTGACAGTCCTCATAGTGACACTGCTCATGGTGATATTGCCCATGTTGACAGTGCACTTAGTGACAGTTCTCACGATGACAGTGCCTATGGTGACAGTGTTCATGATGACACTGGCCACTGTGGCAGTGCACATGGTGACAGTGTTCAATGTGACAGGGCCCATGGTGATAGTACTCAATGTGATGGTGCCCATGGTGAAATTCCTCATGGTGATAGTGCCCATGGTGATAGTGCTTACGGTAATAGTACTCATGGTGACACTGCCCACGGTGACAGTGCCCATAGTGGTAGTGCACAAGTTGGCAGAGCAAAATGCTGACAGTGCAATGGTGACAGTGCTCATGGTGACAGTGCTCATGGTTGCAGTACCCTTTGTGACAGGGCTCACAGCGACCATGCCCATGGTGACAGTATACATGGTAACAGTGCTTATGGTGATATTGCCCATGGTGACAGTGCCCATGGTGTTAAGGCACATGGTGTCATTGCAAAATGGTGATAGTGCCCATGGTGACAGTACCCATGGTGACAGTTCTCATGGTGGCAGTGCACATGGTTAGAGTGCCAAAGGTGACAGTACCCATGGTGACAGTGCTACGGTATAGTTCCCATACTGACAGTTCTCATAGTTTTAGAGCACATGGTCACAGAGCAAAATGGTGACAGTGCCTAGGGTGACAGTGCACACGGTGATATTGCCCATTGTGACCGTGTACAAGGTGACAGTGCTCATTGTTGCAGTGCCCATGGAGACAGTGCTCACAGTGGCAGTGCACATGGTGACGGTTCTCATGGTAACATTGTTCATGGTGACAGTACCTGTGGTGACCATGACCATGGTCACATTGCTCATGATAGTACTCACGGTGACATTGCCCATGGTTACAGTTCCCATCATGACAGTGCTCATGGTGACAGTGCTCAAGGTGACAGTGCTCATGTTGGCAGTTCCCTAAATGACAGTGCTCATTGTGGCCATGCCCATGGTGGCATTGCTCATGGTAGCAGTGCTCATGGTAGCAGTGCCCATGGTGGCATTGCTCATGGTGGCAGTGCTCATGGTAGCAGTGCCCATGGTGACAGTGCTCATGTTGATAGTGCTCCAGGTGGCAGTGCTAATGGTGATCGTGCTCATGGTGGCAGTGCCCATGATGACAGTGCCCACACTGACAATGTCCATGGTGATATTTCCCATGGTGACAGTGCCCACAATTACAGTGCCCATGGTGACAGTGTAGAAGATCACATTGCCCATGGTGGCAGTGTAAATGATGACAGTGCCCATGGTGACAGTGCCCATGGAGACAGTGCTTCTGCTGATAATGCTCACGGAAGAAGTGCTCATGCTGATAGTGTTCATGGAGGCAGTACCCACAGTGACAGTGCCCACGGTGATATTGCCCATGGTGACACTTCCCATGGTGGCGTCGCCCATGGTGATGTTGCTCATGGTGACAGTGCTCAGGGTGGCAATGCTCATGGTGGCAGTGCCCATGATCAGAGTACCCACGGAAACAGTGCTCACAGTGACAGTGCTCACAGTGATATTGCCCATGGAGACAGTGCACATAGTGACAGTTCTAATCATGACAGTGCCTATGGTTACAGTGCTCCAGGTGACAGTGCACATGGTGATAGTTCTCACTGTGATAGTGCCCGTGTTGAGAGTCCTAATGGTGATAGAGCCCATGGTGATAGTGCTCATGGTGATAGTGCCCATGGTAAAAGTACCCATGGTGGCAGTTCCCATGTTGACAGTGACCATGGTGGCTATGCCCATGGTGAGAGTACCCATGGTGACAGTGCTCACACTGATAGTGTCCATGGTGACAGTGCACCTGGTAGTAGTTCACGTGGTGACAGTGCCCATGGTGACAGTGCTCACAGTGATAGTGCCCATGGAGTTAGTGCACATGATGACAGTGTCCATGGTGGCAGTGCCCATGGTGACAGTGCTCTCGGTGATAGGGCCCATGATGGCAGCGCCAATGGTAAAAGTGCCCATGGTGACAGTGCTTATGATGATAGTGCTCACGGTAGCAGTGTTCATGGTGATTGTGCTCATGGTGGCAGTACCCATGATGACAGTGCCCACGGTGATGGTGCCAATGGAGACAATGACCATGGTGACAGTGCTCACGGTGACAGTGCCCATTGTGAAAATTACCATGGTGAGACTGCTCATGGTGATCATTCCCATAGTGACAGTGCTCATGGTGACAGTGCCCATGGTGCCAGTGCACATCGTGACATTGCTCATGGTGATAATGCTCACGGTTACAGGGCCAATAGTGAGAGTGCTTAAGGTGATAGTGCCCATGATGCCAGTGCCAATGGTAACAGTGCCCATGGTGACAGTCCTTATGATGATCGTTCTCATGGTATCTGTGTTCATGGTGATAGAGCTCATGGTGGCAGTGCCAACGATGAGAGTGCACATGGTGACAGTGCCAATGGTGACAGTGACCACGGTGACAGTGCTCATGGTGACAGTGCCCATGGTGACAGTTACCACAGTGAGACTGCTCATGGTGATAGTGCCCCTGATGAAAAGGCTAAAGTGACAGTGCCCATGGTGCCAGTGCCCATGGTGACATTACATATGGTGACAGTACTCATTGTTGATGTGCCCATGGTGACAGTGCCCATAGTGATAGTGCACATAGTGGCAGTGCAAAATGGTGACAGTCTCCATGGTGACATTGCTCATGGTAGACAGTGCTTACGGTAATAGTCGTTACAGTGATAGTGCCCATGGTGACACTGCACATGGTGACAATGCTCATCGTAACAGTGCTCATGGTGTTAGTGCCCATGGTGGCAGTGCCCATGGTGAAAGTGCCCCCTGATGACTGTACCCTTGGTGTCAGTCCTCATACTGAGAGTGCTCACGATGATATTGCCCATGTTGACAGTGCGCATAGTGACAGTTCTCATGGTGACAGTGCCTATGGTGAGAGTGCTCATGGTGACACTGCCCATTGTTGCATTGCCTATGGTGACAGTGCCCACGGTGACAGTTCTCCCAGTGACAGTGCCCATGGTGACAGTGCCCACGGTGACAGTGACCATAGTGAAAGTGAACACCGTCACAGTGCCCATGGTTACAGTTCTCATGGTGGCAATGCCCATAGTGACAGTGCCCATGGTCACAGTGCACATGCTGAGAGTGCTTATGGTGACAGTGCCCATGGTGACAGTGCCCATGGTGACAGTGCTCACGGTGATTGTGCCCATGGTGACAGTGCTCACAGTTATAGTGCTCATGTTGACAGTACTCACGCTGATTGTGCCCTTTCTGACAGTGCCCACGATGACCGTGCCCATGGTGGTAGTGCACATGGTGACAGTGCATCTGGTGATAATGCTCAGGATAGCAGTGCTCATGGTGATAGTGCTCACGGTGGGAGTACCCATGGTGACATTGTCAACGGTAACAGTTCCCATGGTGATAGGGCCATGGTGAGAGTTCCCATAGTGGTATTGCCCATGGAGACAGTGCCTAGGGTGAAAGTGCTCATACTGGCAGTGCACATGGTGGCAGTGCACCTGATGATAGTACACAGGGTGACAGTCCTCATAGTGACAGCGTTCACAGTGATATTGCCCAAGGTGACAGTGTGCATAGTGACAGTTCTCATGGTGACATTGCCACAATCACTGTTCTTCACAAAGGCACTCTAGCTGTGATGAGAAGCAGAGAACAACACTGTTTCAGGAAAATTTGACGCAACAGGTCTTCAGCTCTCCAGTGGGGAAAATAGTGCTTTTCTCACTAGGTCACCAATATCAAAGTTGCATACTGCATAGTACGTGTAGTTTCTGCCACAGCCAAAGAGTCAGAAGCGGCACCCTGTCTTTCCCTGTTCAAACTTCGTACAAGGCAGTTCTGCCTGGAGCGAGTGGTGTGATGTCCCCACTGAATTGGGTTAGGCTTCGACACCCGTACACCTTATAAAACAGTGGTGGGTGTTTCAGGGGCAAACCGTGCCTTTGTCAGGTTGCTTCGAAAGTCAACGGAATGCTTGGAATAGAGAGACGGCCAGTGAGGTTTCACAAGATAAACACAAAGGAGAGTGTTTCTTCATTTCAGCTCTGGTGCAGTGCTGGGAGCTACTGGCCGTACACCTAAAAGACCTGCTGGACAGGTGTTCGGGTGGACTCTAGAAAGCTCAGACACCTAGCTCTCCAAAGAAGAAAGCAGTGTGCTGCCTTCCACTCCACATTAAGGGAGTGATGCCTGGAGGCCTAAGGTCCCTGAGGGTTGTGAAGTCGCCCAGGAAGGGATAGTCAGGTTGCAGTGTACTTCCATGGGAGGTGTGGAGGACACAGGAGTACCAGAGTCCTGAGAAGCTCACTAACATGAAGGCACTCCATGGACTAGGTTTTCATGGGGAAAGATGTACACCCAATCTTGTGGATGCAATACATGGACCTTACTATGAGCCTGGCTTGCAGTGTCATTTTCCCTTTAGACATTGGTGCCTTTGCAATGTCACTTGCAAGGAAATGGAAGCACGGTATTGCCCTCAGGGAAAGGCCTTTTCCTACCTAGGGCATTCCAGGACATTAGGCTGGCAACAGCACTATATTTCGGGTGGTGTGGAGGCTGCAGAAGACCACCTTGCAGCTGGGAAGTGCTACCATGCACATAAATGGCCAATCCGAACGTTCCAAACTGCTCAAGTACGTTTCATTTCCAGCAAGCCAAAAAAGACAGAAGGAGCACTCTGGCCTCTTCACGGATTAAGTTTGAACAAAAGGGAGTTGTGATGTGCAACGTGGGGCTGGTTTATGGGATGTAAGGCTTTGAGTAGTTTGCGACGTGTCCTTGCAACTTCTCTAAGCATAGTAGTGTTCAGGGGAATCTATATACCTTTACAAGACTGCAGGGCCTGTCTAGTTCATGAGGGCTGCAGACAGATGGCTGCCAAGTAAGTGAACCCAGAACGGACACTAAGGGAAGGGTGTTTTCCTGGCAGCTCATGCTCTGCCCTGAGAGCCACTGACATGACACCTAAGAAAGACCAGCTAGTGCTGTGTTTCGGGGGTCCATTGAAAATTTTGGCCACCGAGCTATCTGGAGAAAAAGCAGAGGGTAACCTTTCACTCTGCTTTCAAAGAGGTGATCCGGAGGCCTTAGGTAGCATGGTGCTGCTCAGTCAGCCAGGAAGGGTGATCCTGTACACAGTGTTGTTCCCTGGGACACAGTGAGGACGTGGGTGCCATAGGAAAAGCATACTAGAGATCCAGCAGTACTTCTCCAGAAGGCAGTGGAAAAACTGCTGAACGCCTCAATGCGTGAATGGGCCATCGAAACGATACTTTGAACATTGGAGAGAGGTTTAGCTTTCCCTTTGGCAATGGGGGCTCTGGGATGCCCCCTGGAAGGCACAGGACACTCTGTTTCTCCAGGGACACTCGCTGTTCTCCACGAAGGCACTCTAGCTATGAAGAGAAGACAGAGAACAACACTGTCTCAGGAAAATTTGACACAACAGGTCTTCTGTCTCCAGTGGGGAAAATAGTGCTTTTCTCACTAGGTCACCAATATCAAAGTTGCATTGTGCATAGTACGTGTAGTTTCTGCCACAGCCACAGAGTCGGAAGCGGCACCCTGTCCTTCCCGGTTCAAATTTCGTACCAAGGCAGTTCTGCCTGGGGCGAGTGGCATGACGTCCCCACTGACCTGGGTTAGGCTTTGACGCCCGTACAACTTATAAAAGGGTAGTGGGTGTTTCAGGGGAAAACCGTGCCTTTGTCAGGTCACTTCGAAAGTCAACGGCCTGCTTGGCATAGAGAGACAGCCAGTGAGGTTTCCCAGGATAAACACTAAGGAGAGTGTTTCTTCATTTCAGCCCTGGTGCAGTGCAGGGAGCCACTGGCTGTACACCTAAAAGACCTCCTGGAACTGTGTTCTGGTGGACTTTAGAAAGCTCAGACACCTAGCTATCCAAAGAAGAAGGCAGTGTGCTGCCTTCCACTACGTATTAAGGGAGAGATGCCCAGAGGCCCAAGGTCCCTGAGGGTTGTGACATCACCCAGGAAGGGATAATAAGGTCTCAGTGTCCTTCCATGGGAGGTGCGGTGGACACAGGAGTCCTGGAGTCCAGAGAAGCTCACTAACGTGAAGCCACTCCATGGACTAGATTTTCATGGTGAATGATGTAATCCCAATCTTATGGATGCAATACATGGACCTTACTAAGAGCCTGGATGACAGTGTCATTTTCCCTTTAGGCATTGGCGCCTTTGCGATGCCTCTTGTAAGGAACTGGAGGCACTGTATTGCCCTCAGAGAAAGCCCTTTTCCTATGTAGGGCATTCCAGGATGTGAGACTGGCAGCAACACTATATTTCGGACGTGGTGGAGGCTGCAGCGGTCCTCCTTACAGCTGGGAAGTGCTACCATGTGCATACATTGCCAATCCAAACGTTGCAAACTGCCCAACTATGTTTCGTTTCCAGCGAGCCAAAAGAGAGAGAAGGAGAACTCTGGCCACTTCCTGGATGAAGTTCGAACCTCAGGGAGTTGTGGCTGGTCTATGGGATGTAAGGCTTTGGGGAGGTGGCAACGTGTCCTCGCACTTTCTCTAAGTGTAGTAGTGTTCAGGAAAATCTATATACATTTACAAGACTTCAGAGCCTGTCTAGTTTGTGCGTGGCATAAGGAGACGGGCGCCAAGTAAGTGCACCCAGAACGGACACAAAGGGAAGGGAGTTTTCCTGGCAGCTCATGCTCTGCCCTGAGAGCCACTGACATGACACCTAAGAAAGACCAGCTAGTGCTGTGTTCTGGGGGTCCATTGAATGTTTTGGCCATCGAGCTATCTGGAGAAGAAAGCAGAGGGTTGCCATTCACTCTGCTTTCAAAGAGGTGATCCGGAGGTCTTAGGAAGCGTGGTGCTGTGCAGTCAGCCAGGAACAGTGATCCTGTATGCAGTGTTGTTCCCTGGGACACCCACAGGACGTGGGTGCTGTAGGAAAATAATACTAGAGATCCAGGAGTACTTCTCCAGAAACCAGTGGAAAAAACGCTGAATGCGTCAATGCGTGAATGGGCCATCCGAACGATACTTTGAACCTTGGGTAGAGGTGTAGCTTTCCCTTTGGCAATGGGGGCTCTGAGAGGCCTCCTGGAAGGGACTGGACACTCTCTGTTTCTCCAAGGACACTGTCTGTTCTCCTCAAGGGCACTCTAGCTGTGAAGAGAAGACAGAGAACAACACCATCTCAGGAAAATTTGACGCTAGAGGTCTTCTGCACTCCAGTGGGTAAAACAGTGCTTTTCACACTGGGTCACCAATATCAAAGTTGCATACTGCATAGTTCGTGTAGTTTCTGCCCCAGCCAAAGAGTCGGAAGCGGCATCCTGTCCTTCCCCGTTGAAACTTCATACCAAGGCAGTACTGCCTGGAGCGAGTGGCGTGACGTCCCCACTGACTTGGGTTAGGATTCGATGCCCGTATACCTTATAAAAGGGCGCTGGGTGTTTCAGGGGCAAACCGTGCCTTTGTCAGGTTGCTTCGAATGTCAACGGCCTACTTGGATTAGAGAGACAGCCAGTGAGGCTTCAGAAGACAAACACTGAGGAGTGTTTTTTTTCATTGTGGCCCTGGTACAGGGCTGTGAGCCACTGGCCGTACACTTAACTGACCTGCTGGACCTGTGTTCGGGTGGATTTTAGAAAGCTCAGACACTTAGCTCTCCAACGAAGAAAGCAGTGTGCTGCTTTTCACTCCGCGTTAAGGGAGAGATACCTGGACGCCCAAGATCCCTGAGGGTTGTGAAGTCGCCCAGGAAGGGATACTCAGGTCTCAGTGTTCTTTCATGGGAGGTGCGGAGGACGCAGTAATCCCAGAGTCCCAAGAAGCTCAGTATTGTGAAGGCATTCCATGGACTAGGTTTTCATGGCAAATGATGTATGCCCAATCTTCCAAATGCAACACATGGACCTTACAATGAGCCTGGCTGGCAGTGTCATTTTCCCTTTAGGCATTGGAGCCTTTGCGATGCCTCTAGCAAGGAACTGGAAGCACTGTATTGCCCTCACGGAAACACCCTTTTCCTACGTAGGGTATTTCAGGACATGAGACTGGCAGCAGCACTATATTTTGGGTGGCGTGGAGGCTGCAGCGGTCCTCCTTACAGCTGGGACAGGCTACCATGCACATATATTAGCCAATTAGAACGTTCCAAACTACCCAATTACGTTCAGTTTCCAGACAGACAAAACAGACAGAGGGGGCACTCTGGCCAGGTCCCAAATGATGTTCGAACCCCAGGGAGTTGTCATGTGCACTGTGTGGCTGGTCTATGGGACGTAAGGCTTTGGGTAGGTTTTGACATGTCTTAGCAACTTCTCTAAACGTAATCACGTTCAGGGGAATCTATATACATTTACAAAAGTGCAGGGCTTGCCTAGGTTGTGCGTGGCATAGAGCAAGGTCCACCAAGTAAGAGCACCCTTAACGGACACTAAGGGAAGGGTGTTATCCTTGCAGGTCACACTCTGCCGTGAGAGCCACTGACAGGACACTTACGAAACACCAGCTTGTGCTGTGTTCTGGGGGTCCATTGAAAGTTTTGCACATCGAGCTATCTGGAGAAAAAAGCAGATGGTTGCCTTGCAATCTTATTTCAAAGAGGTGATCTGGAGGCATGAGGTAGCGTGTTGCTGCGCAGTCATCCAGGAAGGGTGATCCTGTATGCAGTATTGTTCCCTGGGACACAGTGAGGATGTGGGTGTCGTATGAAAAGCATACTAGAGATCCAGCAGTATTTATCCAGAAGGCAGTGGAAAAACCGCTGAATGCCTCAATGTGTGAATGGGACATGCGAACAATCATTTGGACCATTGAGAGAGGTCTAGCATTCTCTTTGGCAATGGGGGTTCTGGGATGCCTTCTGGATTACACAGGACACACTCTGTTTCTCTAAGGACACTCTCGGTTCTCAGCGAATGCACTCTAGCTGTGAAGAGAAGACAGAGAACAACACTGTCTCAGGGAAATTTGACACAACAAGTCTTCTGCTCTCCAGTGGGGAAAATAGTGCTTTTCTCACTAGGTCACCAATATCAAAGTTGCAGTGTGCATAGTACGAGTAGTTTCTGCCACAGCCACAGAGTTGGAAGCAGCACCCTGTCCTTCCCTGTTGAAATTTCATACCAAGGCAGTTCTTCCTGGGGCAAGTGGCGTGATGTCCCCACTGACTTGGGTTAGGCTTCAACGCACATATACCTTATAAAAGGGGGCTGGGTGTTGCAGGGGCAAACCGTGACTTTGTCAGGTGGTTTTGAATGTCAATGGCCTGCTTGGCTTAGAGAGATAGCCAGTAAGGCTTCAGAAGACAAAAACTGAGGAGCGTGTTTTTCATTGTGGACCTGGTGCAGTGCTGTGAGCCACTGGCCGTACACCTTAAATACGTGTTGGACCCGTGTTCGGGTGGACTTTAGAAAGCTCAGACACTTAGCTCTCCAACGAAGAAAGCAGTGTGCTGCTTTTCACTCGGCGTTAAGGCAGAGATGCCCGGAGGCCCAAGATCCCTGAGGGATGTGAAGTTGCCCAGGAGGGGATACTCAGGTCTCAGTGTTCTTTCATGGGAGGTGCGGAGGACGCAGTCATCCCAGAGTTCCGAGAAGCTCACTAACGTGAAGGCACTCCATGGACTAGGCTTTCCTGGCGAAGGATGTATGCCCAATCTTCCAAATGCAATACATGGACCTTACTATGAGCCTGGCAGGCAGTGGCGTTTTCCCTTTAGGCATTGGCGCCTTTCCAAATGCCTCTTGCAGGGAACTGGAAGCACCGTATTGCCCTCAGGGAAACGCCCTTTTCCTACGTAGGGCATTCCAGGACGTGAGACTGGCAGCAGCACTCTATTTCAGGCAGCGTGGAGGCTGCAGCGGTCCTCCTTACAGCTGGGACGTGCTACCATGCACATACATGGCCAATCTGAACGTTCCAAACTGCCCGAGAGCGATCAGTTTCCAGCGAGCCAAAACAGACAGAAGGGGGCACTCTGGCCACTTCCCGGATGAAGTTCGAACCCGAGGAAGTTGTGATGTGCAACGTGTGGCTGGTCTCTGGGACATAAGGCTTTGGGGAGGTTGCGACGTGTCCTCGCAGCTTCTCTAAGCGTAGTAGTGTTCAGGCGAATCTATCTACATTTAGAGAACTGCAGGGCCTCTCTCGTTGGTGCGTGGCATAGAGAGAGGTCCGCCATGTAAGTGCACCCGGAACGCACACTGAGGGAAGTGTGTTTTCCTTGCAGCTCACGCTCTGCCCTGAGAGCCACTGACATGACACCTACGAAAGAGCAGCTAGTGCTGTGTTCCGGGAGTCCGTTGAATGTTTTGGCCATCGAGCTCTCTGGAGAAAAAGCAGAGGGTTGCCTTCCACTCTGCTTTCAAAGAGGTGATCCGGAGGCCTTAGGTAGCATGGTGCTGCTCAGTCAGCCAGGAAGGGTGATCCTGTACACAGTGTTGTTCCCTGGGACACAGTGAGGACGTGGGTGCCGTAGGAAAAGCATACTAGAGATCCAGCGGTACTTCTCCAGAAGGCAGTGGCAAAACCGCTGAACGCCTCGATGTGTGAATGGGCCATCCGATCGATCCTTTGAACCGTGGAGAGAGGTCTAGATTTCCCTTTCGCAATGGGTGATCTGGGATGCTGCCTGGAATGCACGGGACACTCTCTGTTTCTCCAAGGACACTCTGTTCTCCGTGAAGGCACTCTAGCTGTGAAGAGCAGACAGAGAACAGCACTGTCTCAGGGAAATTTGACACCACAGGCCTTCTGCTCTCCAGTGGGGAAAATAGTGCTTTTCTCACTAGGTCAGCAATATCAAAGTTGCCGTGTGCCTAGTACGTGTAGTTTCTGGCACAGTCAAAGGGTCGGAAGCGGCACCCTGGCCTTCCCCGTTGAAACTTCGTAGCAGGGCAGTTCTGCCTGCGGCGAGTGGCGTGACGTCCCCACTGACTTGGGTTCGGCTGCGACGCCCGTACACCCTATAAAAGGGCTCCGGGTGCTTCAGGGGCAAACCGTGCCTTTGTCAGGTTGCTTCGAAGGTCAACGGGCTGCTTGGCTTAGAGAGACGGCCAGTGAGGCTTCCCAAGACAAACACTGAGGAGCGTGTTTTCTCATTGTGGCCCTGGTGCAGTGCTGTGAGCCACTGGCCGTACACTTGAAAGACCTGCTGGACCCGTGTTTGGGTGGACTTTAGAACGCTCAGACACTTAGCTCTCCAACGAAGAAAGCAGTGTGCTGCTTTTCACTCGGCGTTAAGGCAGAGATGCCCGGAGGCCCAAGATCCCTGAGGGATGTGAAGTCGCCCAGGAAGGGATACTCAGGTCTCAGTGTTCTTTCATGGGAGGTGCGGACGAGGCAGTCATCCCAGAGTTCTGAGAAGCTCACTAACGTGAAGGCACTCCATGGACTAGGCTTTCCTGGCGAATGATGTATGGCCAATCTTCCAAATGCAATACATGGACCTTACTATGAGCCTGGCAGGCAGTGGCGTTTTCCCTTTAGGCATTGGCGCCTTTCCAAATGCCTCTTGCAGGGAACTGGAAGCACCGTATTGCTCTCAGGGAAACGCCCCTTTCCTACGTAGGTCATTCCAGGACGTGAGACTGGCAGCAGCACTCTATTTCAGGCGGCGTGGAGGCTGCAGCGGTCCTCCTTATAGCTGGGACCTGCTACCATGCACATACATGGCCAATCTGAACGTTCCAAACTGCCCGAGAGCGATCAGTTTCCAGCGAGCCAAAACAGACAGAAGGGGGCACTCTGGCCACTTCCCGGATGAAGTTCGAACCCGAGGAAGTTGTGATGTGCAACGTGTGGCTGGTCTCTGGGACATAAGGCTTTGGGGAGGTTGCGACGTGTCCTCGCAGCTTCTCTAAGCGTAGTAGTGTTCAGGCGAATCTATCTACATTTAGAGAACTGCAGGGCCTCTCTCGTTGGTGCGTGGCATAGAGAGAGGTCCGCCATGTAAGTGCACCCGGAACGCACACTGAGGGAAGTGTGTTTTCCTTGCAGCTCACGCTCTGCCCTGAGAGCCACTGACATGACACCTACGAAAGAGCAGCTAGTGCTGTGTTCCGGGAGTCCGTTGAATGTTTTGGCCATCGAGCTCTCTGGAGAAAAAGCAGAGGGTTGCCTTCCACTCTGCTTTCAAAGAGGTGATCCGGAGGCCTTAGGTAGCATGGTGCTGCTCAGTCAGCCAGGAAGGGTGATCCTGTACACAGTGTTGTTCCCTGGGACACAGTGAGGACGTGGGTGCCGTAGGAAAAGCATACTAGAGATCCAGCGGTACTTCTCCAGAAGGCAGTGGCAAAACCGCTGAACGCCTCGATGTGTGAATGGGCCATCCGATCGATCCTTTGAACCGTGGAGAGAGGTCTAGATTTCCCTTTCGCAATGGGTGATCTGGGATGCTGCCTGGAATGCACGGGACACTCTCTGTTTCTCCAAGGACACTCTGTTCTCCGTGAAGGCACTCTAGCTGTGAAGAGCAGACAGAGAACAGCACTGTCTCAGGGAAATTTGACACCACAGGCCTTCTGCTCTCCAGTGGGGAAAATAGTGCTTTTCTCACTAGGTCAGCAATATCAAAGTTGCCGTGTGCCTAGTACGTGTAGTTTCTGGCACAGTCAAAGGGTCGGAAGCGGCACCCTGGCCTTCCCCGTTGAAACTTCGTAGCAGGGCAGTTCTGCCTGCGGCGAGTGGCGTGACGTCCCCACTGACTTGGGTTCGGCTGCGACGCCCGTACACCCTATAAAAGGGCTCCGGGTGCTTCAGGGGCAAACCGTGCCTTTGTCAGGTTGCTTCGAAGGTCAACGGGCTGCTTGGCTTAGAGAGACGGCCAGTGAGGCTTCCCAAGACAAACACTGAGGAGCGTGTTTTCTCATTGTGGCCCTGGTGCAGTGCTGTGAGCCACTGGCCGTACACTTGAAAGACCTGCTGGACCCGTGTTTGGGTGGACTTTAGAACGCTCAGACACTTAGCTCTCCAACGAAGAAAGCAGTGTGCTGCTTTTCACTCGGCGTTAAGGCAGAGATGCCCGGAGGCCCAAGATCCCTGAGGGATGTGAAGTCGCCCAGGAAGGGATACTCAGGTCTCAGTGTTCTTTCATGGGAGGTGCGGACGAGGCAGTCATCCCAGAGTTCTGAGAAGCTCACTAACGTGAAGGCACTCCATGGACTAGGCTTTCCTGGCGAATGATGTATGGCCAATCTTCCAAATGCAATACATGGACCTTACTATGAGCCTGGCAGGCAGTGGCGTTTTCCCTTTAGGCATTGGCGCCTTTCCAAATGCCTCTTGCAGGGAACTGGAAGCACCGTATTGCTCTCAGGGAAACGCCCCTTTCCTACGTAGGTCATTCCAGGACGTGAGACTGGCAGCAGCACTCTATTTCAGGCGGCGTGGAGGCTGCAGCGGTCCTCCTTATAGCTGGGACCTGCTACCATGCACATACATGGCCAATCTGAACGTTCCAAACTGCCCGAGAGCGATCAGTTTCCAGCGAGCCAAAACAGACAGAAGGGGGCACTCTGGCCACTTCCCGGATGAAGTTCGAACCCGAGGAAGTTGTGATGTGCAACGTGTGGCTGGTCTCTGGGACATAAGGCTTTGGGGAGGTTGCGACGTGTCCTCGCAGCTTCTCTAAGCGTAGTAGTGTTCAGGCGAATCTATCTACATTTAGAAAACTGCAGGGCCTCTCTCGTTTGTGCGTGGCATAGAGAGAGGTCCGCCATGTAAGTGCACCCGGAACGCACACTGAGGGAAGTGTGTTTTCCTTGCAGCTCACGCTCTGCCCTGAGAGCCACTGACATGACACCTACGAAAGAGCAGCTAGTGCTGTGTTCCGGGAGTCCGTTGAATGTTTTGGCCATCGAGCTCTCTGGAGAAAAAGCAGAGGGTTGCCTTTCACTCTGCTTTCAAAGAGGTGATCCGGAGGCCTTAGGTAGCATGGTGCTGCTCAGTCAGCCAGGAAGGGTGATCCTGTACACAGTGTTGTTCCCTGGGACACAGTGAGGACGTGGGTGCCGTAGGAAAAGCATACTAGAGATCCAGCGGTACTTCTCCAGAAGGCAGTGGCAAAACCGCTGAACGCCTCAATGTGTGAATGGGCCATCCGATCGATCCTTTGAACCGTGGAGAGAGGTCTAGATTTCCCTTTCGCAATGGGTGATCTGGGATGCTGCCTGGAATGCACGGGACACTCTCTGTTTCTCCAAGGACACTCTGTTCTCCGTGAAGGCACTCTAGCTGTGAAGAGCAGACAGAGAACAGCACTGTCTCAGGGAAATTTGACACCACAGGTCTTCTGCTCTCCAGTGGGGAAAATAGTGCTTTTCTCACTAGGTCAGCAATATCAAAGTTGCCGTGTGCCTAGTACGTGTAGTTTCTGGCACAGTCAAAGGGTCGGAAGCGGCACCCTGGCCTTCCCCGTTGAAACTTCGTAGCAGGGCAGTTCTGCCTGCGGCGAGTGGCGTGACGTCCCCACTGACTTGGGTTCGGCTCTGACGCCCGTACACCCTATAAAAGGGCTCTGGGTGCCTCAGGGGCAAACCGTGCCTTTGTCAGTTTGCTTCGAAGGTCAACGGGCTGCTTGGCTTAGAGAGACGGCCAGTGAGGCTTCCCAAGACAAACACTGAGGAGCGTGTTTTCTCATTGTGGCCCTGGTGCAGTGCTGTGAGCCACTGGCCCTCCACTTAAAAGACCTGCTGGACCCGTGTTTGGGTGGACTTTAGAAAGCTCAGACACTTAGCTCTCCAACGAAGAAAGCAGTGTGCTGCTTTTCACTCGGCGTTAATGCAGAGATGCCTGGAGGCCCCAGATCCCTGAGGGTTGTGAAGTCGCCCAGGAGGGGATACTCAGGTCTCAGTGTTCTTTCATGGGAGGTGCGGAGGACGCAGTCATCCCAGAGTTCCAAGAAGCTCACTAACGTGAAGGCACTCCATGGACTAGGCTTTCCTGGCGAATGATGTATGGCCAATCTTCCAAATGCAATACATGGACCTTACTATGAGCCTGGCAGGCAGTGTCGCTTTCCCTTTAGGCATTGGCGCCTTTCCAAATGCCTCTTGCAGGGAACTGGAAGCACCGTACTGCCCTCGGGGAAACGCCCCTTTCCTACGTAGGGCATTCCAGGACGTGAGACTGGCAGCAACACTCTATTTCAGGCGGCATGGAGGCTGCAGCGATCCTCCTTATAGCTGGGACCTGCTACCATGCACATACATGGCCAATCTGAACGTTCCAAACTGCCCAAGAGCGATCAGTTTCCAGCGAGCCAAAACAGACAGAAGGGGGCACTCTGGCCACTTCCCGGATGAAGTTCGAACCCGAGGAAGTTGTGATGTGCAACGTGTGGCTGGTCTCTGGGACATAAGGCTTTGGGGAGGTTGCGACGTGTCCTTGCAGCTTCTCTAAGCGTAGTAGTGTTCAGGCGAATCTATCTACATTTAGAGAACTGCAGGGCCTCTCTCGTTGGTGCGTGGCATAGAGAGAGGTCCGCCATGTAAGTGCACCCGGAATGCACACTGAGGGAAGTGTGTTTTCCTTGCAGCCCACGCTCTGCCCTGAGAGCCACAGACAGGACACCTATGAAAGAGCATCTAGTGCTGTGTTCCGGGAGTCCGTTGAATGTTTTGGCCATCGAGCTCTCTGGAGAAAAAGCAGAGGGTTGCCTTCCACTCTGCTTTCAAAGAGGTGATCAGGAGGCCTTAGGTAGCATGGTGCTGCTCAGTCAGCCAGGAAGGGTGATCCTGTACACAGTGTTGTTCCCTGGGACACAGTGAGGACGTGGGTGCCGTAGGAAAAGCATACTAGAGATCCAGCGGTACTTCTCCAGAAGGCAGTGGCAAAACCGCTGAACGCCTCAATGTGTGAATGGGCCATCCGATCGATCCTTTGAACCGTGGAGAGAGGTCTAGATTTCCCTTTCGCAATGGGTGATCTGGGATGCCGCCTGGAATGCACGGGACACTCTCTGTTTCTCCAAGGACACTCTGTTCTCCGTGAAGGCACTCTAGCTGTGAAGAGCAGACAGAGAACAGCACTGTCTCAGGGAAATTTGACACCACAGGCCTTCTGCTCTCCAGTGGGGAAAATAGTGCTTTTCTCACTAGGTCAGCAATATCAAAGTTGCCGTGTGCCTAGTACGTGTAGTTTCTGGCACAGTCAAAGGGTCGGAAGCGGCACCCTGGCCTTCCCCGTTGAAACTTCGTAGCAGGGCAGTTCTGCCTGCGGCGAGTGGCGTGACGTCCCCACAGACTTGGTTTCGGCTCCGACGCCCGTACACCCTATAAAAGGGCTCTGGGTGCTTCAGGGGCAAACCGTGCCTTTGTCAGGTTGCTTCGAAGGTCAACGGGCTGCTTGGCTTAGAGAGACGGCCAGTGAGGCTTCCCAAGACAAACACTGAGGAGCGTGTTTTCTCATTGTGGCCCTGGTGCAGTGCTGTGAGCCACTGGCCGTACACTTAAAAGACCTGCTGGACCCGTGTTTGGGTGGACTTTAGAAAGCTCAGACACTTAGCTCTCCAACAAAGAAAGCAGTGTGCTGCTTTTCACTCGGCGTTAAGGCAGAGATGCCCGGAGGCCCCAGATCCCTGAGGGTTGTGAAGTCGGGCAGGAAGGGATACTCAGGTCTCAGTGTTCTTTCATGGGAGGTGCGGACGAGGCAGTCATCCCAGAGTTCCGAGAAGCTCACTAACGTGAAGGCACTCCATGGACTAGGCTTTCCTGGCGAATGACGTATGCCCAATCTTCGAAATGCAATACATGGACCTTACTATGAGCCTGGTAGGCAGTGGCATTTTCCCTTTAGGCATTGGCGCCTTTCCAAATGCCTCTTGCCGGGAACTGCAAGCACCGTATTGCCCTCAGGGAAACGCCCCTTTCCTACGTAGGGCATTCCAGGACGTGAGACTGGCAGCAGCACTCTATTTCAGGCGGCGTGGAGGCTGCAGCGGTCCTCCTTACAGCTGGGACGTGCTACCATGCACATACATGGCCAATCTGAACGTTCCAAACTGCCCGAGAGCGATCAGTTTCCAGCGAGCCAAAACAGACAGAAGGGGGCACTCTGGCCACTTCCCGGATGAAGTTCGAACCCGAGGAAGTTGTGATGTGCAACGTGTGGCTGGTCTCTGGGACATAAGGCTTTGGGGAGGTTGCGACGTGTCCTCGCAGCTTCTCTAAGCGTAGTAGTGTTCAGGCGAATCTATCTACATTTAGAGAACTGCAGGGCCTCTCTCGTTGGTGCGTGGCATAGAGAGAGGTCCGCCATGTAAGTGCACCCGGAACGCACACTGAGGGAAGTGTGTTTTCCTTGCAGCTCACGCTCTGCCCTGAGAGCCACTGACATGACACCTACGAAAGAGCATCTAGTGCTGTGTTCCGGAAGTCCGTTGAATGTTTTGGCCATCGAGCTCTCTGGAGAAAAAGCAGAGGGTTGCCTTCCACTCTGCTTTCAAAGAGGTGATCCGGAGGCCTTAGGTAGCATGGTGCTGCTCAGTCAGCCTGGAAGGGTGATCCTGTACACAGTGTTGTTCCCTGGGACACAGTGAGGACGTGGGTGCCATAGGAAAAGCATACTAGAGATCCAGTGGTACTTCTCCAGAAGGCAGTGGCAAAACCGCTGAAGGCCTCGATGTGTGAATGGGCCATCCGATCGATCCTTTGAACCGTGGAGAGAGGTCTAGATTTCCCTTTCGCAATGGGTGATCTGGGATGCCGCCTGGAATGCACGGGACACTCTCTGTTTCTCCAAGGACGCTCTGTTCTCCGTGAAGGCACTCTAGCTGTGAAGAGCAGACAGAGAACAGCACTGTCTCAGGGAAATTTGACACCACAGGCCTTCTGCTCTCCAGTGGGGAAAATAGTGCTTTTCTCACTAGGTCAGCAATATCAAAGTTGCCGTGTGCCTAGTACGTGTAGTTTCTGGCACAGTCAAAGTGTCGGAAGCGGCACCCTGGCCTTCCCCGTTGAAACTTCGTAGCAGGGCAGTTCTGCCTGCGGCGAGTGGCGTGACGTCCCCACTGACTTGGGTTCGGCTCCGACGCCCGTACACCCTATAAAAGGGCTCTGGGTGCTTCAGGGGCAAACCGTGCCTTTGTCAGGTTGCTTCGAAGGTCAACGGGCTGCTTGGCTTAGAGAGACGGCCAGTGAGGCTTCCCAAGACAAACACTGAGGAGCGTGTTTTCTCATTGTGGCCCTGGTGCAGTGCTGTGAGCCACTGGACGTACACTTAAAAGACCTGCTGGACCCGCGTTTGGGTGGACTTTAGAAAGCTCAGGCACTTAGCTCTCCGACGAAGAAAGCAGTGTGCTGCTTTTCACTCGGCGCTAAGGCAGAGATGCCCGGAGGCCCCAGATCCCTGAGGGTTGTGAAGTCGCCCAGGAAGGGATACTCAGGTCTCAGTGTTCTTTCATGGGAGGTGCGGAGGACGCAGTCATCCCAGAGTTCCAAGAAGCTCACTAACGTGAAGGCACTCCATGGACTAGGTTTTCCTGGCGAAGGATGTATGCCCAATCTTCCAAATGCAATACATGGACCTTACTATGAGCCTGGCAGGCAGTGTCGCTTTCCCTTTAGGCATTGGCGCCTTTCCAAATGCCTCTTGCAGGGAACTGGAAGCACCGTACTGCCCTCGGGGAAACGCCCCTTTCCTACGTAGGGCATTCCAGGACGTGAGACTGGCAGCAACACTCTATTTCAGGCGGCATGGAGGCTGCAGCGATCCTCCTTATAGCTGGGACCTGCTACCATGCACATACATGGCCAATCTGAACGTTCCAAACTGCCCAAGAGCGATCAGTTTCCAGCGAGCCAAAACAGACAGAAGGGGGCACTCTGGCCACTTCCCGGATGAAGTTCGAACCCGAGGAAGTTGTGATGTGCAACGTGTGGCTGGTCTCTGGGACATAAGGCTTTGGGGAGGTTGCGACGTGTCCTTGCAGCTTCTCTAAGCGTAGTAGTGTTCAGGCGAATCTATCTACATTTAGAGAACTGCAGGGCCTCTCTCGTTGGTGCGTGGCATAGAGAGAGGTCCGCCATGTAAGTGCACCCGGAATGCACACTGAGGGAAGTGTGTTTTCCTTGCAGCCCACGCTCTGCCCTGAGAGCCACAGACAGGACACCTATGAAAGAGCATCTAGTGCTGTGTTCCGGGAGTCCGTTGAATGTTTTGGCCATCGAGCTCTCTGGAGAAAAAGCAGAGGGTTGCCTTCCACTCTGCTTTCAAAGAGGTGATCAGGAGGCCTTAGGTAGCATGGTGCTGCTCAGTCAGCCAGGAAGGGTGATCCTGTACACAGTGTTGTTCCCTGGGACACAGTGAGGACGTGGGTGCCGTAGGAAAAGCATACTAGAGATCCAGCGGTACTTCTCCAGAAGGCAGTGGCAAAACCGCTGAACGCCTCAATGTGTGAATGGGCCATCCGATCGATCCTTTGAACCGTGGAGAGAGGTCTAGATTTCCCTTTCGCAATGGGTGATCTGGGATGCCGCCTGGAATGCACGGGACACTCTCTGTTTCTCCAAGGACACTCTGTTCTCCGTGAAGGCACTCTAGCTGTGAAGAGCAGACAGAGAACAGCACTGTCTCAGGGAAATTTGACACCACAGGCCTTCTGCTCTCCAGTGGGGAAAATAGTGCTTTTCTCACTAGGTCAGCAATATCAAAGTTGCCGTGTGCCTAGTACGTGTAGTTTCTGGCACAGTCAAAGGGTCGGAAGCGGCACCCTGGCCTTCCCCGTTGAAACTTCGTAGCAGGGCAGTTCTGCCTGCGGCGAGTGGCGTGACGTCCCCACAGACTTGGTTTCGGCTCCGACGCCCGTACACCCTATAAAAGGGCTCTGGGTGCTTCAGGGGCAAACCGTGCCTTTGTCAGGTTGCTTCGAAGGTCAACGGGCTGCTTGGCTTAGAGAGACGGCCAGTGAGGCTTCCCAAGACAAACACTGAGGAGCGTGTTTTCTCATTGTGGCCCTGGTGCAGTGCTGTGAGCCACTGGCCGTACACTTAAAAGACCTGCTGGACCCGTGTTTGGGTGGACTTTAGAAAGCTCAGACACTTAGCTCTCCAACAAAGAAAGCAGTGTGCTGCTTTTCACTCGGCGTTAAGGCAGAGATGCCCGGAGGCCCCAGATCCCTGAGGGTTGTGAAGTCGGGCAGGAAGGGATACTCAGGTCTCAGTGTTCTTTCATGGGAGGTGCGGACGAGGCAGTCATCCCAGAGTTCCGAGAAGCTCACTAACGTGAAGGCACTCCATGGACTAGGCTTTCCTGGCGAATGACGTATGCCCAATCTTCGAAATGCAATACATGGACCTTACTATGAGCCTGGTAGGCAGTGGCATTTTCCCTTTAGGCATTGGCGCCTTTCCAAATGCCTCTTGCCGGGAACTGCAAGCACCGTATTGCCCTCAGGGAAACGCCCCTTTCCTACGTAGGGCATTCCAGGACGTGAGACTGGCAGCAGCACTCTATTTCAGGCGGCGTGGAGGCTGCAGCGGTCCTCCTTACAGCTGGGACGTGCTACCATGCACATACATGGCCAATCTGAACGTTCCAAACTGCCCGAGAGCGATCAGTTTCCAGCGAGCCAAAACAGACAGAAGGGGGCACTCTGGCCACTTCCCGGATGAAGTTCGAACCCGAGGAAGTTGTGATGTGCAACGTGTGGCTGGTCTCTGGGACATAAGGCTTTGGGGAGGTTGCGACGTGTCCTCGCAGCTTCTCTAAGCGTAGTAGTGTTCAGGCGAATCTATCTACATTTAGAGAACTGCAGGGCCTCTCTCGTTGGTGCGTGGCATAGAGAGAGGTCCGCCATGTAAGTGCACCCGGAACGCACACTGAGGGAAGTGTGTTTTCCTTGCAGCTCACGCTCTGCCCTGAGAGCCACTGACATGACACCTACGAAAGAGCATCTAGTGCTGTGTTCCGGAAGTCCGTTGAATGTTTTGGCCATCGAGCTCTCTGGAGAAAAAGCAGAGGGTTGCCTTCCACTCTGCTTTCAAAGAGGTGATCCGGAGGCCTTAGGTAGCATGGTGCTGCTCAGTCAGCCTGGAAGGGTGATCCTGTACACAGTGTTGTTCCCTGGGACACAGTGAGGACGTGGGTGCCATAGGAAAAGCATACTAGAGATCCAGTGGTACTTCTCCAGAAGGCAGTGGCAAAACCGCTGAAGGCCTCGATGTGTGAATGGGCCATCCGATCGATCCTTTGAACCGTGGAGAGAGGTCTAGATTTCCCTTTCGCAATGGGTGATCTGGGATGCCGCCTGGAATGCACGGGACACTCTCTGTTTCTCCAAGGACGCTCTGTTCTCCGTGAAGGCACTCTAGCTGTGAAGAGCAGACAGAGAACAGCACTGTCTCAGGGAAATTTGACACCACAGGCCTTCTGCTCTCCAGTGGGGAAAATAGTGCTTTTCTCACTAGGTCAGCAATATCAAAGTTGCCGTGTGCCTAGTACGTGTAGTTTCTGGCACAGTCAAAGTGTCGGAAGCGGCACCCTGGCCTTCCCCGTTGAAACTTCGTAGCAGGGCAGTTCTGCCTGCGGCGAGTGGCGTGACGTCCCCACTGACTTGGGTTCGGCTCCGACGCCCGTACACCCTATAAAAGGGCTCTGGGTGCTTCAGGGGCAAACCGTGCCTTTGTCAGGTTGCTTCGAAGGTCAACGGGCTGCTTGGCTTAGAGAGACGGCCAGTGAGGCTTCCCAAGACAAACACTGAGGAGCGTGTTTTCTCATTGTGGCCCTGGTGCAGTGCTGTGAGCCACTGGACGTACACTTAAAAGACCTGCTGGACCCGCGTTTGGGTGGACTTTAGAAAGCTCAGGCACTTAGCTCTCCGACGAAGAAAGCAGTGTGCTGCTTTTCACTCGGCGCTAAGGCAGAGATGCCCGGAGGCCCCAGATCCCTGAGGGTTGTGAAGTCGCCCAGGAAGGGATACTCAGGTCTCAGTGTTCTTTCATGGGAGGTGCGGAGGACGCAGTAATCCCAGAGTCCCAAGAAGCTCAGTATTGTGAAGGCATTCCATGGACTAGGTTTTCATGGCAAATGATGTATGCCCAATCTTCCAAATGCAACACATGGACCTTACAATGAGCCTGGCTGGCAGTGTCATTTTCCCTTTAGGCATTGGAGCCTTTGCGATGCCTCTAGCAAGGAACTGGAAGCACTGTATTGCCCTCACGGAAACACCCTTTTCCTACGTAGGGTATTTCAGGACATGAGACTGGCAGCAGCACTATATTTTGGGTGGCGTGGAGGCTGCAGCGGTCCTCCTTACAGCTGGGACAGGCTACCATGCACATATATTAGCCAATTAGAACGTTCCAAACTACCCAATTACGTTCAGTTTCCAGACAGACAAAACAGACAGAGGGGGCACTCTGGCCAGGTCCCAAATGATGTTCGAACCCCAGGGAGTTGTCATGTGCACTGTGTGGCTGGTCTATGGGACGTAAGGCTTTGGGTAGGTTTTGACATGTCTTAGCAACTTCTCTAAACGTAATCACGTTCAGGGGAATCTATATACATTTACAAAAGTGCAGGGCTTGCCTAGGTTGTGCGTGGCATAGAGCAAGGTCCACCAAGTAAGAGCACCCTTAACGGACACTAAGGGAAGGGTGTTATCCTTGCAGGTCACACTCTGCCGTGAGAGCCACTGACAGGACACTTACGAAACACCAGCTTGTGCTGTGTTCTGGGGGTCCATTGAAAGTTTTGCACATCGAGCTATCTGGAGAAAAAAGCAGATGGTTGCCTTGCAATCTTATTTCAAAGAGGTGATCTGGAGGCATGAGGTAGCGTGTTGCTGCGCAGTCATCCAGGAAGGGTGATCCTGTATGCAGTATTGTTCCCTGGGACACAGTGAGGATGTGGGTGTCGTATGAAAAGCATACTAGAGATCCAGCAGTATTTATCCAGAAGGCAGTGGAAAAACCGCTGAATGCCTCAATGTGTGAATGGGACATGCGAACAATCATTTGGACCATTGAGAGAGGTCTAGCATTCTCTTTGGCAATGGGGGTTCTGGGATGCCTTCTGGATTACACAGGACACACTCTGTTTCTCTAAGGACACTCTCGGTTCTCAGCGAATGCACTCTAGCTGTGAAGAGAAGACAGAGAACAACACTGTCTCAGGGAAATTTGACACAACAAGTCTTCTGCTCTCCAGTGGGGAAAATAGTGCTTTTCTCACTAGGTCACCAATATCAAAGTTGCAGTGTGCATAGTACGAGTAGTTTCTGCCACAGCCACAGAGTTGGAAGCAGCACCCTGTCCTTCCCTGTTGAAATTTCATACCAAGGCAGTTCTTCCTGGGGCAAGTGGCGTGATGTCCCCACTGACTTGGGTTAGGCTTCAACGCACATATACCTTATAAAAGGGGGCTGGGTGTTGCAGGGGCAAACCGTGACTTTGTCAGGTGGTTTTGAATGTCAATGGCCTGCTTGGCTTAGAGAGATAGCCAGTAAGGCTTCAGAAGACAAAAACTGAGGAGCGTGTTTTTCATTGTGGACCTGGTGCAGTGCTGTGAGCCACTGGCCGTACACCTTAAATACGTGTTGGACCCGTGTTCGGGTGGACTTTAGAAAGCTCAGACACTTAGCTCTCCAACGAAGAAAGCAGTGTGCTGCTTTTCACTCGGCGTTAAGGCAGAGATGCCCGGAGGCCCAAGATCCCTGAGGGATGTGAAGTTGCCCAGGAGGGGATACTCAGGTCTCAGTGTTCTTTCATGGGAGGTGCGGAGGACGCAGTCATCCCAGAGTTCCGAGAAGCTCACTAACGTGAAGGCACTCCATGGACTAGGCTTTCCTGGCGAAGGATGTATGCCCAATCTTCCAAATGCAATACATGGACCTTACTATGAGCCTGGCAGGCAGTGGCGTTTTCCCTTTAGGCATTGGCGCCTTTCCAAATGCCTCTTGCAGGGAACTGGAAGCACCGTATTGCCCTCAGGGAAACGCCCTTTTCCTACGTAGGGCATTCCAGGACGTGAGACTGGCAGCAGCACTCTATTTCAGGCAGCGTGGAGGCTGCAGCGGTCCTCCTTACAGCTGGGACGTGCTACCATGCACATACATGGCCAATCTGAACGTTCCAAACTGCCCGAGAGCGATCAGTTTCCAGCGAGCCAAAACAGACAGAAGGGGGCACTCTGGCCACTTCCCGGATGAAGTTCGAACCCGAGGAAGTTGTGATGTGCAACGTGTGGCTGGTCTCTGGGACATAAGGCTTTGGGGAGGTTGCGACGTGTCCTCGCAGCTTCTCTAAGCGTAGTAGTGTTCAGGCGAATCTATCTACATTTAGAGAACTGCAGGGCCTCTCTCGTTGGTGCGTGGCATAGAGAGAGGTCCGCCATGTAAGTGCACCCGGAACGCACACTGAGGGAAGTGTGTTTTCCTTGCAGCTCACGCTCTGCCCTGAGAGCCACTGACATGACACCTACGAAAGAGCAGCTAGTGCTGTGTTCCGGGAGTCCGTTGAATGTTTTGGCCATCGAGCTCTCTGGAGAAAAAGCAGAGGGTTGCCTTCCACTCTGCTTTCAAAGAGGTGATCCGGAGGCCTTAGGTAGCATGGTGCTGCTCAGTCAGCCAGGAAGGGTGATCCTGTACACAGTGTTGTTCCCTGGGACACAGTGAGGACGTGGGTGCCGTAGGAAAAGCATACTAGAGATCCAGCGGTACTTCTCCAGAAGGCAGTGGCAAAACCGCTGAACGCCTCGATGTGTGAATGGGCCATCCGATCGATCCTTTGAACCGTGGAGAGAGGTCTAGATTTCCCTTTCGCAATGGGTGATCTGGGATGCTGCCTGGAATGCACGGGACACTCTCTGTTTCTCCAAGGACACTCTGTTCTCCGTGAAGGCACTCTAGCTGTGAAGAGCAGACAGAGAACAGCACTGTCTCAGGGAAATTTGACACCACAGGCCTTCTGCTCTCCAGTGGGGAAAATAGTGCTTTTCTCACTAGGTCAGCAATATCAAAGTTGCCGTGTGCCTAGTACGTGTAGTTTCTGGCACAGTCAAAGGGTCGGAAGCGGCACCCTGGCCTTCCCCGTTGAAACTTCGTAGCAGGGCAGTTCTGCCTGCGGCGAGTGGCGTGACGTCCCCACTGACTTGGGTTCGGCTGCGACGCCCGTACACCCTATAAAAGGGCTCCGGGTGCTTCAGGGGCAAACCGTGCCTTTGTCAGGTTGCTTCGAAGGTCAACGGGCTGCTTGGCTTAGAGAGACGGCCAGTGAGGCTTCCCAAGACAAACACTGAGGAGCGTGTTTTCTCATTGTGGCCCTGGTGCAGTGCTGTGAGCCACTGGCCGTACACTTGAAAGACCTGCTGGACCCGTGTTTGGGTGGACTTTAGAACGCTCAGACACTTAGCTCTCCAACGAAGAAAGCAGTGTGCTGCTTTTCACTCGGCGTTAAGGCAGAGATGCCCGGAGGCCCAAGATCCCTGAGGGATGTGAAGTCGCCCAGGAAGGGATACTCAGGTCTCAGTGTTCTTTCATGGGAGGTGCGGACGAGGCAGTCATCCCAGAGTTCTGAGAAGCTCACTAACGTGAAGGCACTCCATGGACTAGGCTTTCCTGGCGAATGATGTATGGCCAATCTTCCAAATGCAATACATGGACCTTACTATGAGCCTGGCAGGCAGTGGCGTTTTCCCTTTAGGCATTGGCGCCTTTCCAAATGCCTCTTGCAGGGAACTGGAAGCACCGTATTGCTCTCAGGGAAACGCCCCTTTCCTACGTAGGTCATTCCAGGACGTGAGACTGGCAGCAGCACTCTATTTCAGGCGGCGTGGAGGCTGCAGCGGTCCTCCTTATAGCTGGGACCTGCTACCATGCACATACATGGCCAATCTGAACGTTCCAAACTGCCCGAGAGCGATCAGTTTCCAGCGAGCCAAAACAGACAGAAGGGGGCACTCTGGCCACTTCCCGGATGAAGTTCGAACCCGAGGAAGTTGTGATGTGCAACGTGTGGCTGGTCTCTGGGACATAAGGCTTTGGGGAGGTTGCGACGTGTCCTCGCAGCTTCTCTAAGCGTAGTAGTGTTCAGGCGAATCTATCTACATTTAGAGAACTGCAGGGCCTCTCTCGTTGGTGCGTGGCATAGAGAGAGGTCCGCCATGTAAGTGCACCCGGAACGCACACTGAGGGAAGTGTGTTTTCCTTGCAGCTCACGCTCTGCCCTGAGAGCCACTGACATGACACCTACGAAAGAGCAGCTAGTGCTGTGTTCCGGGAGTCCGTTGAATGTTTTGGCCATCGAGCTCTCTGGAGAAAAAGCAGAGGGTTGCCTTCCACTCTGCTTTCAAAGAGGTGATCCGGAGGCCTTAGGTAGCATGGTGCTGCTCAGTCAGCCAGGAAGGGTGATCCTGTACACAGTGTTGTTCCCTGGGACACAGTGAGGACGTGGGTGCCGTAGGAAAAGCATACTAGAGATCCAGCGGTACTTCTCCAGAAGGCAGTGGCAAAACCGCTGAACGCCTCGATGTGTGAATGGGCCATCCGATCGATCCTTTGAACCGTGGAGAGAGGTCTAGATTTCCCTTTCGCAATGGGTGATCTGGGATGCTGCCTGGAATGCACGGGACACTCTCTGTTTCTCCAAGGACACTCTGTTCTCCGTGAAGGCACTCTAGCTGTGAAGAGCAGACAGAGAACAGCACTGTCTCAGGGAAATTTGACACCACAGGCCTTCTGCTCTCCAGTGGGGAAAATAGTGCTTTTCTCACTAGGTCAGCAATATCAAAGTTGCCGTGTGCCTAGTACGTGTAGTTTCTGGCACAGTCAAAGGGTCGGAAGCGGCACCCTGGCCTTCCCCGTTGAAACTTCGTAGCAGGGCAGTTCTGCCTGCGGCGAGTGGCGTGACGTCCCCACTGACTTGGGTTCGGCTGCGACGCCCGTACACCCTATAAAAGGGCTCCGGGTGCTTCAGGGGCAAACCGTGCCTTTGTCAGGTTGCTTCGAAGGTCAACGGGCTGCTTGGCTTAGAGAGACGGCCAGTGAGGCTTCCCAAGACAAACACTGAGGAGCGTGTTTTCTCATTGTGGCCCTGGTGCAGTGCTGTGAGCCACTGGCCGTACACTTGAAAGACCTGCTGGACCCGTGTTTGGGTGGACTTTAGAACGCTCAGACACTTAGCTCTCCAACGAAGAAAGCAGTGTGCTGCTTTTCACTCGGCGTTAAGGCAGAGATGCCCGGAGGCCCAAGATCCCTGAGGGATGTGAAGTCGCCCAGGAAGGGATACTCAGGTCTCAGTGTTCTTTCATGGGAGGTGCGGACGAGGCAGTCATCCCAGAGTTCTGAGAAGCTCACTAACGTGAAGGCACTCCATGGACTAGGCTTTCCTGGCGAATGATGTATGGCCAATCTTCCAAATGCAATACATGGACCTTACTATGAGCCTGGCAGGCAGTGGCGTTTTCCCTTTAGGCATTGGCGCCTTTCCAAATGCCTCTTGCAGGGAACTGGAAGCACCGTATTGCTCTCAGGGAAACGCCCCTTTCCTACGTAGGTCATTCCAGGACGTGAGACTGGCAGCAGCACTCTATTTCAGGCGGCGTGGAGGCTGCAGCGGTCCTCCTTATAGCTGGGACCTGCTACCATGCACATACATGGCCAATCTGAACGTTCCAAACTGCCCGAGAGCGATCAGTTTCCAGCGAGCCAAAACAGACAGAAGGGGGCACTCTGGCCACTTCCCGGATGAAGTTCGAACCCGAGGAAGTTGTGATGTGCAACGTGTGGCTGGTCTCTGGGACATAAGGCTTTGGGGAGGTTGCGACGTGTCCTCGCAGCTTCTCTAAGCGTAGTAGTGTTCAGGCGAATCTATCTACATTTAGAAAACTGCAGGGCCTCTCTCGTTTGTGCGTGGCATAGAGAGAGGTCCGCCATGTAAGTGCACCCGGAACGCACACTGAGGGAAGTGTGTTTTCCTTGCAGCTCACGCTCTGCCCTGAGAGCCACTGACATGACACCTACGAAAGAGCAGCTAGTGCTGTGTTCCGGGAGTCCGTTGAATGTTTTGGCCATCGAGCTCTCTGGAGAAAAAGCAGAGGGTTGCCTTTCACTCTGCTTTCAAAGAGGTGATCCGGAGGCCTTAGGTAGCATGGTGCTGCTCAGTCAGCCAGGAAGGGTGATCCTGTACACAGTGTTGTTCCCTGGGACACAGTGAGGACGTGGGTGCCGTAGGAAAAGCATACTAGAGATCCAGCGGTACTTCTCCAGAAGGCAGTGGCAAAACCGCTGAACGCCTCAATGTGTGAATGGGCCATCCGATCGATCCTTTGAACCGTGGAGAGAGGTCTAGATTTCCCTTTCGCAATGGGTGATCTGGGATGCTGCCTGGAATGCACGGGACACTCTCTGTTTCTCCAAGGACACTCTGTTCTCCGTGAAGGCACTCTAGCTGTGAAGAGCAGACAGAGAACAGCACTGTCTCAGGGAAATTTGACACCACAGGTCTTCTGCTCTCCAGTGGGGAAAATAGTGCTTTTCTCACTAGGTCAGCAATATCAAAGTTGCCGTGTGCCTAGTACGTGTAGTTTCTGGCACAGTCAAAGGGTCGGAAGCGGCACCCTGGCCTTCCCCGTTGAAACTTCGTAGCAGGGCAGTTCTGCCTGCGGCGAGTGGCGTGACGTCCCCACTGACTTGGGTTCGGCTCTGACGCCCGTACACCCTATAAAAGGGCTCTGGGTGCCTCAGGGGCAAACCGTGCCTTTGTCAGTTTGCTTCGAAGGTCAACGGGCTGCTTGGCTTAGAGAGACGGCCAGTGAGGCTTCCCAAGACAAACACTGAGGAGCGTGTTTTCTCATTGTGGCCCTGGTGCAGTGCTGTGAGCCACTGGCCCTCCACTTAAAAGACCTGCTGGACCCGTGTTTGGGTGGACTTTAGAAAGCTCAGACACTTAGCTCTCCAACGAAGAAAGCAGTGTGCTGCTTTTCACTCGGCGTTAATGCAGAGATGCCTGGAGGCCCCAGATCCCTGAGGGTTGTGAAGTCGCCCAGGAGGGGATACTCAGGTCTCAGTGTTCTTTCATGGGAGGTGCGGAGGACGCAGTCATCCCAGAGTTCCAAGAAGCTCACTAACGTGAAGGCACTCCATGGACTAGGCTTTCCTGGCGAATGATGTATGGCCAATCTTCCAAATGCAATACATGGACCTTACTATGAGCCTGGCAGGCAGTGTCGCTTTCCCTTTAGGCATTGGCGCCTTTCCAAATGCCTCTTGCAGGGAACTGGAAGCACCGTACTGCCCTCGGGGAAACGCCCCTTTCCTACGTAGGGCATTCCAGGACGTGAGACTGGCAGCAACACTCTATTTCAGGCGGCATGGAGGCTGCAGCGATCCTCCTTATAGCTGGGACCTGCTACCATGCACATACATGGCCAATCTGAACGTTCCAAACTGCCCAAGAGCGATCAGTTTCCAGCGAGCCAAAACAGACAGAAGGGGGCACTCTGGCCACTTCCCGGATGAAGTTCGAACCCGAGGAAGTTGTGATGTGCAACGTGTGGCTGGTCTCTGGGACATAAGGCTTTGGGGAGGTTGCGACGTGTCCTTGCAGCTTCTCTAAGCGTAGTAGTGTTCAGGCGAATCTATCTACATTTAGAGAACTGCAGGGCCTCTCTCGTTGGTGCGTGGCATAGAGAGAGGTCCGCCATGTAAGTGCACCCGGAATGCACACTGAGGGAAGTGTGTTTTCCTTGCAGCCCACGCTCTGCCCTGAGAGCCACAGACAGGACACCTATGAAAGAGCATCTAGTGCTGTGTTCCGGGAGTCCGTTGAATGTTTTGGCCATCGAGCTCTCTGGAGAAAAAGCAGAGGGTTGCCTTCCACTCTGCTTTCAAAGAGGTGATCAGGAGGCCTTAGGTAGCATGGTGCTGCTCAGTCAGCCAGGAAGGGTGATCCTGTACACAGTGTTGTTCCCTGGGACACAGTGAGGACGTGGGTGCCGTAGGAAAAGCATACTAGAGATCCAGCGGTACTTCTCCAGAAGGCAGTGGCAAAACCGCTGAACGCCTCAATGTGTGAATGGGCCATCCGATCGATCCTTTGAACCGTGGAGAGAGGTCTAGATTTCCCTTTCGCAATGGGTGATCTGGGATGCCGCCTGGAATGCACGGGACACTCTCTGTTTCTCCAAGGACACTCTGTTCTCCGTGAAGGCACTCTAGCTGTGAAGAGCAGACAGAGAACAGCACTGTCTCAGGGAAATTTGACACCACAGGCCTTCTGCTCTCCAGTGGGGAAAATAGTGCTTTTCTCACTAGGTCAGCAATATCAAAGTTGCCGTGTGCCTAGTACGTGTAGTTTCTGGCACAGTCAAAGGGTCGGAAGCGGCACCCTGGCCTTCCCCGTTGAAACTTCGTAGCAGGGCAGTTCTGCCTGCGGCGAGTGGCGTGACGTCCCCACAGACTTGGTTTCGGCTCCGACGCCCGTACACCCTATAAAAGGGCTCTGGGTGCTTCAGGGGCAAACCGTGCCTTTGTCAGGTTGCTTCGAAGGTCAACGGGCTGCTTGGCTTAGAGAGACGGCCAGTGAGGCTTCCCAAGACAAACACTGAGGAGCGTGTTTTCTCATTGTGGCCCTGGTGCAGTGCTGTGAGCCACTGGCCGTACACTTAAAAGACCTGCTGGACCCGTGTTTGGGTGGACTTTAGAAAGCTCAGACACTTAGCTCTCCAACAAAGAAAGCAGTGTGCTGCTTTTCACTCGGCGTTAAGGCAGAGATGCCCGGAGGCCCCAGATCCCTGAGGGTTGTGAAGTCGGGCAGGAAGGGATACTCAGGTCTCAGTGTTCTTTCATGGGAGGTGCGGACGAGGCAGTCATCCCAGAGTTCCGAGAAGCTCACTAACGTGAAGGCACTCCATGGACTAGGCTTTCCTGGCGAATGACGTATGCCCAATCTTCGAAATGCAATACATGGACCTTACTATGAGCCTGGTAGGCAGTGGCATTTTCCCTTTAGGCATTGGCGCCTTTCCAAATGCCTCTTGCCGGGAACTGCAAGCACCGTATTGCCCTCAGGGAAACGCCCCTTTCCTACGTAGGGCATTCCAGGACGTGAGACTGGCAGCAGCACTCTATTTCAGGCGGCGTGGAGGCTGCAGCGGTCCTCCTTACAGCTGGGACGTGCTACCATGCACATACATGGCCAATCTGAACGTTCCAAACTGCCCGAGAGCGATCAGTTTCCAGCGAGCCAAAACAGACAGAAGGGGGCACTCTGGCCACTTCCCGGATGAAGTTCGAACCCGAGGAAGTTGTGATGTGCAACGTGTGGCTGGTCTCTGGGACATAAGGCTTTGGGGAGGTTGCGACGTGTCCTCGCAGCTTCTCTAAGCGTAGTAGTGTTCAGGCGAATCTATCTACATTTAGAGAACTGCAGGGCCTCTCTCGTTGGTGCGTGGCATAGAGAGAGGTCCGCCATGTAAGTGCACCCGGAACGCACACTGAGGGAAGTGTGTTTTCCTTGCAGCTCACGCTCTGCCCTGAGAGCCACTGACATGACACCTACGAAAGAGCATCTAGTGCTGTGTTCCGGAAGTCCGTTGAATGTTTTGGCCATCGAGCTCTCTGGAGAAAAAGCAGAGGGTTGCCTTCCACTCTGCTTTCAAAGAGGTGATCCGGAGGCCTTAGGTAGCATGGTGCTGCTCAGTCAGCCTGGAAGGGTGATCCTGTACACAGTGTTGTTCCCTGGGACACAGTGAGGACGTGGGTGCCATAGGAAAAGCATACTAGAGATCCAGTGGTACTTCTCCAGAAGGCAGTGGCAAAACCGCTGAAGGCCTCGATGTGTGAATGGGCCATCCGATCGATCCTTTGAACCGTGGAGAGAGGTCTAGATTTCCCTTTCGCAATGGGTGATCTGGGATGCCGCCTGGAATGCACGGGACACTCTCTGTTTCTCCAAGGACGCTCTGTTCTCCGTGAAGGCACTCTAGCTGTGAAGAGCAGACAGAGAACAGCACTGTCTCAGGGAAATTTGACACCACAGGCCTTCTGCTCTCCAGTGGGGAAAATAGTGCTTTTCTCACTAGGTCAGCAATATCAAAGTTGCCGTGTGCCTAGTACGTGTAGTTTCTGGCACAGTCAAAGTGTCGGAAGCGGCACCCTGGCCTTCCCCGTTGAAACTTCGTAGCAGGGCAGTTCTGCCTGCGGCGAGTGGCGTGACGTCCCCACTGACTTGGGTTCGGCTCCGACGCCCGTACACCCTATAAAAGGGCTCTGGGTGCTTCAGGGGCAAACCGTGCCTTTGTCAGGTTGCTTCGAAGGTCAACGGGCTGCTTGGCTTAGAGAGACGGCCAGTGAGGCTTCCCAAGACAAACACTGAGGAGCGTGTTTTCTCATTGTGGCCCTGGTGCAGTGCTGTGAGCCACTGGACGTACACTTAAAAGACCTGCTGGACCCGCGTTTGGGTGGACTTTAGAAAGCTCAGGCACTTAGCTCTCCGACGAAGAAAGCAGTGTGCTGCTTTTCACTCGGCGCTAAGGCAGAGATGCCCGGAGGCCCCAGATCCCTGAGGGTTGTGAAGTCGCCCAGGAAGGGATACTCAGGTCTCAGTGTTCTTTCATGGGAGGTGCGGAGGACGCAGTCATCCCAGAGTTCCAAGAAGCTCACTAACGTGAAGGCACTCCATGGACTAGGTTTTCCTGGCGAAGGATGTATGCCCAATCTTCCAAATGCAATACATGGACCTTACTATGAGCCTGGCAGGCAGTGTCGCTTTCCCTTTAGGCATTGGCGCCTTTCCAAATGCCTCTTGCAGGGAACTGGAAGCACCGTACTGCCCTCGGGGAAACGCCCCTTTCCTACGTAGGGCATTCCAGGACGTGAGACTGGCAGCAACACTCTATTTCAGGCGGCATGGAGGCTGCAGCGATCCTCCTTATAGCTGGGACCTGCTACCATGCACATACATGGCCAATCTGAACGTTCCAAACTGCCCAAGAGCGATCAGTTTCCAGCGAGCCAAAACAGACAGAAGGGGGCACTCTGGCCACTTCCCGGATGAAGTTCGAACCCGAGGAAGTTGTGATGTGCAACGTGTGGCTGGTCTCTGGGACATAAGGCTTTGGGGAGGTTGCGACGTGTCCTTGCAGCTTCTCTAAGCGTAGTAGTGTTCAGGCGAATCTATCTACATTTAGAGAACTGCAGGGCCTCTCTCGTTGGTGCGTGGCATAGAGAGAGGTCCGCCATGTAAGTGCACCCGGAATGCACACTGAGGGAAGTGTGTTTTCCTTGCAGCCCACGCTCTGCCCTGAGAGCCACAGACAGGACACCTATGAAAGAGCATCTAGTGCTGTGTTCCGGGAGTCCGTTGAATGTTTTGGCCATCGAGCTCTCTGGAGAAAAAGCAGAGGGTTGCCTTCCACTCTGCTTTCAAAGAGGTGATCAGGAGGCCTTAGGTAGCATGGTGCTGCTCAGTCAGCCAGGAAGGGTGATCCTGTACACAGTGTTGTTCCCTGGGACACAGTGAGGACGTGGGTGCCGTAGGAAAAGCATACTAGAGATCCAGCGGTACTTCTCCAGAAGGCAGTGGCAAAACCGCTGAACGCCTCAATGTGTGAATGGGCCATCCGATCGATCCTTTGAACCGTGGAGAGAGGTCTAGATTTCCCTTTCGCAATGGGTGATCTGGGATGCCGCCTGGAATGCACGGGACACTCTCTGTTTCTCCAAGGACACTCTGTTCTCCGTGAAGGCACTCTAGCTGTGAAGAGCAGACAGAGAACAGCACTGTCTCAGGGAAATTTGACACCACAGGCCTTCTGCTCTCCAGTGGGGAAAATAGTGCTTTTCTCACTAGGTCAGCAATATCAAAGTTGCCGTGTGCCTAGTACGTGTAGTTTCTGGCACAGTCAAAGGGTCGGAAGCGGCACCCTGGCCTTCCCCGTTGAAACTTCGTAGCAGGGCAGTTCTGCCTGCGGCGAGTGGCGTGACGTCCCCACAGACTTGGTTTCGGCTCCGACGCCCGTACACCCTATAAAAGGGCTCTGGGTGCTTCAGGGGCAAACCGTGCCTTTGTCAGGTTGCTTCGAAGGTCAACGGGCTGCTTGGCTTAGAGAGACGGCCAGTGAGGCTTCCCAAGACAAACACTGAGGAGCGTGTTTTCTCATTGTGGCCCTGGTGCAGTGCTGTGAGCCACTGGCCGTACACTTAAAAGACCTGCTGGACCCGTGTTTGGGTGGACTTTAGAAAGCTCAGACACTTAGCTCTCCAACAAAGAAAGCAGTGTGCTGCTTTTCACTCGGCGTTAAGGCAGAGATGCCCGGAGGCCCCAGATCCCTGAGGGTTGTGAAGTCGGGCAGGAAGGGATACTCAGGTCTCAGTGTTCTTTCATGGGAGGTGCGGACGAGGCAGTCATCCCAGAGTTCCGAGAAGCTCACTAACGTGAAGGCACTCCATGGACTAGGCTTTCCTGGCGAATGACGTATGCCCAATCTTCGAAATGCAATACATGGACCTTACTATGAGCCTGGTAGGCAGTGGCATTTTCCCTTTAGGCATTGGCGCCTTTCCAAATGCCTCTTGCCGGGAACTGCAAGCACCGTATTGCCCTCAGGGAAACGCCCCTTTCCTACGTAGGGCATTCCAGGACGTGAGACTGGCAGCAGCACTCTATTTCAGGCGGCGTGGAGGCTGCAGCGGTCCTCCTTACAGCTGGGACGTGCTACCATGCACATACATGGCCAATCTGAACGTTCCAAACTGCCCGAGAGCGATCAGTTTCCAGCGAGCCAAAACAGACAGAAGGGGGCACTCTGGCCACTTCCCGGATGAAGTTCGAACCCGAGGAAGTTGTGATGTGCAACGTGTGGCTGGTCTCTGGGACATAAGGCTTTGGGGAGGTTGCGACGTGTCCTCGCAGCTTCTCTAAGCGTAGTAGTGTTCAGGCGAATCTATCTACATTTAGAGAACTGCAGGGCCTCTCTCGTTGGTGCGTGGCATAGAGAGAGGTCCGCCATGTAAGTGCACCCGGAACGCACACTGAGGGAAGTGTGTTTTCCTTGCAGCTCACGCTCTGCCCTGAGAGCCACTGACATGACACCTACGAAAGAGCATCTAGTGCTGTGTTCCGGAAGTCCGTTGAATGTTTTGGCCATCGAGCTCTCTGGAGAAAAAGCAGAGGGTTGCCTTCCACTCTGCTTTCAAAGAGGTGATCCGGAGGCCTTAGGTAGCATGGTGCTGCTCAGTCAGCCTGGAAGGGTGATCCTGTACACAGTGTTGTTCCCTGGGACACAGTGAGGACGTGGGTGCCATAGGAAAAGCATACTAGAGATCCAGTGGTACTTCTCCAGAAGGCAGTGGCAAAACCGCTGAAGGCCTCGATGTGTGAATGGGCCATCCGATCGATCCTTTGAACCGTGGAGAGAGGTCTAGATTTCCCTTTCGCAATGGGTGATCTGGGATGCCGCCTGGAATGCACGGGACACTCTCTGTTTCTCCAAGGACGCTCTGTTCTCCGTGAAGGCACTCTAGCTGTGAAGAGCAGACAGAGAACAGCACTGTCTCAGGGAAATTTGACACCACAGGCCTTCTGCTCTCCAGTGGGGAAAATAGTGCTTTTCTCACTAGGTCAGCAATATCAAAGTTGCCGTGTGCCTAGTACGTGTAGTTTCTGGCACAGTCAAAGTGTCGGAAGCGGCACCCTGGCCTTCCCCGTTGAAACTTCGTAGCAGGGCAGTTCTGCCTGCGGCGAGTGGCGTGACGTCCCCACTGACTTGGGTTCGGCTCCGACGCCCGTACACCCTATAAAAGGGCTCTGGGTGCTTCAGGGGCAAACCGTGCCTTTGTCAGGTTGCTTCGAAGGTCAACGGGCTGCTTGGCTTAGAGAGACGGCCAGTGAGGCTTCCCAAGACAAACACTGAGGAGCGTGTTTTCTCATTGTGGCCCTGGTGCAGTGCTGTGAGCCACTGGACGTACACTTAAAAGACCTGCTGGACCCGCGTTTGGGTGGACTTTAGAAAGCTCAGGCACTTAGCTCTCCGACGAAGAAAGCAGTGTGCTGCTTTTCACTCGGCGCTAAGGCAGAGATGCCCGGAGGCCCCAGATCCCTGAGGGTTGTGAAGTCGCCCAGGAAGGGATACTCAGGTCTCAGTGTTCTTTCATGGGAGGTGCGGAGGACGCAGTCATCCCAGAGTTCCAAGAAGCTCACTAACGTGAAGGCACTCCATGGACTAGGTTTTCCTGGCGAAGGATGTATGCCCAATCTTCCAAATGCAATACATGGACCTTACTATGAGCCTGGCAGGCAGTGTCGCTTTCCCTTTAGGCATTGGCGCCTTTCCAAATGCCTCTTGCAGGGAACTGGAAGCACCGTACTGCCCTCGGGGAAACGCCCCTTTCCTACGTAGGGCATTCCAGGACGTGAGACTGGCAGCAACACTCTATTTCAGGCGGCATGGAGGCTGCAGCGATCCTCCTTATAGCTGGGACCTGCTACCATGCACATACATGGCCAATCTGAACGTTCCAAACTGCCCAAGAGCGATCAGTTTCCAGCGAGCCAAAACAGACAGAAGGGGGCACTCTGGCCACTTCCCGGATGAAGTTCGAACCCGAGGAAGTTGTGATGTGCAACGTGTGGCTGGTCTCTGGGACATAAGGCTTTGGGGAGGTTGCGACGTGTCCTTGCAGCTTCTCTAAGCGTAGTAGTGTTCAGGCGAATCTATCTACATTTAGAGAACTGCAGGGCCTCTCTCGTTGGTGCGTGGCATAGAGAGAGGTCCGCCATGTAAGTGCACCCGGAATGCACACTGAGGGAAGTGTGTTTTCCTTGCAGCCCACGCTCTGCCCTGAGAGCCACAGACAGGACACCATGAAAGAGCATCTAGTGCTGTGTTCCGGGAGTCCGTTGAATGTTTTGGCCATCGAGCTCTCTGGAGAAAAAGCAGAGGGTTGCCTTCCACTCTGCTTTCAAAGAGGTGATCAGGAGGCCTTAGGTAGCATGGTGCTGCTCAGTCAGCCAGGAAGGGTGATCCTGTACACAGTGTTGTTCCCTGGGACACAGTGAGGACGTGGGTGCCGTAGGAAAAGCATACTAGAGATCCAGCGGTACTTCTCCAGAAGGCAGTGGCAAAACCGCTGAACGCCTCAATGTGTGAATGGGCCATCCGATCGATCCTTTGAACCGTGGAGAGAGGTCTAGATTTCCCTTTCGCAATGGGTGATCTGGGATGCCGCCTGGAATGCACGGGACACTCTCTGTTTCTCCAAGGACACTCTGTTCTCCGTGAAGGCACTCTAGCTGTGAAGAGCAGACAGAGAACAGCACTGTCTCAGGGAAATTTGACACCACAGGCCTTCTGCTCTCCAGTGGGGAAAATAGTGCTTTTCTCACTAGGTCAGCAATATCAAAGTTGCCGTGTGCCTAGTACGTGTAGTTTCTGGCACAGTCAAAGGGTCGGAAGCGGCACCCTGGCCTTCCCCGTTGAAACTTCGTAGCAGGGCAGTTCTGCCTGCGGCGAGTGGCGTGACGTCCCCACAGACTTGGTTTCGGCTCCGACGCCCGTACACCCTATAAAAGGGCTCTGGGTGCTTCAGGGGCAAACCGTGCCTTTGTCAGGTTGCTTCGAAGGTCAACGGGCTGCTTGGCTTAGAGAGACGGCCAGTGAGGCTTCCCAAGACAAACACTGAGGAGCGTGTTTTCTCATTGTGGCCCTGGTGCAGTGCTGTGAGCCACTGGCCGTACACTTAAAAGACCTGCTGGACCCGTGTTTGGGTGGACTTTAGAAAGCTCAGACACTTAGCTCTCCAACAAAGAAAGCAGTGTGCTGCTTTTCACTCGGCGTTAAGGCAGAGATGCCCGGAGGCCCCAGATCCCTGAGGGTTGTGAAGTCGGGCAGGAAGGGATACTCAGGTCTCAGTGTTCTTTCATGGGAGGTGCGGACGAGGCAGTCATCCCAGAGTTCCGAGAAGCTCACTAACGTGAAGGCACTCCATGGACTAGGCTTTCCTGGCGAATGACGTATGCCCAATCTTCGAAATGCAATACATGGACCTTACTATGAGCCTGGTAGGCAGTGGCATTTTCCCTTTAGGCATTGGCGCCTTTCCAAATGCCTCTTGCCGGGAACTGCAAGCACCGTATTGCCCTCAGGGAAACGCCCCTTTCCTACGTAGGGCATTCCAGGACGTGAGACTGGCAGCAGCACTCTATTTCAGGCGGCGTGGAGGCTGCAGCGGTCCTCCTTACAGCTGGGACGTGCTACCATGCACATACATGGCCAATCTGAACGTTCCAAACTGCCCGAGAGCGATCAGTTTCCAGCGAGCCAAAACAGACAGAAGGGGGCACTCTGGCCACTTCCCGGATGAAGTTCGAACCCGAGGAAGTTGTGATGTGCAACGTGTGGCTGGTCTCTGGGACATAAGGCTTTGGGGAGGTTGCGACGTGTCCTCGCAGCTTCTCTAAGCGTAGTAGTGTTCAGGCGAATCTATCTACATTTAGAGAACTGCAGGGCCTCTCTCGTTGGTGCGTGGCATAGAGAGAGGTCCGCCATGTAAGTGCACCCGGAACGCACACTGAGGGAAGTGTGTTTTCCTTGCAGCCCACGCTCTGCCCTGAGAGCTGCTGACATGACACCTACGAAAGAGCAGCTAGTGCTGTGTTCCGGGAGTCCGTTGAATGTTTTGGCCATCGAGCTCTCTGGAGAAAAAGCAGAGGGTTGCCTTCCACTCTGCTTTCAAAGAGGTGATCCGGAGGCCTTAGGTAGCATGGTGCTGCTCAGTCAGCCAGGAAGGGTGATCCTGTACACAGTGTTGTTCCCTGGGACACAGTGAGGACGTGGGTGCCGTAGGAAAAGCATACTAGAGATCCAGCGGTACTTCTCCAGAAGGCAGTGGCAAAACCGCTGAAGGCCTCGATGTGTGAATGGGCCATCCGATCGATCCTTTGAACCGTGGAGAGAGGTCTAGATTTCCCTTTCGCAATGGGTGATCTGGGATGCCGCCTGGAATGCACGGGACACTCTCTGTTTCTCCAAGGACGCTCTGTTCTCCGTGAAGACACTCTAGCTGTGAAGAGCAGACAGAGAACAGCACTGTCTCAGGGAAATTTGACACCACAGGCCTTCTGCTCTCCAGTGGGGAAAATAGTGCTTTTCTCACTAGGTCAGCAATATCAAAGTTGCCGTGTGCCTAGTACGTGTAGTTTCTGGCACAGTCAAAGGGTCGGAAGCGGCACCCTGGCCTTCCCCGTTGAAACTTCGTAGCAGGGCAGTTCTGCCTGCGGCGAGTGGCGTGACGTCCCCACTGACTTGGGTTCGGCTCCGACGCCCGTACACCCTATAAAAGGGCTCTGGGTGCTTCAGGGGCAAACCGTGCCTTTGTCAGGTTGCTTCGAAGGTCAACGGGCTGCTTGGCTTAGAGAGACGGCCAGTGAGGCTTCCCAAGACAAACACTGAGGAGCGTGTTTTCTCATTGTGGCCCTGGTGCAGTGCTGTGAGCCACTGGACGTACACTTAAAAGACCTGCTGGACCCGCGTTTGGGTGGACTTTAGAAAGCTCAGGCACTTAGCTCTCCGACGAAGAAAGCAGTGTGCTGCTTTTCACTCGGCGCTAAGGCAGAGATGCCCGGAGGCCCCAGATCCCTGAGGGTTGTGAAGTCGCCCAGGAAGGGATACTCAGGTCTCAGTGTTCTTTCATGGGAGGTGCGGAGGACGCAGTCATCCCAGAGTTCCGAGAAGCTCACTAACGTGAAGGCACTCCATGGACTAGGTTTTCCTGGCGAAGGATGTATGCCCAATCTTCCAAATGCAATACATGGACCTTACTATGAGCCTGGCAGGCAGTGTCGTTTTCCCTTTAGGCATTGGCGCCTTTCCAAATGCCTCTTGCAGGGAACTGGAAGCACCGTACTGCCCTCGGGGAAACGCCCTTTCCCTACGTAGGGCATTCCAGGACGTGAGACTGGCAGCAGCACTCTGTTTCAGGCGGCGTGGAGGCTGCAGCGGTCCTCCTTACAGCTGGGACGTGCTACCATGCACATACATGGCCAATCTGAACGTTCCAAACTGCCCGAGAGCGATCAGTTTCCAGCGAGCCAAAACAGACAGAAGGGGGCACTCTGGCCACTTCCCGGATGAAGTTCGAACCCGAGGAAGTTGTGATGTGCAACGTGTGGCTGGTCTCTGGGACATAAGGCTTTGGGGAGGTTGCGACGTGTCCTCGCAGCTTCTCTAAGCGTAGTAGTGTTCAGGCGAATCTATCTACATTTAGAGAACTGCAGGGCCTCTCTCGTTGGTGCGTGGCATAGAGAGAGGTCCGCCATGTAAGTGCACCCGGAACGCACACTGAGGGAAGTGTGTTTTCCTTGCAGCCCACGCTCTGCCCTGAGAGCTGCTGACATGACACCTACGAAAGAGCAGCTAGTGCTGTGTTCCGGGAGTCCGTTGAATGTTTTGGCCATCGAGCTCTCTGGAGAAAAAGCAGAGGGTTGCCTTCCACTCTGCTTTCAAAGAGGTGATCCGGAGGCCTTAGGTAGCATGGTGCTGCTCAGTCAGCCAGGAAGGGTGATCCTGTACACAGTGTTGTTCCCTGGGACACAGTGAGGACGTGGGTGCCGTAGGAAAAGCATACTAGAGATCCAGCGGTACTTCTCCAGAAGGCAGTGGCAAAACCGCTGAACGCCTCGATGTGTGAATGGGCCATCCGATCGATCCTTTGAACCGTGGAGAGAGGTCTAGATTTCCCTTTCGCAATGGGTGATCTGGGATGCCGCCTGGAATGCACGGGACACTCTCTGTTTCTCCAAGGACGCTCTGTTCTCCGTGAAGACACTCTAGCTGTGAAGAGCAGACAGAGAACAGCACTGTCTCAGGGAAATTTGACACCACAGGCCTTCTGCTCTCCAGTGGGGAAAATAGTGCTTTTCTCACTAGGTCAGCAATATCAAAGTTGCCGTGTGCCTAGTACGTGTAGTTTCTGGCACAGTCAAAGGGTCGGAAGCGGCACCCTGGCCTTCCCCGTTGAAACTTCGTAGCAGGGCAGTTCTGCCTGCGGCGAGTGGCGTGACGTCCCCACTGACTTGGGTTCGGCTCCGACGCCCATACACCCTATAAAAGGGCTCTGGGTGCTTCAGGGGCAAACCGTGCCTTTGTCAGGTTGCTTCGAAGGTCAACGGGCTGCTTGGCTTAGAGAGACGGCCAGTGAGGCTTCCCAAGACAAACACTGAGGAGCGTGTTTTCTCATTGTGGCCCTGGTGCAGTGCTGTGAGCCACTGGACGTACACTTAAAAGACCTGCTGGACCCGCGTTTGGGTGGACTTTAGAAAGCTCAGGCACTTAGCTCTCTGACGAAGAAAGCAGTGTGCTGCTTTTCACTCGGCGTTAAGGCAGAGATGCCCGGAGGCCCCAGATCCCTGAGGGTTGTGAAGTCGCCCAGGAAGGGATACTCAGGTCTCAGTGTTCTTTCATGGGAGGTGCGGAGGACGCAGTCATCCCGGAGTTCCGAGAAGCTCACTAACGTGAAGGCACTCCATGGACTAGGTTTTCCTGGCGAAGGATGTATGCCCAATCTTCCAAATGCAATACATGGACCTTACTATGAGCCTGGCAGGCAGTGTCGTTTTCCCTTTAGGCATTGGCGCCTTTCCAAATGCCTCTTGCAGGGAACTGGAAGCACCGTACTGCCCTCGGGGAAACGCCCTTTCCCTACGTAGGGCATTCCAGGACGTGAGACTGGCAGCAGCACTCTGTTTCAGGCGGCGTGGAGGCTGCAGCGGTCCTCCTTACAGCTGGGACATGCTACCATGCACATACATGGCCAATCTGAACGTTCCAAACTGCCCGAGAGCGATCAGTTTCCAGCGAGCCAAAACAGACAGAAGGGGGCACTCTGGCCACTTCCCGGATGAAGTTCGAACCCGAGGAAGTTGTGATGTGCAACGTGTGGCTGGTCTCTGGGACATAAGGCTTTGGGGAGGTTGCGACGTGTCCTCGCAGCTTCTCTAAGCGTAGTAGTGTTCAGGCGAATCTATCTACATTTAGAGAACTGCAGGGCCTCTCTCGTTGGTGCGTGGCATAGAGAGAGGTCCGCCATGTAAGTGCACCCGGAACGCACACTGAGGGAAGTGTGTTTTCCTTGCAGCTCACGCTCTGCCCTGAGAGCCACTGACATGACACCTACGAAAGAGCAGCTAGTGCTGTGTTCCGGGAGTCCGTTGAATGTTTTGGCCATCGAGCTCTCTGGAGAAAAAGCAGAGGGTTGCCTTCCACTCTGCTTTCAAAGAGGTGATCAGGAGGCCTTAGGTAGCATGGTGCTGCTCAGTCAGCCAGGAAGGGTGATCCTGTACACAGTGTTGTTCCCTGGGACACAGTGAGGACGTGGGTGCCGTAGGAAAAGCATACTAGAGATCCAGTGGTACTTCTCCAGAAGGCAGTGGCAAAACCGCTGAACGCCTCAATGTGTGAATGGGCCATCCGATCGATCCTTTGAACCGTGGAGAGAGGTCTAGATTTCCCTTTCGCAATGGGTGATCTGGGATGCTGCCTGGAATGCACGGGACACTCTCTGTTTCTCCAAGGACACTCTGTTCTCCGTGAAGGCACTCTAGCTGTGAAGAGCAGACAGAGAACAGCACTGTCTCAGGGAAATTTGACACCACAGGCCTTCTGCTCTCCAGTGGGGAAAATAGTGCTTTTCTCACTAGGTCAGCAATATCAAAGTTGCCGTGTGCCTAGTACGTGTAGTTTCTGGCACAGTCAAAGGGTCGGAAGCGGCACCCTGGCCTTCCCCGTTGAAACTTCGTAGCAGGGCAGTTCTGCCTGCGGCGAGTGGCGTGACGTCCCCACTGACTTGGGTTCGGCTCCGACGCCCGTACACCCTATAAAAGGGCTCTGGGTGCTTCAGGGGCAAACCGTGCCTTTGTCAGGTTGCTTCGAAGGTCAACGGGCTGCTTGCCTTAGAGAGACGGCCAGTGAGGCTTCCCAAGACAAACACTGAGGAGCGTGTTTTCAAATTGTGGCCCTGGTGCAGTGCTGTGAGCCACTGGCCGTACACTTAAAAGACCTGCTGGACCCGCGTTTGGGTGGACTTTAGAAAGCTCAGGCACTTAGCTCTCCGACGAAGAAAGCAGTGTGCTGCTTTTCACTCGGCGTTAAGGCAGAGATGCCCGGAGGCCCCAGATCCCTGAGGGTTGTGAAGTCGCCCAGGAAGGGATACTCAGGTCTCAGTGTTCTTTCATGGGAGGTGCGGAGGACGCAGTCATCCCAGAGTTCCGAGAAGCTCACTAACGTGAAGGCACTCCATGGACTAGGTTTTCCTGGCGAAGGATGTATGCCCAATCTTCCAAATGCAATACATGGACCTTACTATGAGCCTGGCAGGCAGTGGCGTTTTCCCTTTAGGCATTGGCGCCTTTCCAAATGCCTCTTGCAGGGAACTGGAAGCACCGTACTCTCGTCAGGGAAACACCCTTTCCCTACGTAGGGCATTCCAGGACGTGAGACTGGCAGCAGCACTCTGTTTCAGGCAGCGTGGAGGCTGCAGCGGTCCTCCTTATAGCTGGGACCTGCTACCATGCACATACATGGCCAATCTGAACGTTCCAAACTGCCCGAGAGCGATCAGTTTCCAGCGAGCCAAAACAGACAGAAGGGGGCACTCTGGCCACTTCCCGGATGAAGTTCGAACCCGAGGAAGTTGTGATGTGCAACGTGTGGCTGGTCTCTGGGACATAAGGCTTTGGGGAGGTTGCGACGTGTCCTCGCAGCTTCTCTAAGCGTAGTAGTGTTCAGGCGAATCTATCTACATTTAGAGAACTGCAGGGCCTCTCTCGTTGGTGCGTGGCATAGAGAGAGGTCCGCCATGTAAGTGCACCCGGAACGCACACTGAGGGAAGTGTGTTTTCCTTGCAGCCCACGCTCTGCCCTGAGAGCTGCTGACATGACACCTACGAAAGAGCAGCTAGTGCTGTGTTCCGGGAGTCCGTTGAATGTTTTGGCCATCGAGCTCTCTGGAGAAAAAGCAGAGGGTTGCCTTCCACTCTGCTTTCAAAGAGGTGATCCGGAGGCCTTAGGTAGCATGGTGCTGCTCAGTCAGCCAGGAAGGGTGATCCTGTACACAGTGTTGTTCCCTGGGACACAGTGAGGACGTGGGTGCCGTAGGAAAAGCATACTAGAGATCCAGCGGTACTTCTCCAGAAGGCAGTGGCAAAACCGCTGAACGCCTCGATGTGTGAATGGGCCATCCGATCGATCCTTTGAACCGTGGAGAGAGGTCTAGATTTCCCTTTCGCAATGGGTGATCTGGGATGCCGCCTGGAATGCACGGGACACTCTCTGTTTCTCCAAGGACGCTCTGTTCTCCGTGAAGACACTCTAGCTGTGAAGAGCAGACAGAGAACAGCACTGTCTCAGGGAAATTTGACACCACAGGCCTTCTGCTCTCCAGTGGGGAAAATAGTGCTTTTCTCACTAGGTCAGCAATATCAAAGTTGCCGTGTGCCTAGTACGTGTAGTTTCTGGCACAGTCAAAGGGTCGGAAGCGGCACCCTGGCCTTCCCCGTTGAAACTTCGTAGCAGGGCAGTTCTGCCTGCGGCGAGTGGCGTGATGTCCCCACTGACTTGGGTTCGGCTCCGACGCCCGTACACCCTATAAAAGGGCTCTGGGTGCTTCAGGGGCAAACCGTGCCTTTGTCAGGTTGCTTCGAAGGTCAACGGGCTGCTTGGCTTAGAGAGACGGCCAGTGAGGCTTCCCAAGACAAACACTGAGGAGCGTGTTTTCTCATTGTGGCCCTGGTGCAGTGCTGTGAGCCACTGGACGTACACTTAAAAGACCTGCTGGACCCGCGTTTGGGTGGACTTTAGAAAGCTCAGGCACTTAGCTCTCCGACGAAGAAAGCAGTGTGCTGCTTTTCACTCGGCGTTAAGGCAGAGATGCCCGGAGGCCCCAGATCCCTGAGGGTTGTGAAGTCGCCCAGGAAGGGATACTCAGGTCTCAGTGTTCTTTCATGGGAGGTGCGGAGGACGCAGTCATCCCAGAGTTCCGAGAAGCTCACTAACGTGAAGGCACTCCATGGACTAGGTTTTCCTGGCGAAGGATGTATGCCCAATCTTCCAAATGCAATACATGGACCTTACTATGAGCCTGGCAGGCAGTGTCGTTTTCCCTTTAGGCATTGGCGCCTTTCCAAATGCCTCTTGCAGGGAACTGGAAGCACCGTACTGCCCTCGGGGAAACGCCCTTTCCCTACGTAGGGCATTCCAGGACGTGAGACTGGCAGCAGCACTCTGTTTCAGGCGGCGTGGAGGCTGCAGCGGTCCTCCTTACAGCTGGGACGTGCTACCATGCACATACATGGCCAATCTGAACGTTCCAAACTGCCCGAGAGCGATCAGTTTCCAGCGAGCCAAAACAGACAGAAGGGGGCACTCTGGCCACTTCCCGGATGAAGTTCGAACCCGAGGAAGTTGTGATGTGCAACGTGTGGCTGGTCTCTGGGACATAAGGCTTTGGGGAGGTTGCGACGTGTCCTCGCAGCTTCTCTAAGTGTAGTAGTGTTCAGGCGAATCTATCTACATTTAGAGAACTGCAGGGCCTCTCTCGTTGGTGCGTGGCATAGAGAGAGGTCCGCCATGTAAGTGCACCCGGAACGCACACTGAGGGAAGTGTGTTTTCCTTGCAGCTCACGCTCTGCCCTGAGAGCCACTGACATGACACCTACGAAAGAGCAGCTAGTGCTGTGTTCCGGGAGTCTGTTGAATGTTTTGGCCATCGAGCTCTCTGGAGAAAAAGCAGAGGGTTGCCTTCCACTCTGCTTTCAAAGAGGTGATCCGGAGGCCTTAGGTAGCATGGTGCTGCTCAGTCAGCCAGGAAGGGTGATCCTGTACACAGTGTTGTTCCCTGGGACACAGTGAGGACGTGGGTGCCGTAGGAAAAGCATACTAGAGATCCAGCGGTACTTCTCCAGAAGGCAGTGGAAAAACCGCTGAACGCCTCGATGTGTGAATGGGCCATCCGATCGATCCTTTGAACCGTGGAGAGAGGTCTAGATTTCCCTTTCGCAATGGGTGATCTGGGATGCCGCCTGGAATGCACGGGACACTCTCTGTTTCTCCAAGGACGCTCTGTTCTCCGTGAAGACACTCTAGCTGTGAAGAGCAGACAGAGAACAGCACTGTCTCAGGGAAATTTGACACCACAGGCCTTCTGCTCTCCAGTGGGGAAAATAGTGCTTTTCTCACTAGGTCAGCAATATCAAAGTTGCAGTGTGCCTAGTACGTGTAGTTTCTGGCACAGTCAAAGGGTCGGAAGCGGCACCCTGGCCTTCCCCGTTGAAACTTCGTAGCAGGGCAGTTCTGCCTGCGGCGAGTGGCGTGACGTCCCCACTGACTTGGGTTCGGCTCCGACGCCCGTACACCCTATAAAAGGGCTCTGGGTGCTTCAGGGGCAAACCCGACCCATGTCCCCTGCATCGGCAGGCGGACTCTCAACCACTGCGCCACCAGGGAAGCCCCCCTTTCTACTTTAATATATGCTTGTAAGGCTCAACATTTCCCTCTATGTATGTGTTCCAATCTCCAGATCCAATTATGAATTTGAATGTTTCTCTTCATGGTTCTGTCAATGTTTGCTTTATAAAGTATCAGCTGAAGTTATTAGTTTCTGAGAATTTGAAACTTTTATGACTGTGAAGTGTCCCTCCGTATGTCAAGTAATGCTTTTTCCTTCCCCTTAAAGTTCACTTGGTCAAATAGCAATGTCACAGATTTTATAATTACAGAAATAACTTGAGACCTAGGATGTTGATGTCTGTCTCTAGAAAGGATTTTCCCTTGCTTCTGCACGGGTTGTAAGATGCTAACAAAACACGTTCACCTTTACACAATTTCAGGGAATGAGGTGTTTTGGCGTTTGGCTTCAGTCCCTGCCAAAGAAAGCCCAGTTTCCTTCTCCCCTTATTCCAATGGTGAAACTCTTTGGGGTTTACCAGGAAGCCTTCGTGGCTGTTAATGCTTTTATGTCGCTTAGCCTCTTGAAGACGTCCAAAATTCGACTGAGTTTGTACGCCTTTCAATGAACAGAATCTACACTCTTCTGAGGCCTACACAGTAGAACGGCAAGACGGCCTGAGACCTTCTCAGGGATTCCGGAAAGTGAAAACCAGAGTGAAAACATGTAGTCCAGAGCTCGTGCCGGTAGACACCCCCGCACCCACCCTTGCATTCTGGGACATGTAGTCCAGAGCTCGTAAACTCGTGTAGTCCCATATACTGCAGCTACAGTAACGCCTCGCTGTAAAGGTTTACCCGCGGAATTCTGGGAAATATGGTCCAGGAGTTCCGGGTTAGTCGCAGGCACTTCCGCCCCAGGAGGACACGTAGCAGCCATGTTCTGCCTGGTGACGGTGTTTCAGGTCCGCTCTTCACGACCCATTCAAGCTTCCCCTTTGCAGACCTTTCATTTGGGGAGAAAGAGGAGGAGCGGCTAAAAGCGGAGGTTTGAGGGCCTGGAGTGGTGATGTACGTCCCGCGGGCGGAGCTTCTTTGCGTTTGGTAACGTAGCCGGGATGGGGTGGGCTCAGGTCGTGCCTCCTGGGGTTTGAGGGTCTCCCCGGTTTTCTTCACCCCTAACCTGACCCCGTCCCCCACCTATGAGCTAGCCCTACCGCTTCATACGGCGTCACACTGGGTGAGTTGCTTAACTCCTCTGTGCCTCCGTTGCTGTTCGGTAAAAGGGGGGAAAAAGGAATGCCTTGTTAATATAGTGTTGTGAGGAGAAACGAGATAGCACAAGTAAAAGGTCTACAACTGCCTGATACATTGTTGGTATTAATACTACGCCAATTCGGGAGGCACCCATTTCGCAGCGGGATTCTGTGAGCCCAGGAAGCTGAATTGTCCTGGACTCCTGGCCTGTTTTGGAAGGAGAGGACTTCTAGCTGGTACGGGGGCGGAAGGGGGTGCGGTATGAATTAGTGGGGATGGAAACACAGCCCTGGTATTTCACAGTCTCCTTTCCTTCCCCAGCCCTGGCTTCTCAAAAAGCACTGCACGGAGGAAGAGGCAGCAGAGCCCCACGTGAGTAGGACTTGGCATTCTTCTACTTAAGATATTCCTATAAATTGTAGAACGTATGAGACATGGGTAAGGATGATAACTGAGCCTTGGTCACTAATTTCCATTCTAAAAGCTTTATGCAAATGAACACATTTCCATCAGGCGGTGGCTCTGTGAATTGGTACTGCTGTTTTCTCTACTTTAAGGCAGGGAACACAACCCTGTTGGCCCATCCTCACCCAGATGGTAGGAGGCAGAGCTGGGGTTGGGACCCAGGCAGTTTGAGTCCAGCAGCTGAGTTTGCTAATCCCTTTGGTATATTCTCTTTGAGCATAGGGTACTGGCTAGAATCATATCATGAAAGGAGGTTGGGACTTAATTGTGGGGACCTTGAGAGCAAGGTTTAGGCTATTTTATGAGTGTTTAAGATAGTTTTCTCAACTGGGTCATTTATTTTATTTCAAATAATATGTATATCATAGAAGTAGCATAATCATTATGGAAAAATGCAGATATATACATAAAGAACAATTTTAATTATCTGTAACTTTAGGATGTAAAGATAACAGTTGTTAATGTTTTAGTGCCTTTTTGTCTGGTTACTCTTTGTGTATGTTTCTGTGTAGTGGAGGCTGTTTTTTGTGGGACTGATGTTACACTGCAGTGCTACTCAAATTGTGTTCCACAAACCAGCGGCATTGGCATCACTTGGATAGAAATGCCCAGCCTGGAGCCCCATTCGAGACCTCCTGATTTATAATTTCTGCGTAGGGGGTCCAGGAGGCTGCATTCCAACAAGATCCCGCAGTAATTCACATGCACGTGAAAATTCGAGAAGCTCAAGAGAGGGTCTTTTCTGGAAACTGAGGCCGAGGAAATTGACCCTGCTGGATGTCACAGATAAAACTGAGCTGGCTTCACCAAAGGCCTACTTAGTCCAATGATTTTATTCCCCCACTAATTATTGTCAACTGTCAGGGCCCCTTTCAGAATCCTGAATTGAGCAGAAGACAGCTAGCAAGTGTAGAGTCAAAATGGAGGTCGTTAGAAGTTGTGAAGATATCTCTCTCCCAAGCTTTGGGGAGTGGAATCATTGCCATCTTTTGTACTAGATCGAACCCGGGCCCCCTGCATTGGGAATGTGGCGTCTTATCCACTGCACCACCAGGGAAGTCTCCCATTTATTTCTTAAACTTTCCTATATTTATAATGATATAATTACAATTCAGATTCCTGTCTTTTTTTCATTTGAATTAGGTATGGACTGTCAAACTATTTTTTATTGTTGTTGCAGAATCCTGGCTTTTATTAGTTCTCTTCACCTCTGTGCATAATTGTCAAAAGGGTACTTCCTGTTTAAAAAGAAACTTAACGTATTTTTATACCTTTTGTAAAAAGTTGTCCATGTCAATTTAAATATTATTGTTGCAGTCACAAAATCTTTAGGAAGACAAGCAGAGATTTTCAGAAGTCTATAAAGACTCTCACATAACAGGGCAACAACGTACGACCTCCACATGTCTGACAGTCTTCTGTTGGTAGAAATCACATCTCTAAGGATAATTTCTAACTAAAATATCATCTGCTTTACCGCAGTTGCTAAGAAATAAGAAACCCTGACAGTGGTGTTCTCAGAGCTTCCTACCTTATGACGATCTCACGAGGTGGATGCCCGTGTTCTCCCCTACTGGCAGAAGACAGAACTGAGGCGAAGAGATGTGAATAATTTGCCCAGGGTGACACTGCTAGTGAATGGCGTAGCCTGATCAGAGCCCATGCATACTGACTCCAAAACCTACTCTGACTTACATGGTCTCTGTTTACCCCATACCCAGAATAAGAATGACCCCTGTGGAAGCCGCAGGCACACTGTGAGGGGGCCACTGTGTATGGCTGGGCAGGTCATTCCTCACACAGCCACTGAGGGGGTTCACGGGGGCATCTGGTATCTGCGTGGGGCTCTGCTCATCAAGCATAATCAGCTGTAGCCACCCCGAGGACTGGGAGCCTTGGTAATTCACAATGAGCACCACGTGGGTTAGTGACTTCTTTTTCTTTAAACCAGTTTCCAGTTTGACTTCTTCTTTCCCTGTCTGTCTTGCTAGGACTCTGCACTGCCCCAGAAGGAGAGAGAAAATGAGCACATTCCAGGTGAGTAGAGCTTGCCTTTCTTGCTGTTAAAAACGCCATTTTTGTACTCAGGTTGGACACAGGTTTTCCTCTTTTTTTCTTTTTCTTTTTTTTTTTTTGATTGGAGTATAGTTGATTTACAATGTATTAATTTCAGGTGTACAGCAAAGTGATTCAGTTATACATATATATACATATATTTTCAGATTCTTTTCCCTTATAGGTTATTACGAAATATTGGGTATAGTTCCATATGGGTTTTCTCTTTCAAGGAGAGTCTAAGCATATGAGGACCTGAGTGTGCCATGTGTGCTTTTTTTAAAATTCCTGTTAAATTTAATTGGTTTCGGTTTTAATTTTTGTTTTATTTCATCATTTTTTTTATTTTACAAGTAAAAGAAAAATTAAGGGAAATGAAGGACATCTTCCAGTCTACTGCTTACCTGCTTACAAATTAGCTGCTTTTATATTTCTGTAATCTCTTCATCATATGTATTCATGGATGTGTATTTGTATTTATAACATAGATACAGTTTTAAATTGTTTTTTTCATTTAATACTAGCTAACATTCACTTTTAATTGCTTTATCATGTTCCTGCAAACTTATGCACCTATTTTTTTTTTTTTCTGGTATGCGGGCCTCTCACTGTTGTGGCCTCTCCCGTTGCGGGGCACAGGCTCCGGACGCGCAGGCTCAGCGGCCATGGCTCACGGGCCCAGCTGCTCCGTGGCATGTGGGATCTTCCCGGACCGGGGCACGAACCCGTGTCCCCTGCATCGGCAGGCGGACTCTCAACCACTGCGCCACCAGGGGAGCCCTGCACCTATTCTTTAAACTATTCTTTATGCACAGACATTTAGTTTAAAGACTTCTCCTGTTTTAGGAGCACTACAGTGACAGTGTTCCTGATTTAACCTTTTTCTCAAAATATCTGTTCTGAAGAATATTGCCCCTTTTTGCCCTTAACATAGTAGGTTTAGGTATTCAGAATTTAAGAGGTATGTTTTACATGTGGTGCCTTGGATGTTTTTTGGTAGAATATCCAAATACGGCAGAGCACAGCAGGATCAAACTGCTGCTTCACGCAGAAAAAATCATGTATTGTTAGAAGTTTTCTCACGACCAGAGTTAGATTCAGTCTTCCCCATGCTTGAGTCAGACCCTTTGTGTATTTTATTTACTGGTTTGTTTCTTTTTCCATCTTATATTTTTTTCTAATCAGAGTAATGCATGACCTTAGTTTAAAAAGTCCAGTGGTACTTAAAGCACTTGTCACTGCATAGACAGCTCAGAACAATTGTATAAAGAGGTGCTTGGTTTCATCTTTGTTTTAAATATAAAGAATCGGGGTTGTGAAAAAAGGAGGAACCAACTCAGACTCACCCAGAAAACCAAGGGTCTGGAGTCAGAGTATTGCATTCAAGCGAAAGACAGAAACGGGGAAAGAGAGAGTTTTCATTCAGAGACCTGGCATGGCCTTTTGGTTAGTTTCCACATATAACACTCCTTCTCAGCTGGTTCCCACCTCAGTGAGAAAGCAGGTGCCATCAAATACTGCCAGGACTAAATTGGTAACTGTTTCTGGGGCACTTGGCAATAATAATTAAACAGTGAAAGCTTTTTAGTTCAGGATCCAGTGGTTAGAATTCTAGGGAGTTTACTTATGAGTTGTCTGAGAGCCCCAGGTAAACACACAAAGCTTTCTCTTTCATAGCTGCACGTCCAGTGAGGCTGAGGAAAGTCAGTGTGTGGCATTGGCAGGATGGAAGGAGGGGGTGCTGGGAAGTCTGCACACCTCACAGGAGCCGGAGCAACTTCCCATCCTCCTCGTCTCCTCGGGGCTGCCCCTCTTCCACTGGCCACTGGGTATAAGATTGAGGTGGTGTTGTTTGTCGTAGGAGGCGGTGACCTTCAAGGACGTGGCCGTGGCCTTCACAGAGGAGGAGCTGGGGCTGCTGGACTCGGCCCAGAGGAAGCTGTACCAGGATGTGATGGTGGAACACTTGGGGAACCTGGTCTCAGTGGGTGAGGACAGCCTTTCTCTGCGAGTGTCTTTGTGACCTTGGTGTTTCAAGGCTTTGGGCCTCTTGAGGTGGTTCCCTGAGTTTGGGGACCAGACTTTTGCAATTCCTGTGGGACACGAGAGGATGTCTCTGGTCTTTCCAAACAGTGTGTTTCAGGTCCTTTTCAATTATTTTGTAAAAGAACTGTAAATCGGCAGTATCTTGCTGTACCTTGTGTATTCTTCTTCAGATTTCCCTCCCTGCCATTAGTGGATCATAAAGCCAATTTATTGAGCCCTACGTGTGACTTTTTAATGAAATAAAATAGTATAGAAAATATCAGAGTTTCTTAGGAAGAGTACAACACATTGCAGCAGAAACTCTGGGCGATGGCATGAGTGGTGTGAGAGCCAGTGGGAACAGATTTCATGAAAAGAGACATTGGTTAGATATAGGTCATTCAAGCTTCGTTTTAGTAATGTATACTTTTCTACCTGTGTATCTAGGTTGTGAAATAAATGCTGTTTCTTCAGTGGGTCGTGATACAAAGTTTGAAAAACACAGCTTTCAATACCTTGAATATGCAGTTGGAACTCAAATTTCTAGTAAACTTTCGCTCTAGCCCGTTCATGTTAACTTGTGACTTTGCATGTTCTCATTCTTCAAACGAGATACAAAACATACAGAAAGAGAAGAGAGGCTTTGGTTGATGAATTCAGCAACCCAGATAGAAATTTAGGTGAGAACCAAGCAGCCGTGAGTTCCTGTGGTTAGCTCTCTATCTGTTTTGCTTCTCACCAGCCCTGTGCTGTCCATCACCTGGTCCCAGTTGGAAATCTCTTTCCAGGATTATTGCATAGTCTTTGTACTGGTCACCTGTTGCCACCCTTCTCCTCCCACAGTTTGTTCTTTAGGTGGCAAAGTGATCTTTTGTAACTTTAAGTCAGGTTATGTTCTTGTTTCAGAATTCTCTTGTGGCTTCTTTTACTTAGAATAAAAACCACTTAAAGTGGCTTCTAGAGCCTTCTGTGGGCTGCTGTTCGTTCTCCACCACCTCCCTGAATACACCACCTCCCCTCCCTCTTACCCTATCTTTTCCAGACCTGCAAAGGATGCTTCTGCCACAGAGCCTTTTCCTGGTCCTTCTCTCTGCCTGGAATACTCTTTCACCTGTAATCTTTTAGGCCTCTACTTCTTTCAGTCAGTCACCTTAAAGATGAGGAGGTGGCTGTCCTTTGACCACCCTATGGAAAATACAGTCCTCTCTTTCTTACACTCTCTGCCCTGCCTTGTTTTGTCTCTAAGCGTTTCACTCATGTACATTTTGTTCACCTGTTTCTCACCTCTCTTTCTTCCACTGGAGGGTAATCCAGGAGTGCAGGAGGAATTCGGTCTGTTATATGTTTATTGCTCACTAGCCTCAGTGCTTAGCATAGTCTTGGTACATGACAGGAACTCTTAAATATTTCTTGAATAAACGAATGAGTTAATGGATAGAGAAATTAGCCTTCCATGAAAATAGCTAGTAGGCGGTGAACAAATCCGAGTGAATAAGGGATATTGCTAAATGTTTTTTTTGTCTTCAAATGAATTCCTAGCCTAATTCTAACTTCTCAGGTGCCCATGATGTGTGTATGTGTGTGTTTGCCTTTCTGTACAAGTTGGCCCTCATCAACTTGCACAAAAAATATGTACAGAACCTGTAATTATAACCAAACTGAGTAAAATGCTTTCCCTGTGACTTTCCTTGAGCTCTCAGTAGCAGAGCAAATTCATTTGGGGAGGAAATACTGTTTTGAATGAGGATTCTTATGTCTACTTCTTAGGTAACCCTCCCATAGAAGGAAAGAAATTTCTATTTCCTTATCCCTTATACCAGGGGAGAACAGGTCTCAGAAAACAGCCAGCTGGTGAGTTAGCTTTTCCCTTAAAAGATTTGCCCCACTGCGTCCCATTTGCCTCCTCCAAAGCCCACCTCACTAATAAGAAATCGATCTTTGTTAGCTGTACAAACATTTTGTGTGTGTGTGTGTGCATTTGTATGTATCTTGTAGAAGGCATTTTAGATAATGTCACCTTGAGTGCTTTGATCATTCTTTAATAGTTTCTAGTCTGTTTCTTCTCAATACTTATCACAGGCTATGGAATTTATTCCCAGCTCACTCATAAAGCCCATTCTTCACTTTGGAACTCATTCTTGTTAAAGACCAATGTATCTGTGTCCAAAAATTTTCCATGCTGTTTTTAAAGAGACAGCATTCTTCCCTAGCCTCTACATTTTGTCTCCTGCTTGGCAGGGGGAGTGGAGGAACATATTAGGCAGCACAAATGCCTGAGAAGGATCCAGTGCATAGGTCTTCATGCTTTTTTTTAACCCCACTGATTCTTAGACCCTTTTTTAAAATTAATTAATTGTTGGTTGCATTGGGTCTTGGTTGCTGCATATGGGCTTTTCTCTCGTTGTGGTGAGTGGGAGCAGCTCTTCGTTGTGGTGCGCAGGCTTCTCATTGCAGTGGCTTCTCTTGTTTCAGAGCACGGTCTCTAGGAACGCGGGCTTCAGTAGTTGTGGCACGTGGGCTCAGTAGTTGTGGCTCACGGGCTTAGTTGCTCTGCGGCATGTGGGATCTTCCCGGACCAGGGCTCGAACCTGTGTCCCCTGCACTGGCAGGCAGATTATTAACCACTGTGCCACCGGGGCAGTCCCGGTTTTTAGCCCCTTTCATATCCTCCTCAGCACTAACCCCCTTGGTGTGCTGCCGCCTCGGGTGCAGCCTTTCAACTTAAGCCAAACTGTACTTTCCAGTCCTTTTCCTGTATCTGATACCTGACTTGTAAAAGCTGTTTCGCTTCTCTGACTTGGTTCAAACTTAACCTGGGATTCAGAATTGTAGAGAATCCTAGAAATCAAACTGAGTTCACCTGTGCATGCATTTCTTGAGCCCTGACTAACTGCTAGGCACTGTTAAAGCTGTGAGCACAGCAAAATGCTTGTCTTTATTGATACTGTGTTATGGTAGGAATGACATGTAATTTTTGAAAGATGATTGAAATAGTATGTCCGAGTAGTCATTTGGTTTTAAATGGGTTTCATTAATGCTAAGTATTTGGGAGTTTAACAGACCATCTCTTGGTTTCTGTTAGTATATAAACCAGAGAACTTCATTTGTCGTGCGAAAGATAAGCTGAACCATCCTGAGGTTCATTAAAGTCTCATACTGTGTCTTAAGTGTAAAATCTTGAATCTTTGAACAAAGCTTTCACGTGTCCACATCTCTGAATTCTCTGTCCCTCTAGAAGAAAACAATCAAAGTGAGTTGAGGGCCGTTCAAGACAGAGGATCACGTGAAGAGCTTTCCTGCTGGCAAATCTGGCAACAAATTGCAAATGACTTAACCAGATGCCAAGACTCCATGATAAATAGTTGTCAGTTCCACAAACAAGGTGATTCCCCCTGCCAGATTGGGGCAGGACTCTATTCAAATTTCTGAAGATGAGAACCGTATATTAAATGATAAAGCAGGTGATCCCAGTAGTCCTGGAAATCCAAGGTTTGCAACTTTGAGAGCCCAGGATTCTTGGAGGAAAACTTCATTGGCTGAGTCACAGAATTATCAGAATAGACACCAGCAAATTTCCATGAAAAATAAACTGTGTCAGTGTAAAGAGGATGTTGACACCATCAGTTGGATTTCACATCACCTTGATGCTCATGGAGTACACAAGGGTCAAAAACCTTACGGCTACAGTGATTATAGAAAAGGTAGCACGAGGGTTTCAACACTGGATCAGAATACTATGATTCACACGGGACAAAAACCTTACCAGTGTAATGAATGTAAAGAAACCTTCACCGATCTCTCCACCTTTGATCTTCACCAGCAATTACACTCAAAAGAGAAGTCTCATACGTGCAGTGAGTGTGGAAAAGGCTTCCGTTACAGCTCGGTTCTTCATATTCATCAGAGAGTTCACGTGGGAGGAGAACACAGTGAGTGTGATGAGTGTGGCAAGGAGTTCAGTCAGAGCTCCCAGCTGCAGACTCCTCAGAAAGTCCACACTGTAGAGAAACCATTCAAATGTGGGGAATGTGGGAAAGGCTTCAGTCGTAGGTCAGCACTTAACTATTCATTGTAAAGTCCACACGGGAGAGAAACCTTATAATTGTGAGGAGTGTGGGAGGGCCTTCAGTCAGGCCTCTCACCTTCAGGACCATCAGAGAGTCCACACTGGGGAGAAACCATTCAAATGTGACACATGTGATAAGAGCTTCAGTCGGAATTCACACCTTCAGTCCCATCAGAGAGTCCATACGGGAGAGAAACCGTACAAATGTGAGGAGTGTGGGAAGGGCTTCATTTGTAGCTCAAATCTATACATTCATCAGAGGGTCCACACAGGAGAAAAACCCTACAAATGTGAGGAATGTGGGAAAGGCTTTAGTCGGCCTTCAAGTCTTTAGGCCCATCAGGGAGTCCACATTGGAGAGAAATCATACATACATAATGTGTGTGGTAAAGGCTTTACTCTGAGTTCAAACCTTCAGGCACATCAAAGAGTCCATACAGGAGAGAAACCATACAAATGTAAGGAGTGTGGGAAGAGCTTCAGGAGGAACTCCCATTATCAAGTTCATCTGGTTGTCCACACAGGGGAGAAGCCCTATAAATGTGAGGTATGTGGGAAGGGCTTCCGTCAGAGTTCATATCTTCAAATCCATCAGAAGGCCCACAGTGTAGAGAAACCTTACAAGTGTGAGGAGTGTGGGCAGGGCTTCAATCAGAGTTCACGACTTCAGATCCACCAGCTGATCCATACCGGTGAGAAACCATACAAATGTGAAGAGTGTGGGAAGGGATTCAGTCGTAGAGCAGATCTTAAAATTCATTGCAGAATCCACACCGGAGAGAAACCGTATAATTGTGAGGAGTGTGGGAAAGTCTTCAGGCAGGCCTCAAATCTTCTGGCCCATGAGAGAGTCCACAGCAGAGAAAAACCATTCAAATGTGAAGAGTGTGGGAAGAGCTTTGGTCGGAGTTCACACCTTCAAGCCCATCAAAAAGTCCACACTGGAGAAAAGCCATACAAATGTGAGGAGTGTGGGAAGGGCTTCAAGTGGAGCCTGAACCTCGACATGCATCAGAGGGTCCACACAGGAGAGAAGCCATATAAGTGTGGGGAGTGTGGGAAGCACTTCATTCAGGCCTCAAGTCTTCAGCTTCATCAAAGCGTCCACACTGGAGAGAAGCCGTACAGATGTGACAGATGCAGTAAGGTCTTCAGTCGGCCTTCACAGCTACAGTCTCATCAAAGAGTGCACACAGGGGAGAAGCCTTACAAGTGTGAGACCTGTGGTAAGAGCTTCAGTTGGCGCTCCAGTCTAACAGTTCATCACAGAATCCATGCTGCTGATAAATCCTATAAAAGTGATAGGAGTGGTAAGACAATCAGAGAGCCCACACACGAAGAAAGTTCCATAAAATGATTAAAACAAAAACAAAAACAACTCAGGTGTCATGTGAATTCTTCCAGTCATCAAGTTCAAAAGAAAAAAAAATCATTTGTTTCATTAAAGTCGGTGTTTCAGCCATAGCTCAACATGTCCCAGTAGTCAGGAGGCCACACGGCAGAGAACTCTGGTAAATGGTGTAGTAAGTTTGAACTTTGACCTCTATTAAATATTAGGGGAGAAGCCTTAGTGTGAGTTTTAGCAGGCCTTGTACAAAAGTATGATGAACATGCCAAAATGTATGCCCATTACAACGTAAATTCCACGAACGCAGCGACGTTTGTTCTGAATCTACAGTCTGAACATTGTCAGCTACTTTGTAGGTGCTCGATATTTGTTCAGTTAATGAATGAGGAAAAACTTTTTGAAAATTATGTTGCAATCCCCTCCAAAATTTCATAAAAATTTGTATTCAGAGCAGTTAACCTAAATCTGGCCTTAAAAGTAATTCAGGGAGACAAAAATTTGAAGTGTTAGAAAACCACTCAGTATTGCAATTTGTAATATTAATGTGGCATCGTCCTGTTACGATGAGCTCCATTTGTCTCCCCCCAGCCTCGCTTCAAGTTGGATCTTATCTTGGACTTTGTCTATCTAATATTCTGTGAATCTTATACAGTACAAATGTAGTTATCTTTTGTGACAGTATAGACTTACTGAAAATGGATTGTTCATCTTGCAATACAGAAAACATACTGTTGACCCTTTTTTCAAGAATGTCAAGGCAGAGGTTTAAGTGTCAGAAAGAGTTACTAATGACAGTGACAGAGGACAAACATTTCTTAGTAAATGAACTGATCGTTGGTTTCTTATTCACCACATTTCCGTCTAGGTTTTGATGTGATTGTCTCCCAAGGGTTTTAGCATTACTTTCATCAAGACTTCTTAAGTAGAGAAAAGAGGCTGTTTGAAGTAGATTACTTTTGTCAAGTTCTCTATCTCCTTACTCCTCTCTGGCCTGAGATAAAAAGAAAAAAATTATTTGTTGAAATTTGGTAATTTCATCAAACATATTTATTCAACGACTGACTTGCACACTTTTTCCTAGCGGTGGATTGAAAAATTGATTTTCAAAGTGAAGTTGCTGAGTACATATCAAAACATAGAACGTGCATCCCTTTGATATAGAAATCACAGAATAGGACCTTATAATTAGGAAATTCAAATAGAAAAGGTGAGTAGCATGTCAATGTTACTAAATTTTGTAAAAGTGAAATATTCAATAGGAATGTCTTTATATTTTAAGATAGTTATGTAATAACAGGTCCGTTAAAATGATGGCTTAAACTTAATGACAGAAGCATGTAACAGTTTAATGTATTTTAGGTAGGTACATCACATACCTTAATCAAACATGTATGTGTGTGTGTTAATGCATCCTGTCATCTGTAAAGGGATATTCACCCTTATGTAAACAGTGGCAAGATTTTCAGGGATTTTTTCCACATGTAACTTCCATATTTTAAATTTTTCACTGAGCATCAATTTTCCAGTAAAATACTGTTATTTTTATAGTAACATAGGTAGTAAAATAATGTAAAATATAATATTAAAAATTACTAAGAACATATTAATCCCTCACAGTAAGAAATCCTATCATCATGAGGTATACATATATATGGCCAAAATTAAGGAATAGACCTCTAGAAATCAGTTATAAAAAGAAAAAATGTATATGGTTATTCAAAGATACAGAATAGTAGTCAGTGTAACGGTATATTTATAATTAATGCATTTGAAGTTTAGGATAAATCCATGCAGCCCAGAATATTCTGTTTTAATTCCAACAGTAGAAATTTACACATCCTAGTTCTCCTCATCAGGCTTCCTTACTGGGTGAATGGATGGATAGCTCGGGGTACCAGCTTGTCCTTTCAAGTGCTTGGTCTGACTGGAGAAGTAGCTGCGTCGTTCCAGACACTATGACACAGAGAACCATTAGCTGTGGGAAAAAAGGAATTTACCCCCCAAAAAACTTTTTTAAATTGTTTACAAAGTAACAGTGATTGGGCAAATCCTGAAGATAGAGAGTGGAAATAGGTAAGTTTTAGAGGTAAAATTTATCAATGATTCCCTAAGGAAAAATGTGCATAGGGAAGAAACCTCGACTGATGGGAACAAGTTGTTAAGGAGGAGGTTTGCATACCATTTCCTACTTCTTAGTCATTTCACTGATGTTTAACACTTACTTGGTTAAAGGGCTTTACTCAGCAAAAGATGTATTTAATGTGAGAGGCAGGTTTCCAAGATTGGTTTCCTAGACCACACCTTCACATGTGTATGTGAAGTCCATGCTACCTCAAATTGCATTGCATTAGATGTCAGAAATCCTAGGGCTTTCTTGTTTGGTTTGGTTTGGTAGCTATCAAACCACCAACTCTCAAGGTAATTTGTAGTTTAGTGAGTTAAGTCAAGGGCTGGAAAACTACCTCCTGTGAGCCCAACCTGGCTCATTGCCTTTAAAGCTTTATTGGAACATAAAAGCTCTTTATTGGCCCATCCATTTATTTACCATCTTTGAGTGTTTCCCATTGTGCTGACAGTGTTCAGTGGTTGTGACGAGCACTGATGGCCCACAAAACCTAAAATATTTACTTTCTGGCCCTTGAGAGAAAAAGTCTGTTGATCCCTGTTGTAAGCCCAAAAGGTTTGTCTCTGTAAGTGAAAGACCACAAGTAGAGCAGAACTTAGACTTGGTTCAGTGAGGATTCCAGAGAGGTTTCCTTTTTGATTCTCATATCTGCCCTTCTGGTTGACCTTGTTCTTTAGTTTGGTTCAAAGACAGTGGTAGCAACTAGAGACTACCTGTTTCTTTCTTCACATTCAATGAAAGAGCTGCTCTTGCATTCTTAGTGTTGAGTAGTTCACAACTCACTCCCAGTGCATGGCTTCCTCTAACCTTGACTCCCACCTATGCTAAAGACTAAATCTTTAGCTTTGTATCCGGTTCCATTGGCCTTTGTAGGGCCTTCAGTTTCAACTCCCAGTTGATAGCTTGAGCTCGAAATCTCTTTTTAGCGTTGGGGATTTTCTGTCTTAGCTTTGGGCTTGGCTACGTAGCAACACTTTGGGGGACTTGTTATAATCAGCATTTCTATCTTTCTTTCCTTCCTTTCTATTTATTTATTTTTTTTAAGGGGATCCAAAGTCAAATTCAGTCAGTGGCTGAATGACAACACATTGATTCACAACCTTGTAGATTCTCTTATGTCCTAGGGCATCAGTGGGAAGGAGTAGAATCCTGGAAATTTGAGGTGGAAATATATGGGCAGATTCCAACAAAGCTGAGGCCTGTGACCTCTGACCTGTGACCTCTTAGTTGAGCCTGCTGTGCTATTAGAAGGAAGTCTGCCTCTACTCTGAGATAGTTTCCTTGCAGGGGTCTGTGGATCCTCAAGACTTGCCTCCACTACCTCTCGTTTTTCCAGACCTAGTAATCAGACTAGAGTCCTTGAAATGGGGACGGGAGCAGGGAAGGGGTGGGTACCCACCGGGTATAAAGGATGACCATGAGGAGACACTATCTGCTAAAATAAGGAATTTTATAATTTATATCAATAGAAACCTGAGAAATAATGTGTGTGGATTTTGTAGGTATTGAAGCAGGTGGGAGTAATGTAATATTGGGTTAGGCTGGATTTGTTGATACGAGTGCATTCAACACCCATTCCAGACTCAGCGTGTTAGCTTGGCTACCTGGGAATGCCTTCAACAGTTTGCTCAAATGACTGAAACCTGTACCCAAAGTGAGCGTATGCTAAAGTCAAAATGCCAGGACTTTCTAAGTATGTTGTAGCAAAATTTCTTGGCGTTGGCATGACTGACATTTTGAACTGGATAGCTCTTTGTTGTTGGGAGCTGTCCTGTGCAATGTAAGATGGGCCAGTGGCACATACTCTTCCCTGCCACCCTAGTTGTAACAATCAAAAGTGCCTTGAGGGCTTCCCTGGTGGCACAGTGATGGAGAGTCCGCCTGCCGATGCAGGGGACACGGGTTTGTGCCCCGGTCCGGGAAGATCCCACATGCCGCGGGGCAGCTGGGCCCGTGAGCCATGGCCGCTGAGCCTGCGCGTCCGGAGCCTGTGCTCCGCAACGGGAGAGACCACAACAGTGAGAGGCCCGCGTACCAAAAAAAAAAAAAAGTGCCTTGATACATCCGTGTGCACCAGCCACGTGGGGCTCATTCATAACACAGCTCCTTAAAGAAAAAAGTCTCAAGGGGCATCCCTGGTGGCACAGTGGTTGAGAGTCCGCCTGCCGATGCAGGGGACATGGGTCCGTGCCAGGGCCCGGGAAGATCCCACATGCCGTGGAGCAGCTAGGCCCGTGAGCCACGGCCACTGAGCCTGTGCGGAGCCTGTGTGGAGCTTGTGCTCCACAACAGGAGAGGCCACAACAGTGAGAGGCCCGCGTACCACAAAAAAAAAAAAAAAAAGTCTCAAGACACTGCCACATATTTCCTGGGTGGGGGGACCAAAAGTGTCCCCAGCTGAGAACCACCACTGTAGAAGGTTTACAAAGGCATAGGAATGCCAGACCACTGGAGTGGATTTATCACATAAGATCTGCTCACCCAAACCCCCTATGTGCCCTGGGAGGGCTCAGAGGACACTTGCTTTGCCAGAGGTTTAAGAAACGTATTGGTGAGGGGAGCGTTAGCAGTCTTGGAATGCTCTATAGCTGCTCTTCTCTGCAGGCCAGGAATGAGAGGGAAATTATGTCATCATAATGGGCTCCCTAAATTCAGTAAGGCTAATGGGATCGTGGGGCATCATGGGTCAAGTGGAAACACTTCATTGGCAGAGATAAAGTGAGCGTGTTTTTCACAATGAACAGCAAAATGAAAGGGCTCATTAGAATGCTTTGATACACAGAGATTTTTTATATTTGCTCATGTGCTATCTCTAGGGCTGAAATAAATGGGAAGTCTACTAATACCCTACTTGATTTGAATCAGGAGAAAAGCTCTAGGTCTGATGAACATGTCTGACCGGAATCAACATGGGAGTTGTGCTCCCTCAGCCAATTCGATAACATGAGTCAGTTCCCATTTCCAGAGCATCTTGAATGAAGGGCAGGCCGGGTCCCCTTGAGGGAGGATATACCCTGGTTTACTACCAACTATCCCGAGGGTGCTTTCTTCTCCCTGGAAGGGATAAAACAACTGAGGTAGAACAGGAAGAGACAAGAAGCACTCCAAGCTCTGCTGGTCAGGCTTACCCTCCAGCATTGCCTTAATGCTCAGAGCCACACACACCACAGTGAGCTTGGCTCCAGATCAACTACCACGCAACGAAGGTTCTGGAACATTTCCATATCTCGGGGGACCTCATTTCCACGTGACTCTCTTTCATATTCCCCTTTGTCACAGAAGGCTAGGTCCAGTGGTCCGGGTGAGATCTCAGCTCAGGCCCAAGGCTCTCAGACCTCAAAGTTCTGGTCCTGCAAGGGCCCCTGTCCTCTCTTGAGACCACTCCTGGCTCTCTCTGCCGAGAAGGAGCTGCTGGCAGTACGTCCTCTAAGAGTTGAGGTCCATCGTGCAGACCCTGAGAAAACTCCTAGGAAAAGGCTCCACATTCTTGTTGAAGTCAACAGAGCTCAATTCCTTTGGAAGTGCTGGGTGTGTCCCAAGTTGATGCAACTGCAGAGCCATTAGGTCAACCAGCACATGTGTGCGGCTCCTTCCCTTAGACACCTCTGGGCCCTCGTGACATAGGCTCAGAAGACTGCCAGCCTCAAGCCTTACCTCTTCCAAGACCACACCGTCTCCAGGATCTTCTGTCCCATGAATCTCAGTTGCTGTGTGGAAATCAAAAGAGAGGAAAGAGCCTGCCTACGGGGTCTCTTTGGGCTGGGGCCTTCTTGCTTCTCTTCCTCCTCCTCCTCGTCCTCCTCGTCCTCCTTGTCCTCCTCCTCGGGGTGATTTCGGATTCCACATTGCCCATCCACTGGGCCATGTTGAGATGAAAGATACGGCAGCTGAAGCCCTCCAGGACACCGCCTTTCACGTGCTGCTGGAGGACCTCCAAGGTGGGGAAGACCCGGCAGCAGGCCATGCACCTGAAGCCAGTCTCCATGGTCACCATCCAGTCCGGTGTCTTGGCCCTGGGTGTCTCCTCGACAGCAGGTGACCCTGATGGGCTGCCTGGCTCTGCCCTTTCCTCATACTCTTTCTCCTCCCCAGTGGGCTCACTGTCAGACAGGAGGTTTTCGGTGGACACATAAGAGGGGTAAGTGTCTACTGTGCACGCATCCTCAGGAAGGGTCACTTCTATCCTCAGCTGCTTTTCAGGCAACTCCAAGGGTTTGTTTGTCTTCCAGGAGACAGCTACACCCTTGTTCACTTGTACCTGCATGTAGTATATTTTCATGCCCCTTTCCTCTTTGTCTGTGTGCAGATCGTTCTTACAGGGTGAAGAGGGTGAGGAGGAGACACAGTGTGATGGGGGAGCGGTCTCCCCTTTTTCCTGAACCTGGGCTAGGGGTGCGGTAGGCTGGGCAGTGTCTCGATGTGATCTCCGGATTCCTGAAAAAGGAAATTAAAAACATAATAACATGCATGGGCCATGCCAGAAGCTGAGGGAGCAGGTGTGGTAGACGAGAGAGGGACATTTGCATGACGTAGCTATGTCGTGAGCTTGGTGTCTGTTGGCCGTAGGAGGCAGTGGTGTATCTGGTGTCATCTGTGGGCTTTTTTCTGCGTGTTGGGGGATACTGGAGCGGTGTCTGTATACAGGGGTGTGGAGTACAGTGGTGAGGACTGTGGTATGTGAGGGATGCGGATGGATGCGTGTATGACGAGGAGTGTGAGTTTGGGAATACCGGTGGTGCATTCCTTGTGGAATGGGGCGGTGGTGCAGGAGGAGAGTACTGTGGATCACGTGCTTGGGGTTCATGTGTGCACTGAGAAGGGCTGTGCCTGGAGGGCGCATGTGTGTGTGAGCTGTGTGGACCTGAGCTGGATGGTGCTGCTCTCAGGCTGGAGGTCTGTGATGCAGAACTCTGTCCTTCTCTGGAAGCAAAGGCAAAGAGAAACCCTACATTTTCCTCTGAAGATGCTTAATCTGGTCCCTCTTCCCTCCACCTCAAGTCCAGACCTTTCCGGCCCCTGCTCCTTGACTTCCCCACCATGGTAGTACCAGGATTCACACCCGCCCCCCACCCCTGACTCAGCTGGGATCCACGCCCTCGTAACAGCTCAGCCATCCTGCCCAGGCTCCTCCACAGAGCCCTCATCACCTCTGATGACCCTGGGTTTCCTCTCAGCCTCCCTGGGATCTGTGTGCCTCCTGCCTCACAGCCAAGCACCCCCTCACCTGAGGAGCCCCGCGCCCTTACCGGCGTAGATGAGCTTGCGCGGAGAAGAAGCACAGGAGAAGTGTTTAGGGGCAGAGGAGACCTCCCCTGCCCCTGGGCTGCAGCCTTGGGCCACCACAGTGGATCCAAGGTGAGGGGGATCCTCTTGTGACTTCGAGATTCCTGAGGGAGGAATGAAAGGCTCAGGGTGGGTTCATCAGTCCTCTGTCCACAAATATTTACTGAGTGTGTGACACGTGTCAGGTGCAGTGAATACACACAACTGAGAGTGTGGTTCCCAGTGTATACTCCAGGATTTAATTCCAATCAGTACTTACTCTGTCACTGTCTTGTTGGTAATGTAGGCCTCGGTGGTGACTGTGAGTATGTGGGAAGAGTGAGTGATGTGTATCAGTTAAGTCTGTGGTAAGTATGGGGTTAGCATGGGGAGCACGGTGCAGATGTGTCTTATCTGTGTCTGTGGCCTTTGTGTGCATGGTTTCTGTTCACAAGTCTGGAATTCTGGGACATGTAACTTTTCCTCATTACATGGTGTGGCTTGTATTTATGGTGTGTGTTCATTCATTCATTCACCAAGATTCAGTAAGCAGCTACTCCTGTGTATCTGGCACTCTTGCATTCTTCTAGTCTCTGGTAATGCTGCACATTCTAGTAGTGGAAGACACAGACTAAACAAAAGTACAATAAATATATAATACCTGAGCTGGTGGTAAGTATATAAGGGTTGCCAGACTTAGCGAACAAGAATACAAGGCACCCAGTTAAATTTCAGTTTCAGATAAACCCAGAATAATTTTTTAGTGTAAGTATTCCCATGCAGTATTTGGTCTTACTTACTTTTAGTGTAAGTATGGCCCATACAATATTTGGGACATACGGATACTGAAAAATTACTTGTTGTTTATCTGGAATTCAAATTGAACTGGATAGCCCATATTTTCTCTGGCAACCCTGACATGGGTTACTGAGACTGTGGTTTACTGTGGTTTGTACAAAGCGGGTCTGGCATTACTCAAGAATGTGTTATAAGTGTGGTGTGTATGACACGTGACTGGTTCTTATAGAGGTATTTAGCGATGGCTGAAGTTAGCTGTGTTTGTGCGAGAGTTGATCAGATACATATATATATATAGTGTGTGTGTGTGTGTGTCCTATATATATAGTGTGTGTGTCTATATACATATCTCATCTCCAGCGTTTGGTGTTGGAGGACAGGATTGTGGTACAGATGGGTTGTATGAGAACGTAGTACAGGAGGGATGCATGTATATACCTCCATGTGCTGTGTGTGGTTTACTAAGGAAGTTATATGTGGGGTGTGTGATATTTTTGGTGTATCAGAGTGTACATGGGTGTATGGGTTACTGTCTCATAAAACACCCCTAACAAGAGTTCTGTATACACTCTTACATACACCGAGTGTCAGCCAGGTCCAGGCAGGGTGACAAGAACTTTACCACGCAGACTTTATATCTGATAAGCACTCTACCCCCATTCATCCTGCTCATCTCTGCACTACGACACACACACACACACACAGACACAGTCACACACACACACACAGGAACATAGAGAAAAATATTCTGAATGGTTAGGGGCAGTCATTGCCTTCCCCAGCCTGTCCCAGCCACTGCCTGAAAATCTACCTGCTGTCTAGACCTCCATTGCCAGCGCCCACCCTACAGTCTCCAGTGTCCTGGGCCTGGTAGGAGCTACTGGGCTCTAATCTGGGGCAGAGACGTCTAGCTGGAACTCTGGGGTGACCACCCCCTCCCAGGGCAAGCTACTCGCCTACATTTAATGCACGCAGGCACCCCATGGCCTGTGACTCTCAGAGCTCCCCGCAGGACCCTGAGGACATTTCTCACCCCCGCCCACGTGGTCTCAGTCTCTGGAAAACCCTTCCCTTCCCTTGATCTCCTTTGGGCAATTCTTCCTGTTGAAGGAATAAAACCTCCGTGCTTTCAATATGACACCATCCCTAGACAAACAATCTTCTTTCGAACTGCATTCCACTTGTCAAGATACTTTTCAACAGGGCCTTCAACTCATGGGGCTTCTCTTTCCACTTTGGTAAAAGAGGCCAATCAACTCATGGGTCTCTCTCAGCATCCTTGCATCCTTCACATCCCCCACCTCATGACCCCAGGGAAAGATCCAAGCGCATAAGAGAGAAATCGGGGACTGAGAAAAGCTGCACCTCTAGGTCTGTGCAAGCAGGATGCAGCCTGCTGTGAGTCCGACAAAGCTCCAGGCCCGGCAGCCCCAGGAGCGAATCCCCAGATCAGCGGAGCTGACCTCCCATCTCCCAGGGGGCATCTGGCCGTTCTGTGCCATCTCACACCACAGGGACCCTCCGGATGGATACGGCAGCATCAGTGAGACAAGGTCTCTCGCTCCCTGCTTCACAGGTGACACGTTCTCAGTCCCCCCCATCCTAGAGAAGGTTCAGTTTGGCAGAAACCCATGTGCCCCAGCAAGTTGCCCCCCACATACCTCCTCCGTTCTCGGCAGTTTCCTGGGACTCTTCATTTTCCAGATGTTTCCTCTTTTGTCGCCGTTCCATCGTACCAACTAGAAGTCTCCCTTAGAAGATGCCTCAAGAGATGTCCAACTCCTCCTCTTCCCTACAGGTTGGCCCTTGTTGCCTCTTGGGCAATCTGTTGAAATGATTCAATACAAACAAAAATAGTCAAGTCTCCTAAATGGCTGAAAAACTGGTACCACTTAGTGAACCAGCAGTACTGCCTAGTGCTAACCAGGGCTGTTCAGTTTACAAGGTTGCCAGGCGCACAGCAGGATTCTGTGACCTCAGTGATGACATCAGAGCATTCTGTGGACCTAGGTTCAGCACAGTCTCTGCAATAGCACTGGCCCCGTTTTCAAGAACAATTCCTGTTTCCCAGCCGAAGCTTTCCCGTGAAAGGGAAAGGTTCATACCATATCTATTATAAGTTGTATCATACCATATCTATTATAAAATGAACATTTTGATTGGAGATCTTTTAATGTCTTTTCTAGAGAGATCTAATATGAATATTTTAAGTGGTCTCCAGTTTCCCTGTGGATTATTGACATTTTAAACTCTGCACTTCAATTTTCCCTCAATACGTGTAATTTGTCACGGCTATTTCTTTTTTTTTTTTTTTTGCGGTAGGCGGGCCTCTCACTGCTGTGGCCTCTCCCCCTGCGGAGCACAGGCTCCGGACGCGCAGGCCCAGCGGCCATGGCTCACGGGCCCAGCCGCTCCGCGGCATGTGGGATCCTCCCAGACCGGGGCACGAACCCGTGTCCCCTGCATCGGCAGGCGGACTCTCAACCACTGCGCCACCAGGGAAGCCCACGGCTATTTCTGTACTTAAAGATGAGGAACTATATAATTGATTTCTTCATTTTTTCCCCATCTCTTTCCAAGGTACTGAATTTGATTGTGTCTTACGAATGAGTGAAAAATGCGAGTCCTTGAGTCAGGACATTGGGCCCTTTACCAAGTAACTCAACCTGTCTGGGCTTCAGCTTCTGTCTGTGCGATCCAGAGGCTTGGCCTAGTTGACTTTTCAAATGCTGTGTTTCTTTGATTCACTCTCACGTACTGATCTGCTACTTAGGAAGAGGGCGTGTTCTCATAAAGTAAGAACAGTCGTTTTCTAATCCTTGGGTTGGGCAGAGTTTAAGTGGTCGTACTCAGTTTGTCAGTTTTATTTACTTTTATGTATGCTTAGTTCTAAGTAATTTATATGGCTATTGTGACAATTTTTAGATCTTATGTTTTTCTTATTTTCTTTTACAGTTTCTAATTTGCTATCACCAGTATAGAGGAGCGTGATTGACTTTTAAAATTTATTGATCTTGTATGTGTGTGCCTTGTTGAACCGTCTTATTAGTTCCTGCTAGTTTATCTGTGGGTTCTTTTGGGTTTCCTAGATAAATGAACATATTAAATGTAAATAATGTGTTCTTTGGATAAAGTTTATTTTCTTGCATCTCTATATATAGAAGCAATATGTTGAATTGATTTAAATATTTAAATACTTACATACCTGTTATCATAATCTAAGATTCTTTATCTTATTTTCGTTCAATCAATATTATCTTTTCAAGATTTATCCACATCAGTCCATATAGATCTAGGTCTTTGATTTTTGACTGTTTGATATTATTTCATCACATGCGTATAGCATCATTTATTTTCCATTCAAGCATTATTGGACAATTGGATTGTTTCCCTCCCTTCTCTAAAACAAGCAATGTTTCCTAGAATATCCCTGAAGATGTCTGACAGTCGAGAAGGGCCAGGCTGCCCAGAGGTTCCTACTTGCTTTTAGCCACCTTTCAACAGGCCATCTCCAGCCAGCAATTTGAAGCACTGATGAAATGAAAACTCCCCCAAGTGTGGAGATCTTAGGAGCTTCCTAGAAGGTGGGAGATTAATGATAGGCATCCTGCTGGGATCCCAGGGGAGTCTGAGCTGGCCTGAAGCTCATCTTCCTCCTCCACCTCTCAAGAGAAATGTGGAGGAAAGAAGACTTCAAAAACTGTGAGTAGGCAGAGGGAGAGAGATTGGGGGCCGAAGCAGCAACTGAGGTCTTGGAGTGGGCTGTGAGGACGCAGAGCCTGTAGAGAGCCAGGCTCTGCCTTCTGAGCACTTCTCCCCTAAGGTTGCTCATCATTCAGGTGATAGCAGGCATATACAGCCAACTCGGCCCACACTGTCACAGAAAGCCTTATCAGAATCTCTTCTTCTTCATACACTCTTGTGTCTGTTACTTGGTTATTGCCTTTGGTACTCCACTGATGTGAACCACAGTCACCAGGGGATGGAGGACACTAGTGACCCATCTTGCTCTGTGGCCTCAGTCCACAGCTTGAGGGTAAGGGAAGAGGCCAAATGAAGGTCAAGAAGGAAAGATGGAGTTTGAAGAGAAGACCTGAGTTAAGGGTGTCTTCTCAAGTCTTGATGACTGAAATGTAGCTCCAGTACCTGAAGTCCTGCTTGTTCTCAAGGCTGACCACGGGGCTGGGTGCACTCAGTGAAGGAATTGTATACACTTAGTATTTCCTTGCTTGCTCACACTTGCCCTCCTCTGATACACCCTCTGCAAGACTGATCTTCCACTGAAACAACTTTCCACCTGCCACTGTCATCTCATGAACATTTGCTTCCCCTTCCTAGTGTCCCCCTAGAATGCCATTGCAGCCAATTCATAATTTGATAATCATGCTTCTTACCATAGTCTCAGCAACTTCTGAGAAATTTTATTCACTTTATTCCATAGTCTTCACCCATCAGTAATCTTCCTTAACTTCCTAGCTGCAGGTTAACCCATTCGGAATCATTTCTTTTTCTTTCTCTTCTTTGGCAAATCCTTTCTATCTTTTAAGGTCTTTTTCTTGTCTCTCTACCATCCTGCCTTCCTGAACTTCTTTTTTTTCCGTTTAAGTAACCTTTCAATCTCCTTCCCCAACTTCCTCATAAACATTTAGAATTTATTCCTCACAAGTTAGACAGCGGTTTATGAATGGCCAGGCATAATGGACTCAGAATGAGTTGGCACCCCCGAGGTACCTGTCTTGCTGGGGAGCCACAGGTGAAGGGCTGTCTGCTGGACACATGTTTGCATGGAGTCAGGCTGAGTGGCCTCGGGGTGTTTGCTCTGCACTTGTGTGTGTTTCTCCCTAGTTGGTTTCCTTGTCCATCCACCTGTGACCTCCCTCCATCCAGCCCAGGGAATCCTTCTCATCACGGGTAGGATGTTTGTCTCATTTTCCATCACATCCTTTCCCCAAAGTTTGGTTGTGAGTTGTTCCCATTCCAAAGACCTTTCCTCTTTGAAGAGAAAAGAGAAAATCTTGTCTCTCCTTTTCTCTCACTTCACTTCTGCTCTATTATCTCCTCCATCCAGAAGGGCCCACTGACTCAAATGGGTGTAGATCTGAAGATGGCAGGAAATGCCAGCAATTCTGAAATAATAATACGGATGGATCAGGAAAACTTGAAAACCTTTATCCCACCACGTTTAAAAAAAATTGCACTTCCAGTGTATTCAGAGTCTCAGTGTAGAAACACAAATGATGTAGAAATTGAATGACACTCAAGTTTTTCTTTCCTCCTTTCCTGATTTATTCTAATCCTCAATGCTAACATGATGATCTATTTGTTATGTAAACTTTCAGACATTTTCTACACATGCACACTTTTCTTTTTTTCACATAAGAGTGTGAACTAGGTCACTTTCAACATGCTGTGATTCTGTGATTCACTGTCTCCCACCGGGTCATCCACTGATAAAGTCATCTGTTTCATGGAGAAATATTTCCAGTAGCTAATAGCCAATGTCTGTGGAGTGCTTACTCTGTGTCGGTTTCTTCTAATTACGTTACAGTTAATTTGTACAACATACCCATGGACCAGGTACAATTATGACCCCCAAGTGACAGATAAGTGCAGATAAGTACAAATAAATACAGAGGCCAAGTGACTTGCCCAAGACACTGGAGCAAATCAAAATCCATGCCTCTGTAATCATTTTGCTCTATTGCCTCTGTCTGGGAAGCGTGATGATTTGGCAACTAAAACCTTAAATATCATGTTCTATTTTCATATCTGTGACACAAGCGTGGGACTGTGATACGGGGTAACTAACCTGAGTACTTTTGAAAACCCTTATGCACCTGGATGAAAGTAAGCCAGGGACTGCAAGCCATAGATTTAAGATTTCCTACCAACTTTTAAAAATAGCTTCTTGAATGCAATTTATGTAATGTCAAGGCTAGGATGTAGTCCAAATAGTAACAGAAAAATGAAGATATGCAGAAAAATACTTAAAGTTGACAAGTATTGGGACTGTAGTATTTTTGGGGCCAGTGTGAAGACCACAGGAAAACTTGCTGTTTCTATCCCAAAGGGAAGAGCTCTGTGTTGCAACTGCCAAGGTCCCTGGGGCAGCATATGTGCTCAATGCTTAGTAAAGAACCATCCTCAGTTTGATAGAATCATATGGGAGCCTTACATTTGGTTAGCAGGTTCTACATTCTTGATGTAATAATATTTTCAGGGTGTGGGAGGGTATCAAGCTCTGAAAATACCCTTGGAGAGATTTGCTTATTAAGTTTGGCTTTTTCAATATCCCTACTACTTCTTTACTAAGCACCAGGCAGCTTCCTTCGCTTGTCAGAATCATGTTGTTTTTCCCTTGTCGAATGAACTTCCAAATACTTTTGGATGAGCTATTAAGTTTGGAAAAAAATATACATCTCTTTAAAATAAGGAAGATAATTACAATGACAAGTAGAAAAGACTCTAAAATGGAGAATATATGCCATTACAGGCAATTAATGGGAGTGGGAAGCTCGGGCTCACTGTCCAGGACATAGAAATAAAAGCTGAGGATGCTCTGAGGCATCTCTTGGATCTCTATAAGACTCCATCATTTCTGATGAGTAGGGTTGACAGGTAAAATATAAGCTGTTCAGTTAAATATGAATGTCAGAAAAACAACGAGTACATTTTTAAGATAAGTATGCCCCAAATACTACATAGGATCTACTTATACTAAAAGTGATGACTTACTATTCATGTGAAGTTCAAGTTTAACTGGGTATCCTGTATTTTTATTTAGTAAATCTGACAGCCCTACTGATGATCCACAATGGAGGCAGTTCAGGAACGGTACATGCTGGCTCTCGGACAGTCAGAAATGGCTCCAGCAGATCCAGGTACAGTATGAAATTCTTTTTGGATGTAGCTCAGAAGCCATGGCCAGCCCTTGACTGCAAGTACTGCCTCGGGTTTCCCTGAGGTGGGGTAAACCTTCCTCTTAATGGCCTTTTGGTAAGTCTGGAAGACCATATCCAAGGGGAGCCCCAAAGTCAGTTTCATCCTCACAACCATGTTTCCAATTCCTGGAATTGGCTGCATGTGACTCACAAGAGATGAGGAAGTTTGTGAAAATTGGGAGTGTCATAGCTTGAACCCTTTGTAGGTAAAGTTTTGGTGTTCTGAGAGTTTTAACAGGAGCAATGTGAAAGACTCCAGGTCCCCAGGTAGATAGAAATAATCCTCTTATACTTCTGTGTATGTGACAAGTCTCTAGTAGCTCACAGAGCAAATATCTGGTCTTGGAAAGACTGATCCAAGCTTGGATGTTTCTGGTGACAAGGCAAGGTCGTGAGTTTGAAGTTCACCTTTTATGGTTGAGGAGACTATAAGGTTGTCAGAAGGGCAATCATGGAGGAGACGTTGGCTTCATCCATTGTGCAGGCTTGTATATTTGGTTCTATCTAGATTGTGTTTCAAAGGTGGAGCTTGTTTACAATTATGAACATTCTCTGAGATGCTTTTTGGACCTTCATTCCTAGAGCGAGAGCAGTGCCGAGGTTCTAGAAATGCCCTGGATATTCTGAGCTGTCAATGGCCTTTCCCAGGTACTGTTCCCTTGGTGCTGCTCCTTGAAATGTGCAAAGGGATTATCATCTGTTTTGTGGTGGGTCCTAGCATTGTGAAAGGAAGCTGCTGCACCTGGCTCAGAGGATTTGGGATGTGGTTGGAGTAGATGGGCCAAATTTAGGTAACTGGTGTTACTATAGATAAGGACAACAAATTATTGGAAGTGGCGTTGTCTGGGATGGGAATGATGTTGTTGCAAGTTCACAAATGTTCCAGGACCAAGGAAGACAACCAGAAGTACTGGGATTGTTTTAGGTTGCAGGTAAGAGACAGAGGGATGGACTAGAGATTGAGCTCATACAGCTGGTTAGTGTGTTGTTCATTCGTTCATTCATTCATTTATTCATCCAACACGTATTTACTGAGTTACTATCATGTGTCAGTTAGTCTGTTAGGTTTTGTGATACGATAGTGAAGGAAACAACTTCTCGGTCTTTAAGGAGTGTATAGTTCAGTCAGAGAGACTGATAAAGAAATAGGTAATTACAACATCGGAAATAAGTCATTTGATAGAGGAAGTAGGTGTTTGTGGGTGTAAACAGGAGGGTAAATTTAACTAAGTCCAGTTGTGGAGGTAGGGAATGGGAGACCCAGAGGGACTTCTTGAACGAAGTGATAGTGGAGATGAGCAGGGTGAGTAGCAATTTTCCAGGACCTTCCCAGGCAAAGATGGAAGGAAGGAAGGAAGTTTCAGGCAGAGGGACCACTCTGTACAAAATCCTTAAGATAAAGAGAATATTGTATGTTCTTCAGCATGGCTGGGGCATGAACTCTGAGAAAGGGGGTTGATAGGAGATATGGCTGGAACGAGAGCCATGGCTCTGTCATTTAGACTTTGTTCTGTAAGCAATGGGGATTCATTGAAGGTGAAGGCAGAGGAGTGCCTCCATCAGACTGTGTCCTAGAAAAGCCACTTAGGTGACTGTGTATAGGGTGGGTTTAACTGAGCATCAGCGTGGACAGTAAGCTCAAATTTTTCTGTGTGGGACCAGTGTCACACATGGGACTATGTAGGGCACCAGATTCAATGGGGCAATGAATGTTTTTTGGTTTTTTCCTCCTTTTTTATATGAGGCTAGGCAGATGATGCCATGCCTTCGTTCCATTAAGAGCAATGTGAAATCAGTGAAGTCTCCTAAGATTCTGCAAGGCAGATTTTTCTTTGTATGATTTTAAATTCCCTCAAGACCTGAAAGGGCCATTGCTGTAGAAAAGGGGTCTGGTACATGTAACACCTGGATGGAAATAACAGCTTATGGGAAAACATGGAATTTGAGGAATTCTGGGGCAGGATGCTGGAAGTAGATGACCGCAAAAGGCCTTTCCAAGTCACAGCCTTATAGCTCCTGGTCCTCTTTACCTTCTCCACTTCCTGACCCCAACCTCATGAGGATGAAAGTGTACTCTAGAGACCTTTGATCAAATCCTGCCCACAACAGTCTGTGGTTTGAAAGTTACAAAATTCTCTGAGAATTGGTAAGCTCTCTATCTTCCTCATTAGTCATTTAGTACCATTTATAATTTCCAAACAGCTACTGTTTATAGAGCCCTTGCTTTCCATGTCTGAGTGTGTTTTATCATTATTCTTTTTGATCTTGGAAATGTAATCTTTAACAAACCACCAATTAACCATGAAATGTCACTGCAGCAAAACATCAGTATTCTCCATGGGGTTTGTTGTACTTGGATTTGACCTTCATTGTTAATTTTTGGACTGTCTTCCTAGTTTGTGGCTTATTTGGATTCGCATTTCTTCTTTTTGTTGATTACTTGAAAGCTTTTGTGTAGAAATTAAGCTGGTAAAATAACATAGAAGGCTTTTCCCCTATGATAGTCCCTTTCTTTTGATACCAGTAATTAAAAGTGTGCTGTGATAACATTAGAGGACTTAAAGTTTGAAGGTTTTAAGAATGACTTGGAGACTCAGGAGTGAAAAGGGACTAATACAAGTGAGCATGAATTATTATTTTGCTCAAAATACTATTTAAAAGAGATTAGAATTTAGGTTTATTGAAGAAAATGGTTATATTTGAGGTATTTGAAGTTCTAACAGTCAGATATTCTTTGAAAATCTATTTTAAAGTTCTAACTGGTGATCGTAGAATAAAATTGCCGCTTGATGGAATGTGGAATGTGAAGAGGTGAAAGAAAAGTCAGACTGGAATGATGCTACAAAAAAAGAAACTTCCCATCATGACCAGGCAGAGCAAATGGAAATCAGGTGGGAAAGGACATAGAAGCAGAGATGGTTTTGTGATTCCTGGAGCCTGCAGCTCTTTGAAAGTGCTAACCACCATGGGGCAGGTGCAGAGCACCAAATGAGAGCCTCTCGTAAAAGTCCACGCGGCAGAGACGACAGGGGCACCAGGTGGGAAGTCTCTCCATGTTTGGTACACAGGCTGGAATTTCCAAGATATGAAGACACAGGTCTTTCTCTGAAAGGGGCGGACTGTGACGTTTTTTAGATAGAATTTCCAGAGCTAATGACATACTCAAGCTAAAGAAAATATATCTGTCCATCTAGGGACACTGAAAACAGTGGGAGGCAGAAAGAGAAAATATTTTGGCAACTGAGAGACCTGGGCTGGTGTCTGTTACTTCAGTAAATTACTTAATGCCTCTGAGTCCAGCTTCCTCCTCTATAAACTGGTGATGTACTAATAAGATTGTTGTGGGCATTAAATGAGATCATGGACGTTGGGCCATTGGTACAGTACCTGGCACATAAGAACTGTTTAATAAATGGAAACCAGCACTCATTATTCAAATGATAAGAATAGTGCATCTCAGGCTCTTGTTGAGAGAGGTTTCTTATTATCTATTCTAATTGCTAAGATGACTTGTGAAGCCCTCTGAATTTGCATTTGCCAGTTGCCTGCTATTGGCAATTTGTTCAATGTCCCTCCTATATTTCTTAGACCCTACCATTTTGTGCATGTGGCAAACTTTCAATTGCCATTATTTGGCATTTTCCAGTCCAGGAACTTCTGAAGCTGTTGAAGTCTGCTCTGTCTGTGTAGATGGCAGGAAGGAAGTGAGGGGAATTAATAGCTTCCCAGCAGCAGTCCTCAACCAAGGACTGATGGGAGTGGGTATCTAAATGCCCCAGCTCCCTGGCCCTTCAAGTTGGAAGCTTGTGTTTCCCAGAGTTTCTCTGTGGATTACCTCCACTTTTCCACACTCTTACCTGGCTATAACACAGTATTTAATGCTTGCCTTCTCTTCCCTATCTCACTTTCCTATTGGCGTTTCTTCCATTTCTCATATTAACTATTTGAACTGGAATGTTTATGACTGGGTTTGATTCTGGGAGAACCCCTAGGAAGTCATTTTCTTGAGAGAAAACAGTTGTCAAGTTGCCTTCTATGAAAGGATATTAAATAATAGAAAAACTTAAGCTTTCTTTATGGTCGATTGATTTTTCCCTATGCACATTAATTGGCTACAGTATTGTTTAAATAATGATATAATATAGAAGTGATACAAAAAGCAAAAGGACACTGCTGATTTTAGAATATTTGTTTTCATGTTAAGCATCTAAGACACATCAGTTATGTGAAATGAAAACATGATGACCCAAAACCTATGGGATGCAGCAACTGCAGTTCTAAGAGGGAAGTTTATAGCAATACAATCCTACCTCAAGAAACAGGAAAAATCTCAAATAAACAACCTAACCTTACACCTAAAGCAATTAGAGAAAGAAAAACAAAAAAGACCCAAAGTTAGCAAAAGGAAAGAAATCATTAAGATCACATCAGAAATAAACAAAAAAGAAATGAAGGAAACAGTAGCAAAGATCAATAAAACTAAAAGCCGGTTCTCTGAGAAGAGAAGCCAAATTGATAAACCATTAGTCAGACTCATCAGGAAAAAAAGGGAGAAGATGCAAATCAACAGTTAGAAATGAAGAAGAAGTAACAACTGACACTGCAGAAATACAAAGGATCATGAGAGATGACTACAAGCAACTCTATGCCAATAAAATGGACAACCTGGAAGAAATGGACAAATTATTAGAAAAGCATAACCTTCCGAGACCGAACCAGGAAGGAATAGAAAATATAAACAGACCAATCACAAGTGCTGAAATTGAGACTGTGATTAAAAATCTTCCAAGAAACAAAAGCCCAGGACCAGATGGCTTCACAGGCAAATTCTATCAAACATTTAGAGAAGAGCTAACACGTCTCCTTGTCAAGCTCTCCCAAAATGTAGCAGATGGAGCAACACTTCCAAACTCATTCTACAAGGCCACCATCACCCTGATACCAAAACCAGACAAATATGTCACATTGATAGAAAACTACAGGCCAATATCATTGATGAACAGAGATGAAAAAATCCTCAACAAAATACTAGCAAACAGAATCCAGCAGCACATTAAAAGGATCATACACCACGATCAAGTGGGGTTTATCCCAGGATGCAAGGATTCTTTAATATACGCAAATCAATCATTGTGATAAACCATATTAACAAATTGAAGGAGTAAAACAATATGATCATCTCAAGAGATGCAGAAAAAGCTTTTGACAAAATTCAACACCCATTTATGATAAAAAGCATTCAGAAACTAGGCATAGAGGGAACTTACCTCAGTATAATAAAGGCCATGTATGACAAACCCATAGCTAACATCGTTCTCAGTGGTGAGAAACTGAAACCCTTTCCTCTAAGATCAGGAACAAGGCAAGGTTGTCCACCCTCACCACTATTATTCAACATAGTTTTGGAAGTTTTAGCCGCAGCAATCAGAGGAGAAAAAGAAATAAAAGGAATCCAAATTGGAAAAGAAGTAAAGCTGTCACTGTTTGCAGATGACATGCTACTTTACATAGAGAATCCTAAAGATGCTACCAGAAAACTACTAGAGCTAATCAATGAATTTGGTAAAGTAGCAGGATACAAAATGGGCAGAAACCTCTTGCATTCCTGTACACTAATGATGGAAAATCTGAAAGAGAAATGAAGGAAACACTCCCATTTACCATGGCAACAAAAAGAATAAAATACCTAGGAATAAACCTACCTAAGGAGACAAAAGACCTGTATGCAGAAAAGTGTAAGACACTGATGAAAGAAATGAAAGATGATTCAAATAGATGGAGAGGAATACCATGTTCTTGGATTGGAAGAATCAACATTGTGAAAATGACTATACGACCCAAAGCAATCTACAGATTCAGTGCAATTCCCATCAAACTAGCAATGGCATTTTTCACAGAACTAGAACAAAAATTTTCACAATTTGTATGGAAACACAAAAGACCCTGAATAGCCAAAGCAATGTTGAAAAAGAAAAACGAGCTGGAGGAATCAGGCTCCCAGACTTCATACTATACTACAAAGCTACAGTAATCAAGACAGTATGGTACTGGCACAAAAACAGAAATATAGATCAGTGGAACAGGACAGAAAGCCCGGAGATAAAGCCACGCACATTTGGTCACCTTATTTTTGAGAAAGGAGGCAAGAATACACAATGGAAAGAAGAGAGCCTCTTCTATAAGTGGTGCTGAGAAAACTGGACAGCTACATGTTAAAGAATGAAATTAGAACACTCCCTAACACCATACGAAAAAGAAAGTCAAAATGGATTAATGACCTAAATATACAGCCAGACACTATAAAACTCTTCAAGGAAAACATAGGCAGAACAGTCTATGACATAAATCACAGCAAGATCCTTTTTGACCCACCTCCTAGAGAAATGGAAATAAAAATAAACAAATGGGACCTAATGAAACGTAAAAGCTTTTGCACATCAAAAGAAACCCTAAACAAGATGAAAAGACCACCCTCAGAATGGGAGGAAATATTTGCAAACGAAGCAACTGACAAAGGATCAATCTCCAAAATTCACAAACATCTCATGCAACTCAATATCAAAAAAACAAAGAACCCAATCCAAAAATGGGCAGAAGGCCTAAATAGACATTTCTCCAAAGAAGATATAGAGATTGCCCACAAACACATGAAAGAATGCTCAACATCACTAATCATTAGAGAAATGCAAATCAAAGCTACAATGAGGTATCACCTCACACCAGTCAGAATGGCCATCATCAAAAAATCTACAAACCGTAAATGCTGCAGAGGCTGTGGAGAAAAGGGAAGCCTCTTGCACTGTTGTTGGGAATGTAACTTGATACAGCCACTATGGAGGTCAGTATGGAGGTTCCTTAAAACACTAAAAATAGAGCTACCATACGACTCAGCAATCCCACTACTGGGCATATACCCTGAGAAAACCATAATTCAAAAAGAGTCATGTGCCACAATGTTCATTGCAGCTCTATTTACAACAGCCAGGGTATGGAAGCAACCTATGTGTCCATCGATAGATGAATGGATAAAGAAGATGTGGCACATATATACAATGGAATATTACTCAGCCATAAAAAGAAACAAAATTGAGTTATTTGTAGTGAGGTGAATGGAGCTAGAGACTGCTATACAGAGTGAAGTAAGTCTGAAAGAGAAAAATAAATACCCTATGCTAACACGTATATATGGTATCTAAAAAAAACAAAGGTTCTGAAGAACCTAGGGGCAGGATAGGAATAAAGACACAGATGTAGAGAATGGACTTGAGGACACGGGGAGTGGGAAGGGTAAGCTGGGATGAAGTGAGAGAGTGGCATGGACATATATACACTACCAAATGTGAAATAGATAGCTAGTGGGAAGCGGCCGCATAGCACAGGGAGATCAGCTCGGTGCTTTGTTACCACCTAGAGGGGTGGGATAGGGAGAGTGGGAGGGAGACACAAGAGGGAGGAGATATGGTGATATATGTACATATATAGCTGATTCACTTTTTAATAAAGCATGAACTAACACACCATTTTAAAGTAAGTATAACCCAATAAAGATGTTAAAAAAGAAAAGAAAAGAAAAGATTGAATCTGACCAGAACCCATGTGTAATCACAGCTCGGCATTTAACAACTGGTTTAATTCCTTATCATAAATATACAACCAGGCCAGAGGCATCCAATATTTATAATAAATATCAGTGACATGATAGTATCATCATGAGACCTCTGTGTATTCTTTCTGATTCAGATGAAACCCAAATTTTGTGTCTCCCCACAAAACTTACTTTTTCTATTTTCATGCATTGACTGCATAATTGATTTTGGAGAGCTGTTCCATCTGTGTTTTGAGTTGGGCTGAAGTAAGCAGTCTCCCTCTCAGGGGGTATGCCTACTCATAACTCAGACAAAATACAGCATGGAATACACGTTGGATGTTTTGGTTTTATCTATCAGGTTGATTTACAAATGGTGCCAGCGGTTGTATCGTCAAAATAGCAGCTTTCAAAGTTTTTTCCCCCCAGTGATTGATTCCTTTTACAAATATAATTTTCTCTAGAACTCCAAAGTATAAACTATATTATGAAAATACTGATTTGACAGGCAGGTAGCTGAAAATGGTAATGGACTGCTGTGTGCTCTCAGGACACTCTGCAGTTATTATTTTTTTTTGTTTGTTTGTTTTTTGTTTGTTTTTTTTGCTGTATGCGGGCCTCTCACTGTTGTGGCCTCTCCCGTTGCAGAGCACAGGCTCCAGATGCGCAGGCCCAGCGGCCACGGCTCACGGGCCCAGCCGCTCCGCGGCATATGGGATCCTCCCAGACCGGGGCACGAACCCGTATCCCCTGCATCGGCAGGCGGACTCTCAACCACTGCGCCACCAGGGAGGCCCTGCAGTTATTATTTACCCAGAAACCCATGGGAGGTATAGTAAGAAATCCCATTTCAAAATTGCATCACCAACAATGCCTAACTACTGCTTGTATTTTTATTTTTTCATTTTTATATTTTGCGGTACGCGGGCCTCTCACTGCTGTGGCCTCTCCCTTTGCGGAGCACAGGCTCCGGACGCGCAGGCTCAGCGGCCATGGCTCACGGGCCTAGCCGCTCTGCGGCATGTGGGATCTTCCCAGACCGGGGCACAAATGCGCATCCCCTGCATCGGCAGGTGGACTCTCAACCACTGCGCCACCAGGGAAGCCCTTGTATTTCTTATCATAAGCATCAAAGTCAGGGAAGAAGCACACAGAACTTCTAATAAGTACTAAAAGATTTATAACTAAGTAATATTAAAACATTATCTGTTAGAAATTAGTTATTGAGTAATTGACTATTATGTGATAAGACTGGGTTCCAGGTAGAAGAGTCTGAATTTTACATGGTATAGAAATTGGAGGGGCATGTTATTGTAGAAGTGGGTTACTGATAGGGGAAAACGGAATTCTCTTATTATATAAATCTTAGAGAAGGGACAGTTTACCGTGATAAACTTAGATGATATGTACTTAGCCAATTGTACCAATAGGCCAGTCTGTGCGATGTTCAAGGAACATGGATTTTCCATTCTCTGAGGTCCTATCCAGTTGCATGAAACCCAGAATGGTGTCTCATCTAACCCTTTGGGATCCTGAAAACTGTTTGTCACCCTGAAAATCCAGCATGATTCCCCAACATGATTGCAAAATCTGCCATTAATCAAGCAGCCCTTGTAACCTGGCTCTAGCAGTTTCTCACTATACCACTAGCACCATCTTGCCTCATTGCCCAAAGGTTGCATGCTAAGACTAGGTACTGCACATGCCCAATATGGACTGGTTTAGCATGTAGGCTTTGACAAAGGCTTTCACAGACATGAGGACTTGATTACACATGTTTAGAAATGAGAGCAAAGCAGGTACTGCTGTTTTAAAAAAATGACCAGGGCCAATCTACACACTTACTAATAAATAACATATTTAAAGTAAGGTCATTTATATACACAAATTTGGTAGGAGTCTTACACTGAGATTTGCAGACAAGAATGAGTTAACCAGACATGCCTTGCAAGGGGGTTCACCAAAATGTGTTAAAACCTAATATATATCACTTGTGAGTCAGTGACTCCTAGAATATTCCCACAGTGTTAAAATATACATTAAAAATAAAAAATTTGGACTAAATTATTTGTATGTAACACCTGAAACAACTATGCAGAATTTTAGGGCTTCTAGAAACATAGCTTAAAAATAAATCCTAAAATGAGGTCCCTGGCTTGGAGAATTTGGATTATTGCCATTTTACCAATGGAGAAAAAGCAAACAAATCAAAAAATGACTTAGGCATGATTACATAGTAACTCAATGGCAGGCCTGAAGAGTGGAACTCAGGGTTTCTGTGCTGAAATCCAGGAATCCAATGAGCTAAACTTCCAGGAAGTAGAGTATAGCACTGAAGTTCCAGACGACAGCTATATCATTGAGTTTGGTGTAAAATAAAATTCATTTCATTCAAGTGAGAACTGTTAGTTGCTCAAAAATAATATTGGGATATAACTTCCTATTACTTTGACTTTGCTCCTAATCCATGTCTGATGGCTTGGTAATGATAAAAAATCAAAGTGTAAAGTTATGTGCAGGAATACTCATTAGACTTGGAGGACAGAACCAGTAATGGGAAGGAATTGTAGGCTACTGTCTTAGGCTGTGAAGTCATTCATAATAAGCTTCTTATTAGCTTTTGGGCCACCATGTTGTACTGAATATCAAGCGTTAATCACCTCAGCTTGTAGACTGTAAAGTGTCTATAGGAAACAGAGTGTCATTTGATTTTCCCTAAAGTGATGCTGAAGCACATTGGCAATAGATTAACATTTTAAAGGACCATCATTTAAAGAAATGCTTTCCCTCAAAGAGTGAAATTCAGAACAACCTATTGTAGCCTTAAAGTTCGGATGGCTCTTTGTTTGCATCCAACTTCATTCTGATGGGAAATTTTGGACAGTCCCCTTCCCTCATTGTGGAGAGTCAGGGGGAGCTCAGATAAGGTGCTTGCCTTGAAAATGCATGATGAAGTTTGTGTAGTGAAGGAAGATGTAGGGGTGAGTATTCACTAAAGGCATTTAGTTTTCTCATTCAGAAGATAAGTTCAGATTTTCCCAAAAGGTAGGAAAAGATCTAGAAATGGAAGACAAAGCTGAGAGTAGAAGTAGGACAATGTGAGATCAGGTGGGCATGGAGCATGGAAGGATCTCTTTTTCTCTTTGTTGATTTTCAACTGGTTTATTGGCTTTATTGGTGTATTAGTTTTGGAGAGAAGGTGTGAACGTAGGCTTTGTGTATGTACAATCTTCTCGTTTCCTTTTACTGAGAATCTCTGGTACAGGGTGGGATTAGGATCAGTGATAGCGGGTATGAGTCAGCAGAGGAACAGATCTCAAGAAATAGTTCAATTGAAGAATTTTAATAACGAACTAATAATTTCATAAGAAGATAGGGCATGTTTCAGCCCACAAAGGGAATATTTTATTGAAAAATACACTCTCTCCATAGTATGTGCTTGTACCCACTGGGGTAATTCTGGGAGTTAGATAATGCTTTGAAGTTAGTTGGGTGGTTTGAAGGTTTCTACCACTCTGTTCCTGAAAAGGTGTTTTTCATCTTTCTTTTTGATAATAATGCTTACAGGCTTTGTAGAGTAGATACAATGATGCAGAATAAACTCAATAGATAGAACAAATAGGTAGCTAAAATACCGCTCAATGGAAGGGGACCAAATGCATTGTGAATAACCAAGTGTTCATTTTATTCCAAGGAGGGGGGTGGGTAAATGACCCTGGTTCTGTGCCAGATGTTGTTTCAAAACTGGAGCTAGTGGCGATGGAGTCTTGCTGTGTCACTTCAGAAAGGATGTGTTGACTACCATTGTCAGTCTATCTGGTGGCAGTCTTTGTCGTCATTCGCCACAGCCGAGAAGGCAGGCGTCTCACACAAAGTTGTCGAGTTGACAGATGTTTCTTGCGTGGAAGCTCCGAGTTAGCTACCTTTGTAGAGTTTCCTATCCAGCTCAAGCTGGGACAACAAGAACCATTCAGCAAATGAACACTGACTCTACCAGCTGTTCCATCTACAGCACACGGAGGCTTTTCAGCTTGTCTGAAGCCTGGTACAATTTGTCTGCACAGGTGCTGCAGGTGGAAAGGTATATTAGACTCTCATTAACGCTGGCATTTCACTAGAGGCATTCAAGCCTCCCAGAGCTGGAAAGGGTTGCACTCTTAAATGTTAGGATTCAAAGGACATTCAGATCTTAAGGAGAGAAGCAGGGACATGTAGGCAATGGCCCTCTTTGTTTATAATGTCTCCTTGGTTTCTGAACTCATTCAGTGTTTTGTCCTCCCCTGCTGCTCTGGATGCTGCCGTGCTAGATTCATTAACTGACTAACCCCCCTTTTCATTTTCATGTGAAATGATTCTAACGTTTAAGTAATGAACCCTGGTCTCACTGGTGTGCTGCTGACCTTGGGCTTGTTTTGAATTTGCTAGCTGGCTGCAGTTTACTCTTCAAGCCTTGCCTAAAGTTATCATTCTGTGATGAGATATGAAGAAAATCGGTTAGAAATGGTCCAAAAGACTGAACCAATACAGGAATGGATGATTTTTTTCACCCAAACAGAGATGGAAGAGAGGGAAGTAGGATAACTGCATCTTGGTGGGACATGGCATGTCTGAAGTGAGTGGGAAAGGGAGACGAATATGGAAATTCTTTAGCCCTTGCAGTAGAGACTGGGGGTAGAGGGGTAGCTTTAAGTTCCCTTTAGTTTATTTAAGAAATGATTTTATCCTCACATCTGAATGGTCTGAGTACAAATCCAAGTTAATTACAGTGGAACCCATTGGACTCCTGATGTTATGGTGGGAGTCCTATACCTGCTTTATGAGTTGGCTGCATAAGATGGGTCTTCGATTCTATTCTGTGTTTCTGTTAGAAAGGATGTTAGGATAGTGACGTATCTTAGGGGTATCAGTGCATTGTGCTGTGATACTCCTTCTTTTCTTTCCTTCTCTCCCCACCTTCTTCCTTCTCCTCAGCACATATAGAAGCCAGAAATGTCCTAACCTCTTTTTACCTTCAATTTTTAAAACATTGACCATGTCCCTGGCTCTGTGCCAGGTAATGTTGATTCATTACCCCATTTAATATCCTCAGCAAGCAGCAGAAGTAAGTATTATCAGCACCATGTTACAGACAGAAAATTGAGGCTCAGAGAGGTAACGACACTAATGTCAGGTCATGTAACTAATAAGTGATAAGGCTGAGATTCAGATCCATATCTCACTACAAAAGCCGCCTTTCCCCCACATGACTGATGTGCATTGACTTTCAATCCGTGTTTTCTTTAAAAAACTTTGGAGAGAGACCAAGTCCTTGACTTGGGTTAGAAAGGAGTTTCATAGACCTGAATCTCAAAATGCTTAAATTACTGAAATAACAAACAGTAAGAAGTCCAGACCTTCTCCACATTTGGAATCGTTGTTCTTCCCATAGTCTTGTGTCTGTTTCATCAAATATGAGTTGATTATGTTTCAATAAAAAAGGCCACTGAAACATAAAGCTGGGTGATTTAAAGTCATCTTTCGAGGCTTGACAGTCAGTGAATGTTTTATTCTCCTCTGTTGCTATGTCACAAGGACAAACGTAGATCTGATTACAAAATGCAATTGTGTTCCTCTCCGTATTCTACACAGAAAGTGTTATTAAGCCGTGGTGACCTTTACTCACAAGAAACGTGGTTGGCGAGTCACAGAAAGTGTGAGCAATTGCTCCCCCATGAAGCCCTGCTCCTGTGAATGGAGAGACGTCTTTTGGTAAAATGTAGCCATCTGGGAGGATTTAGGAAGGTTGAATACTGAGAAGTAAAGTGATGTGGGTCTTATGGATGGTTGTTGTGAAGTAGATCATTTGTCTAAATCCCAAACCCTGAAATGGCTATCTCTATGAAATGGAACATAGCTTTTATGATATGAATATTCAGTGACCTGACATCAATAAAAAGAGGAATAAAAAGAAGAAAAGCACATAGGTCAATTACATTTTTCCCACCTGGAGAGGTCTTTGCCGCTGAAGCTTGGCATGTCTCTGGATGCAGAGCATCCTTCTGGTGTCTGCTTCAGGCATTGTGCGCAGGTGTCTGGTTCCCATTGTGCTGCCAGTGGGCTGGGGGGCCACTTGCTGATGGAGCTCATTGGCAGCTCTTTGTGTATCTTCCTGCTCCCACGAAGCATCATGTCTTTATCTTCTTCCTTCACTGCCTACCTCAGGCACAGCAGGGGGATTGGATCCTCTAACACCACCATGAACTTGAGAGCTTTGCCTCTGCTCTTAAATCTTGCCAAAAGCTTAATTGACACGTTTTCTTGAAAATTCTTTTTTACGTTATAACTCAATCTTTTGGAGCCTTTTCCAGGTTCCTTTGTTGGAGTTTTCTCTTACTTGCTGTGAATTTGCTCTTAGTTCTCAATTCGTGGAAGTATCAAATTTGGTCTGTCTTTTATTCATGGTTAATTTTACGTTATTCATTATCCGTTGATATTGTAACTCCTTGAAGCATATTTAATGGTGGTACACGTCATGCCAAACACGTCTGAATTTCTCAGATCCATCTGAAGCAGAGAGGATGAAAAAAAAAATCAGCATCTTCACTTTTCCAGAGGAAGGGGGGCCAGACCTTCTAATATTGTAAAATGTGTGAAATCATTGCTGTCTCCAACCGCAAGATTGTTTCAGCATCCATGAGGCAAGTTTATGTGTTTTTGGAATGAGATCCTTTAGTTTCTCTCTGTATTACATTTAGTGTCTGATAAACAATCCCTACTGTCTACACTTTTGTCCTGTTAGTAGTCTAAAGACTTCATTCTCACAAACTGTACCAGTTGACTTTTATCTCCCCTGTTATAATAAGTAGTTTGATGTCTGTTATAAGTAGCCTTGCCAGTAATGTTCGAGAATCATCAGGTTCACTAAAATCCCTTTGGGCTGAAATGTTTTCAGTATTCCTGCTCACCTCATTGTGTTCAACCAGCCCTTCTAAGCTTTCTTTAATGTTTCCATTGATTTCCTTCCTAAGTCACAGTCCCTATGACCAGTCCTGCCATTGCAGGTGCACTCAGAGTTCACCCTGGTGGATCACAGGTTCTCATGTCTATCAAATGAAGTGGGATGATATTGTAAAGAAGAAATACGTTAAGTCCGTGTGGCTGGCATCTCATGAAACTCACTTGGCATGTGGGCTAACATGCTTTCATGATTTTATAGTCTTTGTTTTTAAAAAATGTTTGAAAACATTGTGGTAAAATATACATAACATGTAATTTACCATTTTAACCATTTTATAAAAAGGTATACACTTCAGTGGCATTCACACTGTTGTGCAACCATCACTACTGTCCACTTCGAGGACTTTTTTCATCTCGTAAGATGGGAACCCGGTACTCATTAAACAATAACTCCTCTTTCCTCCCTTCCCCCAGCCCCTGGCAACTATCATTCTACTTTCTGTCTCTATGAATTTGACTATTCTAGGTATCGTATATAGGTGAGGTAATATACAGTATTTGTCCTTTTGTGACTGACTTATTTCACTTCACATACTATCTTCAAGGTTCATCCATGTTGTAGCATGTGTCAGAATTTCTTTCCTTTTTAAGGTTGCATAATACTTCACGCTAGGTGTACACCACATTTTCTTTATCCATGCATGCGTTGATGCACAATTGGGTTGTTTCCTCCTTTTGGCTATTGTGAATACTACTGCTATGAATGTGGGTGGGCAAATATCTTTTCACATCCTTGCTTTCAATTCTTTTGGGTATATATCCAAAAGTGGAATTGTTGGATCAGATAGTAATCCTATTTTTAATTTTTTGAGGAACTGCCATACTACTTTCCACAGTGTTGCACTGTTTTATATTCCCACCAGCAGCGCACAAGAGTTCCGATTTCTCCGCATCTTCACCAATAGTTATTTTCTGTTTTTTTGATAATAACCATTCTGACGAATGGGAAGTGGTGTCTCACTGTGGTTTTGATTTGTATTTCCCTAATATTAGAGATGTAAAGCCATCTGTTCATGCGCTTATTAGATATTTGTATATTTTCTTTGAAGAAATTCCTATTCAAGTCCTTTGCCCATTTTTAAATTGAGTTGTTTGTTTGTTTTGTTGTTGAGTTGTAGGAGTTCTGTTTATATTCTTGATATTAACCCTTTGTCAGACATATAATTTGCAAATATTTTGTTTCATTCCAAGAGCTGCCTTTTCACTTTGTTGATAGTACAAAAGTTGGATGCATAAAAGTTTTAAATTTTGATATAGTCCAATTTACCTATTTTTTTCTTTGGCTGCTTCTGCAGCCTTTGTCTTTTTAGATTCAATCTTTTATAGTGTTTTTATCTTGAAAGAATAATCTTGGTTATTTTACTCTTTCCTCAAGATTCATGTTATAGACCTTTACTTAACCTCACTGCTAAGCATGCTTTTCACTCTCACAGACACTAAAATCTAGCCTGGAGTGTTGCTCCACGCGGAAGGTGAGTGGGCAGGCTGCAAGGGACCTTACATCCCCATGCTTTTACTTAGGCTTTCTCTAGGTTGAAGTTGTGTTATAAACAATAACGTATGATTTGGTTTGTTGGATAGCCTCAGAATTCCACTTTCTTTTCCATCCATGTATTCACTGTTCATTGGTGCTTGTATTTTCTATTTGTGCAGTTACTTTTCTATTAGTGTTATCTGAAAAATTAATGAGTATTCTAGATACCCTCATCTAGGTCAGGGTTTTTTTAACTTCTTTCTTTAAAGCACTTGAACCCCTTTTCTAACAAAAGCTTAAGTAGAAGCTCAGTACAGTGGGTAAGAGCAGTGGTTACTCAGGAGCAGGGAATGAAGATGTTCAGCTCACTGCTTTCCCTCCTCCAGCCCTTGAACCTTTCCCTTTGAACCTGGTTGGAGGCTCTGTGGAGCCGAGTTTGCTCAGGACCGAAAAGCCTGTTGATAAGGCAGGAGATGAATTACAGTCATTCACTTCCCACTTCTCCAGTCCTACTTACATCAAAGCAATTCAACTTTTGTATGGTAAGTGTATTTAGGAATCCATGTACTATTCAGCTTAAACTACAGGGTTCTCTCAAACTGGAAATCAAATAAACAAACATCCCCCCACCCCCTCAAAACAACCAGGTTTCTCTGCCTGAAATTGTTGTTCAGAAACCTCCAATCGACTTTACTGACCAAAACGATAACCCACACATGCCAAGGACTTGTAACCATGATACATGATACACTTCTTGGGACACCCCACTGTGCATAGTGACCCATTTTATTGATGAGTATTTCACACAGGAAGATTCAAAAGCCAGAGGAGAGTCCCCTGGTAAGGAGGCCACCTACTGAGACACAGGAAACTTAATTTTGATCCACAGACATTGTAAAGTAGAAAGGAACTTGGAGATCAGTAGCCCAAGAGGCAGCAAGAGTGGTGTGTTTGGTTTGCACAGAATTTAAAAAATTAGTTGCCAGCATTAAAAAAAAAAACCCAGCAGTGTTTATATAAACATTACAAATAAAGATAAAAATCTTGATTTTAGCCTGTCTTGGAAAAATCATAACATGTGACACTAGGCCCATGGTCCTGTATGGCACTGATGAATTACAGGAGGCCTTTAAAAACTCCCAGTGTCGGGCTTCCTTGGTGGCGCAGTGGTTGAGAGTCCGCCTGCCGATGCAGGGGACACGGGTTCGTGCCCCGGTCCGGGAAGATCCCACATGCCATGGAGCGGCTGGGCCCGTGAGCCATGGCCGCTGAGCCTGTGCCTCTGGAGCCTGTGCTCCGCAACGGGAGAGGCCACAACAGCGAGAGGCCCGCGTACCGCAAAAAAAAATTAAAAAAAATAAAATAAAATCCCAGTGTCCAGTCTGCATCCCAGACAAATTAAATGATATTCTCTGTGGTTAGCACTCAGACGTCAGTATATATTTAAAAAATTGTACTAAAAACACATGACAGTGATTATCATCTAAGTCATTTTAAGCGTACAGTTTAGTGTTTTAAGTGTATTCACATTGTTGTGCAACAGACTTCTAGAACTTTTTCATCTTGCAGAACTGAAACTCGATACCCATTAAACACTAATTCCCCCACCCTCCTTCTTCCAGCCCTTCCTTGGCAACCACTTTTCTACTTTCTGTTTCTATGATTTTGAGTACTCTACATACTTCATATGAGAGGAATCATACAGTATTTGTCCTTTTGTGACTGGCTTATTTTGCTTAGCATCATGTCCTCAGGATTCATCCATGTTGTAGCATTTGACAGGATTCCCTTCTCTTTTTTTAAGGCTGTATAATATTTCATTGTTTGTATGTCCATTCATCTGTGAAGGAATATTTTGTTTGCTTCCACCTCCTGACTATTGTGAATAATGTTGCAGAGTGTGCAGATTTATTTCTGAGATCCTGCTTTGAATTATTTTGCATATAAACCCAGAAGTGGGATTGCTGGATCATATGGTAATTTTATTTTTAATTTTTTGAGGAACTTCTGTACTATTTTCTCTAGTGGCTGCACCATTTCTCATTCCCAGCAAGAGGGCACAGGGTTCTAACCTCTCCGTGTCCTCTCCAACACTTGTTATTTCTGTTCTTTTGACAGTGGCCATCCCAATGGGTGTGAGATAATGTCTCATTGTGGCCTTGATTTGCATTTCTCTTAAGTTTAGTGATGTTGAGCATCTTTTCATGTGCTTGTTGGCCATTTGTATATCTTCACTGGAGACTTGTCTGTTCAAGTTCTTTGCACTTAAAAAATCAGTTATTTGTGGGTTTTTTTTGTTGAGTTGTGGAAGTTCCTCAGATATTTTGGATATTAATCCCACATTAGACATAAGATTTTCAAATATTTTTCCCATTCCAATAGGTTGCCTTGTCATTCTGTTGATTGTTTCCTTACCTGCATGGAAGTTTTAAAATTTGATGTAGTCCTATTTGTCTACTTTTGCATTGTTGTATGTGCTTTTAGTATCGTATCCCAGAAATTATTGCCAAATGTAATGTCCTAAAATTTTTACCCTATGCTTGCTTCTAGGAGTTTTATAGTTTTGGTCCTGTACTTCTTTCTTTCTTTCTTTTTTTTTTTTTTTTTTTTTTTGCGGTACGCGGGCCTCTCATTGTTGTGGCCTGTCCTGTTGTGGAGCACAGGCTCCGCACGCGCAGGCTCAGCGGCCATGGCTCACGGGCCTAGCCGCTCCGTGGCATGTGGGATCGTCCCGGACCAGGGGAACGAACCCATGTCCCCTGCATCGGCAGGTGGACTCTCAACCACTGCGCCACAGGGAACCCCTGTACTTCGTTCTTTAATTTATTCTTTTGCAAGTAGATATCCAGTTTTCCAATATCATTTGTTTAAGAGATTGTGTTTTCCCCATTGTGTATTTTTGGCACCTTTGTCAAATATCGTTTGGCCATATAAGCAAGGGTTAATTTCTAGGCTCTCTACTCTGTTAAACTGGTCTAAATGTTTTTCTACAAGTACCATACCACTTTGATTGCTGTTGCTTTGTACTGTGTTTTGAAATCAGGAAGTGTGAGGCTTCTAACTTTGTTCTTTTACAAGATTGTTATGGCTACTTGAGGCTCCATAAGAATCATAAGATATTTTTCTGCTACTGGGATTTTGATCGGAATTGCATTCAATTTGTAGATTTCTTTGGGTAGCGTGGCCATTTTAACGATATTCCAATCCTTGAGCATGGGATGTCTTTCCATTTATATACAAATACAATCTTCCTTGATATCTTTAAGCAGTGTGTTGTAGTTTTCAATGTACAAGTTCTTCACCTTCTTGGCTAATTTTATACCTAAGCATTTTCTCCTTCTTGATGCTGCTGTAAGTGAGATTATTTTCTTAATTCTCTTTCAGATTGATCATTGTTAATGTATAAAAATGCAACTGCATTGTGTTTGTTAATTTTGTATTCTGCAACTTTGCTAAAATTATTTCTTGGGTTCAGCAGGTTTGTTTGTGTGTGTGTGTGTGTGTGTAATCTTTAGGAATTTTTGTGCCTAATATGTCATCTGTAAACAGATCATTTTACTTCTTCCTTTCAAATTTGGATGCCTTTTATTTTATTTTTTTGTGTGTCTGATTTCTCTGGCTAGGACATTTAGTACTATGTTGAATAGTAGTGATGAGAGTGGGTATCTTTTCCGTCTTCCTGGTCTTAGAGGAAAAGCTTTAAGTCTTTCACTGCCGAGTATGATGTTAGCTGTTGGTTTTTCATATATGGCTTTTATTATGTTGAAGTACTTTCCTTCTATTAATAGTTCGCTGTGTTTTTATCAGGAAAGGGTATTAGACTTTTGTCAAATGTTTTTTCTACATCAGTTGATATAATCACGTGGTTTTGTCTTTCCTTCTGTTAATTTTGCTGTATTACAATGATTGATTTTCATATGTTTCATCATCACTGCATCTCATTTGGGCATGGTGTATAGTATTTTTTTTTTTTTTTTTTTTTTTGCGGTATGTGGGCCTCTCACTGTTGTGGCCTCTCCCGTTGCGGAGCACAGACTCTGGACGTGCAGGCCCAGCGGCCATGGCTCACGGGCCCAGCGGCTCCGCGGCATGCGGGATGCTCCCGGACCGGGGCACGAACCCGTGTCCCCTGCATCAGCAGGCGGACTCCCAACCACTGCGCCACCAGGGAAGCCTGAGGGCTGTCACTTCTGTTCAGTTACATGAACATGGTGACAGGCAAGCATAAATGCAGAGATGGCATTCCTGTGCTGGTATGGGGAAAAGGAAGAGAGGCCACTGGTCAGGACATTGTTTTGCCTTGGGAGGAAGAAGATCCAGTACTTTGGTAATTTATTTAAGCTTTTGTGTTTTTTCTTGCGGGATAGAGGAGCAAGTAGGGGAGCTCATACTTGAAGCCGAATCCGGCCTCCGTACCCTGACACTGAATTAAATCTCAAGACAGAGTTGTGGGTGAAGTAGAAAAGAATAGCTTTATTGCTTTGCCAGGCAAAGGGGGCTAGAGCAGGCGATTGCCCTCAAAACTCTGTGTCCCTGACCTGGAGAGGGTAGTGAGGAGTTTTATAGTAATCGTTCAAAGAGGAGAGCATGATCAGCTCATGGACATTTCTCTGATTGGTTGGTGGTGAGGTAAGTGGGTGTCAGCATCATCAACCTTACGGTTCCAACTGGTTCTGGGGTCTGTGTGTTTGTGGGTAGCACACCATTAACTTCTCCCACCTAGTGGGGGTTTCAGTATCTGCAAAACAGCTCAAAGATATTGTTATGTGTATCCCTTAAGGGGGAACCAAGACCCTGCCCGAAGGCTGCACTAGTGTTTCTTTTGACTATTCCTCCCTTGTCTCGCATCCCCTCCCTTCTCTAATTAGCAACTGTTTGAACCTGCTCCTTGGAACTCAGGGAAGGTCATGGAGGCTGAATGAAGCCTATTTCCTGTAATCAAGAAATGGGGGACACCGATACAGGCTTTGTGCCCAGGAGCCCACAGGGTCCTGCTAGGGATCATACTCAGTGCAAGGAGATGTGGAAAATCCAGAGATAAGGAATCATGGCGTCTTACTTTCCAAGGGCTCCTACTCTATGTTGTGGGGGAAATCAGACGCATTCATTAAGAGTCTGCCCGATTGAAGGATGTGAAAAGAGTTATCACAGAGGTACAACTAACATGCTGGGAAAATGTGTGGTCCATTCTCACTGGGATATCTGGAAGGGCTTCCTGTAGAAAGTGGGATTTTAATTGAACTTAAAAACAATTTGTACTTTGAAAAATTATACTCTTGAAAGAAATGAGTTGAGCAAGCGCCTGTCCTCTGATGGAGGGAGGGAAGTCTGGCCTAGTTGAGTGGAGGCGGGAAGGTGAGTGTTACGCTTAGTCTGGAAAACTCGGCAGGGTCTTCAACCCTACGGGGCTTTGAACGTTCGGTTGACTCTTTTCGGTTTTATTCTTCTCGCATTGGGAAGCCATTTAAGATTTAAGCAGGGGAATAATATTCTTAAAGAAAATAACTATGACCAGGATGAATTGAAGGGAGGGAGAAACGACATACTCATTTATCTACAATTTGGGGAAGAGAGGAAGATTAACTCTAATTCATTAGATGTGCATTGTATCAGCAGGAGGGAAATAAGCAGCATATCTTGATACATAAATCCTCCTCCCATATATGCATTCTTTTTCACCAGGGAGCAAGTATTTGGCAGCCAAGTTATCTTTAAAGTAATAATAAGAAAGCTATTTGGAATAAATGTTTCAGAACCATTTGTTACTTTGCACAGACCTATGAGCAAGTAGGATTGAGCTAAAGCATTTACAGTGGTATGTGGTTCTGCAGGGGCCGCCACCCTATTATATATACTTATATCTTGGCTAAACTCCAGCTGTTGCCACTGCTATTAGTCAAAGAACTGAAGTGTCAACGAGCTAATCAAAATAGCAAAGTGGGAGTCAAGAGTTTTTCCGCCTGTTTCCTAAAGTCTTAGGAAGATTGTTTCCTTTTTATTCCTTATATTCAGAACATAAAAGCCTCGCAGACATCTAATCTTTACTAGGTCAAACATTTCAAAAGGCAGTGGGATTATTTTCCAGTTGCTTTTCAGTTTAAGGCAAGTGTTTTAGGGGCTTCCAAAGCCTCCCTCCTGAATCCATTTATGAAAAAAAAACAAAAACAAAAAATGAAAGGCATTATTAACCCAACTACATTGTCCTGGTGTAAAAATCCTAACATATAGCATAGTGGGAAAAGGTTCTGAATCATGACCTAAGAGATGTGAGTTCTAGACCCAGTTTTGTGAATGCATAGCTTGGTGGTTTTGTCAAGTCTCCTATTTAACAGGGAGGGATTAGAATTTTTCTGTATGGTTTCTGTACTATTCAGTAGTATTGTTCACAATTACTTTTGCCTAAGGAGTTTAGAAAATGGAGAGACACATGATAATGTTGCAGGAAGAGGGACCTCTTCCAGGGCCCAAGAGTGGGCTCTTGCCTACCACTCAGAAAAGAATTTTCTGAGGAGACACACGTGCTGACAAATCAACAGACTTTATTGGGAAGGGGTGTCCGGGTGCAGAGCAGGAGGGGAAGGGAACCCAGGAGAACTGCTCTGCCATGTGGCTCACAGTCTCAGGTTTTATGGTGATGGGGTTAGTTTCTGGGTTGTCTCCGGCCAGTCATTCTGACTCAGGATCCTTTCTGGTGGTGCACACATTGCTCAGCTAAGATAGGTCCCAGAGAGAAGGATTCTGGGAGGTTGGTAGGACATATGGACAGGAGTCTCCTCTCTCCTTTTGACCTTTCCCTAATTCTTCTGGTTGGTGGTAGTTGGTTAGTTCCGCGTTCCTTACCAGGACCTCCTGTTTTAAGATAACTCGTGAAAGTGGTTACTGTCGGGCCTGGTCAGGGCAGGCAGTTTTGGGCAGTGGTTTCCCTAAAAATAAGATTGTGGTCAACAATTTTGGGTGGAAGTGATGTGTGTTACTTTTGGGCGAGAACTCACACTGCCAGTGTGAGGCTCCAGAATTCTTTCTCTCTACAAAGATGACTGAGAGAGGTGGCTTTGTCAAGCTGGGGGCAGGAATAAGGAAAATGAAGAGCAGAACTCCTAGGCAGCCCATGATGGGCATGTACAACGAGCGGGAAATGAACCTATGTTTTTTTTTTGTTTTTTTTTGTTTTAATTTATTTATTTTTAGCTGCGTTGGGTCTTCGTTTCTGTGTGAGGGCTTTCTCTAGTTGCGGCAAGCGGGGGCCACTCTTCATTGCGGTGCGCAGGCCTCTCACTATTACGGCCTCTCTTGTTGCGGAGCACAGGCTCCCGACGCGCAGGTTCAGTAGTTGTGGCTCACGGGCCCAATTGCTCCGCGGCATGTGGGATCCTCCAAGACCAGGGCTCGAACCTGTGTCCCCTGCATTGGCAGGCAGATTCTCAACCACTGCGCCACCAGGGAAGCCCCAACCTTTGTTGTTTTAAACCACTGATATTTGGAGGAATTATTCAAGCTTATTCCTTTTTGTTTGTTTGTTTGTTTGTTTGTTTTGCAATATGCGGGCCTCTCACTGCTGTGAGAGGAAGATAATAACAATGACAAGTAGCAAAACCTGTAAAATGGAGACTATACTCCATTATAGCCAATTAATGGGAGTGGGAAGCTCGGGCTCACTGTCCAGGACATAGAAATAAAAGCTGAGGATGCTCTGAGGCATCTCTTGGATCTCTATAAGCCTCCATCATTTCTGCTGAGTAGGGTTGACAGATAAAATATAGGCTCTTCAGTTAAATATGAATGTCAGAAAAACAACGAGTACATTTTTAAGGTAAGTATGCCCCAAATAGTACATAGGATCTACTTATACTAAAAGTGATGACTTATTATTCATGTGAAGTTCAAGTTTAACTGGGTATCCTGTATTTTTATTTAGTAAAGGTGACAGCCCTACTGATGATCCACAATGAAGGCAGTTCAGGAACGGTACATGCTGGCTCTCAGACAGTCAGAAATGGCATCAGCAGATCCAGGTACAGTATGAAATTCTTTTTGGATGTAGCTCAGAAGCCATGGCCAGCCCTTGACTGCAAGTACTGCCTCGGGTTTCCCTGAGGTGGGGTAAACCTTCCTCTTAATGGCCTTTTGGTAAGTCTGGAAGACCATATCCAAGGGGAGCCCCAAAGTCAGTTTCATCCTCACAACCATGTTTCCAATTCCTGGAATTGTCTGCATGTGACTCACAAGAGCTGAGGAGGTTTGTGAAAATTGGGAGTGTCATAGCTTGAACCCTTTGTAGGTAAAGTTTTGGTGCTCTGAGAGTTTTAACAGGAGCAATGTGAAAGACTCCAGGTCCCCAGGTAGATAGAAACAATCCTGTTTTACTTCTGTGTATGTGACAAGTCTCTAATAGTTCACAGAGCAAATATCTGCTCTTACAAAGACGGATCCAAGCTTGGATGTTTCTGGTGACAAGGCAAGGTCGTGAATCTGAAGTTGACCTTTTATGGTTGAGGAGACAATAAGGTGGTCAGAAGGTCAATCATGGAGGAGACGTTGGCTTCATCCATCGTGCAGGCTTGTATATGTGGTTCTATGTAGATTGTGTTTCAAAGGTGGAGCTTGTTTACAAGTATGAACATTCTCTGACGTGCTTTTTGGACCTTCATACCCAGAGCTAGAGCAGTGCCGAGGCTCTAGAAATGCCATGGATATTCTGAGCTGTCAGTGGCATTTCCCCGGTACTATTCCCTTGGTGCTGCTCCTTGAAATGTCCAAAGGGATTATCATGTGTCTTGTGGCGGGTCCTAGCATTGTGAAAGGAAGCTGCTGCACCTGGCTCAGAGGATTTCGGATGTGGTGGGAGGAGGAGTAGTACTACGACTATAAATTGTATCACAGCATATCTATTCCATCTTGAGAGTGGGGTTGGGGGGTTATGAAGGGGGGCTTTTATTGTACTTTTATACATTGTACCCTTGAAACTAATTCAATTTTTTAAAATTAATTAATTTATTTTGGGCTGCATTGGGTCTTTGTTGCTGCTAGCGGGCGTTCTCTAGATGCAGTGAGCGGGGGCTCCTCTTGGCTGTGGTGCACGGGCTTCTCATTGCAGTGGCTTCTCTTGTTGCGGAGCATGGTCTCTAGGCACGCAGGCTTCCGTAGTTGTGGCACGTGGGCTCGGTTGATGTGGCACACGGGCTCTAGAGCGCAGGCTCAGTAGTTGTGGCGCGCGGGCTTAGTTACTCCGTGGCACGTGGGATCTTCCCAGACCAGGGCTCGAACCCATGTCCCCTGCATTCGCAGGCATATTCTTAACCACTGCTCCACCAGGGAAGGCCGATAATTCAGTTTTTTATAAAGAGAAGATTCCTAATATTATTCCAAAATTTTAAAAATATGTAGTTGGATAACACTATGAAAAATTAACTGATATATTCTTTTATTATTTCTCTTTGCTCCCTGGATCTTTTTCCCCATCCAGTCAGCTAGGCACTGTGAGTTCACTGAATTAGGAAGGTAAAGACTCAGCAGAAATGAGGGAGAAAAACAGAAAAGTCTCAGCTTTGGAATGTTCACAACGGAGGCCACAGTAGAACAGGTGAGAATTCTGTGAACCAAAAATAAATGTCGTCTCAAATGCAAAAAAGTATTCTCTGCACTGGGAGGCAGGAGAGGGAGGGCGGGAAGGACTGAAGGAGAGAGATCAGTGTGGCCAGGGACATGGAGACTGTGCTTGAGGACGATATGCCCAGGAAGAGAATCAGAATCTGGAGAAGATTCAGCCTGCACGTGATCATTGCCTCCAGCCAGCACCCTCATCTCAGACCTTGGGAAATTCAGAGAGAGAGTGGGAGTACGTCAGGAGGGCCACGCGCATAGTCTGTGTGGCAGGGGTTGTGGCCGTTCCCTATTTGTGAGGAGTCCCCAGCAATTTGCAGGCCTCTTCTGGAAAATGCTGGCGGACGTCTCTACTGCTTATATGAAAGCTTGTTCACAAACCTTGAAAGATACAGATGTAGATGACAGATAGATGCATAGATAGAAAAATGTCATTAAATAAAAGCTCCAGGAAAGGTTTGGAAAATGCCCTTTATTGCATAGGACGCTTCTATTGTCATATGATGTTAGACTGAGTGCCGGTCCCTTCATCCTCCTTCAGACCACGGCATTCTGTCTGCTACTCTCCCGAGGGTCCTTTCTTCTCCCTGGAAGGGATAAAACAAATGACGTAGGACAGGAAGAGACAAGAAGCACTCCAAGCTCTGCTGGTCAGGGTTACCCTCCAGCATTGCCTTAATGCTCAGAGCCACACACACCACAGTGAGCTTGGCTCCAGATCAACTACCACGCAACGAAGGTTCTGGAACATTTCCATATCTCGGGGGACCTCATTTCCACGTGACTCTCTTTCATATTCCCCTTTGTCACAGAAGGCTAGGTCCAGTGGTCAGGGTGAGATCTCGGCTCAGGCCCAAGGCTCTCAGACCTCAAAGTTCTGGTCCTGCAAGGGCCCCTGTCCTCTCTTGAGACCACTCCTGGCTCTCTCTGCCGAGAAGGAGCTGTTGGCAGTACGTCCTCTAAGAGTTGAGGTCCATCGTGCAGACCCTGAGAAAACTCCTAGGAAAAGGCTCCACCTTCTTGTTTACGTCAACAGAGGTCAATGCCTGTGTTAGTGCTGGGTGTGTCCCATTTGATGCAACTGCAGAGCCATTAGGTAAACCAGCACATGTGTGCGGCCCCTTCCCTTAGACTCCTCTGGGCCCTCGTGACATAGGCTCAGAAGACTGCCAGCCTCAAGCCTTACCTCTTCCAAGGGATGGCCACACCGTCTTCCAGGATCTTCTGTCCCATGAATCTCAGTTGCTGTTTGGAACTCAAAGGAGAGAAAAGACCCTGCCTGCGGGGTCTCTTTGGGCTGGGGCCTTCCCCCGTGGGCTGCTCTCCCTCATTCTCCTTTTCTTCTTGCTTCTCTTCCTCCTCCTCCTCCTCCTCCTCGTCCTCTTCCTCAGGGGTGCTCTCGGATTCCACATTGACCATCCACTGGGCCATGTTGAGATGAAAGACACGGCAGCTGAAGCCCTGCAGGACGCCGCCCTTCACGTGCTGCTGGAGGATCTCCAAGGTGGGGAAGACCCGGCAGCAGGGCATGCACCTGAAGCCGGTCTCCATGGTCACCATCCAGTCCGCTGTCTTGGCCCTGGGTCTCTCCTCGACGGCAGGTGACCCTGATGGGCTGCCTGGCTCTGCCCTTTCCTCATACTCTTTCTCCTCCCCAGTGGGCTCACTGTCAGACAGGAGGCTTTCGGTGAACACATCAGAGGGGCAAGTGCCTACTGTGCACGCATCCTCAGGAAGGGTCAGTTCTTCTATCGTCAGCTGCTTTTCAGGCAACTCCAAGGGTTTCTTTGTCTTCCAGGAGACAGCGACACCCTTGTTCACTTGTACCTGCATGTAGTATATTTTCATGCCCCTTTCCTCTTTGTCTGGGTGCAGATAGTCCTTACAGGGTGAAGAGAGTGAGGAGCAGACACAGTGTGATGGGGGAGCGGTCTCCCCTTCTTCCTGAACCTGGGCTAGGGGTGCTGTAGGCCAGGCAGTGTCTCGAAATCTCCGCATTGCTGAAAAAGGAAATTAAAACCATAATAACATGCATGGGCCGTGCCGGAAGCTGAGGGAGCAGGTGTGGTAGACGAGAGAGGGACATTTGCATGACGTAGCTATGTCGTGAGCTTGGTGTCTGTTGGCCGTAGGATGGAGCGGTGTATCTGGTGTCATCTGTGGGCTTTTCATGTGCATGTGGGGGGATACTGGAGCGGTGTCTATACAGGGCTGTGGAGTATGGTGGTGAGGGCTGTGGTATGTGAGGGATGCAGCTGGATGCGTGTATGACAAGGAGTGTGATTTTGGTAATATCGGTGGTGCATTACTTGTGGAATGGGGCTGTGGTGCTTGGGGTTTATGTGTGCTGTGAGAAGGGCTGTGCCTGGAGGGCAGATGTATGTGTGAGCTGTGTGGACCTGAGCTGGATGGTCCTGCTCTCAGGCTGGAGGTGTATGATGCAGAACTCTGTCCTTCTCTGGAAGCAAAGGCAAAGACAAAGCCTACATTTTCCTCTGAAGATGCTTAATCTGGTCCCTCTTCCCTCCACCTCAAGCCCAGACCTTTCCGGCCCCTGCTCCTTGACTTCCCCACCATGGTACTACCAGTATTCACACCGCCCCCCCAGACTCAGCGGGCATCCACGCCCTCGGAACAGCTCAGCCATCCTGCCCAGGCTCCTCCACAGAGCCCTCATCACCTCTGATGACCCTGGATTTCCTCTCAGCCTCCCTGGGATCTGTGTGCCTCCTGCCTCACAGCCAAGCACCCCCTCACCTGAGGAGCCCCGCGCCCTTACCAGCGTAGCTGAGCTTGCACGGAGTAGAAGTACAGAAGTATTTAGGGGCAGAGGAGAACTCCACTGCCCCTGGGCTGCAGCCTTGGGCCACCACAGTGGATCCAAGCCGAGGGGGATCCTCTTGTGACTTCGAGATTCCTGAGGGAGGAATGAAAGGCTCAGGGTGGGTTCATCAGTCGTCTGTCCACAAATATTTACTGAGTGTGTGACACGTGTCAGGTGCAGTGAATACACACAGTTGAGAGTGTGGTTCCCAGTGGATTCTCCAGGATTTAATTCCAATCAATACTTATTCTCTCACTGTCTAGTTGGTAATGTAGGCCTCGGTGGTGACTGTGAGTGTGTGGGAAGAGTGAGTGATGTGTATCAGTTAAGTCTGTGGTAAGTGTGGGGTTGGCATGGGGAGCACAGTGCAGATGTGTCTATCTGTGTCTGTGGCCTTTGTGTGCATGGTTTCTGTTCACAAGTCAGGAATTCTGGGACATGTAACTTTTCCTCATTACATGGTGTGGCTTGTATTTATGGTGCGTGTTCATTCATTCATTCACCAAGATTCAGTAAGCAGCTACTCCTGTGTATCCGGCACTCTTCCATTGTTGTAGTCTCTGGTAACGCTGCGCATTCTAGTAGGGGAAGACACACACTAAAGAAAACTACAATAAATATATAATACCTGAGCTGGTGGTTAGTATATAAGGGTTGCCAGACTAAGCGAAGAAAAATACAGGGCACCCAGTTAAATTTCAGTTTCAGATAAACCCAGAATAATTTTTTAGTGTAAGTATTCCCATGCAGTATTTGGTCTTACTTAGTTTTAGTGTAAGTATGGCCCATACAATATTTGGGACATACTGATACTGAAAAATTACTTGTTGTTTACCTGGAATTCAAATTGAACTTGATAGCCCATATTTTCTCTGGCAACCCTGACATGGGTTAGTGAGAGTGTGGTTTACTGTGGTTTGTACAAAGCAGGTCTGGCATTGCTCAAGAATGTGTTACAAGTGTGGTGTGTATGACATGTGACTGGTTCTTACAGAGGTATGTAGCGATGGCTGAAGTTAGCTGTGTTTGTGCGAGAGTTGTGGAGATACACATATATATATATATATATACATATATATATATATATAGTGTGTGTGTGTGTGTCCTATATATATAGTGTGTGTGTCTATATACATATCTCATCTCCAGCGTTTGGTGTTGGAGGAGAGGATTGTGATACAGGTGGGTTGTATGAGAACGTAGTACAGGAGGGATGCGTGTATATACCTCCATGTGCTGTGTGTGGTTTACTAAGGAAGTTATATGTGGGGTGTGTGATATTTTTGCTGCATCAGAGTGTACATGGGTGTATGAGTTACTGTCTCATGAAACACCCCTAACAAGAATTCTGTATACACTCTTACGTACAACGAGTGTCAGCCAGGTACAGGCAGGGTGACAAGAACTTTACCACGCAGACTTTATATCTGGTAAGCAGTCGAACCCCATTCATCTCACTCTTCTCTGCACTACCACACACACACACACACACACACACACACACACTCACACACCCACTCACACACAGGAACATAGAGCAAAATATTCTGAATGGTCAGGGGCAGTCATTGCCTTCCCCAGCCTGTCCCAGCCACTGCCTGGAAATCTGCCTGCTGTCTAGAGCTCCATTCCCAGGGCCCATCCTACAGTCTCCAGGGCCCTGGGCCTGGTAGGAGCTACTGGGCTCTAATCTGGGGCAGAGGCCTCTAGCTGGAGCTCTGGGGTGACCACCCCTCTCCCAGGGCAAGCTACTCGCCTACATTTAATGCACGCAGGCACCACGTGGCCCGTGGCTCTCAGAGCTCCCCGCAGGACCCTGACGCCATTTCTCACCCCCGCTCACGCGGTCTCAGTCTCTGGAAAACCCTTCCCTTCCCTTGATCTCCTTTGGGAAATTCTTCCTGTTGAAGGAATAAAACCTCCTTGCTTTCAATATGACACCATCCCTAGACAAACAATCTTCTTTCAAAGTGCATTCCACTTGTCAAGATATTTTTCAACAGGGCCTTCAACTCATGGGGCTTCTCTTTCCACTTTGGTAAAAGAGGCCAAGTAACGCATGGGTCTCTCTCAGCATCCTTGCATCCTTCACATCCCCCACCTCATGACCCCAGGGAAAGATCGAAGAGAATAAGAGAGAAATCGGGGACTGAGAAAAGCTGCACCTCTAGGTCTGTGCAAGCAGGATGCAGCCTGCCGTGAGTCCGAGAAAGCTCCAGGCCCGGCTGCCCCAGGAGAGAGTCCTCAGACCAGCGGAGCTGACCTCCCATCTCCCAGGGGGCATCTGGCTGTTCTGTGCCGTCTCACACCACAGGGACGCTCCGGATGCATACGGCAGCATCAGTGAGACAAGGTCTCTCGCTCCCTGCTTCACAGGTGACACGTTCTCAGTCCCCCGCTTCCTAGAGAAGCTTCAGTTTGGCAAAAACCCATGTGCCCCAGCCAAGTTGCCCCCCACATACCTCCTCCGTTCTCGGCAGTTTCCTGGGACTCTTCATTTTCCAGATGTTTCCTCTTTTGTCGCCGTTTCATCGTACCAACTAGAAGTCTCCCTTAGAAGATGCCTCGAGAGATGTCCAACTCCTCCTCTTCCCTACAGGTTGGCCCTTGTTGGCTCTTGGGCAATCTGTTGAAATGATTCAATACAAATAAAAATAGTCAAGTCGCCTAAATGGCTGAAAAACTGGTACCACTTATTGAACCAGCAGTGCTGCCTAGTGCTCACCAGGGCTGTTAAGTTTCCAAGGTTGCCAGGCGCACAGTGGAATTCTGTGACCTCAGTGATGACATCGGAGCATTCTGTTGACCTAGGTTCAGCACAGTCTCTGCAATAGCACAGGCCCCGTTTTCAAGAACAATTCCTGTTTCCCAGCCGAACCTTTCCCATGAAAGGGAAAGGTTCATACCACATCTATTATAAATTGTATCATACCATATCTATTATAAAATGAACATTTTGATTGGAGATCTTTTAATGTCTTATATAGAGATTTAATATGAATATTTTAAATGGTCTCCAGTTTCCCTGTGGATTATTGACATTTTAAACTCTGCGCTTCAATTTTCCCTCAATACCTGTAATTTTGTCACGGCTATTTCTGTACTTAAAGATGAGTAACTATATAATTGATTTCTTCATTTTTTCCCATCTCTTTCCAAGGTACTGAATTTGACTGTATCTTACGAATTAGTGAAAAATGCTAGTCCTTGAGTCAGGACCTTGGGCCCTTTACCAAGTAACTCAACCTGTCTGGGCTTCAGCTTCTGTCTGTGCGATCGAGAGGCTTGGCCTAGCTGACTTTTCAAATGCTGTGTTTCTTTGATTCACTCTCACTTACTGATCTGCTACTTAAGAAGAGGGCCTGTTCTCATAAAGTAAGAACAGGCGTTTTTTAATCCTTGGGTTGGGCGGAGTTTAAGTGGTCGTACTCAGTTTGTTAGTTATAGTTACTTTTACGTATGCTTAGCTCTAAATAATTTATATGGCTCTTGTGACTCTTTTTAGATCTTCTTTTTTTCTTATTTTCTTTTAGTTTCTAATTTATTATCGCCAGTGTAGAGGAGCCTGATTGATTTTTTAAATGTATTGATCTTGTATGTGTGTGCCTCGTTGAACCGTCTTATTAGTTCCTGCTAGTTTATCTGTGGGTTCTTTTGGGTTTCCTAGATAAATGAACATATTAAATGTAAATAATGTGTTCTTTGGATAAAGTTTATTTTCTTGCATCTCTATATATAGAAGCAATATGTTGAATTGATTTAAATATTTAAATACTTACATACCTGTTATCATAATCTAAGATTCTTTATCTTATTTTCGTTCAATCAATATTATCTTTTCAAGATTTATCCACATCAGTCCATATAGATCTAGGTCTTTGATTTTTGACTGTTTGATATTATTTCATCACATGCGTATAGCATCATTTATTTTCCATTCAAGCATTATTGGACAATTGGATTGTTTCCCTCCCTTCTCTAGAACAAACAACGTTTCCTAGAATATCCCTGAAGATGTCTGACAGTCGAGAAGGGCCAGGCTGCCCGAAGATTCCTACTTGCTTTTAGCCACCTTCCAACAGGCCATCTCCAGCCAGCAATTTGAAGCACAGATGAAATGAAACCTCCCCCAAGTGTGGAGATCTTAGGAGCTTCCTAGAAGGTGGGAGGTTCATGATAGGCATCCTGCTGGGATCCCAGGGGAGTCTGAGCTGGCCTGAACCTCATCTTCCTCCCCCACCTCTCAAGAGAAATGTGGAGGAAAGAAGACTTCAAAAACTGTGAGTAGGCAGAGGGAGAGAGATTGGGGGCCGAAGCTGCAACTGAGGTCTTGGAGTGGGCTGTGAGGACGCAGAGCCTCTAGAGAGCCAGGCTCTGCCTTCTGAGCACTTCTCCCCTAAGGCTGCTCATCCTTCAGGTGATAGCAGGCATATACAGCCGACTCGGCCCACACTGTCACAGAAAGCCTTATCAGAATCTCTTCGTCTTCATACCCTCTTGTGTCTGTTACTTGGTTATTGCCTTCGGTACTCCACTGATGTGAAGCACAGTCGCTAGGGGATGGAGGACACTAGTGACCCATCTTGCTCTTGTGGCCTTAGTCCACAGCTTGAGGGTAAGGGAAGAGGCCAAATGAAGGTCAAGAAGGAAAGATGGAGTTTGAAGAGAAGACCTGAGTTAAGGGTGTCTTCTCAAGTCTTGATGAATGAAATGTAGCTCCAGTACCTGAAGTCCTGCTTGTTCTCAAGGCTGACCACGGGGCTGGGTGCACTCAGTGAAGGAACCGTATACACTTAGTATTTCCTTGCTTGCTCACACTTGCCCTCCTCTGACACGCACTCTGCAAGACTGATCTTCCCCTGAAACAACTTTCCACCTGCCACTGTCATCTCATGAACATTTGTTTCCCCTTCCTAGTGTCCCCCTAGAATGCCATTGCAGCCAATTCATAATTTGATAATCATGCTTCTTACCATAGTCTCAGCAACTTCTGATAAATTTTATTCACTTTATTCCATAGTCTTCACACATCAATAATCTTCCTTAGCTTCCTAGGTGCAGGTTAACCCATTCGGAATCATTTCTTTTTCTTTCTCTTCTTTGGCAAATCCTTTCCATCTTTTAAGGTCCTTTTCTTTTCTCTCTACCATCCTGCCTTCCTGAACTCTTTTTTTTGTTTTTTCCATTTAAGTAACCTTCCAATCTCCTTCCCCAATTTCCTCATAAACATTGAGAGTTTATTCCTCACAAGTTAGACAGCGGTTTATGAATGACCAGGCATAATGGACTCAGAATGAGTTGGCACCCCCGAGGTACCTGTCTTGCTGGGGAGCCACAGGTGAAGGGCTGGATGCTGGACACATGTTTGCATGGAGTCAGGCTGAGTGGCCTCGGGGTGTTTGCCCTGCACTTGTGTGTGTTTCTCCCTAGTTGGTTTCCTTGTCCAGCCACCTGTGACCTCGCTCCATCCAGCCCAGGGAATCCTTCTCATCACAGGGGTAGGATGTTTGTCTCGTTTTCCATCACATCCTTTCCCCAAAGTTTGGTTGTGAGTTGTTCCCATTCCAAAGACCTTTCCTCTTTGAAGAGAAAAGAGAAAATCTTTTCTCTCCTTTTCTCTCACTTCGCTTCTGCTCTATTATCTCCTCCGTCCAGAATGGCCCACTGACTCAAATGGGTGTAGATCCGAAGATGGCAAGAAATGCCAGCAATTCTGAAATAATAATACGGATGGATCAGGAGAACTTGAAAACCTTTATCCCGCCACGTTAAAAAAAATTGCACTTCCAGTGTATTCAGAGTCTCAGTGTAGAAACACAAATGATGTAGAAATTGAATGACACTCAAGTTTTTCTTTCCTCCTTTCCTGATTTATTCTAATCCTCAAAGTTAACATGATGAACTATTCATTATGTAAACTTTCAGACATTTTCTACGCATGCACACTTTTCTTTTTTTCACATAAGAGTGTGAACTAGGTCACTTTCAACATGCTGTGATTCTGTGATTCACTGTCTCCCACCGAGTCATCCACTGATAAAGTCATCTGTTTCATGGAGAAATATTTCCAGTAGCTAATAGCCAATGTCTGTGGCGTGCTTACTCTGTGTCGGTTTCTTCTAACTACTTTACAGATAATTTGTACAACATACCCATGGACTAGGTACAATTATAACTCCCAAGGGACAGAAAAGGGCAGATAAGTACAAATAAATACAGAGGCCAAGTGACTTGCCCAAGACACTGGAGCAAATCAAAATCCATGCCTCTGTAATCATTTTGCTCTCTTGCCTCTGTCTGGGAGGCTTGATGATTTGGCAACTAAAACCTTAAATACCATGTTCCATTTTTGTATCTCTGAGAAAAGCGTGGGGCTGTGATACGGCGTAACTAACCTGACTACTTTTGAAAACCCTTATGCACCTGGATGAAAGTAAGCCAGGGACTGTAAGCTATAGATTTAAGATTTCCTACCAACTTTTAAAAATAGCTTCTTGAATGCAATTTATGTAATGTCAAGGCTAGGATGTAGTCCAAATAGTAACAGAAAAATGGAGATATGTAGAAAAATACTTAAAGTTGACAAGTTTTGGGAGTGTAGTATTTTTGGGGCCAGCGTGTAGACCACAGGAAAACTTGCTGTTTCCATCCCAAAGGGAAGAGCTCTGTATTGCAACTGCCAAGGTCCCTGGGGCAGCAAGTGTGCTCACTGCTTAGTAAAGAAGCATCCTCAGTTTGATAGAATCATATGGGAGCCTTACATTTGGTTAGCAGGTTCTACCTTCTTGATGTAATAATATTTTCAGGGTGTGGGAGGGTATCAAGCTCTGAAAATACCCTTGGAGAGATTTGCTTATTAAGTTTGGCTTTTTCAATCTCCCTAATACTTCTTTACTAAACACCAGGCAGTTTCCTTCACTTTTCAGAATCATGTTGTTTTTCCCTTGTCGAATGAACTTCCAAATACTTTTGGATGAGCTATTAAGTTTGGAAAAAAATAAACCTCTCTTTAAAATAAGGAAGATGATAACAATGACAAGTACAAAAGGCTCTAAAATGGAGAATATACTCCATTATAGCCAATTAATGTGAGTGGGAAGCTCGTGCTCACTGTCCAGGACATAGAAGTAAAAGCTGAGGATGCTCTGAGGCATCTCTTGCATCTCTATAAGACTCCATCATTTCTGATGAGTAGGGTTGACAGATAAAATATAGGCTGTTCCGTTAAATATGAATGTCAGAAAAACAACGAGTATATTTTGAAGATAAGTATGCCCCAAATAGTACATAGGATCTACTTATACTAAAAGTGATGACTTACTATTCATGTGAAGTTCAAGTTTAACTGGGTATCCTGTATTTTTATTTAGTAAACCTGACAGCCCTACTGATGATCCACAATGGAGGCAGTTGAGGAGCGGTACATGCTGGCTCTCGGACAGTCAGAAATGGCTTCAGCAGATCCAGGTACAGTATGAAATTCTTTCTGGATGTAGCTCAGAAGCCATGGCCAGCCCTTGACTGCAAGTACTGCCTCGGGTTTCCCTGAGGTGGGGTAAACCGTCCTCTTAATGGCCTTTTGGTAAGTCTGGAAGACCATATCCAAGGGGAGCCCCAAAGTCAGTTTCATCCTCACAACCATGTTTCCAATTCCTGGAATTGTCTGCATGTGACTCACAAGAGCTGAGGAGGTTTGTGAAAATTGGGAGTGTCATAGCTTGAACCCTTTGTAGGTAAAGTTTTGGTGTTCTGAGAGTTTTAACAGGAGCAATGTGAAAGTCTCCAGGTCCCCAGGTAGATAGAAATAATCCTGTTCTACTTCTGTGTACGTGACAAGTCTCTAATAGTTCACAGAGCAAATATCTGGTCTTAGAAAGAGTGATCCAAGCTTGGATGTTTCTGGTGACAAGGCAAGGTCGTGAGTTTGAAGTTCACCTTTTATGGTTGAGGAGACAACAAAGTTGTCAGAAGGGCAATCATGGAGAAGACGTTGGCTTCATCCATTGTGCAGGCTTGTATATTTGGTTCTATCTAGATTGTGTTTCAAAGGTGGAGCTTGTTTACAATTACGAACATTCTCCGATGTGCTTTTTGGATCTTCATTCCCAGAGCAAGAGCACTGCCGAGGCCCTAGAAATGCCATGGATATTCTGAGCCGTCAGTGGCATTTCCCCGGTACTGTTCCCTTGGTGCTGCTCCTTGAAATGTCCAAAGGGATTATCATGTGTCTTGTGGCGGGTCCTAGCATTGTGAAAGGAAGCTGCTGCACCGGGCTCAGAGGATTTTGGCTGCGGTGGGAGGAGGAGTAGTACTACGACTATAAATTGTATCACAGCATATCGATTCCATCTTGAGAGTGGGGTTGGGGGGTTATGAAGGGGGGCTTTTATTGTACTTTTATACATTGTCCCCTTGAAAATAATTCAATTTTTAAAAATTAATTAATTTATTTGGGGCTGCATTGGGTCTGTTGCTGCTAGCGGGCGTTCTCTAGTTGCAGTGAGCGGGGGCTCCTCTTGGCTGTGGTGCACGGGCTTCTCATTGCAGTGGCTTCTCTTGTTGCGGAGCACGGGCTGTAGGCACGCAGGCTTCCGTAGTTGTGGCACGTGGGCTCGGTTGATGTGGCACACGGGCTCTAGAGCGCAGGCTCAGTAGTTGTGGCGCGCGGGCTTAGTTACTCCGTGGCACGTGGGATCTTCCCAGACCAGGGCTCGAACCCATGTCCCCTGCATTCGCAGGCATATTCTTAACGACTGCTCCACCAGGGAAGCCCGATAATTCAGTTTTTTATAAAGAGTATATTCCTAATATTAATCCAAAATTTTAAAAATATATAGTTGGATAACACTATGAAAAATTAACTGATACTTTTTTTATTATTTCTCTTTGCTGCCTGGATTTTTTTCCCCCTCCAGTCAGCTAGGCACTCTGAGTTCACTGCATTAGGAAGGTAAAGACTCAGCAGAAATGAGGGAGAAAAAAAGAAAATTCTCAGCTTTGGAATGTTCAAAACAGAGGCCACAGTAGAACAGGTGAGAATTCTGTGCACAAAAAATAAATGTCGTCTCAAATGTAAAAAAGTATTCTTTGCACTGGGAGGCAGGAGAGGGAGGGAGGGAAGGACTGAAGGAGAGAGATCAGTGTGACCAGGGACATGGAGACTGTGCTTGAGGACGATAGGCCCAGGAAGAGAATCAGAATCTGGAGAAGATTCAGCCTGCCCGCGATCATTGCCTCCAGCCAGCACCCTCATCTCAGACCTTGGGAAATTCAGAGAGAGAGTGGGAGTAAGTCAGGAGGGCCACGCGCATAGTCTGTGTGGCAGGGGTTGTAGCCATTCCCTATTTGTGAGGAGTCCCCAGCAATTTCCAGGCCTCCTTCTGGAAAATGCTGGCGGACGTCTCTAGTGCTTATGTGAAAGCTTGTTCACAAACCTTGAAAGATACAGATGTAGATGACTGAAAGATAGATGCATAGATAGAAAAATGTCATTAACTAAAACATCCAGGAAAGGTTTGGAAAATGCCCTTTATTGCGTAGGACGTTCCTATTGTCATATGATGTTAGACTGAGTGCCGGTCCCTTCATCCTCCTTCAGACCACGGCATTCTGTCTGCTACTCTCCCGAGGGTCCTTTCTTCTCCCTGGAAGGGATAAAACAACTGAGGTAGAACAGGAAGAGAGAAGAAGCACTCCAAGCTCTGCTGGTCAGGGTTACCCTCCAGCATTGCCTGAATGCTCAGAGCCACACACACCACAGTGAGCTTGGCTCCAGATCAACTACCACGCAACGAAGGTTCTGGAACACTTCCATATCTCGGGGAACCTCATTTCCACGTGACTCTCTTTCATATTCCCCTTTGTCACAGAAGGCTAGGTCCAGTGGTCCGGGTGAGATCTCAGCTCAGGCCCAAGGCTCTCAGACCTCAAAGTTCTGGTCCTGCAAGGGCCCCTGTCCTCTCTTCAGACCACTCCTGGCTCTCTCTGCCGAAAAGGAGCTGCTGGTGGTACGTCCTCTAAGAGTTGAGGTCCATCGTGCAGACCCTGAGAAAACTCCTAGGAAAAGGCTCCACATTCTTGTTGAAGCCAACAGAGCTCAATTCCTTTGGAAGTGCTGGGTGTGTCCCAAGTTGATGCAACTGCAGAGCCATTAGGTAAACCAGCACATGTGTGCGGCCCCTTCCCTTAGACTCCTCTGGGCCCTCGTGACATAGGCTCAGAAGAGTGCCAGCCTCAAGCCTTACCTCTTCCAAGGCCACACCGTCTCCAGGATCTTCTGTCCCATGAATCTCAGTTGCTGTGTGGAACTCAAAAGAGAGAAAGGACCCTGCCTGCGGGGTCTCTTCGGGCTGAGGCCTTCTAGCTTCTCTTCCTCGTCCTCCTCGTCCTCCCCATCCTCAGAGGTGGTCTCGGGTTCCACACTGCCCTCCTCCTCAGGGGTGCTCTCGAATTCCACATTGGCCATCCACTGGGCGATGTTGAGATGAAAGACACGGCAGCCGAAGCCCTCCAGGACGCCGCCCTTCACGTGCTGCTGGAGGATCTCCGAGGTGTGGAAGACCCGGCAGCAGGCCATGCACCTGAAGCCGGTCTCCATGGTCACCATCCAGGCCGGTGTCTTGGCCCTGGGTGTCTCCTGGACTGCAGGTGACCCTGATGGGCTGCCTGGCTCTGCCCTTTCCTCATACTCTTTCTCCTCCCCAGTGGGCTCACTGTCAGACAGGAGGCTTTCGGTGAACACATCAGAGGGGCAAGTGCCTACTGTGCACGCATCCTCAGGAAGGGTCACTTCTTCTATCGTCAGCTGCTTTTCAGGCAACTCCAAGGGTTTCTTTGTCTTCCAGGAGACAGCGACACCCTTGTTCACTTGTACCTGCATGTAGTATATTTTCATGCCCCTTTCCTCTTTGTCTGGGTGCAGATAGTGCTTACAGGGTGAAGAGGGTGAGGAGGAGACACAGTGTGATGGGGGAGCAGTCTCCCCTTTTTCCTGAACCTGGGCTAGGGGTGCTTTAGGCTGGGCAGTGTCTCGATGTGATCTCCGGATTCCTGAAAAAGGAAATTAAAACCATAATAACATGCACGGGCCGTGCCGGAAGCTGAGGGAGCAGGTGTGGTAGACGAGAGAGGGACATTTGCATGACGTAGCTATATCGTGAGCTTGGTGTCTGTTGGCCGTAGGACGGAGCGGTGTATCTGGTGTCATCTGTGGGATTTTCATGTGCGTGTGGGGGGATACTGGAGCGGTGTCTGTATACAGGGGTGTGGAGTATGGTGGTGAGGGCTGTGGTATGTGAGCGATGCGGGTGGATGCGTGCACGACAAGGAGTGTGAATTTGGGAATATCGGTGGTGCATTACTTGTGGAATGGGGCTGTGGTGCTTGGGGTTTCTGTGTGCACTGAGAAGGGCTGTGCCTGGAGGGCGGATGTATGTGTGAGTTGTGTGGACCTGAGCTGGATGGTCCTGCTCTCAGGCTGGAGGTGTATGATGCAGAACTCTGTCCTTCTCTGGAAGCAAAGGCAAAGACAAAGCCTACATTTTCCTCTGAAGATGCTTAATCTGGTCCCTCTTCCCTCCACCTCAAGCCCAGACCTTTCCGGCCCCTGCTCCTTGACTTCGCCACCATGGTAGTACCAGGATTCACACACCCCCGCCCCAGACTCAGCTGGGATCCACGCCCTCATAACAGCTCAGCCATCCTGCCCAGGCTCCTCCACAGAGCCCTCATCACCTCTGATGACTCTGGGTTTCCTCTCAGCCTCCCTGGGATCTGTGTGCCTCCTGCCTCACAGCCAAGCACCCCCTCACCTGAGGAGCCCCGCGCCCTTACCAGCGTAGATGAGCTTGCGCGGAGAAGCAGCACAGGAGAAGTATGTAGAGGCAGAGGAGACCTCCCCTGCCCCTGGGCTGCAGCCTTGGGCCACCACAGTGGATCCAAGCTGAGGGGGATCCTCTTGTGACTTCGAGATTCCTGAGGGAGGAATGAAAGGCTCAGGGTGGGTTCATCAGTCCTCTGTCCACAAATACTTCCCGAGTGTCTGGCACATGTCAGATGCAGTGAATACACACAGTTGAGAGTGTGGTTCCCAGTGGATACTCCAGTATTTAATTCAAATCAGTACTTACTCTGTCACTGTCTTGTTGGTAATGTAGGCCTCAGTGGTGACCGTGAGTATGTGGGAAGAGTGAGTGATGTGTATCAGTTAAGTCTGTGGTAAGTGTGGGGTTGGCATGGGGAGCACGGTGGAGATGTGTCTTATCTGTGTCTGTGGCCTTTGTGTGCATGGTTTCTGTTCACAAGTCAGGAATTCTGGGACATGTAACTTTTCCTCATTACATGGTGTGGCTTGTATTTATGGTGCGTGTTCATTCATTCATTCACCAAGATTCAGTAAGTAGCTACTCCTGTGTATCCGGCACTCTTGCATTGTTGTAGTCTCTGGTAACGCTGCACATTGTAGTAGAGGAAGACACACACTAAACAAAAATACAATAAATATATAATACCTGAGCTGGTGGTAAGTATATAAGGGTTGCCAGACTAAGCAAAGAAAAATACAGGGCACCCAGTTAAATTTCAGTTTCAGATAAACCCAGAATAATTTTTTAGTGTAAGTATTCCCATGCAGTATTTGGTCTTACTTAGTTTTAGTGTAAGTATGGCCCATACAATATTTGGGACATACTGATACTGAAAAATTACTTGTTGTTTATCTGGAATTCAAATTGAACTGGATAGCCCATATTTTATCTGGCAACCCTGACATGGGTTAGTGAGACTGTGGTTTACTGTGGTTTGTACAAAGCGGGTCTGGCATTACTCAAGAATGTGTTACAAGTGTGGTGTGTATGACACGTGACTGGTTCTTTTAGAGGTGTTTAGAGATGGCTGAAGTTAGGTGTGTTTGTGCGAGAGTTGAGGAGATATATATATATAGTGTGTGTGTGTGTCCTATATATATAGTGTGTGTGTCTATATACATATCTCATCTCCAGCGTTTGGTGTTGGAGGAGAGGATTGTGATACAGGTGGGTTGTATGAGAATGTAGTACAGGAGGGATGCGTGTATATACCTCCATGTGCTGTGTGTGGTTTAATACGGTAGTTATATGTGGGGTGTATGATATTTTTGCTGTATCAGAGTGTACATGGGTGTATGAGTTACTGTCTCATAAAACACCCGTAACAAGAGTTCTGTATACACTCTTACATACACCGAGTGTCAGCCAGGTCCAGGCAGGGTGACAAGAACTGTACCACGCAGAGTTTATATCTGATAAGGACTCTACCCCCATTCATCCTGCTCTTCTCTGCACTACCCCCTCCGCCACCCCCCCCCACACACACACACAGGAACATAGAGAAAAATATTCTGAATGGTCAGGGGCAGTCATTGCCTTCCCCAGCCTGTCCCAGCCACTGCCTGAAAATCTGCCTGCTGTCTAGACCTCCATTCCCAGGGCCCATCCTACAGTCTCCAGGGCCCTGGGCCTGGTAGGAGCTACTGGGCTCTAATCTGGGGCAGAGACCTCTAGCTGGATCTCTGGGGTGACCACCCCCTCCCAGGGCAAGCTACTCGCCTACATTTAATGCACGCAGGCACCACGTGGCCCGTGGCTCTCAGAGCTCCCCGCAGGACCCTGAGGACATTTCTCACCCTTGCCCACGCGGTCTCAGTCTCTGGAAAGCCCTTCCCTTCCCTTGGTCTCCTTTGGGAAATTGTTCCTGTTGAAGGAATAAAACCTCCTTGCTTTCAATATGACACCATCCCTAGGCAAACAATCGTCTTTCGAACTGCATTCCACTTGTCAAGATATTTTTCAACAGGGTCTTCAACTCATGGGGCTTCTCTTTCCACTTTGGTAAAAGAGGCCAATCAACTCATGGGTCTCTCTCAGCATCCTTGCATCCTTCACATCCCCCACCTCATGACCCCAGCAAAAGATCCAAGAGAATAAGAGAGAAATCGGGGACTGAGAAAAGCTGCACCTCTAGGTCTGTGCAAGCAGGATGCAGCCTGCTGTGAGTCCGACAAAGCTCCAGGCCCGGCAGCCCCAGGAGAGAGTCCTCAGAGCAGCGGAGCTGACCTCCCATCTCCCAGGGGGCATCTGGCCGTTCTGTGCCGTCTCACACCACAGGGACGCTCCGGATGGATACGGCAGCATCAGTGAGACAAGGTCTCTCGCTCCCTGCTTCACAGGTGACACGTTCTCAGTCCCCCTCTTCCTAGAGAAGGTTCAGTTTGGCAGAAACCCATGTGCCCCAGCCAAGTTGCCCCCCACATACCTCCTCCGTTCTCGGCAGTTTCCTGGGACTCTTCATTTTCCAGATGTTTCCTCTTTTGTCGCCGTTTCATCGTACCAACTAGAAGTCTCCCTTAGAAGATGCCTCGAGAGATGTCCAACTCCTCCTCTTCCCTACAGGTTGGCCCTTGTTGGCTCTTGGGCAATCCGTTGAAATGATTCAATACAAATAAAAATAGTCAAGTCGCCTAAATGGCTGAAAAACTGGTACCACTTATTGAACCAGCAGTGCTGCCTAGTGCTCACCAGGGCTGTTAAGTTTCCAAGGTTGCCAGGCGCACAGTGGAATTCTGTGACCTCAGTGATGACATCGGAGCATTCTGTTGACCTAGGTTCAGCACAGTCTCTGCAATAGCACAGGCCCCGTTTTCAAGAACAATTCCTGTTTCCCAGCCGAACCTTTCCCATGAAAGGGAAAGGTTCATACCACATCTATTATAAATTGTATCATACCATATCTATTATAAAATGAACATTTTGATTGGAGATCTTTTAATGTCTTATATAGAGATTTAATATGAATATTTTAAATGGTCTCCAGTTTCCCTGTGGATTATTGACATTTTAAACTCTGCGCTTCAATTTTCCCTCAATACCTGTAATTTTGTCACGGCTATTTCTGTACTTAAAGATGAGTAACTATATAATTGATTTCTTCATTTTTTCCCATCTCTTTCCAAGGTACTGAATTTGACTGTATCTTACGAATTAGTGAAAAATGCTAGTCCTTGAGTCAGGACCTTGGGCCCTTTACCAAGTAACTCAACCTGTCTGGGCTTCAGCTTCTGTCTGTGCGATCGAGAGGCTTGGCCTAGCTGACTTTTCAAATGCTGTGTTTCTTTGATTCACTCTCACTTACTGATCTGCTACTTAAGAAGAGGGCCTGTTCTCATAAAGTAAGAACAGGCGTTTTTTAATCCTTGGGTTGGGCGGAGTTTAAGTGGTCGTACTCAGTTTGTTAGTTATAGTTACTTTTACGTATGCTTAGCTCTAAATAATTTATATGGCTCTTGTGACTCTTTTTAGATCTTCTTTTTTTCTTATTTTCTTTTAGTTTCTAATTTATTATCGCCAGTGTAGAGGAGCCTGATTGATTTTTTAAATGTATTGATCTTGTATGTGTGTGCCTCGTTGAACCGTCTTATTAGTTCCTGCTAGTTTATCTGTGGGTTCTTTTGGGTTTCCTAGATAAATGAACATATTAAATGTAAATAATGTGTTCTTTGGATAAAGTTTATTTTCTTGCATCTCTATATATAGAAGCAATATGTTGAATTGATTTAAATATTTAAATACTTACATACCTGTTATCATAATCTAAGATTCTTTATCTTATTTTCGTTCAATCAATATTATCTTTTCAAGATTTATCCACATCAGTCCATATAGATCTAGGTCTTTGATTTTTGACTGTTTGATATTATTTCATCACATGCGTATAGCATCATTTATTTTCCATTCAAGCATTATTGGACAATTGGATTGTTTCCCTCCCTTCTCTAGAACAAACAACGTTTCCTAGAATATCCCTGAAGATGTCTGACAGTCGAGAAGGGCCAGGCTGCCCGAAGATTCCTACTTGCTTTTAGCCACCTTCCAACAGGCCATCTCCAGCCAGCAATTTGAAGCACAGATGAAATGAAACCTCCCCCAAGTGTGGAGATCTTAGGAGCTTCCTAGAAGGTGGGAGGTTCATGATAGGCATCCTGCTGGGATCCCAGGGGAGTCTGAGCTGGCCTGAACCTCATCTTCCTCCCCCACCTCTCAAGAGAAATGTGGAGGAAAGAAGACTTCAAAAACTGTGAGTAGGCAGAGGGAGAGAGATTGGGGGCCGAAGCTGCAACTGAGGTCTTGGAGTGGGCTGTGAGGACGCAGAGCCTCTAGAGAGCCAGGCTCTGCCTTCTGAGCACTTCTCCCCTAAGGCTGCTCATCCTTCAGGTGATAGCAGGCATATACAGCCGACTCGGCCCACACTGTCACAGAAAGCCTTATCAGAATCTCTTCGTCTTCATACCCTCTTGTGTCTGTTACTTGGTTATTGCCTTCGGTACTCCACTGATGTGAAGCACAGTCGCTAGGGGATGGAGGACACTAGTGACCCATCTTGCTCTTGTGGCCTTAGTCCACAGCTTGAGGGTAAGGGAAGAGGCCAAATGAAGGTCAAGAAGGAAAGATGGAGTTTGAAGAGAAGACCTGAGTTAAGGGTGTCTTCTCAAGTCTTGATGAATGAAATGTAGCTCCAGTACCTGAAGTCCTGCTTGTTCTCAAGGCTGACCACGGGGCTGGGTGCACTCAGTGAAGGAACCGTATACACTTAGTATTTCCTTGCTTGCTCACACTTGCCCTCCTCTGACACGCACTCTGCAAGACTGATCTTCCCCTGAAACAACTTTCCACCTGCCACTGTCATCTCATGAACATTTGTTTCCCCTTCCTAGTGTCCCCCTAGAATGCCATTGCAGCCAATTCATAATTTGATAATCATGCTTCTTACCATAGTCTCAGCAACTTCTGATAAATTTTATTCACTTTATTCCATAGTCTTCACACATCAATAATCTTCCTTAGCTTCCTAGGTGCAGGTTAACCCATTCGGAATCATTTCTTTTTCTTTCTCTTCTTTGGCAAATCCTTTCCATCTTTTAAGGTCCTTTTCTTTTCTCTCTACCATCCTGCCTTCCTGAACTCTTTTTTTTGTTTTTTCCATTTAAGTAACCTTCCAATCTCCTTCCCCAATTTCCTCATAAACATTGAGAGTTTATTCCTCACAAGTTAGACAGCGGTTTATGAATGACCAGGCATAATGGACTCAGAATGAGTTGGCACCCCCGAGGTACCTGTCTTGCTGGGGAGCCACAGGTGAAGGGCTGGATGCTGGACACATGTTTGCATGGAGTCAGGCTGAGTGGCCTCGGGGTGTTTGCCCTGCACTTGTGTGTGTTTCTCCCTAGTTGGTTTCCTTGTCCAGCCACCTGTGACCTCGCTCCATCCAGCCCAGGGAATCCTTCTCATCACAGGGGTAGGATGTTTGTCTCGTTTTCCATCACATCCTTTCCCCAAAGTTTGGTTGTGAGTTGTTCCCATTCCAAAGACCTTTCCTCTTTGAAGAGAAAAGAGAAAATCTTTTCTCTCCTTTTCTCTCACTTCGCTTCTGCTCTATTATCTCCTCCGTCCAGAATGGCCCACTGACTCAAATGGGTGTAGATCCGAAGATGGCAAGAAATGCCAGCAATTCTGAAATAATAATACGGATGGATCAGGAGAACTTGAAAACCTTTATCCCGCCACGTTAAAAAAAATTGCACTTCCAGTGTATTCAGAGTCTCAGTATAGAAACACAAATGATGTAGAAATTGAATGACACTCAAGTTTTTCTTTCCTCCTTTCCTGATTTATTCTAATCCTCAAAGTTAACATGATGAACTATTCATTATGTAAACTTTCAGACATTTTCTACGCATGCACACTTTTCTTTTTTTCACATAAGAGTGTGAACTAGGTCACTTTCAACATGCTGTGATTCTGTGATTCACTGTCTCCCACCGAGTCATCCACTGATAAAGTCATCTGTTTCATGGAGAAATATTTCCAGTAGCTAATAGCCAATGTCTGTGGCGTGCTTACTCTGTGTCGGTTTCTTCTAACTACTTTACAGATAATTTGTACAACATACCCATGGACTAGGTACAATTATAACTCCCAAGGGACAGAAAAGGGCAGATAAGTACAAATAAATACAGAGGCCAAGTGACTTGCCCAAGACACTGGAGCAAATCAAAATCCATGCCTCTGTAATCATTTTGCTCTCTTGCCTCTGTCTGGGAGGCTTGATGATTTGGCAACTAAAACCTTAAATACCATGTTCCATTTTTGTATCTCTGAGAAAAGCGTGGGGCTGTGATACGGCGTAACTAACCTGACTACTTTTGAAAACCCTTATGCACCTGGATGAAAGTAAGCCAGGGACTGTAAGCTATAGATTTAAGATTTCCTACCAACTTTTAAAAATAGCTTCTTGAATGCAATTTATGTAATGTCAAGGCTAGGATGTAGTCCAAATAGTAACAGAAAAATGGAGATATGTAGAAAAATACTTAAAGTTGACAAGTATTGGGAGTGTAGTATTTTTGGGGCCAGCGTGTAGACCACAGGAAAACTTGCTGTTTCCATCCCAAAGGGAAGAGCTCTGTATTGCAACTGCCAAGGTCCCTGGGGCAGCAAGTGTGCTCACTGCTTAGTAAAGAAGCATCCTCAGTTTGATAGAATCATATGGGAGCCTTACATTTGGTTAGCAGGTTCTACCTTCTTGATGTAATAATATTTTCAGGGTGTGGGAGGGTATCAAGCTCTGAAAATACCCTTGGAGAGATTTGCTTATTAAGTTTGGCTTTTTCAATCTCCCTAATACTTCTTTACTAAACACCAGGCAGTTTCCTTCACTTTTCAGAATCATGTTGTTTTTCCCTTGTCGAATGAACTTCCAAATACTTTTGGATGAGCTATTAAGTTTGGAAAAAAATAAACCTCTCTTTAAAATAAGGAAGATGATAACAATGACAAGTACAAAAGGCTCTAAAATGGAGAATATACTCCATTATAGCCAATTAATGTGAGTGGGAAGCTCGTGCTCACTGTCCAGGACATAGAAGTAAAGCTGAGGATGCTCTGAGGCATCTCTTGGATCTCTATAAGACTCCATCATTTCTGATGAGTAGGGTTGACAGATAAAATATAGGCTGTTCCGTTAAATATGAATGTCAGAAAAACAACGAGTATATTTTGAAGATAAGTATGCCCCAAATAGTACATAGGATCTACTTATACTAAAAGTGATGACTTACTATTCATGTGAAGTTCAAGTTTAACTGGGTATCCTGTATTTTTATTTAGTAAACCTGACAGCCCTACTGATGATCCACAATGGAGGCAGTTGAGGAGCGGTACATGCTGGCTCTCGGACAGTCAGAAATGGCTTCAGCAGATCCAGGTACAGTATGAAATTCTTTCTGGATGTAGCTCAGAAGCCATGGCCAGCCCTTGACTGCAAGTACTGCCTCGGGTTTCCCTGAGGTGGGGTAAACCGTCCTCTTAATGGCCTTTTGGTAAGTCTGGAAGACCATATCCAAGGGGAGCCCCAAAGTCAGTTTCATCCTCACAACCATGTTTCCAATTCCTGGAATTGTCTGCATGTGACTCACAAGAGCTGAGGAGGTTTGTGAAAATTGGGAGTGTCATAGCTTGAACCCTTTGTAGGTAAAGTTTTGGTGTTCTGAGAGTTTTAACAGGAGCAATGTGAAAGTCTCCAGGTCCCCAGGTAGATAGAAATAATCCTGTTCTACTTCTGTGTACGTGACAAGTCTCTAATAGTTCACAGAGCAAATATCTGGTCTTAGAAAGAGTGATCCAAGCTTGGATGTTTCTGGTGACAAGGCAAGGTCGTGAGTTTGAAGTTCACCTTTTATGGTTGAGGAGACAACAAAGTTGTCAGAAAGGCAATCATGGAGAAGACGTTGGCTTCATCCATTGTGCAGGCTTGTATATTTGGTTCTATCTAGATTGTGTTTCAAAGGTGGAGCTTGTTTACAATTACGAACATTCTCCGATGTGCTTTTTGGATCTTCATTCCCAGAGCAAGAGCACTGCCGAGGCCCTAGAAATGCCATGGATATTCTGAGCCGTCAGTGGCATTTCCCCGGTACTGTTCCCTTGGTGCTGCTCCTTGAAATGTCCAAAGGGATTATCATGTGTCTTGTGGCGGGTCCTAGCATTGTGAAAGGAAGCTGCTGCACCGGGCTCAGAGGATTTTGGCTGCGGTGGGAGGAGGAGTAGTACTACGACTATAAATTGTATCACAGCATATCGATTCCATCTTGAGAGTGGGGTTGGGGGGTTATGAAGGGGGGCTTTTATTGTACTTTTATACATTGTCCCCTTGAAAATAATTCAATTTTTAAAAATTAATTAATTTATTTGGGGCTGCATTGGGTCTGTTGCTGCTAGCGGGCGTTCTCTAGTTGCAGTGAGCGGGGGCTCCTCTTGGCTGTGGTGCACGGGCTTCTCATTGCAGTGGCTTCTCTTGTTGCGGAGCACGGGCTGTAGGCACGCAGGCTTCCGTAGTTGTGGCACGTGGGCTCGGTTGATGTGGCACACGGGCTCTAGAGCGCAGGCTCAGTAGTTGTGGCGCGCGGGCTTAGTTACTCCGTGGCACGTGGGATCTTCCCAGACCAGGGCTCGAACCCATGTCCCCTGCATTCGCAGGCATATTCTTAACGACTGCTCCACCAGGGAAGCCCGATAATTCAGTTTTTTATAAAGAGTATATTCCTAATATTAATCCAAAATTTTAAAAATATATAGTTGGATAACACTATGAAAAATTAACTGATACTTTTTTTATTATTTCTCTTTGCTGCCTGGATTTTTTTCCCCCTCCAGTCAGCTAGGCACTCTGAGTTCACTGCATTAGGAAGGTAAAGACTCAGCAGAAATGAGGGAGAAAAAAAGAAAATTCTCAGCTTTGGAATGTTCAAAACAGAGGCCACAGTAGAACAGGTGAGAATTCTGTGCACAAAAAATAAATGTCGTCTCAAATGTAAAAAAGTATTCTTTGCACTGGGAGGCAGGAGAGGGAGGGAGGGAAGGACTGAAGGAGAGAGATCAGTGTGACCAGGGACATGGAGACTGTGCTTGAGGACGGTAGGCCCAGGAAGAGAATCAGAATCTGGAGAAGATTCAGCCTGCCCGCGATCATTGCCTCCAGCCAGCACCCTCATCTCAGACCTTGGGAAATTCAGAGAGAGAGTGGGAGTAAGTCAGGAGGGCCACGCGCATAGTCTGTGTGGCAGGGGTTGTAGCCATTCCCTATTTGTGAGGAGTCCCCAGCAATTTCCAGGCCTCCTTCTGGAAAATGCTGGCGGACGTCTCTAGTGCTTATGTGAAAGCTTGTTCACAAACCTTGAAAGATACAGATGTAGATGACTGAAAGATAGATGCATAGATAGAAAAATGTCATTAACTAAAACATCCAGGAAAGGTTTGGAAAATGCCCTTTATTGCGTAGGACGTTCCTATTGTCATATGATGTTAGACTGAGTGCCGGTCCCTTCATCCTCCTTCAGACCACGGCATTCTGTCTGCTACTCTCCCGAGGGTCCTTTCTTCTCCCTGGAAGGGATAAAACAACTGAGGTAGAACAGGAAGAGAGAAGAAGCACTCCAAGCTCTGCTGGTCAGGGTTACCCTCCAGCATTGCCTGAATGCTCAGAGCCACACACACCACAGTGAGCTTGGCTCCAGATCAACTACCACGCAACGAAGGTTCTGGAACACTTCCATATCTCGGGGAACCTCATTTCCACGTGACTCTCTTTCATATTCCCCTTTGTCACAGAAGGCTAGGTCCAGTGGTCCGGGTGAGATCTCAGCTCAGGCCCAAGGCTCTCAGACCTCAAAGTTCTGGTCCTGCAAGGGCCCCTGTCCTCTCTTCAGACCACTCCTGGCTCTCTCTGCCGAAAAGGAGCTGCTGGTGGTACGTCCTCTAAGAGTTGAGGTCCATCGTGCAGACCCTGAGAAAACTCCTAGGAAAAGGCTCCACATTCTTGTTGAAGCCAACAGAGCTCAATTCCTTTGGAAGTGCTGGGTGTGTCCCAAGTTGATGCAACTGCAGAGCCATTAGGTAAACCAGCACATGTGTGCGGCCCCTTCCCTTAGACTCCTCTGGGCCCTCGTGACATAGGCTCAGAAGAGTGCCAGCCTCAAGCCTTACCTCTTCCAAGGCCACACCGTCTCCAGGATCTTCTGTCCCATGAATCTCAGTTGCTGTGTGGAACTCAAAAGAGAGAAAGGACCCTGCCTGCGGGGTCTCTTCGGGCTGAGGCCTTCTAGCTTCTCTTCCTCGTCCTCCTCGTCCTCCCCATCCTCAGAGGTGGTCTCGGGTTCCACACTGCCCTCCTCCTCAGGGGTGCTCTCGAATTCCACATTGGCCATCCACTGGGCGATGTTGAGATGAAAGACACGGCAGCCGAAGCCCTCCAGGACGCCGCCCTTCACGTGCTGCTGGAGGATCTCCGAGGTGTGGAAGACCCGGCAGCAGGCCATGCACCTGAAGCCGGTCTCCATGGTCACCATCCAGGCCGGTGTCTTGGCCCTGGGTGTCTCCTGGACTGCAGGTGACCCTGATGGGCTGCCTGGCTCTGCCCTTTCCTCATACTCTTTCTCCTCCCCAGTGGGCTCACTGTCAGACAGGAGGCTTTCGGTGAACACATCAGAGGGGCAAGTGCCTACTGTGCACGCATCCTCAGGAAGGGTCACTTCTTCTATCGTCAGCTGCTTTTCAGGCAACTCCAAGGGTTTCTTTGTCTTCCAGGAGACAGCGACACCCTTGTTCACTTGTACCTGCATGTAGTATATTTTCATGCCCCTTTCCTCTTTGTCTGGGTGCAGATAGTGCTTACAGGGTGAAGAGGGTGAGGAGGAGACACAGTGTGATGGGGGAGCAGTCTCCCCTTTTTCCTGAACCTGGGCTAGGGGTGCTTTAGGCTGGGCAGTGTCTCGATGTGATCTCCGGATTCCTGAAAAAGGAAATTAAAACCATAATAACATGCACGGGCCGTGCCGGAAGCTGAGGGAGCAGGTGTGGTAGACGAGAGAGGGACATTTGCATGACGTAGCTATATCGTGAGCTTGGTGTCTGTTGGCCGTAGGACGGAGCGGTGTATCTGGTGTCATCTGTGGGATTTTCATGTGCGTGTGGGGGGATACTGGAGCGGTGTCTGTATACAGGGGTGTGGAGTATGGTGGTGAGGGCTGTGGTATGTGAGCGACGCGGGTGGATGCGTGCACGACAAGGAGTGTGAATTTGGGAATATCGGTGGTGCATTACTTGTGGAATGGGGCTGTGGTGCTTGGGGTTTCTGTGTGCACTGAGAAGGGCTGTGCCTGGAGGGCGGATGTATGTGTGAGTTGTGTGGACCTGAGCTGGATGGTCCTGCTCTCAGGCTGGAGGTGTATGATGCAGAACTCTGTCCTTCTCTGGAAGCAAAGGCAAAGACAAAGCCTACATTTTCCTCTGAAGATGCTTAATCTGGTCCCTCTTCCCTCCACCTCAAGCCCAGACCTTTCCGGCCCCTGCTCCTTGACTTCGCCACCATGGTAGTACCAGGATTCACACACCCCCGCCCCAGACTCAGCTGGGATCCACGCCCTCATAACAGCTCAGCCATCCTGCCCAGGCTCCTCCACAGAGCCCTCATCACCTCTGATGACTCTGGGTTTCCTCTCAGCCTCCCTGGGATCTGTGTGCCTCCTGCCTCACAGCCAAGCACCCCCTCACCTGAGGAGCCCCGCGCCCTTACCAGCGTAGATGAGCTTGCGCGGAGAAGCAGCACAGGAGAAGTATGTAGAGGCAGAGGAGACCTCCCCTGCCCCTGGGCTGCAGCCTTGGGCCACCACAGTGGATCCAAGCTGAGGGGGATCCTCTTGTGACTTCGAGATTCCTGAGGGAGGAATGAAAGGCTCAGGGTGGGTTCATCAGTCCTCTGTCCACAAATACTTCCCGAGTGTCTGGCACATGTCAGATGCAGTGAATACACACAGTTGAGAGTGTGGTTCCCAGTGGATACTCCAGTATTTAATTCAAATCAGTACTTACTCTGTCACTGTCTTGTTGGTAATGTAGGCCTCAGTGGTGACCGTGAGTATGTGGGAAGAGTGAGTGATGTGTATCAGTTAAGTCTGTGGTAAGTGTGGGGTTGGCATGGGGAGCACGGTGGAGATGTGTCTTATCTGTGTCTGTGGCCTTTGTGTGCATGGTTTCTGTTCACAAGTCAGGAATTCTGGGACATGTAACTTTTCCTCATTACATGGTGTGGCTTGTATTTATGGTGCGTGTTCATTCATTCATTCACCAAGATTCAGTAAGTAGCTACTCCTGTGTATCCGGCACTCTTGCATTGTTGTAGTCTCTGGTAACGCTGCACATTGTAGTAGAGGAAGACACACACTAAACAAAAATACAATAAATATATAATACCTGAGCTGGTGGTAAGTATATAAGGGTTGCCAGACTAAGCAAAGAAAAATACAGGGCACCCAGTTAAATTTCAGTTTCAGATAAACCCAGAATAATTTTTTAGTGTAAGTATTCCCATGCAGTATTTGGTCTTACTTAGTTTTAGTGTAAGTATGGCCCATACAATATTTGGGACATACTGATACTGAAAAATTACTTGTTGTTTATCTGGAATTCAAATTGAACTGGATAGCCCATATTTTATCTGGCAACCCTGACATGGGTTAGTGAGACTGTGGTTTACTGTGGTTTGTACAAAGCGGGTCTGGCATTACTCAAGAATGTGTTACAAGTGTGGTGTGTATGACACGTGACTGGTTCTTTTAGAGGTGTTTAGAGATGGCTGAAGTTAGGTGTGTTTGTGCGAGAGTTGAGGAGATATATATATATAGTGTGTGTGTGTGTCCTATATATATAGTGTGTGTGTCTATATACATATCTCATCTCCAGCGTTTGGTGTTGGAGGAGAGGATTGTGATACAGGTGGGTTGTATGAGAATGTAGTACAGGAGGGATGCGTGTATATACCTCCATGTGCTGTGTGTGGTTTAATACGGTAGTTATATGTGGGGTGTATGATATTTTTGCTGTATCAGAGTGTACATGGGTGTATGAGTTACTGTCTCATAAAACACCCGTAACAAGAGTTCTGTATACACTCTTACATACACCGAGTGTCAGCCAGGTCCAGGCAGGGTGACAAGAACTGTACCACGCAGAGTTTATATCTGATAAGGACTCTACCCCCATTCATCCTGCTCTTCTCTGCACTACCCCCTCCGCCCCCCCCCCACACACACACACAGGAACATAGAGAAAAATATTCTGAATGGTCAGGGGCAGTCATTGCCTTCCCCAGCCTGTCCCAGCCACTGCCTGAAAATCTGCCTGCTGTCTAGACCTCCATTCCCAGGGCCCATCCTACAGTCTCCAGGGCCCTGGGCCTGGTAGGAGCTACTGGGCTCTAATCTGGGGCAGAGACCTCTAGCTGGATCTCTGGGGTGACCACCCCCTCCCAGGGCAAGCTACTCGCCTACATTTAATGCACGCAGGCACCACGTGGCCCGTGGCTCTCAGAGCTCCCCGCAGGACCCTGAGGACATTTCTCACCCTTGCCCACGCGGTCTCAGTCTCTGGAAAGCCCTTCCCTTCCCTTGGTCTCCTTTGGGAAATTGTTCCTGTTGAAGGAATAAAACCTCCTTGCTTTCAATATGACACCATCCCTAGGCAAACAATCGTCTTTCGAACTGCATTCCACTTGTCAAGATATTTTTCAACAGGGTCTTCAAGTCATGGGGCTTCTCTTTCCACTTTGGTAAAAGAGGCCAATCAACTCATGGGTCTCTCTCAGCATCCTTGCATCCTTCACATCCCCCACCTCATGACCCCAGCAAAAGATCCAAGAGAATAAGAGAGAAATCGGGGACTGAGAAAAGCTGCACCTCTAGGTCTGTGCAAGCAGGATGCAGCCTGCTGTGAGTCCGACAAAGCTCCAGGCCCGGCAGCCCCAGGAGAGAGTCCTCAGAGCAGCGGAGCTGACCTCCCATCTCCCAGGGGGCATCTGGCCGTTCTGTGCCGTCTCACACCACAGGGACGCTCCGGATGGATACGGCAGCATCAGTGAGACAAGGTCTCTCGCTCCCTGCTTCACAGGTGACACGTTCTCAGTCCCCCTCTTCCTAGAGAAGGTTCAGTTTGGCAGAAACCCATGTGCCCCAGCCAAGTTGCCCCCCACATACCTCCTCCGTTCTCGGCAGTTTCCTGGGACTCTTCATTTTCCAGATGTTTCCTCTTTTGTCGCCGTTTCATCGTACCAACTAGAAGTCTCCCTTAGAAGATGCCTCGAGAGATGTCCAACTCCTCCTCTTCCCTACAGGTTGGCCCTTGTTGGCTCTTGGGCAATCCGTTGAAATGATTCAATACAAATAAAAATAGTCAAGTCGCCTAAATGGCTGAAAAACTGGTACCACTTATTGAACCAGCAGTGCTGCCTAGTGCTCACCAGGGCTGTTAAGTTTCCAAGGTTGCCAGGCGCACAGTGGAATTCTGTGACCTCAGTGATGACATCGGAGCATTCTGTTGACCTAGGTTCAGCACAGTCTCTGCAATAGCACAGGCCCCGTTTTCAAGAACAATTCCTGTTTCCCAGCCGAACCTTTCCCATGAAAGGGAAAGGTTCATACCACATCTATTATAAATTGTATCATACCATATCTATTATAAAATGAACATTTTGATTGGAGATCTTTTAATGTCTTATATAGAGATTTAATATGAATATTTTAAATGGTCTCCAGTTTCCCTGTGGATTATTGACATTTTAAACTCTGCGCTTCAATTTTCCCTCAATACCTGTAATTTTGTCACGGCTATTTCTGTACTTAAAGATGAGTAACTATATAATTGATTTCTTCATTTTTTCCCATCTCTTTCCAAGGTACTGAATTTGACTGTATCTTACGAATTAGTGAAAAATGCTAGTCCTTGAGTCAGGACCTTGGGCCCTTTACCAAGTAACTCAACCTGTCTGGGCTTCAGCTTCTGTCTGTGCGATCGAGAGGCTTGGCCTAGCTGACTTTTCAAATGCTGTGTTTCTTTGATTCACTCTCACTTACTGATCTGCTACTTAAGAAGAGGGCCTGTTCTCATAAAGTAAGAACAGGCGTTTTTTAATCCTTGGGTTGGGCGGAGTTTAAGTGGTCGTACTCAGTTTGTTAGTTATAGTTACTTTTACGTATGCTTAGCTCTAAATAATTTATATGGCTCTTGTGACTCTTTTTAGATCTTCTTTTTTTTCTTATTTTCTTTTAGTTTCTAATTTATTATCGCCAGTGTAGAGGAGCCTGATTGATTTTTTAAATGTATTGATCTTGTATGTGTGTGCCTCGTTGAACCGTCTTATTAGTTCCTGCTAGTTTATCTGTGGGTTCTTTTGGGTTTCCTAGATAAATGAACATATTAAATGTAAATAATGTGTTCTTTGGATAAAGTTTATTTTCTTGCATCTCTATATATAGAAGCAATATGTTGAATTGATTTAAGTATTTAAATACTTACATACCTGTTATCATAATCTAAGATTCTTTATCTTATTTTCGTTCAATCAATATTATCTTTTCAAGATTTATCCACATCAGTCCATATAGATCTAGGTCTTTGATTTTTGACTGTTTGATATTATTTCATCACATGCGTATAGCATCATATATTTTCCATTCAAGCATTATTGGACAATTGGATTGTTTCCCTCCCTTCTCTAGAACAAACAACGTTTCCTAGAATATCCCTGAAGATGTCTGACAGTCGAGAAGGGCCAGGCTGCCCGAAGATTCCTACTTGCTTTTAGCCACCTTCCAACAGGCCATCTCCAGCCAGCAATTTGAAGCACAGATGAAATGAAACCTCCCCCAAGTGTGGAGATCTTAGGAGCTTCCTAGAAGGTGGGAGGTTCATGATAGGCATCCTGCTGGGATCCCAGGGGAGTCTGAGCTGGCCTGAACCTCATCTTCCTCCCCCACCTCTCAAGAGAAATGTGGAGGAAAGAAGACTTCAAAAACTGTGAGTAGGCAGAGGGAGAGAGATTGGGGGCCGAAGCTGCAACTGAGGTCTTGGAGTGGGCTGTGAGGACGCAGAGCCTCTAGAGAGCCAGGCTCTGCCTTCTGAGCACTTCTCCCCTAAGGCTGCTCATCCTTCAGGTGATAGCAGGCATATACAGCCGACTCGGCCCACACTGTCACAGAAAGCCTTATCAGAATCTCTTCGTCTTCATACCCTCTTGTGTCTGTTACTTGGTTATTGCCTTCGGTACTCCACTGATGTGAAGCACAGTCGCTAGGGGATGGAGGACACTAGTGACCCATCTTGCTCTTGTGGCCTTAGTCCACAGCTTGAGGGTAAGGGAAGAGGCCAAATGAAGGTCAAGAAGGAAAGATGGAGTTTGAAGAGAAGACCTGAGTTAAGGGTGTCTTCTCAAGTCTTGATGAATGAAATGTAGCTCCAGTACCTGAAGTCCTGCTTGTTCTCAAGGCTGACCACGGGGCTGGGTGCACTCAGTGAAGGAACCGTATACACTTAGTATTTCCTTGCTTGCTCACACTTGCCCTCCTCTGACACGCACTCTGCAAGACTGATCTTCCCCTGAAACAACTTTCCACCTGCCACTGTCATCTCATGAACATTTGTTTCCCCTTCCTAGTGTCCCCCTAGAATGCCATTGCAGCCAATTCATAATTTGATAATCATGCTTCTTACCATAGTCTCAGCAACTTCTGATAAATTTTATTCACTTTATTCCATAGTCTTCACACATCAATAATCTTCCTTAGCTTCCTAGGTGCAGGTTAACCCATTCGGAATCATTTCTTTTTCTTTCTCTTCTTTGGCAAATCCTTTCCATCTTTTAAGGTCCTTTTCTTTTCTCTCTACCATCCTGCCTTCCTGAACTCTTTTTTTTGTTTTTTCCATTTAAGTAACCTTCCAATCTCCTTCCCCAATTTCCTCATAAACATTGAGAGTTTATTCCTCACAAGTTAGACAGCGGTTTATGAATGACCAGGCATAATGGACTCAGAATGAGTTGGCACCCCCGAGGTACCTGTCTTGCTGGGGAGCCACAGGTGAAGGGCTGGATGCTGGACACATGTTTGCATGGAGTCAGGCTGAGTGGCCTCGGGGTGTTTGCCCTGCACTTGTGTGTGTTTCTCCCTAGTTGGTTTCCTTGTCCAGCCACCTGTGACCTCGCTCCATCCAGCCCAGGGAATCCTTCTCATCACAGGGGTAGGATGTTTGTCTCGTTTTCCATCACATCCTTTCCCCAAAGTTTGGTTGTGAGTTGTTCCCATTCCAAAGACCTTTCCTCTTTGAAGAGAAAAGAGAAAATCTTTTCTCTCCTTTTCTCTCACTTCGCTTCTGCTCTATTATCTCCTCCGTCCAGAATGGCCCACTGACTCAAATGGGTGTAGATCCGAAGATGGCAAGAAATGCCAGCAATTCTGAAATAATAATACGGATGTATCAGGAGAACTTGAAAACCTTTATCCCGCCACGTTAAAAAAAATTGCACTTCCAGTGTATTCAGAGTCTCAGTATAGAAACACAAATGATGTAGAAATTGAATGACACTCAAGTTTTTCTTTCCTCCTTTCCTGATTTATTCTAATCCTCAAAGTTAACATGATGAACTATTCATTATGTAAACTTTCAGACATTTTCTACGCATGCACACTTTTCTTTTTTTCACATAAGAGTGTGAACTAGGTCACTTTCAACATGCTGTGATTCTGTGATTCACTGTCTCCCACCGAGTCATCCACTGATAAAGTCATCTGTTTCATGGAGAAATATTTCCAGTAGCTAATAGCCAATGTCTGTGGCGTGCTTACTCTGTGTCGGTTTCTTCTAACTACTTTACAGATAATTTGTACAACATACCCATGGACTAGGTACAATTATAACTCCCAAGGGACAGAAAAGGGCAGATAAGTACAAATAAATACAGAGGCCAAGTGACTTGCCCAAGACACTGGAGCAAATCAAAATCCATGCCTCTGTAATCATTTTGCTCTATTGCCTCTGTCTGGGAGGCTTGATGATTTGGCAACTAAAACCTTAAATACCATGTTCCATTTTTGTATCTCTGAGAAAAGCGTGGGGCTGTGATACGGCGTAACTAACCTGACTACTTTTGAAAACCCTTATGCACCTGGATGAAAGTAAGCCAGGGACTGTAAGCTATAGATTTAAGATTTCCTACCAACTTTTAAAAATAGCTTCTTGAATGCAATTTATGTAATGTCAAGGCTAGGATGTAGTCCAAATAGTAACAGAAAAATGGAGATATGTAGAAAAATACTTAAAGTTGACAAGTATTGGGAGTGTAGTATTTTTGGGGCCAGCGTGTAGACCACAGGAAAACTTGCTGTTTCCATCCCAAAGGGAAGAGCTCTGTATTGCAACTGCCAAGGTCCCTGGGGCAGCAAGTGTGCTCACTGCTTAGTAAAGAAGCATCCTCAGTTTGATAGAATCATATGGGAGCCTTACATTTGGTTAGCAGGTTCTACCTTCTTGATGTAATAATATTTTCAGGGTGTGGGAGGGTATCAAGCTCTGAAAATACCCTTGGAGAGATTTGCTTATTAAGTTTGGCTTTTTCAATCTCCCTAATACTTCTTTACTAAACACCAGGCAGTTTCCTTCACTTTTCAGAATCATGTTGTTTTTCCCTTGTCGAATGAACTTCCAAATACTTTTGGATGAGCTATTAAGTTTGGAAAAAAATAAACCTCTCTTTAAAATAAGGAAGATGATAACAATGACAAGTACAAAAGGCTCTAAAATGGAGAATATACTCCATTATAGCCAATTAATGTGAGTGGGAAGCTCGTGCTCACTGTCCAGGACATAGAAGTAAAAGCTGAGGATGCTCTGAGGCATCTCTTGGATCTCTATAAGACTCCATCATTTCTGATGAGTAGGGTTGACAGATAAAATATAGGCTGTTCCGTTAAATATGAATGTCAGAAAAACAACGAGTATATTTTGAAGATAAGTATGCCCCAAATAGTACATAGGATCTACTTATACTAAAAGTGATGACTTACTATTCATGTGAAGTTCAAGTTTAACTGGGTATCCTGTATTTTTATTTAGTAAACCTGACAGCCCTACTGATGATCCACAATGGAGGCAGTTGAGGAGCGGTACATGCTGGCTCTCGGACAGTCAGAAATGGCTTCAGCAGATCCAGGTACAGTATGAAATTCTTTCTGGATGTAGCTCAGAAGCCATGGCCAGCCCTTGACTGCAAGTACTGCCTTGGGTTTCCCTGAGGTGGGGTAAACCGTCCTCTTAATGGCCTTTTGGTAAGTCTGGAAGACCATATCCAAGGGGAGCCCCAAAGTCAGTTTCATCCTCACAACCATGTTTCCAATTCCTGGAATTGGCTGCATGTGACTCACAAGAGCTGAGGAGGTTTGTGAAAATTGGGAGTGTCATAGCTTGAACCCTTTGTAGGTAAAGTTTTGGTGTTCTGAGAGTTTTAACAGGAGCAATGTGAAAGTCTCCAGGTCCCCAGGTAGATAGAAATAATCCTGTTCTACTTCTGTGTACGTGACAAGTCTCTAATAGTTCACAGAGCAAATATCTGGTCTTAGAAAGAGTGATCCAAGCTTGGATGTTTCTGGTGACAAGGCAAGGTCGTGAGTTTGAAGTTCACCTTTTATGGTTGAGGAGACAACAAAGTTGTCAGAAGGGCAATCATGGAGAAGACGTTGGCTTCATCCATTGTGCAGGCTTGTATATTTGGTTCTATCTAGATTGTGTTTCAAAGGTGGAGCTTGTTTACAATTACGAACATTCTCCGATGTGCTTTTTGGATCTTCATTCCCAGAGCAAGAGCACTGCCGAGGCCCTAGAAATGCCATGGATATTCTGAGCCGTCAGTGGCATTTCCCCGGTACTGTTCCCTTGGTGCTGCTCCTTGAAATGTCCAAAGGGATTATCATGTGTCTTGTGGCGGGTCCTAGCATTGTGAAAGGAAGCTGCTGCACCGGGCTCAGAGGATTTTGGCTGCGGTGGGAGGAGGAGTAGTACTACGACTATAAATTGTATCACAGCATATCGATTCCATCTTGAGAGTGGGGTTGGGGGGTTATGAAGGGGGGCTTTTATTGTACTTTTATACATTGTCCCCTTGAAAATAATTCAATTTTTAAAAATTAATTAATTTATTTGGGGCTGCATTGGGTCTGTTGCTGCTAGCGGGCGTTCTCTAGTTGCAGTGAGCGGGGGCTCCTCTTGGCTGTGGTGCACGGGCTTCTCATTGCAGTGGCTTCTCTTGTTGCGGAGCACGGGCTGTAGGCACGCAGGCTTCCGTAGTTGTGGCACGTGGGCTCGGTTGATGTGGCACACGGGCTCTAGAGCGCAGGCTCAGTAGTTGTGGCGCGCGGGCTTAGTTACTCCGTGGCACGTGGGATCTTCCCAGACCAGGGCTCGAACCCATGTCCCCTGCATTCGCAGGCATATTCTTAACGACTGCTCCACCAGGGAAGCCCGATAATTCAGTTTTTTATAAAGAGTATATTCCTAATATTAATCCAAAATTTTAAAAATATATAGTTGGATAACACTATGAAAAATTAACTGATACTTTTTTTATTATTTCTCTTTGCTGCCTGGATTTTTTTCCCCCTCCAGTCAGCTAGGCACTCTGAGTTCACTGCATTAGGAAGGTAAAGACTCAGCAGAAATGAGGGAGAAAAAAAGAAAATTCTCAGCTTTGGAATGTTCAAAACAGAGGCCACAGTAGAACAGGTGAGAATTCTGTGCACAAAAAATAAATGTCGTCTCAAATGTAAAAAAGTATTCTTTGCACTGGGAGGCAGGAGAGGGAGGGAGGGAAGGACTGAAGGAGAGAGATCAGTGTGACCAGGGACATGGAGACTGTGCTTGAGGACGATAGGCCCAGGAAGAGAATCAGAATCTGGAGAAGATTCAGCCTGCCCGCGATCATTGCCTCCAGCCAGCACCCTCATCTCAGACCTTAGGAAATTCAGAGAGAGAGTGGGAGTAAGTCAGGAGGGCCACGCGCATAGTCTGTGTGGCAGGGGTTGTAGCCATTCCCTATTTGTGAGGAGTCCCCAGCAATTTCCAGGCCTCCTTCTGGAAAATGCTGGCGGACGTCTCTAGTGCTTATGTGAAAGCTTGTTCACAAACCTTGAAAGATACAGATGTAGATGACTGAAAGATAGATGCATAGATAGAAAAATGTCATTAACTAAAACATCCAGGAAAGGTTTGGAAAATGCCCTTTATTGCATAGGACGTTCCTATTGTCATATGATGTTAGACTGAGTGCCGGTCCCTTCATCCTCCTTCAGACCACGGCATTCTGTCTGCTACTCTCCCGAGGGTCCTTTCTTCTCCCTGGAAGGGATAAAACAACTGAGGTAGAACAGGAAGAGAGAAGAAGCACTCCAAGCTCTGCTGGTCAGGGTTACCCTCCAGCATTGCCTGAATGCTCAGAGCCACACACACCACAGTGAGCTTGGCTCCAGATCAACTACCACGCAACGAAGGTTCTGGAACACTTCCATATCTCGGGGAACCTCATTTCCACGTGACTCTCTTTCATATTCCCCTTTGTCACAGAAGGCTAGGTCCAGTGGTCCGGGTGAGATCTCAGCTCAGGCCCAAGGCTCTCAGACCTCAAAGTTCTGGTCCTGCAAGGACCCCTGTCCTCTCTTCAGACCACTCCTGGCTCTCTCTGCCGAAAAGGAGCTGCTGGTGGTACGTCCTCTAAGAGTTGAGGTCCATCGTGCAGACCCTGAGAAAACTCCTAGGAAAAGGCTCCACATTCTTGTTGAAGCCAACAGAGCTCAATTCCTTTGGAAGTGCTGGGTGTGTCCCAAGTTGATGCAACTGCAGAGCCATTAGGTAAACCAGCACATGTGTGCGGCCCCTTCCCTTAGACTCCTCTGGGCCCTCGTGACATAGGCTCAGAAGAGTGCCAGCCTCAAGCCTTACCTCTTCCAAGGCCACACCGTCTCCAGGATCTTCTGTCCCATGAATCTCAGTTGCTGTGTGGAACTCAAAAGAGAGAAAGGACCCTGCCTGCGGGGTCTCTTCGGGCTGAGGCCTTCTAGCTTCTCTTCCTCGTCCTCCTCGTCCTCCCCATCCTCAGAGGTGGTCTCGGGTTCCACACTGCCCTCCTCCTCAGGGGTGCTCTCGAATTCCACATTGGCCATCCACTGGGCGATGTTGAGATGAAAGACACGGCAGCCGAAGCCCTCCAGGACGCCGCCCTTCACGTGCTGCTGGAGGATCTCTGAGGTGTGGAAGACCCGGCAGCAGGCCATGCACCTGAAGCCGGTCTCCATGGTCACCATCCAGGCCGGTGTCTTGGCCCTGGGTGTCTCCTGGACTGCAGGTGACCCTGATGGGCTGCCTGGCTCTGCCCTTTCCTCATACTCTTTCTCCTCCCCAGTGGACTCACTGTCAGACAGGAGGCTTTCGGTGAACACATCAGAGGGGCAAGTGCCTACTGTGCACGCATCCTCAGGAAGGGTCACTTCTTCTATCGTCAGCTGCTTTTCAGGCAACTCCAAGGGTTTCTTTGTCTTCCAGGAGACAGCGACACCCTTGTTCACTTGTACCTGCATGTAGTATATTTTCATGCCCCTTTCCTCTTTGTCTGGGTGCAGATAGTGCTTACAGGGTGAAGAGGGTGAGGAGGAGACACAGTGTGATGGGGGAGCAGTCTCCCCTTTTTCCTGAACCTGGGCTAGGGGTGCTTTAGGCTGGGCAGTGTCTCGATGTGATCTCCGGATTCCTGAAAAAGGAAATTAAAACCATAATAACATGCACGGGCCGTGCCGGAAGCTGAGGGAGCAGGTGTGGTAGACGAGAGAGGGACATTTGCATGACGTAGCTATATCGTGAGCTTGGTGTCTGTTGGCCGTAGGACGGAGCGGTGTATCTGGTGTCATCTGTGGGATTTTCATGTGCGTGTGGGGGGATACTGGAGCGGTGTCTGTATACAGGGGTGTGGAGTATGGTGGTGAGGGCTGTGGTATGTGAGCGACGCGGGTGGATGCGTGCACGACAAGGAGTGTGAATTTGGGAATATCGGTGGTGCATTACTTGTGGAATGGGGCTGTGGTGCTTGGGGTTTCTGTGTGCACTGAGAAGGGCTGTGCCTGGAGGGCGGATGTATGTGTGAGTTGTGTGGACCTGAGCTGGATGGTCCTGCTCTCAGGCTGGAGGTGTATGATGCAGAACTCTGTCCTTCTCTGGAAGCAAAGGCAAAGACAAAGCCTACATTTTCCTCTGAAGATGCTTAATCTGGTCCCTCTTCCCTCCACCTCAAGCCCAGACCTTTCCGGCCCCTGCTCCTTGACTTCGCCACCATGGTAGTACCAGGATTCACACACCCCCGCCCCAGACTCAGCTGGGATCCACGCCCTCATAACAGCTCAGCCATCCTGCCCAGGCTCCTCCACAGAGCCCTCATCACCTCTGATGACTCTGGGTTTCCTCTCAGCCTCCCTGGGATCTGTGTGCCTCCTGCCTCACAGCCAAGCACCCCCTCACCTGAGGAGCCCCGCGCCCTTACCAGCGTAGATGAGCTTGCACGGAGAAGCAGCACAGGAGAAGTATGTAGAGGCAGAGGAGACCTCCCCTGCCCCTGGGCTGCAGCCTTGGGCCACCACAGTGGATCCAAGCTGAGGGGGATCCTCTTGTGACTTCGAGATTCCTGAGGGAGGAATGAAAGGCTCAGGGTGGGTTCATCAGTCCTCTGTCCACAAATACTTCCCGAGTGTCTGGCACATGTCAGATGCAGTGAATACACACAGTTGAGAGTGTGGTTCCCAGTGGATACTCCAGTATTTAATTCAAATCAGTACTTACTCTGTCACTGTCTTGTTGGTAATGTAGGCCTCAGTGGTGACCGTGAGTATGTGGGAAGAGTGAGTGATGTGTATCAGTTAAGTCTGTGGTAAGTGTGGGGTTGGCATGGGGAGCACGGTGGAGATGTGTCTTATCTGTGTCTGTGGCCTTTGTGTGCATGGTTTCTGTTCACAAGTCAGGAATTCTGGGACATGTAACTTTTCCTCATTACATGGTGTGGCTTGTATTTATGGTGCGTGTTCATTCATTCATTCACCAAGATTCAGTAAGTAGCTACTCCTGTGTATCCGGCACTCTTGCATTGTTGTAGTCTCTGGTAACGCTGCACATTGTAGTAGAGGAAGACACACACTAAACAAAAATACAATAAATATATAATACCTGAGCTGGTGGTAAGTATATAAGGGTTGCCAGACTAAGCAAAGAAAAATACAGGGCACCCAGTTAAATTTCAGTTTCAGATAAACCCAGAATAATTTTTTAGTGTAAGTATTCCCATGCAGTATTTGGTCTTACTTAGTTTTAGTGTAAGTATGGCCCATACAATATTTGGGACATACTGATACTGAAAAATTACTTGTTGTTTATCTGGAATTCAAATTGAACTGGATAGCCCATATTTTATCTGGCAACCCTGACATGGGTTAGTGAGACTGTGGTTTACTGTGGTTTGTACAAAGCGGGTCTGGCATTACTCAAGAATGTGTTACAAGTGTGGTGTGTATGACACGTGACTGGTTCTTTTAGAGGTGTTTAGAGATGGCTGAAGTTAGGTGTGTTTGTGCGAGAGTTGAGGAGATATATATATATAGTGTGTGTGTGTGTCCTATATATATAGTGTGTGTGTCTATATACATATCTCATCTCCAGCGTTTGGTGTTGGAGGAGAGGATTGTGATACAGGTGGGTTGTATGAGAATGTAGTACAGGAGGGATGCGTGTATATACCTCCATGTGCTGTGTGTGGTTTAATACGGTAGTTATATGTGGGGTGTATGATATTTTTGCTGTATCAGAGTGTACATGGGTGTATGAGTTACTGTCTCATAAAACACCCGTAACAAGAGTTCTGTATACACTCTTACATACACCGAGTGTCAGCCAGGTCCAGGCAGGGTGACAAGAACTGTACCACGCAGAGTTTATATCTGATAAGGACTCTACCCCCATTCATCCTGCTCTTCTCTGCACTACCCCCTCCGCCCCTCCCCCCCCCACACACACAGGAACATAGAGAAAAATATTCTGAATGGTCAGGGGCAGTCATTGCCTTCCCCAGCCTGTCCCAGCCACTGCCTGAAAATCTGCCTGCTGTCTAGACCTCCATTCCCAGGGCCCATCCTACAGTCTCCAGGGCCCTGGGCCTGGTAGGAGCTACTGGGCTCTAATCTGGGGCAGAGACCTCTAGCTGGATCTCTGGGGTGACCACCCCCTCCCAGGGCAAGCTACTCGCCTACATTTAATGCACGCAGGCACCACGTGGCCCGTGGCTCTCAGAGCTCCCCGCAGGACCCTGAGGACATTTCTCACCCTTGCCCACGCGGTCTCAGTCTCTGGAAAGCCCTTCCCTTCCCTTGGTCTCCTTTGGGAAATTGTTCCTGTTGAAGGAATAAAACCTCCTTGCTTTCAATATGACACCATCCCTAGGCAAACAATCGTCTTTCGAACTGCATTCCACTTGTCAAGATATTTTTCAACAGGGTCTTCAAGTCATGGGGCTTCTCTTTCCACTTTGGTAAAAGAGGCCAATCAACTCATGGGTCTCTCTCAGCATCCTTGCATCCTTCACATCCCCCACCTCATGACCCCAGCAAAAGATCCAAGAGAATAAGAGAGAAATCGGGGACTGAGAAAAGCTGCACCTCTAGGTCTGTGCAAGCAGGATGCAGCCTGCTGTGAGTCCGACAAAGCTCCAGGCCCGGCAGCCCCAGGAGAGAGTCCTCAAGAGCAGCGGAGCTGACCTCCCATCTCCCAGGGGGCATCTGGCCGTTCTGTGCTGTCTCACACCACAGGGACGCTCCGGATGGATACGGCAGCATCAGTGAGACAAGGTCTCTCGCTCCCTGCTTCACAGGTGACACGTTCTCAGTCCCCCTCTTCCTAGAGAAGGTTCAGTTTGGCAGAAACCCATGTGCCCCAGCCAAGTTGCCCCCCACATACCTCCTCCGTTCTCGGCAGTTTCCTGGGACTCTTCATTTTCCAGATGTTTCCTCTTTTGTCGCCGTTTCATCGTACCAACTAGAAGTCTCCCTTAGAAGATGCCTCGAGAGATGTCCAACTCCTCCTCTTCCCTACAGGTTGGCCCTTGTTGGCTCTTGGGCAATCCGTTGAAATGATTCAATACAAATAAAAATAGTCAAGTCGCCTAAATGGCTGAAAAACTGGTACCACTTATTGAACCAGCAGTGCTGCCTAGTGCTCACCAGGGCTGTTAAGTTTCCAAGGTTGCCAGGCGCACAGTGGAATTCTGTGACCTCAGTGATGACATCGGAGCATTCTGTTGACCTAGGTTCAGCACAGTCTCTGCAATAGCACAGGCCCCGTTTTCAAGAACAATTCCTGTTTCCCAGCCGAACCTTTCCCATGAAAGGGAAAGGTTCATACCACATCTATTATAAATTGTATCATACCATATCTATTATAAAATGAACATTTTGATTGGAGATCTTTTAATGTCTTATATAGAGATTTAATATGAATATTTTAAATGGTCTCCAGTTTCCCTGTGGATTATTGACATTTTAAACTCTGCGCTTCAATTTTCCCTCAATACCTGTAATTTTGTCACGGCTATTTCTGTACTTAAAGATGAGTAACTATATAATTGATTTCTTCATTTTTTCCCATCTCTTTCCAAGGTACTGAATTTGACTGTATCTTACGAATTAGTGAAAAATGCTAGTCCTTGAGTCAGGACCTTGGGCCCTTTACCAAGTAACTCAACCTGTCTGGGCTTCAGCTTCTGTCTGTGCGATCGAGAGGCTTGGCCTAGCTGACTTTTCAAATGCTGTGTTTCTTTGATTCACTCTCACTTACTGATCTGCTACTTAAGAAGAGGGCCTGTTCTCATAAAGTAAGAACAGGCGTTTTTTAATCCTTGGGTTGGGCGGAGTTTAAGTGGTCGTACTCAGTTTGTTAGTTATAGTTACTTTTACGTATGCTTAGCTCTAAATAATTTATATGGCTCTTGTGACTCTTTTTAGATCTTCTTTTTTTCTTATTTTCTTTTAGTTTCTAATTTATTATCGCCAGTGTAGAGGAGCCTGATTGATTTTTTAAATGTATTGATCTTGTATGTGTGTGCCTCGTTGAACCGTCTTATTAGTTCCTGCTAGTTTATCTGTGGGTTCTTTTGGGTTTCCTAGATAAATGAACATATTAAATGTAAATAATGTGTTCTTTGGATAAAGTTTATTTTCTTGCATCTCTATATATAGAAGCAATATGTTGAATTGATTTAAATATTTAAATACTTACATACCTGTTATCATAATCTAAGATTCTTTATCTTATTTTCGTTCAATCAATATTATCTTTTCAAGATTTATCCATATCAGTCCATATAGATCTAGGTCTTTGATTTTTGACTGTTTGATATTATTTCATCACATGCGTATAGCATCATTTATTTTCCATTCAAGCATTATTGGACAATTGGATTGTTTCCCTCCCTTCTCTAGAACAAACAACGTTTCCTAGAATATCCCTGAAGATGTCTGACAGTCGAGAAGGGCCAGGCTGCCCGAAGATTCCTACTTGCTTTTAGCCACCTTCCAACAGGCCATCTCCAGCCAGCAATTTGAAGCACAGATGAAATGAAACCTCCCCCAAGTGTGGAGATCTTAGGAGCTTCCTAGAAGGTGGGAGGTTCATGATAGGCATCCTGCTGGGATCCCAGGGGAGTCTGAGCTGGCCTGAACCTCATCTTCCTCCCCCACCTCTCAAGAGAAATGTGGAGGAAAGAAGACTTCAAAAACTGTGAGTAGGCAGAGGGAGAGAGATTGGGGGCCGAAGCTGCAACTGAGGTCTTGGAGTGGGCTGTGAGGACGCAGAGCCTCTAGAGAGCCAGGCTCTGCCTTCTGAGCACTTCTCCCCTAAGGCTGCTCATCCTTCAGGTGATAGCAGGCATATACAGCCGACCCGGCCCACACTGTCACAGAAAGCCTTATCAGAATCTCTTCGTCTTCATACCCTCTTGTGTCTGTTACTTGGTTATTGCCTTCGGTACTCCACTGATGTGAAGCACAGTCGCTAGGGGATGGAGGACACTAGTGACCCATCTTGCTCTTGTGGCCTTAGTCCACAGCTTGAGGGTAAGGGAAGAGGCCAAATGAAGGTCAAGAAGGAAAGATGGAGTTTGAAGAGAAGACCTGAGTTAAGGGTGTCTTCTCAAGTCTTGATGACTGAAATGTAGCTCCAGTACCTGAAGTCCTGCTTGTTCTCAAGGCTGACCACGGGGCTGGGTGCACTCAGTGAAGGAACCGTATACACTTAGTATTTCCTTGCTTGCTCACACTTGCCCTCCTCTGACACGCACTCTGCAAGACTGATCTTCCCCTGAAACAACTTTCCACCTGCCACTGTCATCTCATGAACATTTGTTTCCCCTTCCTAGTGTCCCCCTAGAATGCCATTGCAGCCAATTCATAATTTGATAATCATGCTTCTTACCATAGTCTCAGCAACTTCTGATAAATTTTATTCACTTTATTCCATAGTCTTCACACATCAATAATCTTCCCTAGCTTCCTAGGTGCAGGTTAACCCATTCGGAATCATTTCTTTTTCTTTCTCTTCTTTGGCAAATCCTTTCCATCTTTTAAGGTCCTTTTCTTTTCTCTCTACCATCCTGCCTTCCTGAACTCTTTTTTTTGTTTTTTCCATTTAAGTAACCTTCCAATCTCCTTCCCCAATTTCCTCATAAACATTGAGAGTTTATTCCTCACAAGTTAGACAGCGGTTTATGAATGACCAGGCATAATGGACTCAGAATGAGTTGGCACCCCCGAGGTACCTGTCTTGCTGGGGAGCCACAGGTGAAGGGCTGGATGCTGGACACATGTTTGCATGGAGTCAGGCTGAGTGGCCTCGGGGTGTTTGCCCTGCACTTGTGTGTGTTTCTCCCTAGTTGGTTTCCTTGTCCAGCCACCTGTGACCTCGCTCCATCCAGCCCAGGGAATCCTTCTCATCACAGGGGTAGGATGTTTGTCTCGTTTTCCATCACATCCTTTCCCCAAAGTTTGGTTGTGAGTTGTTCCCATTCCAAAGACCTTTCCTCTTTGAAGAGAAAAGAGAAAATCTTTTCTCTCCTTTTCTCTCACTTCGCTTCTGCTCTATTATCTCCTCCGTCCAGAATGGCCCACTGACTCAAATGGGTGTAGATCCGAAGATGGCAAGAAATGCCAGCAATTCTGAAATAATAATACGGATGGATCAGGAGAACTTGAAAACCTTTATCCCGCCACGTTAAAAAAAATTGCACTTCCAGTGTATTCAGAGTCTCAGTATAGAAACACAAATGATGTAGAAATTAAATGACACTCAAGTTTTTCTTTCCTCCTTTCCTGATTTATTCTAATCCTCAAAGTTAACATGATGAACTATTCATTATGTAAACTTTCAGACATTTTCTACGCATGCACACTTTTCTTTTTTTCACATAAGAGTGTGAACTAGGTCACTTTCAACATGCTGTGATTCTGTGATTCACTGTCTCCCACCGAGTCATCCACTGATAAAGTCATCTGTTTCATGGAGAAATATTTCCAGTAGCTAATAGCCAATGTCTGTGGCGTGCTTACTCTGTGTCGGTTTCTTCTAACTACTTTACAGATAATTTGTACAACATACCCATGGACTAGGTACAATTATAACTCCCAAGGGACAGAAAAGGGCAGATAAGTACAAATAAATACAGAGGCCAAGTGACTTGCCCAAGACACTGGAGCAAATCAAAATCCATGCCTCTGTAATCATTTTGCTCTATTGCCTCTGTCTGGGAGGCTTGATGATTTGGCAACTAAAACCTTAAATACCATGTTCCATTTTTGTATCTCTGAGAAAAGCGTGGGGCTGTGATACGGCGTAACTAACCTGACTACTTTTGAAAACCCTTATGCACCTGGATGAAAGTAAGCCAGGGACTGTAAGCTATAGATTTAAGATTTCCTACCAACTTTTAAAAATAGCTTCTTGAATGCAATTTATGTAATGTCAAGGCTAGGATGTAGTCCAAATAGTAACAGAAAAATGGAGATATGTAGAAAAATACTTAAAGTTGACAAGTATTGGGAGTGTAGTATTTTTGGGGCCAGCGTGTAGACCACAGGAAAACTTGCTGTTTCCATCCCAAAGGGAAGAGCTCTGTATTGCAACTGCCAAGGTCCCTGGGGCAGCAAGTGTGCTCACTGCTTAGTAAAGAAGCATCCTCAGTTTGATAGAATCATATGGGAGCCTTACATTTGGTTAGCAGGTTCTACCTTCTTGATGTAATAATATTTTCAGGGTGTGGGAGGGTATCAAGCTCTGAAAATACCCTTGGAGAGATTTGCTTATTAAGTTTGGCTTTTTCAATCTCCCTAATACTTCTTTACTAAACACCAGGCAGTTTCCTTCACTTTTCAGAATCATGTTGTTTTTCCCTTGTCGAATGAACTTCCAAATACTTTTGGATGAGCTATTAAGTTTGGAAAAAAATAAACCTCTCTTTAAAATAAGGAAGATGATAACAATGACAAGTACAAAAGGCTCTAAAATGGAGAATATACTCCATTATAGCCAATTAATGTGAGTGGGAAGCTCGTGCTCACTGTCCAGGACATAGAAGTAAAAGCTGAGGATGCTCTGAGGCATCTCTTGGATCTCTATAAGACTCCATCATTTCTGATGAGTAGGGTTGACAGATAAAATATAGGCTGTTCCGTTAAATATGAATGTCAGAAAAACAACGAGTATATTTTGAAGATAAGTATGCCCCAAATAGTACATAGGATCTACTTATACTAAAAGTGATGACTTACTATTCATGTGAAGTTCAAGTTTAACTGGGTATCCTGTATTTTTATTTAGTAAACCTGACAGCCCTACTGATGATCCACAATGGAGGCAGTTGAGGAGCGGTACATGCTGGCTCTCGGACAGTCAGAAATGGCTTCAGCAGATCCAGGTACAGTATGAAATTCTTTCTGGATGTAGCTCAGAAGCCATGGCCAGCCCTTGACTGCAAGTACTGCCTCGGGTTTCCCTGAGGTGGGGTAAACCGTCCTCTTAATGGCCTTTTGGTAAGTCTGGAAGACCATATCCAAGGGGAGCCCCAAAGTCAGTTTCATCCTCACAACCATGTTTCCAATTCCTGGAATTGGCTGCATGTGACTCACAAGAGCTGAGGAGGTTTGTGAAAATTGGGAGTGTCATAGCTTGAACCCTTTGTAGGTAAAATTTTGGTGTTCTGAGAGTTTTAACAGGAGCAATGTGAAAGACTCCATGTCCCCAGGTAGATAGAAATAATCCTGTTCTACTTCTGTGTATGTGACAAGTCTCTAATAGTTCAGAGAGCAAGTATCTGGTCTTAGAAAGAGTGATCCAAGCTTGGATGTTTCTGGTGACAAGGCAAGGTCGTGAGTTTCAAGTTCACCTTTTGTGGTTGAGGAGACAATAAGGTTGTCAGAAGGGCAATCATGGAGGAGACCTTGGCTTCATCCATTGTGCAGGCTTGTATATTTGGTTCTATCTAGATTGTGTTTCAAAGGTGGAGCTTGTTTACAATTATGAACATTCTCCGATGTGCTTTTTGGACCTTCATTCCCAGAGTGAGAGCAGTGCGGAGGTTCTAGAAATGCCCTGGATGTTCTGAGCTGTCAATGGCCTTTCCCAGGTACTGTTCCCTTGGTGCTGCTCCTTGAAATGTGCAAAGGGATTATCATCTGTTTTGTGGCCGGTCCTAGCATTGTGAAAGGAAGGTGCTGCACCTGGCTTAGAGGATTTAGCATGTGGTTGGGGTTGATGGGCCAAATTTAGGTAACTGGTGTTACTATAGACAAGGAGAACAAATTATTGGAAGTGGAGTTGTCTGGGATGGGAATGATGATGTTGCAAGTTCACAAATGCTCCCGGACCAAGGAAGACAACCAGAAGTACTGGGCTTTGTTTTAGGTTGCAGGTAAGAGAGGGAGGGATGGACTAGAGATTGAGCTCATACAGCTGGTCAGTGTGTTGTTCATTCATTCGTTCATTCATTCATTCATTCATTCATCCAACACGTATTTACTGAGTTACTATCATGTGTCAGTCTGTTAGGTTTTGTGATACGATAGTGAAGAAAACAACTTCTCAGTCTTTAAGGAGTGTATAGTTCAGTCAGAGAGACTGGTAAAGAAATAGGTAATTACAACATCGGAAATAAGTCATTTGATAGAGGAAGTAGGTGTTTGTGGGTGTAAACAGGAGGGTAAATTTAACTAAGTCCAGTGGTGGAGGTAGGGAATGGGAGACCCAGAGGGACTTCTTGAACGAAGTGATAGTGGAGATGAGCAGGGTGAGTAGCAATTTTCCAGGACCTTCCCAGGCAAAGATGGAAGGAAGAAAGAAAGTTTCAGACAGAGGGACCACTCTGTACAAAATCCTTAAGATAAAGAGAATATTGTATGTTCTTCAGCATGGCTGGGGCATGAACTCTGAGAAAGGGGGTTGATAGGAGATATGGCTGGAAAGAGAGCCATGGCTCTGTCATTTAGACTTTGTTCTGTAAGCAATGGGGATTCACTGAAGGTGAAGGCAGAGGAGTGCCTCCATCAGACTGTGTCCTAGAAAAGCCACTTAGGTGACTGTGTATAGGGTGGGTTTAACTGAGCATCAGCGTGGACAGTAAGCTCAAATTTTTCTGTGTGGGATCAGTGTCACACATGGGACTATGTAGGGCACCAGATTCAATGGGGCAATGAATGTTTTTTGGTTTTTTCCCCCTTTTTTATATGAGGCTAAGCAGATGATGCCATGCCTTCGTTCCATTAAGAGCAATGTGAAATCAGTGAAATCTCCTAAGATTCTGCAAGGCAGATTTTTCTTTGTATGATTTTAAATTCCCTCAAGACCTGAAAGGGCCATTGCTGTAGAAAAGGGGTCTGGTACATGTAACACCTGGATGGAAATAACAGCTTATGGGAAAACATGGAATTTGAGGAATTCTGGGGCAGGATGCTGGAAGTAGATGACCGCAAAAGGCCTTTCCAAGTCACAGCCTTATAGCTCCTGGTCCTCTTTACCTTCTCCTTCCTCTTCCTGACCCCAACCTCATGAGGATGACAGTGTACTCTAGAGACCTTTGATCAAATCCTGCCCACAACAGTCTGTGGTTTGAAAGTTACAAAATTCCCTGAGAATTGGTAAGCTATCTTCCTTATTAGTCATTTAGTATCATTTATAATTTCCAAACAGCTACTGTTTATAGAGCCCTGGCTTTCCATTTCTGAGTGTGCTTTATCATTATTCTTTTTGATCTTGGAAATGTAATCTTTAACAAACCACCAATTAACCATGAAATGTCACTGTAGCAAAACATCAGTATTCTCCATGGGGTTTGTTGTACTTGGATTTGACCTTCATTGTTCATTCTTGGACTGTCTTCCTAGTTTGTGGCTTATTTGGATTCGCATTTCTTCTTTCTGTTGATTACTTGAAAGCTTTTGTGTAGAAATTAAGCTGGTAAAATAACATAGAAGGCTTTTCCCCTATGATAGTCCCTTTCTTTTGATACCAGTAATTAAAAGTGTGCTGTGATAGCATTAGAGGACTTAAAGTTTGAAGGTTTTAAGAATGACTTGGAGACTCAGGAGTGAAAAGGGACTAATACAAGTGAGCATGAATTATTATTTTGCTCAAAATACTATTTAAAAGAGATTAGAATTTAGGTTTATTGAAGAAAATGGTTATATTTGAGGTATTTGAAGTTCTAACAGTCAGATATTCTTTGAAAATCTATTTTAAAGTTCTAACTGGTGATCGTAGAATAAAATTGCCACTTGATGGAATGTGGAATGTGAAGAGGTGAAAGAAAAGTCAGACTGGAATGATGCTACAAAAAAAGAAACTTCCCATCATGACCAGGCAGAGCGAATGGAAATCAGGTGGGAAAGGACATAGAAGCAGAGATGGTTTTGTGATTCCTGGAGCCTGCAGCTCTTTGAAAGTGCTAACCACCATGGGGCAGGTGCAGAGCACCAAATGAGAGCCTCTCGTAAAAGTCCACGCGGCAGAGATGGCAGGGCCACCAGGTGGGAAGTCTCTCCATGTTTGGTACACAGGCTGGAATTTCCAAGATATGAAGACACAGGTCTTTCTCTGAAAGGGGCGGACTGTGGCGTTTTTTAGATAGAATTTCCAGAGCTAATGACATACTCAAGCTAAAGAAAATATATCTGTCCATCTAGGGACACTGAAAACAGTGGGAGGCAGAAAGAGAAAATATTTTGGCAACTGAGAGACCTGGGCTGGTGTCTGTTACTTCAGTAAATTACTTAATGCCTCTGAGTCCAGCTTCCTCCTCTATAAACTGGTGATGTACTAATAAGATTGTTGTGGGCATTAAATGAGATCATGGACGTTGGGCCATTGGTACAGTACCTGGCACATAAGAACTGTTTAATAAATGGAAACCAGCACTCATTATTCAAATGATAAGAATAGTGCATCTCAGGCTCTTGTTGAGAGAGGTTTCTTATTATCTATTCTAATTGCTAAGATGACTTGTGAAGCCCTCTGAATTTGCATTTGCCGGTTGCCTGCTATTGGCAATTTGTTCAATGTCCCTCCTATATTTCTTAGACCCTACCATTTTGTGCATGTGGCAAACTTTCAATTGCCATTATTTGGCATTTTCCAGCCCAGGAACTTCTGAAGCTGTTGAAGTCTGCTCTGCCTGTGTAGATGGCAGGAAGGAAGTGAGGGGAATTAATAGCTTCCCAGCAGCAGTCCTCAACCAAGGACTGATGGGAGTGGGTATCTAAATGCCCCAGCTCCCTGGCCCTTCAAGTTGGAAGCTTGTGTTTCCCAGAGTTTCTCTGTGGATTACCTCCACTTTTCCACACTCTTACCTGGCTATAACACAGTATTTAATGCTTGCCTTCTCTTCCCTATCTCACTTTCCTATTGGCGTTTCTTCCATTTCTCATATTAACTATTTGAACTGGAATGTTTATGACTGGGTTTGATTCTGGGAGAACCCCTAGGAAGTCATTTTCTTGAGAGAAAACAGTTGTCAAGTTGCCTTCTATGAAAGGATATTAAATAATAGAAAAACTTAAGCTTTCTTTATGGTCGATTGATTTTTCCCTATGCACATTAATTGGCTACAGTATTGTTTAAATAATGATATAATATAGAAGTGATACAAAAAGCAAAAGGACACTGCTGATTTTAGAATATTTGTTTTCATGTTAAGCATCTAAGACACATCAGTTATGTGAAATGAAAACATGATGACCCAAAACCTATGGGATGCAGCAACTGCAGTTCTAAGAGGGAAGTTTATAGCAATACAATCCTACCTCAAGAAACAGGAAAAATCTCAAATAAACAACCTAACCTTACACCTAAAGCAATTAGAGAAAGAAAAACAAAAGAGACCCAAAGTTAGCAAAAGGAAAGAAATCATTAAGATCACATCAGAAATAAACAAAAAAGAAATGAAGGAAACAGTAGCAAAGATCAATAAAACTAAAAGCTGGTTCTTTGAGAAGAGAAGCCAAATTGATAAACCATTAGTCAGACTCATCAGGAAAAAAAGGGAGAAGATGCAAATCAACAGTTAGAAATGAAGAAGGAGAAGTAACAACTGACACTGCAGAAATACAAAGGATCATGAGAGATGACTACAAGTAACTCTATGCCAATAAAATGGACAACCTGGAAGAAATGGACAAATTATTAGAAAAGCATAACCTTCCGAGACCGAACCAGGAAGGAATAGAAAATATAAACAGACCAATCACAAGTGCTGAAATTGAGACTGTGATTAAAAATCTTCCAAGAAACAAAAGCCCAGGACCAGATGGCTTCACAGGCAACTTCTATCAAACATTTAGAGAAGAGCTAACACGTCTCCTTCTCAAACTCTTCCAAAATGTAGCAGAAGGAGCAACACTCCCAAACTCATTCTACAAGGCCACCATCACCCTGATACCAAAACCAGACAAATATGTCACATTGATAGAAAACTACAGGCCAATATCATTGATGAACAGAGATGAAAAAATCCTCAACAAAATACTAGCAAACAGAATCCAGCAGCACATTAAAAGGATCATACACCACGATCAAGTGGGGTTTATCCCAGGATGCAAGGATTCTTCAATATACGCAAATCAATCAATGTGATAAACCATATTAACAAATTGAAGGAGTAAAACAATATGATCATCTCAATAGATGCAGAAAAAACTTTTGTTACTCTCAATACAATCTGGCCAGGCTCACTTTCTGTCTTTATTTTTGACTACTCTCCACCTCACTTATTCTGCACCAGCCACAATGGCCTCCTTGATGTTCCTTACATACCAAACATGCTCTGGCCTCAGGGTCTCTATCTTTTCCCTCTACATATCGATATAGGTAGCTCCTTTATCTCCTTCAGGTCTTTACTCAAATGGTACCACTTCTGTGAGGTTTTCCCTGACCAGCACTTTACTTGGCACTCCATACTACTTTTGCAACATTGTTTCTCTCCAAAGTATTAATATATTTTCAGCTTTTTTCTATATTCTTTCACTAGAAGGTAAGCTTAGATTTTTGTCTGTTTTGCTCACATCTAAATTTCCAGCACTTAAAACAATTCCCGAAAAATACAAGGCCCTTAAGAAATATACGTTTCTACTATAACACTACATATGTTTTGAAAAACTTCGTGTTCTGTAAAACCATGCAATAAAAATAACAGGGAAAAAACAAGATTGGAGCAGACCACTGACATCTATGCAATTCTGTAACCAGAGCATTAACAAAGACATTAATTGATGGTTGAGAGGACAGTTTGACTCTCCTAAACAGGAAGCTCAGTATGGCTGAAAGTTACCTCAGGGCATATTTAAAAACACAAAAACCAAAAGAATGGAAATACTGGCTTGTTGGAGGTGCTGAGACAACGCAGATGGTGGGTTGCTATTAGGTGGGCACAGGAACAAGTGCCCTCTGTCATAAGACAAAGGTTTGCAATGGTGTTGAAAAAACTCCTGCCTGTAGTGTAACCAAGCTGAAAGCTCTTTCCTCTTGGTTAAGATTAAAATTCCACTCCTGTTATTTCAGCTTCCCTTGCCTAGAAAAAAACCTGCAGATGAACCAACATAATTCCACATTATTTTGTCAGTAGTCCCCATTTATCCCTGAGCAAAGAAGTACAACAGAAACACATATTGTAGGACGCTAGACTCTACTTTTGGAATGAATGAAAGATATGGTTTCTTTTTAAAGGAGGTTAGAATCACTGTAAGAGTACAATGCAATTGTGAAAAAAATTACTAAAAAATATACACATTTTATTACAAATTATATGTCACAATTCTAGAACATGCCCAATAAGTATAAATTAAGTATCTAAAAACATATTATATTCTTAGCTTCAAAAGCCATTTACTTACAGAAATTTCAGGATTGGAAAGCTCATATAGAAGTTTCTTGGCATCAATAACTGCTTCATATAATCTCAGATATTGTCCATCACTTGCTACAAAGCATGCACTAGGAGAGTTGCAGTATGCACCTAGATGTATTTTAAAAACATTTGAAATTTCACCCTGAAGCAATAATGTCAGAAAATCTCAAGTTCTTAAATAAAAATCAGAATCCTTACCTAGACAATAACTGGGTATAAGAGTGGGCAGCCATGCCACATTGGAAAATGCAGAAACATGAAGAGAATTAATCCGGGCAAGCTCAGAAACACCTCCAGAAAAAGACAATGGCCCAACTGGATCAACTCTCCAAAGAATAAGCTCACTGTAAACTGCATTGGGATCCTGAAAGGCCACGTCAATAGTGCTTTTATTCTGTTGTGCCAAAGAACATTCTTCAATATTCACAGCACCATAAGGTTCCTTTTGGTTATCAACATCTGGTATCCTTAATGCGTTATGGTGTGACGTTGTCAGCAATAATGGTAATACTGAGTGACAAGCTAAATCATTAAGATGAAAGCGATGACCACAATATCTGGATTTGTGGGAAATACTGAGAACTGTAGAAAAGGCAGATTCCTCGGCAAAACTGACAAGCCGTTGATTCAGGGAGCCATCAGCATGCTTTGAAATCATCATAACATTAGGGGTAAAAATGCTTAATTTTAAACTATTAGTTGATTTACTGTGACCAGAAGATATAAGCATTGACATGGAACGTGTCAGGCTGGAAGTTTTTTGTTTCCCTTGCTGAATAGCCAAGTCAACATTCTTGGTACAGGCATACATCACTATGCTTTTACAGAGAGAGTTTGCATCACCTGTGGGGAAAGCTACAGGAATTCTGGAAACAAAGGACACCTAGAATTAAGAAAGTAGCATTAGAATTCATGAAATTATACAAAGAGGTTTTACAAAACAGTACCCACATTTAATAAGAAGTAGCTCTCCAGAGATCATAAAAATAATACCTGTACTTGACGAAACATACCAGGCTGGTATTCATCCAGCCAATCCACGTGCCAAACTAGCAAAGAACCATCCATGGGATGAATACTGAATAGCATGTCTGCATTTTTACTCCATTCAGACAGAAGTACTTCAATCTGATGATCAATGGCAGCTGATGGTAATGGTACAGAACTTGAATTTGGTACCAATTTATCACTGCCCAATTCCTTCAAGATTTATTTTCAGATCATCAACACCGTCATCAATCTCTATAATCAAAAGGGTTCATGAACCAAGTAAATACAATCAAGCTACTACTAAAAAGTAAGAAATACCTTTACAAATGCATTCCAAATGAAAAACATAAGTTTTCATATAAACAAGAAATAGGGTTCCCTTTAAAAAATAACTTTGCTCCAGGAATATAAGGCCACGGAGTTAACTCAGTACTCAGAAGGCCTATAAGGCTGATTCAGTGGATTATTAGTAGAAGGACTAATACTAGACTGGAAAATAGGTAAACTGGTTTCTAAACCCAGATGTACCACAATTAACTACTTAGAAGTAAGACACAGTACTTCCCTGGACCCTAGTTTTGCTCATGTTAACATGAGGGAGTTGAAATTAGGCTGAATTTTTAAAATATATTATTGGAATGTAATTTGTACTTTCTTCATGATGTCAGATTCATAAAACCTAAGTCAACCACACTAGCCATCCTCTAGGTGTAAGCATTTATAACTGATATGACACCTTAAAGAAACTATTTTAAAGAAATACATTTTATAGTGCCTAATTTCCAGATTTCCTTCAACACATGCCAACTTATTAATACAAATAAATATGTATAGTCTGACCTCTACATCCCAGCCCCTATTCCTGGTTAGGAATACAAAACCTTTCTTAAGAGACTCTCAAAAAATGTTAGCTTGTTTACCAGATTTTAAAAATTAGTCAACATCATCGGATGAATGGATAAAGATGTGGCACATATATACAATGGAATATTACTCAGCCATAAGAAGAAAGGAAATTGAGCTATATGTAATGAGGTGGATAGACCTAGAGTCTGTCATACAGAGTGAAGTAAGTCAGAAAGAGAAAGACAAATACCGTACACTAATACATATATATGGAATTTAAGGAAAAAAAAAAGTCATAAAGAACCTAGGGGTAAAACAGGAATAAAGACACAGACCTACTTGAGAATGGACTTGAGGATATGGGGAGGGGGAAGGGTAAACTGTGACAAAGCGAGAGGGAGGCATGGACATATATACACTACCAAACGTAAGGTAGATAGATAGTGGGAAGCAGCCGCATGGCACAGGGAGATCAGATTGGTGCTTTGTGACCGCCTGGAGGGTTGGGATAGGGAGGGTGGGAGGGAGGGAGACGCAAGAGGGAAGGGATATGGGAACAGATGTATATGTATAACTGATTCACTTTGTTATAAAGCAGAAACTAATTTAAAAAAAGAAAAAAAAATTAGTCAAGACATAAAATCATTAAGAAAAATAACAGAAAATTAGGCAAAAGGCACAAGAGGCAAACCACAGAAGGGTTAACATAATTCTGCTCAATTTAACTCAAGAAAATTCAAAGTAAAACAAGACACCATTTTGTCCATATCAACGGCCAAAAAATAACAGAAAGATCCAGTGTTGGCAAGGATGTGAAAAAAGGATATCTGAATATACTTAGAGGGAACATATACTGGTAAAACATTACTAGAGGGTAATCTGACAGAAGTTATTGAAATTTAAAAATGCTTATACACCACGCTAATTCCCCATCTAGGAATCTACCTTACAGAAAAATTCACACAAAGACGAAGAGATGTGTTACTATACCATTATCAGTATATAGTGAAAAACAATTTAAATCAATTTAAATGGCTATCATCCGAAAAAATGCTTAAGTTTTCTCTTGAGTCTCTTGACTCAGGAGCTGTTAAAAATAATGAGGAAGAAAAGTGCCCATTACTGAATTTAAAAAGCAAGCTGCAGCACACTATTTTCATTGAAAAAGGAACTCCCATAGTACAACTTTTTAAAAAAACTACCTTTATGCATATATTTGTGCGAGCACAGAAAAGAATAAATCTGGAAGGACACTCATCAAACTTAACAATATGGAAACCTTATACACGCCTGTATTGTTTTTTCATTTTTTTTTTAAAGGGGAACGTGCAATCTTGTAATTAAAACAAAGAACAAAAACATTTTTGATTTCTCTCTCTCTACTTGACTCTCTCTACTTGAGGCTGAATGCAAACCTGAAGGCCCTAGTGTACTGCTTCTCAAACTTTAATATACATATAACTCATCTGGGAATTTCATTAAATTACAGATTCTTGTAGCTCCAGGTGGAGCCTGAGATTGTACATTCCTAATAATGACAATGCTGCTAGTCTGCAGATAGTCCGCTAAGTAGCAAGACCCTAGTGGGTGACAGAAGCGTTAAGTATGGAGAAGTCTAAGTCCCTATATCATCATCAGGAAAGAAGCCACCTGGAACAGGAGCATCTACATTGGATTATTAAATGAGCTAGTCCAAATTTGTATTAAGCCCCTGCAATCTGAAAGTTATTTCTAACAGTAGCTGGTGTTACCATAATATAAAAATCTTTGCTATTTTAAATAAAACTTTATAATTTTTATCCTTCTTAAAGCTTTACCTTCATCAGATTTTACATCTGCCTGATTAGAGTCTTCTACACTCATCTCAGAAGATGGTTGCTCAAAACTTTTTCTAAGTTGTTGTAAAAAGACTTCCATGGACAAAGAAAAATGCAATTCTTTATTGTTTAGCCAGTGTACCACCAAAGGTCCACTCTTCTCTTCATTTTCACTTAGACTCAGAGACGTAATAGAAGGAAGAAGTGGGATGTCTATAAAGAACAACAACAAAAAAATATTAAAATTTCTATCATGCTAGCATACAAAACATCCATGTCTCTTATTTTTATTATTTACTGTTACATTTATCTTTAAACCTCTGCCATACATTTTATTTAACCTATAAATAACACTCACAATATAATGGCTCACACAATTATTATTAATGAAAACAGACTTAAATGGTAAATTTAATACACTTACTGTAAAGGAAATAATATTATACATTCTACGTTATATACCGTAACTTATTTATATATACATACATATACATTCTTTTCTATAATTTTAAAAAATATTCTCATTAAGAAATATGTCTATAATTTGCAGACATGTTAATAGGGTAGTCTTCTTAATTTGTATAGAAACTTTGGTTAGAAATATATTTTAACCTGATCTACCATTAAAAATGCCATCATTAAGTTGTCAAAGGAACCAGTGATATGTTTATCTCAACAGCAACAACTTTCTTTTACTTAACAGACTCTCATATTAACTTTTTTCATGACATACCTAATTCTAAGATAGGTACTGCTTATTTATTAGCATCAAGATTGAAGTTAGAAAGTATGAAACTGAGGTTCCCTTATATTCAAGAAAAGCATTCAAGACAAGCCAACTCAGCTAAAAAAAATTGTTCCTTGGTATTACTTTTGAAATCATTGCTAAGTATACTGAAGTACAAATTCAGAGTACATTGTGAAAAATGACAATCCTAACTTAACAGAGGTAAAGGAAACTTTGTCTATCATTATTAAATAAAATCCAAATCTAGATCATGCTGGTGTCTGCTGAACATTATAGGCTGAAATGGATTCAGGGAAGGTAAATAATTTTCTCCAGAGCAAATCTACTGATTTTTTTTAAAAGGAAATATAAACAATTTTAAGTATTTGTTCAAATACCGTCTATTGCTGGACACCAATAGGAACAGTATTATAGGGGATGAATGGTAAAAGAAAGGACAGAAGAATCTTTTTCCTGGTGGGAGGGAGGGAGACGCAAGACGGAGGAGATACGGGGACATATGTATATGTATAGCTGATTCATTTTGTTATAAAGCAGAAACTAACACACCATTGTAAAGCAATTATACTCCAATAAAGATGTTAAAAAAAAAGAATCGTTTTTCTGTCCCTTCTTATTGGCGTTGGGTTCTAAGAGTTGATGGATATTATCTAATCCAAGAGCTCCGTTTATTACTATATATTCATTAGTATAATTATTTGATTAATATTTATCTATCTCCTACCTAGTTATATGCTTCGTAAGAGCAAGGACCACACTGTTTTGATCACTACTGTATCTCCAGTTCCTACCACTATCTCCAGTTCCTATACTGGCACAGACTAAACACCCAATAAAACCCTTGAGGGGCTGAACTGCCAATCCCACTGTTCGTAGGTAGATACACAATAGTGTTAGGGTTTGAAAGAGTGTCCCCAAGAAAACTAAATGGGTAGGATTTTCTGATTTTCAACTTACAATCAACTCAGAAGAGATAAGCAGTGCCTAAAGTAGATCACAGGCCTAGCTGTTAAGTACACAAAACTAGGGGCTTATGCTGACTTTTAGCAGAAGCATTCTGGCTGAAAAGATACTCACATTTCCTTTGCCTCCTGACCTCACTCAAAGAATCTGATAAAGTCATTTTTTATGAGACATCTTCATGGAAAGCGTGTAAGAACTAGAGCTAAGAGAACATGCTATTATGAACTCCTCTCCTGTATCATTTTCCATTGATGGACAAATAAGTGAAGCCATATCTGAGTTGGGCCTTGCAGGAAAGTCATTCTAACAGACCTAATTTAGGGAAAGGAGTTTTCACAAGGTCTAATATAGCTCTTAATATTATTATTTTGCTTTGATTTGCCCTACATGTATGAATTTTTCTTAGGGACCTACAACCTAAAGAAAGGTTTTAGAGTTTTCCTTATTGCAAGGTAGTCAGGGAGATGTTACACAGGAACTTAGGGTTTCTTTTTTTCATAATACCTCAGCCTTTTCCATTAAAGTGAGAATTCAAGCTTTCTTTATTCTCAAAATATTGTCCTTTACTCAGCAAAGACTTTCAAAATTATTCCACTGACCTAGAGTTGCCTCTGTATATTATAAGCGGTGACAATGTACGTTTTTTGATAAGGTAATAAAACAGTATTTTAATAAAAATAATTCAATATTCTCCCATTTACATTTTCATGGCTCATGGATTTTGGATTCTTTTAGAGCTGGGACTCTTGTTAACCATATAAAATTTTAAAAATCAGCAAATACTCTTTATTCCTACCACAGGTATCTCAGCACTTTTTAACTTATCAAAGTACTTCTCACTTTGATTCAAGTAACTAATGGACTGTATTTATTGCTATGTTTCTTGAAGAATGCAATACTACTAATCCAGTGTGTTATATGGAAATAGGTTATGCTTAATTTATGTTTTAAGAATATCTCAAAATACATAAAAACTCATCAACAGTGGTCATCTTCTGGGAAGGAAGACTAGGGTGGAATAGATGCAAAAGGAGGATTTTACTTTACACTTCTTGTACAGATGGCATTTATCGTGTGCAAATATTATTTTAACTTTTTTCCCAGTAACAGTCTAAGGTTCCACTTTAAATGCCCCAACTGTGACCACTTGGTTTTTAAACTCTCAGAAAATATTTACTAAAATGATAAACACCTCAGTCTTCAATTTCATAGATAAACCCAGGTATTCTAGATCTTTCAGTCTGTTTCACAGTACCTACTTGACTACAGAGATAAGTTTCTTAATTCTTCCAGTTATAACTTCTACATATTTCTGCCCTATTTCTGAAATGGCTCCAAAGATCAAGTACGAAACACATTGGTTTCGTTTGAACAACTATACAATAATTATAAAATACTACTCTGAGGTGTTAACCTCTTTGTTATGTATTAGCTCAAATCTCAACTTTTGAATAAACTAATACAGAATCTCAATGACTTATCAAGATCTAAAATTACAGACCAAATCACAGACTTAAGAAGCAAACAAGTAAATAAAAACTCCTTTTTCTATAATCAGTGAGCTGGCTATAATGAAAAGTTAGCTAAGAAAGTCACCTACAATTTTTTACTTACTAAAAAAGTAAAAGTATAACTTATTGGTGATAAAAATCCATCTACTCAATTTGAAAAACATTTTCTGAACAGTGCTTTATTACCCGTGGCTGGGTTGATGCTGGCTGCAATATGAAAGTGGCAAAGTGCATTGGCATGCAGTGGAGTGTTCCTGTGAACGTGATGAGGATCTTGCTGATGTGGCAGGTATCCAGTATGGGCTACAAGTGCAAGTGATCTCCTCCGACCTCTACGAAAATGTTTCAGATTTACCTGTGAGAATAAAAACAAAGTCAAACAATGCAAAACAAAGTAAAACTAATGCCTATATTGTCATAAGCATATATGTATAGGTTACATAATGATTGTTAGATAGTACATATATCCTATTTCAGATAAGTTTATATGTACAAATATCTTGCAGTATTTTTGTACAGCAAAAGTGAAACCTGGAATAAGCCTGGAACGTAAACTGCTTGACTCTTCTTTTAACCATCACACAATACTTTAAATTTTTATTTAATATTTTCTGAGAATTAATTTCCTAAACTTAAAAAAAGTTTACAGGTACCCGAGCAGCTGCCGCCAACTCCGGGTCCACTGCCGCTTGCCGCCAACGCCCGCCCGCCCGACGTGTACTCCCGATTCCTTTCGGTTCGAAGTCCAATATGGCAACTCTCAAGGATCAGCTGATTCAGAATCTTCTTAAGGAAGAACATGTCCCCCACAATAAGATTACAGTGGTTGGTGTTGGTGCTGTGGGCATGGCCTGTGCCATCAGTATCTTAATGAAGGACTTGGCAGATGAACTTGCTCTTGTTGATGTCATAGAAGACAAACTGAAGGGAGAGATGATGGATCTCCAACATGGCAGCCTTTTCCTTAGAACACCAAAAATCGTCTCTGGCAAAGACTATAGTGTGACAGCAAACTCCAGGCTGGTTATTATCACAGCTGGGGCACGTCAGCAGGAGGGAGAAAGCCGTCTTAATTTGGTCCAGCGTAATGTGAACATCTTTAAATTCATCATTCCTAATGTTGTAAAATACAGCCCAAACTGCAAGTTGCTTGTTGTTTCCAATCCAGTGGATATCTTGACCTATGTGGCTTGGAAGATAAGCGGCTTTCCCAAAAACCGTGTTATTGGAAGCGGTTGCAATTTGGATTCAGCCCGGTTCCGTTACCTCATGGGGGAAAGGCTGGGAGTTCACTCATTAAGCTGTCATGGATGGATCCTTGGGGAGCATGGAGACTCTAGTGTGCCTGTATGGAGTGGAATGAATGTTGCTGGTGTCTCCCTGAAGAATCTGCACCCCGAATTAGGCACTGATGCAGATAAGGAACACTGGAAAGCAGTTCACAAACAGGTGGTTGACAGTGCTTATGAGGTGATCAAACTGAAAGGCTACACATCCTGGGCCATTGGACTATCTGTGGCAGATTTGGCAGAAAGTATAATGAAGAATCTTAGGCGGGTGCATCCGATTTCCACCATGATTAAGGGTTTGTATGGAATAAAAGAGGATGTCTTCCTTAGTGTTCCTTGCATCTTGGGACAGAATGGAATCTCAGATGTTGTGAAAGTGACTCTGACTCCTGAGGAACAGGCCTGTTTGAAGAAGAGTGCAGATACACTTTGGGGGATCCAGAAGGAGCTGCAGTTTTAAAGTCTAATATCATACCACTTCACTGTCTAGGCTACAACAGGATTTTAGTTGGAGGTTGTGCATATTGTCCTTTATATCTGATCTGTGACTAAAGCAGTAATGTTAAGACAGCCTAGGAAAAACATCAGTTTCCTAACATTAGCAATAGGAATGGTTCATAAAACCCTGCAGCTGTATCCTGATGCTGCATGGCACTTATCTTGTGTGGTCCTAAACTGGTTCGTGTAAAATAGTTCTATTTCGTCAAGAGGTACCACTGACAATGTTGCAGATGCTGCAGTTGCCCTTCAAACCAGATGCGTATTTAACTCTGTGTTATATAACTTCTGGTTCCTTTAGCCAAGATGCCTAGTCCAACTTTTTTTTTCTCCAATTAATTACATTCTGGGATTGATTATAAATCCAGTATTGCATGTCTTGTGCATAACTGTTCTAAAGAATCTTATTTTATGTACTATATGTATCAGAATAGTATACATTGCCATGTAATGTAAAAAAGAAAAATCAACATAAATGATGCAGCCAACTCTGTTATACCAACTAAAACAATAAATAAACCTGGAACAGTGAAAAAAAAAAAAAAGTTTACAATGTGTCTGTGGAAAATGATGTCCCTATGTTTACTGTTCTCTTTGTGTCCTCAGTTTACTTCCTATGACCACAAAGCACTGAATAAAACTACCATCATACATTAGGATGATATTTCATAGTTTGCAAAGCACTTTCACAGAGATCATCTCATTTGACCCATAAAGCAGACAATGCAAATATCGTTATCCTCATCTTTCATACGATAAAATAGTTTATAGAGAACACAAGGTCATCTAAAAGTGGAACAAAGGTCTTCAGATTCCTAGTCAAGGACTTCTTTCAACTATTATTACACATAACCATTCTATCAGTGGTTGCGTCTCTACACAATATATACTTAATTATATTCTGTGTCACTAGAATACTATCTAAATTTGAGAAATAGTGGTTCCATATTCATACAAAACATTCAAAGATACATCATTTTTAGGTCATTTTCTTATTTTCAATATTAAGAAAATAATAAGAAGAATCTGTGTTAACTAGTCTATGTTGAATTAGCCCCAACACCAAAAACTGACTTTTACTTCCCATACTATAGCAATTAGCAAGGTAAATAATTCAAGTTCTTGGAGATTTGGAAGATAACAAATGTAGAACAGAATCTGATAAACTACTCTAATCATTCCTGTAATTATGACAGGATGAACACCTCAAGCTCTACAGAAAGAAAAATAATAAATTATTTTTACAGTCAAATCTTTGCATTCTCAGATCTTAATTTACATTATTTTAGCTAAGTCAAGTATAATCATCCTTTTGTTATCATCAGTTAACCTAAGCTTAACTTTGTAATTATAGGCAGTTTTATGCTAGACAAAACCCTTAAGAATACTTGTTGAGCCCAAAAACACCCAAAAATCTTCTCAGAACTGTTTTCCTAAGACATATATGTTTTTTCATAACTATCCATGACTTTGAATATTAATTAAAATGAATGTTACAAAAAAGGCCACGTACTAAAGATTTTAAAACTTGTAGGAAATAACATCTAACAAAAACACTCACATCTAAAGCATTTTGAACTCGTTCTTTACTGGAAGGATTTCTCTTGAAGTTATTTGTTAAATTAACTGGTTCAGTCCAATGGTTGCAGTCACCTCCATAGAGCAAACAATCATTTGGTAAAAATGTCTCTACCCAAAGACGACATATGTTATCTTTGCAGCAAGTCAACAGTACATTACATACAGAAGCCCTAAGGAATAAAAAGATTTTAGAGGCAAAAGTATAAATTTCCCACAGTATCACATTCTACAATGTTTCTATAATTATTTAAATGCACCCAACTAAGGTATCAATGAAGAAAATGTCAATATACATTTATGTAATGTATTTAGCCAAAGCCATTACAACTGAGTTGGGTATTTGATTTCATCACAGCAAATGCTTGCTAACCTCTTCTTTTCTGCCTGGAACTCAGTAGTTCCTTTTTCAGTAGTCTAAGATTCTTCTTACATCTAAAGAACAAAAACTGAAATCATACCATACTTGCTCAGTTAATAAACAAGGAAAAAACGTGACTTCTTCTATTAAAATTTTCTGATTTATTCAGTGGATGTTTATTTGAATTATTTCGCAATGCTTCATTTTTACTTTCTGTAAAGGTACAAGCACTTGTCACTAATAAGCTAAAGTAACTAGTACACTTACTCTTTCCTTGCCTAACATATGACAAAAGCAGTCAAGTGCAATAGAAAAATTCATGATTTTTTAGCCACCTCCTTCATTAGTCATTTTTGACTTTCAGTGCATTTCCTGTCTTGCCACCCCACAAAATAATAACAAAACAATTACATATATGTTAATAAACCCCATAAGCATCAAGAGTTCAAAGGCTGAAACCCTATTAACAAAGACTACGTTTCTACTGGATAACCCAGCAAATTAAAAAAAAAAAAAGTTGCAATATCCTATAATAGACACTTATTCAAACATATCTGATTAAAAGAGAACAATCAGTAGAAGGTTTCTATCAAGTAACCCAGTAAGTTAAAGAAAAAAATTAAAATATTCCATAGTAGTCACTTTTTAAAACAAACGTATCTACTTGATTTAAGAACAATAGCAAAGGGGAAGAAAAGGGAGAACAGCTTGCTTTGTCTTGGTAGCTCTCTCCTTCAGGTTCCCTCCTCTGTTTTAACACCTCCCTCCCTTCCCCTCCCCCTCTGTGTATACTCCCCTACTTTTCTCCCCTTTCCATCTACTCTCTGGGCTTCTCTCCCTCTGCTTTCTCCTATAATTCTCTGCTTCTCAGCTTCTCCAACCCACCCTCCCTTTCCACCTCTCCTACCTCTCACCGCTACCCCCCTCCTAGGGCCCCTCCTTCTTCTTACCTTTCCAAACCCTCTGTTTCTCCTTCCTTTCCCCGGCCTTGTGCCTCTCCCTCCTCTTCCTCCTTCATTTTTCTCCCTTTTTCCCTCTATCTCCCTCTGACCTTTTCCTCCCCTCCTTCCCTCTCTTCGTTTCTCTCTAGTACATTTACATACACACAAGCAGTAGCAATGAGATTAAAAATAAACAGAAACAGAAGAAAATACAAAAAGGCAATATGGAAGTTCAAGGTTCATAGTGCCAATCAGTAAACGGCAGAATGGGAAGGCTTATAAAGAAAGAGCAGAAGATAGGAGACTAAAGGCCTGAACAGACAGCAATCAGGAGAGGTACAGAACTTAGGCAAGACCAACAAAGCAAGCTAAAAAGTTGCACAACTCAGAAGCATGGACAGGGCTTCGACCCCAGATGACTCTCTTCAGGATACCACGCCTTACAAATAATGCCACGCCTTACAAACAGCTGGCAGGTAATATAAGCATGGCATAGAAGAAATATCCTGATGTATTTGAGGCACTGCTCAGGCAATACCTCCCCCTTCCTCACTTCTTCATCAAGGTATCTTATTCTCTCTCCAATAAGCATATCATATTCAGGTATAGCACTCTCCTCTCCAACCAAAAAAAAAAAAAAAAAAAAAATATATATATATATATATATATATATATATAAATAAATAAATGAATGACCTTATATGGGGCAACCATGTGATGGGTAAGTGTCTGCAACAGCTGTCCTTTTTTTGTAAATTTTATTTTATTTAGCTGCCCTATGTTGATGAAACAACAGGCTGAGATGCTTTTGAAACTAGTTATGTAGAACCAACTTTTGGGCGTTTTAGGGGGATATAACCAGACCTCCTAACCTGTCCTACATACATCAATTTTTAACTTGTAAAGAAGTACATGCTCATTACAAACACTTCCCCATTCTTCTCTCTCAAGCCAGCAGGCCCTTTGTATAAAGTATTACCATTTGGTTAAGCATCTTAATTTTAAGATTCCATATCAGAAAGGATAATGGTCTTTGATGGGATCTCTTTCATCCTCATGAGAAAGGGTCAGCCTTCCCACTATATACCTGCAGGCAGCTGGTGAAACAAAAATGAAAACTAAAAGAACTAAGGGAGATTAGCTGGTTCTTTAATGAAATGGATCCAAAAGTGAAATTCTGGAAACCTTGAAAAGATGCCATAACTAACAGAAAAGTCTAGTTCTGTATCAGTTCCCTATGCTGTAGAATTTAGTTGATAAGAGATAAAATAAGCAGGGCAAAAAAAAAAAACCCTAATATGCCTTTTTGCTGTCATTGGGCATTCGTAATGCCCCAGTTTAAGGTATTGCCTCTGCGTCCACCGTGATCACTTTCGCCAACACTAAGTGAACTAGGTCAGGAGCAGATGTGACTGTCCTCTCTCAAAAGATACAATATTTCACAAGCCTCTTTTTTAGTATTCTGGTGGTCTAACTGGCTGCATATGAAAATACCTGGAATAGAAGAAGAAATCAGCCTCCGAAATAATGTAATCTTCTGATAGTTCTAAAAGGTTAACGGTTTGTGATGACAGCTTTTTTCACTTTACATTTGTCATAGCTCATTCTATTCTCAACATGTTTTCATACGTGTGGGCAATGGTCTCAGAGGTACTAGAGCAACAGTCCTCAAAGTGAAGCTGGAGTGAAGGTGCTTTTGCTAACAATACAGATTGCCCACACCACTCTCCCTTAGCCCAAAAACTGTGAAACATACTTCTAACAAAAGAACCATCACTGTACCTACAGTGTCCTACTCCTATGCTTTGTTAGACTGTAGGACTGAGGTAGGAAGAATGGTAACTACTGCACTCCAAACTAGCTCAACAAAGTCTAGGTATAACAATGATGGATACATGCCATTATACACTTATCCAAACCCATAGAATGCACAACACCAAGAGTGAACCACAAAGTGAACTATGAACTTTAAGTGAAAATAATGTGTTGAAATAAGCATCAACTGTAACAAATGTACCACTCTGGTGGAGGATGTTGATAATGGGGGAGGCTGTGCATATGTGGGGGACAGGATTATGTGAGAAATCTCTGTTCCTTCCCTTCAGCTTTGCTGTGAACCTTAAACTGCTCTAAAAAATGTCTAAAATAATTTTTAAAAAATTTAGGTATACTCTGCTGGCTCAGAAGAGCAAAACTGAAGTCAACAAATGATCTAGGTATGCTACCATGGATCAGCTTAAGACATCTCAGATGACAAAAAGATAAGGGAAAACCTGTACTGATCCATAGTGTGGCCAAATTGAAAATGGCCATGTGGAACAAAAAGGATTTCTACCTATACTTAAGTAATACAATAGCTCTGTAACTTACTAAATATAGGCAAAAATTCAACAGGATTATCAAGTCTTGCAAGGACTACAGGAAAGAAAAGAAGTACTAACAGGTGTGTTTGTGCATGCATGTGTAGGTTAAACTAATACCTAGTTTAGGGCATCATAATGTATTAACCCATGCACTTCTCCTCAAAGATGCTGGGTGCAGTAAAAGAAATATTTGAGGCCTTATGGTATATGTTCTCAATAAAGCCTTTTTTTTTTAATTAAAAAAAGAAGGGAAAACAGAGGAGATATAGAAGGGACAAGATAAGGGAGTAAAATGTGAAAAAGTTGATGCAAATGGCAATTTGGAGAATGATTAAGAGATGAAAGAATTGGATACATAACATAGAGAAGAAAAGGATGCACAACTCTGTCACTCAAAGATATCTGACCTAGAGGTAAATTATCCTTTCATATGGCTCTCCTCTTAAGCGTCAACCATAGTTGACCGGTGGCCAGAGGTCTGCAGTCCAAGAACTATCTAGTATTACTTGAACCTTCATAGGCAAAAATCCTAAAGCGATGATTCTCAAAGTGAGAAAAGCAGTCAAAGTCACAAAGATGACGTTCTCTTAATACATGAAAAAAATGACTAATCCACTGACCTAGACATATATTTGCTTGTTTTACGCCAGGAAAATCCATTTACAGCTCGAGGATGGGCCAGATATACAAAAGAAAAGTCAATTTCTCCTTGGGATTGTTTTTCTGAACTTTTATCTGGAGAGGTAACAGATGTCCGCCAGTTTTCTACATTATACCATACCTTTAAAAGACAGTCATCCTAAGGGGAAAAAAAAAAACAAAAAACATCCAGATCATTAAATTAAAGGTTAAGTCAAATACCAAAAGTAAGATTTTTCTTCCCAATTAAAGGAACTTAGGGATGTGAAGAGGAGTTGGGCATGGAGAAATTAGGAAGAAAATCTCTGATTCTGATACTTTTCTTATAGCATTCCTTAACTGTTCTTTAAGAATTAATGTGTGTGAATGTGTGTATTTTGCAAGGGTTGGTTTAAGGAAAATGCTAGTTACCATTTGGTATGGAAAATAAAGTCATTTAGGAAAGACCTAAAGATGAAGTTAAGGCTTCACGTGCCCACTTAGCCAAATACCAAATAAGAAAGCATTACCATTAGCAGATTTCGAAAGACTGCTGATTTTTGAAAACACAGTTTTTATAAATTACCATGTGACTGTTCAAAGAAAATGTTGATGATAAGTAGTTAGCAACTACTACTATGTAAAATATCCTAAGCACAATCAAAATTGCATCTCCTAATTTGAGAAGGAAAGCAAGAACAAGAGAGACTAGCATGTACCAGGTTCTGTTCTTAAGCTATTAATTGCATTGCCAAAGCTGACTGTAAAGTCAATTAGATTAAACAGCTCTACTTTTATCCTAAAAAAACCTCACTGAGGATTTAAGGTATATCTCATATTCTTAGTCTGCAGGTTTTGAGCCATGGGAACAATAACTTCAGACTATTCGTTGTATGTAAAGTGCTCTGTGAACCAATGATTAAAAATAAAAATAATTTCAAGGGAATGCATTATTCTGAAATAAACAGGTAATAACGAAGAAAAGTTACAAATGTCCTTCTAGAAAGTCTGTAAATTCTTTTACTGTAAATACAGCCTAATCCAGCTGTCAGCTAAAAGATAACATAAACAGTAGCTATAGTTGATTACTGACAGTATACTTCATCCATGACTCTGTGCCAGGCACTTTACATACACTGTCTAAACTAATCTGATGATCAATGACCTATGAGGTAGGTACTATCATCCTCAGTTTATACATGAGAAAACCAAGGCTCAAAGAGAGTACTACTTGCCCAAGATCAAACAGTTGGTAAATGGCAAATTTATACCCAGATCTACCTTTGATCTATGTTGTTTCAATTATACCATACTGCCTTTAACACAATATTTAGCCAATTTTTGCTATTTAACATTTTTAACAGAAAATGTTTTCAACTTAATGAAACCAGCTAATTTTTTCTGACATTTCAAAATATACCATAAACACAACTTGACAATAGTATTTTTACAAATTACCTTCCCAGCAGTGGCAAAAAATTCGCCATCTGGTGAAAACTTCATTAAATGAACTTGGGAAGCAGTTCTGTAAATTAAACAGAAAAGAAATAATTTTCAAGGAAAATTAAATAAGAGAATGCAACATTACTTCTCTAAACTATATTCAGCAATTTGCTTCAAATAGAAAATTTTGTGATAACACAAGTTTCACACTCACTTTTAAGTATATCTCATAAATATAAAATAAATTAAAAAATAGAAAACTTAATATTAAATATAAAAATTATTTTTTATGTAAAAATATCCATGCATAAGAATCATGTAAGGAATGACTTGTCAGTCTTTAAAGCTTAAGACAAAAGAGCCATAGGTCTCATTCCCTTAGGATGTGAGAAAGAAAGGTTTCATTTTTTAATCTGGAAATCTAATTTCCAGAGCCATAGATACTTATATTCCAACATACATTTACAAGGACAGTAAATCAGTATTTTTTTTTTATTATTTTTTATTTTTTGCGGTACGCGGGCCTCTCACTGCTGTGGCCTCTCCCGTTGCGGAGCGCAGGCTCCCGACACGCAGGCCAAGCGGCCATGGCTCACGGGCCCAGCCGCTCCGCGGCATGTGGGATCTTCCCGGACCGGGGCACGAACTCGCGTCCCCTGCATCGGCAGGCGGACTCTCAACCACTGCGCCACCAGGGAAGCCCAGTAAATCAGTATTTTAAAACGAATTCTGCCTTAAGGCAGCATTTGCAATAATTAAAGATTACGTATGGGTTAATGGGAGACTTGCAACTATCATGGATTAGGCCTTCCAAGTTCACCAACATACTTGGTACATAGTTGTCTTTTCTTCTCCAAGGAGCTTTGGCTCATTTCCCTTTCTCACCTTCCCTTTTGGCTACCTGTATATACTGATCTCAAGACACTTCTCACTATGATTGCTTTCCTTTTCTTTACCCAAGTTCATGCTTAGACAGATTCATCCTAAATTTATTTGTAAAGCAGGCCAAAGAGGTATTCTGTCACATTTCATTCCAAATAAAAATAACTTTTTTCCCCTGATTTCTAAAAAATATTTGTTTGTTTGTTTGCTTATTTGTTTGTTTGGCTGCGCCAGGTCTTACTTGCGGCACGCAGGATCTTCGTTGCTGCACGCAGGATCTTTAGTTGTGGCACTCGGAATCTTTTAGTTGCGGCATGAGGGCTCCTAAGAGCGGCATGCGGGATCTAGTTCCCTGACCAGGGATCGAACCCAGGTGCCCTGCATTGGGAGCGCAAAGTCTTAACCACTGACCACCAGGGAAGTCCCTCCCCTGATTTTAAATGTTACAAATACATAACAGAAAATATTGATACAAATGGGTGAAAGGAAGAAAATAAAATCATCCATAGCTTCACCAATACCACATTCCCATGCAAAATCACGGTTAACATTTTAATACACTGACTTCCAGACCTCTTCCACTCTCCCTCTCCATCTACTTTCTGTGGAAGGGTGTGGGAAAGGAGATGGAAACTGATGCCATATTTACAATTTGCTTTGTAATATTTATTTTAAAATACGTCATGAACATTAAGTAGTACAGTGAACATTTTTGCACACACATGTTTATGCATCTGGTTAATCCTAAGAACATCTTTAAAACAAATAATTAAAAGTCTGGGGCTTCCCTGGTGGCACAGTGGTTGAGAGTCCGCCTGCCGATGCAGGGGACACGGGTTCGTACCCCGGTCCGGGAAGATCCCACATGCCACGGAGCGGCTAGGCCCGTGAGCCATGGCACTGAGCCTGCGCGTCCGGAGCCTGTGCTCCGCAATGGGAGAGGCCACAGCAGTGAGGGGCCCGTGTACCACAAAAAAAAAAAAAAGTCTGGTCTCCATGATTGTGACCTTGTTGCCCCTACAGTCTTTTCTTAAAACAGTAGCTAAAGCAGTTCTTTTAAAAGGGAATCACTGGGTTGGCCAAAAAGTTCGTTTGGTTTTAAGTAAAAATAAGAGACATTTTTCATTTTCACGAAGAACTTTATTGAACGTATTCACTAACCGAACGAACTTTTTGGCCAACCCAACAGATCTCAACACACCCTCTGCTTAAAACCCCCAAGGCCTTCCCAACTCACTCAAAATAAAAGGCAAGGGCTTCCCTGGTGGCGCAGTGGTTGAGAGTCCGCCTGCCGATGCAGGGGAAATGGGTTCGTGCCCCGGTCTGGGAAGATCCCACATGCTGCGGAGCGGCTGGGCCCGTGAGCCATGGCCGCTGGGCCTGTGCGTCCGGAGCCTGAGCTCCGCAACGGGAGAGGCCACAACAGTGAGAGGCCCGCGTACCGCAATAAATAAATAAATAAATAAATAAATAAAAGGCAAAAGCCTCACAATAACCTATAAGCTGACTTCTGACTCTGACCATTTCCCCTATTACTCCTCACTTTGTTCACTTTACTCCAGCCACAAGGTAACATACACTTTTACCTCAGAGCCTTGCACTAGTTCCCTCCTCCTACAACGTTCTTCACCAGAAGATACACACACATAGCTTACTCACTCACTTCCTTCAGGTCTATACTCAAACGTCACCTCTACTCTTCTTCCCCCTACCCTATTTAATTATTCTCTATCGTACCTACTGGTCCTCATCTAACAGGTATAAGCAGTGTTCTAAATGCACCACAAATGTATGATCAAACCCAACTTTGAAATGTATTCCAGTTAGGGTAATCTTCAGTTGATCCTATAATAAAACTGGCATAGTTTCTATTCCAAGGCTTTATTGCTTACTTAAATAACAAACCACCTCAAATAAACAATTAGTATGTCTAGTCCAATTTACCACTGTATAACTGATTATGATTTAACTTAAGATCCTTCCCCTCTCCCAAATGCAAGAAATACATTTCAAATTTTCAGTTCAACCCAAGGAATCCCCTTACTAGATCTGCAGTGAAGGCACTATAGCACTTCTTTGTTCTTCTCTCCCCCATTAGCTCTTTCTAAAGACTATCTTTGCAAAATCTTATTTCCTCTCTACATGTAAACCCTTTTTAACACCCATGATCTGGCTGGGGGGGGGGTGCAAAAAAAACATGGAACCAGCTCCTTTGAAATCTCCTTTGTATATTCTATATATATAGGAGGTCTGCCTTACTCTGACTTTGGTATATGATTTATACCTTATTACTGCTTCATATGAAACTGACTCAGCGGACTTCCCTGGTGGCGCAGTAGTTAAGAATCCGCCTGCCAGTGCAGGGGACACGGGTTCAAGCCCTGGTCTGGGAGGATTCCACATACAACTAAGCCCGTGCACCACAACTGCTGAGCCTGCGCTCTAGAGCCTGCGAGCCACAACTACTGAAGCCCGTGCGCCTAGAGCCCGTGCTCCGCAACAAGAGAAGCCACCACAATGAGAAGCCCACGCACCGCAACGAAGAGTAGCCCCTGCTCACCGTAACTAGAGAAAGCCCGCACGCAGCAACAAAGACCCAACACAGCCAAAATTTTAAAAAATAAATTTTTAAAAAATATGTAAAACTAACTCAGGGAGAACGCCATTCCTAACATCCTGTCATACTGATTTACTGGTGTATTGTCTATCTCCCCCTGTGTGTTCACAGCTATATTCTAAGCACTTTTACCACTGTCTGGAACATGATAAGCACTCAACAAATATTTGTTGAATGAATGAAAGAAACTTGGACTTGCTATCTAAAGGGCATAAGAAAAAGTAAGGCTGTTGATTCACACTTCCAAATTGATCTCTATAAAGGTGACATCAATTGTATATCCTTATTAACAGTATATTAGAATACCTTTTCTCCACTCACTCGTAATGGGTATTATTCATTCTCTTCTTTATGGATATTTCATATTTCTTGATTTTGAGTGAGGTCAATCAACTATTAATATGCTCATTACTCATATGTACTACAGTTTAAAAATTTTCTCAAAAAAAATTTTCTCTTCATTGTCCATTTTTGTTTACTTTTGAGATATCTGTTATTTTCTAGTTAATTTTTAAGACCTGCTTTTAAAAAAGGCATTAACCCAAAATTGTACATATTTCCCAACAAGTTTTTGGTTCTTTTCCTTATGGTCTTTTTGCTTTACAGAAATTTTTTATTGATACACAAAACTATTAATTTTTTCCTTTTCTTTCCTTTCAGTTTCTAGTTTTGGTTTCATACTTAGAAATTTTTTCCATAACTCTAAAACGGCGCTTCTCATCCAACAGTGATAGAACACAAATGATAAATGTTAGCCCAATATGTAATTTTTAATTTCCTAGTGGTGACATTTAAAAAAGTAAAAAGAAACAGGTGAAATTAAGTATATTTTATTTAATCCAATATATCAAAAATATTATCATTTTAATGTGTAATCAATTAAAATTTAATAAGAGTTTTACATTTTTTTCTTTGTGCAAAGTTTTTGAAATCTAGTGTTCATTTTATACTTTTAGGACATCTCAATTAAGTCTAGCCATATTTCAAGGGTTCCAGTGAAATGCGGCTATCATACTGGACATGGTAGTATTAAACTATGACAATTCACCGATGTTTTCTTCTACAATTTTTTCATTGTATAGATATTGCTTCTTCTTCCTTTGAAATTTATTTTGGTGCCAAGTATGAAAGAGATTCTAACGTCGTTTTCTTCTCCACAGAGCTAGCAAGTTGCCCCACTGATGTAAAATTCCACCTTATATACTGAATCTCCATGTATAATTGGGTCTTACCCTGGACCCTAATCTATCTGTTCCTGTATCAGCAACAAACTGCTTGACCAGTTGTAGCTTTAGAATTCATTTTACTATACTGTATATCTTCATTCTTTTCTTCTTTCAGGATTTTCCTGATTTTCCCATATTTGTCCTTGTAAATAAAATTTTGAACTATGCTCAAAAGTAGAAATTCCAATGAGATTTTGATAAGGATGATGTTCAACATACAGATTAGTCTGGGAAAAATATACTTCTTCACAATAGGAAAGCTTCCATTCAGAAGCATGACAGGTGTCTCTGTCTCCTTTTGTATAATTTAGCAAGTTCTTATTTAACTATCTTCATATAGGCCTAACACATTTCTATGTTTCTTCCTAGTTGTTTATTCAACAATTTAAAAAAAGTAAAAAAGGGTCTGCAGAACATGGGAAATGGTGAATCCTCTGTATATAAGAAAAGGCATGTCAAAATCAATACTTTTTATGTTAGTATGGTTTTACACCAACTAAAATGCATTTATAAGACCACATGGAACAGGTTTATTGGTTTAATCCCCTAATTAATTGCTTACTTGCAATGCCAAATGCATCTCCAATCCCCAAAGTTAAGATCTGTTTTATCTGGATTTTCATCTTCAGCTGATTTCTCCAGGTTAGCACTGGACCACAGTTGCAAACAGCTAGAACCAGTTAAAAGACGATTGCCTAAAAATATATATATCATTCACCAATTATTATTTAGGTATTTAATTAGTGAGTTAAGTACATGATCAAGAGTTTTATTTAATACTATAAAGATAATACAACTTTTTTAAAAAGTCAAATAACAAAAAGAGATTTGGGGTATGGGGGAGTAAAGCTATATTTTAACTTTGTTGAAGAAGCTTAGACAAAAAAGGGAACAGATCTTATCATCTCTCATCCAACAAACATTTAATGAGCATCTTCTTTGTAACAGGCACTGTGCTAGGTACTGGCAATACAATAAGAAATGAAAGACTGTCCTTTTTCATGATCGGTTCACATTCCAGTAGAGAAATATTATGAACAGAAGCATGAAAACATGCAGTTCAAATATATTCCAGAGAATGCCTCATCATCTCATTATGGTTAAGGGATAAGGTACATAGTAGACCTAGAAAAAGAAATAAGTTTGGAAAAAAGGGATCATACTGTGAAGCATTTTTGAGGTTCATAAAGGGTTCAGAGTTTGTTATAGGTAGATGGAAGTTAAAGGTTTTATTTAGGGGGGTGTAATTTACATAAGTGGATCTGTATTTTAGAACAAGGGGTCTCAACTGGGAGGGGCTGTCAACAGATGGACATGAAGATGCCCATAAACCTCCTTCCAATGACATATATGCGAAAGTTATAGGTATACTTTGCGTATTTTTCTAGAGAGATAATCCATAATTTTCATCATACTTAAAAAAACTCCAGTAAACAAAGAAGGGTAAATTACGATTCTTTATAACTCTAGAGATAGGCAAGATGAGGAAAAACGTAAGACGCTGGGAAATCTGGTTAAATGACAATAATAAATACAGATGGGAAATCATGAGGCTCTGAATCAAATATTAAAGTAATAAGCATGGATTTAAAAGCCATTTCAAAAAAAAGAACAGAATTTTCATGGCATGACACCAAGTAAAAAACAGAGAGATACAAGAGGTTTCAAGGATAGATTACAACTTTATGACTTGGGGAACTGAGTAGAAGATTGTGCTATCAAAGAAAATAAAGGGGGTATAATTTTGGCCAAAAAGCTGACAATAAATAAGGCATTCTATCTCTCTGGAAAGATCACTGTATTTAAAAAGTGAGTCTGTGGCAAAACACTGACTTTAGATCAGAAATCCTTGTGTCTAAATCCCAAATAAGTTACTCAATTAGCTATGTGAACTTGATCGAGTTGGGCAACCTCTGAGCCTCAATTTTCCCACCTATAAAATTAGAAATTTGTGTAGAGCGGTTGTAAGAATTAGCTATAATATGTATTACATATCTAGCACAGGCTAGGCACTTAGCAGAAGCTCAATAAATAGTAGCAAGTAGGTGGAAAGTCCTATAGACGGATAAAAACAGCCCAGAAAGTATTGATACTAATGAGATATTCCATTTAAATATGGTTATCATTCCATTGTTTAGCTTAGCAACATACATGTTTTCTTTTTTTTTTTACTGAGATGTAACTGACATGTATCATTGTATTCGTTTCAGGTTACAACATAATGATTCAATATTTGTATACAGCGTGAAATGACCACCACAATAAGTCTCCTTAACATTCATCACCACACGTGGTTACAGTTTTTTTTCTTGTGATGAGAACTTTAAGATCTACTTTCTCTTAGCAACTTTCAAATACACAATACAGAATTATTAACCATAGTCACCATGTCATACATTACATCCCAGGATTTATTTATTTCGTAACTGGAAGTTTGTACCTTCACCTATTTTATCTACTCTCCCCAATCCCACCCCACCCTACTCCAGCCCACTGCCTCTGACAACCACCAATCTGTTCTCTGTATCTATGAGTTCAGTTTTGACAAGTTTTCTTTTCTTTAACATAAACTAAAGGTGAAACTAAGGTAACCCATGAAGGATTAAGAAATTAATATAGAATACAAAATAATTCATCCCAGTTATGGAATGAAACAAAAGTAGGTAAGGTATGGCATAATACATTGATTTGAACAGAAAGGCAGAAGTATAGATATCAAAGTAGGAAAAAAAGCATTAAGTCTAAAATAGTAAGTCTTATGATTTAAGCAAGATGCAATAGTGGGTTTGGAGACAACACAAAGGCACTATAGTCAGTTTACTAGCACCATCTGAAAAATATTCTTTATATCTCAATACCTGGCATATACTAATAAGTAAATATTCATCAAAACCAAAATACTGTATTTCACTTAATATATTCTAAATCTGTTTATATAAATAATTACAAAGTTCATTTACAAAAGTAATAGTAGCTCCCCAATATATATTACAGTAATAACCCATTTCTCAACCAAACCACTTAAATTTTAAACTTTTTGATTATAAAAAGAAAAATGATAAACTTTTATGTGAATTTTAAATAAATCATGATTTAAAATATAATGGTCATGAAATATTGGCAAGTCACTACTAGATATGTTAAGAAAATAAGTAGTTATCTTCTAATACTACTCTGTAATGATGATTTTAGAAGAACTAAAATACTGTCAATATCAATAACAGTATCAATACTACCTTCTGAAGAATTAGTACTTACAGACTGCAGGTACAAAAATTCCAGGCAACTACTATGTCATTACTAAAGAAATATCACTCAATTCAAATAATAAATGTTTTTATTACAGTTGTTCATGAGACTTCAAGTAGCCAGTTCACTTGCTAACAATATTTTTATGGGTAAGTACCTATATAAATACTTTTTTACAGAAAGTACCAAGTGGGCCTCCCTGGTGGCGCAGTGGTTGAGAGTCCGCCTGCCGATGCAGGGGATACGGGTTCGTGCCCCGGTCTGGGAGGATCCCATATGCCGCGGAGCGGCTGGGCCCGTGAGCCATGGCCGCTGGGCCTGCGCGTCCGGAGCCTGTGCTCCGCAACGGGAGAGGCCACAACAGTGAGAGGCCCGCATACCGCAAAAAGAAAAAAAAAAAAAAAAAAAAAGAAAGTACCAAGTACTTTCATATATACTACAATATCTGATCATTAAAAAACTATCTTGTGAAATAGATATTACCTAAATTTAAAGTGAGTTAACCATTCTTGGTATGTTAAGTAATCTGCTCATGATCACAAAACTTGTAGTCATATATGTAAACATTTATTGAGAGCTTAATATATCATGGACCCCTAAAGATAAATAAAATACTGAATAAAATAGAATCTAAGCCCTTGCCTAATAAAAAAAAAAGGTAAACAAATAATTACAATAAATTGTAGTGCTATCATAGAGTAACCATATAATTTATCATCCAACTAGGAACACTTGTGAAAGTAAAGGTGACACTGCTAATAATCTTATGAGGAAACAGGCATAAACTGGACATCAGCGACCCTATCCAGACTAGAGTTATATTCAAAGTGCTGTACTACATGCCAAATTTGAACCCAGGTCAAATTTTCACTCTTTTCACTGTATGCATAAAATATACCTGTAGGCTACCAGCTAGTAAGCATCAATCTCATGAGAAAAAACATCTTAAAACATTATGTGATTTTTATTTAATCTAAGATAATCTCTTTTACCTTCTAAAATAATTTCCCAAGGTTCTGAACTTCATATTCTAAATTAACATTTTTTCTCAGCCATTTTATCTACTATATTAAAATTTATCTTACCTATCTTAACTGATGACTTCTAGTTCTATGTTCCAAAGATAACTTCTCTCATACACTTAGATTCAAATTTCTAACGATCTAATGAATACTGCTATAGGATACGCAAGCATCTCAAATTCCATACATCCAAATAAAACTTATGTTCCACTATCTCTAACTCCTACATATCACTCTTCTTGTGATCAAAGATACTCTCAAAAGTAATCTGAAATCCAGTTGTCAAGTAATGTCAATTCGACTACCTAAATGCATTTCATATCCATGTATTCCTTTCATTAGTCACTCCATATTAATTGAGCACCTACTATGATAAAGGCACTGAAACAAGTTCTTATTTCTCATTCAGACTACTGTGAATGCATACTTTCCAAAGGTAATTATAGATAATACAGTATTTATCTTCCTGTTCCTCTTGTCTCTGATCATTCTAAGTTACTGCTACCAGAAAAATCTCACAAAACCATAAATCTTAGCCTGTCACTAGCCATCTTCAAAAACCTATACATTTTATACAATTAAAAAGAATTAAATTAAAATTCTTTAATTCTTCACATGACTGTACAGGCTTTCCATATATGCTGTATTCTTATCTCATCACCAGACTCACTCCAGCCTCAATGAAGTACTAACCATTACTAGAATATATCTTATGCTTTCTTTCTTTGTTCCTTTGCTCACTCTGGTAAATTGGTAAAAATGACTTTAGGATGATTTTTTAATGCAGAAATAGATAACTGATACATATACACATTATCTCTTCTTAGAATTCACTTCTTTTTTCCTTCCTCAACCTATCCCTACCTTCATTGTCAAAATCTATCTACTCCCATGGCAAAAGGCTCCTCTTCAATGGAACTTTGATTCCCCACAAAGAATTAGTGTCTCCTTCCCAAAACAACAGGTATTCCTACAATAGCTGGACACTATTATGGTGCATATTTTCCTTATTTCAGTATAAGCTCTAAAATAGCACAACCTGTTTTACTTACTTTTGTGTTCCCCACCATTTTACACAAAGCAGAACTGAAATACATGTAAGTAAGAAAAAAAAGCAATAGCCTAGACAAGTGTTATTTCACTTCAGTTAATTCTTCTTGTATTCTTACCTGCAGGATCCCAAGTTATATTGTGTGCTATTGAGTCCAGAAAAAATTGGCCACTTTTCTGCCACTGACTATATAATTCCTAAAATTAAAAAGTCATTTAGTCAATAATTATTGGCATCTTTTCTGTCAAATGTATATACTGACACTAATTATTTTTAACAATACATGTACTCATTTTTTTTAGGTATAATTGACCATGTAGTCATACTTAAAGAGAATAAAATGTTCAGCTAGTCAAGAAAAATAAGAAATATGTGATGGAGGAGATCAGTGAGAGAACATCCATTCCTACAAGTCCAAAAGTCTGTCTTTAGTATATTTAAACAACCAATAAGTATCTTCCAACTAGGACAACATATATATTAACCTCAGACTTTTAAAGTTATAATTATTACTTTATTATTATTATAGTTACAAAGGTTTAATTTTAAATGTGTCTGTGTCTGCTATTTGAGGATTCCTCTTCTATAAAGTTTCATCTTCACCTGAGTGCGTATAGTATGTGTGAAAATTCAGAATAAGACATGTTAACACTTCCCTTACATTACATAATTTAAGGGCTTTTCATTCCTTAAAGCACTATTTTTCAAACTTTTAAAACCTGAAAACCAGTAAGAAATACATGTTGCACTATAACCCAGAACACACACACACATACACACATAAATGCCATCTAAGTTCACCCTTACTACATGTCATGCACTCAACATTTTCTATTATATTTCATGTTCTTTTAAATTCAGGTTGTGGCCTACTAAGTTGACTTCTCTAACCTCTAATACATTGAGATCCATAAACACTACCTTAATGTAGTCGTTCCCATACTTTAGTATGAAAACAGCCTAAGATGTTTATTAAAAATTCAAATGCTCAAGACCCATGCCCAAAGGTTCAGATTCAAAAGGTCCAGAACTGGGCATAGGAAATCTGTACTTTAAACCAACATCTCCAGGTGATTTTGATACAGGTGGCCTGCAGAATATGCTTTTATGAAACACTATCCTGCAGGAATGGCTCTCAATCACAGCACACATCAGAACTCCCTCTAGATCCAGATGTACAAGTACACAGGCACAATCCCACACCTACACATTTAGAATTCCCCAGGGCAGGATCTGGACACACGTATCAACTAGTGATTCTGAAGTGTACCTCTTGTGAAGAACCACCATCTTAAAAGAATATTCCAGAATGTACAAATAAAAGAATAATTATAATACTTTTTATGAGGCTCTAAGGATTCCCTGAGACTATATCCTGGAATTCAAGATTTTGTGCATCTTCCAAGTTTATGATTTTTCCATTTGATCCAGTTTTCCCTTTATTCATCAGGCTTTTTTTTCACCCTCTCTGTGAAGTCAGTGCTGCCTACCAATAAACAAGCCTCTTCTTATTGAAGTTTTTACACTATTATATTAAACAATTATAATTAGTACAAGAGAAAATGGGCAAAACCTGAACTTCTCAATTCTACCCTTATCAATAAAGGCATTTTAACATAACAAACTGATTTGTTTTAAAGTCAGCTATTTCATTCAACAAATACTTATTGAGTATTATTTAAAACACAGTGTTTTGGATGGAGCAACCACCTTTAAAATTTGTTTTTAGTGCTATCAGTTACTAACTCATGATGGTGTGAGAGCCTCTAACAGTGGATTCATTAGGTAATATATAAACACAAATAGAAATGAGGAGAGAATTGTGGACTCTCCTTCCATGAAATTTTTAAATGGATATCAATTAACCCAGAGAAAATATTTTTCATTAACACAAGGTAGGGAAGAAGAATGCTCACACCCAGGAATCAAGACAACTAGTTTCTCTCTTAGTTCTGGGGCTCAATAGCTGTTTCATTGCTCAAGTCACTTATTTTTGGGTCTCTGCTGCCTTATTTATAAAAAAGAAATAACAGCTGCCCAACTAAGTCAGAGGGAATTTGTAAGATACTAATGAGCTAAGCGAAAATGAAATGAAAGCTATTAAAAGATATATAAGGTCAATCTATTGTTGACACACTGTTTAATCCTTTACATTTAACACATTTCCACAGTCTTTGACATCAAAAATAAACAAACATTAACCAATTTTGGAATTGAGCAAAGAGCCTCTTAAGGTTGACCTGCTTAGTTTCAATAGCTACAGAGCAGCAAAGAAATAAGCCAGTCCTATGACTCCTACTACAATGCTCTTTAGACCACACCATGCTGATCTTCTTCCACATGGTTCAAATCACTAGTTTAACTTTCCGTAGAGATGGATAAAATAGCCTGTTCTGTCTGTTATCTTTAAGAGCATCTAAACACCCAAGAAATCTACTACATAACCTCAATATTTATAAATTATAAAGTTTTAACCAACTTTCAGGAACTATTTCTGAATATAGTTTCTTTATGAAAAAAAAAACATTCACTGACCCGCTAACAATTATTACATGATATAGTAAGTGCAAGAAAGTAAGTTCAGGGGGTAGGTTAAGACTTTGCAATTAAAACATGTCACTTTAAGAACAAAATATATAAAGCAGAAAAACTACATAAAAGTAGATCACAGAAACAAAGAACAAGTGCCACATATGACTGGACAATGATGTTTGCCACTAGCAATAAAGTAACTGACAAGTTTCAAGTTGTTAACTCTTCAAATACTTAATAAAAGAAAAAAATGATAGATGGAAAAAAAGAAAAGCATTTCAAGATAATTCATAAGCACAATTTAGTTTAATTCTACTTCAATGAAACATACATCTTTAATAAGGAAGTGGCATTTAACATGTCTTTAATTACAGTGTATAATTTATACTGATTTATGTGATCACTCTAATTTTGTACTCTTAAAAATGCTATCTTTTAATACACAACACATTTTCATTTCTAAAAGAAAAAGATGAATTACTGACCAAATTTTTCTTTTGCTTCGGTAGGCTAACTGGTTCAAAAACAGATATAACATTTCCATAGGATGCTGCAATCTTTTAAAAAAGAAAAAAAGAAAGAAAACTTACGGATATGTTAACTTACTTATGAATCAAAAGAACAAAAGAAATTAATAGTATAACTTAAAAAATACCCAACACAAAATTTCTTTCACCAATACTTGAGAATGTCAATTTTGGGGACTACCATATCTGGATCACAATCCCAGTGCTGTCACTGTGTACCAGCAAGTTAAGCTCTCTGAACCTTAGTTTCTATCTATATTTACAGTATGTATAATATGATCTTCCTAATAGGATTGTTTTGAGGGTTGAAATAACATTTGTAAAGCATCTGGTAAAGAATTATCTATATAAGATGCATAGTAAATGTTAATTCCCTTCCTCACAGAAGAAAATGTATTGATGTATTCCTTGTCAAGTACAGAATTTGACATGACTTAAAAATCAAGTTTTTAGGTTATCTGTCTTCAAAGTTCAGAATTCTGTCAGTGTATATTTAACTTTTTAGAAGTAAAACTTAGATCTATTCCTTTGTAAACTCTCTAAGGAGTATATTTTTTCAATATTCTATTTTATTTGAGTACCTTTCAAATATTTACTCTTATATCAATGAAGCATACCCTTGCTGGCTCTGTTTTATAAGGTAGCTACTACTATAGCTTGAGTGAGTCATAAATGAAGAATATTAAAACATCAGAAATCAGATAGATATATAGATAGAATGAATGATCAGGGATAAAAATAAGAACACATAATCTAGTGAAGACAGAGTAAGAAATGAGCATGTAACATACATATGGAAAAAAAAAACTTTCAATGGATATTTTAAGGTGTTCTGAGGAGATCTTAGAAGGTAGAAATCATCTGCAGTGACTTCACCTGGGAGTATTTAGTTTGCGCCTTTAAATGTGGATAGGATTTCAAACTGCAGTGAGTGTTCAATTTTAGAAATAGGGCATAGTATGAACACAAGTGTAAATTTTTTTTTTTAATATTTTTTTTATTTGGCTGCTCCGGGTCATAGTTGCGGCACGTGAAATCTTCGTTGCCACGTGCAGGATCCAGTTCCCTGACCAGGGACTGCACCTGGGGCCCCTGCATTGGGTGTGTGGAATCTTAACCACTGGAATACCAGGGAAGTCCCCACAAGTGTAAATATTATAAGAGGTAAAGTATGTTGGGAGGTGACTGACCATCAGCCCAGGTAGAAGAGAGAAATAATGGACATGAGGCCAAAAAGGCAAATGTGAGTGGGTTAAATAAGGTCTCAAACCAAGGTGAACAATTTGAACTTTTCTAAGTTCATGGGAAACAAAGAATGGTTTTAAGCAAATGAATAACAAGTCAAATGCAGATGAATTTTCTTAGGAAAATTAATCTGGCAGTACTACAAATAAAAAAAACAGTAATGATAAAATATTGATGCCTATGGTATCAAGAAGCATTTCCTTCTAAAAGGTAAACAGAAATCCCAAGTACCAAAATCTACAAATTTTCGTCTTGATACCTTAAGGAATCATTTGAGTATACTGTTATCTGTGAAACAAAGGAAATTTACCCTTTATTAGAATAATTATAAAACCAAATGACCTCTTCATTCTAACCTGGATTTCATGTAATATAGCTTATTAAAAGATAACTCATATTGAAAATTACTAAAATTAGATTTCCAACATTAACAAGCCCTATGTGAATCTAAATGGTATAAGTAAGTTTTTATATACAATCAAGATTACAGAACTACAGAGCTAGGAGGTCAAACATGAAGAGAAAGGGAAAAAACTCTAAAGGATTTTTAGCATTCCATAATAAAAATCACTTTTGTAGTACAGTGAGAATGAAAGGCATGAACAAAAGAGAGACAGATGAAATACCTATAACTCTACTGAAAGGAAGGAACATAGGAATAACAAAAAGAACAGTAGTCCAAAAAGTAGGCAAAGACTACAAGAGCTGAAACTCCTTTGTTAAGAGTATCTTTAAACTAGGTCCCAAGAAGTAACTTTTCAGAATGGCAGGCTTATTAGGAATGATTACATTAAAAAAAATAAGGTTGGGCCCATTTTGATTTCTCACGCAAAATGTTCTGGTAGAATCATAGCATCAAACAATATACATTAATTAAGTATCTAGCAGAAAAATTAAATTTGCATAGTTCAGCCTAGTCTAGCTGCAACTGTACCTAGGCCTGGTCATCTATGCCTATATGGTGCTATATTAAGCTATATGCTATACTGCCTATAAGTTATAACTCTCCCAACTCTGGTACTATATAGAACCGTATTTAACCTGATGTTAAATCATATGCCCTGTTTCTTTTGTTTTTGTTGCTTTTTTACTTTCAAGGTAACTTTATACTTTCCATGTGTAAACAGAAGTTCAAATTAAATTTTTCATTTTTCTTATAGACTTGGGAGTAAATTATTTTAAAAATTATACAATTTATGTTCATTTTTGTACAAAGTTTATCTAGAAGTTACAAGGAGATAACTACCTGTTTATAGACAAAAAAGGACTCTAACAATAATTTCTTTTCAGGGTTTATTTCTAAATAGACTGAAGTTTATCGTCAGTCCTTTCCCTCAATCCAATCGATTTTTAAATAAGTAAGCTTTACACCTATTCTACAGGTAATAAATATTATATTTGTTTGTCAATTCATGGAGAAAACTATGCTATATTTTATGATTATATGAGAACAGAATTCCTGACAATCTCTAAGATACATCTGAGTCACGAATTTTGTTCTCTAGAGTGCATCTTAGAGAGCCAAAGAAATCTGTAGCTTCATTGTCTTGGAAACACAGCAAGTCTCTAATTCAATAGGAAATAGATACTTCAGAGACTATATTTACAAAAACCATATTCAAAACAAATCTCATATCACCACAAGATTACAAACCTTGCCTTGTTGCATTGAACAATCTACACATCCTACTTGAATATTTCCATGTTTAGCTCCTGGGATTATTTGCAGTCTTTCAAAATCACTTCCCAGTATAACAATGTCACATCCAGATGCATAAGCCTAAAAACAAACAAAAAAAAGAACAAAGTAAAATAAAAATGATAAAATTGTCAAGAAAATATTTCTCATGTAGAACACTGGCGTTAAATATTATGTTTTAACAGACTAATTTTAAATATTTTTTAAAATCTTTATTATTTGAGAATATTCCCCTTTCCTCCCATAGATAGTCCCATCAGTCAGTCCTTTCTGCAAAATATATACCAATTCCTTTCACTTTTTCCATCTCCACTGAATGCTACTGCCCCTATCTAAACTACCATAATCTCTCTCCTGCATTATTGTTTAGACTCTGACTGCTTCCATTCTTGCTTCCCTCTAATTCCTTTCCACACACAGACAAGAATGATCTTTCAAAAATGTTTATTACACCAAGTAATTTTCCCTTCAATAGTTTCCTCATTGCACTTGGAATAAAATCTCAACTTCTTACCAATGTCAATGCCCTAAATGATTGTCCTAATTCCCCAAATCCATCTCAAGCTACTCTTTCATTCCCTCAATTGGCTCCTGCCCCTACATTGCCCTTCTTTCTGTTTCTTGGGCATAACAATCTTTTTCCACCTCAAAGTGGTTTACCTTCCTTCTATCTGCCTGGTCTTTGTCTAACTAGCTTCTTTTCAACATTCATGTCTCAGTTCCTGAATACACTCATATTGATCAATATTCTTCCCCCCTCCCCTAATTACTTTCCATCACACTACTTTTTCTTCTTCATAGCATATACCACGATTTGTAAATATCTTGCTTGTTATCCATTTCCATTACTACAAGTTAAGGTCCAAGATGAAAAGGTAGGGTTCAAGTTTATCTTGTTCTCTGCTCTTAGATCACAGGAGTTTCTTCCATTTAAGAGTACGTGGCTGTCGTCCTAGAAATTACATGCAGCATAATTCTGAAAATAAAATATCTATCACAAACTGTTTTCCATCCTAAGTTCTTAAAATTTTAGTAATTCTTTACTTTCTCATCACTTTTGCACATATACATACACCTTACTTAATGTAAAAAATATTATACTTTATACTTCATGACCGTAATTCCTACCAATGCCAAAATGGTTCTGTACAAGCTACCAAAAAATATTAGAAAAGGGACTTGAAAGAACATACAAATAAATCTGCTCACATTACCAACAAGAAAATGAGGCCCAAATCGGCTGACAACTTCTTAGTGGCAGAGTGGGCTTGAGAACTCTGATCTCTTGATTTTTGATCTAGTGCTATTTTGATGGCAGAACAGGAACTTCCCTAATTAAGCATGCTTGTCTGGAATTTTCCTAAGAGGAATTAGGGGAAATCAAGTCTGTTTCTACTAGTGTCACACAGTGGAAAAAACTGGCTCAGTAAACAAACAAAAAACCTCATGATGGTCTGCTCACCTAGGTGTAAATATCCACAATAGGATCATAAGGCTTGTCACGAGACCAACAGCCAGAATAAATTCCAAAAACTAATTTATGAAAAATGTCATTAACAATACTCTAAAATACCTTAATATTTTAGAAACTGATTTTCTCCTGAATATTAAATTTTGATAAAATACTGATTGCCGCTGTTTACCAAAATACTGTATTAAATTTGGAATGTTTACAATGTAGATTTCCTTATCACTAAACAAAATTTTTTCAGTTTCCATTAACTAGAATATATATATATATATTTTAAAAAATGTGTTCATAACTTTGCCTTCTTTTTGTTTACCTGCAATTATCTATCTACTTACAGATATTGTGTTGCACCTATTTTTGTCAATCAGGACTCTAAGTTTTCCTGAATTAAGTCTACATGAATCCTGAAGTACCTCACAAAATTACTGTTTAATTCAACAAGTATTAAACATTTATAAACTTGATAAATGCAAAGTTACCTCAGAAATAAACATCTATCCCTATAGAAAGATGCCAACTTATAATACAAATAAACCTTGATCATTCAAAGACTTATCCAGTTCTGGATTACCCTTGTTCTTTTGCTGCTGCTATTATACTATCACTGCCTGTCAGTTAATTTTTCCTTAGTGACGGTACTAGAAGGTGCAAAGCTATCTATCCCTAGTTTTGGTAAACTTTAAATTGAATAAAAATTATTGATCTTCATCTGGAATATTTCTGTCATTCAGTCCTCACTTTCTTCTTTCAGAGTTATAACTAATGGATGGCAATAAACTGGTAAATGGGGAAAAAAAAAAAGAATATAACCAACTGCAGTTCACACTTCATCAGTTGACTGGTATCCTTGGGGCTTATAATAAAAAAACCTCCTGGTTTTCTTGACTACAGAATTTTAATTTTTATAGTTTATTTGACTGTATAATTAATTAAATATAAAATGCATTAAAGACTCAAACTATATTTGTGTTTTGTTCCATTTCTTAATCATTTTCAAGAGTGTATAAACATCTCCTTAAAAATCCTGCTGTGCACAGAATACTGGTTGAATAAACTGTGGTACATAGCCACGATGGAGTATTAAACAGCTATAAAAAGAATGAGGAAGAAATCTATGAACTGACTTGGAGTGATTTCTAGGGGATATTATAAAGTGAAAAAAAAAAAGTAGAAAAGAGCACATATGGCAATTTTTTGTGTGTAAGGAACAAGGAAAATAAAATACATGTACCTGGCTTGCTACAAAAAGGAACAAAGGGAGAATAAAACTAGGGAAAAATGAAGTTGGAAACCTACAAAGGGGGAGAAGATGGAGTGGAAGCAAAGAATAACACTTCTGGGTATAACTTTTTATATACTTATGACTTCTTTTTAAAATTGAAGTATAACTGACCTACAGCACTCTGTTAGTTCCAGGTGCACAACACCATGATTCTACATTTCCATACATTATGAAGTGATCATCATTAAGTCTAGTTAGCATGTGTCACCATACAAAGGTATTACAGTATTATTGACTATATTCCCCATGCTCTACATTTAATCCCCATGACTCATTTATTTTGTAAATGGAAGTTTCTATTTCTTAATCTCCCTTACCTATTTCACTTATCCCTCCCACCTCCCCCTTCCCTCCCCTCTGGCAACCAAGTTTGTCCTCTGTGTCTATGAGTCTGTTACTGTTCTGCTGTTTGTTCATTTGTTTTGTTTTCTTAGATTCCACATATAAGTGAAATCATACGGTATTTGTCTTTGTCTGACTTACTTCACTTAGCATAATACCCTCCAGGTCCACACATATTATCACAAATGGCAAGATTTCACTCTTTTTTTATGGCTGAGTAATATTCTACTGTGTGTGTGTGTGTGTGTATACATGTATATACACACACACACACACACACACACACCTTTATCCATTCATCTACCAGTGGACACTAGTTATGACTTTTGAAACATGTTAACGTCATACATATTCAAAAAATTGATTTAAATCAATCAGAATGGGGGGGAGGTGAAACAAAGGAACTAAGTACATTTCAAACAAATACTATATCTACACTGAAAGAAAGAAGGCAGAAAGGAACTAAGTAACTTATGAACACAGAATTTGACTGTATGTTTGCAGCCTTGGAGAGTGAGAAGGAAAAAACTAGTCTTCCTCCCGTGTTTCTCCTTTGCTCTCACATTATTACCACATTCACAACACTTCTGACACCAGATGTGTGGGGGTTTTAATCACACCAAGCAAGCAATTCTGTGACACCAACTGAGTATCCTACAATTTAACTCAGTCCTGACACTATCTACCTGGAGATAGCATCAGATCCCACAAGTTAAGGGCTCAGCCTTAACTGAGACTGCCCTCCACTTCAGATGCTAATCACAAGCAGTAGGTCCTCAGATTACCCACAACTTCTGTCCCAGTCAAAGGTTCCCATGACCTCTTCCCCCTTGGATTTATTTGCTAAAACAGTGCAGAGAACTCAGGGAAACACTTATGTTTACCAGTGTGATAAAGGATACAGATAAACAGCCAGAAAAAGAGATGGGGCGGGGAGGGGGGCACTTTTTTGTGCTTTCCTCTATCGTTCATTCACTGTAGTCATCTGAGCCTGTTTTTTCTTTTTGGCAGGGCCAAATGCGAAGTTCTTTTCACTGGTATCCCATTTAATCCTCACAACAAATCCTGTGAGATATTTACTATAATCAATCCATTTTACTGATAAGGAAACTCGAACTTAGATTGAGTAATTGGCTCAAGTCTCAGAGCTAGTATCAGACACAAATGAGACTGAAAGCAAGTTATAACTAATGGGAAAGAACATACTCTTACTCCTTCTGCTATGCTGCCATACAATGCCTTATAAATAAACATGATGTGAATTTAATAACTGTTCCCTAATTTCTTCCTATAATTAAAAATGACTTCTTTGGATGTAAAGCAACCAGAATTCCCATAACTGCTGATACAAATGTAAAATAAAATGGTACCACTACTTTGGAAAGCTAAACACAGGCACACTCAATGATCCAGCAATTCTACCTCTATGTTTATACCCAACAGAAATGTGTCTATATGTACACTAAGAGACATGTACAAGAACATTCATAGCTATTCATAAAAGCTCCGAAGCAGAACAAACTCAAACATATAATAGAATGCATAAATAAACTGTAGTATATATATTTTAAATGGATAGCCATCAAGGACCTACTGTATAGTACAGGGAACTCTGCTCAATATTCTGTAACAACCTAATTGGGAGAACAATGTGAAAAAGAATAGATACTTATAACTGAATCACTTTGTTGTACACCTGAAACTAACACAACATTGTTAATCAACTGTACTCCAATGTAAAATAAAAAGTTAAAAAAAATACTGCAGTATAATCATACAATGGAATACTATAAAGCAATGGTTCTCAAACTCTCTGGTTTCAGTAATCCTTTGTACACTTAAGAAAATACTGAGGATAACCACCCTAGCTTCCCCCTCCCCAAGAGCTTTAGTGTGTGTGGGTTATCACTATCAATATTTACTCTTTTACAAAACTGAGAAAATATAATACACTAATTGATAAGGTAATCAAAACTTCCCAACAAATAAAAGCCCAGGACCAGTTGGCTTTACCAGTGAATTCTACCAAACATTTAAAGAATAATTAACACCAATCCTTCTCAAACCCTTCCAGAAAACTGAAGAGGCCATTTAACAAGGTCAACATTACCGTTATACCAAAGCTACACGAGGCACTATAAGAAAAGAAAATTATAGGCCAATTTCCCTGATGAATATAGATGCAAAAATCTTCAACAAAATACTAGCAAACTGATTTCAAGAGCACATTAAAAAGATCTGATACCATAAGCAAGTGGGATTTACCCCTGGGATGCAAGGATGGTTCCATAAAGGCCATATATGACAAGCTTATAGCTAATATACTCAATGATAAAAAGCTAAAAGCTTTCCTCTAAGATCAGGAAAAAGACAAGGATGCACACACTCCCACCGATTCTATTCAACATAATATTGTAAGTCCTACCAGAGCAATTAGGCAAGAAAAAGAAATAAAAGGCATTCGAATCAGAAAGGAAGATGTAAAATTGTCTGTTTGCAGAAGACAAGATATTACATATAGAAACCCTAAAGACTCCACCAAAAAACTGTTAGCACTAATAAATGAACTCAGCAAAATTGCAGAATACAAAATCAACATACAAAAATCAACTGCATTTCTATATGCTAACAATAAACTATTCGAAAAAGAAATTAAGAAAATCCAATTTATAATAGCATCAAAAAGAATAAAATACTTAAGAATAAATGTAACCAAGGTGAAAAGTCTTATACACAGAAAACTATAAGACATTGATTAAAGAAACTGACAACACAAATAAATGAAAAGACATCTTCTGTTCTTGGACTGGAAGAATTAATATTGTTGAAATGTCCATACTACACAAAAACATCTATAGATTCAATGTAATCTCTATCAAAATTCCAGTGGCATCTTTCACATAGGGAAAAAAAAATTCTAAAATTCACATGGAACCACAGAAGACCCCAAATAGCCAAAGCAATCTTAAAGAAAAACTAAGCTGGAAACATCACATTTCCTTATTTCAAACTATGTTGCAAAGCTATAAAAATCAAAACAGTATGGTATTGGCATAAAAAACAGACACATAGGCCAAAGGAACAGAATCATGAGCCCAGACATAACCCACACATGTATGGTCAACTAATCTTTGACAAAGGTGCCAAGAATATACAACAGAGAAATGATAGTTTCTTCAATAAATTGATGCTGGGAAAACTGTATATCCACATACAAAAGAATAAAATTGGACCCTTGTCTTACATCACACACAGAAATCAACTCAAAAATGGATTAAAAACTTAAACCTAAAACCTGAAACCACAAAACTCCTAGAAGAAAACATAGGGAAAAAGGCCCTTGACAATTAGTGATGACTTTTTGGACACCAAAAGCACAAGCAACAAAAGCAGTAATAAATAAGTAAGACTACATTAAAATGAAAAGCTTCTGCACAGCAAAAGAAACCACCAACAAAATGAAAAGGCAACCTAAAAATGGGAGAAAATATTTGCAAACCTTATCTGATAAAAAGTTAATATCTAGGGCTTCCCTGGTGGCGCAGTGGTTGAGAGTCCGCCTGCTGATGCAGGGGACACGGATTCGTGCCTGGGTCCGGGAAGATTCCACATGCTGTGGAGCGGCTAGGCCCGTGAGCCATGGCCGCTGAGCCTGCACGTCTGGAGCCTGTGCTCTGCAATGGGAGAGGCCACAACAGTGAGAGGCCCGCATACCGCAAAAAAAAAAAAAAAAAAAAAAGTTAATATCTAAAATATATAAGGAACTCATATAACTCAATACCAGAAATGAACAATCCAATTAAAAATGGACAGAAGACTCAGATATTTTTTCAAAGAAGACGTACAAATGGCCAACAGGTACATGAAAAGATGTTCAACATCACTGCTCATCAAGGAAATGCCAATCAAAACTGGATGAGATATCACTTCATACCCATTAGGATGCTATCAACAAAAAGATAATAGATAAGTGTTGGTGAAGATGTGAAGAAAGGGAACCTTTGTGCACCCTTGGTGTGAATGTAGATTGGCACAGCCACTGTAAAAAACAGTATGGAAGAGTCCTGAAAAAATTAAAAGCAGAACTACCATATATTCCACCAATCCAACTTCTAGGATTATATCCAAAGATGATGAAATCACTGTAAGAGATATCTGCACTCCCATATTCATTTCAGCATTGTTCACAACAGCCAAGATATGGAAACAACCTAAGTGTCCATCAGTGAATGAATGGATAAAGAAAATATGTTTTACACACACACACACACACACACACACAAACACAAAAGAATACTATTCAGTCATAAAAAAGAAGAAAATTCTGCCACTTGTGACAACCTGGCGGGCATTAGGCTAAGTCAGACAGAGAAAGACAAATAATGTACATATGTATTCCACTTATATGTGGAATATAAAAACATTGTACTAATAGAAACATTGTACTAACAGAATACAATGGTGGTTGCCAGGGGCTATGGATGGGGGAAATGGGAGATGTCGGTCAAAGGATACAAACTTTCAGTTATAAGATGAATAAGTTCCAGGGATCTAACGTACGGCATGGTGACTATAGTTAACAATATTGTATTGTACAGTTGCAAGTTGCTATTAGAATAAAGCTTTAATGTTCTCATCATAACAACAACAAAATGGTAATTATGTGAGTTAAAGGATATGTTAACTAACCTTATTGTGGTAAAGATTTCACACAATATATGTGTATCAAATCATCACATTGCACACCTTAAACTTACACAATGTTCATGTAAACTGTATGTCAATAAAGCTTGGGGGGAAAAAATAGAGAGATGAATCTGTACAGAAAATTCAAACTGGATATCATGCAAAAATCACTTGAAATAAACATATCTTCTTATGGATATTTTTAATAGATTATTAAAATTAATTCAATCTCTAGAGTTTATACAACATGATGAGTTAATAAGCATGGAAATACACCAAACGAAACCAGGAAAACAAACTTTAATTCAAAATGGGCTCTGCACCCAAAGTTCATAGCAGCACTATTTACAACAGCCAAGACATGGAAGCAACCTAAGTGTCCATCAACAGATGAATGGATAAAGATGTGGTATATATATATATACAATGGAATATTACTCAGACATAAAAGAGAATGAAATATTGCCATTTGCAGTGACATGAATGGACCTAGAGAATATCATACTAAGTGAAGTCATGGAGAGAAAGACAAATATTGTATGATATTACTTATATGTGTAATCTAAAAAATAATACAAATGAATCCATATATAAAACAGAAACAGACTCACAGACATAGAAAACAAGCTTATGGTTACCAAAGGGAAAAGGGAGGGGGGCAAGTGATAAATTAGGAGTATGGAATTAACAGATACAAACTACTATACATAAAACAGATAAGCAAAAGGATTTACTATAATACAGGGAACAATATTCTTGTAATAACCTATAATAGAACATAATCATATATGTGTGTGTGTGTGTGTGTGTATACACACACACACACACGCACACACATATCTCCAAATCACTTTGCTGGACACCTGAAACCAACACAGTATTATGAATCAACTGTACTTCAATTTTAAAAGTCAATCAATGTAAGTCACACATAAACAAAATAAAGAAGAAAAATAAACAAAATGGGTTGTGTGTGATTTTAAAATAATCCATCTTTACTAAATTCGTAAATAAAAATAACCCATCTACCTGGTTTTAAATAAAAACCTAAGATGTAATACTATACATAACATTCTAAACCAAAATCTAAAACTAGTTTTATAGATTTTTTCCAAAATAAATTGTTCTGAAAAATTCATTTCAAGGTGCCCTATTACTATCAAAACAATAAGAACAGCACTGGTTTATCAAATAAATTGCCACACTACCTAAGCTTCAAAATTAATATGTATATATTGTAATTGGTACACTAGCTGCTTCTGTCAAAAGATCTGTAATCAGAATAACCTATTACTAAGCAACGAAAATTAAATTGAGAAATGAAAATCCTTTTACTAGGCATATATAATATTGGGTTTACTAACTTTGAGACCAAACAAGGTGCAAAGAAAGAACTGAGTTCATATGTGTGCTTTCAAGCATACAACTGAAACATGATTTTTAACTTTAAATTTGGCAGACAACCTTCTCCAATATTCAAAAATTACCCAAGGCTGCAACAGTCAGCATTCTAATTTGGAAATCCTGTGATTTCTGTACAACACTTAGATTTCCTGTTTTCACTGTTTTGTTTTAACCAACCACACCAGGTAAATATCCCAAAGAATTTCTTCCTGGTATACTTCCTGGTTAAATGAGTTATGTTTGGCATGTTGTAATTAACGTTATTCTCATTTTTTTAAACACAACATTAAGAATTCGTATTACTTCAATAATTTTAAAGGTACGTTAATACTATTTAAAACATAAAATTTTAAAATAGGCTAAATATTTAAAAAGAAGTCCAATTTGTACTCGTAATAGCATATGAGCACCACAAAAATCATTCTCTTTCTCCAGATACAAACAGTATCAAACTTTCCCCTCCTGTATCTCTCCATCCACAAACATTAACGTGCTTCTCCAAAAAAAGAACCTCCTATAAAGGTTTCCCTACAGTGAACAAAACAAAAAGTTAAACTAAAGGATGCTTACTGTTACAGAAAGAAGGAGAATGCTAATTCAGCCTCCATTTCTCTACCAACACCCAGATAGCTGCAGTCAGTCTTTTGACTTCTAATCTGGGTCCCCTTGGCTGGGAACACAGAGTTGTCTAATACAAAAGGGAGTCCGGAGTTATTACATGTTTGTTATCCCTCGTATAACAAAGGCATTTGAATTCCAAACTAGAGACAACAAGTCCTAAATATTAACACAATCTGTCTCTTGGAAATTATCTCCCTTTCCATTTCAGTAAAAACACAATTTCAACACCAAGTATGGATAATCTATTGTATATTAAAGCACATGTCACTAGCATGCACAGAAACATTAGAAAATCCAGATTCTAACTAACTATGCCTGTTTTTAACTTATTATTTGTCTTTTACAAATAAAATTTTTATTCTAAAAACAAAAGTTGTCAACAGATCAGGACCAGGTTGCTCATATACTTTCGCTCTAAAGACAGTATGAGATTAACAAGGGAAAAGGAGTGAGAGAAAAATTCATGTAAATAAAGAAAAACTAAAGAATTTTTGCTTTAGATATCTGAAATCTCTCCTGGTTATTCACCTGATATTTATGGCAAAATGCGTAATAAATGACTTTGGAAAAAAAATTTTAAACTTTAATTGAAGTATTTTATTTGGACTCAAATCTAAATTATTAAAAGCATTTTTTAAAAAACACAATTTTTAATTATATAGCAATAAGGCTTCTTTATCTATTAGTCATCAATTCAACCAGTATTTATCAAGCACTTTTTATGTGCTATGCATTATAATGAGTTTAGCCTTTATAATAACTGACATTTTTAAGGGTTTTACAGGTACTAAGCAATGAACTTAGCACTTTCTCATGTAACAACCCTATGAATAAGTTCTTTAGCCCCACTTTACAGGTAAGAAAAAAAGAAATTCAAAGAATGTAAAAGAACTTGCCCACGGATACATAACTAACTATAAGGACTAAGTTGGACATCAAATTCAGGTAATGACTCTACTATTAGGTGACACCAGTACTCCAATCACTGTTCCAGGCACTCACAATGAAACTGTGGAAGACATACACAAGGCAAGACGGGTCACTAATGTAATGAAAGTGCAAATAAAGTGCTTTGAAAGTATAAGAGAAAAGGTCACTGCCTACTAGAAGCTTTCTTATTAAGAGAAAAGTCAAAATTGTTTGATGCCAGTTTAAGTAGTAAAAAAGTATCTAATACTTACATATACTAACTATATTAGTAATTTCATATTTTAAAATCAAGAATTCATGAGAAATGGCACTCAATTTCATTTCAATTTAAAACCTATCAGACTGTATTCAGAAAACAGGATCTCATCTCTTGTAATCTTTCAAAACAAGAACAAATAAGTTATCTGCAAACATGCAAAGAGATGAATTACGAATGTAAAGTCTGTCTTTAGAGAAGGCATAATGTAACAGGACAAACAAAGTAATTCTTCAAGTGGGCCTGCAAGAGGAAGATTTCACGTCCCTAGCTCAAGTAAAACTGGAATTTGGAGAGAGTTTTTTAGTCTGCACATACCATCTACCATTAATGTTTGCTCTCTTTCTATGAAAAGAAAAAGAAGCCAAAATCAAAAGAGGTTAAAAACAAAATTCAAGGAGTAAACAACAGATTCTACATTTTAGCAAAGACAGTAATTTCAAGAGAGATAAATTTAAGATGTATATAGTGTCCAGTAGACTGAGGGCAAGAAACTTGGTTTATAACGGAATATCAATTTAATGTTAGAGAGTCAGGGATGGATTAGCTGCAAAGGAAAAAAGGTGATTGTTAATAAACTATCACCAAAATTATAGAGACCTGGGATCTCTTTATACTAAATAACAACAAAATGTTTATTTTTACCTTATTTCCTGAGATCTGGAAGAAATCTACAGTAGGCTTGGTGGGAGATGATTAAAGCCTGGTCTATCGAAACAGACTCTAAAATTCAGTAGAACTGTGCAACAAGCTACATGATGGTGTAGGGTAGCCTTATCTTTGGTACATTAACTCATCTCTCCTTTAAAATAACAGAAGCATTCACCAAGATTTTATATACACTTAGAAGGATCATCTAGATGTATAAATAGGCCATCATATTGTATATGCTTTGAAGTTCATACCACTGCTTACACAGATTCTGAATGCCTTCTCAGAAAAAGCTGTTAGAACTTACATTTGAGGAAGCACTCATATAATTTTAGGAGATGGCAGAGAATGTAATGTTACCATCCTATAATCTCCCACTAGCAAAATCTTCTTAGGATGATCTTTATTTTCTAAATAGCAAGAGCAGTGAGCAATGTTCAACTGCAGGGAGACTACGGTTGCCCACTGAGACCCTCAGAGTTCACTCTCCTCTTGAGCATTGAGGCGAGGTCAACATTTAGAATTAGAATCTCTAAAACTGCTAGTGTCAAGTGCAAGTTAAGGTGTGTATGAGTCACTCTACAGTGGAGGTACAGACTCTATTCGAAAGCAAAGTACTTGGTTGGCACAGATCTAAAAGCACAATTCAGGTATTAAATGACTACGCCATGTTAAATAATGACTACTATTTTTTTCCTATTATTTATTCCGACTGATAAAGATGACCAAAAAAAGTCAAAATCGTTTGAGAAGAAAACCTGGGGCATCTATTAAGGTGTTTATTTTGTTTCACTTTTTTATGCAAAATTAAGTTTTAATCACAACTAAGAGATAGCTATTCAAGTTGTAGCAAAAATCATGAGCGCTATACATATATTCAGATATAGGCTATCATGTGCAATACTGACTTATAGCTTGAAATTATTATAAAAACTATGCTTAATTCTTTTAAAAAAACGCTATAGTTAAGGCAGAAAATGTCAATATGCTGGTAAGTAGCAAAAGTTTGGGGCCCTCTTCCTTTCACTATCTGGGGAAAACAAATGAAAAACAAGACACTTTCATTTAAACTTTAACCTGGAATTACCACTACACACCAAAGAGGAATTTTACTGAGAAACAGTAATGCAACTTTTAGTAATTAATGTGAACAATCTAAAATAAATATAAGCCTCCCAGGACTACTGAACTGTTACATATGGAATTCAAAGGATGGCAGGAGTGAACCATTTACGAAAAACAGTTTTTTCTTTCCAAAGTTATTCCCAGTGAATTTAAAGAAAAATAAGTGAAAAGCACTGTTTTCACTCAGCGCTAGTTGTTGACAGCTACCTGTTTTTAAGACACCCACTCTTTTAAACTACAAAGACACTTGACCTAAACTTAGAGGAAGAAATGAATCCAATCCCAACTATTCCTCAACTTGACAATTAGAGCCTATGGAGTGGGGCAATAAAAAGCCCCCACACACATTACACACCAACGATTCTCGGATAAACGATTTTAGTAAACCTCCCCAGCCCAACGACGTCAGATTAAAAACTTTAAAAATCCTACAAAACATTTTAACTTCCGAGTTTAGCCTCTGTACATTAAGTAACTCAATGACCGAAGCGTTATTGCCTCCTTCGTTCTCAAAGGCCAGTTCCGCCGGCCCTAAGGAGCTGGGACCTCCGTAGGGGACACCCCGCGAGGGCGACGAGGCTTTCTCGGCCTCTGCCCGTCACTCTGGGCCGAGCCCGGCTGACTCAGGGGCGCGGACTCGCAACGGGCGACGCGGGAGCCTCCCTCACTCACCGTGAAGCGCTGGTCGCCGACGCTGCCCACGGAGAAGCAGTGGTCGCCGGGGTTCACAGCCCCGGTCAGCACCTGGTGCAGGTTCATGTCGGCGCCTTAATCCAGCAACGGATGTCGCGTCCGGCTCATGCCCGGGGTCAGCGGCCGCCTCCCTCCCTCTTTCCCTCACGGGCGGCGGCCGCTCTTGGGAGGAGACGACGGCAGCGCCAGGCGCCAGGAGCGGGAGCCGCTCAGCTGCGGCCCGCAGCTCATCCCGAGCCCCCGCGGGCGAGGCCCGGAGGGGGCGGACCGGCGAGCGGGCGGAGCGCCGCGCTCGTCCGCGCACCTGTCACAACCCGCGCGGGCCCAGGTGAAACTCGGGGTCGACCCAGCGGCCGCGACCCCGGGCCGACTCACCGGCCAGGAGGGACACGCCGTCCACAACACTTCCTCTGGGTTCTGGGTGGCTGGCCCGGACCGAACCCAAGTGGCGCAAGCAGCACCCGCTCGTCCTCGCCCCCCTGACCTGACTCTTCCCTGCTCCGGAGCCGGCCACCCCCACTGGCCTCGGCGGCTCTCTACGCGTCGCTAGGTCCCTTTGGCGGAAATATCGCGAGATTCTCGCGGCGAAAAGGAACACTGCGGGAAAGGGTTGACTTCTTTACCACAGTCTACAGAACGGCAAGTGGAAAACGCCTCTTCGAGTGAGATGTTGGCCAATCCAGAGATCCAGTCCACCTAAGGCTCCGCCCACTGCTGAGGACAGACCAATCTCTTTGAGGCTTGTGAGAGACGGTGTGCGTTTGAATGTTGAACGTAAGGAACCTAGTAAAAACCTAAAGAGCCTTGGAAGTGGTAAGTGTTGTCAAATTATGCTTTAGGTTAGGGCTTAATCTGACTGTTGGGCCAGAAAGCTTAAAAGGGAGAAGTGCATTATAGATGCAGTTGCGGTGTCTTCGGTCCTGGTAAAGACTACAAGCCCCAACAAGCACCGCTCCCCTAGGAGTCCCGCGAATACTCCAAGTGAATGTGAACCCTGCAGTGTCTCTGTCCCCGCGCAATGGTTACCCCGGCCGGACGCGCCTTTCCAGTTCGCTAAAAAGGAAAATTTTGAAAGGTTTAAACATTTGACAGGTACTAAAATGAAGGGTTTTCACCAATGTTTAACTTAACATTCGTTTTGAAGTAGTGCTGATAACAGTACTGCACCAGCCCTGCGTTGAGCTGTTTTGGAAAAACCTAACAATTCCAGAATGCTTAGTGTCACAGTCTCAACTGTGAGATTCAACTCTAATTGTATTTTAACACAAGTTTTGTATTATTATTGATAAACGTCTGTTTATGTCTCCTCCCAGGTACCCTCTTAGGGACAAACTGTCCTGTATCCCAAGTGTCTAGCGCAGTGCCCTTTCCAACCTAGGTGTTCAGAAAATGTTAAATGAGTGAATGTAAATAGGAACTACCCACCAAAAATAAAAGTAGTTTTTTTTAAAAAAAATTGCTGAACTGATTTTGATTTTTATACCCTTTTCTTGTGGTAAAAAAACAAAAAACAGAAAGCAAAACAAACAACCCCCCCAAAAGGTCACACTATTACTTGGATAGGAGGAGTACTGGTAATTTTATTTCCTTTTGCTTTCCCTAAGTTTTTTGCAGTGTACATATACTTCGTTTAGCAATAAAAAAAGTTACTTAAAAAATAAGTTTAAGAAAAGAATCTAAAAATTAGTGGATATATGTATAACAGATATACCTTGCTGTACAGCAGAAACTAATGCAATATTGTAAATCAACTCTAATAGAAACTTTTTAAAAAATAAATTTAAGAGCCATCTCCCTTTTTTTAATTTGAAAGATGTAAATGAATTGCATTATTTATCCCAGCCTCCTCATAAAAATGAGGGATTTAAAACTTAACTTGTCTTAAAAAAAAAAAAACCTATTTTATTGACGTCTAACATACTTACAGTTTAATTTGTGTTTTAATTATTAATTCAGATTTTATTTTAAATGACTTTAACTTAATTTTATATTTTAGATCTTAAATCAAGATTTTTCTATATTCCACATAAATTCTGTGTATAGCCCAAAGTTTAACATGTTTACTCATTCTATTCTGCCTATCTTTTGGTTTTGAAGGGCATACTGTTTAGCAGAATAAAAGAAACTAAGGGACCTAGTAGTTAGAAAATCTGAGATCTACTCCTGATCTGTCGTTTGCTGTGTGACCATGGAAAATGTCTCGTAAACTTTGTTTTCTTCATCTGTAAAATTAACAAGTTTAACCTGATTATCAACACATTTTGCTTGGCATTTTTATTCCTGATAAACATCTGTTAGTTTTTTTTTTTTTTTATTCAAACAGAAAGTCACAAAAATTATAATCATACTCATCAGTTCACTCAGTCCCATGTAATTAATTTTTTTTCCTCTCGATCTTTTGTTAGCACTTTTATGAATTCATCAGTTTTCCATTAGAGTTCTGAAAATGCTTATTCATTCAGTTCAGCAGTATAGTCAGTTACCAGAAACCTGTACTTGTCAGAGTCTTTTCCATGAATTCCTTGAAGATGAAACCCTTTTATAGGAACATTTTTGCAAAAGCATCAGAGTACACACCCAGAACTGTCTGTAAATGACAAAAGACTTTAAAATGACCATGGTTAAAGATTTGATGAAAGTTCATAATAATGCAATTTACAAGGAAATTTAGTTATCTGAGATATACATTTTAAAGTAATAACTAGAATTATGACTTATACCAGAACATATAAGATTTTTAGAAATTTCATGTAATGTCTGAAACATTTATATTAACATATTTCCATACAAACATCTGTTAGTGTTTATTAAATTCCTTCATCCTTGAAATAAACAAGAGTTTGACTCCTGGCCTAATCAGTCATTTAGACAAGTTGCTTAATCTCTTCGTGCTTTACTTTCCTTATCTATAAAGTGGGGATAGTAATAGACTTTCTTCATACAATTATCATGAAGATTAAATGAGCACAGTGTTTAGCACATAGTCAGAATTCAATAGATGTTAGCTACTCATTATTATTATTATTAAATTAAATCGAACCTTTTGACATATACTTATTCCTTCTAAAGTTTTCCATATAGTGTCAAACCTCAGTCCAAATCAAATTTTCCAGTGATGTTTGAGACGCCACAAATGTTCTGAGGCCATCCCATTCTGTATCCAAAACTATGGGACTACAGTACAACAACTAATGAAAAGTGAGGATATTCCTTTTACTCTTATTCAGAAAAAAATGCCCATTCAACAACCTATCTTTGATGTTTAGCAGATGAACTGTTTCAATGAAACAACTAAATCCTTTTACTATGTCTATTTATTCCACTACAACTACGGCCTGCTGTCTGGTTTTATATAGTCCTTTAGCTGAGAATGTTTTTTACATTTTTAAATGGTTGAAAAAAATCAATAGAAGAAAAATATCTCATGATACATGAAAATTATATGAAATTCCCATGTCCATTAGTAAAATTTATTGGAACATAACAATGCATAGGCATTTAGATATTGTCTATGGCTGCTTTCACACTACAACTGCAGAGCTGAGTAGTTTCAACAATATTTTGCAAAGCAAAATATTTACTGTTTGGCCCATTAGAGAAAAAGTTTGCCGACCCCTGATGTATGGGAAGGATCCTCTACTGCTCTATGATCTATGAAATAGTTTTTGTTGTGCAGACTGGTTGTTGTACTGCATGACCACTCAGCTTAATTAGTAAAACATTTCATGTTGATGATTACACAAGCATCTTTAAATACATCTATTGTATCCCTGATTCCCCAATATTTATCATAGCACAGAGTAGATCCTCACTAATAGTTGAACCCTGAATATAGACAGGACCTGACTTACATATATATAAAAAGAGTCCCTGAAGAACTACCTTGGAGAAGTGGCCATAGACAATCCCTTTACTTTCAAACTGCTGCTCTTCATAGATCACCCTGTAATGTCACTCACCTCCCGCTTAACAAGGTTCTATTCAATCCTAAATCCAGTCCTGACTTCTTATGCAACTTGAGCATAACTCTGATCTTGTAGCAAAATTAGTAAGATAAGGAAATGGAAGAGATGGAGGTAAATTATGTCTTTCATCCTCCCTTCCCTGTCCCCTCTGCCCAAAGGCCACAAGTCCACCTCCTAACACAAAAAGTCCAGGGGAATTCTTGAATCTAACTATTCCCTGAACTGTAATTGAATTTCGTTATTCTGTTCTTTGGATGCTCAAAGGCTATGTGCCTTTGTGTTTTTTCCCTTTAGTTTCTTTCATTCTTTTTTTCCCTGTAGTTTCTTTAGCTTTATTCTTCAGCTTTATTTCTAAGAAATAAAAGAGGAAGGATGGGTCTGAAAAAGGAAGTCTTTTTTTAAATAAAATTTTGCCTTATTTTGCCTTATTGCTAGCAACAAAATCTCTTAGAAAACCAAAGTACTGTGGTTTTGGGGACTGGCAGGACAAAGGGGTATGCTGTCTTCAGTGCTGGTCTTAAAGGGAAAGGGGACTTTTATCAGACTCGAGGGGTGGTTACAGTGTAAGGAAAAGCAAACAGGCTAAGCTCTGAGATTTTTTTTGGGGGGGGGGAGGAGCATATAGGAAGTCAGCTCAGATGGAGAAGTAATCATGCCTCTTTCTCACTAGCTTATTTACTGACATCCCTGTCATTACCCTCCTCCCTGCCATCCTAAACTCATTAATATAAATCCCTTTCCTCCTAGGACCTGTGCCAAGGGACCCACCAAGAGGGGCTTCCATCCCCACAGCCAACACCCAACAGATGAGGGAGGTCAGAAGAAAAGAGTTCCTAATCCTATAACAAAGGCTGAATCAGGGGGACTGTGTTGCTGGAATTTCATGTAAGTATTCTGAACTCATTATCTCACAAAAATAATGAGGATCTCTGAGCATCTAAGATATTGACTGCCCCAGAAGCCTGCCTGTATTGCCAACAGCAACCTTACTATAGCAAACTCCATCAAGAATGTTACAGGTTAAATAGATATTTGAGCAATGGTATAGGACCCCAGCCATTATTTATAATACTGTTACTATAGAAAACTTAATTCCAAGACCTCTAATATTTGAAGATTAAATACTATTGGCTCACCCTCACTTGCTCAACTGGAGGGTTTTCCACCCATAAACAATTAAAGGGCAATTTTTTATAAAAGCCAGTGTTTATTAAACACCCGCTCTGCACTGTAATAGGTATTTTATTTATCTCATTTAAATCTCAACAACACTCTAAGGGTAATATCTCTGTTTTACAAATGAAGAAACCTAAACTCAAAGAAATTAAATAACTTGCCCAAGGTCATATTGCCACCCAAAGATTTGAACTCAGATCTCTTGGGCTGCAAAGGCCCTTTAAGTGTTCTCCAAAGCCCCCTGAATCCCAAAGCGAATTCAGTCAGGGCCTACTATTTACTCCCTAGCTGGCAAGATAAGAAGAGACAGGACTTCTTTAAGTTGAGTCTTCAGTGATCAGCTGGTAAAAAGAACCATCTTCCCAGAACAATTTTCTCCTCCTTCCTCAAGATGGAAGGAAAGCTCACCTCCTTACCTTGACCCACGCCCAGACTATAAAGGGCAGGTTTTATCAAATGGTAAAATAAACATCTCCAACCAGAAAACTCCCTGATACACAGACAATTATAGGTGTTCACTTGGTTAAAGGCAAATACTTCTTGGAATGTTTTGGAACTACCAATAAGTCACATGCATCAGATTATGGGTCTTCTAACACCTACTGGAGTTTTCATTAAGGGGGAAGCAGAAGTCAAGAGATGTAATTTTGAAAGGCAAAGGAGAGGCCATGTGGAAGACAGCAGCAGGCAGTTTTGTTTAGCCGGGAGCAACTTGAGAGCATTGGGCTCTGGGACAGTAATGAAGTGGAGGGATTATTCTAATCAAAATCCCGGCAAGTTATTCTGTGGACATTGACAAACTGACTCGAAATTTTTATGGGAGGCAAAATACCCAGAATAGCCAAAACAATATTGAAGGAGAAAAACAAAGCTGAAGGACTGATGCTATCTGATTTCAAGACTTACTGTACAGCTACAGTCATAAAGACAGTGTGGTTTGGGGGAAAGAAAAGACAAATAGATCACTGGAACAGAACAGAGAATGCAGAAATAGACCATGATCTATAGTCCACTGATCTTTGACAAAGGAGCAAAGGCAATACAATGGACCAAAGATGGTGCTGGAAAAACTGGACAGCTATGTGCAAAAAAATTAGTCTAGACACAGACCTTACACCTTTCACAAAATCTAACTCAAAATGGATCACAGGGCTTCCCTGGTGGCGCAGTGGTTGAGGGTCCGCCTGCCGATGCAGGGGACACGGGTTCGTGCCCTGGTCCGGGAAGATCCCACATGCCGCGGAGGGGCTGCACCTGTGAGCCATGGCCGCTGAGCCTGCGTGTCCGGAGCCTATGCTCTGCAATGGGAGAGGCCACAACAGTGAGAGGCCCGCGTACAGCAAAAAAAAAAAAAAAAAAAAGGATCACAGACCCAAAATTAAAATACAAAACTATAAAACTCGTAACAGATAACATAGGAGAAACCTAGATGACCTTTGGATTGATGACGACTTCTTAGATACAATACCAAAGGCATGATCCATGAAAGAAACGAGGATAAGCTGAATTTCAGTAAAATAAAAAACTTCTGGTCTGTGAAAGACAATGTCAGAAGAATGAGAAGACAAATCACAGACTGGGAAAAAAATATTTGCAAAAGATACTTCTAATAAACGATTGTTATCACAAATAAAGAACTCTTAAAACTCAACAATAAGAAAACAAACAGCCTGATTGAAAAATGGGCCAAAGCCCTTAAAAGACACCTCACCAAAGAAGATATATAGATGTCAAATAAGCATATGAAAAATGCTTCACATCATATGTCATGAGGGAATGCAGAATAAAACAACAATGAGATACTACTACATGTCTATTAGAATGGCCAAAATCTGGAACACTGGCAACACCAAATGCTGTAGAGGATGTGGAGCAACAGGAACTCTCATGCATTGCTGCTGAGAACGCCAAATTGTACGGTCACATTGGAAGATAGTTTGGCAGTTTCTTACAAAACTAAATATACTCTTACCATGCGATCCAGCAATCATGCCCCTCAGAATTTACCCAAAATAGTTAAAAACTATTTCCATACAAAAACATGCACACAAATGTTTATAACAGCTTTGTTTACACTTGCCAAAACTTAGAGGTAAACACTCTGTCTTTCAGTAGGTTAACAGGTATATAAACTGTGGTACATCAGGAATGTGGAATATCATTCAGTGCTGAAAAGAAGTGAGCTGTTAAACCATGATGAGTCATGGAGGAACCTTAAATGCATATTATTAGGTGAAAGAAGTCAGCCTGAAAAGGCTACACACTGTATGATTTCCAACTATACGACGTTCTGAAAGAAACAAAACTATGGAGGCAGTAAAGAGGTCAGTCATTGCCAGGGGTTGGCGGTAAGGGATGACTAGATGGAACACGGAGGCTTTTTAAAAGCGGGTTGAAAATACTCTGTACTGTCAAAATGGGTACATGTCATTCTACATTTGTCCAAACCATGGATTTTGGTGATTATGCTGTGTCAGTGTAGGTTCATCAGTTGTAACAAATGTAGCGCTCTGGTTAGGGATGTTGATAATGAGGAGGCTGTGCATGTGTGAGGGCAGGGCTATTTGGGAAATCTCTGCTTCTGCCTCTTAATTTTGCTGTGAAGCTAAAACTTCTCTCAAAAAATTGTCTTAAAAAAAAAAGAGGGGTTACTATGATTCGGTAAATGATCAGAGCCTACCACTTCCTCCTAGCTGAAACAGTAAGACAAGATAGGGAGGTAAATGAATGAACAGACATTTGGAGAATGTTTCTCAAACATGGGAAGGAATAATTACAAAAGACATATATTCTGAAAGCAAAGAAAACAGAAGATGTGTGCACGGGGAAAAAGGTTTTTTACCCAATTAGATTATAAAAAAAGCTTATCAGATCTATGCTTGCACTCACTCATGTATGTATTATAGAATAACTGATGAGGCAGGACACAAAATTTTCCCATAAAAGAAACTGCCAGCCTCTTTTCTGCCTAAGACAACATAGCAAGTACCCTTGAAGCAATCTATGTCTAGGTGAGAGTCACTTGAGTGGCTCCTTTAATTGTGCAATATAAGCTGAGGCTAATTCTGCATGAAGATGGGGGAGTGAAGTTGAGTCATACACTCTGTCCACCAATATCTAATTAAGTAACACTCTCTATATAAATCATACATATTTATTTATTTATATATATAAATTATATATAAATAAAAGTATATATATATATATATTATTTATTTATTTTTGGCTGCGTTGGGTCTTCATTGCTGCACATGGGCTTTCTCTAGTTGTGGCGAGCGGGGGCTACTCTTTGGTGCAGTGCATGGGCTTCTCATTGCGGTGGCTTCTCCCATTGCAGAGCGTGGGCTCTAGGAGCACGGGCTTCAGTAGTTGTGGCACGTGGGCTCAATAGTTGTGGTTCTCAGGCTCTAGAGCGCAGGCTCAGCAGTTGTGGCGCACAGTCTTAGTTGCTCCAGGGCATGTGGGATCTTCCTGGATCAGGGCTTGAACCCATGTCCCCTTCATTGGCAGGCGGATTCCTAACCACTGCACCGCCAGGGAAGTCCCAATATAAATTATTATTATTATCTTTTACCAGCAAAATTTTTTTAGTAACAGCTACGTTAGGAAAGGAACAGAGATAAACCAGAAAAAGTTACAACCAATATACAAGTGGAAGATTTTGCTGAAGCTTAGTGTGGCTCTACTTGTATTTACCAGAAGCAATCCTTGAAAGTTAAAATCAAATCATTAGAATTCTCACAAATAATCCCAAATTTAGAGAGAAGTGGACTGAGAGTATATCCTTATTTTTTTCCTCTTCTACCTAGGGAAGTGGAAATAGCTGTTATATAGGGATGGATGAAAAGAGCAATGAACAGCCAGAACCTGGGCTGCCTCTCACTGGTCAATGCTTAGGCTCCAGGGCCCTACACTGAACTGGGGAAATGGCAGTGGGACTTCCCATGAAAATGGGATTATGAGCCTGGCAAGTATCAGAGAGTACACTAAAAGGAGATTACATAAATCTACAAAATTCCGTCAGAGTACATGCTATTAACCTCTAGGCTATACTGCTCATTTTAGGTTCCCTGGCCACAGTGATTGACTCAGGGATGGACCCCTGGGTCAATCAGAACCCTTCTCTGGGATTTCTCTGCTGTAGCTGGCAGGGAACGGTTACATTTTTGAAAGAAAGGACCACCATCTCTGAACATAGAATGATGTCTGAGTGTTTTAGGAAAGAACAAAGACAGAAAAGTAAAGTTCATTTTTGATTGGGAATAAGAGGATGTCATGACAATCTCACTTGAACCCTTGGTCCAGTCCTGTGTAGTGCCCATCTTACCCAATTATGTAAGACCAAAATCTTCCCCACCTGCTTCCCCCAACCCTTAAATTAGTTTGAGTTTTAATTCTGTTTCTGTCACTTTGGATCACAAGGCTAATACATGGTAACTTACAGTCCAACCAGCACGAGAGTTCCAATTTTCCTGAATCTTTGGGAAATATTAACATGTGAAGTAGCAGAGGGAACAGCATTAACTATGGGAGAAAGGTAAGAATACCATTCCTGAAAAGTGCTTTTTACATAATTCAACATAACTTGGTTTAATTCTTGCCTGTAAGATTTTAAAAAATAAAAGTATAGACACCAGGTAGAAAATTAATTCCACAGAAAATGTATAATAGAGCTCCGAGCAAGTAAAAGAAAACAGAGTTGAAAAATGAATAAATTACTTATTCTGACTTTACCTGCTGATTTTTCCTTTCCATACAACAGAGGAAAGAAAAAGAGAACCTTTTTAAGAGGGAAATTCAGTAAGCAGCTTTCTTAAAAAAAAAACACTTTTCTGTAGCTGAAATTGCCAGGAATTCAGATGGCCACAATTTTCCTGTGTTCTAGAAGTACATTGCCATATGCTCAGTGCAGAGGCTTTTGATTATAGTTTCTGGATCAAAAGCATCCACAGAGAGAGTTCCAGGTTGTAAACAGTGCTTCAGTTAAAGCACATCTGTCTGAACCAATAATGGATTTTTAGTAAATAGGACTTTTTTCTTTCTAAATCTTAAGAGCCAGAGGTAGATAAAAGAAATGCCCTTTTGCTGTACATGAAAAGGTCACTTTAACAGTATTTATTTCTGAAAAAAAAAAATCCTCAAGTTTGTGATTTTCAAAAAAAATTAAAAATATATAGGATGTTATTTTTTACCTGTTTCTAAATTTCTCTCATTGATAATGACGTATGGTGTCGAACATGGTACATTTGTTTGCTTAATATTCTTCCTAGAAAGTTGTTATCTTGGAAAAGAAGGGAGATAAGATTTTGAACTTTTCTCATAGAAGAGTAGGAATGGAGACAGGCTGCTCATTGACAGCATTAGATGACTGGTGTTTTACTAATGTGTGAAAAATAAGGAGACTATAGCAGGACAAGCCATTTTGGGTAGGCAAGACTAAGACTAATTTCAGTGTTTGAAGTAATCGTGGGACATCCATGGTGGAAGATAGTTGGAGAAATGGGATTGGAGCTAAGGAATGATTACAGAGCTAGTAATATAAAACCAAGAAAGAGACATTAAAAGTATCAGGAGTTGACCCTCAGGAAGAAAGGTGGTTTCTAAGGAGAGAGGGTGAAGAAAGCAAGGAATGAAGAACCAAAAACTAAAGCTTAGTGACTACCCAATAGTAGTAATCAGGGGTCAGCTCCTCTAATGTAGTCAGGCGGATGGGAGAGGCATCAAGGAAACATAGCAGGGACTTTAAGAAGCATGTTGCTTGAAAAACAGTATGCTTCTCAGATTGTGAAAATAATTAAAGTCTAAGAAGAGAGCATTGGCATTGGATTTAGGATTTTAGATCACTGGTGACCTTCTAAATGCATAAAAAGGACATAAGGAGGCATCAACTGGCAGCAATATCTATAAATTGTCTTTGCCTTTGTACTTATTGTCCTTTTCTCAAGGCAGAAACTGAAAGGAAAACTATGAAGAAAATTACAAGGCTTGGAAGAATTAGCCCACCATGAGGGACTCAGTCCTTCAGCCAAGCCTTGAATCTGACTTGGACACTGAGAGCTCTTAAATAGATGAAGACAGTATCTTCTTTTTTTTCCTTGCCTTCCTTCCTTTTTCTTTTTTCTTTCCTTCCTTCTTTCCTTTCCCCCATACTTCTTTTTAAAATCTTTTTGTTTTAATTTTTGTTTTAGTTTTCCCCAATATCTAGAAAGCTCTGACAGGGAAAGATGCTGACTGGAGAATACTTAGACTACAACTGAGAAAAGGGCAATGGTTTCCTAGGCTTCAGTCAGAGAACTAGTTCTTTGTAGCACTGGCTCTGGAGCACTGTCCTGAAGGGTCTAATTAGTTTGCTTCTCTGACCTTGATTGCTACCTTTTGAAGAAGCCTTAAAGCCTGTTGAGTCTCCTAAACTTGCCAAGCCCTGCTGCGGTCAGTCTAGTCAGCAATCTTGCCCTGCCCAGGCCTCTTGCTGTCTGACCACACTGCTTAGCTAGCCCCATTTGGGTCACACCCTATTGCTTATGGCTCCTTTGGAAAGGCCCATCTAAGAGCTACCTCCTTACATAAATGTAAAGATATTAAACGTTCTTGATGGAGTTTAAAAACCAAGGATATAAGGAATCCAGGGTGGAGGGGTTGGAATTGTCAATGGTAAGTGTAGAAATAGAGACCTTTGGTTAGAGAGGATAGAGGTGGGGCAAGAAATGTTCAACCTGATAGTTTTCACCTTTTCTGCAAAGTGGGATGCTAATCCTTTCCAAAGAGGCAGTATGAATTTTATAATATATGAATTGTGTCTCAATAAAGCTATTTAAAAAAGGAGTACATGTAAGAGATGGGATAGGATTAGAAACTTACTGAGTTTTAGAAGTCATATTCATATTAATATGGCAGTTCCTAGTTAGGGATCCCTTTAATGATGTTTCTATATAGAGCGACTGCAATTGTCTATATGTTCCCCTCTTCCTTTCTTATTGAAATATTAGATTGCTCCAAAGGTTTCCACAGAACCTTTTCAACTTTCTGGCAGTCATTCCAGGGGAGGAACAAATGGAACATAACCATATGTTTCCTTATCAACAAATGTAAACATGACAGATATAGTAAATACTCTAATACATAAATAATATTTATATAGTCTGTTTTAGGCTGTACTTAACAGACTAGGCAGCCAGTGGTGGCTTAAATAATAAAGACATATAAGTGTGTCATACAATAAAAATAGTTCCAGGATGGTACAGCAACAAAATGTGGGATTTCTCCTGATGGGCACACATTGACTATAGCAGCTCCAGATTTTTCCTCACCAGAAAACAAAGCAGGAAGGATGGGGAAGGAAAGAGGCATTGTCCTCACTTTCTACTTTTCTTTTACCAGTGAGGAAAATCTTTCTGGGAAGTTACCAAGCAAACTTCCTATTGTATTTCCATGGCCAAAATTGGGTCACATTGCTAACACCTAGCTTCAAGGGAGGCTGGGAAGTGAATGAATAACTGGCTTTTTAGCCTTAGATAAAGAAGTACAAGAAAGGAGGGGACTGGAAATGGCTTTTAGGTAGGCTACCAAACGGTCTGCTACATTATTCACTGGGAAAAAGTATAATACAACCAGAAAATATTTGCTTGAGGAACTCCCAATATGAGCAGATTTCATTTAAACTGAGATAAAACTCAAAAACTGAGGACTAAGACAAGAAATATCTCAGACTTGAATAGCAAACAGAACTTCAAAAACCAAAACATGAGCATATGAAAATATTTTATGAAAATAAAACTGTTTAAGGTAGCTTTGTGTTTTGGATTCCAGTCAGTTTGGGAGAACTACAGATTTCTTGTAGTAGCAGCTAACTTTTCCTGGAATTCTCCTGTATGACCCCCAGATATATACCTAAGGGAACGAAAGGCATGGATGTTTCTATCCCAAATAAGTTAGCTGAAAGTGTTTCTAACAACTACTCCTAATTATGATATTTGTTTTTCTTTTCATTCAGTTTTGAATTGGGTCACATTAAGCATCTCTATACTTCTCAATGAGGTTTTAAGTAAAACACTAAAAAAGTGCTGATATTTGGGAAAGTGTAACCTAATTTTTCAGACCTTGGATCCCTGCAAAACTCAAAAACTTAGAAAAACAGAACAACTGTTTTTCGTTCAGACTGTGACCATGTCATATGTTGTGAAGGAGTACTACTAATTAGTAACTTCCCAACTCAAAGAATATTCATTGTACTGTGGCTGAGGGCCTGCCATATCAGTAAACAAAGATGTTGAGGCCATCTAGCCATCAGCCACTGCAGCTGTCCCCGACTGTGCACCCTGAGGGGATTCAGGATGGAGAAAAGCAGGATACTGGCCCTAGATAGTTAAGGTGCATATCAAAGGAACAATTTCAATAAGCCCAGACTCTTGCATCTTCCCATATATAGAAAAGTGCTAAATTCATTAATTTGACATGTCTGATTTTCTTTAATTAGCAGTAATCTCTTCGTGTTCCAACTACCTTTTTTTGGGGGGGGGGGCAAAAACTTTTAGGTTGTGCAATATTTTTCAGTTGACAGTACCTTTTTATTATATAAATTGAGAAAAAGAACCACACTGGTTTTTCAATGTTATTAATGAATGAAGAAATTGTTCATAATTCTAACTTTGAGTACATTGACCCTTGGATTTTTACTTTTAAAAAAGGAAATACAGGACTGATTTAAAAGAGTACCCTATGCACTATGAGAGTCTATAGTATAGAAAAGAAGTTATTTAGACACATTCAAACCGTAGGCTTCAATTTCTGTCTTTTCCAGTGTATCACAGCTGACTTCCTCTAAAGATAAGTAGGAAAAGTTATTACCAGATTCTGCTTATAATTAAGAATATTCTTTCCAAAGATTGTACACAAAAGACATTAAAGAAGAAAGAAAATTCACAAATAAGAGCCTATGGAAGGGACTTTCCTTGCGGTCCAGTGGTTGGGACTCCAAGCTTCTACTGCAGGGGGCGGGTTCCATCCCTGGTCAGGGAACTGAGCCCCACATGCCTCACGGCACGGCCCAAACAAAAGAGTCTATGGGGATCCACTCAGAACCCCAGAGGTGGTATAAAGATTATTTGAAACTAAAGACATTTGAGATTCAACAGATAAAGAAAGAAGCTGCCTTGGAGCTTCTTTTATTAAAAGCAGAAACTTTTGGGTAATGAGGTTGCCATAAATTCCCTCTTCTGGCAGCTTTTACTCCCAGGAAGGAAGCCAAGAGTAAATCTATTATAAATCCCCTCTCTGGTGAGATTTATAACCTTTAAGAGGAAAGACCACGGGTACCTGCTTAGAAAAACATTATCACAAACTTCTATCTCTCCTTTGTTCTCCTAAAACCCATTTGTCTCTCTTAAATAAACTTATAATTCTTCCCAAAGAAGTCTTTTCTCCTCTCTCCTTTTCTCTTCCTGAGTCAGGTATATAAGCCTCTAACTTCAACGACTTAATGAGCTAGCTACTTCTTTTGTTAGTTCCATTATGCATACAAATATACTGTTTTTCTCCTGTTAATCTGTCTTTTGTCACTTTAATTTGCATGCCCCCAATTAGTATACGGAAGAGGGTAGAGGAAAAGTTTTTTTCCTACCCAGCAAGTCTGCCAGTTTTCACAAATGGTGCTATTGGCATTTTTGGTGGGACAGTTTTTTGTTGCATGGAACTGTCCCATAATTTCAGGACATTAAGTGTTCCTGGCCTCTGCCAACAGGGCTCACACACCCCACTGCCCCCCATCTCACAACATGTCAACCAAATATGCCCTGTACATATCCTAAATAGGATTGTCCGATAACATTTGGATTTCATATCATTTCAGAATAATTTTTATGTAAGTATGTTCCAAATATTATGTGGGATACACGTATACTAAAAATACTTTATTGTTTGTCTGAAATTGAAACTTAACTGGGCTTCCTGTATTTTTTTAATAGATTTTTTTCTTGTAGAGCAATTTTAGGTACACAGCAAAATTAAGAGGAAAGTACAGAGATTTCCCATATACACCTGTCCCCTGCACATACATAGCCTCCCCCATTATCAACGTCTCCTACTAAAAAGTTACATTTCCTACAACTGATGCACTTCCACTGAGACATCATTATCACCTCAAGACCATAGTTTACATTACCATTCACTCTTGGTGTTGTACATTTTATGGGTTTGGACAAATGTATGATGACATGTATTGAGTAGTACGTACATCTTACAGAGTAGTTTCATTGCCATAAAAATCCTCTGTGCTCCAGCTCCCTGTATTTTTATTTTTTTTAATTTTTATTTATTTATTTATTTTTAAGAATTTATTTACTTTATTTTTGGCTGTGTTGGGTCTTCGTTGCTGCTTGCAGGCTTTCTCTTGTTGCTGTGAGCGGGGGCCACTCTTCATTGCAGTGCTCGGGCTTCTCATTGACGTGGCTTCTCTTTGCTGTGGAGCATGGGCTCTAGGTGCGCGGGCTTCAGTAGTTGTGGCTCGTGGGCTCAGTAGTTGTGGCTCTTGGGCTCTAGAGCACAGGCTCAGGAGCTGTGGCGCTCGGGCTTAGCTGTTCCACGGCATGGGGGATCATCCCGGACCAGGGCTCAAACCCTGCATTGGCAGGCGGATTCTTAATCACTGCGCCACCAGGGAACCCCTCCCTGTATTTTTAAATGCTTAATCTGGCAATCCTAATCCAAAGTCTCCCTAGAGGGGTGGTACCACCATTCATGAGAACTACCTCCTCTTAGAAAGAGCCTTGCCAACTTGTCTAACATTCAAGAATTCAAAAATATTGCAATCATTCATTTATTCAGCAAATATTAAGTTGCAACATTTTAAAGTGTTTACTGGGTATCTTAAGTTTCATTAGGTATTGTAAAAAACAAAAATAAATAAGACATAATCCTTAATCTCCAGGGACAGTCAAATGCTCGTTCCCCCACATCAGCTAAACAGTCTGTGGATACGACAAAGCTGAGTTTATTGTTTACTGCAGTAAGAAAGAACACTACCACAAAAGTGTCTTAATGGTGTCTCAGAGAGAGGACAAAGTTGGGATATTTATTGAGATTTTGAAGTTTGGTTCAAGGCAGGTCTTTTAACTTTAGGCGGAGAGGAGTGTTGATTAGGATTGCACATGGATCATTATATGAATGACATGGATGTTATAGTTTAGAATTAGTGGACACAGCAAGGTGAGGCTTTGGGGGCAAGTCTTGGGATGGAAACTGTTGTTCGATACCTTCTATTGATGAGTTGATGATTCTCCCAGGAAATTCCACCATTTGACATTTTCCTCTAGATCAAATAGTTAATGCTTGTTTACCTTTTCCTGGGAAAATCAGTAATTATCCTGGACAGTTATGCTTAGAATTTCAGAGGTACACTCTTGCTTTTCACAATTCCACAACCACGACCTCATAGACTATAAATTTCTCAGTGATTCTACGTGTAACCAAAATGTGGATGACCTTTTGTTGTCTTCTAAAGATGATCTAAGTCCCAAGACTGATTCTCTCTACTTACTGTTTTAGCTCAGAAACGCTGTAAGTTTCCCAAAGAGAATTTATAATTTTATCAAAGTTCTTTAGCTAGGACATAATATATCCGGAGGAGATAAACCCTTTCTTTCTGACAGACTATAGGCTGTTCAAAGCTTTGCCAGGCCAGTAACAAAGACAATTACAAAGAATCCTAGATGGCACTGACTTTTTCAGAAAGTGGATTCCCAACTCTTCTGAAATAATGACGTCTTTGAATAGCGTCTGTTAAAAGCAGCTTTATGAACTAAGTCTTTGGTAAGGAAACCTCTTCTTTTGAAACCTAAACATGAACGGGCCTTTTGTGATTTATAATCAGCTTCCCACTGTGCTTTGTCTAAAGACAGTAGTCACAGCAACTAATCTAGTAGAAACATCGACACGTTATTAGGGGGACCCCCTTTAAATCCGATGTTCCTCCATACTGTAAAATCTTTGATTCTCACTGAAAACACACCACAGTTCTTCGTAAATAAACTTACCTCCTGTGAAATCCTATTACATTTTTTGTTACATATTTCTGATGATTGTTATAATATATACTTTAAATCCTGCTACATTCCTTCTGTTACCGAGTCCAAGCTCGCTCTGCTCGCCGCATGACAGGCCAGTAAATCGGAGACGAGGTGTTGAGGCAAGGAGTGCCACTTTATTCGGAAAGCTGGCAGACCGAGAAGATGGCAGACTAGGGTCTCCGAAAAACCATCTTATCGGGGTTTGGATGCCAGTTTCTTTTATAAAACAGAGAAGGGGAGGAGATGAGGAAGTAAAGTAAAAAGGCCATAAGATTTGCAAATATCCCCTGGAATGGCCAGCCTAGGGGAGGGAATGTGTTAATTTCTTCTTTCTTGCAGCCATCCACAGGTGGACAGGGTCAGGATGTTCCCTGAACAAAGGCACTCTGGTTTAACATTCAGGCAGAGGGGCAGGGTTCCCTGAGGCAGACCATGGTGTATAGACAGTATCCTTGTAGTGATCAAAAGTAACAGGAAGCGAAAGTTAAAGTAAGAGAAACAGATCCAACATGTAGTCAGATTTGGCTCTTCCCTGTTACACAAGGACTTGCATTTTGGGTGGCTAGAAAAATTGGCTGACCGAAATAAGAGATGAGTTTATCGTGGGAAATGTGGGTACCCTGATCCCTGCCTCGAATAAAGCAATTTAAAGGAAAGGAAGCAATTTGGTAAAAGCATAGTTCTTGATTAATAAATGGGGTGTTTTACCTGAAAGTTTCTGTTTTTACTATTACAAATATATCTTGACCCTGATAAATAGTCTTACTTATATTTTTAACTGCCCTAAGACTTAGCTTTAAGAAAAGAATTACGCCGCATGTTCAAAATATACCTTCTCCTACCACAATCTAGTTGCTGCAGATTTTTGAAACCTCATTCTGGACAAGCATAAATTTGTGCAAATGTACCTACTTTTAACCAGATGTTATTCAATTTGAAAAGCAGTCATATTCTGATATTCAAGTGCACAAAGCAACTTTTAGACTTGGCCAATATTCTTATACCTGAATAACAAATTTACCTTTGTGTGTCTGTGTATGTGCATATATCTGTATACGTGTACCCACAAGTATCATTTCCTATTTTTGTAGTACCCTTTTACAACCTAAAACCAACATTACATGCTGTCACTTAATGGTTTCCTAATTATTATTGCTATGTAGCATTGTTAGTAAACATTGTACATGGAGAGAAGTATTACAGTTAAATCAGCTGAACTACAGTTCAATGCCCTTAACCCAGTAGGTTTTTATTTAGAACATAAGCAGAGTAAAATCTAATGATAGACACAGGAACATGTCATACCTTTGTTCTGTTTTCTTTTTTTTGAACCTTAGGTTTCGAGGGTTAAGCTAATAACCATACTTCCTTGTTCATGGCACAGATGTGCAACCCTTCCTCCCATCCTCTCACTTTTTAAAAAATTTTAGGTAAGGGAAATATTTTACACATGTACTCTTATTCTGCAGGGTTTAGAGGGAAGTCTTAGGAGTCAGAGAGACTAGAGTTTGGATCCTGATTCTTTGCCGCTTAATGAGCGTGCAATCTTGGGTAAATGATTTGACCTCTCTGAGACTCCATTTCCTCATCTGTAAAATAGGAATAATAATAACCTCATCGTGGGGTTGTTGTAAGAATTGGATTATGTGCTTAGAGTGCTCAGCACAGCATCTGGTACATGTTAAGTGCTCGTTACATTTTTGCTACTGTTATTATATCACCAATGGCATAAGAACTTTTGGTCAAAGAGCTATCCAGGCTAGGAATATCCACTATCAGTATGCTGCATAACTTTAAGCAAGTCACTTTGCCAAAGTGTTACTTTGTTTCTGCAACTAAGACATGGAAATGACATTACAAATTGTGCCTTCTAAATAAGATTGTGAAAAGTTAAAGCCCTAAATAAATGTTAATAATTTATGCCACCTCATTAAAATCTGTAGTTATGTTTATAATCCTGAAGATAAGTATAATTAATATTTGGTATTAGTAGTGTGCCTTCCACTCAGGCATTAATAAGACATTGCAAAGATGAGCAAGCATAGAGCATTGAACCTACCTAAGGTTATGGACTCAGTAAGACAGGAGGAGCAGATATTCTGTAAATGACCGGCAATCAGAAATTTATCTTTTCTGAAGATTTTCATGTTTATTCCCAAACTGTAAATAACAAGCCCTCAGTGAACCTTACCAGCTGCTCTTTTAGGAAGTGTGTGGCACTAAGTGGGAGCTGATACTGTGGGCCCCTAGGCCACTTGAATAGCTATGGCCATTCCTCTCCTCTCCGATGCCTAATTCTGACATAATATTTAGCTCCAAAGGAGGAAATGTTATGCTGTAAAATGATGGAACTCCTGGGCCCCCAAGGCACTCTGCTCTGACCCTCACATCTCAAGGCACAAGATTATCATTATTGGCTCATTGGCCTGTTTTTTTGTTTGTTTGGTTTTTGTTTTTTTGCGGTACGCGGGCCTCTCACTGTTGTGGCCTCTCCCGTTGCAGAGCACAGGCTCCAGACCCACAGGCTCAGCGGCCATGGCTCACGGGCCCAGCTGCTCCGCGGCACGTGGGATCTTTCCGGACCGGGGCACGAACCCGTGTCCCCTGCATCAGCAGGCGGACTCTCAACCACTGCGCCACCAGGGAAGCCCCTCATTAGCCTGTTTTAATTGTAGGGCTGTATAGAGCAGTAACATGGAGCCTTTGAGTCAGACTGCCTGTGTTTGAATCCCAGCTCTCATGCTCACTAGCAGTATAAACTAAACCCCTTAGGGCTTTAGTAGGGTTGACAAAACTAACACCTACCTCAGACCAGCACCTGGACCATACTAAAGGCTCTATTAACATTGGCAAATTAGCTTTACAGCCAAAACCGTATGCCTAACTGGAATGTTGTTCACCTAAAAGGTAAAATTAGAGGATGAAGTTGGCTTAAATTGAAATAATTTATATGAGCAGTTGCCATCAAGATACCGATGTGAATCACTTCGTAGTGACATAAATAACACCAGTTATTTTCTCCTCATTGCTAAAATTCCAAGTTAATATAGCACAGAGGATGTGTGTGGGCTTTTAAGTCAGTCATGACACTTACTGGGTGTCAGTTACCTTGATTTTCCCATCTGTAAAATGGTTAAAAATAGTACCTTCTTCACAGAGTTGTTGTGAGGTTTAGATGAGGAAATGAAAGTAAAGTGATTAGCATAGTTTTGACAAACAGTAAATACTTAATACGTGATTTATAATGTTCGTCGTGGTTATTGCTGTTTTAAGTAAAATAATAATGCATATAAGCCCCTTCTGATATTCCTAGTTTTAACCATGATTATCACAAATTTAAATGTGTTCAGAAGTGGGACTTCTCATTGTAGATTTAGACATATAGAAACAATTTGAGGGCTTCCCTGGTGGCCCGGTGGTTGAGCGTCCGCCTGCCGATGCAGGGGACGCGGGTTCGTGTCCCGGTCTGAGAGGATTCCGCATACCGCGGAGCGGCCGGGCCCGTGAGCCGTGGCTGCTGAGCCTGCGCGTCCGGAGCCTGTGCTCCGCAATGGGAGAGGCCACAACAGTGAGAGGCCCGCGTACCGCAAAAAAAAAAAAAAAAAAAGTGAGGTGCTTTTGGGAAGGAAGCCCAGATCTTGGAATGCTCACTTGCACCTTCTTATCCATACTGATGTGCAAAATATTAATGAAATAAAAAAGAATCAGAAAGAGAAACACTGTAGACTTCTTCAGCTGTTTTGGGAGCTGAAATCAGAACATTGTAGCAAGGTCATCCTGTTGAGTAAAATCTGTAACACTATCTATTATTTATTATAAAATAAAAATTTTTTATTGAGGTATAGTTGATGTACAATATTGTATAAATTTCAGGTGTACCACATAGTGATTCACAATTTTTAAAGGTTATATTTCATTTATAGTTATTATAAAATATATTTCCTGTGTTGTACAATGTATACAATAGATATATAGCTTATCTGTTTATCTATTTATTTATTTATTTAATACATGACATCCCTAGGTTAGTTTGTTTACTGGATCTATACTTTTTTTTTTAATTGACATACAGTTAATTTACAATGTTGTGTTAGTTTCTGGTGTACAGCAAAGTGATTCAGTTATATATATATATATTTACACATATACATATGTATATACACATATATATATTCTTTTCATATTCTTTTTCATTATAGCTTATTACAAGATACATAATACAGTTCCCTGTGCAAAAGAGTAGGACTTGTTGTTTACCTATTTTATATATATTAGTTTGTATCTGGTAATCCCAAGCTCCTAATTTATCCCCTCTCCTCTTCCCCCTTTGGTAACCGTAAGTTTGTTTTCTGTCTCTGAGTCTGTTTCTGTTTTGTAAATAAGTTCATATTTTGGATTCCACATATAAATGATATCATATAATATTTGTCTTTCTCTGTTTGACTTAATTCAATTAGTATGACATTCTCTAGGTCCATCTATGTTGCTGCAAATGTCATTATTTCATTCTTTTTTTTTAATATTTATTTATTTATTTTGGCTGCACAGGGTCTTAGCTGCAGTATGAGGGATCTTTAGTTGCGGCACGCGGGATCTAGCTCCTTGACCAGGGATCGAACCCGGCCCCCATGCATTGGGAGCACAGAGTCTTAACCATTGGACCACCAGGGAAGTCCCCATTATTTTATTCTTATGGCTGAGTAGCAGTCTGTTGTGTGTGTGTGTGTGTGTGTGTGTATGTGTGTATATACACACACCACATCTTCTTTATCCATTCATCTGTTGATGGACATTTAGATTGCTTCCATGTCTTGGCTATTGTAAATAGTGCTGCTATGAATATTGGGGTGCATGTATCTTTTCCAGTCAGAATTTTCTCCAGAATTATGCCCAGGAGTGGGATTGCTGGATCATATGGTAACTCTATTTTTGTTTTTTTGTTTTGTTTTGTTTTGTTTGTTTGTTTTGCGGTAAGCGGGCCTCTCACTGTTGTGGCCTCTCCCGTTGTGGAGCACAGGCTCCGGACGTGCAGGCTCAGCGGCCACGGCTCACAGGCCTAGCTGCTCTGCGGCATGTGGGATCTTCCCGGACTGGGGCACGAACCCATGTCCCCTGCATCAGCAGGTGGACTCTCAACCACTGCACCACCAGGGAAGCCCTATTTTTGGTTTCTTAAGGAGCCTCCATACTGTGCTCCATAGTGGCTGCACCATTTTACATTCCCACCAACAATATAGAAGGGTTCCTTTTCCTCCACACCCTCTCCAGCATTTATTATTTGTAGACTTTTTGATGATTGCCATTCTGACTGGTGTGAGGTGATACCTCACTGTAGTTTTAATTTGCATTTCTCTAATAATTAGCAGTGTTGAGCAACTTTTCATGTGCTTATTGGCCACCTGTATGTCTTCTTTGGAGAAATGTCTATTTAGGTCTTATGCCCATTAAAAAAAATTTTTTTTTGATATTGAATTATATGAGCTGTTTGTATATTTTGGAAATTAAGCCCTGTCTGTCGCATTGTTTGCAAATATTTTCTCCCAGTGTGGAGGTTATCTTTTCATTTTGTTTATGGTTTTCTTTGCTGTGCAAAAGCTTGTAAGTTTGATTAGGTTCCATTTATTTATTTTTCCTTTTATTTCTTTTGCCTTGGGAAACTGACCTAAGAAAACATTGGTACAATTTATGTTAGAGAATGTTTTGCCTATGCTCTCTTCTAAGAGTTTTCTGGTGTCATGTCTTATACTTAAGTCTTTAAACTATTTTGAGTTGATTTTTGTGTACGGTGTGAGGGTGTGTTCTAACTTCATTAATTTACATGCAGCTGTCCAGCTTTCCCAGCACCACTTGCTGAAGAGACTGTCTTTTCTCCATTGTATATTTTTGCCTCCTTTGTCAAAGATTAATTGACCGTAGATGTGTGGGTTTATTTCTGGGCTCTCTTCTGTTCCACTGATCCAATATCTGTTTTTGTACCAGTGCCATGCCATTTTGATTACTGTAGCTTTATAGTATTGTCTGAAGTCTGGGAGGGTTATGCCTCCTGCTTTGTTCTTTTTCCTCAGGATTGCTTTGGCAATTCTCGGTCTTTTATGGTTCCATATAAATTTTAGAATTATTTGTTCTAGTTCTGTGAAAAATGTCATGGGTAATTTGATAGGGATTGTATTAAATCTGTAAATTGCTTTGGGTAGTATGGCCATTTTAACAATATTAATTCTTCCAATCCAAGAGCATGGGATATCTTTCCATTTCTTTAAATCATCTTCCATTTCCTTTATCAGTGTTTTACAGTTCTCAGCATATGAACCTTTCACCTCCTTGGTCAGGTTTATTCCTAAGTTTTTTATGTTTTTGATATGATTTTTAAAAGGATTTTTTTTTTTTTTTACTTTGCCTTTCTGATATTTCATTGTTAGTGTAAAGAAATGCAACTGTATGTTAATCTTGTATTCTGCTACCTTGCTGAATTTATCAGTTCTAGTAGTCTTTGTGTGGAATTTTTAGGGTTTTCTGTATTTAGTATCATGTCATCTGCATATAATGACAATTTTACCTCTTTCCTTCTAATGTGGATACCTTTTATTTCTTTTTCTTGTCTGAATGCCGAATAGACTTCCAGTACTATGTTGAATAGGAGTGGTCATCCTTGTCTTGTTCCAGATTTTAGCAGGAAGGCTTTCAGCTTTTCACCATTGAATATTATGTTGGCTGTGGGTTTGTCATAAATAGCTTTTATTAAGTTGAGGTATGTTCCTTGTATACCCACTTTGGTAAGAGTGTTGTAATTTGTAAGGTATATATTCTAAAACCTTCAAATATCTCTAAGTCCAAATATATGTTCTCATCTAACACCTTTCCCTCCCCCATTAAATTCTGTAAAGTATAACTGAAACTTTTTGGACTTTTTCAGTGCATTAATGATTATATAAATACTGAGCTAAAATAATTCATAAAGCTTTAAAAATACATTCTGCCACAAAAAGAAAATACATATAGCTTGTTTCTTCATTTCATTTAGATTACCCATGACCTAACAGGTGTCTGTAAACCTAAAGTGATGGTGGTGGATGACGATCCTCCTGCAGGAGCCATTTGTAGACCATGACTTGAGCCACTGTGGAATGGGGAGTTTCACTCCTTTACCCCAAATTTCAGTATTCTTGCTAAGAACTTCCCCCTTTTTAGCCTTCTTTTCTTTTACCAGCACTAGTTATTAGCTTTCCACAGAAAAAATGTTTTATTGGGCTTCCCTGGTGGCGCAGTGGTTGAGAGTCCACCTGCCGATGCAGGGGACACGGGTTCGTGCCCCGGTCCGGGAAGATCCCACATGCCGCAGAGCGGCTGTGCCCGTGAGCCGTGGCCGCTGAGCCTGCGCGTCCGGAGCCTGTGCTCCACAATGGGAGAGGCCACAACAGTGAGAGGCCCGTGTACCACACAAAAAAATAATAATAATAATGTTTTATTGTTTCATAAACGTCATGGCTGTGAAGCAGCATGTAAAACCAAGTGAGTGAGAGGGCAGGTAGACAGCCCTTCATTAGAAGGGCCTTCATTAGCTAACAGACTTATTCCACACTGAAGTATTAAGACGCATGAGTCCAGTTTTATTCCTGAGCAAGACTAGTACATACAGTGGTCCTTACGCTTACTTGTGAAGAATTAAAATCATGTCTGTTGAATACCAGAGGTTTGCTTTTCTTTAGTCTTTCCTTTCTGCCCTCTGACCCCCGCCCCTTATTCTCTCCCTGCTCCCTCCCTGCCTGCCTTCGTCCCTCTCTTTTTCTACCTTTCTTTTTAGCTATACAAATAATACATAAAACACATTTGTAATATGTGTGTACCAATAAGAACAGAGCCTTTGTTCTTCATGCCTTACTTTTAGTACCTTGTACATTGTCTGACACCCACAGAAGAAACTTAACAATGAAGTGAGTGAATGAAGCACAAAAAGCAAAAAGGTCTCCTTGTCACTCTTACTCCTTCCCAGGTAACCGTCATAGTCATGTTATTATTTTTTAGTTTAGTTGGCAAGATTCTCTTCTGTGGACAGTGGGAGTGACTTAGTTTTCTCTTTGGAGTAGGGCTTGGCTAAGCAGAATGCATGGTTTTGCTTACGTGTGTGTAGCTTTTCCTTGATCCTAAATTGGGAGTTTCCTGACACTCTTAGGGAGAGTGATGCAATCATCGCTCCTTCGCAGTAGCAGAGAAAGCACATTCAAGAGGCTGAAGCTGGATGAGGGGAATTACCTTCCTGGATGACTGGTCTCAGTCATATATGAGACAATTAAAACTTTCTAAAATGTAACTTTCACATAAAGCTCTGTAAGTGTTGTATAGAGAGCAATGAAGGCAAATTTTTAATAGTTTTTCCAGTTACCCAGCCTGTTTCTGGGAGACTTAATCCTTCTGTCAAAAACATTTAAGGGAAAAGATTTTAATTTTAACGTTTCTTCACAACAATGAGGGCAATAAACATTTTATAAATAAATTATAGCAAACTAATCAGAATACTTTTTAAAATTTAATTTGACTGTCGTTTAATTCATATGACAGAACCTTTGATGAATTCAGGTTTTTGAAAGGTAGTTAGAGTGTGCATTCCCTTCCCCCACGCCAACCAATATTTCTTCCTTTGTTGACTACAGAGTCTTTATTTGAATCTAAAGGCCTTAACCCTATAACTTCCAACCACTTAACTTCCTTATATTACTCTACATTGATTCACATTTCAAATATCTCTGTTGTGTAAACTTCTTCAATGAAGAAAAACTATTATGGATTTGACTATTTTGAAGATCATATTCTTTATAAAGAGGACATCTCAAAAAATCAAGGGTTTAGAGTTTTTTTCTAAGTGATAGGTAATATATAATGTATTGGGTTGGCCAAGAAGTTTGTTCGGGTCTTCCATATCTTACAGAAAAACCCAAACAAGTTTTTGGCCAACCCAATAGAATAAGTACCACAGTAACTTGGAAACTATAAAAATCTCTGCATTTATTTGGTTTATTTTATTCTCATATTGTGAAGAAAAAAATGACAGACATTTGTTTCTTCCTATTTTTCCCAGCTATTGACCTAAAAAATGGTTCTGGAAAAGTGTATCAAGGCCCTGCAAAAGATTCTGCTGATGTAACCATCACGCTTTCAGATGAAGATTTCATGGAAGTAGTCTTGGGCAAGCTTGATCCTCAGAAGGTAAAGTTCTTAAAATGTTCATTTATTTGTCATTATTGCTTCCTATTTGACAATTGCAGTTTTTTGGCTGACTCCAAAATTCTGATTTATAAGACAGATATCTTGCAACTCTGAGGAAAGACAGAGTTGATAGCAGTATTCAAATTGATAGATCATATATTTTTCGAATGGAGTTTTTCAACTGATACTTTTTAAAACTAAATTTTGGGGTGGAATTCTTTAGCAGATAAACAATGTAAAACCCACATCTAGACCTTTTAATATATTGTCAGTTCAGAATTGAAAAACTATATGATATTTCATAAAATTAGACATTCTTTCCTGATATATAAAATTAAGAACTTGTCTTAATCATCACTGAAAACTGGAAATAGAAGGATGGAACATAATAGCCAGTGTCTTACTGAAGGTAAAACATTTAGAGACATTTCAGTGGAAAATCATGATTGAAACAAGAGTGCCTTTGCTGGCCATTATGAGGTAATATTGTTCTGAAACCTATGGCTAGTCCACAAACACACAAAATTAGATGTAGCAATTAGAATGGAGTAGAAAATTTGAATGATTATGTAGCTAGAAATCCCACGAGAATCAACTGCTTGATTCTTAGACCAGAAGAGTTCAAACAAGTGATTGAATGCACAATAATTATTTAAAAATAGCTTTCACATAGCAGCAAAACCAACTAGAGGATATAATTTTAAAAATTTGTTTGTAATCACTACCCAAACTACAAAGTACCAGCGACTACCCTAACAAGAAAAAGCACAGGGCTTATTTGCAGAAAACTATACAACTTTACAAGGAACGGAGCAATTTGAATACGGGAGAAAATGTTCAATTTTCCTGGATAAAAAGACTAATTTTAAAGAATTGTAAAGTAGTATAGTGGTTAAAAATACGTTCTTTGGCATCAGATAAATCTAAGTTTGAATCTTAGCTCTGCCACCTACTCTCTAAGCCTTAATTTTCTCATTGTAAAATGAATTGTGATAATCCCAAAGGATTGTTATGATAACTAAATCCAATAATATACATGAGGAGCTTAGAATAATGCGTGGTACTGAGTGAGCCCTCAGTTAATTCCTTCCCAGGAATTTATTTAGTACCTCCTTTTATTCAGGTGCTAGGTGTGGCTGAACAAGACAGTGCCCCTTCTGGGTAGAGCTTAATTCTAGAGGGAAATGGAAAAGAAGTATAATTTCAGGTATGAAGAAAAATAAGAGTAATGGGTTATAGCAGTGGTTGGCAAACTTTTTCTGTACAGGGTCCCCTAGTAAATATATTCTAAGCTTTGCAGGTCACATGGTCTCTGTTGCACCTACTCAGTTCTGCCATTGTAGAGTTAAAGTAGCCATGGATACTATGTAAACAAATGGACGTGGCCGAGTTCCAGTAAAACTTTGTTTACAAAAACAGGCAGCAGACTGGTTTTGGCCCGTAGGCTGTAGTTTGCCAGCCCCTGGATTAGAGTGTGACAGGATAGAAGAACTATTTGAGACCGATTGTCCAAAAAGGCTTGATAGAGACCTGAACAAAGTGAGGGAAGGAGCCATAAGGCTAAAGAAACAACTAGCACCAAGGTGGGAGGCACTGGTAGCTCAGCTTGATACTATAACTGTGAGGAGGCCAGTGGGGAGAGAGGCAGGAGGCGAACAGGGAGAGGTAGGCATGGCGTAGATCACACAGGACCTTGTAGATGTTGGCAAGACAGTTTAGATCTTGTGTGATAGGAAGCTATTGAGCTGTGGAGTGACATCTGATTTTTAAAGGTCATTGTGGCTGCTGAGTGGCTAATTAAGAGTTCTTTTTTGAGATATATTTGAGGTGCTTATACATAAAGATTAAATGTAGGATTTACAGAAACATTTATATAATTGCTAGGACTATCAGACCTTTGGGGGGGACTGGATTATTCAGTGAATGGTACTGGGCAGTTGCATAGGAAATGGTAGTGCTTTATGTCATTCCATATACCTTAATCAGTACCATACAGGATGGAATTAAATGTAAAAAAATTAAAGCAGAAGCAAAACTTGATGAAAACCTAGGTGTTTATTATTCTTAGTGACAGTCCTTAGAGAAGTTCTAATTTAATATTAGGGGTTTTCTAAACTCATTTGGCTCAATTACGTTCTGCCTCACCTCAGTGCTTTCTGTCATCACTATTCTTCAGTTATCAAAGACCTTATATCCCAGGGTACAGTCTCTCTCTCTCTCTGTCTCTCTCTGTCTCTCTGTCTCTCTGTCTGCATCAACTCTTGTCAACCTTGATGGCTTCCTTCAGGATTTGTAAAAGTGACTTCTCTAACAGATGACTCTTAGTTTATTGATATTATTTCTAATTATCTTTTACTCTATTCTACATCAGCTTTTGTCTTTATTGGGAGCATAATATGTACAACTTCTAGTATCTGTTACAAAACATCACCATTTTCCAACACCATCAACTACAGTTTCATTAACTTGTTTTGTTATTCCTGCTACTGCTGTTGAGCTTCACAGAGACCTCCGGTTTGTTGACAACACCACTTTCTATCCATCAGCTCCCTTCTGTCTTCTCTTCTTGTTCAGCTTAGAGTCCATGGTCCATCGGAGTATCTCCCTTGAAAATACCCTCATCTCCCTTGTACCTCTCTCATCTTATTTGCCTGGAAAACTCCACTCTATTTTAACCCTACTCTCTGCCATCTTTGCATCTGTACCTGAATAGATGAAGACGCCAGGAGAAAAGCCATACAACTAGACAAATTGGCTTCCCTTTAAAATTTTGATTACAGGTCTCAAATAGTCTCTACACACTGTCTAGCAATCTTACTGTGATTTTCCACTAAGCCTCCATTCCTGTTGTCTGAGATGAGTATTTCATACCTGTCTTCTCAAAACTCCCCCATGCCTACCTCTCTTTCATTTTCAGCTGATGATCTTTCTCATGTTCTTTGGGAGAAAAAAAAGACTTTCAAATGAAAATATTCACTTTCCCATCACCAGATCTATTTTGTCAGCATCTGCACCTGTCTTCTTTTCTTCCTATACATTACATTGAAGGAAGTCTCCCTCTTCCTGTCAAAGACTTCTTCACTTCTCATCCAGGTATCTATCTACTCAAAGTCATTGCTTCTTCTCCTTTCCACTTTTTTCTGCACCATTCTCTCCCATTCTACTACATAGTTGTCCCACAGCATAGAGGCAAGCTAACATCTTGATTTTAAAGCAAACACTCTGTTGATACCAGATCCCCATCCAGCATGCCATATCATTTCTCTGTTCCTTTTCACAAAAGAATTGTCTAAACCAGCACTGTTGAATAGACATATAATGTGAGTCACATAAGTAATTAAAAACTTTCTAGTTGCCACATTAAAAAAAGGTTAAGAATAAACTCAAAATGGCTTAAAGACTTGAACATAAGCCGTGACACCATAAAACTCCTAGGAGAGATCATGGGCAAAACATTCTCGGACATAAATTGTTCCAATGTTTTCTTAGGTCAGTCTCCCAAGACAATAGAAATAAAAACAAAAATAAACAAATGGGACCTAATCAAACTTACAAGCTTTTGCACAGCAAAGGAAACCATAAACAAAACAAAAAGACAACCTACAGAATGGGAGAAAATATTTGCAAATGATGCAAAAGACAAGGACTTAATTTCCAAAATATGCAAACAGCTCATACAACTCAACAACAAAAAACAAACAACCCAATGGAAAAATGGGCAGAGACCTAAATAGACAGTTCTTCAAAGAAGAAATACAGATGTCCAACAGGCACATGAAAAGGTGCTCCACATATTGCGAACTATTAGGGAAATGTAAATCAAAGCTACAGTGAGATATCACCTCACACCAGTCAGAATGGCCGTCATTAAAAAGTCTATAAATAACAAATGCTGGAGAGGGTGTGGAGAAAATAGAACCCTCCTACACTGTTGGTGGGAATGTTAGTTGGTGCAGCCACTGTGGAAAACAGTATGGAAGTTCCTTATAAAACTAAAAATAGAATTACCATATGATCCAGCAGTCGTGCTCCTAGGCATATATTCTGACAAAACTATAATTCAAAAAGATTCATGCACCCTTATGTTCATAGCAGCACTATTTACAATAGCCAAGACATGGAAGCAACCTAAATGTCCATTGACAAATGAATGGATAAAGAAGATGTGGTGTATACAATGCAATACTACTCAGCCATAAAAAAGAATGAAATAATGCATTTGCAGCAACATGGATGCAACTAGAGATTATCATACTAAGTGAAGTAAGTCAGAAAGAGAAAGAAAAATACCATATGATGTCACTTATATGTGGAATCTAAAATATGACACAAATGAACCTACCTATGAAATAGAAACAGAATCACGGACATAGAGAACAGACTGGTGGTTGCCAAGGGGGAGGGGGTTGGGGGAGGGATGGAGTGGGAGGTTGGGGTGAGCAGATGTGAGCTATTATATATAGAATGTATAAATAACAAGGTCCTACTATATAGCATAGAGAACTGTATTCAATATCCTATGATAAACCATAATGGAAAAGAATATATATAAAAAAAGAATGTATATATATGTATAACTGAATCACTTGGCTGTACAGCAGAAATTAACACAACACTGTAAATCAACTATACTTTAATTAAAAAATCAAAATAAATTTAAAAAGCTTAAAAAGAAACAGGTAAAATTAATTTTAATATATTTTATTTAACCCAATACATTCAAATATTTTAACATGTAATCAATATTAAATAATAATGGGATATTTTATATCCTACTTTTAAAAAATCTTTAAAATCCAGTGTGTATTTTATACTTACAATACATCTCAGCCAGGGCTAATCATATTTCAAGTACTCAGTAGCCGCATGGGCTAGTGGCTACTTTAGTGGGCAGCAAAGGTTTAAACGTTCTGTCTTGACTGCTCATCTGCCTTCTCTTATCTGACTTCCACATCTGTTACTCCACTGATAATGTGTTTGTGAAGTTCTTGTGATGACCTATATTGCTAAATCCAGTAAATAATTCTCTATCTACATCTTTCTCAGCCTTTCAGTAGCATTCAACTCAGTTAACCACCAACTTCTTGAAATAATCTTATCCCTTGGCTTTCATGATACCTTATTCTCCTGTTTTGCTTTCTCCACCTTTGGCTCTTCCTAATCTCCTTTGGTGTCTTCCTCTTTTACCCCCAACTGTTGAGTTTTGGTGTTTCTCAGGGCTCATTTCAGGGCTCTTCTCTAACTAACACTCTTCTTAAATGAGTCCATCCATCCTGTGGTATTTAGAGCCGTCTACATGTTGACAACTTGCAGATTCAAATGTCTCACTCAGCATCTTCTCTGAGTTCCATAGTGGTATAACCAGCTCTTCACTTGTGTCTCTGATGGCACATCTTACTATGTCCAACTTACAACTTGTGATTTAGTTTTTTTCCCCCATTCTTTTTGTTTCCAGGAAATGGCACCATGGTCTATCTACCCAAATTAGTATGCTGAGTAATGTAAGAATTGTCTTGGCTTCTTTCTTCACCTCTGTATCCTTTCTATCCTTAATCCTGCTTGTTCTTTCTCCAGAACGTATCTTGAGTTCATTTTCTTCTCTTCGTCACTAGGGTTATCATCCTGATCCAAGCCTCCATCAGCTCTCACCTGGCTTCCTGACTGGTCTTAGTGCTTTTAGTCTTGCTTTTCCACCAATCTGTTCTCCATACAGGAGCTGGGGTAATCTTTTAAAAATGTGAATCAGATTATAGGTCATTCCACCTGATAAAAACCTCCAAGATTTACTTTTACACTTGGGTAAAATCCAAACTACATATTATTATATTGTATGTGAAGTTTCCCTTGCTTATCTTCCCAGCTTCATCCTGCACTGCTTGCCTCATCACTTACAATGCTAATTCAATTTATGTTGCCTCTCCTCTTAGTTCCTTCCCATCAATTTTTACCACTTCAATGTCTTATTTATTTGCCTTTTCTGGAATTTCTATTCCCATCTTTTTGCATGGCTGGCTTTGTTTCATCCAAAGTAGTTCCCTCCTATTATATTATCTAAGTAGCCTCCTTCATAGCATTTATAACAGGCTTTAATTACTTGTTTACATTTTACTTTTTGACTCCCCTACTGTAATGTTAGCTCCATGAGAACAGGGAGGGATGTCTCTTTCCTAGCATAGAATATTGCCTAGTGTACTGTAGATGCTCAATTAATACTTGAGTAGATTAAAGCAAGGATAGAAATAAGGAACATAAGCTCAATAGCAGTAGTTTAGGCTATGTAGAAATTAAAAACTTCTGCATGTCAGACTCCATAAGATATTCCATAAACCTGGGGAAAAATAAAATAATGATACATAGTATATTGGTGTTAATAACCAATAAAAATTCTGGACAACACGAAGACCTCAATATAAAAAATGGGCAAACAACATGAACCAGTAATTAATGAAAGAAATAGGTATGACTAACATACATGAGAAAAACTATTAATTTTTCCCAGTATCTAAAACATGCAAGTTAAAGCATGTCATTTTTGCCTCAGATTTTCAAAGATTAAGAAAACAGTATTATTAAGGTTGGGATAAGAGGATTCACACGTAGCTAGAAGGAATATTAATTTAACAGTCTTTCTGGAAAGTACTATGGCAGAGTTTCACTGACTTTCTTCCTTTATGGCCACTTACTGTCTCAGCACTTTTTGAGTGGCACTCCTAGGCCAAAAGAAATACCTAATGGGGGCTTCCCTGGTGGCGCAGTGGTTGAGAGTCTGCCTGCCGATGCAGGAGACACGGGTTCGTGCCCCGGTCCGGGAAGATCCCACATGCCGTGGAGCGCCTAGGCCCGTGAGCCATGGCCGCTGAGCCTGCGCGTCCGGAGCCTGTGCTCCGCAACGGGAGAGGCCACAACAGTGAGAGGCCCGCGTAGCGCAAAAAAAAAAAAAAAGAAATACCTAATGGTTCAGTTTATTAAGTAGTTATATCCAAACAAGAGCAGTTTTCATGTTGTGTTTGACCAATGTCACTGTGTTTCCTTCAAAAGTTTTAAATATTCTGTCGTGTCTGTTGGAGTTTGGTGTGGTGCCCCAGTGCACTGAGGTGCACAGTTTGAAAACTGTGGTGATATGGAAGCATGGTCAAGAAACTTACTTAAGAAATGCCATGATTTAGTAATTCTTCTTCTAGGAATCTATCCTAAGAAAACAGTTAGATAGGAACAAAGATTTATGTACACAATTCTTCCACTCAAATAACAACCATCAAATATTGGTATATTTACTTCAAGGAAGTTGGTGTTTTTATTTTAGGTTGTAAGTCCCTCTCAGACTGTAGTACCTGGCAAGCCCGTCTAAGAACTGACTCTGCAGGAGTCGCAGACCATCATTTCTGTAACTGCACAGTGAAAACTGTCTTAGTTTTAAAATTCCAGTCTCTAGTTTGAATGCTTAGCACTTGAACCTGATTGAATGAAATTCTCCTGCATTATTTTTGGGATAAAAAGTTTAAGCAGTTTTTGCTTTTCCTCCAGTTGGTAAGGATTCGCTTCTGAAATTAAGTTGCTGCTAGTTAATAAGCAGGAGACATTATTAAGCAGAGAACACCTGTGTTTAGTCCTGGCCCACTTTTTGTTGGCTCTGTGGCCTTGAGTAGGTTTTTAAGCTTTTGAATTTCTTTTTTGCTGATATGCCCACTTCAGGTTGATGTCTGTGCTTCTCAAGTGATATTTTATTTGTGAGGCTGCTTTGTAATGTTACATGTACATGGATATTACTATTTTTTCAATCTAGCTAACAATCTAGAGACTTCTTTTTCACTTCATATTCCGTATGTTATTTTCTCAGTAAGCTATATTGTGTTTTATCATTTTTATTTTACTGATAGGGAACTTGACACGGGGGGAGAACTTGCACAAGTTTCTATTGTCAGGTCAGAAAAAAAGTGGTACAGGAGCTCTTAGTGTTTTGACATTATAGTCTTTTGCTTGGTAATAATGAGCTTAATAGCTCCTTCCACATGTTAAATGCTAAGCTAAGCACTTTTCACACTGTTTCATTTAACTCATACAACAAAGCTTCTATTTAGGTGCTGTTGTCATGCCCTTTATAGATAAGGAGGCCAGAGCTCAGAGAGGTTAAGTAGTTTGTCCAAGCTCACTTTGCATTTATTTAGTGGCAGAGCCTAGATTTTAACCCAGGCATTCTGATGCTACAGCCCAGGATCTATTCACTACTTTGTTACACTATCTTATTTTGCCATTATATGGCCTTCTGTTTCATGAAGATATAATAAATATTTTAAATCTACTTTTGAAAGTTCTGAACTCAGTGTTTTTATTGTTAGTAATACAGTAAAGCCTTGTATTCATATGGTCTCAAATTCACATTTAAGAATATAGGCTAAAGCCAGAAGCATAGGTTGAAGCAGAATTCCCAGATCTGTCAATTCAGATAAATTATTCTATGGTTTTCTAAAATACACAAGGAGTCTTTATTTTTTCTTAGATATCTAAAAATATGGGTGTTATCTATAATCATTAAACTATCATTGCTAGATAAAAGTTGCCTTTGTTGTCCAGAGTTATTAACTCAATTGTATTCAGTCTAAGCAATGATCTTTTTAAAAAAGAAATACAATGTGACATGGTAAAGGTTGGTTCTGTCTTTCCCTTTCTCCTTTCCAGGCATTCTTTTTTTTTTTTTTTTGCGGTATGCGGGCCTCTCACTGTTGTGGCCTCTCCCGTTGCGGAGCACAGGCTCCGGACGCGCAGGCTCAGCGGCCACGGCTCACGGGCCCAGCTGCTCCGTGGCATATGGGATCCTCCCAGACCAGGGCACGAACCCGTATCCCCTGCATTGGCAGGCGGACTCTCAACCACTGCGCCACCAGGGAGGCCCTCCAGGCATTCTTTAGTGGCAGACTGAAGGCCAGAGGGAACATCATGTTGAGCCAGAAGCTTCAGATGATTCTTAAAGAATATGCCAAGCTCTGAAGGATATACTACGTTATTAATTACAATAGAAAAATTAAATACTCTCTTCAACTAAATATGCAGAAGTGATTCAGCAAAAATGGTCAAAATTAAGATACAGGGGAAATTGCTTAACATTTTCAGATTACAGATAACTTTTTAGATGTTCATTTTCTACTAATTTTTCATGTTATTACTTTTACAAGGAACTGTAAGCTGGCACATGATTATCCTTCTGTTCTTAGACCTATGTCTTCATAATAAAAAAGTTTCACTCAAGTCCAATCTCTTTAGAATTGTGATGGCATTTATAAATTGTAAGGAAAATGAAATGAGTAGAGGCCACTTTGATGCCTTTTACAGTTTGTTTTGTTATTTTCTCTTCTCTTTATTGATATCCCAATTTTAACATGAATTTTCATCTATTTATTCATTTTCATACTTTGCTATGAGAGATAGTGTTCTGCTTTAAGGCAAGATAAAGGTCTTTGTGTTTTCAAATAGTTTTCTTTCTTCTCCCTGCCCTTTTGCTGGAAATTCTTTACTTTCATATAATGCTTGGAAATCTACCAAATATATAACTTTCTTTTTTTAAAAATTTAACTGTAGTTGACTTACAATATTATGTTAGTTTCAGGCATACAGCTTCAGATTCTTTTCCCTTACAGGTTATTACAAGATATTGAATATAGTTCCCTGTGCTATACAGTAAATCCTTGTTGTTTATCTGTTTCATATATAGTGATATGTATATGTTAACCCTGTGCTCCTAATTTATCCCTCTCTCTCCCCTTTCCCCTTTGGTAACCATAAGTTTATTTTCTATGTCTGTGAGTCTGTTTCTGTTTTATAAATAAGTTGATTTGTATTATTTTTTTAGATTCTGCGTATAAGTGATATTGTATAATATTGTCTTTCTCTGTCTGACTTACTTCTCTTGGTATGATAATTGCTAGGTCCATCCATGTTGCTGCAAATGGCAATATTTCATTCCTTTTTATGGCTGAGTAGTATTTCATTGTATATATATTCACATCTTCTTTGTCCGTTGATCTGTCGACGGACATTTAGGTTGTTTCCATGTCTTGGCTATTGTGAATAGTGCTGCTGTGAACATTAGGGTGCATGTATCTTTTCCAGTTAGAGTTTTCATCTTTTCTGGATATATGCCCAGGAATGGGATTGCTGGATCATATGGTAACTCTAGTTTTGGTTTTATAAGGAACCTCCATACTGTTTTCCATAGTGGCTGCATCAATTTACATTCTAACCATCCGTTTACAAGGGTTCCCTTTTCTCCACACCCTCTCCAGCATTTATTGTTTGTAGACTTTTTGATGATGGCCATTCTGACTGGTGTGAAGTGATACCTCATTGTAGTTTTAACTTGCATTTCTCTAATAACTAGTGATGTTGAGCATCTTTTCATGTGCTTATTAGCCATCTGTATTTCTTCTTTGGAGAGCTGTCTCTTTAGGTCTTCTGCCCATTTTTCGATTGGGTTGTTTGTTTTTGTGTTGTTGAGTCATAAGTGCTGTTTGTATATTTCGGAAATTAAGCCCTTGTCCGTCACATCATTTGCAAATATTTTCTCACAGTCTGTAGGTTGTCTTTTCATTTTGTTTATGGTTTCCTTTGCTGTGCAAAAGCATGTAAGTTTGATTTGGTCCCATTTTTTTATTTTTGCTTTTATCATAAATGGAGTTTTTATCATAAATGGATGTTGAATTTTGTCGAATGCTTTTCTGCATCTATTGAAATGATCATATGATTTTTATCCATACATTTTGTTAATGTTTGGTGTGTCACATTGACTGATTTGCAGATGTTGAACCATCCTTGAATCCCTGGGATAAATGCCACTCAATCATGGTTATAATCCTTTTATGTATCGTTACATTTGGTTTGCTAATGTTTTGTTGAGAATTTTTACATCTATGTTCATCAGTGATATTGGCCTGTAATTTTCCTGTGCCATTCTTGTCTGGTTTTGGTATCAGGGTAATATCGGCCTTGTAAAATGAGTTTGGAAAAGTTTCCTCCTCTTCTGATTTTGGAAGAGTTTGAGAAGGATTGGTATTAATTCTTCTTTGAATGTTTGGTAGAATTCACCTGTGAAGCTGTCTGGTCCTGGACTTTTGTTTGTTGGGATATTACTAGTTCAGTCTCCTTACCAGTAATTGGTCTCTTCAGGTTTTCTATTTCTTCATTATTCAGTCTTGGGACATTGTGCATTTCTAGGAATTTATTCATTTCTTCTAGGTTATCCTATTTATTGGTGGTATTCATAGTAGTCTCTTGTGATCCTTTTAATTTCTGTGATATCAATTGTGAAATCAATTTCCTCTTTCATTTCAGATTTTATTTGTTTGTGTTTTCTCTCTTTTTTTCTTGGTCAATCTAGGTAAAGGTTTTTTAAAGAACCAGCTCTTAGTTTCATTGATCTTTTCTGTAGATTTTTTAGTCTCTGTTTCCTTTATCTCTGCTCTAACATTTGCTATTTTCTCTCTTCTACTAACTTTGGACTTCATTTGTTCTTCTTTTTCTAGTTCCTCGAGGTGTGAAATTACATTTGCTCTAACACTTGCTATTTTCTCTCTTCTACTAACTTTGGACTTCATTTGTTCTTCCTTTTCTAGTTCCTCAAGGTGTGAAATTATGTTGTTTGAGACTTTTCTTGTTTCTTAAGATGGGCATTTATTTCTATGAATGTCCCTTTAAGAACTACTTTTACTGCATCGCATAAATTTAATTTAGGGTGATTCATTGTTATGCCAGTTGAATTTAAAAAAAAAACAAATGGCAGTCTTTTAATGTTTGTCTTTTATAATTGTGCTTGGAACAGCTTAGTGTCCTTCCAAATAGAAATAGCATAGTAAAGTTAATCAAATGCCACTACATATTAATGAATGAAGTTGTTGAATATATACGCTAGATGCTTAAAGCATATTAAGAAAGTGACCTTTTAATTACCTTACTAACCCATCTCTGTCAATCTTAATGGTCAGAGAGCTACTGGTGTCCAGATTTAATAGCTTCCTGTTAGTCCTCATGCTCCTTAACCTTTTTGTAATATTTAATATTACACCATGTTGTGTACCATCATGTTGAGTACACCATCTTTTTTGTGTGTGTGTGGTACGCGGGCCTCTCACTGTTGTGGCCTCTCCCGTTGTGGAGCACAGGCTCCGGACGCGCAGGCTCAGCCGCCATGGCTCACGGGCCCAGCCACTCTGTGACATGTGGGATCTTCCCGGACCGGGGCACGAACCCGTGTCCCCTGCATCAGCAGGTGGACCCTCAACCACTCTGCCACCAGGGAAGCCTGCTCCAGCCTTTTTAATTCTTTATTTCCCTTTTATTCTCCGGTGAGAAATATTTTACCTTCTTAAATGAACCTATGAGTTAATCTCCCTGACTTCTGCTTGTCTCTTTGGTAATTTCCTCTGTCTACCTGTCTTTACAGAATTTTTGATTGAGGTTTCAGCCCTCTCCACTTTTTGGTAGGTGTTTTCTTACTGGGTGATTTCATTTACTGCCTTATCTTCAACCATCACCTGAGTATTCATAACTGTGAGTCTATTATCTTCAACTCTGATCTTGCCATAATTCCATAGTTCCATGCGCAGTGCCAAACGATTACTAGACTGTTGTCATATATAGTTGACCCTTGAACAATGTGGGTTTGAACTGCATGGCTCCACCCATACTTGGGTTTTTTTTCAATAAATGCATACTACAGTACTATACCATTTGTATAGTTAGTTGAACCCACAGATATGGAACCACAGATATGGAGGGCTGAGGGCCCACTGTAAAGTTATATACGAATTTTTGAATGCATGGAGGGTTGGTGCCTTTAACCCCCTTATTCCCATTGTTCAAGGGTCAAGTGTAGTTACTGCAGATACATGTTTAAAATAAACATGTGATCTTCCTCTCCACTCCTAAATGTGCATCTTTTCTTATTTTGTCTTAGTTAAGAACATCACCTTTTGCTGAGTTAAACTAAGAAACCAGAGTTATCCTTGACTTTTCTCTTCCTCACACCCCATATCCAGTCCTTCACCAACTCTTACCACTTCTATTTCCTGAATATTTAAGGATTTTACTCTATGCCACTCCTACCCAAGTACTTGTACCCTAGTACCTCATACTTGATAGCTCATTTTAATGGCTTTCCAACTGCTTTCCAGTCTTTCATTACCACCCTCTTGCCACCCACTTCCCTGCAGCCTCCAGAGGTTAACACATCTGAACATGTGACTTCCCAATTTAGAAACCTGCGATGATTCCTACTTGGTCATCTTACTGTCAGACTGTTTAGCATGGTTCAAGTTTGCATCATTTGGGATTCTTTCAATGGCAAGTAATAAAACCAATTTGGCATAAAACTTTTTCATATAACGGAAAAAAATCTAGATGGGTAGGACTGGCTTTGAAGGGGAATCATTGAATGAGTCAGTGTTATCCAGGCCATCTCTCTGCCCGCTTTATCCACAGGCTCCATGTGGTAACAACCCTGGCAGCTCCAAGTTATTCTCATTGTGGTCACAAGATGGCAGCCAAGAGGTACAGCCGCATAGTTGCATCTCAAATCAACCAGCAGAAGAGAGACCACTGGGTTCTCCCAAAAGCCCCCGTGAAGACCTTATCTGGTCTCACTAGCTGTTATTGATTATAAGCCAATCCCTGAACTCATCACTGTAGCTAGAGATTGCGGGTGTGCTGATTGGCCTGCATCTATCAAGGTCTGTACATGTAGCAAAGGATAGTGTGTTGGGGACCCCCAAGGCTTTCCCCGGATTTGGTGATTTGTCAGGAGGACCACAGAACTCACCATATAGTCATACTTACGACTTATGACTTTGATTTATTATATCAAAATATACAAAGCAAAATCAGAAAAGGCAAAAGCGTGCATGAATAAGTCCAGAGGAAATCAGGTAAAAGCTTCCAAGAGTTCTTTCCCTGTGGAGTCATCCAGGACATGCCTAATTTTCCCAGCATCAAATCATGACGGCATGTGAAATGTCTACCAAGACGCAGTGTCTGAGCTTTTCATCAGGAGGCTGGTCACATAGGTGTCTTCCTGCCAGAGTGCATACCAAAATTCCAGACTTCTAAAAGGAAAGAGGGTATTTAGCATCAACCACATTGTTTGTGCAGTTTGTGCACCGGGAACCACTCTTCTCAGTGAGGGAACATTGGGAAACTTCTCAAAATTTTAAGTTCCCACATGTCAGCGAAGGGCCAGCCTTGCAGGCGAACCTTTCTAAGGACAGCAGTCTCAGGCCTGACATGGTAACTCTTCTGCACTGATAGGATCAGCCCCAGCCAGACCACAAGGCCTGAGGGTGAATCAGGTATGATACCAGAGGAAATTTAGAGTATGGAGAGCCAAATCTCAACAGTCTACCCTAAGGTTTCTTTGCCTTTTCACCGCATCACCTGGCAAAGTCCTCCGTATCCTTAAGCCTCCCCAGTGTGTTCCCTGTGCGAAGCTCTTCGTAACCCACACTAGTAGAACAGCCTCTGTTTGCTCCTCACAGGGCTCTGTGTGTGTATTTTAAAGCAAACCAACTGAGAAAGCTGAATTCTATGTTGGAGAGAAATAGATTTGAGTAATAATCTATTTAATAAGAATACTACCCCAACATTAACTTTATCCTTTAAGTCAACAACTATTGCAGCAAAACTAAACGATAATCCAATGCCATGAAGAAATTCTGCTCAAAGTTAAGGAAAGTGATTTTCTGAAGAGCAGAAGGTTTTAGGTCAGTGTGGACTAAGCTGTTTAAGAGGGGAGAGGAAAGACAATAACCCATTTAAAACCCCATAAATAGGCAAAATAGAAAAACTGCAAGTGTCGACTAAAAACCTAGATGTATATTACATGTGTCTGCAGTATATTGGCTGAAGTTGCCTAGTAAGTGACATCCAGCTATCAGGGTTATCTTAGCTTAAAAAAATAAAAAGATATCTGAGGAGGTAAAATGTTGAGGCACTAAATTCAAAATTTGCTCATGGGAGAGCTGTTGATGGCCTCATCCAGAATCCCCGTCTTTTAGACCGTTTGGTTGCGTACCTTTTGAGTCCACAGCTGATTAAGAGTCAGAAAACAGAGAAGTAGAAAGCACCGCGAGTTGGGGCAGTGTTGGCCAGGGAAAGTGCTTTTTGTTTGTTTGTTTGTTTTTGTTTTTGTTTTTGCGGTACGCGGGCCTCTCACTGTTGTGGCCTCTCCATTGCGGAGCACACCAGATGCGCAGGCTCAGCGGCCATGGCTCACGGGCCCAGCTGCTCTGCAGCATGTGGGATCCTCCCAGACTGGGGCACAAACCCGCGTCCCCTGCATCGGCAGGCGGACTCTCAACCACTGCGCCACCAGGGCAGCCCCAGGGGAAGTTTTTGAAGGCAGCATGAAAGAAGACATAGTCACTTCAAGTGAGTTTTATGTGAAGGGAGATTGAACAGCTCTGTCTTCCTTAGTCTCTTTTGAAGTTACAAGCATGTCAGTAAAGAACAATGATGGGTTAAAGCAGCTGTCAGCAAACATTTGCTGTAAAGGGCTAGAGAGTAGTATTCTAGGCTTTGTAGGCCACATATGGTCTCTGTAGCATCTTCTTTTTCTTAAAACAGCTTTGTAAAAAAAATGTAAAAACCTGTCCAAAAACAGGCCAGGGTTGCAGGGGGCGGGGGCGGTGGATATGGCCTTCAGGCATAGGTGCTGAGAGTGCCAGTTTAGAAAACAAAATATTGAACTGTCACCTTTATTTGCTTTGAACAGTTATGAAAATAGGAATTCATATGAATTATGAAAGTGTGAAAGGCCCTCTCCCACTCCCACACCCAGGCAGGCAGAACCACACAGCACATGCACTGGCTGTGCCCCCACCAGCCACATGATGCATTCCCTGTGTTGGCGAGTGGCACCAACATCCACTCAGTTTTCCAAACCAGCAACTCCAGTATCCCCTTGATCTTCCCTTTTCACCTCCATCAACATTCACGAACCGCTACCCTCGATTTAAACATTACTGTTTTAGACATTTCAATTCTTCTGAACTGTTTTCTTAGACAAAGCTTTTAGGGGTAGGATTATTGGGTCAGAGGGTGAGAGCAGCTTGTGACAGTCCTATACAGCCAAGAAGTTTCATTTGTGCTTATCCCACTTTGGGAGGTGAGGAGAGGAGAGCAAACACGTCAGCACATTTATGAATGGCGAGTTCTGTCATAAAAAACAAAAGTCTTATACAAAAAGCCTTATACAAGTCAATGCCTGCAGACTGCAACAGTCCCTCAGTTCCCAATGTGACTAAATCTTGTATCGCCTAGCAAGAGAAAGCAATGGAAGCAATATGACTTAGACCTCTGATTCAAATGAGGTGTCTGTGGAAGTAAAGTAGGCAGGAAGTGCGTACTGCTGTGTGCAGGTGCTGGACCAGGAGAAGCAGGCCCCTGCGTCTGATTGGGAACCCGTCATCATCCGAAGATACAGTCCTGTTCACAGACTGTATCACAAGAAGGTGGGTAGTACTGTGTGTTTCAATGATGTGACTCTTTTGCCTTTCTGAATAATCAACTGAAATTGGGGTTCCGTGGCAACCAAGCCTCAGTCCAGAGTGAGCCATCACTTTGGCCCATGTCCCAAGGGAGGACACCTGGGCAGTAATAGTATTTCACCTTAGATTTCAGATTGGGAGATTAGAGAGAGGGGCTTTTGGTAACACTACCTTCTGGCCCACTGTCCCCTGCAAAAATAGACCTGTCTTCTTTTTCCTCTGCCTGGTAAAGAGTACTGAAGTTTATTGGCCTGTGGAGGTGAGTTAAGACAGATTGGAATAAACCATTTCCCCTCACTCTTCACCTTTCAGCCTAATGTGTGAGCTATTCCAGATACATGGTTTTTGCTACATGTAACCGTACTGATTCCCAAATAACAATTTTCAAGCCCACCAATGGAGAGTCAGTTAATGACTGTTTATTGAACTCCTAGTGTGCACCGGGCATTAAAGATTTAGATGGGAATAAGGAAGAGAGAATATCTGATCTTAAGCAGCTCATTGCATGAGTGAATCCAATTTTATCATTACTTCTTAAGGATTATTATTAAAAGGAATTCTTACTCTTTAGCAGATGTTCAGTGGTTTCTCTGGTTTGATTTAAATTGTGTTTTTAAATTAATTAGAGAATGAACATTTTCCCATCAGTTGTTTAAGGAGTGTGTATTTCTCCACGTGTGAATTGTCAGTTTCTATTATTTAGAGTTGACAATCGAAAAAAAAAATACATTTGACAGATGGCAGTGAAACTCCGAGAAGTTGATGAGTTGTCCCAGGTCATACTGGGACAGATGTAAGAGTCAGACCAAGAAACAAACTCACCATCTCCTAGTTTGTGTTTGTTCTACTATGCATTCCAAGCAGTATCTCTAAACATATCTTTCCATCCTATCTTTTAAGGTAATATGATTTGTCTTAAAATAGACTCCTTAATTAAGGAGATTGGGGCTCTGAGAAGTGCTGTGTCTATAAAGCTAGCAGTACTTTGCTCTGTAACTTTGGAATTATAGAAAATTTTCTAACTAAGGGTGAAATAAGAGAAGGCTGGGTATTGTATAATTAATTGGACCAGAGAGGCCAATCTTTGGCATTTTTTATTTCTAGTTCTTGCAGAGTTGAAAATATGCTTCTCACTTATACCTTATACCTCCTTTCTTTGTGTGTTAAAGTTTCATTCCCTAAGTGCCTTTTTACAGAACCTTAGAGACTCATCTCTTCTGGACCTCCACCCCTCCTCCAACATCCAAACCAATATTCTTTGTATTTTTCTGATAAAATCTTGTAGTTGACAAAATCAAGTTCTTTCTTGAATTAATTAGGCTTATATCTATAACTATTATAAAAGAATAATACTTAGAGGCCTAAGACATGGTCTGTTAACTCCAATTTCTATACAGTAGCTCATCTTTATCTTCTTTGTATATCTGAAAAGTAAAATTATTACTATTGTAAACATACTGAATTGCTGTAGAACTATGACTTTATCACACAGCCATTTAAAAAAAATCCCAAGTTACAAATCTCCAAAATTAAGTTAATTAAAGTGTTTAGTTGATTTTCATTTCATAAATTCAGTGAAAATTAGCTTAATTGCTTATTCAATAATTAGACTACAACAGAAAATATTGAAATTTCATATTCTTTGTAAAGGCATTGAATTTTGTAAATTGTGTTCACTTTAACTCACCTGAAAATCAGTTCGGGACATAGGAAAGCAAATGAAAACTTCAGAAGTTTTTTAAAATTTACTTTATTGAAGTATAGTTGATTTACAATGTTGTGTTAATTTCTGCTGTATAGCAAAGTGATTCAGTTATTCATATATATACGTTCTTTTTCATATTCTTTCCCATTATGGTTTATCACAGGGTACTGAATATCCTTCCCTGTGCTATACAGTAGGACCTTGTTGTTTATCCATCCCATATATACTAGCTTGCATCTACTAATCCCAAACTCCCAATCCATCCCTCCCCGCCCACCTTCCCCTTGGCTACCACAAGTCTGTTCTCTATGAAAAACTTCAGAAATTATGATAATCAAATGGGTCTGCTTTCATACTCAATTTCACTTTTATATGTCAAAGATTGAGTTTCATCATGATATTTTATTCTAAGGAGAACGTTAGAAAGTTATCTGATGTAATAATGCATTGATTGGTGTAGTTGAAATAAAGAGATTATCTGTTGCTAAAATGGGTTAACTAACATCACAACTCAGGAATATATGCAGGCAACTAGTAATAGCTCCCTAGTTTTATGAGCCCCCTTACATACCTAGGCTTAATTGTATTCCCTTTCTGACTTGAAACAGCCAATGACAAGAAAGGGAATAGTTGCCCTTGGCTGAAAACTCAAGTTCATTTGCTGCTGGTAACTTGCATGAAAACCGGGCAAGCATTCTCCAGGCTGGTTTCCTAGTTGTTAAGAGCTTGAACTAGGTCGTCACCAGAAGGTCTTCTGGTTTCAAGATTTTAGGAGTCTATAAACATTAAAGTTCCAATCTTCCTTTGAAACCAGTTATTTCACTATATCAAGTAGGAATAATACTGTATATAGATGTCCAATGAAAACCAGTGATGAAAAAAGAGAATTGGCATAGTCAAAATGTCAGCAGCCTTGGTGGAAAAAAAGTGGTGGGGGCCCAGGTTTTTCAGCCTCTTTGGTCACCTTTCATTTAATATTTAATTCAAAGAGTCTCCATCCTGCTTACAATGCGAACTCCCATGCCCCTACCAACATGTCCAAGTATTCTTGGGGAGGGGAGCAGTGGTTAACAGTTTTTCTAGTCATCTTTTGATATAATTTTCTGACTCCATTGAATTAGCAGTCTCTCATCTCTCCTTATTCAGTTATTCCCTTCTTTTATCATTGCATTGAATCTAAATGCGGAACAGCATTCATTTTTGCTCATATTTTATCCCAAACCATCTACACAAGGTAGTTATGTGTACTAGACCAGGACTGAAGCATTAGAATTAACACAGAGGGTTTACCTCACAGCTTAGCCCAGTAGGCTACTTGTGGAATATACTAGATGCTCTGGTTCTTAGTAGTGCCTTTGCCACTCCCACTGTTGAAAAGCCCCAAATAGGCTGACTCCTCTCACATCTGCCTTCCTTACCTCCCACATCTCCATGCTTAATAAAGCAAATATACCTAGCAGTTTAGCTCTGTTTCTCAACCAGGCCATTGGAGCTCTTTTCACAGCTAGGGAGGATTTCAGCGTATATGCCTAAACAAAGATAATTCTTTCTCTAAAAGGAATTCTGCCTCTCCCTTACAAGTATTTTTTCCTTCGGGGCAAAGTAGGATGGCAAGTTAGGGAGAAGTGAGTAGGGAAACTTGGAGGCAGCTTGGGAAGAGGATGCTGGGAAAGGGAACTAACACCTCTGAGTTGCCCACCAGCTGCAGGACCCAGTGCCAAGGGTTTTACAAGTATTATCCCAGCTAATCATCATGACAAGCCTACGAAGTAGATAATATCATCATCCCTATTATAAAGACAAGGAGGCAGGTTTGGGGAGGTTCAATAACTTGCTCAACAGTATATAGCTAAGTGGCAGATCTGGGATTTGGATACAGGCAACCTTTGTAAATCACTATGAAATGCTGCTGCCTTATCCATTTTGCTGGCGCCCCACGTACATGATTGCATTCTATTCCTGTGAGTTATGTGCAACTTTCATCACTTTTTCCAAAGAGTAAACTTTCCCAAAGTCACAGAGTTAGGATTTAGTGGCGCCAGGAATCAAAGCCAGCTCACGTCACTAATCTCCTAAGTCTGTGTGGCATGTTGCCTTGATGGGCTTTCCATTTAAAATATTGATATACCTATACTTTTCCTTGGGTTTGACAAGGAGAACTTATAATGATCCCATTAAAATTTTGCCAGGTTTTATAGTAAACATCACAGAGTTGATGCCTAAGGACATTTATTTTCAAGGTTTACAGTGTGAGCAATAGAAAGAATAGGAGAAAGTGCATCAAAGAAGATTAAAGAAAACACTTTCAGATAGTAAAAATACCATTGGGCAAGAAATACACACACTTAGGATTGTCAGGTATGGGTATTGTTCTAATTTTGGAATTCCAAACCCATGGATTCTGGTAAGAAACATTTTACCGGGTACTTCAACTTGTCAAAAATAAGCGAACTGGCAAGTATGAAGATATGCAGTCATTTATGTTAAACATTGCAGTGAAAATACTGAATTTTCATTGTCTTTTAAAATTACTGTGCCCACAGAAACATTTTACACATAAAAATTATGGAAATGGTAATAGGGATGTTGAGTCTGTTTTTAAAAACGAGCTTAATAGAGAAATTAAGAGAATTTAAAATCAATAAAACGAAACATCAGTCAATATCCATCCCACTGGATGCTTGAATTCCTTCTTTGATGTACCTGGCGGGTGTTTGTGCGGCCTTTTCTAGGTTACCTCTAGTGATAGAGAACTCTGTTTTTCCTAAGGCAGGGAGGGACTTCCTTAGGAAAACAGGCTGTGCTAAGTGTCACATAATTGAGTGTAATGATGAAATATGTTTTCTGGTATAATCTGTTGATTTTTGTTTTTGCTTAATGAAGCAGGAGAGATTAAATTTCTCCTGTAGAGTTGGTTCAAATTGTTTTCAACAAACTTATGGTTACTGAACGGGAAAGGGGTGTGGGGGAGAGGGATAAATTAGGAGGTTGGGATGAACATATACACCCCACTATATATAAAATAGATAACCAACAAGGACCTACTGTATAACACAGGGAACTATACTCAATATTTTGTAATAACTTATAAGGGAAAAAGAATCTGAAAAAAAATAGATATATATGTATGTATAACTGAATCACTGTGCTGTACACCTGAAACCAATACAACATTGTAAATTAACTATATTTCAATTGAAAAAAAAAGATACATTGTACAACACAGAGAATATAATCAGTATTTTGTAGTAACTGTAAATAGAAAGTAACCTTTAAAAATTGTATAAAAATTTAAAAATTAAAAAAAAAAATTCACAAGAACTAATAAAAATACGTACATAAATACATAAAATCAAGCCACCTCCCCCCAAAAAACCCCCACAAACAAATCCTTTCAAAAGGGAGGGAACATGGACTAAGGGGAACAATGTTAGCCTTGGGGTCAGGAGGCCAATCCCAATTTCACACAATGGTGGGTCTGAGAGCCAGTCCTGTGATTCCTGAGCATCCCTCCTCTTGACTGTTTCCTTGGTGCATCTCTTGGGGTTGTTTTAAGAGTTAGATGAAAATGAATATGAAATATGTTTTTTAAAATAGATCTTTATTGGAGTATAATTGCTTCACAATACTGTGTTAGTTTCTGTTGTACACCAAAATGAATCAGCCATATGCATACATATGTCCCCATATCCCCTTCCTCTTGAGCCTCCCTCCCACCCTCCCTATCCCACCCCTCTAGGTCATGGCAATGTACCGAGCTGATCTCCCTATGCTATGCTGCTGCTTCCCACTAGCTAACTGTGAAATATGTTTTAATAAGACCACTTTATAGTTCTGTGCTTTATGAGTCATTAAATTGGGAGAGACAATGCTCTAAATGTAGTCAGATGAGTGTAGAGTTCAGTGATGCAGGCGCTTTGCTTACTTATACAAGGGTTGTCAGGGCCTGGAGCACTTGCAGGCAAGAGTTTGTCTGTGTGGGGTGTGGGGTGGGTCCTGGTTATCAAAGATCTGATGCCAGGAAAGGGAGCATGTGTTCCAGTCTACCTGCAGACGGGTCAGATCTTTCTTTCGGGTAGGAGATGCTCCCAGCTTCCCTTCCCTGAAGCTCTCTGTCCCAGATTCATTCCATCAGCCCCTGGGGACCTCCTACAACATATTGGCTGGTTCCCTTGAGGGCTGAGGTCCTGATCTGATTTCAGCAGGTTTATCATGGCTATGGGACCCTACCCGGCTCTGTTCACTTTTCCTAGGGTGAGACTTTACTCCTCATCTGATGGTGAAGGGCCTGCCCTTATGGGGCAGATTTCTGGGACTCACCCATTACCCATCCGCTTTCTATCATTGCTAGCTTAGTTGTCTCAACTGTATCTTCTATGTTTCGGGTTGGATTCACCTAATACCAACCATTTCCCAAACATGCCTCTGTTTTCTAAACTTCTGAGACAGTATGTCTTAGACCTGTGGTTTTCAAAATATGGTCTCTGCAGGCTCTTCAATAAGTGGTGCTGGGAAAACTGGACAGCTACATGTAAAAGAATGAAATTAGAACACTCCCTAACACCGTACACAAAAATAAACTCAAAATGCATTAAAGACCTGAATGTAAAACTGGATACTATAAAACTCTTAGAGGAAAACAGGAAGAACACTCTTTGACATAAATCACAGCAAGATGTTTTTGACCCACCTCCTAGAGTAATGGAAATAAAAACAAAAATGAACAAATGCGACTTAATGAAACGTAAAAGCTTTTGCACAGCAAAGGAAACCATAAACAAGACAGCCCTCAGAATGGGAGAAAATATTTGCTAACTAAGCAACCGACAAGGGATTAATCTCCAAAATATACAAACAGCTCATGCAGCTCAATATCAAAAAAACAAACAACCCAATCCAAAAATGGGCAGAAGACCTAAATAGACATTTCTCCAAAGAAGACATACAGATGGCCAACAAATGCATGAAAAGATGCTCAACATCGCTAATCATTAGAGAAATGCAAATCAAAACTACAATGAGGTATCACCTCACACCAGTTAGAATGAGCATCATCAGAAAATCTAGAAACAACAAATCCTGGAGAGGGTGTGGAGAAAAGGGAACCCTTTTGCACTGTTGGTGGGAATGTAAATTGATACATCCACTATGGAGAACAGTATGGAGCTTCCTCAAAAAACTAAAAATAGAATTACCATATGACCCAGCAATCCCACTACTGGGCATATACCCTGAGAAAACCATAATTCAAAAAGAGACATGTACCACAATGTTCATTGCAGCCCTATTTACAATAGCCCGGAGATGGAAACAACCTAAGTGTCCATCATCGGATGAATGGATAAAGAAGATGTGGCACATATATACAATGGAATATTACTCAGCCATAAAAAGAAATGAAATTGAGCTATTTGTAATGAGGTGGATAGACCTAGAGTCTGTCATACAGAGTGAAGTAAGTCAGAAAGAGAAAGACAAATACTGTATGCTAACACATATATATGGAATTTAAGAAAAAAAAATGTCATGAAGAACATAGGGGTAAGACAGGAATAAAGACACAGACCTACTAGAGAATGGACTTGAGGATATGGGGAGGGGGAAGGGTAAGCTGTGACAAAGTGAAAGAGCGGCATGGACATATATACACTACCAAACGTGAGGTAGATAGCTAGTGGGAAGCAGCCGCATAGCACAGGGAGATCAGCTCGGTACTTTGTGACCGCCTGGAGGGGTGGGATAGGGAGGGTGGGAGGGAGACGCAAAAGGGAGGGGATATGGAAACATATGTATATGTATAACTGATTAAATTTGTTATAAAGCAAAAAAATAAAATAAATTAAAAAAAAAAAATAGATATATATGTATGTATAACTGAATCACTGTGCTGTACACCTGAAACCAATACAACATTGTAAATTAACTATATTTCAATTGAAAAAAAAGATACATTGTACAACACAGAGAATATAATCAGTATTTTGTAGTAACTGTAAATAGAAAGTAACCTTTAAAAATTGTATAAAAATTTAAAAATTAAAAAAAAAAATTCACAAGAACTAATAAAAATACGTACATAAATACATAAAATCAAGCCACCTCCCCCCAAAAAACCCCCACAAACAAATCCTTTCAAAAGGGAGGGAACATGGACTAAGGGGAACAATGTTAGCCTTGGGGTCAGGAGGCCAATCCCAATTTCACACAATGGTGGGTCTGAGAGCCAGTCCTGTGATTCCTGAGCATCCCTCCTCTTGACTGTTTCCTTGGTGCATCTCTTGGGGTTGTTTTAAGAGTTAGATGAAAATGAATATGAAATATGTTTTTTAAAATAGATCTTTATTGGAGTATAATTGCTTCACAATACTGTGTTAGTTTCTGTTGTACACCAAAATGAATCAGCCATATGCATACATATGTCCCCATATCCCCTTCCTCTTGAGCCTCCCTCCCACCCTCCCTATCCCACCCCTCTAGGTCATGGCAATGTACCGAGCTGATCTCCCTATGCTATGCTGCTGCTTCCCACTAGCTAACTGTGAAATATGTTTTAATAAGACCACTTTATAGTTCTGTGCTTTATGAGTCATTAAATTGGGAGAGACAATGCTCTAAATGTAGTCAGATGAGTGTAGAGTTCAGTGATGCAGGCGCTTTGCTTACTTATACAAGGGTTGTCAGGGCCTGGAGCACTTGCAGGCAAGAGTTTGTCTGTGTGGGGTGTGGGGTGGGTCCTGGTTATCAAAGATCTGATGCCAGGAAAGGGAGCATGTGTTCCAGTCTACCTGCAGACGGGTCAGATCTTTCTTTCGGGTAGGAGATGCTCCCAGCTTCCCTTCCCTGAAGCTCTCTGTCCCAGATTCATTCCATCAGCCCCTGGGGACCTCCTACAACATATTGGCTGGTTCCCTTGAGGGCTGAGGTCCTGATCTGATTTCAGCAGGTTTATCATGGCTATGGGACCCTACCCGGCTCTGTTCACTTTTCCTAGGGTGAGACTTTACTCCTCATCTGATGGTGAAGGGCCTGCCCTTATGGGGCAGATTTCTGGGACTCACCCATTACCCATCCGCTTTCTATCATTGCTAGCTTAGTTGTCTCAACTGTATCTTCTATGTTTCGGGTTGGATTCACCTAATACCAACCATTTCCCAAACATGCCTCTGTTTTCTAAACTTCTGAGACAGTATGTCTTAGACCTGTGGTTTTCAAAATATGGTCTCTGCAGGCTCTTCAATAAGTGGTGCTGGGAAAACTGGACAGCTACATGTAAAAGAATGAAATTAGAACACTCCCTAACACCGTACACAAAAATAAACTCAAAATGCATTAAAGACCTGAATGTAAAACTGGATACTATAAAACTCTTAGAGGAAAACAGGAAGAACACTCTTTGACATAAATCACAGCAAGATGTTTTTGACCCACCTCCTAGAGTAATGGAAATAAAAACAAAAATGAACAAATGCGACTTAATGAAACGTAAAAGCTTTTGCACAGCAAAGGAAACCATAAACAAGACAGCCCTCAGAATGGGAGAAAATATTTGCTAACTAAGCAACCGACAAGGGATTAATCTCCAAAATATACAAACAGCTCATGCAGCTCAATATCAAAAAAACAAACAACCCAATCCAAAAATGGGCAGAAGACCTAAATAGACATTTCTCCAAAGAAGACATACAGATGGCCAACAAATGCATGAAAAGATGCTCAACATCGCTAATCATTAGAGAAATGCAAATCAAAACTACAATGAGGTATCACCTCACACCAGTTAGAATGAGCATCATCAGAAAATCTAGAAACAACAAATCCTGGAGAGGGTGTGGAGAAAAGGGAACCCTTTTGCACTGTTGGTGGGAATGTAAATTGATACATCCACTATGGAGAACAGTATGGAGCTTCCTCAAAAAACTAAAAATAGAATTACCATGTGACCCAGCAACCCCATTACTGGGCATATACCCTGAGAAAACCATAATTCAAAAAGAGTCATGTACCACAATGTTCATTGCAGCTCTATTTACAATAGCCAGGTCATGGAAGCAACCTAAATGCCCATTGACAGACAAATGGATAAAGATGTGGTACATATATACAATGGAATATTACTCAGCCATAAAAAGTAACAAAATTGGGTCATTTGTAGAGATGTGGATGGACCTAGAGACTGTCCTACAGAGTGAAGTAAGTCAGAAAGAGAAAAACAAATATTGTATATTGACGTATATATGTAGAATCTAGAAAAATGGTACAGATGAACTGGTTTGCAAGGCAGAAATAAAGACACAGATGTAGAGAACAAATGTATGGATCCCAAGGGGGAAATGGGGGTGGTGGGATGAATTGGGAGATTGGGATTGACATATATACACAAATATGTATGAAATAGGTAACTAATGAGAACCTGCTGTATAGCACAGGGAACTCCACTGCGCTGTACAGTAGAAACTAACACAACATTGTAAAACAACTATACCCCAATTAAAAACAAACAAAAAACAAACAAAAAAACTAAAAGTAAAAAAAATAAAAACAAAATATGGTCTCTGGACCAGCAGTATTAGTATCTCCTGGGAATTTGTTAGAGAGGCAAGTTTTGGGGCCCAACTTCAGACCTACTGTATCGGAAACTCTTAGGATAGGGTCTCGCAATCTCCCTCCAGGGGATTCTGATGCACATTACTGTTTGCTCACCCCGTCCTGGACTGTCTGGTTGGCCTCCGTGAAGGCAGATTAGGCCACTTCATCTCCCCCTCCTCCCTGTACTAGTCCGAGAGTAGAATTTCTGCCTGGGGTCAGGTTTCACTCTATCTCTACCATCCTGTTGCTCAAATCCATCAAAAGCATCATGATTATTTCTACATATAAATAGTCCAGGTTAAGTAAGATTACCATGGGAGCATAACGAGCCACATATTCTGGTGCTGTGATTTACAGATATCCATCCTGACCTGAACTAACTGGGTACTAATTCTGCAATGTCAGACAACATACAATTTTTTAAAAAACAAAAGAAATGCCACAGGAGGGAGTGGTGGGGATGGTGGAGGAGCTCAAGTGTTTGAAGTTGGCTAGGATATTACCCTATATCACACTCAGGATAACTTCCCTGTACTTCCTTTTTCTCTCCTCTTATTTTTTCCTTCTGTTCTAGTTCTGATGTTCTTTCTTACAGGAACAGATGAGTAGTTTGACTACTAGCTAATGAAAAGAAGAGAGCATTACCTTATTTATAGACTTTGGGCATTACTACCTAGTGGCTTAAATGTGAAAGCTGAGGTATGTCTTCATGATTGCTACTTAATTTTCTCAGGAATAACTAAGTGGGAGCTACAACATCTTTGTTTAGCAGCTATGGTTTTCATTAAGTTTAATTAAGTCTCCCAGAAGCTTTAAATTTAGGGTAACCTCAAAATTCTGGTGGCTTCTGCTAAGTATAATTATATTCCCTTTACAGCTGCCATGGTTTGGGAAAGCTGGCCTGTCAGACTTAAAAGTCTTTAACAAGTTCACCAGTATTTTGGTTTCAGAGAGTCCATTTCCAAGCTCAGCCCTCCCTTCCCTCCCTCCTTTCCTCCCTCCCTCACTCCCTCTTTCTTTCTTCCCCTTTTTGCAGAAGGCTGTGGCTAATGTGAACTTAACAAGAGCTGCTCAATTATGCTTACAACCTCAGTAATGAGTTGAGGTCAACATTTCCGAGGTTACTTTTGCCAGAAGGATTCTAAGACAGTCCTGGTTGACCACTGGGGTAAGTTGGCGTCCCTGAGTTCACTAGATTCTGTGTCCAAAGAACCAAGTGGACACAAGGCCTGGAGAGGATGAGAACAAGGGTCTGAGGCTGCCTTAATGGCAAACACTCACTGCCAGAGGGGAAGGAGACTTAAGTGCCTGGAGCTCCCCCTCACCTTCTGTTTAATCCTTTTTCCTTTGAAATAAGTACATCCTTTTTAAATCTAAATTTAGAAAGGACTGTGCAAATTTGCTGTGAAGGTAGTGCAGTAACATTGCAGAAAGCCTTTTGATGTAACCATCAGTGTTTTCCAAATGACAGACTGTGTCATGAGAAGGAATTTGCTCCAGGTCGGTTTTCTAAACCCTCACCTGTGCAGTCCTGCAAACTGAGGTGGGCATAGGGAGAAGGAGAAGAAAGAGGAGTTATTAAACAACTACAGTGTGCGAAACTGGTCCTCCAGGCTCCAAGATTTTCATATGAAAAGAGTTCTTCCTCAGAGGTCCCAGAACAATTGCATTTTCGTACTGGTGCTGTAGTTTCATATCAGCGTTTTTCTCGCCTAGCTAAGAGTATAATGTATCATTGCAAAGGTAATGGGAGAAGGTTGTCAGGAGTTTGATGAAGTTCAAAATTTTTTTTGTACTCTTGGTATCAACTACACTTCCCTGGGTCTGAACGCAGATTATCCAGGTCAATTCTATTTCTTTCGAAGTAAACATTTTTCAAGTTGCAAGCAGATTCCTGTACTACTTGTGTGCATTCCATTTGATTCCAGCTGTAATCCTGGGCACATTTAATGACATGCATAATTGTTATGATGATCTGTTGTCACTGAGGATAAATATCAAGCAGTTGAATAAATTGCCTTAATTAGTATTGTTTTAATACAGCTAAACAAACCAAATGTTTTTAAGTTTCATTTCCCTTTGACAGTTGTTCAGTATCTATAATCATATTACTATAATCATTTTTTCTATATCATTAGTTTTCCTGCTATCCATACAAAATAAAAATATTTCTCTCCAGTTCAGGATTGAATATGGACTGGATGTTAGATGATATCAAGGAATTTTATCAAGGGTAGCAGTGGTGTTGTGCTTATGTAAGAAAATGTTCTTACGTTATAGAAATGCACACTGAATCATGTAGGACTGAAGTGATATGCTAGTTGATTATACTATTCTTTTGTGCATATTTGAACATTTTCATGATAAAAAGCTCATGGATTGGAAGGATTAATATTGTTAAAATGACCATACTATCCAAGGTAATCTACAGATTTGATGAAATCCCTATTAAAACACCACTGGCATTTTTCACATGACTGGAATAAATAATTCTAAATTTTGTATAGAAACACAAAAGACCCTGAATAGCCAAAACAATCTTAAGAAAAAAAGAACAAAACAAGAGGTATCATGCTCCCTGAGTTCAAGCTAAACTACAAAGCTTTAGTTATGAAAACAGTACTGCGCTGGCACAAACACAGGCACATAGATGAATGAAACAGTATGGAGAACCCAGAAATGAACTCACACTTATATGGGCAATTAATCTATGACAAAAGAGGCAAGAAGATAGAAAGGGGAAAAAGACAGCCTCTTCAATAAATGGTGTTGGGAAAACTGAACTACTTTCTCACACCTTATACAAAAATAAACTCAAAATGGATTAAAAACTTAAATGTAAGACCTAAAACAATAGAGCTCCTAGAAGAAAACTTAGGTATATGTTCTTTGACATTGGTCTTAGCAATATTTCTTTGGATATGTCTCCTCAGGCCAGGGAAACAAAAGCAGAAATAAACAAATGGGACTACATCAAACTAAAAAGCTTTTGTACAGTGAAGGAAACTATCAATAAAATGAAAAGACTGCCTATTGAATGGGAGAAGATATTTGCAAACGATAGATCCAATAAGGGGTTAATATCCAAAATATACAAAGAATTCATACAATTCAATATCTAAAAAACAAACCACCCAATTAAAAAAGGGGCGAGGACCTGAATAGAAATTTTTCCAAAGAAGACAAATAGATGGCCAACAGACACATGAAAAGATGCTCAACATCACTAATCACCAAGGAACTGTAAATCAAAGCCACAATGAGATACCACCACCTCACACCTGCCAGAATGGCTATCAAAAAAACAACAAATAAAAACTGTTGGCGAGGATGTGGAGCAAAGTGAATCCTTGTGCACTGTTGGTGGGGATGGAAATCGGTGCAGCCACTATGGAAAAGAGTATGGAGTTTCCTCAGAAAAATAAAAATAAAAATACTGTATGATCCAGCATTTCCACTTCTAGGTAGTTATTCAAAGAAAATGAAAAATTAGTTCAAAAAGATGTATGTACTTCACTGTTCATTGTAGCATTATATACAATAGCCAAGTTATGGAAGCAACCTAAGTGCCCATGAATAGATGAATGGATAAAGAATATGTGATATATATATATATATATATACACACACACACACACACACACACACAATGGAATATTACTCAGCCATAAAAAATAATGAAATCTTGCTATTTGTGACAACATGGATGGACCTAGAGGGTATTATGCTAAGTGAAAAAAGTCCGACAGAGAAAGACATACTGTATGATTTCCCTTTATGTGAAACCTAAAAAACAAAACAAATGAACAAACATAGCAAAACAGGAACAGAATCATAGATACAGAGAACAAATGGGTGGTTGCCAGAGAGGAAGGAAGAAGGGGGATGAGAGAAAGAAGGAGATTAAGAAGTATGAACTTCCAGTTACAAAATAAATGAGTCACAAGTATGAAATGTTCAAAGTGGGGAATATAGTCAATAGTAATGTAATATCTTTGTACGGTGACAGATGGCAACTAGACTTATTGTGGTGATCATTTTGAACGTATAGAAATATTGAATCACTATGTTGTGTAATGGGAACTAACATAGTGTCGTAGGTCAATAATACTTCAAACCCAAACAAACTCATAGAACAAGAGATCAGATTTGTGGTTACCAGAGGCGGGGGTAGGGAGAGGGGGCATCTGAAGGTGGTAACAAGGTACAAACTTCCAGTTATAAAATAAATAAGTGCTAGGGATGTAATGTTCAACATGATACATATGATTAACACTGCTGTATGTTATATATGAAAGTTGTTAAAGTAAACCCTAAGAGTTCTCATCACAAGGAAAAAAATGTTTCTTTTATTTTCTATCTATATGAGGCGATGGTTGTCACTAAACTTATTGTGGTAATAATTTCATGATGTAAAAGAGGCAGATCTTTACGCTGTACACCTTAAACTTAGATAGTGCTATATGTCAATTATATCTCAATAACATTGGAAGGAAAATAAAATTAGGCCCCTCATACACATGCACGCCATAATGCAAAGCTACCGCCTTTGATCCGCACACATAGAGTGATCCCGACCCCCTCTGCCCAGTTTGGAAAGATGAGCAAGGAAGTCTAGAAAATGCTAGGGTTACTCCACAGTCCTTGTGACAACCAGAAACACCCCCATGTGTCCAAATGAGCCTAGGAGGCTGGCATCTGAGTACTTGGTGCAGGGCTGGGTGGGGTCAAAGGGTGGGAAAGGAAAGGAAACCTTCTGCATTCAGGCTGAGACTGCATGAGATATTCGTGCTGGGGAAAGAAGGGCTCCAGTCCCTGAGGCTGTGTTTCTGGGGCACTGCTGTCCTGTGGCTCTTGCCTCCTACCCATCACATTCCCCTCCATTTCCAGAAAGTGGTTCTTAGGTGCTCCCTACAAACTCCATCTACTTGCTGATGGCTAAAATCCCCGTAAGGCGAGAAAGCATTTCAATCTCTAACCCATGATAAGCTATATAAAAGTAAACACCTGGTTGAGATGAAGCATTGGCATTCATTTACCCTGAGGTCTCATCAGTCAACAAGTGTTAAGTGTTGAAATGAGAGCTTTTCCTAACGAGAGGGGAAGAAGGTGGTGAGGAAAGCGGAAGAGGCCGCTCCTGACTCATTCTGGTCTGTGTGTGGACTGACAAAGGCCTTTCTTGCTTCTGTGGCCTCTGGTGCCTGAGGTAGGGAAGACCCTGAGGGAAACCCCGAGGTGAGCTTTTGAAGCAAGAAGGCTTCCTGTTATATTTGGCCAATGGAAATCAATTTCATTGCTCTACAGTATGAGGTTTTCTTTTTTCCAAATGTGACAGGGGAAGAGGCCTTAGAGGTTCAGAGATGGCAAGTGTAAATTAGGGAGCTAAAACCAGACAATAGCAAGCATGGCTGACACGTGTTCTCCGTCTACTTAGGCGCTGGGATGGCCACATCGTTTTGGATATTGTAACAACTGAGTTTTCCTCGTGGACTCTGTTACATGGAGACTGGGCTGCACAAGTGAAACAGGTGATCTCTGATATCTAATACAGTGTGTTTTTACCTTGTATTAACAAGGTGCTTTTAAATCCTTGCTTTTTACCATAAATTAATTGTAGTTGTTAATATGCTTTGTCATTGTCTTAAATCATTGTGTTAGCTGTGAGAAGATCATTCAGAAAGGGTTTGTTTTTTGTTTTTTTGCTTTGATAACGATTACTCATGACTGCTCCCTGAACTATCTCACATACAGTATTAGACATAAGGTAATCAGTACATGATTTTGCTCCATGACCAAAAAAACTGTGCTTTGTGCAAACCTGCTTTGTGCCAGGGACTCTAATAGAGCCTAAGCTATGTTTTAAGTGTATTGTAAATGGCTTGGAGTGCAGAGGAATAAATTAAGATGACTGTAAGGGGATGTGAGTCCAGCCACATTCCCACCTTTCCTGCCCTTATGCTGTCTCTATTGCAGTCGTTAGTCTACTGAGGATGTGTTTTTACCTCTCAGAATTGTTCACAAGCTATTAAAGTGTTTGCAACCAGAGAGGTTAATACCAGATTGCCCCCTCCCTCTGAGTATGGAGAGATTTTAAAATGAAGAGGGACTTACTGACTTGCTAATAAGTGTTGAACTCTTAAAAGTGCTTTAGAGAAATCATGACCTGGTGAGCAGTTTGCATCTGCCTTCAGAAAAGGAGCTAAGTTTTTCCTTCACTGGGCTTTTATCCGAATCAGAAGATCAGTAACAGTAATGTGATACTGAGACAAGGGCAACAGTGGTCCAGTAATGAAGCAGAGGGAATGTGAAAAATTCTGAAAATCTTGGCAAGGGAAAAGGATCCAGAATCCAGAAGGCCATAGAATCAGTAGCAGTGACTTTAGCAAGTGATTATGGAATCCAGGATCTCTAGAGTAGGTGAGGGCTGCAAACGAATTCTTGAGGGTTTTCGCTGTTTTTCTAATCTTTTTAACCTTAAAGTTGGTGTGTGTTGAGAAAAGTCAGTATCTTTCCAGATTGGAGGTTAATGCACAGGGATTTATGCAGCGGTTTTCAGATCATGGTCATGGAATCAGCAGCATCAGCATCATCCAGGAAATTGCTAGAAATGCAAATTCTTGGGCCCAGATCAGACCTACTGAATCAGCAGTTTGTTTTAACAAGTTACCAGGTGATTCTGATGCCTGCTTAAGTAGGAGAGCCACCTGTCTACCTCCTTTCAGTGGATCCCACCCACAGGTATGTGGGATTTCCAGAACTCTTTGTGAATTGGTGAGATTAGAGCTTGGTTTGTAAGCTCTCCTGTAGTGAATGAGTAAATAGGAGGTTGAGTTTTGGCAGCTAAAGTTGGCCACAGATTTAAGAACAAAATTTCTTTTTCTAAAAATCTTGGAGATATTTTGCCTCTTCAGTATAAAATATTCCTGAAGCTAAGAAGGAAAGTACTGACTTGAAAAGGAAAAGGAAAAAAGGGTGATTCTGGGAAACACCAAGACACACACCTGACTGGTTATTAGTTGACAATGTGAAAATCACTGTGCCCCAAAGAAAACTTATTTGATGATATTAAATGAAATTTTATCCAAATGAAAGCAAATAAAAAGGAAATATGGATGGATAATTACCATGAAATTGTTGAATTTCAGTAAAGGCAATTTTTCATTTGTAGAAATTACATTTTTAACTCTGTACCAGCTCAGAGAAACCATCAGCAGGAAGAGTCATGGGAGTTTTAGTCATTTTTAGCCTTGGATCAGTTATATAGCATGTTTGTGATGAGAATCAAATGGTATAAAGAGTAGATATGAAGGCCCTCTAGCAAATCATTATATGTGTAACGTGTTCTTCACGTTAAGGTCAATTCATTTGGTAGTATAAGGAATTCCAATTGGAATATGGAATTTTATGAATATTTTCTTTCATCAGTGTAACCAGAATTTAGGTGGCTACCATGTGGACAGAATAGTAATAGTGTTCTCAGCCCTCCTCCAAACAATGTTAGGAAGAGTCAGCCACATTCGGGGGTGGTGGTGGTGGGATGAATTGGGAGATTGGGATTGATATATGGAAACTAATATGTATAAAATAGATAACTAATAAGAAAAAGCTGTATAAAAAATAAGTAAAATAAAATTCAAAAATTCAAAAAAAAAAAAAAAAAAGAGTCAGCCACATTCATATGAAGGGTGAATAAGATTTTTTGACCACAGAGTTACACCGCTATGGAAAAGATACAAAATTAAAAGTAACCGAATTTTACCTCAAGCCAAACCAAGGCTTTTGAAAATGAGAAGCCTTATGTGCATAAAAGAGAAACCATATACAAAACTAAAAATATCACCTTAGGAATGCCTTACCTTTGAGATACGGGGCTCTTAATTTTCTAAAATTACCCCTTCCCTTGTGTGGATATTATATGCTGAGCTAACGATTCCTTATTGAGCATCCTTTTTGGCTGAATAGCTTCCCTATCAAACCATCCCAGAATGGTCAAGACTGAAATTGATTTTTAGAAGATTGGGTATATCAGACACTGACTAAAAAAGGATTCCCCAGTTCCTCATATGTCCACTCTATGACTTATTCTTCCCACTATAATGTTTTAGAAATCAATTTTGAATCAGGTTTCTGTGAGTCTTTTTTTTTTTTTTTTTTTTTTTTTTGCAGTACACGGGCCTCTCACTGTTGTGGCCTCTCCCATTGCGGAGCACAGGCTCTGGACGCGCAGGCTCAGCGGCCATGGCTCACGGGCCCAGCCGCTCTGCGGCATGTGGGATCTTCCTGGACCGGGGCCTAAACCTGTGTCATCTGCATCGGCAGGCGGACTCTCAACCACTGCGCCACCAGGGAAGCCCTCGTGAGTCATTTTTGTAAACAGTAGTCTTTTGAATCTTTTTAATAAAATATGTGCTTTCTGCTACTAGATGTCTAGAAAAAAATGGAGTAATATATCTTCCTCAGAGCTCTAGTGAGGATTCTTTTATGTTAATCTTCTTTTAAACAAATGAAGCTTCAGGATAAAAGTTCATTCAGCAATGTCTGGGAAATAAATGATAAGCCAGAGGCCATATTCAGAAATGCAATCAGAAAAGAAGGCTAGCTTTTAACTTAGGGCTGGTTTTTAACTTTGTGGGACATAAAGTCATGCTAGAAGGCTGGTGATAGATAACTACATACATACATAATATTTATATATCCAACATACATATCTAACTAGGCAAAAGTACTTCTTCCCATGGCAGGCCAAACAAAGTCAGTATGGGAAGAAAACCTTCATTATATTTAAACAGTGAGAATATGTGAGATTAAGAATTTGGAAGGCAGAATGTGGGAATAAACATTAAAATGAGAGGAGGAGGATCTATTATTTCAACTATAAGCCGAGTGCATTATATCATATAGTCCTCAAAAGAAGCATCAAGGATAATATCTCCATTTTACGGATGAAGTACGGATGGATCAGGAATATCCTCAAGATCATGGACTAAAAATAGGGGTTTGTTGCAGAAATCTTATCGAAGACCCAAAGCTTCGGTGCTGGGATGGTAAAATCCAGGCAATTCCAGAGCCCTGATGGGGTAAACAGTTGATAAAAACATACGTAAGCTGACTGGCACTATTCCTCATTTACTGCCTCCTCTAAATGCTGCTATTCCCTGAGTTTACTCATAAAATCTTGGCCAAAGAAATTGTTCAAAGGAAGTGGATAAAAGTCCAGTATCCAGAATATATAAGTAACTCTTACAAATCAACAATAAAGAGACAAATAACCCAAATAAAAATGGGCAAAGAATTTGAATAGACCATTATCCAAAGAAGATATACAAATGCCAATAAGCATGTGAAAAGATGCTCAACATCATTTGTCATTAGGGAAATTCAAATCAAAACCATAATGAGATACCTCTTCATAGCCACTAGGATGTGGAGAAATTGAAACCCTTATTCATTTTGCTGATGGGGATGTAAAATGGTTTTGCCACTGTGGAAAAGTTAGGCAGTTCCTCAAATAGTTAAACATAGATTTATCACATGACCCAACCATTTGACTCCTAGTTATATACTCAGAAGAACTGAGAACATATGTCCACACAAAAACCTGTACATGAATGTTTGTAGCAGTATAATTCATAATAGCCCAAAAGCAGAAACTCAAATGTCCATCAACTAATGAATGGATGAACAAAATATGCTATATGCATGCAATGGAATAATAGTCCACCATAAAAAGGAAGAGGCACTGATATCTGCTACAACATGGGTGAACCTTTATAACATTACGCTGAGTGAAAGAAGCCAGCCATAAAAGACTACATATTGCATGATTCCATTTATGTGATTGATCCAGGATAGGAAATTTATGGAGACATAAAGCAGATCAGTGAGCAAAAGAAGGAAACGGAAAATGCTGACTAATGTGTATGGGTGCTCTCTTGGGGTAACAAAAATGTTCTGAAATTAAATAGTGATAATAGTTGCACATTCTTGTAAATATACTAAAAGACCAGTGAATTGTACACTTTAAAAAGGATGAGTTTGTTGGTATAAGAATTATATACTAATTAAAAAACCCTTTATAGCTCAATAAAGCAATAGAAAAATTAACAAAATCAAAGGCTGTTTCTTTGACTAGATAAATGAGATTGACAAACTCTAACAAAAGTGTCGAGGAAAAAGAAGGTTGATAAAATTAAATATGATACAGAAAGAGAATGGTCAGATAAATACAGATACAACAGGAATATTAAAAAATAGTAATAAAAGATTACAGAAACATCTCACAATAGTATGAGCTTGATATATCAGTATTGATGATGTATCCTGCCCATGTTCTCAAATGGCTGTGGGCTTAAGGTTTTATCTTTTCTGGGAGGACCATGTTGGGGGTGTGAGGGTAGGGTTGGGGGGCAACAGCAATCTTTGAAGGGGCCTCAAAGGGAGAAGTCCCATTAGGCCAAATCTGCAACAATGGGCAACCAGCGAACTGGGAAATTCCTAGCATTTCTGCCAGTGACCTGGAAGTTTTGGCTAGCCTGAGTCCTAGCATTGTTACCATCTATAATGAAGCCCTAGTGGACAATTACCACTAGATGGCATCACAATGCAGCTAGCCAGGATGAATTTGAACTGTGCAACTCTGCAACTCTCCGTCCATGGTTATAGAAGCTCGTCCTGGACATTTCATTTAGTCTCACAATTAAACACCTCTTCATTTACATGGCTGATTTCTAACGTTTGCATTCTACTTATCCAATTATGGCTTTTTCTCTACTGTGAATGACTGTATGTGAGTGAACTCAAAATGTAGATGAAATGGATACATTCCTTGAAAAATATAAAATGTCACAACTAGCACAAATATAGAAAACTGAAATAGAATCATACATATGAAATAAATTGCAATGGCATTTAACAACTTCCCCTCCCTGGAACCCCAAGCTTAGATTGTTTTACAGGTAAATTCTAAGAAACTTTCAAGAAACAGTTGTTTTCTAACCTACACTGGATATTCCAGACAATGGAAGAGAATAAAAACTGCCTGACTCATTTTATGGATCCAGAGTTAAGAACTAAGCTTCACAGTGTGTCTATGAGCGCACCCTCTGCCAGGAGGGGCGGCTCCCTCAGCAGTGGGCAGACATTGGAGCCTGGCCTACTGAGTCCAAAGGTGTGTCACCAAGGTGCCAGGTTCTTCCCGCTCCCTTCTTCCTCAACCTCCCCAGCAGACGAGAGCTCTGTGTACTCAGGATTGGAGACCTCGGCTGGTATGTGGAGACTCAATGCCACACCAGGACCTCCCGATTAGAGGAAACTGAGGCAGAGAGAAGGGACTGTACCGCTCCCTCCTAGGGCAGTTGGGTGAGAAAGCCCTTCCTTGGTCTGAGTTGAAATCTGCTTCCCTGGGGCACTCCCTGAGAACAGGACCTGCTTGAACCGCTCAACTGGGAAGGTAAACAACTGGCTGGGAAGAAACAGGGTCTTCTGACCTATCTGTGGTGCTAGGGTTAAAGACTGAGGTCTAGGGAGGTACTGGCTACCACACACTGGGGACCTGAAGCAGATGAAGGACAGACCAAGATAGTGAAGGGTCTTGACTGGAGGAGCCAAAGGCAGCTGGGTTAGCTGTTTAGCATACAGCTGCTGTGGCTGGATAGCATAGGATATGAACGGTGTTGGGAAAATCCCATATTAGCCAGAGGCTTCTCTGTTATACTGATATCATTTGTCTATCGGTGCATATGTAGGAATTTCTGCAAGACAGACTGTATCTAGGAGTTAATTTATCCAAGACTATGCACATGCTCTGTGGGGAAAAAAGTAAAATGTAAAGAAAAGGCATAGAAGATGATCTGAATAAATGGAGAAACATTTCATGCTCTTGGATGAAATGACTAATAATATAATGAAGATGGCAATTTTCCCTAAATCATCTATAATTTCAATTCAATCCTGATAAAAATTCTATTTGGATTTTTTGATGAATTTGATAGCCTTTACTTGAACATTTATACAGAATAATGAAAGTCCACAAATAGTAAACCAATATCTTTTTAAAAATTGTAAACGCATGAGATCTATGCTCCTAACAAATGTACGGTGCAGTATTGCTAACTATAAGCAGAATGTCGTACAGCCTATCTCCCGCACTTTTTCATCATAAGCCAATCTTGCAAAAGAAAAGTAAACGGAATAACATTCCCTGGCAGATATTAAGACATGCTACAAAGCCATAGTAATGAAAACAGTGTGATATTGGTACAAGGACAGACAAATTGAGCAATGGAACAGAATAGAGAGCTCAGTGTGATTTGTATATTGACTGGAAATTAATATATCGTAAAGGTGGCACCACAAGTCAATGGGGAAAGGAAGGATTGTGTAGTATACTACTGGATGAACCGGCATATTATACAGAACAGAATAAGATTGACCTTGTTGTAACACCATATACAAAGGCAGATTCCAGAAGAATGAAAGACCTAAATGTGAAAGTTTAAACTATACAGTTATTAGAAGAAAATGTACAATTTCTTTGTGATCTTAAGGTGGGGAAGGATTTATTAACTAAATCCTCAAATGTGAAATCTTTAAAAAAAAAGTTGTTTTCGATTCCACCTGGGCAATGTTATTGTTGATACAAAGATTAGAATGTTAACAGACATTATAAATAAAGTGCTAATGCCAACAAGGGACTGATATCTGAAAACTATTGCAAATTAACAAGAAAGAGGTACAAACTCTAGTGGAAAATGGTGAAGTATGGGAAGAGAAAATTTACAGAATACATACAAAATTTTACAAGAACATATGCAAATAAAAGAATATACATTGTTTACGAAGAGGCAGAGAAGTGCTGGTGGGCCATGGGGATTTACAAATATACATGTGAAGAGACAAAGGAGTTAATGAATAAATAAGAGAGGAGTCTGTGTGGACCAATAAACTGAGTCCCACCAACTGAGGCGTGTAATCATCTCAGTCTTTGAAGGAGCCCCAAAAAGAAAAGGAAGCAAAAAAGCAAAAAAAAAAAAGCAAAAAAATTGAAGATACCTGTCTTTTTTAGAGCTCCAAACCCACCCCTTCTTTCTAGTTTTATCCCTTGAGGCTCTGTAAATATCTTTTCATTAATTAGGTAACTTCAGAGGCTGTCTTTTTTTTTTTAACATCTTTATTGGAGTTTAATTGCTTTACAATGTTGTGTTAGTTTCTGCTGTATAACAAAGTGAATCAGTTATATGTATCAGAGGCTGTCTTGATGATTATCTGAAGTGATGTATGTAGGGCAGCTGGCACAGAGTATATACTCAAATGCTAGTTTCCTCTTCCTCACTTTAATGCTTTCTTTTTCATTGGCCTTCCCCCTACCAGTTCTTTATTTGAACCTTCAAAAATCTTTCACTGTTGGGTTCATTTCTCTCTGTATTTCTCTATTGCTTTTGAAGCGTGGTCACCTATTCTCTCCTACCGGTGTGTCTCCTCATTAACCCTCTTCTGGAGATCTCATGTCTATGGATGCAGCCTGGGAGAGCACGAGGGGTTTCGGCAGCCACATCACCCTGATGACTCAGGTGAAGTTATTGCCCCCCAGCCCTCCATCCCTACCCCAGAAATCCATCATGTAACTCCTGCTGCTAACGCCCTTTCTCTCCCATCCTCTCCTTGTGCTATACTTTCTTAGCCCCAAGGAAAAAAGGTTGTGGATACCTGTTGGATTTCATTTTGTTCAATTTGTCCTCAGCCTGTCAACTGTGCTATCAAAGAAGCTCTCCGGGTTTGTATCCTTCCAGAATTTGATATACAGATTGGGTAGATTTCCATGGTGCTTCTGGGCAGAACAAGGACAAATTGAGGGATGGTACAAAATGCAGGTTTAACTTCAACGTAGGAAAAACTTTGAAAAATCAGAATGGTCTTAACATGGAATGGGTTTCCATGGAGGGTAGTGAATTCCTTGTCAGTGGAGATGTTCCAAGTGTGGCTGCTTGATCAAGGCGAGGATGGTGGAGTCTTGTGGATCCTGACCCTCCTGTCACATTAGAATCATCTGGGGAGTTGTTTAAAGCTCCCTGTGCTTGTGCCTTTCCCTCATTTAGTCTTCTTTAATTGGTTCGACATGGGAGCAGAAATCAGATTTAAAGCTTAAAACTCCCCAGGTGATTCCAATGTGCCCCCAGAGCTGAGAGAGTCTACTGTAGAAAAAAAATTAAAGTTAAGAAAGTTGGGTCTGACAACTTAAAACTCTTCCTTTCATCTTGGAAATGATGATATTAACTTCCTATTTGGTATCAAGTCAGTGCTTAGGTGCTTTTTGATGCTGAACTCCTTTTCCTCCCCATGTTTTCTTTCAGCTAAGCTCTCCCCTGTGTCCACCCAGAACATCTTTGTGGAAGGCAGGTGGCTGCCTCTCCTGTGGCCGCTCTTCCTCTTGGGTGTTGGTGTGTTTTGCTCCCTTTGAGATCAATCGCCTTAAAGTGCGCTGTTGCCCTCTCACACTGGAAATCACAGCACTTTCTCCAGAGGGACAGTTTTCTGTAGAACTGGCTCTTTTAAATAGTAGCACAAGATTGAAGAAAACACATTTAACTGTGGAAAGGCCATTGACAGTAGCCGTAAGTGTAAATTTTCTTTTTGGGGCCCATATGTTGAACTGGTTTAGAAAGTCCCAGATTCTTGGTAACTTAGTTGGAAAATGCATTAAGGAATGATTACAGGGGCCTCCATTTAGGGGCGCTTGTTAATTATCTCCTTCCTGCAGAGAAAAATGAGGTTGGGTGGAGGAAGGGCATAAGGGGAGAGAGAGAGACAGAGAGAGACAGAGAGACAGAGAGAGAGACAGACAGAGAGACAGAGAGACAGAGAGACAGAGACAGAGAGACAGACAGAGAGAGAGAGAGAGAGGGAGAGAAATCAACTGCAGGACCCCAGCCTGTAATAGAGGTAATGATCTGAAGTCCCCTCATCACAGAGTCAACATCCTGTTTTTCTGTCAAGTGAACTTATCTTGAAATCTGAGAGGCCCCTTCCCCTCTGTCCTTTTCAGACTTGCTGTCTGCTCTTTCCTTCTTTTTAGCTGCCCTGAGAGCACTGTGACACAGTGCCATTCTATAGAGTTAATTCTTATGTCTCTTGCCTCCTTTCAAGAAAAAGATCAGGGCTTGACATTATGACAGGTCTCCTCAAAGACCTTTGAGAGGGTAAAGTTCTTTAAAATATAATCATTTGCTTCTAGGTGAATAGCAGCAATTCTTGTTCCCAAACTTTAACCTTCCAACCATTAAATGTTAAATTTAAACAAGATAAACCTTTATATTGCCTTAAATACCTTCCTTTAAAAAATTTCCTCTCAGATAAATTTTCCCACCTAGTTTCATGGATTTCTTTCCTTAACCTGACAGTTGGCCATATTTACTCCTTCCTAAATTCTTTTTTTTTAAATTGAAGTATAGTTGATTTACAATGTTGTGTTAGTTTCAGATGTACAGCACAGTGATTCAGCTCTCTATTTTTTCAGATTCTTTTCCCTTATAGGTTATTACAAAATATTGAGTATAGCTCCCTGTGCTGTACAGTAGGTCCTTGTTGGTTATCTATTTTTTAAAATTTTTGTTTATTTTTTAAAATAAATTTCTATATTTTTGGCTGCATTGGGTCTTCGTTGCTGCACCCAGTCTTTCTCTAGTTGCTGCAAGCGGGGGCTACTCTTCGTTGCGGTGCATGGGCTTCTCGTTGCAGTGGCTTCTCTTGTTGCAGAGCACGGGCTGTAGGCACGCGGACTTCAGTAGTTGTGGCATGCAGTGTCAGTAGTTGTGGCTCGCAGGCTCTAGAGTGCAGGCTCAGTAGTTGTGGCGCACGGGTTTTGTTGCTCCTCAGCTTGTGGGATCTTCCCGTACCAATGCTCAAACCCGTGACCCCTGCATTGGCAGGTGGATTCCTAACCACTGTGCCACCAGGGAAGCCGCTATCTATTTTATATATAGTAGTGTGTACATGTTAATCCCAGACTCCTAATTTATCCCCCCCCATCCCCTTTGGTAACCATAAGTTTGCTTTCTATGTCTGTGGGTCTATTTCTATTTTATAAATAAGTTGATTTGTATCTTTTTTTTTTAGATGGCACATATAAATCATATGATATTTGTCTTTCCCTCTCTGGCTTGCTTCACTTAGTATGATAATCTCTAGGTCCATTCATGTGGCTGCAAATGGCATTATTTCATTCTTCTTTATGGCTGAGTAATATTCCATTGTACATTGTATATATGTACCACATTTCTTTATCCATTCAACTGTCTATGGACATTTAGGTTGCTTCACTCTTTCCTAAATTCTTAAAATGGGGTGCATGGGAGTATAGTTTTTAAGCCACAAAGAAAATTTTGTTTGTCTGTTACCTCACTGATAAGTGCTTCTGTTTTTGCTGGGTCGGCTTTATTGAGCTAAGGCTGAAATGTGATGCTCTCCACTCAGCCATCTCATTGCCCTCCTGGAACCAAAGTTACTATGTCACCCTTGGCTGGAACTCTGGATTCAGAGGAGGAGAATCTGAAGGATGGTAACAGGGGCTGTGTAGTTATGGAATTATACCCTTTCCTTAAGTGAATAGAGAAAAACACAAGCTCGTGTTTATGTTGGTCATTTTTAACTCATATCCTTTTTGGGGGGACATTAAAGTGCTGCTCATGAAACACAGAAGTGCTAGGCTTCAACTGTGTGCCTTCAGCATAGTCGGCTGACATGCAGTGCCCAGCAGGCTTCTAGAGCAGCGGTCCCAACCATTTTGGCACCAGGGACCAGTTTCGTGGAAGACAATTTTTCTATGGACCGGTGGCGGGGGGTGGGCAGGAATGGTTCAGGCAGTAACGCGAGCGATGGGGAGCGACAGATGAAGCTTTGCTCGCTGGCCCAGTGCTCATCTCCTGCTGTGCGGCTCATTTCCGAACAGGGTGTGGACCAGTTGGGGACCCCTATTCTAGAGAACAAACCAGGATGATGGGGTTGAGGAGTTTCAGTTTTGGCTTAGCTTTATTTGACATCCAAAGATTTCATTTTAGAAGTTTGGTGCCCCAAAGGTCTAGAGATGGATAAGTGTTTATGGCTCCAGGAAGTTCTCAGCGGTTCTGAGCTCCCTTATGAATCATTTGTGTGACTGTAAGAACTAGGCTTAAAGAACTTCCTAGGCAAGAGTCAGTACCCCTTGGCCTGGTGGAGGCTGACAATGTTGGCATGACCATGTGACAGATGCACCACCTCCTTAAAGCTTTTGGGAGCCTTTCCTCAGTGGAAGGTGCTGTTACCCTGGAGAAATAGGGACTATTAAATTAGGAGGAATTGAGGTGTCTTGGCCCAGCATCCAGTAAGAGATCCTCAGAGCAGTGCAGCTACCCCCGCTCTGGGTCCTGGCTACCTGGAGCTTTTGGTTAACTTAAAATAAATGACCAGGAGCTTCCCTGGTGGCACAATGGTTGAGAGTCCGCCTGCCAATGCAGGGGACATGGGTTCATGCCCTGGTCTGGGAAGATCCCACGTGCCGCGGAGCAGCTAGGCCCATGAGCCATGGCCGCTGAGCCTGCATGTCCGGAGCCTGTGCTCCGCAACGGGAGAGGCCACAACAGTGAGAGGCCCGCGTACCACACACACACACAAAAAATGATGAAACAAAATCACACACACAAATTAGCTCATGCTGAATGGGTGGCAGCTAACAGGAATCATGTTAGCAGATATGATGGAAATGAGTTTTATTAATTATATAATTTTGAACTATCTGAATTCAGCTAGTTACACCAGACCCATTTGATGAATCAAGAGATCATGAGTATGAATAATGCCTTGGTATACATTTGCCTTATTTCTGAGTAAAGTCCATGTTTATATGATAATCATTGATCTTCTCTAGCTACCATTATCAACAGTTCAAACAGTCTTCCCAATTATGTTATTTTCTTGTGACCTACTTCTGAAAAAAATGTAGATGCCTTTGATCTAGACTATGATGGTCTTGGACCTGCTCTGCCTGAGTTCCTTTTTTTTTTGTGCTTCTGCTGCTGTGTTCTCTATCACGGAGGGGCTGACCCACGAAGGCTGTGGTTTACCAAAGTCTTGTGTTTGCTAGCTTCTCACTGACTTTAGCCAGTGGAGGCACTGGTGAGAGCCCCAAGGGAGGTTGGGAGAAGCCAGGGTATTTTCCCTCCTCCCTCTGCCTTGGGCTGATGCTCTGGCAGCAGGTGAATTTATCACGTGGCTCCAGCTCCCACTGTACAGGCTCTCCATGCTTCAGGCTTTGTTGGCTTATGGACCGTCCTGAGTTCCAGCAGTACCACCTCTTCTCTTTGTTCTCCACCCTAAAGGTGGTATTGGCTTCCTGTTGTTGCTAATATCTGGGTTATGACATCATCACCTGTTCAACTCTCAGCTTCTCCATCACCTGTGTTACCCATTCCGTGCCTTCAGTCCCCTCTGTTTTAAATACTTGCAGTGGTACATAATCAACCTCCTCATTTTGTAAAGAGGAATTTGAAGTCCAGAGAGATAAAAGTGTGCTTCCTAAGGCTATCTGGAAGTCAAACTTCTAGCATTTCAAGCACTGACAATGCGGTTAAGAATCCAGAAGTAAGAAAACAGTAATTTCTTTGATGTGAGTAGCTATCTGAAAATTCTTACACTAATGCCCAAACATCAGCCCCCCAAGCAGACACTCATTAAGCCTATTATTTCTGTTTTTTTGCAAACAATTATTCAAGTTGTCACTAAAATTCTCCCGGGAAACTGGTGCTCATATTTGCCTGGTGAACAGCATTGCACCCAGGCTGTTGTTTCATTGACTAGAGCTCTCATAGCCTGGAATGGTGGTGAATGTATCTCCCCAGGCACCTAATTTACTGTTAACTAGAGACTCGCCCAGTGGAATCTGAGTTGATAATTTATAGAAACACAGAGAACCGAAACCCCCAAACACAGGACTAAATAAATTAGTGGTTTCATTTCCCTGACACAATGAGAAGCCAGAAATGGGGAGTTGCCAGCAGTAATCCCAGCTTAACGATGTCGGGGCTGAGACCTTCACTGTGGTGGTGGCCATGCAGGTCTACTGCTTAGATCTTTCTTCAAGGAAGACTTTGCCGTCTTGAGAGACTCCAAATGCAACGCTTTCAGGATCTGCCTCAGCTTTTGATGGAGGGCCACACTTTTCCCAGGCAGCCCCCAAGTAATGACTGAGCATACCAGAAGACACTTGGGCATGGCCATTCTCTCTGATATAGGATTCATCAAATGGACAGTCTCTGCTCTGGAGGCTCCTGTTGGCTTTGCTGAAATTTTGTGAGATTTGCATCTTAATTCAAGGCTCCTCTTGTTCAAAACTGCCTTCTTGCCCCTTTCCTCTCAAAAGCGTGGTCAGATTTTCAAGTCAGAAAATCTGAAGGCCTTTGTGGCCCAATCCCCTACCCTCCTCCAATACCACTTTTGGTCTTTACCCTCCCAATAATGCCAGAGTTGCACTCCTAACTCTGATTCAGTGTCTGCTTCCTGGAGGTCCTGACAGCGCTTCTCTTGGCCCTTCCCTACTATTTTTTTAAATTAAATATAGCTGATGTATAATATTATATAAGTTACAGCTGTACAATATAGTGATTCACAATTTTTAAGGGTTATACTCCATTTATAGTTATTATGATATATTGGCTATATTCCCTATGTTGTATCCTTGTAGCTTATTTTATTTTTTCATTAAAAAAATTTTTTAAATAAATTTATTTAATTTTTGGCTGCATTGGGTCTTTGTTGCTGTGCACGGGCTTTCTCTAGTTGCAGTGAGCGGGGGCTACTCCTTGCTGTGGTGCATGGACTTCTCATTGCGGTGGCTTCTCTTGTTGCAGAGCACGGGCTCTAGGCACGCAGGCTTCAGTAGTTGTGGCACACGGGCTCAGTAGTTGTGGCTCGTAGGCTCTAGAATGCAGGCTCAGTAGTTGTGCTGCACGGGTTTTGTTGCTCCACAGCATGTGGGATCTTCCTGTGCCAGGGCTCAAACCTGTGTCCCCTGCATTGGCAGGCGGATTCTTAACCACTGTGCCACCAGGGAAGTCCCAAAATTTAAAAAAAAATTTATATTGGAGTATAGTTGATTTACAATTTTGTGTTAGTTTCAGGTGTACAGCAGAGTGATTCGGTTATACGTCTACATGTATCTATTCTTTTTCAGATTCTTTTCCCATTTAGGTTATTGCAGAATATTGAGTAGAGTTCCAGATACCAGTAGGTCCTTGTTGATTATTTTATATACAGTAGTGTATATATGTTAACCTCAACCTCCTAATTTATCCCTCCCCGTCCTTTCCCCTTTGGTAACCATAAGTTTGTTTTCAAAGTCTATGAGTCTGTTTCTGTTTTGTAAATAAGTTCATTTGTATCATTTTTTTTAGATTCCACATATAAGTGATATCATATGATATTTGTCTTCCTCTGTCTGACTTACTTCACTTAGTATGACTATATCTAGGTCCTTGTAGCTTATTTTATACATAACAGTTTGTACCCCTTTGTCCCCTACCCCTATATTGCCCCTCCCCCTTCCCTTTCCCCAGTGGTAACCACTAGTTTGTTCTCTGTATTTGTGAATCTGTTGCTTTTTTGTTATATTCACTAGTTCGTTGTATTTTTTAGGTTCCTCCACATATAAGTGATATCATACAGTATTGTCTTTCTCTGTCTGACTTATTTCACTTAGCATAACATGGATCCAAATCCATCCATGTTGTTGCAAATGGCCCTTACCTTCTATTTACTTGAGGTTGTAGAATGGTGCTCCCACCTCCAGCATCTCAGCACTGTGTCCATGCTTCAGCAGAATGCAGCACTACCAACTGATTCTGTTCTTCTGTTAGGAAATTTTACTGCTTTCATTTCTTAGGCCAGAACTGTGTCGTATAACTATAGCAACCACAAGGGAGGTGGGGAAATGTTTTTTGTTTTAGCTGAACATATCACAGTCCCAACAAAATTGAATTCTGCTACTGAGAAAGAAGAAAAGAATAGGTATTTTGTAGGCAACAAGTAGTTTTTGCCCCACTTTATTTTCATTTCTGGAAAACGTTTTTTTTAAAATTGAAACATAGTTGATGTATGCTATTATGTTAGTTTCAGGTTACTACATAATAATTTGACATTTGCATACATTATAAAATGATCACCATAACTCTAGTAACCATCTTTCCATGTACAAACTTTTTACAGTATTACTTACCATATTCCTTATGCTGTATATTATATTCCTGTGGCTTATATATTATATAACTGGAGGTTTGTACCTCTTATCTTCTACACCTGCTTTACCTCCCCACCCCTCCTTCTGGCAACCACCTGTTTGTTCTCTGTGTGTATGACTCTGTTTTCATTTTGTTTTGTTTGTTTTTGTTTTTTAGATTCCACATATAAGTGAGATCAGGTGGTTTTTGTCTTTCTCTTTCTAACTTATTTCACTTAATATAATACCTTCTAGGTCCATCCATGCTGTTGCAAATGACAAGATTTAATTTTTTTATGGCTGAGGAATATTCCATTATAATTTTGTAATATTCCACATCTTCTTTATACAGTTGTCTATGTCTATCTTAGGTTGCTTCCATACCTTGGCTATTTTAAATAATGCTGCAATAAACATTGGAGTGCATATATCTTTTCAAATCAGTGTTTTTGTTTTCTTTGGATAAATACCCAGAAGTGCAATTGCTGGATTGTATGGTAGTTCTATTTTTAGTTTCTTTAGGAACCTCCATACTGTTTTCCATAGTGGCTACACCAATTTACAGTCCCACCAATGAGGCATGAGGATTCCCTTTCTATATCCTTGCCGTTACATGTTATTTGTTATCTTTTTGATGATAGCCATTCTGACAGGTATGAGGTGGTATTGGGTTGTGGTTTTGATTTGCATTTCCCTGATGATAAGTGGTGTTGAGCATCTTTTCATGTGTCTGTTGGCCATCTGTTTCTCTCCTTTGGGAAAATGTCTATTCAGGTGCTCTGCCCATTTTTTAAATTGGGTTATTTGTTTTTTTGATGTTGAGTTGCATGAGTTCTCTGTATATTTTGGATATTAACCCCTTGTCAGATATATTGTTTGCAAATATATTTTCCTATTCAGTAGGCTGCATTTTTGTTTTGTTGATAGTTTTCTTTGCTGTGCAAAAGCTTTCTAGTTTGATGTAGTCCCATTTGTTTTTTATTTATTTTTGTCTTTGTTTCCCTTGCCTTTGGAGACATAACCAAAAAATTATTGATAAGATCAGTGTCAAAGAGCATATTGTCTATGTTTTCATGGTTTTAGGAGTTTTATGGTTTCAGGTCTTCCATTTAAGGCATGAATCCATTTTGAGGTTATTTTTGTATATGGTGTGAGAAAGTAGTCCAGTTTAATTCTTGTTGCATGCAGTTGTCCAGCTTTCCTGGCACCATTTATTTAAGAGGCTATCGTTTCCCATCATATTCTCTTGCCTCCTTTATTGTAGAATAATTGTTCATATACATGTAGGTTCATTTCTGGGCTCTCCATTCAGTTCCACTGATGTATGTGTCTGTTTTTGTGGCAGTACTATACTGTTTTCATTACTATAGTTTTGTAGTATGGCTTGGAATAAGGGAGCATGATACCTCCGGTTTTGTTCTTCTTTCTCAAGATTGTTCTGGCTATTTAGGGTCTTTTGTGCTTTCATACAAATTTTAGAATTATTTGTGCTAGTTCCGTGAAAAATGCCACTGGTATTTTGATAGATATTGCATTGAATCTGTAGATTGCCTTGGGGAGTATGGTCAATTTAATAATATTCATTCTTCCAATCTATAAGCATAGTATATTGTTCCATTTGTTCGTGTTGTCTTCAGTTTCTTTCATCAATGTTTTACAGTTTTCCAAGTACAAGTCTTTTACCTCTTTGGTTAGATTTATTCCTGGGTATTTATTCTTTTGATGCAATTGTAAATGGGATTGTTTTCTTAATTTCTCTTTTTGATAGTTCATTGTTAGTGTATAGAAGCACAACAGATTTCTGTATATTAATTTTGTATCCTGCAACTTTACTGAATTTATTTATTAGTTCTGATTTTTTTTGGTGGCATCTTTACGATCTTCTATATATAGTATTATGTCATCTGCAAACAGTGATAGTTTTACTTCTTTCTTTCCATTTTGGATTCCTTTTATTTCTTTTTCTTGTCTGATTTCTGTAGCTAGTGTTTCCAATACTATGTTGACTAAAAGTGGTGAGAGTGGGCATCCTTGTCTTGTTCCTGATAGAGGAAATGGTTTTAGCTTTTCACCGTTGAGTATGGTGTTGGCTGAAGGCTTGTGATATTTGGACTTTATTATATTGAGGATATTCCCTCTCTACCTACTTTCTGGAGAGTTTTTACCCTAAGTGGATGTTGAGTTTTATCAAAAGCCTTTTCTACATCTATTGAGATAATTATATAGTTTTTGTTCTTCAGTTTGTTAATGTGGTGTTCACCTTATTGATTTGTGGATATGGATCCATCCTTGAATCCCTGGAATAAATCCCACTTGATCATGGTGGATGATCCTTTTAATGTATTGTTGAATTTGGTTTGCTAATATTTTGTTGAGGATTTTTGCTTCTATATTCATCAGTGATATTGGCTTGCAGTTTTGTTTTTTTGTGGTGTCTTTGGTACCTGGTTTTGGTATCAGGGTAATGCTGGCCTCACAATGAGTACCTTCCTCTGCAGTTTTAGGGAATAGTTTGAGAAGGATAAGCATTAACTCTTCTCTAAATGTTTGGTAGAATTCTCCTGTGAAGCCATCTGTTCCTGGACTGTTCTTTGTTTGGAGTTTTGTTTGTTTGTTTGTTTATTACTGATTCAATTTTATTCCTGGTAATTGGTCTGTTCATATTTTTTATTTCTTCCTGATTCAGTCTTGGAGGATTGTGTGTTTCTAGGAATTTATCCATTTCTTCTAGGTTGTCCATATTTTTAGCATATAATTGTTTATAGTAATCTCTTATGATCCTTTTTATTTTGGTGATGTTTGTTGTAACTTTTCTTTCCTTTCTGATTTTAGTCACTTGGGTCCTATCTTTTTTTCTTGGTCAATCTAGCTAAAGGTTTATCAACTTTGTTCATCTTGTCAGAGACCAGCTCTTAGTTTCATTGATCTTTTGGTTTTTTAGTCTCTATATTTCATTTATTTCTGCTCTGAGCTTTATGATTTTTTTCCTTCTATTAATTTTGGCTTTGTTTTATCCTTTTTTAGTTCCTTTAGGTAAAGTTAGGTTGTTTACTTGAGATTTTTCTTGTTTACTGAGGTAGGCTTGTATTGCTATAAACTTCCCTCTTTGAACTGCTTTTGCTGTGTCCCATAGATTTTGGATCATTGTTTCCATTTTCATTTGCCTCTAGGTATTTTTTGATTGCCTCTTTGATTTCTTCAGTGACCCATTGGTTGTTCAGTAGCCTATTGCTTAGCCTCCACATGTTTGTGTTTTTTTGTAGTTTTTTTTCTTGTAGTTGATTTCTAGTCTCATAGCATTGTGGTCAGAAAAAATGCTTGATATGATCTCAGTATTCGTAAACTTGTTGAGACTTGTTCTATGCCTAGCATGTGATCTATCCTGGAGAATGTTCCACGTGAACTTGAAAAGATTGTGTATTCTCCTGCTTTTGCATGAAGTGTTCTATAGATATCTATTAAGTCCATGAGGTCTAATGTGTCATTTAAGGCGAGTGTTTCTTTATTGATTTTTCTGTCTGGATGATCTGTCCATTGATGTATGTGGGGTGTTAAAGTCCCCTACTATTATTGTGTTATTGTTGATTTCTCCCTTTATGTCTGTTAATATTTGCCTTATATATTGAGGCGCTCCTATTTTGGGTGCATATATATTTACAATTGTTATATCTTCTTCTTGGATTGATCGATGATCATTTTGTAGTGTCCTTCTTTGTCTCTTGTAACAGTCTTTATTTTATTTTTTAACTTTTTATTTTATATTGGAGTACAGTTGATTAACAATGTTGTGTTACTTTCAGGTGTACAGCAAAGTGATTCAGTTATACATATACATGTATCTATTCTTTTTCAAATTCTTTTCGCAATTAGATTGTTATAGAATATTAAGCAGAGTTCCTTGTGCTATACAGTAGGTCCTTGTTGGTTATCCATTTTAAATATAGCAGTGTGTACATGTCAATCCCAAACTCTCTAATATCCCTCCCGCCACCCTTCTCCCCTGGTAACCATAAATTCATTCTCTAAGTATGTGAATCTGTTTCTGTTTTGTAAATAAGTTCATTTGTATCATTTTTTAAGATTTCGCATATAAACAATATCATACGATATTTCTCTTTCTCTGTCTGACTTACTTCACTCAGTATGACGATCTCTAGGTCCGTCCATGTTGCTGCAAGTGGCATTATTTTATTCTTTTTAATGGCTGAGTAATATTCCATTGTATATATGTACCACATCTTTTTTATCCATTCTTCTGTCGATGGACATTTAGGTTGCTTCCATGTCTTGACTATTGTAAACAGCACTGCAATGAACATTGTATCCTTTTGAACCATGTTTTTCTCCAGGTATATGCCCAGGAGTAGGATTGCAGGATCACATGCTAGCTCTCTTTTTAGTTTCTTAAGGAACCTTCAAACTGTTCTCCATAGTGGCTGCACCAATTTACATTCCCACCAACAGGTTCCCTTCTCTCCACACCCTGTTCAGCATTTATTGTTTGTGGATTTTTAACAGTCTTTATTTTAAAGTCTATTTTGTCAGATTTAAGTATTGTATTTTGGCTTTCTTTCAATTTCCATTTACGTGTAATACCTTTTTCCATCCCCACACATTTATTCTGTGTGTCATTAGATCTGAAGTGAGTTCCTTGTAGGCAGCATATATATGGGTCTTGTTTTGTTTAATCCATTCAGGTACCTTATGTCTTTTGACTAGAACATCTAGTCCATTTATATTTTAAGTAAGAATTGATAGGTATGTACTTTTTGCCATTTTCTTAATTGTTTTGGGGTTGTTTTTGTAGTTCTTTTTTTTCCTTTCTTCTTTTGCTGCCTTCTCTTGTGATTTCATGGCTACCTTTATACTGTGTTTGGACTCCTTTTTCTCTATTTTTGTATCTGTTATGGGTTTTTGTTTGTGGTGACCATATATATATATATATGTTTATTTTAAGTTTATGATCTCTTAAGGTTGAATGCATTCTTACAACCCTGCATTTTTACTCACCCTCTGTTGCCCTGTGCATGCTTAATGTTCTTGACATCATATTTTACATCTTTTTATGTATCCCTTAATTACTTATTGTGGATAAAGATGATTTTTACTACTTTTGTCTTCAACCTTCCTACTAGCTTTATAAGTAATTGATCTCCTACCTTTACTGTATGTTTGCCTTTACCAATGGAATTTTTCCTTTTATAATTTTTATATTTCTAATTCTGGTCTTTTCTGCTTAGAGAAGTCCCTTTGACATTTCTTGTAAGGTGAGTTTAGTGGTGCTGAGCTCTTTTAGCTTCTGTTTGTCTGTAAAACTCTTTATCTTTCCTTTATATCCAAATGACAACTTTGACAGGTAGAGTATTCTTGGTTGTGTTTTTTCCTTCATCACTTTTTTTTTTTTTTGGCTGTGACATGTGGTTTGTGGGGTCTTAGTTCCCCGACCAGGGATTGAACCCAGTCTCTCGGCAGCAAGAGCATGGAGGCCCAGCCACTGGACTGCCAAGGAACTCCCTCCTATCATCACTTTGAATATATCAAGCTACTCCCTTCTGGCCTGCAAAATTTCTGCTGAAAAGTCAGCTGATAGTCATATGGGAGTTCCCTTGTGTGTAACTAGCTGCTTTCCTCTTGCTGCTTTTAAGACTCTCTCTTTATCTTTAATTTTTTTTTTTTTTTCTTTTTGCGGTATGCGGGCCTCTCACTGTTGTGGCCTCTCCCGTTGCGGAGCACAGGCTCCGGACGCGCAGGCCCAGCGGCCATGGCTCACGGGCCCAGCTGCTCCGCGGCATATGGGATCCTCCCAGACCGGGGCACGAACCCGTATCCCCTGCATCGGCAGGCGGACTCTCAACCACTGCGCCACCAGGGAGGCCCTATCTTTAATTTTTGCCATTTAAATTACAGTGTATCTTGGTGTGGACCTCTTTGGGTTAATCCTGTTTGGGACTCCCTGTGCTTCTTGGAACTGGATGTCTGTTTCCTTCACTCAGGTTAGGAAAGTTTTCAGCTATTATTTCTTCAGATAAAGTCTCTGTTCCTTTCTCTCTCCTACTTCTAGGACGCTTATAATGTGAATGTTCATACTCTTGATGTTGTCCCAGAGGTGTCTTAAACTATCCTCATTTAAAAAAAAATTTTTTTTTCTGTTCACCTTCAGTGATTTCCACTACTCTGTCCTCCAATTCACTGAGCTGTTCCTCTGTATCATCTGATCTACTGTTGATTCCTTCTAGTGTATTTTTATTTCAGTTATTGTATTCTTTAGCTCTCTTTGGTTCTTCTTCATATTTTCTAACTTTTTGTTAAATTTATCACTATGTTTCTCTATTCTTCACCTGAGTTCATTAAGCATCTTTATGATCATTACCTTGAACTTTTTATTGGGTAGACTGCTTATCTCCACTTCATTTAGTTCTTTTTCTGATGTTTGCCTTGTTTATTCATTTGGCATATATTTCTCTGTCTCCCCATTTTGCCTAATTCTCTGTTTATTTCTATGTATTCAGTAGATTGGTTATGCTTCCAATCTTGGAGAAGTGGCCATATTAGAGACATACTATGGGGCCTAGCAGCACGTTCCCCTCTGGTCTTCAGAGATATATGCTTTAGGAGTACTCTTATGTGGGCTGTGTGGGCCCTTCTTTATGGTGGGGCTGACTATTGTGAGTGTGCTAGTAGACAGGGTTTGACTGCCACACCTCCCAGCCAGGTTGGCTGCCAGGCTTACCTTGTGCAGTGGATGCTGACCTGCTGGTGGGTGGGGATAAGTCTCAGCATGGCTGGCTGTGTGGCCTTGTGGGTCCTGGGGCCAGTGTTGGCTCTCTGATGGTCAGGGCTGGGTCCCTACTAGGCTGGCTGTGGGGCTGGGGAGGCTCGGGGCTGGCACTGGGTGGGCCGGTAAGCCCCTGGCACCAGTAAGCTAGCAGATGGACTCCAAAGTGGTGCTTACCAGTTCCAGTGTCCTTGTGGTAGAACGAGCTCCCCAAAATGGCTGGCACCAGTGTTTATGTCCCCAGGGGGAGTCCCATTAGCCTCTTGCCTCTTTGGGAGGCTCTCCAAGATCAGCAAGTGGGTCTGACCCAAATTCCTTTCAAATTGCTGCTTCTGCACAGGGATTTGGAGTATGTGAAATTTTGCATGTGCCCTTTAAGCTATTTCCCAGAGCCCTCTGGCTCTCCCATATACAAGTTCTGCTGGCCTGCAAAGCCAGTTGTTCTGGGGGCTCATCTTCCCAGTGCAGGACCCCCTGGCTGGGGAGCCCAATGTGGGGTTTGGAGCTCTTGCTCCTTGGAGAGAACCTCTGTAGTTGTGGTTATCCTTCCAGTTGTGGGTCACCTACCCCAGGGGTGTGGCTCCTGAGTTTACTACATATCCACTCCTCCTACCTATCTCATTGTGATTCTTTTTTTTTTTTTCTTTAACTTATTTATTTTTGGCTGTGTTGGGTCTTCATTGCTGCGTGCGGGCTTTCTCTAGCTGCGGTGAGCGGAGGATACTCTTTGTTGTGGTGCACGGGCTTCTCACCGTGGTGGCTTCTCTTGTTGCAGAGCACAGGCTCTAGGCACGCAGGCATCAGTAGTTGTGGCACGTGGGCTTCAGTAGTTTGTGGCTCACAGGCTCTAGAGTGCAGTCTCAGTAGCTATGGCTCATGGGCTTAGTTGCTCTGCCGCATGTGGGATCTGCCCAGAGCAGGGATCGAACCCGTGTCCCCTACATTGGCAGGCGGATTCTTAACTACTGCGCCACCAGGGAAGTCCTCATTGTGCTTCTTCATATTTTTAGTTGGGAAATCTTTTCTGCTAGTCTTCAGATCATTCTCATCAATCGTGGCTCTGTAAATAGTTGTAGTATTGGTGTGCCCATGGGAGGAGGTGAGCTCAGAGTGAGCTCACCTCTTCCTACTCCATCATCTTAGCTACACCTCCTCATTTCTGGAAAATCTTGAGTTTATGAAAGCAAAATGTCTGTTGATAATATAGATGGTAGTCAGGCATGAGGAAGAGACAGCTGACCATTGGCTCTTTGGTATAGTTTGGGGAAAGGTTTTTGCCACTGGAAAGCAGAGGAAAGAAAAAATGATGAGTCTCCATTAGTAGGTTCATGATTATGATAGGAATTTCTTGGTCTAAGCTAATATCCTTCTTTAACACATAAGGAAATTGAGGCCTAGTGAGAGTAAGCCTTCTTACTTGAAGTGTTTATTGAGCACCTACGAGTATATATTGTAAATGCTTGGGATTCATTAATGAACAAAACAGAGTTCTCTACCTCAGGTGCTAAGGCCCCACCAGCAGGGGCAGGATGGATGCTGGAAGCCAGGTGTCTTAAATGCCCATTGCTGTATTGCTCAGTGCCAAAAGGACCATAGCTTTGAGGTTATTTAAAATCCATGTAATGTAACTATTAGGACTGGAAACCATCAGAGGTTTGCCTAGTTGCTTTGAGAGGTATTGGGAGATTCTGAAACAATCCTTTTGCCTTGTGAATCTGATTGACTTCCAGGCCATTAATAATATCTGCTGACTACCTCCCATATCCCCACCCCCAATCTTGTCTTGTCTTTTTCTCCTCTCAGGTTTTTTTCTACCCTGTAAAGGGGAGGGAGCCAGAACTGACAGAGTAAGTCTCACTTCTCCTTTCAAACAATCCTTGAAAGGGAAATAACCCATTTGGTAGGTAGGTAGGTATCTTTAGGAATTTGCCTTAAGTTGACAAGTTACTTTTGAACAAAATGAGAAAAAAAGGATTGAGAACTATTTTGAACAACCATATCTAAATGTTCATACAAAAAGTTTAATTTGTCACATTCTTTTTGGAGAAAGATATCTTTTCTAATGATGCTACCATTATTTAAAACACTTTGGAATTCTTCCTATCTTACTGGTTTTGTAACCACTTCATAAGTTACACAAGAAAGTTGGTGTCATTACTTCATAGGAAGATTCCAGGTGATCAAAAGGCCATTTACCTTATTTTCCAGATCTGGCACTGAATGTCTTTGTCTATTCTCCAAATCAAATCTACCCATAAATGATGAAAAGTTGTCATCACTGAGTCTATGTCATAAACTAAAGGAAAATTTAAAAGAGGTGTTCAGAAATATTTTGAATAAAGGCGATATTGTTGGAGTAAAGTTATAGACTCCTGAGGTGTCTAGTTGGAAAAGGTGTACCCTTTATTTTGTCAGGTATTGAATCACCTACTCTATGAGCAGTCCAAATATATATTCAGGTAATCTTCCCTATTCAAATCTAAGTGAATATTTTTTAAAATTAAAAAAATTTTAACTATTAGTTTTATTGAATGAAAGATTCTTTAAATTCTACAATGCTTTACAATTTTCAAAAGTTTCATACACATGATTTCATATAATCTGATAAGAACCCCATATTTAATCCCCTACCCCTATAATGCCCCTCCCCCCTCCCTCTCCTCACTGGCAACCACCAGTCCATTCTCTATATCTGCTAGTCTGCCTGCTTTTTGTTTTATTCACTAGTTTGTTGAATGTTTTAGATTCCACACATAAGTGTGGAAATATTTACTTTGTTCCATTAACATTTCTCATTTTTTAATGAAACACCTGTTAATATCCTTCAGAACATTAGTTTGAGAGATATACCATTAAACTGATTCTTTATTTCTATCACAGATTGAAGGGGCTGTTCTAGAATTTGATGAAGCTAAGAAATGTTATACAGTTAAACATGTCCATTCCCAGCTCGTAAAAATATTCCAGAGAAGCTAATTCTAATGCTAGAATCAGAATCTGGCAAGGATTAAATGATGTAGAAGTTGGCAAGATGTTATGCTATAGTAATTAAAAGGTTTTTCCATGTTAAGCACAGATCATTTTCAGAAAATGCTGAGAAGTATTTGTTTTGAATTCCAAGGAAAATTAAAGAAAATATAATTACAATATACTCAAAATGTGCTTCAATTTTGAATAAGTTCTCTAGGGATATTATATAAATGTAGTATTTGATCTATTGCTTCAAGATACTATTTATTGCTGCTGTGAAAAGAGAGAGATTTATGTCAAATTGGTTATTACCAGAGTCAAATTAGCATACCAGGAGCAGATGGAATGGAAACTTCTGGAAATGAAGACTAAAAACAGCCATGGGAGCTGGCACTCCCTTCTGTAATTTCTGTATAGCATCATTCCTCCTTGGAATCCCCACTCTTCCCCAGTCCCACCATGCTGTTCTCCTTGTCTATGTGGATTGACGTATTGTCCAAAGCCTAACTTTCATCACAGTTACCACCTCCTCCATGGAGTCTTTTCTGATCTTCTCCAGGGGCCTGTTACTGCACTGGGGAGTTTTGTATTTCTGTTTGTCTTACGGCATTTCATTCTGCCTTGGTTATGGTATATGTAATCTTGTCAAGAACCTTTCATGCAACCTGCGCACCACCTTGAAATCCTTGTTTGCATCTCTTATATTTAGCCAACACACAGCTAGTGTCCAATATTTATGAAGTGAATAGTGAAAAAAAAAAAAACCCAAACACCCAGCTACTTCCTGTAAGTACTCTCATACCGAGAGCAACTGGTAAAAACAAAATGGGCATCTGAGGACAGTCCCCTCATTGTTCTGTGTTGGCATTAGCATTAATGGTCTCCCCAGGACACCAGTTTGTACTCGAGGAAGAACTTAAAGTCTGTAATTTCATCATTGTGTCTCTAAGAGTCAGTTCTAATTTAGCCAGCAGAATATTTCTCAGTATTTCTGTGGCAGGGACTGTTTTTTGGGGTTTTTTTAGTGTGTTATTACCTTAAGATGTGTAAATTCTTGGCAGCTGTCTGGGTTAAATAAATAAACAAAAACAAAGGATGATATGAAATAAGAACGTTTAAAAGGTCCATTACCTCTTGACTTTGAACAATTGCCTAATTACCTCACGTTCAAAGCTAATTTATGGAATTCCACATAATAATGACTTACATTTGTCTAGCGATAGGAGGTTTCTAAGGTGCTTTCATCTGTGGCATTCATTCAATCAATCAACTAGTCAGTCAATTAACAAATTAATCCTTCAACAGACATTTCTTTAGAGTCTATTACATAACAAACATTGGCAAGCGTGGTTTGGGGATTTCTGAAATAAATAAGACAAAGGTACTGCCCTGTAAAAGTCTTCAGTCTGGTGAGGGTAGACAGAAATATAGACAAGTAAATGAGGGAATTGCCTGCTGGTCCAGTGGTTAGGACTCTGTGCTTCCACTTCAGGGGGCCCAGGTTCCATCCCTGGTCGGGGAACTGATCCCCACAAGGCGCACGGCCCCCCAAAAAAAGCAAGTAAATGACGGAAACGTTGTGATCGAAGCTTGTATATACCTTAGTTGTGGAGGCAAAGGTGGCGAGTGGCCCATTCTCATTAAGGGAGGGGGAAAGTGGACAGGAGAGCATTCATAGAAGAGCAGTCATTGAGTGAAGTCTTATCTGATTCTTACCAGTGTCACTATTATACATGGTTTACAATTGAGAACCTGACTTGGGTGTGAAGCATCTTCTCTGAGGTGACCCTGCTCTTAAGATTTCAGAAGCAACTTGCATCCCACTGCACAGCATCTCTCCTGCACCCCCTGAGATTCCTGGAGTGTGACTTTCATGTTCTAGTAGTGATGAGAAAGGGAAGGTAAAGCCAGAGAGCCTGAAAATCTCTGGCTTTATGCCAGAGAGGATTATGTTTATGCAAAATGAGCTTGGTTCCCAGAGTAAGAAGAAAAACAACTTGATTGAAAATGTTATTCGTCCATAAAGAAGGGGAGAAAGCCAAACCCAAAGGCAGGGTTTAGACCTGGAAACAATGGCTTTGTTAAGATTTACAGGCCTGTGGGATTTCTCAGTTGCATAGGGTATTAAGGAAAGTTATTTGAAAAATATTCAAATATTTTCCCTAGGCAATATGGAAACTCACTTTTTGGTGGTTGGGCCTCTATTAACATAAAACTTCGGAGGAAATGAGGTTTAGAAGGATGACCCACTTCTTCTGCTGTCACCACCCACAGACTCCAATTTAAGTTCTTCCTTATTCTGTTCACTAAAAGTCACTAGTTTTTTTCATGGGATGGATGTTTCTCTCTAGTCGTACTTTTGGTGTGTGTGGCCACATTTCACTAGGTTGGTGGCATATTGATTTGTATAAAGTGCCTTAAGAAGACACCCACATTCATTTAAGACAACAATGGCAAGAATAACTTAATATTAGCACATATTTTCTTTATTCTCTGAAAGAAAGCTTAATATCGGATGTTAGAATGTAACATCATACAGAGATTTCTAATATGAGCCAGAACTGCCCAGATACTGTGATTGAAGGGGATTGGGTCTTTTTCTTTGCTGAAGCTGGTATTTTAACTTACCTGAAAACAAAGTTCCATTACTCCAATGGACTAGGTGGCCCCTTATTTTTATAGTAATTTACAGGTTAGAAAATGTTTCAAATACTCTCTTTTGGCCCTCACAAGAACTCCAAGGGGAGGCATATGAAATCTTTTTAACTGAAAAATTTTTTTTAACTCATGAGGAAACTGAGACCCAGACAGGTTAAGGCTAGGCTCTAGCTAATAAAAATGCTTTTCAGTGTATCTTCTGGACTGGTGTTGCTTAGTTCTGTTAAAAGATAAACTGAGGCATATTCAAATTTTAAGAGTTTATTTCAGCAAAAATTGATTTGAATCGAGCAGCACCGAATGGGCAACGGTTAGGATGCTCCCCATACAGGAGCTGGGAGAAAGACTTCTGTAGAGAAGATGCAGGGGGAGCAAAGCGAGGGAATTATCTGACTGGCTGTAGCATTTGCATTATTTGGAAAAGCTGAATTGGCTGTCTGCGATTGGTTGTCCTTAGGTTTCACTTTCTTAACCTTGAGGCATTACAGGCTTAGGTTTTGGTTTGCTTACGTAGGCTGCTAATGTATTAGAGCTGCCTCAGTCTAATGGTCTCCTTGTTTAATTGATTTAACTGTTCTTTATATTATTATTGCTTCTTTGCAGAGAAATTGTCTCATGGACACACACGGTGACTCTAGTCCTGACCTGCTATTTCTCAAACGTGTGTGATTAGTTGCAAGGGAACCTTCGTGAGAAAATGCATGATTCTTTACCAGCCCATTCCACTTATAAGAAAAGTAATACAAATTATATACCCCAGTGGTACAGTAGTTTGAATTACTTTAATATACAAAGAGCAGCACATAATTAAATTCTAAGAATCAAGAATCTTATTTCTTTTACTGGGAACACCTGCATCAGAAGAGATTTAGTCTGGATGAATACAGCCCACTAGGGATCCTCGTTACAACACTGTGTGCAGATTAAACTGTAGAGAAATAACAGAAGGAGGTGATATTACCAATGTCAACCCATTTTCTCAGGCCACGCTAGCCTGGAGTTTTAAAAGGGGTCACAGCCATGGTAATAACCCGTATTTTTAGCTTTTTATCTCTTCGGCTATTACAAATCTCCATGTCCTCCCCACCCAGCCCCAGCAGAGTCCCAGGGGTTGTCTCCTACATGTGCTCCCGTTCTGTCCACCTCCTGTGGGTTCCAGGATACGTTTCCTTCCTCCTCCACTTCAGCCCCCGTGGTGGTAGGCTGGTTGCCCTCATAGGGGACACAGATTTTGCTCTCAGTTGGCAGCCTTCCCTGGTACCGTTCTTGCCTCTGCCTCTGATTTCTTTCTTGGAGTTCTTTTTTTTTTTTTTTTTTTGCGGTACACGGGCCTCTCACTGTTGTGGCCTCTCCCGTTGTGGAGCACAGGCTCCGGACGCGCAGGCTCAGGGCCCTGGCTCACAGGCCCAGCCACTCCGCGGCATGTGGGATCTTCCCACACCAGGGCACGAACCCGTGTCCCCTGCACTGGCAGGCGGACTCTCAACCACTGCACCACCAGGGAAGCCCTTCTTGGAGTTCTTGATGTGAGCCAGGCAGAAGCAGGACATGCAGTCCTCTCCCTTTCGGGATATGCATGGATCTCATAGCAGGGCAGGATTGTTAGTATGCCTTCTCTTTATTTTTAGATGGACAGCCTTCTCTTTTTAGCACTGAGTCCATGAGGGTAGGTAGGCCATGGACAGAGCTGGGGAACATTAAAACTATATTAAGACCATCACCTTATCCTCCCCTTGGTTCCTCATGAAAATACTTATTAGTGTTTTTTGGCAGACATTAATACCTATTAGCTGCCAGAGGAGCCCAGGATTTAAGCACAAAATAGAGCCTAGACTCAAGCTTAGGGGACCCCATATATCAATATTTGTGTTCACCCTGGGGCTGATTTTTTTTCCCTTCTATTTTTCTGTGCTCTTTTTCTTGTACTCTTGGCTTCTGTTTCTTTGGTTACTTGAAAAAATTTTAAAAATCTTAGTTATTGAAGTGAAAACTGCTTTGAAAGGCAGAACGCCCTCGGTGAGATCTATCTCCCTGATTGAAGGGAAAGAAATGAAGGAGACTCACTGAAATAAAGTGAGTATTTCCAATCAGAAGAGGAATATTCTACCTCCCTCAGTGGTGAGTGACACCAAATCAGCTGGAAAGGGCTCTCATTCCTAGAGCTAAGGAATAAGGAATCTGGAGCTCACTGATACTGTACATACAAAACAAAACAAATCTAAACTGCGATATGAAAGCAGCGTTTAAAATTAACCAAGGGAGGGCCTCCCTGGTGGCGCAGTGGTTGAGAGTCCGCCTGCCGATGCAGGGGATACGGGTTCGTGCCCCGGTCTGGGAGGATCCCATATGCCGCGGAGCGGCTGGGCCCGTGAGCCATGGCCGCTGGGCCTGCGCATCCGGAGCCTGTGCTCCGCAACGGGAGAGGCCACAACAGTGAGAGGCCCGCATACCGCAAAAAAAAAAAAAAAAAAAAAAATTAACCAAGGGAGGCAGAGCTTCCTGGATTTGGATTTCGGGGTGGCAAGTACCCGGGTGTGCTGCCCCTATTTTACTGTCCAGAGTGAGGTAAATAGTCCCTGCTCTGAATTGGGATTTTTGGGGGGAGCCGTTCTCTCCCTTTATGTTCCCAGTATCTTCCTAAACCATCCTGAGTCCATGTCTTTTCTTTATTCTCATTTTATTAGAACCTCAAAGAAGATCAGAGATCACCTGACAATTTGAACTCTGTTTGTAGGAAGGTGTTTCTCAATCAAGACAACACTTAAAAGGCAGCATGACCCGGGGAAAAGAATGTAGTCATCTGGGTATCAGGAGACCTGGAATTTTCCTTTCTGACAACTGTGACACCTTACCAGGGAAGCACCCTTCTCCTACCTCTCATCCCTGCTCTCCCCCTCTACCTCCGTCAGTCTGTTTCTTTGTAAACAGTTTTTATCTACGTGATTCCTCCTTCTCTAAAGTTCTGAGTATATAATTTTTTTTTTTTTTTCGGTACGCGGGCCTCTCACTGTTGTGGCCTCTCCCGTTATGGAGCACAGGCTCCGGATGCACAGACTCAGCAGCCACGACTCACGGGCCCAGCTGCTGCGCGGCATGCGGGATCCTCCCGGACCGGGGCACGAACCCGTGTCCCCTGCATCGGCAGGCGGACTCTCAACCACTGCGCCACCAGGGAAGCCCTGAGTATATAATTTTGAAAAGCTCCTCCCACCCAAGGAGTTTCTTCAGACCCCGAGGAAAAGTCTCTAGTTGGGAGGGGAGACGTTTTCCCGTACATGTATTGAGCACCTCATATGTAACAGGTGCAAGTCACCATTCAAAGCGTCCTTTATGTGTGTCATTTAATCCTTAATGATGATAACACACACTTGTATAGAACTTCCTCTGTGCCAGACTCTGTTCTAATTAGTTTACATACATTCACCCATTTAAATCCTCATCACGAAGTGTATGAAGTTGGTAATATAATGATCTTCCTTTTGCAGGTGACCACTGAACCTTAAAGGAGAAACAAACATAGTGCCCTCGGGCCTAGGGCTGATCTCAATATTCATAAACCAGGACAGGACAATCATCTTCTCTTGACAGATGAGGAAGATGGGGTTCTAACAGGCTAAGGAAAAGTGCCCACAGTCACAGAACAAGTAGCACACTTGGAAATCAAACTCACGTCTGATTTGTTCCAGAGCCCCCATTCTTTCCATTTTGCTGCTTTGCCTCCCAGAGACGTTTTTGCTTTGTCATAAACCGCAGAGCAGAGTGTGGCACTTTTAACGAAGGAAGAGTTTGCCAAATGAAAAGCAGATTAATGAGGTATTTGGGATGCTTTGCAGTAAATAAATCTCTTTCAGAATTCTCATGTTCTCCCACTCACATCGTTAAAGCCATAACAGTAACAATTACCTCAGCCTGGTTGAGGCCGTGTGGGAGTGTCTGTCGCCCTGGGAAGACACTGGGGACCCACAAAAGTTTCCTTGAGCTGACTGAGCCATAGGTCAGAAATTGGATATATCAGAGGTTGGCTTTCCCCGTCAGAGCCTCGTCTTGCCCCTCCTGTTTCTGGCTGTGTCTTGAAACGCGGTTACCTGAGGAGAGGAATAGAGCTTAAAATTGGGTCAACATTAAGAATATTAGAAATGTCAATGTCAACCTGTTCTCCGAGACTTAGAGCACCATTTGAACACGATTGCCCGAGACTTGAGTAGAGTCTATCTTTTTTCTTTTTAATAATAGGTAATCTTAGCTATTCCCTGGGAATTAAAAAATACCCCTTTGAAACTGAGAGGCCAGAGCAGAAATGTAATTATTTCTAGATGATACACAACTGAATTTAAAGCCAAATGCTCACATTTATATTCAAGAGGAATGTGTGTCTACTTAACGCTGGTGTTGAGGGTCTGGGGGATGTGAAGACAAGCAAGTCCCGGGCCCTTTGTCTAAGAGCTGGGAATCTACTAAGGGAAATGGGGTGTAAGCTGTAATAATCTGTGCTGCGAGGGGAAACATAGCATTTACTGCCCATCCGCCACAGGCCAGGCATTGTGTCAAGTACTTTATACAAGGCCATGGCAAGATGGATGTATTAGCCCCATTTCTAGGGGAGGAAAGCAAGACTCAGAGTAAGTTGTCCTGGGCCAACAGCACTTTATGAATATGGCTGAGATTCAGACTCAGGTGACTCTAATGACAGACCTGCACTCTTTCCCCTAGGATTTGCTGTTAATTAGGCAGGATCCACTTAATGGTCTAACGTATTAGGTATCCTTCATGGGATTTAAAGATTCACGAAATTAGCTCACCGAGTTGCATAACGTTTTGAGATGACAATTTTTGACCTGGGGTATTTTTTTTTCTTTTTTTTTTTTTTTTTTGTGGTACGCGGGCCTCTCACTGTTGTGACCTCTCCCGTTGCGGAGCACAGGCTCCGGACGTGCAAGCTCAGCGGCCATGGCTCACGGGCCCAGCCGCTCCGCAGCATGTGGGATCTTCCCGGACCAGGGCACGAACCCGTGTCCCCTGCATCAGCAGGCGTACTCTCAACCACTGCGCCACCGGGGAAGCCCCTGACCTGGGGTATTTTGAGGAGTCTTGGGCGAATCAAATAATTTTCAGCTTTTTCCAAGGAATGTACAAAACAGAAAACTTCACCCATTTCTTGTGCTTTTATGTTGGTGGGGTGAGGCTTATGGATGGTCTTTGGGTGAGGGATAGAAGAGGTCTGGATAACCCAGATAGCTCCATTACTTGGTGAGAAATAATGGTTTTGAAGTATGACTTGGCTACCTTAAAGTGGCTGTATCAGCTCAGTAGGAGTTAGCAGTTTGATGTGGCTACCAAAAAGCCAGTCTTAAGAGAAGTATCTCTGGTGGGGGAGGTAAGAACCCCACTCTGCTTTGCCTTGGTCAGACCTTAGTTGGAATACTGTGTTAAGTTCTGGGGACTGTAGACTAAGATAAATATAAAGCAACTAGGACCCACATTCAGGAGAAAGTTTGGATCACAATGTGGAAATGAAATCTGGACGTTTAGGGAAATAGGGCTGTGCAGCTGAAGAAAAGACTTGAAGGGCTGAGATAACAGTCTTCAAATATTAGAAGGATTGTCTTGTGGAAGAGGAATGTTGATTTTTTTTTCTCTGTGGCCCTAAAAGATGCAACCAGAAGCCACAGGCTCTGGGGAAGTGGATTTGTCCTTACAAGGAAGAATTTTTTGTTCTATCTGCCTAAATATGTTGAGTTTTGTTGTTGTTTTAGAAAGTGGTGGATTCCCAGTCCCTGAAGGTCCTAGGACATGTGCCAAGTAATTACTTGGTGGAGCCATGGCAGAGGAAATTCAAAGGTACCGTGGATTGGATTTCACAAGCATCAAAGTCCTTCCCAACCCTGAGCATCTCAGTACCTGTGGACTGTCCTTCCAGGCTTTGCCTCCACCTTTGTCACTAGGGTTGGGGTATGTTTTGGGGGGATGGATAGATGGATGGGTGACCGGGAATAGGAAGAATGTACAATGGCAAAGCAGTTACTTGGTCCATTCAAATTTGGTCTGCCATTTTTAAATTTTGCCTTTCCTATATACTCATTTGCTTGCCCTAAACTCTGGGCACCTGGAGGCCTTTGCTGTAACTGCTTGTGATCCTCAACATCGTACCCCATCTCATGCAATTGGGTTCTTATAAATGTTATTTGACAGTGATTTTTATCAGGTATCAAGTATTGTCAGGCTCCAATAGTAAGCGAATCTAACTTCGCTGTATGTACAAACGCTAGGTTTGTAAAGCTTGTGGCTGCCTCCCCTCTCTGGGGAAAGACAGAACCTGAATTCTTTTCCAAATTTCAGTGAGATGGAAATTTTGGGACACCCATGAGACAGAGAACCAGTCAAAGGGCTTCACACTTAAAAGTAGCCTTAAAAATTACCCATATGCCAGTTGCACTACTCCCAGCCCCCCCTGTCAGGTAGCAATCTTCAACTGTTTTGAAAGACCTCTAGCTCTTTTTATCCAATTAAGGACTGAAAGTGATTGACAGAAGGTTTTTGCTCATAGTCTACAGCTGAACTCTTGTGTCAACAGTAAATATTCCAGCAGAAGGAGTGGGGGTTTGATCATTTTACTGCTTTCTGCAGGGCAGACTCTGTGGGCTCATGGCAACATCTAATCTTCAGTGACCCCAGTTGTCACACCCAGGAGTAGGTTTCTCTCTAATCCTTTTCAGAGCTATGAACAGCAGGGAAACATGATTTATAGACCAAGAGGTATTTTCATCATGGGATTTGTGAGCATTTCATATCCCTTTCCTCATTATGGATACACTGCCCATCCTTTGGAAGAGACACTAAGGTGTTGGTCAGATCCTGTTAACCTCATTTACTTCCATGAATTCATGTCAAGTGTATTATGTTCATGGAGGAGATTTTCAAAACCCTACCAAATGGGTTTAGAGGAAGATGGGGCTAACTTCAGATGACTTCTTTAGGCCAGAGGTTTTCCTAGGCACCAGTAATCATCTGATTCTGCTTTCTAAGGCTGCTTCCCTTACTTACAATTCATACATAGAAGCTAAGTCCTTGATGCAAAGGTGTTCTTTACAGCTGTGGGTTTTACCTCAATCTCTGGGCTCCTTTAAAAATAAACTTCGAATATTCTTCTCAACCCTAGTTATTTGAACTCTCTGAGTCTCAGCTCAGTTTATTAACATGATTAATTTGCAGTGGATCTCTGAGTCTTATGTCCTTAATACATTGCTTCACACAGGGGCACCAGCTCAGGAAGATTTTGTCTGTTGCAAATTTATGAGGAAGTGGAATATTTATTTTTGGTACTTTTTCACCACCTCCCCAACATCTGCCTCCTGATCAGATACCATTTCTTCTTCTTCCTGTCTCTACATTTCCAATGCCATTAAAAAATGGCCCAATTCTCAGCCTGTTTTCCCCTAGTCCTTGCTAAAACAGTGGCTGATGATGGTTTAAGTTAAGGCACCACTTCTCATGAGGTTACTTGTATTTTAATAAAAATCTTTGAAGGGTAAACATTCAAAGTCCTGATTCTCTATGGTTAAATTTTAGGCAGTGTAAAAAATAGTTTTAGATGGAGACGAAGGGAGTTGGGTGGATTACACAGGACATGGGATGAACAGGGCTGTCACTTTTTTTGTTTTTTGCGGTACGCGGGCCTCTCACTGTTGTGGCCTCTCCCATTGCGGAGCACAGGCACCGGACGTGCAGGCCCAGCGGCCATGGCTCACGGGCCCAGCGGCTCCGCGGCATGCGGGATGCTCCCGGACCGGGGCACGAACCCGTGTCCCCTGCATCGGCAGGCGGACTCCCAACCACTGCGCCACCAGGGAAGCCTGAGGGCTGTCACTTTTGCTCAGTTACATGAACATGGTGACAGGCAAGCATAAATGCAGAGATGGCATTCCTGTGCTGGTATGGGGAAAAGGAAGAGAGGCCACTGGTCAGGACATTGTTTTGCCTAGGGAGGAAGAAGATCCAGTACTTTGGTAATTTATTTAAGCTTTTGGTTTTTTTTTGCGGGATAGAGGAGCAAGTAGGGGAGCTCATACTTGAAGCCGAATCCGGCCTCCGTACCCTGACACTGAATTAAATCTCAAGACAGAGTTGTGGGTGAAGTAGAAAAGAATAGCTTTATTGCTTTGCCAGGCAAAGGGGGCTAGAGCAGGCGATTGCCCTCAAAACTCTGTGTCCCTGACCTGGAGAGGGTAGTGAGGAGTTTTATAGTAATCGTTCAAAGAGGAGAGCATGATCAGCTCATGGACATTTCTCTGATTGGTTGGTGGTGAGGTAAGTGGGTGTCAGCATCATCAACCTTACAGTTCCAACTGGTTCTGGGGTCTGCGTGTTTGTGGGTAGCACACCATTAACTTCTCCCACCTAGTGGGGGTTTCAGTATCTGCAAAACAGCTCAAAGATATTGTTATGTGTATCCCTTAAGGGGGAACCAAGACCCTGCCCGAAGGCTGCACTAGTGTTTCTTTTGACTATTCCTCCCTTGTCTCGCATCCCCTCCCTTCTCTAATTAGCAACTGTTTGAACCTGCTCCTTGGAACTCAGGGAAGGTCATGGAGGCTGAATGAAGCCTATTTCCTGTAATCAAGAAATGGGGGACACCGATACAGGCTTTGTGCCCAGGAGCCCACAGGGTCCTGCTAGGGATCATACTCAGTGCAAGGAGATGTGGAAAATCCAGAGATAAGGAACCATGGCGTCTTACTTTCCAAGGGCTCCTACTCTATGTTGTGGGGGAAATCAGACGCATTCATTAAGAGTCTGCCCGATTGAAGGATGTGAAAAGAGTTATCACAGAGGTACAACTAACATGCTGGGAAAATGTGTGGTCCATTCTCACTGGGATATCTGGAAGGGCTTCCTGTAGAAAGTGGGATTTTAATTGAACTTAAAAACAATTTGTACTTTGAAAAATTATACTCTTGAAAGAAATGAGTTGAGCAAGCGCCTGTCCTCTGACGGAGGGAGGGAAGTCTGGCCTAGTTGAGTGGAGGCGGGAAGGTGAGTGTTACGCTTAGTCTGGAAAACTCGGCAGGGTCTTCAACCCTACGGGGCTTTGAACGTTCGGTTGACTCTTTTCGGTTTTATTCTTCTCGCATTGGGAAGCCATTTAAGATTTAAGCAGGGGAATAATATTCTTAAAGAAAATAACTATGACCAGGATGAATTGAAGGGAGGGAGAAACGACATACTCATTTATCTACAATTTGGGGAAGAGAGGAAGATTATCTCTAATTCATTAGATGTGCATTGTATCAGCAGGAGGGAAATAAGCAGCATATCTTGATACATAAATCCTCCTCCCATATATGCATTCTTTTTCACCAGGGAGCAAGTATTTGGCAGCCAAGTTATCTTTAAAGTAATAATAAGAAAGCTATTTGGAATAAATGTTTCAGAACCATTTGTTACTTTGCACAGACCTATGAGCAAGTAGGATTGAGCTAAAGCATTTACAGTGGTATGTGGTTCTGCAGGGGCTGCCACCCTATTATATATACTTATATCTTGGCTAAACTCCAGCTGTTGCCACTGCTATTAGTCAAAGAACTGAAGTGTCAACGAGCTAATCAAAATAGCAAAGTGGGAGTCAAGAGTTTTTCCGCCTGTTTCCTAAAGTCTTAGGAAGATTGTTTCCTTTTTATTCCTTATATTCAGAACATAAAAGCCTCGCAGACATCTAATCTTTACTAGGTCAAACATTTCAAAAGGCAGTGGGATTATTTTCCAGTTGCTTTTCAGTTTAAGGCAAGTGTTTTAGGGGCTTCCAAAGCCTCCCTCCTGAATCCATTTATGAAAAAAAAACAAAAACAAAAAATGAAAGGCATTATTAACCCAACTACATTGTCCTGGTGTAAAAATCCTAACATATAGCATAGTGGGAAAAGGTTCTGAATCATGACCTAAGAGATGTGAGTTCTAGACCCAGTTTTGTGAATGCATAGCTTGGTGGTTTTGTCAAGTCTCCTATTTAACAGGGAGGGATTAGAATTTTTCTGTATGGTTTCTGTACTATTCAGTAGTATTGTTCACAATTACTTTTGCCTAAGGAGTTTAGAAAATGGAGAGACACATGATAATGTTGCAGGAAGAGGGACCTCTTCCAGGGCCCAAGAGTGGGCTCTTGCCTACCACTCAGAAAAGAATTTTCTGAGGAGACACACGTGCTGACAAATCAACAGACTTTATTGGGAAGGGGTGTCCGGGTGCAGAGCAGGAGGGGAAGGGAACCCAGGAGAACTGCTCTGCCATGTGGCTCACAGTCTCAGGTTTTATGGTGATGGGGTTAGTTTCTGGGTTGTCTCCGGCCAGTCATTCTGACTCAGGATCCTTTCTGGTGGTGCACACATTGCTCAGCTAAGATAGGTTCCAGAGAGAAGGATTCTGGGAGGTTGGTAGGACATATGGACAGGAGTCTCCTCTCTCCTTTTGACCTTTCCCTTATTTTTCCGGTTGGTGGTAGTTGGTTAGTTCCGCGTTCCTTACCAGGACCTCCTGTTTTAAGATAACTCGTGAAAGTGGTTACTGTCGGGCCTGGTCAGGGCAGGCAGTTTTGGGCAGTGGTTTCCCTAAAAATAAGATTGAGGTCAACAATTTTGGGTGGAAGTGATGTGTGTTACTTTTGGGCGAGAACTCACATTGCCAGTGTGAGGCTCCAGAATTCTTTCTCTCTACAAAGATGACTGAGAGAGGTGGCTTTGTCAAGCTGGGGGCAGGAATAAGGAAAACGAAGAGCAGAATTCCTAGGCAGCCCATGATGGGCATGTACAACGAGCGGGAAATGAACCTTTGTTTTTTTTTTTGTTTGTTTTTTTTTTAAATTTATTTATTTTTAGCTGCGTTGGGTCTTCGTTTCTGTGTGAGGGCTTTCTCTAGTTGCGGCAAGCGGGGGCCACTCTTCATTGTGGTGCGCAGGCCTCTCACTATTACGGCCTCTCTTGTTGCGGAGCACAGGCTCCCGACGTGCAGGCTCAGTAGTTGTGGCTCACGGGCCCAATTGCTCCGCGGCATGTGGGATCCTCCAAGACCAGGGCTCGAACCTGTGTCCCCTGCATTGGCAGGCAGATTTTCAAACACTGCGCCACCAGGGAAGCCCCAACCTTTGTTTTTTAAAACCACTGATATTTGGAGGAATTATTCAAGCTTATTCCTTTTTGTTTGTTTGTTTGTTTGTTTTGCAATATGCGGGCCTCTCACTGCTGTGAGAGGAAGATAATAACAATGATAAGTAGCAAAACCTCTAAAATGGAGACTATACTCCATTATAGCCAATTAATGGGAGTGGGAAGCTCGGGCTCACTGTCCAGGACATAGAAATAAAAGCTGAGGATGTTCTGAGGCATCTCTTGGATCTCTATAAGCCTCCATCATTTCTGCTGGGTAGGGTTGACACATAAAATATAGGCTCTTCAGTTAAATATGAATGTCAGAAAAACAACGAGTACATTTTTAAGGTAAGTATGCCCCAAATAGTACATAGGATCTACTTATACTAAAAGTGATGACTTATTATTCATGTGAAGTTCAAGTTTAACTGGGTATCCTGTATTTTTATTTAGTAAAGGTGACAGCCCTACTGATGATCCACAATGGAGGCAGTTTAGGAACGATACATGCTGGCTCTCGGACAGTCAGAAATGGCTTCAGCAGATCCAGGTACAGTATGAAATTCTTTTTGGATGTAGCTCAGAAGCCATGGCCAGCCCTTGACTGCAAGTACTGCCTCGGGTTTCCCTGAGGTGGGGTAAACCTTCCTCTTAATGGCCTTTTGGTAAGTCTGGAAGACCATATCCAAGGGGAGCCCCAAAGTCAGTTTCATCCTCACAACCATGTTTCCAATTCCTGGAATTGGCTGCATGTGACTCACAAGAGCTGAGGAGGTTTGTGAAAATTGGGAGTGTCATAGCTTGAACCCTTTGTAGGTAAAGTTTTGGTGCTCTGAGAGTTTTAACAGGAGCAATGTGAAAGACTCCAGGTCCCCAGGTAGATAGAAACAATCCTGTTTTACTTCTGTGTATGTGACAAGTCTCTAATAGTTCACAGAGCAAATATCTGCTCTTACAAAGACTGATCCAAGCTTGGATGTTTCTGGTGACAAGGCAAGGTCGTGAGTCTGAAGTTGAACTTTTATGGTTGAGGAGACAATAAGGTGGTCAGAAGGTCAATCATGGAGGAGACGTTGGCTTCATCCATTGTGCAGGCTTGTATATGTGGTTCTATGTAGATTGTGTTTCAAAGGTGGAGCTTGTTTACAAGTATGAACATTCTCTGTCGTGCTTTTTGGACCTTCATACCCAGAGCTAGAGCAGTGCCGAGGTTCTAGAAATGCCATGGATGTTCTGAGCTGATAGTGGCATTTCCCAGGTACTGTTCCCTTGGTGCTGCTCCTTGAAATGTCCAAAGGGATTATCATGTGTCTTGTGGTGGGTCCTAGCATTGTGAAAGGAAGCTGCGGCACTAGGCTCAGAGGATTTCGGATGCGGTGGGAGGAGGAGGAGTACTACGACTATAAATTGTATCACAGCATATCGATTCCATCTTGAGAGTGGGGTTGGGGGGTTATGAAGGGGGGCTTTTATTGTACTTTTATACATTGTACCCTTGAAACTAATTCAATTTTTAAAAATTAATTAATTTATTTGGGGCTGCATTGGGTCTTTGTTGCTGCTAGCGGGCGTTCTCTAGTTGCAGTGAGCGGGGGCTCCTCTTGGCTGTGGTGCACGGGCTTCTCATTGCAGTGGCTTCTCTTGTTGCGGAGCATGGGCTCTAGGCACGCAGGCTTCCGTAGTTGTGGCACGTGGGCTAGGTAGATGTGGCACACGGGCTCTAGAGCGCAGGCTCAGTAGTTGTGGCGCGCGGGCTTAGTTACTCCGTGGCACGTGGGATCTTCCCAGACCAGGGCTCGAACCCATGACCCCTGCATTCGCAGGCATATTCTTAACCACTGCTCCACCAGGGAAGGCCGATAATTCAGTTTTTTATAAAGAGAAGATTCCTAATATTATTCCAAAATTTTAAAAATATGTAGTTGGATAACACTATGAAAAATTAACTGATATATTCTTTTATTATTTCTCTTTGCTCCCTGGATCTTTTTCCCCATCCAGTCAGCTAGGCACTGTGAGTTCACTGCATTAGGAAGGTAAAGACTCAGCAGAAATGAGGGAGAAAAACAGAAAAGTCTCAGCTTTGGAATGTTCACAACGGAGGCCACAGTAGAACAGGTGAGAATTCTGTGAACCAAAAATAAATGTCGTCTCAAATGCAAAAAAGTATTCTCTGCACTGGGAGGCAGGAGAGGGAGGGAGGGAAGGACTGAAGGAGAGAGATCAGTGTGGCCAGGGACATGGAGACTGTGCTTAAGGACGATATGCCCAGGAAGAGAATCAGAATCTGGAGAAGATTCAGCCTGCACGTGATCATTGCCTCCAGTCAGCACCCTCATCTCAGACGTTGGGAAATTCAGAGAGAGAGTGGGAGTACGTCAGGAGGGCCACGCGCATAGTCTGTGTGGCAGGGGTTGTGGCCGTTCCCTATTTGTGAGGAGTCCCCAGCAATTTGCAGGCCTCTTCTGGAAAATGCTGGCGGACGTCTCTAGTGCTTATGTGAAAGCTTGTTCACAAACCTTGAAAGATACAGATGTAGATGACAGATAGATGCATAGATAGAAAAATGTCATTAAATAAAAGCTCCAGGAAAGGTTTGGAAAATGCCCTTTATTGCATAGGACGCTTCTATTGTCATATGATGTTAGACTGAGTGCCGGTCCCTTCATCCTCCTTCAGACCACGGCATTCTGTCTGCTACTCTCCCGAGGGTCCTTTCTTCTCCCTGGAAGGGATAAAACAAATGAGGTAGAACAGGAAGAGACAAGGAGCACTCCAAGCTCTGCTGGTCAGGGTTACCCTCCAGCATTGCCTTAATGCTCAGAGCCACACACACCACAGTGAGCTTGGCTCCAGATCAACTACCACGCAACGAAGGTTCTGGAGCATTTCCATATCTCGGGGGACCTCATTTCCACGTGACTCTCTTTCATATTCCCCTTTGTCACAGAAGGCTAGGTCCAGTGGTCAGGGTGAGATCTCGGCTCAGGCCCAAGGCTCTCAGACCTCAAAGTTCTGGTCCTGCAAGGGCCCCTGTCCTCTCTTGAGACCACTCCTGGCTCTCTCTGCCGAGAAGGAGCTGCTGGCAGTACGTCCTCTAAGAGTTGAGGTCCATCGTGCAGACCCTGAGAAAACTCCTAGGAAAAGGCTCCACCTTCTTGTTTACGTCAACAGAGGTCAATGCCTTTGTTAGTGCTGGGTGTGTCCCATTTGATGCAACTGCAGAGCCATTAGGTAAACCAGCACATGTGTGCGGCCCCTTCCCTTAGACTCCTCTGGGCCCTCGTGACATAGGCTCAGAAGACTGCCAGCCTCAAGCCTTACCTCTTCCAAGGGACGGCCACACCGTCTTCCAGGATCTTCTGTCCCATGAATCTCAGTTGCTGTTTGGAACTCAAAGGAGAGAAAAGACCCTGCCTGCGGGGTCTCTTTGGGCTGGGGCCTTCCCCCGTGGGCTGCTCTCCCTCATTCTCCTTTTCTTCTTGCTTCTCTTCCTCCTCCTCCTCCTCCTCCTCGTCCTCTTCCTCAGGGGTGCTCTCGGATTCCACATTGCCCATCCACTGGGCCATGTTGAGATGAAAGACACGGCAGCTGAAGCCCTGCAGGACGCCGCCCTTCACGTGCTGCTGGAGGATCCCCAAGGTGGGGAAGACCCGGCAGCAGGCCATGCACCTGAAGCCAGTCTCCATGGTCACCATCCAGTCCGGTGTCTTGGCCCTGGGTCTCTCCTCGACGGCAGGTGACCCTGATGGGCTGCCTGGCTCTGCCCTTTCCTCATACTCTTTCTCCTCCCCAGTGGACTCACTGTCAGACAGGAGGCTTTCGGTGAACACATCAGAGGGGCAAGTGCCTACTGTGCACGCATCCTCAGGAAGGGTCACTTCTTCTTTCGTCAGCTGCTTTTCAGGCAACTCCAAGGGTTTCTTTGTCTTCCAGGAGACAGCGACACCCTTGTTCACTTGTACCTGCATGTAGTATATTTTCATGCCCCTTTCCTCTTTGTCTGGGTGCAGATAGTCCTTACAGGGTGAAGAGAGTGAGGAGGAGACACAGTGTGATGGGGGAGCGGTCTCCCCTTCTTCCTGAACCTGGGCTAGGGGTGCTGTAGGCCAGGCAGTGTCTCGAAATCTCCGCATTGCTGAAAAAGGAAATTAAAACCATAATAACATGCATGGGCCGTGCCGGAAGCTGAGGGAGCAGGTGTGGTAGACGAGAGAGGGACATTTGCATGACGTAGCTATGTCGTGAGCTTGGTGTCTGTTGGCCGTAGGATGGAGCGGTGTATCTGGTGTCATCTGTGGGCTTTTCATGTGCGTGGGGGGGATACTGGAGCGGTGTCTGTATACAGGGGTGTGGAGTATGGTGGTGAGGGCTGTGGAATGTGAGGGATGCGGCTGGATGCGTGTATGACAAGGAGTGTGATTTTGGTAATATCGGTGGTGCATTACTTGTGGAATGGGGCTGTGGTGCTTGGGGTTTATGTGTGCTCTGAGAAGGGCTGTGCCTGGAGGGCAGATGTATGTGTGAGCTGTGTGGACCTGAGCTGGATGGTCCTGCTCTCAGGCTGGAGGTGTATGATGCAGAACTCTGTCCTTCTCCGGAAGCAAAGGCAAAGACAAAGCCTACATTTTCCTCTGAAGATGCTTAATCTGGTCCCTCTTCCCTCCACCTCAAGCCCAGACCTTTCCGGCCCCTGCTCCTTGACTTCCCTACCATGGTACTACCAGTATTCACACCGCCCCCCCGGACTCAGCTGGCATCCACGCCCTCGGAACAGCTCAGCCATCCTGCCCAGGCTCCTCCACAGAGCCCTCATCACCTCTGATGACCCTGGATTTCCTCTCAGCCTCCCTGGGATCTGTGTGCCTCCTGCCTCACAGCCAAGCACCCCCTCACCTGAGGAGCCCCGCGCCCTTACCAGCGTAGCTGAGCTTGCGTGGAGTAGAAGTACAGAAGAAGTATTTAGGGGCAGAGGAGACCTCCACTGCCCCTGGGCTGCAGCCTTGGGCCACCACAGTGGATCCAAGCCGAGGGGGATCCTCTTGTGACTTCGAGAGTCCTGAGGGAGGAATGAAAGGCTCAGGGTGGGTTCATCAGTCCTCTGTCCACAAATATTTACTGAGTGTGTGACACGTGTCAGGTGCAGTGAATACACACAGTTGAGAGTGTGGTTCCCAGTGGATCCTCCAGGATTTAATTCCAATCAATACTTATTCTCTCACTGTCTAGTTGGTAATGTAGGCCTCGGTGGTGACTGTGAGTGTGTGGGAAGAGTGAGTGATGTGTATCAGTTAAGTCTGTGGTAAGTGTGGGGTTGGCATGGGGAGCACAGTGCAGATGTGTCTATCTGTGTCTGTGGCCTTTGTGTGCATGGTTTCTGTTCACAAGTCAGGAATTCTGGGACATGTAACTTTTCCTCATTACATGGTGTGGCTTGTATTTATGGTGCGTGTTCATTCATTCATTCACCAAGATTCAGTAAGCAGCTACTCCTGTGTATCCGGCACTCTTCCATTGTTGTAGTCTTTGGTAACGCTGCACATTCTAGTAGGGGAAGACACACACTAAACAAAACTACCATAAATATATAATACATCAGCTGGTGGTAAGTATATAAGGGTTGCCAGACTTAGCGAACAAGAATACAAGGCACCCAGTTAAATTTCAGTTTCAGATAAACCCAGAATAATTTTTTAGTGTAAGTATTCCCATGCAGTATTTGGCCTGACTTAGTTTTAGTGTAAGTATGGCCCATACAATATTTGGGACATACTGATACTGAAAAATTACTTGTTCTTTATCTGGAATTCAAATTGAACTGGATAGCCCATATTTTCTCTGGCAATCCTGACATGGGTTACTGAGACTGTGGTTTACTGTGGTTTGTACAAAGCGGGTCTGGCATTACTCAAGAATGTGTTACAAGTGTGGTGTGTATGACACGGAACTGGTTCTTACAGAGGTATTTAGCGATGGCTGAAGTTAGCTGTGTTTGTGCGAGAGTTGTGGAGATACATATATATATATAGTGTGTGTGTGTGTGTCCTATATATATAGTGTGTGTGTCTATATACATATCTCATCTCCAGCGTTTGGTGTTGGAGGAGAGGATTGTGATACAGGTGGTTTGTATGAGAACGTAGTACAGGAGGGATCCGTGTATATACCTCCATGTGCTGTGTGTGGTTTACTAAGGATGTTATATGTGGGGTGTGTGATATTTTTGCTGCATCAGAGTGTACATGGGTGTATGAGTTACTGTCTCATAAAACACCCCTAACAAGAATTCTGTATACACTGTTACGTACACCGAGTGTCAGCCAGGTCCAGGCAGGGTGACAAGAACTTTACCACGCAGACTTTATATCTGTTAAGCACTCTAACCCCATTCATCTCGCTCTTCTCTGCACTACCACACACACACACACACACACACACACACACACACACTCACACACCCACACACACACAGGAACATAGAGCAAAATATTCTGAATGTTCAGGGGCAGTCATTGCCTTCCCCAGCCTGTCCCAGCCACTGCCTGGAAATCTGCCTGCTGTCTAGAGCTCCATTCCCAGGGCCCATCCTACAGTCTCCAGGGCCCTGGGCCTGGTAGGAGCTACTGGGCTCTAATCTGGGTCAGAGGCCTCTAGCTGGAGCTCTGGGGTGACCACCCCTCTCCCAGGGCAAGCTACTCGCCTCCATTTAATGCACGCAGGCACCACGTGGCCCGTGGCTCTCAGAGCTCCCCGCAGGACCCTGAGGCCATTTCTCACCCCCGCTCACGCAGTCTCAGTCTCTGGAAAACCCTTCCCTTCCCTTGATCTCCTTTGGGAAATTCTTCCCGTTGAAGGAATAAATCCTCCTTGCTTTCAATATGACACCATCCCTAGACAAGCAATCTTCTTTCAAAGTGCATTCCACTTGTCAAGATATTTTTCAACTGGGCCTTCAACTCATGGGGCTTCTCTTTCCACTTTGGTAAAAGAGGCCAAGCAAATCATGGGTCTCTCTCAGCATGCTTGCATCCTTCACATCCCCCACCTCATGACCCCAGGGAAAGATCCAAGAGCATAAGAGAGAAATCGGGGACTGAGAAAAGCTGCACCTCTAGGTCTGTGCAAGCAGGATGCAGCCTGCTGTGAGTCCGACAAAGCTCCAGGCCCGGCTGCCCCAGGAGAGAGTCCTCAGACCAGCGGAGCTGACCTCCCATCTCCCAGGGGGCATCTGGCCGTTCTGTGCCGTCTCAGACCACAGGGGCCCTCCAGATAGATACGGCAGCATCAGTGAGACAAGGTCTCTCGCTCCCTGCTTCACAGGTGACACGTTCTCAGTCCCCCGCTTCCTAGAGAAGGTTCAGTTTGGCAGAAACCCATGTGCCCCAGACAAGTTGCCCCCCACATACCTCCTCCGTTCTCGGCAGTTTCCTGGGACTCTTCATTTTCCAGATGTTTCCTCTTTTGTCGCCGTTCCATCGTACCAACTAGAAGTCTCCCTTAGAAGATGCCTCAAGAGATGTCCAACTCCTCCTCTTCCCTACAGGTTGGCCCTTCTTGGCTCTTGGGCAATCCGTTGAAATGATTCAATACAAACAAATATAGTCAAGTCTCCTAAATGGCTGAAAAACGTGTACCACTTAGTGAACCAGCAGTACTGCCTAGTGCTCACCAGGGCTGATATGTTTGCAAGGTTGCCAGGCGCACAGCGGAATTCTGTGACCTCAGTGCTGACATCAGTGCATTCGGTGGACCTAGGTTGAGCACAGTGTCTGCAGTAGCACAGGCCCCATTTTCAAGAACAATTCCTTTTTCCCAGCCGATGCTTTCCCGTGAAAGGGAAAGGTTCATACCATATCTATTATAAATTGTATCATACCATGTCTATTATAAAATTCACATTTTGATTGGACATCTTTTAATGTCTTTTCTAGAGAGATTTAATATGAATATTTTAAATGGTCTCCAGTTTCCCTGTGGAATATTGACATTTTAAACTCTGCACTTCAATTTTCCCTCAATACGTGTAATTTTGTCACGGCTATTTCTGTACTTAAAGATGAGGACCTATATAATTGATTTCTTCATTTTTTCCCCATCTCTTTCCAAGGTACTGCATTTGATTGTGTCTTGCGACTGAGTGAAAAATGCTAGTCCTTGAGTCAGGACATTGGGCCCTTTAGCAAGTAACTCAACCTATCTGGGCTTCAGCTTCTGTATGTGCGATCAAGAGGCTTGGACTAGCTGACTTTTCAAATGCTGTGTTTCTTTGATTCACTCTCACTTACTGATCTGCTCCTTAAGAAGAGGGTCTGTTCTCATAAAGTAACAACAGTCTTTTCCTAACCTTGGGTTGGGCGGAGTTTAACTGTTCGTACTCAGTTTGTTAGTTATATTGCCTTCTACGTATGCTTAGCTCTAAATAATTTATATGGCTCTTGTGACAATTTTTAGATCTTCTTTTTTTCTTATTTTCTTTTACAGTTTCTAATTTGTTATCGCCAGTGTAGAGGAGCCTGATTGATTTTTAAAATTTATTGATCTTGTATGTGTGTGCCTTGTTGAACCGTCTTATTAGTTCCTGCTAGTTTATCTGTGGGTTCTTTTGCGTCTCCTAGATAAATGAGCATATTAAATGTAAATAATGTGTTCTTTGGATAAAGTTTATTTTCTTGCATCTCTATATATAGAAGCAATATGTTGAATTGATTTAAATATTTAAATACTTACATACCTGTTATCACAATCTAATGTTCTTTATCTTATTTTCTTTCAATCAATATTATGTTTTCAAGATTTATCCACGTGAATCCATATAGATCTAGGTCTTTGATTTTTGACTGTTTGATATTATTTGATCACATGCATATAGCATCATTTATTTTCCATTCAAGCATTATTGGACAATTGGATTGTTTCCCTCCCTTCTCTAGAACAAACAACATTTCCTAGAATATCCCTGAAGATGTCTGACAGTCGAGAAGGGCCAGGCTGCCCGAAGGATTGCTACTTGCTTTTAGCCACCTTCCAACAGGCCGTCTCCAGCCAGCAATTTGAAGCACAGCTGAAATGAGAACTGCCCCAAATGTGAAGATCTTAGGAGCTTCCTAGAAGGTGGGAGGTTAATGATAGGCATCCTGCTGGGATCCCAGTGGAGTCTGAGCTGGCCTGAAGCTCATCTTCCTCCTCCACCTCTCAAGAGAAATGTGGAGGAAAGAAGACTTCAAAAACTGTGAGCAGGCAGAGGGAGGGATATTGGGGGCCGAAGCTGTAACTGAGGTCTTAGAGTCGGCTGTGAGCACACAGAGCCTCTAGAGAGCCAGGCTCTGCCTTCTGAGGACTTCTCCCCTAAGGCTGCTCATAATTCACGTGATACCAGCCATATAGAGCCGACTTGGCCCACACTGTCACAGAAAGCCTTATCAGAATCTCTTCTTCTTCATACACTCTTGTGTCTGTTACTTGGTTATTGCCTTTGGTACTCCATGATGTGAACCACAGTCGCCAGGGGATGGAGGACACTAGTGACCCATCTTGCTCTGTGGCCTCAGTCCACAGCTTGAGGGTAAGGGAAGAGGCCAAATGAAGGTCAAGAAGGAAAGATGGAGTTTGAAGAGAAGACCTGAGTTAAGGGTGTCTTCTCAAGTCTTGATGACTGAAATGTAGCTCCAGTACCTGAAGTCCTGCTTGTTCTCAAGGCTGACCGCGGGGCTGGGTGCACTCAGTGAAGGAACCGTATACACTTAGTATTTCCTTGCTTGCTCACACTTGCCCTCCTCTGATACACCCTCTGCAAGACTGATCTTCCCCTGAAACAACTTTCCCCCTGCTACTGTCATCTCAGGAACATTTGCTTCCCCTTCCTAGTGTCCCCCTAGAATGCCATTGCAGCCAATTCATAATTTGATAATCATCCTGCTTACCATATTCTCAGCAATTCCGGATAAATTTTATTTGCTTTATTCCATAGTCTTCACCCATCAATAATCTTCCTTAACTTCCTAGCTGCAGGTTAACCCATTTGGAATCATTTCTTTTTCTTTCTCTTCTTTGGCAAATCCTTTCTATCTTTTAAGGTCTTTTTCTTGTCTCTCTACCATCCTGCCTTCCTGAACTTCTTTTTTTTCCGTTTAAGTAACCTTTCAATCTCCTTCCCCAGTTTCCTCATAAACATTGAGAGTTTATTCCTCACACGTTAGACAGCGGTTTATGAATGGCCAGGCATAATGGACTCAGAATGAGTTGGCACCCCCGAGGTACCTGTCTTGCTGGGGAGCCACAGGTGAAGGGCTGGCTGCTGGACACACGTTTGCATGGAGTCAGGCTGAGTGGCCTCAGGGTGTTTGCCCTGCACTTGTGTGTGTTTCTCCCTAGTTGGTTTCCTTGTCCAGCCACCTGTGACCTCCCTCCATCCAGCCCAGGGAATCCTTCTCATCACAGGGGTAGGATGTTTGTCTCATTTTCCATCACATCCTTTCCCCAAAGTTTGGTTGTGAGTTGTTCCCATTCCAAAGACCTTTCCTCTTTGAAGAGAAAAGAGAAAATCTTTTCTCTCCTTTCCTCTCACTTCACTTTTGCTCTATTATCTCCTCCGTCCAAAATGGCCCACTGACTCACATGGGTGTAGATCCGAAGATGGCAAGAACTGCCAGCAATTCTGAGATAATAATATGGATGGATCAGGAAAACTTGAAAACCTTTATCCCGCCACATTAAAAAAAATTGCACTTCCAGTGTATTCAGAGTCTCAGTGTAGAAACACAAATGATAGAGAAGTTGAATTACACTCAAGTTTTCTTTCCTACTTTCCTGATTTATTCTAATCCTCAATGCTAACATGATGAACTATTTGTTAGGTAAAGTTTCAGACATTTTCTACCCATGCACACTTTTCTTCTTTTCACATAAGAGTGTGAACTAGGTCACTTTCAACATGCTGTGATTCTGTGATTCACTGTCTCCCACCGAGTCATCCACGGATAAAGTCATCTGTTTCACGGAGAACTATTTCCAATAGCTAATAGCCAATGTCTGTGGAGTGCTTACTCTGTGTCGGTTTCTTGTAACTATTTTACAGATCATTTGTACAGCGTACCCATGGACCAGGTACAATTATGACCCCCAAGTGACAGATAAGTGCAGATAAGTACAAATAAATACAGAGGCCAAGTGACTTGCCCAAGACCCTGGAGCAAATCAAAATCCATGCCTCTGTAATCATTTTGCTCTATTGCCTCTGTCTGGGAGGCTTGATGATTTGGCAACTAAAACCTTAAATATCATGTTCCATTTTTATATCTGTGACACAAGCGTGGGGCTGTGATACGGGGTAACTAACCTGACTACTTTTGAAAACCCTTATGCACCTGGATGAAAGTAAGCCAGGGACTGCAAGCCATAGATTTAAGGTTTCCTACCAACTTTAAAAAATAGCTTCTTTTTTTTTTTTAAAATAATAATTTATTTATTTATTTATTCATGGCTGTGTTGGCTCTTCGTTTCTGTGTGAGGGCTTTCTCTAGTTGTGGCAAGTGGGGGCCACTCCTCATCGCGGTGCGCAGGCCTGTCACTATCGCGGCCTTTCGTTGTGGAGCACAGGCTCCAGACGCGCAGGCTCAGTATTTGTGGCTCACGGGGCTAGTTGCTCCGCGGCATGTGGGATCTTCCCAGACCAGGGCTCGAACCCATGTCCCCTGCATCGGCAGGCAGATTCTCAACCACTGCGCCACCAGGGAAGACCTAAAAAATAGCTTCTTGAATGCAATTTATGTAGTGTCAAGTCTAGGATGTAGTCCAAATAGTAACAGAAAAATGGAGATATGTAGGAAAATACTTAAAGTTGACAAGTATTGGGAGTGTAGTATTTTTGGGGCCAGCGTGTAGACCACAGGAAAACTTGCTGTTTCCATCCCAAAGGGAAGAGCCCTACGTTGCAACTGCCAAGGTCCCTGGGACAGCAAGTGTGCTCACTGCTTAGTAAAGAAGCATCCTCAGTTTGATAGAATCATATGGGAGCCTTACATTTGGTTAGCAGTTCTACATTCTTGATGTAATAATATTTTCAGGGTGTGGGAGGGTATCAAGCTCTGAAAATACCCTTGGAGAGATCTGCTTATTAAGTTTGGCTTTTTCAATCTCCCTACTACTTCTTTACTAAACACCAGGCGGTTTCCTTCACTTTTCAGAACCATGTTGTTTTTCCCTTGTCTAATGAACTTTGAAATATTTTTGGATGAGGTATTAACTTTGGGGAAAAATAAACATCTCTTTAAAATAAGGAAGATGATAACAATGACAAGTAAAAAAAAGCTCTAAAACGGAGAATATCCTCCATTCTAGCCAATGACGGAGTGGAAGGTTCGTGCTCGCTGTCCAGGACGTAGAAATAAAAGCTGAGGAGGCGCTGAGGCGTCTCCTGGATCTCTATGAGCCTCCATCATTTCTGCTGAGCAGGGTTGACAGATAAAATATAGGCTGTTTAGTTAAATATGAATGTTTGAAAAACAACGAGTACATTTTGAAGATAAGTATGCCCCAAATAGTTCATAGGATCTACTTATACTAAAAATAATGACTTATTATTCATGTGAAGTTCAAGGTTAACTGGGTATCCTGTATTTTTATGTACTAAATCTGACAGCCCTACTGATGATCCACAATGGAGGCAGTTGAGGAGCGGTACATGCTGGCTCTCGGACAGTCAGAAATGGCTTCAGCAGATCCAGGTACAGTATGAAATTCTTTTTGGATGTAGCTCAGAAGCCATGGCCAGCCCTTGACTGCAAGTACTGCCTCGGGTTTCCCTGAGGTGGAGTAAACCTTCCTCTTAATGGCCTTTTGGTAAGTCTGGAAGACCATACCCAAGGGGAGCCCCAAAGTCAGTTTCATCCTCACAACCATGTTTCCAATTCCTGGAATTGGCTGCATGTGACTCACAAGAGCTGAGGAGGTTTGTGGAAATTGGGAGTGTCATAGCTTGAACCCTTTATAGGTAAAGTTTTGCTGTTGTGAGAGTTTTAACAGGAGCAATGTGAAAGACTCCAGGTCCCCAGGTAGATAGAAATAATGCTGTTCTACCTGTGTGTATGTGACAAGTCTCTAATAGTTCAGAGAGCAAGTGTCTGGTCTTAGAAAGACTGATCCAAGCTTGGATGTTTCTGGTGACAAGGCAAGGTCGTGAGGTTCAAGTTGAACTTTTATGGTTGAGGAGACAATAAGGTTGTCAGAAGGGAAATCATGGAGGAGCCCTTGGCTTCATCCATCGTGCAGGCTTGTATATGTGGTTCTATGTAGATTGTGTTTCAAAGGTGGAGCTTGTTTACAACTATGAACATTCTCCGATGTGCTTTTTGGACATTCATTCCCAGAACGAGAGCAGTGCCGAGGCTCTAGAAATGCCATGGATATTCTGAGCTGTCAGTGGCATTTCCCTGGTACTGTTCCCTTGGTGCCGCTCCTTGAAATGTCCAAAGGGATTATCATGTGTCTTGCGGCGGGTCCTAGCATTGTGAAAGGAAGCTGCTGCACCTGGATCAGAGGATTTTGGATGTGGTGGGAGGAGGAGTAGTACTACGACTGTAAATTGTATCACAGCATATCAATTCCATCTTGAGAGTGGGGTTGGGGGGTTATGAAGGGGGGCTTTTATTGTACTTTTATACATTGTACCCTTGAAACTAATTCAATTTTTAAAAATTAATTAATTTATTTGGGGCTGCATTGGGTCTTTGTTGCTGCTAGCGGGCGTTCTCTAGTTGCAGTGAGCGGGGGCTCCTCTTGGCTGTGGTGCACGGGCTTCTCATTGCAGTGGCTTCTCTTGTTGTGGAGCATGGGCTCTAGGCACGCAGGCTTCCGTAGTTGTGGCACGTGGGCTAGGTAGATGTGGCACACGGGCTCTAGAGCGCAGGCTCAGTAGTTGTGGCGCGCGGGCTTAGTTACTCCGTGGCACGTGGGATCTTCCCAGACCAGGGCTCGAACCCATGACCCCTGCATTCGCAGGCATATTCTTAACCACTGCTCCACCAGGGAAGCCCGATAATTCAGTTTTTTATAAAGAGAAGATTCCTAATATTATTCCAAAATTTTAAAAATATGTAGTTGGATAACACTATGAAAAATTAACTGATATATTCTTTTATTATTTCTCTTTGCTCCCTGGATCTTTTTCCCCATCCAGTCAGCTAGGCACTGTGAGTTCACTGCATTAGGAAGGTAAAGACTCAGCAGAAATGAGGGAGAAAAACAGAAAATTCTCAGCTTTGGAATGTTCACAATGGAGGCCACAATAGAACAGGTGAGAATTCTGTGAACCAAAAATAAATGTCGTCTCAAATGCAAAAAAGTATTCTCTGCACTGGGAGGCAGGAGAGGGAGGGAGGGAAGGACTGAAGGAGAGAGATCAGTGTGGCCAGGGACATGGAGACTGTGCTTGAGGACGATATGCCCAGGAAGAGAATCAGAATCTGGAGAAGATTCAGCCTGCACGTGATCATTGCCTCCAGCCAGCACCCTCATCTCAGACGTTGGGAAATTCAGAGAGAGAGTGGGAGTACATCAGGAGGGCCACGCGCATAGTCTGTGTGGCAGGGGTTGTGGCCGTTCCCTATTTGTGAGGAGTCCCCAGCAATTTGCAGGCCTCTTCTGGAAAATGCTGGCGGACGTCTCTAGTGCTTATGTGAAAGCTTGTTCACAAACCTTGAAAGATACAGATGTAGATGACAGATAGATGCATAGATAGAAAAATGTCATTAAATAAAAGCTCCAGGAAAGGTTTGGAAAATGCCCTTTATTGCATAGGACGCTTCTATTGTCATATGATGTTAGACTGAGTGCCGGTCCCTTCATCCTCCTTCAGACCACGGCATTCTGTCTGCTACTCTCCCGAGGGTCCTTTCTTCTCCCTGGAAGGGATAAAACAAATGACGTAGGACAGGAAGAGACAAGAAGCACTCCAAGCTCTGCTGGTCAGGGTTACCCTCCAGCATTGCCTTAATGCTCAGAGCCACACACACCACAGTGAGCTTGGCTCCAGATCAACTACCACGCAACGAAGGTTCTGGAGCATTTCCATATCTCGGGGGACCTCATTTCCACGTGACTCTCTTTCATATGCCCCTTTGTCACAGAAGGCTAGGTCCAGTGGTCAGGGTGAGATCTCGGCTCAGGCCCAAGGCTCTCAGACCTCAAAGTTCTGGTCCTGCAAGGGCCCCTGTCCTCTCTTGAGACCACTCCTGGCTCTCTCTGCCGAGAAGGAGCTGCTGGCAGTACGTCCTCTAAGAGTTGAGGTCCATCGTGCAGACCCTGAGAAAACTCCTAGGAAAAGGCTCCACCTTCTTGTTTACGTCAACAGAGGTCAATGCCTTTGTTAGTGCTGGGTGTGTCCCATTTGATGCAACTGCAGAGCCATTAGGTAAACCAGCACATGTGTGCGGCCCCTTCCCTTAGACTCCTCTGGGCCCTCGTGACATAGGCTCAGAAGACTGCCAGCCTCAAGCCTTACCTCTTCCAAGGGACGGCCACACCGTCTTCCAGGATCTTCTGTCCCATGAATCTCAGTTGCTGTTTGGAACTCAAAGGAGAGAAAAGACCCTTCCTGCGCGGTCTCTTTGGGCTGGGGCCTTCCCCCGTGGGCTGCTCTCCCTCATTCTCCTTTTCTTCTTGCTTCTCTTCCTCCTCCTCCTCCTGCTCTTCCTCCTCCTCGTTCTCCTCCTCCTCCTCCTCGTCCTCTTTCCCCGGGGTGCTCTCAGATTCCACATTGCCCATCCACTGGGCCATGGTGAGATGAAAGGCACGGCAGCTGAAGCCCTGCAGGACGCCGCCCTTCACGTGCTGCTGGAGGATCTCCAAGGTGGGGAAGAACCGGCAGCAGGCCATGCACCTGAAGCCGGTCTCCATGGTCAGCATCCAGTCCGCTGTCTTGGCCCTGGGTCTCTCCTCAATGGCAGGTGGCCCTGATGGGCTGCCTGGCTCTGCCCTTTCCTCATACTCTTTCTCCTCCCCAGTGGGCTCACTGTCAGACAGGAGGCTTTCGGTGGACACATCAGAAGAGGGGTCAGTGGCTACTGTGCACACATCCTCAGGAAGGGTCACTTCTTCTATCCTCAGCTGCTTTTCAGGCAACTCCAAGGGTTTCTTTGTCTTCCAGGAGACAGCGACACCCTTGTTCACTTGTACCTGCATGTAGTATATTTTCATGCCCCTTTCCTCTTTGTCTGGGTGCAGATAGTCCTTACAGGGTGAAGAGAGTGAGGAGGAGACACAGTGTGATGGGGGAGCGGTCTCCCCTTCTTCCTGAACCTGGGCTAGGGGTGCTGTAGGCCAGGCAGTGTCTCGAAATCTCCGCATTGCTGAAGAAGGAAATTAAAACCATAATAACATGCATGGGCCGTGCCGGAAGCTGAGGGAGCAGGTGTGGTAGACGAGAGAGGGACATTTGCATGACGTAGCTATGTCGTGAGCTTGGTGTCTGTTGGCCATAGGATGGAGCGGTGTATCTGGTGTCATCTATGGGCTTTTCATGTGCGTGGGGGGGATACTGGAGCGGTGTCTGTATACAGGGGTGTGGAGTATGGTGGTGAGGGCTGTGGTATGTGAGGGATGCGGCTGGATGCGTGTATGACAAGGAGTGTGATTTTGGGAATATCGGTGGTGCATTACTTGTGGAATGGGGCTGTGGTGCTTGGGGTTTATGTGTGCTGTGAGAAGGGCTGTGCCTGGAGGTCAGATGTATGTGTGAGCTGTGTGGACCTGAGCTGGATGGTCCTGCTCTCAGGCTGGAGGTGTATGATGCAGAACTCTGTCCTTCTCTGGAAGCAAAGGCAAAGACAAAGCCTACATTTTCCTCTGAAGATGCTTAATCTGCTCCCTCTTACCTCCACCTCAAGCCCAGACCTTTCCGGCCCCTGCTCCTTGACTTCCCCACCATGGTAGTAGCAGTATTCACACACCCCCCCAGACTCAGCTGGCATCCACGCCCTCGGAACAGCTCAGCTATCCTGCCCAGGCTCCTCCACAGACCCCTCATCACCTCTGATGACCCTGGATTTCCTCTCAGCCTCCCTGGGATCTGTGTGACTCCTGCCTCACAGCCAAGCACCCCCTCACCTGAGGAGCCCCGCGCCCTTACCAGCGTAGCTGAGCTTGCGCGGAGTAGAAGTACAGAAGAAGTATTTAGGGGCAGAGGAGACCTCCACTGCCCCTGGGCTGCAGCCTTGGGCCACCACAGTGGATCCAAGCCGAGGGGGATCCTCTTGTGACTTCGAGATTCCTAAGGGAGGAATGAAAGGCTCAGGGTGGGTTCATCAGTCCTCTGTCCACAAATATTTACTGAGTGTGTGACACGTGTCAGGTGCAGTGAATACACACAGTTGAGAGTGTGGTTCCCAGTGGATCCTCCAGGATTTAATTCCAATCAATACTTATTCTCTCACTGTCTAGTTGGTAATGTAGGCCTCGGTGGTGACTGTGAGTGTGTGGGAAGAGTGAGTGATGTGTATCAGTTAAGTCTGTGGTAAGTGTGGTGTTGGCATGGGGAGCACAGTGCAGATGTGTCTATCTGTGTCTGTGGCCTTTGCGTGCATGGTTTCTGTTCACAAGTCAGGAATTCTGGGACATGTAACTTTTCCTCATTACATGGTGTGGCTTGTATTTATGGTGCGTGTTCATTCATTCATTCACCAAGATTCAGTAAGCAGCTACTCCTGTGTATCCGGCACTCTTCCATTGTTGTAGTCTTTGGTAACGCTGCACATTCTAGTAGGGGAAGACACACACTAAACAAAACTACAATAAATATATAATACATCAGCTGGTGGTAAGTATATAAGGGTTGCCAGACTTAGCGAACAAGAATACAAGGCACCCAGTTAAATTTCAGTTTCAGATAAACCCAGAATAATTTTTTAGTGTAAGTATTCGCATGCAGTATTTGTTCTTACTTAGTTTTAGTGTAAGTATGGCCATAGAATATGTGGGACATACGGATACTGAAAAATTACTTGTTCTTTATCTGGAATTCAAATTGAACTGGATAGCCCATATTTTCTCTGGCAATCCTGACATGGGTTACTGAGACTGTGGTTTACTGTGGTTTGTACAAAGCGGGTCTGGCATTACTCAAGAATGTGTTACAAGTGTGGTGTGTATGACACGTGACTGGTTCTTACAGAGGTATTTAGCGATGGCTGAAGTTAGCTGTGTTTGTGCGAGAGTTGTGGAGATACATATATATATATATATATATATATATATATATATATATATATATATATATATATATATATAGTGTGTGTGTGTGTGTGTCCTATGTATATAGTGTGTGTGTCTATATACATATCTCATCTCCAGCGTTTGGTGTTGGAGGAGAGGATTGTGATACAGGTGGGTTTTATGAGAACGTAGTACAGGAGGGATCCGTGTATATACCTCCATGTGCTGTGTGTGGTTTACTAAGGAAGTTATATGTGGGGTGTGTGATATTTTTGCTGCATCAGAGTGTACATGGGTGTATGAGTTACTGTCTCATAAAACACCCCTAACAAGAATTCTGTATACACTCTTATGTACACCGAGTGTCAGCCAGGTCCAGGCAGGGTGACAAGAACTTTACCACGCAGACTTTATATCTGTTAAGCACTCTAACCCCATTCATCTCGCTCTTCTCTGCACTACCACACACACACACACACACACACACACACACTCACACACCCACACACACACAGGAACATAGAGCAAAATATTCTGAATGGTCAGGGGCAGTCATTGCCTTCCCCAGCCTGTCCCAGCCACTGCCTGGAAATCTGCCTGCTGTCTAGAGCTCCATTCCCAGGGCCCATCCTACAGTCTCCAGGGCCCTGGGCCTGGTAGGAGCTACTGGGCTCTAATCTGGGGCAGAGGCCTCTAGCTGGAGCTCTGGGGTGACCACCCCTCTCCCAGGGCAAGCTACTCGCCTCCATTTAATGCACGCAGGCACCACGTGGCCCGTGGCTCTCAGAGCTCCCCGCAGGACCCTGAGGCCATTTCTCACCCCCGCTCACGCGGTCTCAGTCTCTGGAAAACCCTTCCCTTCCCTTGATCTCCTTTGGGAAATTCTTCCTGTTGAAGGAATAAAACCTCCTTGCTTTCAATATGACACCATCCCTAGACAAACAATCTTCTTTCAAAGTGCATTCCACTTGTCAAGATATTTTTCAACATGGCCTTCAACTCATGGGGCTTCTCTTTCCACTTTGGTAAAAGAGGCCAAGTAACTCATGGGTCTCTCTCAGCATCCTTGCATCCTTCACATCCCCCACCTCATGACCCCAGGGAAAGATCCAAGGGAATAAGAGAGAAATCGGGGACTGAGAAAAGCTGCACCTCTAGGTCTGTGCAAGCAGGATGCAGCCTGCTGTGAGTCCGACAAAGCTCCAGGCCCGGCTGCCCCAGGAGAGAGTCCTCAGACCAGCGGAGCTGACCTCCCATCTCCCAGGGGGCATCTGGCCGTTCTGTGCCGTCTCACACCACAGGGACCCTCCGGATAGATACGGCAGCATCAGTGAGACAAGGTCTCTCGCTCCCTGCTTCACAGGTGACACGTTCTCAGTCCCCCGCTTCCTAGAGAAGCTTCAGTTTGGCAGAAACCCATGTGCCCCAGACAAGTTGCCCCCCACATACCTCCTCCGTTCTCGGCAGTTTCCTGGGACTCTTCATTTTCCAGATGTTTCCTCTTTTGTCGCCGTTTCATCGTACCAACTAGAAGTCTCCCTTAGAAGATGCCTCAAGAGATGTCCAACTCCTCCTCTTCCCTACAGGTTGGCCCTTCTTGGCTCTTGGGCAATCCGTGAAATGATTCAATACAAACAAAAATAGTCAAGTCTCCTAAATGGCTGAAAAACTTGTACCACTTGGTGAACCAGCAGTAGTGCCTAGTGCTCACCAGGGCTGTTATGTTTGCAAGGTTGCCAGGCTCACAGTGGAATTCTGTGACCTCAGTGATGACATCAGAGCATTCGGTGGACCTTGGTTGAGCACAGTGTCTGCAGTAGCACAGGCCCCATTTTCAAGGACAATTCCTTTTTCCCAGCCGAAGCTTTCCCGTGAAAGGGAAAGGTTCCTACCATATATATTATAAATTGTATCATACCGTGTCTATTATAAAATTCACATTTTGATTGGAGATCTTTTAATGTCTTTTCTAGAGAGATTTAATATGAATGTTTTAAATGGTCTCCAGTTTCCCTGTGGATTATTGACATTTTAAACTCTGCACTTCAATTTTCCCTGAATACGTGTAATTTTGTCACGGCTATTTCTGTACTTAAAGATGAGGAACTATATAATTGATTTCTTCATTTTTCCCCATCTCTTTCCAAGGTACTGCATTTGATTGTGTCTTGCGACTGAGTGAAAAATGCTAGTCCTTGAGTCAGGACATTGGGCCCTTTAGCAAGTAACTCAACCTATCTGGGCTTCAGCTTCTGTATGTGCGATCAAGAGGCTTGGACTAGCTGACTTTTCAAATGCTGTGTTTCTTTGATTCACTCTCACTTACTGATCTGCTCCTTAAGAAGAGGGTCTGTTCTCATAAAGTAACAACAGTCTTTTCCTAACCTTGGGTTGGGCGGAGTTTAACTGTTCGTACTCAGTTCGTTAGTTATATTGCCTTCTACGTATGCTTAGCTCTAAATAATTTATACGGCTCTTGTGACAATTTTTAGATCTTCTTTTTTTCTTATTTTCTTTTATAGTTTCTAATTTGTTATCGCCAGTGTAGAGGAGCCTGATTGACTTTTAAAATTTATTGATCTTGTATGTGTGTGCCTTGTTGAACCGTCTTATTAGTTCCTGCTAGTTTATCTGTGGGTTCTTTTGCGTCTCCTAGATAAATGAGCATATTAAATGTAAATAATGTGTTCTTTGGATAAAGTTTATTTTCTTGCATCTATATATATAGAAGCAATATGTTGAATTGATTTAAATATTTAAACACTTACATACCTGTTATCACAATCTAACATTGTTTATCTTATTTTCTTTCAATCAATATTATGTTTTCAAGATTTATCCACGTGAATCCATATAGATCTAAGTCTTTGATTTTTGACTGTTTGATATTATGTGATCACATGCATATAGCATCATTTATTTTCCATTCAAACATTATTGGACAATTGGATTGTTTCCCTCCCTTCTCTAGAACAAACAACATTTCCTAGAATATCCCTGAAGATGACTGACAGTCGAGAAGGGCCAGGCTGCCCGAAGGATTGCTACTTGCTTTTAGCCACCTTCCAACAGGCCGTCTCCAGCCAGCAATTTGAAGCACAGCTGAAATGAGAACTGCCCCAAATGTGAAGATCTTAGGAGCTTCCTAGAAGGTGGGAGGTTAATGATAGGCATCCTGCTGGGATCCCAGGGGTGTCTGAGCTGGCCTGAAGCTCATCTTCCTCCTCCACCTCTCAAGAGAAATGTGGAGGAAAGAAGACTTCAAAAACTGTGAGCAGGCAGAGGGAGAGATATTGGGGGCCGAAGCTGTAACTGAGGTCTTGGAGTGGGCTGTGAGCACGCAGAGCCTCTCGAGAGCCAGGCTCTGCCTTCTGAGGACTTCTCCCCTAAGGCTGCTCATAATTCACGTGATACCAGCCATATAGAGCCGACTTGGCCCACACTGTCACAGAAAGCCTTATCAGAATCTCTTCTTCTTCATACACTCTTGTGTCTGTTACTTGGTTATTGCCTTTGGTACTCCACTGATGTGAACCACAGTCGCCAGGGGATGGAGGACACTAGTGACCCATCTTGCTCTGTGGCCTCAGTCCACAGCTGGAGGGTAAGGGAAGAGGCCAAATGAAGGTCAAGAAGGAAAGATGGAGTTTGAAGAGAAGACCTGAGTTAAGGGTGTCTTCTCAAGTCTTGATGACTGAAATGTAGCTCCAGTACCTGAAGTCCTGCTTGTTCTCAAGGCTGACTGCGGAGCTGGGTGCACTCAGTGAAGGAACCGTATACACTTAGTATTTCCTTGCTTGCTCACACTTGCCCTCCTCTGATACACCCTCTGCAAGACTGATCTTCCCCTGAAACAACTTTCCACCTGCTACTGTCATCTCAGGAACATTTGCTTCCTCTGCCTAGTGTCCCCCTAGAATGCCATTGCAGCCAATTCATAATTTGATAATCATGCTGCTTACCATATTCTCAGCAATTTCGGATATATTTTATTCACTTTATTCCATAGTCTTCACCCATCAATAATCTTCCTTAACTTCCTAGCTGCAGGTTAACCCATTTGGAATCATTTCTTTTTCTTTCTCTTCTTTGGCAAATCCTTTCTATCTTTTAAGGTCTTTTTCTTGTCTCTCTACCATCCTGCCTTCCTGAACTTCTTTTTTTTTCCGTTTAGGTAACCTTTCAATCTCCTTCCCCAGTTTCCTCATAAACATTGAGAGTTTATTCCTCACACGTTAGACAGCGGTTCATGAATGGCCAGGCATAATGGACTCAGAATGAGTTGGCACCCCCGAGGTACCTGTCTTGCTGGGGAGCCACAGGTGAAGGGCTGGCTGCTGGACACACGTTTGCATGGAGTCAGGCTGAGTGGCCTCAGGGTGTTTGCCCTGCACTTGTGTGTGTTTCTCCCTAGTTGGTTTCCTTGTCCAGCCACCTGTGACCTCCCTCCATCCAGCCCAGGGAATCCTTCTCATCACAGGGGTAGGATGTTTGTCTCATTTTCCATCACATCCTTTCCCCAAAGTTTGGTTGTGAGTTGTTCCCATTCCAAAGACCTTTCCTCTTTGAAGAGAAAATCTTTTCTCTCCTTTCCTCTCACTTCACTTCTGCTCTATTATCTCCTCCGTCCAGAATGGCCCACTGACTCACATGGGTGTAGATCCGAAGATGGCAAGAACTGCCAGCAATTCTGAGATAATAATATGGATGGATCAGGAAAACTTGAAAACCTTTATCCCGCCACATTAAAAAAAATTGTACTTACAGTGTATTCAGAGTCTCAGTGTAGAAACACAAATGATAGAGAAATTGAATTACACTCAAGTTTTTCTTTCCTCCTTTCCTGATTTATTCTAATCCTCAATGCTAACATGATGAACTATTTGTTAGGTAAAGTTTCAGACATTTTCTACCCATGCACACTTTTCTTCTTTTCACATAAGAGTGTGAACTAGGTCACTTTCAACATGCTGTGATTCTGTGATTCACTGTCTCCCACCGAGTCATCCACGGATAAAGTCATCTGTTTCATGGAGAACTATTTCCAATAGCTAATAGCCAATGTCTGTGGAGTGCTTACTCTGTGTCGGTTTCTTGTAACTACTTTACAGATCATTTGTACAGCGTACCCATGGACCAGGTACAATTATGACCCCCAAGTGACAGATAAGTGCAGATAAGTACAAATAAATACAGAGGCCAAGTGACTTGCTCAAGACCCAGGAGCAAATCAAAATCCATGCCTCTGTAATCACTTTGCTCTACTGCCTCTGTCTGGGAGGCTTGATGATTTGGCAACTAAAACCTTAAATATCATGTTCCATTTTTATATCTGTGACACAAGCGTGGGGCTGTGATACAGGGTAACTAACCTGACTACTTTTGAAAACCCTTATGCACCTGGATGAAAGTAAGCCAGGGACTGCAAGCCATAGATTTAAGGTTTCCTACCAACTTTTAAAAATAGCTTCTTGAATGCAATTTATGTAGTGTCAAGTCTAGGATGTAGTCCAAATAGTAACAGAAAAATGGAGATATGTAGAAAAATACTTAAAGTTGACAAGTATTGGGAGTGTAGTATTTTTGGGGCCAGCGTGTAGACCACAGGAAAACTTGCTGTTTCCATCCCAAAGGGAAGAGCCCTACGTTGCAACTGCCAAGGTCCCTGGGACAGCAAGTGTGCTCACTGCTTAGTAAAGAAGCATCCTCAGTTTGATAGAATCATATGGGAGCCTTACATTTGGTTAGCAGTTCTACATTCTTGATGTAATAATATTTTCAGGGTGTGGGAGGGTATCAAGCTCTGAAAATACCCTTGGAGAGATCTGCTTATTAAGTTTGGCTTTTTCAGTCTCCCTACTACTTCTTTACTAAACACCAGGCGGTTTCCTTCACTTTTCAGAACCATATTGTTTTTCCCTTCTCTAATGAACTTTGAAATACTTTTGGATGAGCTATTAAGATTGGGAAAAAATAAACATCTCTTTAAAATAAGGAAGATAATAACAATGACAAGTAGAAAAAGCTCTAAAACAGAGAATATCCTCCATTCTAGCCACTGACTGGGAGTGGAAGGTTCGTGCTCGCTGTCCAGGACATAGAAATAAAAGCTGAGGAGGCGCTGAGGCGTCTCCTGGATCTCTATGAGCCTCCATCATTTCTGCTGAGTAGGGTTGACAGATAAAATATAGACTGTTTAGTTAAATATGAATGTTTGAAAAACAACGAGTACATTTTGAAGATAAGTATGCCCCAAATAGTTCATAGGATCTACTTATACTAAAAATAATGACTTATTATTCATGTGAAGTTCAAGTTTAACTGGGTATCCTGTATTTTTATGTCCTAAATCTGACAGCCCTACTGATGATCCACAATGGAGGCAGTTGAGGAGTGGTACATGCTGGCTCTCGGACAGTCAGAAATGGCTTCAGCAGATCCAGGTACAGTATGAAATTCTTTTTGGATGTAGCTCAGAAGCCATGGCCAGCCCTTGACTGCAAGTACTGCCTCGGGTTTCCCTGAGGTGGGGTAAACCTTCCTCTTAATGGCCTTTTGGTAAGTCTGGAAGACCATATCCAAGGGGAGCCCCAAAGTCAGTTTCATCCTCACAACCATGTTTCCAATTCCTGGAATTGGCTGCATGTGACTCACAAGAGCTGAGGAGGTTTGTGGAAATTGGGAGTGTCATAGCTTGAACCCTTTGTAGGTAAAGTTTTGCTGTTGTGAGAGTTTTAACAGGAGCAATGTGAAAGACTCCATGTCCCCAGGTAGATAGAAATAATCCTGTTCTACCTGTGTGTATGTGACAAGTCTCTAATAGTTCAGAGAGCAAGTATCTGGTCTTAGAAAGACTGATCCAAACTTGGATGTTTCTGGTGACAAGGCAAGGTCCTGAGTTTCAAGTTCACCTTTTATGGTTGAGGAGACAATAAGGTGGTCAGAAGGGAAATCATGGAGGAGACCTTGGCTTCATCCATCGTGCAGGCTTGTATATGTGTTTCTATGTAGATTGTGTTTCAAAGGTGGAGCTTGTTTACAACTATGAACATTCTCCGATGTGCTTTTTGGACCTTCATTCCCAGAGCGAGAGCAGTGCCGAGGCTCTAGAAATGCCATGGATATTCTGAGCTGTCAGTGGCATTTCCCCAGTACTGTTCCCTTGGTGCCGCTCCTTGAAATGTCCAAAGGGATTATCATGTGTCTTGTGGCGGGTCCTAGCATTGTGAAAGGAAGCTGCTGCACCGGGCTCAGAAGATTTCGGATGTGGTGGGAGGAGGAGGAGTACTACGACTATAAATTGTATCACAGCATATCTATTCCATCTTGAGAGTGGGGTTGGGGGGTTATGAAGGGGGGCTTTTATTGTACTTTTATACATTGTACCCTTGAAACTAATTCAATTTTTAAAAATTAATTAATTTATTTGGGGCTGCATTGGGTCTTTGTTGCTGCTAGCGGGCGTTCTCTAGTTGCAGTGAGCGGGGGCTCCTCTTGGCTGTGGTGCACGGGCTTCTCATTGCAGTGGCTTCTCTTGTTGCGGAGCATGGGCTCTAGGCACGCAGGCTTCCGTAGTTGTGGCACGTGGGCTCGGTAGATGTGGCACGGGCTCTAGAGCGCAGGCTCAGTAGTTGTGGCGCGCGGGCTTAGTTACTCCGTGGCACGTGGGATCTTCCCAGAACAGGGCTCGAACCCATGTCCCCTGCATTCGCAGGCATATTCTTAACCACTGCTCCACCAGGGAAGCCCGATAATTCAGTTTTTTATAAAGAGAAGATTCCTAATATTATTCCAAAATTTTAAAAATATGTAGTTGGATAACACTATGAAAAATTAACTGATATATTCTTTTATTATTTCTCTTTGCTCCCTGGATCTTTTTCCCCATCCAGTCAGCTAGGCACTGTGAGTTCACTGCATTAGGAAGGTAAAGACTCAGCAGAAATGAGGGAGAAAAACAGAAAAGTCTCAGCTTTGGAATGTTCACAACGGAGGCCACAGTAGAACAGGTGAGAATTCTGTGAACCAAAAATAAATGTCGTCTCAAATGCAAAAAAGTATTCTCTGCACTGGGAGGCAGGAGAGGGAGGGAGGGAAGGACTGAAGGAGAGAGATCAGTGTGGCCAGGGACATGGAGACTGTGCTTGAGGACGATATGCCCAGGAAGAGAATCAGAATCTGGAGAAGATTCAGCCTGCACGTGATCATTGCCTCCAGCCAGCACCCTCATCTCAGACGTTGGGAAATTCAGAGAGAGAGTGGGAGTACGTCAGGAGGGCCACGCGCATAGTCTGTGTGGCAGGGGTTGTGGCCGTTCCCTATTTGTGAGGAGTCCCCAGCAATTTGCAGGCCTCTTCTGGAAAATGCTGGCGGACGTCTCTAGTGCTTATGTGAAAGCTTGTTCACAAACCTTGAAAGATACAGATGTAGATGACAGATAGATGCATAGATAGAAAAATGTCATTAAATAAAAGCTCCAGGAAAGGTTTGGAAAATGCCCTTTATTGCATAGGACGCTTCTATTGTCATATGATGTTAGACTGAGTGCTGGTCCCTTCATCCTCCTTCAGACCACGGCATTCTGTCTGCTACTCTCCCGAGGGTCCTTTCTTCTCCCTGGAAGGGATAAAACAAATGAGGTAGGACAGGAAGAGACAAGAAGCACTCCAAGCTCTGCTGGTCAGGGTTACCCTCCAGCATTGCCTTACTGCTCAGAGCCACACACACCACAGTGAGCTTGGCTCCAGATCAACTACCACGCAACGAAGGTTCTGGAACATTTCCATATCTCGGGGGACCTCGTTTCCACGTGACTCTCTTTCATATTCCCCTTTGTCACAGAAGGCTAGGTCCAGTGGTCCGGGTGAGATCTCGGCTCAGGCCCAAGGCTCTCAGACCTCAAAGTTCTGGTCCTGCAAGGGCCCCTGTCCTCTCTTGAGACCACTCCTGGCTCTCTCTGCCGAGAAGGAGCTGCTGGCAGTACGTCCTCTAAGAGTTGAGGTCCATCGTGCAGACCCTGAGAAAACTCCTAGGAAAAGGCTCCACCTTCTTGTTTACGTCAACAGAGGTCAATGCCTTTGTTAGTGCTGGGTGTGTCCCATTTGATGCAACTGCAGAGCCATTAGGTAAACCAGCACATGTGTGCGGCCCCTTCCCTTAGACTCCTCTGGGCCCTCGTGACATAGGCTCAGAAGACTGCCAGCCTCAAGCCTTACCTCTTCCAAGGGACGGCCACACCGTCTTCCAGGATCTTCTGTCCCATGAATCTCAGTTGCTGTTTGGAACTCAAAGGAGAGAAAAGACCCTTCCTGCGCGGTCTCTTTGGGCTGGGGCCTTCCCCCGTGGGCTGCTCTCCCTCATTCTCCTTTTCTTCTTGCTTCTCTTCCTCCTCCTCCTCCTCCTCCTCGTCCTCCTCCTCAGGTGTGCTCTCGGATTCCACATTGCCCATCCACTGGGCCATGTTGAGATGAAAGACACGGCAGCTGAAGCCCTGCAGGACGCCGCCCTTCACGTGCTGCTGGAGGATCTCCAAGGTGGGGAAGACCCGGCAGCAGGCCATGCACCTGAAGCCGGTCTCCATGGTCACCATCCAGGCCTGTGTCTTGGCCCTGGGTCTCTCCTCGACGGCAGGTGACCCTGATGGGCTGCCTGGCTCTGCCCTTTCCTCATACTCTTTCTCCTCGCCAGTGTGCTCACTGTCAGACAGGAGGCTTTCGGTGAACACATCAGAGGGGCAAGTGCCTACTGTGCACGCATCCTCAGGAAGGGTCACTTCTTCTATCGTCAGCTGCTTTTCAGGCAACTCCAAGGGTTTCTTTGTCTTCCAGGAGACAGCGACACCCTTGTTCACTTGTACCTGCATGTAGTATATTTTCATGCCCCTTTCCTCTTTGTCTGGGTGCAGATAGTCCTTACAGGGTGAAGAGAGTGAGGAGGAGACACAGTGTGATGGGGGAGCGGTCTCCCCTTCTTCCTGAACCTGGGCTAGGGGTGCTGTAGGCCAGGCAGTGTCTCGAAATCTCCGCATTGCTGAAAAAGGAAATTAAAACCATAATAACATGCATGGGCCGTGCCGGAAGCTGAGGGAGCAGGTGTGGTAGACGAGAGAGGGACATTTGCATGACGTAGCTATGTCGTGAGCTTGGTGTCTGTTGGCCGTAGGATGGAGCGGTGTATCTGGTGTCATCTGTGGGCTTTTCATGTGCGTGGGGGGGATACTGGAGCGGTGTCTGTATACAGGGGTGTGGAGTATGGTGGTGAGGGCTGTGGTATGTGAGGGATGCGGCTGGATGCGTGTATGACAAGGAGTGTGATTTTGGTAATATCGGTGGTGCATTACTTGTGGAATGGGGCTGTGGTGCTTGGGGTTTATGTGTGCTCTGAGAAGGGCTGTGCCTGGAGGGCGCGTGTATGTGGGAGCTGTGTGCACCTGAGCTGGATGGTCCTGCTCTCAGGCTGGAGGTGTATGATGCAGAACTCTGTCCTTCTCTGGAAGCAAAGGCAAAGACAAAGCCTACATTTTCCTCTGAAGATGCTTAATCTGGTCCCTCTTCCCTCCACCTCAAGCCCAGACCTTTCCAGCCCCTGCTCCTTGACTTCCCCACCATGGTAGTAGCAGTATTCACACACACACCCCCAGACTCAGCTGGCATCCACGCCCTCGGAACAGCTCAGCCATCCTGCCCAGGCTCCTCCACAGAGCCCTTATCACCTCTGATGACCCTGGATTTCCTCTCAGCCTCCCTGGGATCTGTGTGCCTCCTGCTTCACAGCCAAGCACCCCGTCACCTGAGGAGCCCCATGCCCTTACCAGTGTAGCTTAGCTTGCGCAGTGTAGAAGTACAGAAGAAGTATTTAGAGGCAGAGGAGACCTCCACTGCCCCTGGGCTGCAGCCTTGGGCCACCACAGTGGATCCAAGCCGAGGGGGATCCTCTTGTGACTTCGAGATTCCTGAGGGAGGAATGAAAGGCTCAGGGTGGGTTCATCAGTCCTCTGTCCACAAATATTTACTGAGTGTGTGACACGTGTCAGGTGCAGTGAATACACACAGTTGAGAGTGTGGTTCCCAGTGGATCCTCCAGGATTTAATTCCAATCAATACTTATTCTCTCACTGTCTAGTTGGTAATGTAGGCCTCGGTGGTGACTGTGAGTGTGTGGGAAGAGTGAGTGATGTGTATCAGTTAAGTCTGTGGTAAATGTGGGGTTGGCATGGGGAGCACAGTGCAGACGTGTCTATCTGTGTCTGTGGCCTTTGTGTGCATGGTTTCTGTTCACAAGTCAGGAATTCTGGGACATGTAACGTTTCCTCATTACATGGTGTGGCTTGTATTTATGGTGTGTGTTCATTCATTCATTCACCAAGATTCAGTAAGCAGCTACTCCTGTGTATCCGGCACTCTTCCATTGTTGTAGTCTTTGGTAACACTGCACATTCTAGTAGGGGAAGACACACACTAAACAAAACTACAATAAATATATAATACATCAGCTGGTGGTAAGTATATAAGGGTTGCCAGACTTAGCGAACAAGAATACAAGGCACCCAGTTAAATTTCAGTTTCAGATAAACCCAGAATAATCTTTTAGTGTAAGTATTCCCATGCAGTATTTGGCCTGACTTAGTTTTAGTGTAAGTATAGCCCATACAATATGTGGGACATACGGATACTGAAAAATTACTTGTTGTTTATGTGGAATTCAAATTGAACTGGATAGCCCATATTTTCTCTGGCAATCCTGACATGGGTTACTGAGACTGTGGTTTACTGTGGTTTGTACAAAGCGGGTCTGGCATTACTCAAGAATGTGTTATAAGTGTGGTGTGTATGACACGTGACTGGTTCTTATAGAGGTATTTAGAGATGGCTGAAGTTAGCTGTGTTTGTGCAAGAGTTGAGGAGATACATGTATATAGTGTGTGTGTGTGTGTGTGTGTGTGTCCTATATATATAGTGTGTGTGTCTATATACATATCTCACCTCCAGCGTTTGGTGTTGGAGGAGAGGATTGTGATACAGGTGGGTTGTATGAGAACGTAGTATAGGAGGGATGCGTGTATATACCTCCATGTGCTGTGTGTGGTTTACTAAGGAAGTTATATGTTGGGTGTGTGATATTTTTGCTGCATCAGAGTGTACATGGGTGTATGAGTTAGTCTCATAAAACACCCCTAACAAGAATTCTGTATACACTCTTACGTACACCGAGTGTCAGCCAGGTCCAGGCAGGGTGACAAAACTTTACCATGCAGACTTTATATCTGGTAAGCACTCTAACCCCATTCATCTCGCTCTTCTCTGCACTACCCCCCCCCACACACACACACTCACACACACACACACACACACAGGAACATAGGGCAAAATATTCTGAATGGTCAGGGGCAGTCATTGCCTTCCCCAGCCTGTCCCAGCCACTGCCTGGAAATCTGCCTGCTGTCTATAGCTCCATTCCCAGGGCCCATCCTACAGTCTCCAGGGCCCTGGTCCTGGTAGGAGCTACTGGGCTCTAATCTGGGTCAGAGGCCTCTAGCTGGAGCTCTGGGGTGACCACCCCTCTCCCAGGGCAAGCTACTCGCCTCCATTTAATGCACGCAGACACCACGTGGCCCGTGGCTCTCAGAGCTCCCCGCAGGACCCTGAGGCCATTTCTCACCCCTGCTCAAGCGGTCTCAGTCTCTGGAAAACCCTTCCCTTCCCTTGATCTCCTTTGGGAAATTCTTCCTGTTGAAGGAATAAAACCTCCTTGCTTTCAATATGACACCATCCCTAGACAAACAATCTTCTTTCAAAGTGCATTCCACTTGTCAAGATATTTTTCAACAGGGCCTTCAACTCATGGGGCTTCTCTTTCCACTTTGGTAAAAGAGGCCAAGCAACTCATGGGTCTCTCTCAGCATCCTTGCATCTTTCACATCCCCCACCTCATGACCCCAAGGAAAGATCCAAGAGCATAAGAGAGAAATCGGGGACTGAGAAAAGCTGCACCTCTAGGTCTGTGCAAGCAGGATGCAGCCTGCTGTGAGTCCGACAAAGCTCCAGGCCCGGCTGCCCCAGGAGAGAGTCCTCAGACCAGCGGAGCTGACCTCCCATCTCCCAGGGGGCATCTGGCCGTTCTGTGCCGTCTCACACCACAGGGACCCTCCGGATAGATACGGCAGCATCAGTGAGACAAGGTCTCTCGCTCCCTGCTTCACAGGTGACACGTTCTCAGTCCCCCGCTTCCTAGAGAAGCTTCAGTTTGGCAGAAACCCATGTGCCCCAGACAAGTTGCCCCCCACATACCTCCTCCGTTCTCGGCAGTTTCCTGGGACTCTTCATTATCCAGATGTTTCCTCTTTTGTCGCCGTTCCATCGTACCAACTAGAAGTCTCCCTTAGAAGATGCCTCAAGAGATGTCCAACTCCTCCTCTTCCCTACAGGTTGGCCCTTCTTGGCTCTTGGGCAATCCATGAAATGATTCAATACAAACAAAAATAGTCAAGTCTCCTAAATGGCTGAAAAACTTGTACCACTTGGTGAACCAGCAGTAGTGCCTAGTGCTCACCAGGGCTGTTATGTTTGCAAGGTTGCCAGGCGCACAGTGGAATTCTGTGACCTCAGTGATGACATCAGAGCATTCGGTGGACCTAGGTTGAGCACAGTGTCTGCAATAGCACAGGCCCCATTTTCAAGAACAATTCCTTTTTCCCAGCCGAAGCTTTCCCGTGAAAGGGAAAGGTTCCTACCATATCTATTATAAATTGTATCATACCATGTCTGTTATAAAATTCACATTTTGATTGGAGATCTTTTAATGTCTTTTTTAGAGAGATTTAATATGAATGTTTTAAATGGTCTCCAGTTTCCCTGTGGATTATTGACATTTTAAACTCTGCACTTCAATTTTCCCTCAATACGTGTAATTTTGTCACGGCTATTTCTGTACTTAAAGATGAGGAACTATATAATTGATTTCTTCATTTTCTCCCCATCTCTTTCCAAGGTACTGCATTTGATTGTGTCTTGCGACTGAGTGAAAAATGCTAGTCCTTGAGTCAGGACATTGGGCCCTTTAGCAAGTAACTCAACCTATCTGGGCTTCAGCTTCTGTATGTGCGATCAAGAGGCTTGGACTAGCTGACTTTTCAAATGCTGTGTTTCTTTGATTCACTCTCACTTACTGATCTGCTCCTTAAGAAGAGGGTCTGTTCTCATAAAGTAACAACAGTCTTTTCCTAACCTTGGGTTGGGCGGAGTTTAACTGTTCGTACTCAGTTTGTTAGTTATATTGCCTTCTACGTATGCTTAGCTCTAAATAATTTATACGGCTCTTGTGACAATTTTTAGATCTTCTTTTTTTCTTATTTTCTTTTATAGTTTCTAATTTGTTATCGCCAGTGTAGAGGAGCCTGATTGACTTTTAAAATTTATTGATCTTGTATGTGTGTGCCTTGTTGAACCGTCTTATTAGTTCCTGCTAGTTTATCTGTGGGTTCTTTTGGGTCTCCGAGATAAATGAGCATATTAAATGTAAATAATGTGTTCTTTGGATAAAGTTTATTTTCTTGCATCTCTATATATAGAAGCAATATGTTGAATTGATTTAAATATTTAAATACTTACATACCTGTTATCACAATCTAACATTCTTTATCTTATTTTCTTTCAATCAATATTATGTTTTCAAGATTTATCCACGTGAATCCATATAGATCTAGGTCTTTGATTTTTGACTGTTTGATATTATGTGATCACATGCATATAGCATCATTTATTTTCCATTCAAGCATTATTGGACAATTGGATTGTTTCCCTCCCTTCTCTAGAACAAACAACATTTCCTAGAATATCCCTGAAGATGACTGACAGTCGAGAAGGGCCAGGCTGCCCGAAGGATTGCTACTTGCTTTTAGCCACCTTCCAACAGGCCGTCTCCAGCCAGCAATTTGAAGCACAGCGGAAATGAGAACTGCCCCAAATGTGAAGACCTTAGGAGCTTCCTAGAAGGTGGGAGGTTAATGATAGGCATCCTGCTGGGATCCTAGGGGAGTCTGAGCTGGCCTGAAGCTCATCTTCCTCCTCCACCTCTCAAGAGAAATGTGGAGGAAAGAAGACTTCAAAAACTGTGAGCAGGCAGAGGGAGAGATATTGGGGGCCGAAGCTGTAACTGAGGTCTTGGAGTGGGCTGTGAGCACGCAGAGCCTCTCGAGAGCCAGGCTCTGCCTTCTGAGGACTTCTCCCCTAAGGCTGCTCATAATTCACGTGATACCAGCCATATAGAGCCGACTTGGCCCACACTGTCACAGAAAGCCTTATCAGAATCTCTTCTTCTTCATACACTCTTGTGTCTGTTACTTGGTTATTGCCTTTGGTACTCCACTGATGTGAACCACAGTCGCCAGGGGATGGAGGACACTAGTGACCCATCTTGCTCTGTGGCCTCAGTCCACAGCTGGAGGGTAAGGGAAGAGGCCAAATGAAGGCCAAGAGGAAAGATGGAGTTTGAAGAGAAGACCTGAGTTAAGGGTGTCTTCTCAAGTCTTGATGACTGAAATGTAGCTCCAGTACCTGAAGTCCTGCTTGTTCTCAAGGCTGACCGCGGGGCTGGGTGCACTCAGTGAAGGAACCGTATACACTTAGTATTTCCTTGCTTGCTCACACTTGCCCTCCTCTGATACACCCTCTGCAAGACTGATCTTCCCCTGAAACAACTTTCCCCCTGCTACTGTCATCTCAGGAACATTTGCTTCCCCTTCCTAGTGTCCCCCTAGAATGCCATTGCAGCCAATTCATAATTTGATAATCATGCTGCTTACCATATTCTCAGCAACTTCTGAGAAATTTTATTCACTTTATTCCATAGTCTTCACCCATCAATAATCTTCCTTAACTTCCTAGCTGCAGGTTAACCCATTCGGAATCATTTCTTTTGCTTTCTCTTCTTTGGCAAATCCTTTCTATCTTTTAAGGTCTTTTTCTTGTTTCTCTACCATCTTGCCTTCCTGAACTTCTTTTTTATTTCGTTTAAGTAACCTTTCAATCTCCTTCCGCAATTTCCTCATAAACATTGAGAGTTTATTCCTCACACGTTAGACAGCGGTTTATGAATGGCCAGGCATAATGGACTCAGAATGAGTTGGCACCCCCGAGGTACCTGTCTTGCTGGGGAGCCACAGGTGAAGGGCTGTCTGCTGGACACATGTTTGCATGGAGTCAGGCTGAGTGGCCTCAGGGTGTTTGCTCTGCACTTGTGTGTGTTTCTCCCTAGTTGGTTTCCTTGTCCAGCCACCTGTGACCTCCCTCCATCCAGCCCAGGGAATCCTTCTCATCACAGGTGTAGGATGTTTGTCTCATTTTCCATCACATCCTTTCCCCAAAGTTTGCTTGTGAGTTGTTCCCATTCCAAAGACCTTTCCTCTTTGAAGAGAAAAGAGAAAATCTTGTCTCTCCTTTTCTCTCACTTCACTTCTGCTCTATTATCTCCTCCGTCCAGAATGGCCCACTGACTCACATGGGTGTAGATCCAAAGATGGCAAGAAATGCCAGCAATTCTGAGATAATAATACGGATGGATCAGGAAAACTTGAAAACCTTTATCCCGCCACATTAAAAAAAATTGCACTTCCAGTGTATTCAGAGTCTCAGTGTAGAAACACAAATGATGTAGAAATTGAATGACACTCAAGTTTTTCTTTCCTCCTTTCCTGATTTATTCTAATCCTCCAAGTTAACATGATGAACTCTTTGTTGTGTAAAGTTTCAGACATTTTCTACCCATGCACACTTTTCTTCTTTGCACATTAGAGTGTGAACTAGGTCACTTTCAACATGCTGTGATTCTGTGATTCACTGTCTCCCACCGAGTCATCCACGGATAATATCATCTGTTTCACGGAGAAATATTTCCAATAGCTAATAGCCAATGTCTGTGGAGTGCTTACTCTGTGTCGGTTTCTTGTAACTACTTTACAGATCATTTGTACAGCGTACCCATGGACCAGGTACAATTATGACCCCCAAGTGACAGATAAGTGCAGATAAGTACAAATAAATACAGAGGCCAAGTGACTTGCCCAAGACACTGGAGCAAATCAAAATCCATGCCTCTGTAATCATTTTGCACTATTGCCTCTGTCTGGGAGGCTTGATGATTTGGCAACTAAAACCTTAAATATCATGTTCCATTTTTATATCTGTGACACAAGCGTGGGGCTGTGATACAGGGTAACTAACCTGACTACTTTTGAAAACCCTTATGCACCTGGATGAAAGTAAGCCAGGGACTGCAAGCCATAGATTTAAGGTTTCCTACCAACTTTTAAAAATAGCTTCTTGAATGCAATTTATGTAGTGTCAAGTCTAGGATGTAGTCCAAATAGTAACAGAAAAATGGAGATATGTAGAAAAATACTTAAAGTTGACAAGTATTGGGAGTGTAGTATTTTTGGGGCCAGCGTGTAGACCACAGGAAAACTTGCTGTTTCCATCCCAAAGGGAAGAGCCCTACGTTGCAACTGCCAAGGTCCCTGGGACAGCAAGTGTGCTCACTGCTTAGTAAAGAAGCATCCTCAGTTTGATAGAATCATATGGGAGCCTTACATTTGGTTAGCAGTTCTACATTCTTGATGTAATAATATTTTCAGGGTGTGGGAAGGTATCAAGCTCTGAAAATACCCTTGGAGAGATCTGCTTATTAAGTTTGGCTTTTTCAGTCTCCCTACTACTTCTTTACTAAACACCAGGCGGTTTCCTTCACTTTTCAGAACCATATTGTTTTTCCCTTCTCTAATGAACTTTGAAATACTTTTGGATGAGCTATTAAGATTGGGAAAAAATAAACATCTCTTTAACATAAGGAAGATAATAACAATGACAAGTAGAAAAAGCTCTAAAACAGAGAATATCCTCCATTCTAGCCACTGACTGGGAGTGGAAGGTTCGTGCTCGCTGTCCAGGACGTAGAAATAAAAGCTGAGGAGGCGCTGAGGCGTCTCCTGGATCTCTATGAGCCTCCATCATTTCTGCTGAGTAGGGTTGACAGATAAAATATAGACTGTTTAGTTAAATATGAATGTTTGAAAAACAACGAGTACATTTTGAAGATAAGTATGCCCCAAATAGTTCATAGGATCTACTTATACTAAAAATAATGACTTATTATTCATGTGAAGTTCAAGTTTAACTGGGTATCCTGTATTTTTATGTCCTAAATCTGACAGCCCTACTGATGATCCACAATGGAGGCAGTTGAGGAACGGTACATGCTGGCTCTCGGACAGTCAGAAATGGCTTCAGCAGATCCAGGTACAGTATGAAATTCTTTTTGGATGTAGCTCAGAAGCCATGGCCAGCCCTTGACTGCAAGTACTGCCTCGGGTTTCCCTGAGGTGGGGTAAACCTTCCTCTTAATGGCCTTTTGGTAAGTCTGGAAGACCATATCCAAGGGGACCCCCAAAGTCAGTTTCATCCTCACAACCATGTTTCCAATTCCTGGAATTGGCTGCATGTGACTCACAAGAGCTGAGGAGGTATGTGGAAGTTGGGAGTGTCATAGCTTGAACCCTTTGTAGGTAAAGTTTTGCTGTTGTGAGAGTTTTAACAGGAGCAATGTGAAAGACTCCATGTCCCCAGGTAGATAGAAATAATCCTGTTCTACCTGTGTGTATGTGACAAGTCTCTAATAGTTCAGAGAGCAAGTATCTGGTCTTAGAAAGACTGATCCAAGCTTGGATGTTTCTGGTGACAAGGCAAGGTCCTGAGTTTCAAGTTCACCTTTTATGGTTGAGGAGACAATAAGGTGGTCAGAAGGGAAATCATGGAGGAGACCTTGGCTTCATCCATCGTGCAGGCTTGTATATGTGGTTCTATGTAGATTGTGTTTCAAAGGTGGAGCTTGTTTACAACTATGAACATTCTCCGATGTGCTTTTTGGACCTTCATTCCCAGAGCGAGAGCATTGCCGAGGCTCTAGAAATGCCATGGATATTCTGAGCTGTCAGTGGCATTTCCCCGGTACTGTTCCCTTGGTGCCGTTCCTTGAAATGTCCAAAGGGATTATCATGTGTCTTGTGGCGGGTCCTAGCATTGTGAAAGGAAGCTGCTGCACCTGGCTCAGAGGATTTTGGATGTGGTGGGAGGAGGAGTAGTACTACGACTCTAAATTGTATCACAGCATATCGATTCCATCTTGAGAGTGGGGTTGGGGGGTTATGAAGGGGGGCTTTTATTGTACTTTTATACATTGTACCCTTGAAACTAATTCAATTTTTAAAAATTAATTAATTTATTTGGGGCTGCATTGGGTCTTTGTTGCTGCTAGCGGGCGTTCTCTAGTTGCAGTGAGCGGGGGCTCCTCTTGGCTGTGGTGCACGGGCTTCTCATTGCATTGGCTTCTCTTGTTGCGCAGCATGGTCTCTAGGCACGCAGGCTTCCGTAGTTGTGGCACGTGGGTTCGGTTGATGTGGCACACGGGCTTAGTTACTCCGTGGCACGTGGGATCTTCCCAGACCAGGGCTCGAACCCATGACCCCTGCATTCGCAGGCATATTCTTAACCACTGCTCCACCAGGGAAGCTCGATAATTCAGTTTTTTATAAAAGAAGATTCCTAATATTATTCCAAAATTTTAAAAATATGTAGTTGGATAACACTATGAAAAATTAACTGATATATTCTTTTATTATTTCTCTTTGCTCCCTGGATTTTTTTCCCCATCCAGTCAGCTAGGCACTGTGAGTTCACTGCATTAGGAAGGTAAAGACTCAGCAGAAATGAGGGAGAAAAACAGAAAAGTCTCAGCTTTGGAATGTTCACAACGGAGGCCACAGTAGAACAGGTGAGAATTCTGTGAACCAAAAATAAATGTCGTCTCAGATGCAAAAATGTATTCTCTGCACTGGGAGGCAGGAGAGGGAGGGAGAGAAGGACTGAAGGAGAGAGATCAGTGTGGCCAGGGACATGGAGACTGTGCTTAAGGACGATATGCCCAGGAAGAGATTCAGAATCTGGAGAAGATTCAGCCTGCACGTGATCATTGCCTCCAGTCAGCACCCTCATCTCAGACGTTGGGAAATTCAGAGAGAGAGTGGGAGTACGTCAGGAGGGCCACGCGCATAGTCTGTGTGGCAGGGGTTGTGGCCGTTCCCTATTTGTGAGGAGTCCCCAGCAATTTGCAGGCCTCTTCTGGAAAATGCTGGCGGACGTCTCTAGTGCTTATGTGAAAGCTTGTTCACAAACCTTGAAAGATACAGATGTAGATGACAGATAGATGCATAGATAGAAAAATGTCATTAAATAAAAGCTCCAGGAAAGGTTTGGAAAATGCCCTTTATTGCATAGGACGCTTCTATTGTCATATGATGTTAGACTGAGTGCCGGTCCCTTCATCCTCCTTCAGACCACGGCATTCTGTCTGCTACTCTCCCGAGGGTCCTTTCTTCTCCCTGGAAGGGATAAAACAAATGAGGTAGAACAGGAAGAGACAAGAAGCACTCCAAGCTCTGCTGGTCAGGGTTACCCTCCAGCATTGCCTTAATGCTCAGAGCCACACACACCACAGTGAGCTTGGCTCCAGATCAACTACCACGCAACGAAGGTTCTGGAACATTTCCATATCTCGGGGGACCTCATTTCCACGTGACTCTCTTTCATATTCCCCTTTGTCACAGAAGGCTAGGTCCAGTGGTCCGGGTGAGATCTCGGCTCAGGCCCAAGGCTCTCAGACCTCAAAGTTCTGGTCCTGCAAGGGCCCCTGTCCTCTCTTGAGACCACTCCTGGCTCTCTCTGCCGAGACGGAGCTGCTGGCAGTACGTCCTCTAAGAGTTGAGGTCCATCGTGCAGACCCTGAGAAAACTCCTAGGAAAAGGCTCCACCTTCTTGTTTACGTCAACAGAGGTCAATGCCTTTGTTAGTGCTGGGTGTGTCCCATTTGATGCAACTGCAGAGCCATTAGGTAAACCAGCACATGTGTGCGGCCCCTTCCCTTAGACTCCTCTGGGCCCTCGTGACATAGGCTCAGAAGACTGCCAGCCTCAAGCCTTACCTCTTCCAAGGGACGGCCACACCGTCTTCCAGGATCTTCTGTCCCATGAATCTCAGTTGCTGTTTGGAACTCAAAGGAGAGAAAAGACCCTGCCTGCGGGGTCTCTTTGGGCTGGGGCCTTCCCCCGTGGGCTGCTCTCCCTCATTCTCCTTTTCTTCTTGCTTCTCTACCTCCTTCTCCTCCTCCTCCTCCTCCTCCTCCTCCTCCTCGTTCTCCTCCTCCTCCTCCTCGTCCTCTTCCTCAGGGGTGCTCTCGGATTCCACATTGCCCATCCGCTGGGCCATGGTGAGATGAAAGGCACGGCAGCTGAAGCCCTGCAGGACGCCGCCCTTCACGTGCTGCTGGAGGATCTCCAAGGTGGGGAAGACCCGGCAGCAGGCCATGCACCTGAAGCCGGTCTCCATGGTCAGCATCCAGTCCGCTGTCTTGGCGCTGGGTCTCTCCTCGACGGCAGGTGGCCCTGATGGGCTGCCTGGCTCTGCCCTTTCCTCATACTCTTTCTCCTCCCCAGTGGGCTCACTGTCAGACAGGAGGCTTTCGGTGGACACATCAGAAGAGGTGTCCGTGGCTACTGTGCACACAGCCTCAGGAAGGGTCACTTCTTCTATCCTCAGCTGCTTTTCAGGCAACTCCAAGGGTTTCTTTGTCTTCCAGGAGACAGCGACACCCTTGTTCACTTGTACCTGCATGTAGTATATTTTCATGCCCCTTTCCTCTTTGTCTGGGTGCAGATAGTTCTTACAGGGTGAAGAGGGTGAGGAGGAGACACAGTGTGATGGGGAAGCGGTCTCTCCTTCTTCCTGATCCTGGGCTAGGGGTGGTCTAGGCTGGGCAGTGTCTCGATGAAATCTCCGGATTCCTGAAAAAGGAAATTAAAATCATAATAACATGCATGGGCCATGCCAGAAGCTGAGGGAGCAGGTGTGGTAGACGAGAGAGGGACATTGGCACGACATAGCAATGTCGTGAGCTTGGTGTCCGTTGGCCGTAGGACGGAGTGGTGTATGTGGTGTCATCTGTGGGCTTTTCATGTGCGTGGGGGGGTATACTGGAGCGGTGTCTGTATACAGGGGTGTGGAGTATGGTGGTGAGGGCTGTAGTATGTGAGGGATGCGGCTGGATGCGTGTACGATGAGGAGTGTGAGTTTGGGAATATCGGTGGTGCATTCCTTGTGGAATGGGGCTGTGGTGCAGGAGAGTACTGTGGAGCACGTGCTTGGGGTTGATGTGCACTGAGAAGGGCTGTGCCTGGAGGGCGCGTGTATGTGTGAGCTGTGTGCACCTGAGCTGGATGGTCCTGCTCTCAGGCTGGAGGTGTATGATGCAGAACTCTGTCCTTCTCTGGAAGCAAAGGCAAAGACAAAGCCTACATTTTCCTCTGAAGATGCTTAATCTGGTCCCTCTTCCCTCCACCTCAAGCCCAGACCTTTCCGGCCCCTGCTCCTTGACTTCCCCACCATGGTAGTAGCAGTATTCACACACACACGCCCAGACTCAGCTGGCATCCACGCCCTCGGAACAGCTCAGCCATCCTGCCCAGGCTCCTCCACAGAGCCCTCATCACCTCTGATGACCCTGGATTTCCTCTCAGCCTCCCTGGGATCTGTGTGCCTCCTGCTTCACAGCCAAGCACCCCGTCACCTGAGGAGCCCCACGCCCTTACCAGCGTAGCTGAGCTTGCGCAGAGTAGAAGTACAGAAGAAGTATTTAGAGGCAGAGGAGACCTCCACTGCCCCTGGGCTGCAGCCTTGGGCCTCCACAGTGGATCCAAGCCGAGGGGGATCCTCTTGTGACTTCGAGATTCCTGAGGGAGGAATGAAAGGCTCAGGGTGGGTTCATCAGTCCTCTGTCCACACATATTTACTGAGTGTGTGACACGTGTCAGGTGCAGTGAATACACACAGCTGAGAGTGTGGTTCCCAGTGGATCCTCCAGGATTTAATTCCAATCAATACTTATTCTCTCACTGTCTAGTTGGTAATGTAGGCCTCGGTGGTGACTGTGAGTGTGTGGGAAGAGTGAGTGATGTGTATCAGTTAAGTCTGTGGTAAGTGTGGGGTTGGCATGGGGAGCACAGTGCAGACGTGTCTATCTGTGTCTGTGGCCTTTGTGTGCATGGTTTCTGTTCACAAGTCAGGAATTCTGGGACATGTAACGTTTCCTCATTACATGGTGTGGCTTGTATTTATGGTGTGTGTTCATTCATTCATTCACCAAGATTCAGTAAGCAGCTACTCCTGTGTATCCGGCACTCTTCCATTGTTGTAGTCTTTGGTAACGCTGCACATTCTAGTAGGGGAAGACACACACTAAACAAAACTACAATAAATATATAATACATCAGCTGGTGGTAAGTATATAAGGGTTGCCAGACTTAGCGAACAAGAATACAAGGCACCCAGTTAAATTTCAGTTTCAGATAAACCCAGAATAATCTTTTAGTGTAAGTATTCCCATGCAGTATTTGGCCTGACTTAGTTTTAGTGTAAGTATAGCCCATACAATATGTGGGACATACGGATACTGAAAAATTACTTGTTGTTTATCTGGAATTCAAATTGAACTGGATAGCCCATATTTTCTCTGGCAATCCTGACATGGGTTACTGAGACTGTGGTTTACTGTGGTTTGTACAAAGCGGGTCTGGCATTACTCAAGAATGTGTTATAAGTGTGGTGTGTATGACACGTGACTGGTTCTTATAGAGGTATTTAGAGATGGCTGAAGTTAGTTGTGTTTGTGCAAGAGTTGAGGAGATACATGTATATAGTGTGTGTGTGTGTGTGTGTGTGTCCTATATATATAGTGTGTGTGTCTATATACATATCTCATCTCCAGCGTTTGGTGTTGGAGGAGAGGATTGTGATACAGGTGGGTTGTATGAGAACGTAGTATAGGAGGGATGCGTGTATATACCTCCATGTGCTGTGTGTGGTTTACTAAGGAAGTTATATGTGGGGTGTGTGATATTTTTGCTGCATCAGAGTGTACATGGGTGTATGAGTTACTGTCTCATAAAACACCCCTAACAAGAATTCTGTATACACTCTTACGTACACCGAGTGTCAGCCAGGTCCAGGCAGGGTGACAAGAACTTTACCACGCAGACTTTATATCTGGTAAGCACTCTACCCCCATTCATCTCGCTCTTCTCTGCACTACCACACACACACACACACACACACACACACACACTCACACACACACACACAGGAACATAGGGCAAAATATTCTGAATGGTCAGGGGCAGTCATTGCCTTCCCCAGCCTGTCCCAGCCACTGCCTGGAAATCTGCCTGCTGTCTAGAGCTCCATTCCCAGGGCCCATCCTACAGTCTCCAGGGCCCTGGGCCTGGTAGGAGCTACTGGGCTCTAATCTGGGGCAGAGGCCTCTAGCTGGAGCTCTGGGGTGACCACCCCTCTCCCAGGGCAAGCTACTCGCCTACATTTAATGCACGCAGGCACCACGTGGCCCGTGGCTCTCAGAGCTCCCCGCAGGACCCTGAGGCCATTTCTCACCCCCGCTCACGCGGTCTCAGTCTCTGGAAAACCCTTCCCTTCCCTTGATCTCCTTTGGGAAATTCTTCCTGTTGAAGGAATAAAACCTCCTTGCTTTCAATATGACACCATCCCTAGACAAACAATCTTCTTTCAAAGTGCATTCCACTTGTCAAGATATTTTTCAACAGGGCCTTCAACTCATGGGGCTTCTCTTTCCACTTTGGTAAAAGAGGCCAAGCAACTCATGGGTCTCTCTCAGCATCCTTGCATCCTTCACATCCCCCACCTCATGACCCCTAGGAAAGATCCAAGAGCATAAGAGAGAAATCGGGGACTGAGAAAAGCTGCACCTCTAGGTCTGTGCAAGCAGGATGCAGCCTGCTGTGAGTCCGACAAAGCTCCAGGCCCGGCTGCCCCAGGAGAGAGTCCTCAGACCAGCGGAGCTGACCTCCCATCTCCCAGGGGGCATCTGGCCGTTCTGTGCCGTCTCACACCACAGGGACCCTCCGGATAGATACGGCAGCATCAGTGAGACAAGGTCTCTCGCTCCCTGCTTCACAGGTGACACGTTCTCAGTCCCCCGCTTCCTAGAGAAGCTTCAGTTTGGCAGAAACCCATGTGCCCCAGACAAGTTGCCCCCCACATACCTCCTCTGTTCTCGGCAGTTTCCTGGGACTCTTCATTTTCCAGATGTTTCCTCTTTTGTCGCCGTTCCATCGTACCAACTAGAAGTCTCCCTTAGAAGATGCCTCAAGAGATGTCCAACTCCTCCTCTTCCCTACAGGTTGGCCCTTCTTGGCTCTTGGGCAATCCGTTGAAATGATTCAATACAAACAAAAATAGTCAAGTCTCCTAAATGGCTGAAAAACTTGTACCACTTGGTGAACCAGCAGTAGTGCCTAGTGCTCACCAGGGCTGTTATGTTTGCAAGGTTGCCAGGCTCACAGTGGAATTCTGTGACCTCAGTGATGACATCAGAGCATTCGGTGGACCTAGGTTGAGCACAGTGTCTGCAATAGCACAGGCCCCATTTTCAAGAACAATTCCTTTTTCCCAGCCGAAGCTTTCCCGTGAAAGGGAAAGGTTCCTACCATATCTATTATAAATTGTATCATACCATGTCTATTATAAAATTCACATTTTGATTGGAGATCTTTTTTTTTTTTTTTTTTTTTTTTTGCTGTACGCGGGCCTCTCACTGTTGTGGCCTCTCCCGTTGTGGAGCACAGGCTCCGGACGCGCAGGCTCCGCAGCCATGGCTCACGGGCCCAGCCGCTCCGCGGCATGTGGGATCTTCCCGGACCGGGGCACGAACCCATGTCCCCTGCATCGGCAGGCGGACTCTCAACCACTGCGCCACCAGGGAAGCCCGATTGGAGATCTTTTAATGTCTTTTCTAGAGAGATTTAATATGAATGTTTTAAATGGTCTCCAGTTTCCCTGTGGATTATTGACATTTTAAACTCTGCACTTCAATTTTCCCTCAATACGTGTAATTTTGTCACAGCTATTTCTGTACTTAAAGATGAGGAACTATATAATTGATTTCTTCATTTTTTCCCCATCTCTTTCCAAGGTACTGCATTTGATTGTGTCTTGCGACTGAGTGAAAAATGCTAGTCCTTGAGTCAGGACATTGGGCCCTTTAGCAAGTAACTCAACCTATCTGGGCTTCAGCTTCTGTATGTGCGATCAAGAGGCTTGGACTAGCTGACTTTTCAAATGCTGTGTTTCTTTGATTCACTCTCACTTACTGATCTGCTCCTTAAGAAGAGGGTCTGTTCTCATAAAGTAACAACAGTCTTTTCCTAACCTTGGGTTGGGCGGAGTTTAACTGTTCGTACTCAGTTCGTTAGTTATATTGCCTTCTACGTATGCTTAGCTCTAAATAATTTATACGGCTCTTGTGACAATTTTTAGATCTTCTTTTTTTCTTATTTTCTTTTATAGTTTCTAATTTGTTATCGCCAGTGTAGAGGAGCCTGATTGACTTTTAAAATTTATTGATCTTGTATGTGTGTGCCTTGTTGAACCGTCTTATTAGTTCCTGCTAGTTTATCTGTGGGTTCTTTTGCGTCTCCTAGATAAATGAGCATATTAAATGTAAATAATGTGTTCTTTGGATAAAGTTTATTTTCTTGCATCTATATATATAGAAGCAATATGTTGAATTGATTTAAATATTTAAACACTTACATACCTGTTATCACAATCTAACATTGTTTATCTTATTTTCTTTCAATCAATATTATGTTTTCAAGATTTATCCACATGAATCCATATAGATCTAAGTCTTTGATTTTTGACTGTTTGATATTATGTGATCACATGCATATAGCATCATTTATTTTCCATTCAAACATTATTGGACAATTGGATTGTTTCCCTCCCTTCTCTAGAACAAACAACATTTCCTAGAATATCCTTGAAGATGACTGACAGTCGAGAAGGGCCAGGCTGCCCGAAGGATTGCTACTTGCTTTTAGCCACCTTCCAACAGGCCGTCTCCAGCCAGCAATTTGAAGCACAGCTGAAATGAGAACTGCCCCAAATGTGAAGCTCTTAGGAGCTTCCTAGAAGGTGGGAGGTTAATGATAGGCATCCTGCTGGGATCCCAGGGGAGTCTGAGCTGGCCTGAAGCTCATCTTCCTCCTCCACCTCTCAAGAGAAATGTGGAGGAAAGAAGACTTCAAAAACTGTGAGCAGGCAGAGGGAGAGATATTGGGGGCCGAAGCTCTAACTGAGGTCTTGGAGTGGGCTGTGAGCACGCAGAGCCTCTCGAGAGCCAGGCTCTGCCTTCTGAGGACTTCTCCCCTAAGGCTGCTCATAATTCACGTGATACCAGCCATATAGAGCCGACTTGGCCCACACTGTCACAGAAAGCCTTATCAGAATCTCTTCTTCTTCATACACTCTTGTGCCTGTTACTTGGTTATTGCCTTTGGTACTCCACTTATGTGAACCACAGTCGCCAGGGGATGGAGGACACTAGTGACCCATCTTGCTCTGTGGCCTCAGTCCACAGCTGGAGGGTAAGGGAAGAGGCCAAATGAAGGTCAAGAAGGAAAGATGGAGTTTGAAGAGAAGACCTGAGTTAAGGGTGTCTTCTCAAGTCTTGATGAATGAAATGTAGCTCCAGTACCTGAAGTCCTGCTTGTTCTCAAGGCTGACCGCGGGGCTGGGTGCACTCAGTGAAGGAACCGTATACACTTAGTATTTCCTTGCTTGCTCACACTTGCCCTCCTCTGATACACCCTCTGCAAGACTGATCTTCCCCTGAAACAACTTTCCACCTGCTACTGTCATCTCAGGAACATTTGCTTCACCTTCCTAGTGTCCCCCTAGAATGCCATTGCAGCCAATTCATAATTTGATAATCATGCTGCTTACCATATTCTCAGCAACTTCTGAGAAATTTTATTCACTTTATTCCATAGTCTTCACCCATCAATAATCTTCCTTAACTTCCTAGCTGCAGGTTAACCCATTCGGAATCATTTCTTTTGCTTTCTCTTCTTTGGCAAATCCTTTCTATCTTTTAAGGTCTTTTTCTTGTCTCTCTACCATCTTGCCTTCCTGAACTTCTTTTTTTTTCGTTTAAGTAACCTTTCAATCTCCTTCCCCAATTTCCTCATACACATTGAGAGTTTATTCCTCACACGTTAGACAGCGGTTTATGAATGGCCAGGCATAATGGACTCAGAATGAGTTGGCACCCCCGAGGTACCTGTCTTGCTGGGGAGCCACAGGTGAAGGGCTGTCTGCTGGACACATGTTTGCATGGAGTCAGGCTGAGTGGCCTCAGGGTGTTTGCTCTGCACTTGTGTGTGTTTCTCCCTAGTTGGTTTCCTTGTCCAGCCACCTGTGACCTCCCTCCATCCAGCCCAGGGAATCCTTCTCATCACAGGGGTAGGATGTTTGTCTCATTTTCCATCACATCCTTTCCCCAAAGTTTGGTTGTGAGTTGTTCCCATTCCAAAGACCTTTCCTCTTTGAAGAGAAAAGAGAAAATCTTGTCTCTCCTTTTCTCTCACTTCACTTCTGCTCTATTATCTCCTCCGTCCAGAATGGCCCACTGACTCACATGGGTGTAGATCCAAAGATGGCAAGAAATGCCAGCAATTCTGAGATAATAATACGGATGGATCAGGAAAACTTGAAAACCTTTATCCCGCCACATTAAAAAAAATTGCACTTCCAGTGTATTCAGAGTCTCAGTGTAGAAACACAAATGATAGAGAAATTGAATGACACTCAAGTTTTTCTTTCCTCCTTTCCTGATTTATTCTAATCCTCCAAGTTAACATGATGAACTCTTTGTTGTGTAAAGTTTCAGACATTTTCTACCAATGCACACTTTTCTTCTTTGCACATTAGAGTGTGAACTAGGTCACTTTCAACATGCTGTGATTCTGTGATTCACTGTCTCCCACCGAGTCATCCACGGATAATGTCATCTGTTTCACGGAGAAATATTTCCAATAGCTAATAGCCAATGTCTGTGGAGTGCTTACTCTGTGTCGGTTTCTTGTAACTACTTTACAGATCATTTGTACAGCGTACCCATGGACCAGGTACAATTATGACCCCCAAGTGACAGATAAGTGCAGATAAGTACAAATAAATACAGAGGCCAAGTGACTTGCCCAAGACCCTGGAGCAAATCAAAATCCATGCCTCTGTAATCACTTTGCTCTATTGCCTCTGTCTGGGAGGCTTGATGATTTGGCAACTAAAACCTTAAATATCATGTTCCATTTTTATATCTGTGACACAAGCGTGGGGCTGTGATACAGGGTAACTAACCTGACTACTTTTGAAAACCCTTATGCACCTGGATGAAAGTAAGCCAGGGACTGCAAGCCATAGATTTAAGGTTTCCTACCAACTTTTAAAAATAGCTTCTTGAATGCAATTTATGTAGTGTCAAGTCTAGGATGTAGTCCAAATAGTAACAGAAAAATGGAGATATGTAGAAAAATACTTAAAGTTGACAAGTATTGGGAGTGTCGTATTTTTGGGGCCAGCGTGTAGACCACAGGAAAACTTGCTGTTTCCATCCCAAAGGGAAGAGCCCTACGTTGCAACTGCCAAGGTCCCTGGGACAGCAAGTGTGCTCACTGCTTAGTAAAGAAGCATCCTCAGTTTGATAGAATCATATGGGAGCCTTACATTTGGTTAGCAGTTCTACATTCTTGATGTAATAATATTTTCAGGGTGTGGGAGGGTATCAAGCTCTGAAAATACCCTTGGAGAGATCTGCTTATTAAGTTTGGCTTTTTCAGTCTCCCTACTACTTCTTTACTAAACACCAGGCGGTTTCCTTCACTTTTCAGAACCATATTGTTTTTCCCTTCTCTAATGAACTTTGAAATACTTTTGGATGAGCTATTAAGATTGGGAAAAAATAAACATCTCTTTAACATAAGGAAGATAATAACAATGACAAGTAGAAAAAGCTCTAAAACAGAGAATATCCTCCATTCTAGCCACTGACTGGGAGTGGAAGGTTCGTGCTCGCTGTCCAGGACGTAGAAATAAAAGCTGAGGAGGCGCTGAGGCGTCTCCTGGATCTCTATGAGCCTCCATCATTTCTGCTGAGTAGGGTTGACAGATAAAATATAGACTGTTTAGTTAAATATGAATGTTTGAAAAACAACGAGTACATTTTGAAGATAAGTATGCCCCAAATAGTTCATAGGATCTACTTATACTCAAAATAATGACTTATTATTCATGTGAAGTTCAAGTTTAACTGGGTATCCTGTATTTTTATGTCCTAAATCTGACAGCCCTACTGATGATCCACAATGGAGGCAGTTGAGGAACGGTACATGCTGGCTCTCGGACAGTCAGAAATGGCTTCAGCAGATCCAGGTACAGTATGAAATTCTTTTTGGATGTAGCTCAGAAGCCATGGCCAGCCCTTGACTGCAAGTACTGCCTCGGGTTTCCCTGAGGTGGGGTAAACCTTCCTCTTAATGGCCTTTTGGTAAGTCTGGAAGACCATATCCAAGGGGAGCCCCAAAGTCAGTTTCATCCTCACAACCATGTTTCCAATTCCTGGAATTGGCTGCATGTGACTCACAAGAGCTGAGGAGGTTTGTGGAAGTTGGGAGTGTCATAGCTTGAACCCTTTGTAGGTAAAGTTTTGCTGTTGTGAGAGTTTTAACAGGAGCAATGTGAAAGACTCCAAGTCCCCAGGTAGATAGAAATAATCCTGTTCTACCTGTGTGTATGTGACAAGTCTCTAATAGTTCAGAGAGCAAGTATCTGGTCTTAGAAAGACTGATCCAAGCTTGGATGTTTCTGGTGACAAGGCAAGGTCCTGAGTTTCAAGTTCACCTTTTATGGTTGAGGAGACAATAAGGTGGTCAGAAGGGAAATCATGGAGGAGACCTTGGCTTCATCCATCGTGCAGGCTTGTATATGTGGTTCTATGTAGATTGTGTTTCAAAGGTGGAGCTTGTTTACAACTATGAACATTCTCCGATGTGCTTTTTGGACCTTCATTCCCAGAGCGAGAGCAGTGCCGAGGCTCTAGAAATGCCATGGATATTCTGAGCTGTCAGTGGCATTTCCCCGGTACTGTTCCCTTGGTGCCGCTCCTTGAAATGTCCAAAGGGATTATCATGTGTCTTGTGGCGGGTCCTAGCATTGTGAAAGGAAGCTGCTGCACCTGGCTCAGAGGATTTCGGATGTGGTGGGAGGAGGAGTAGTACTACGACTATAAATTGTATCACAGCATATCGATTCCATCTTGAGAGTGGGGTTGGGGGGTTATGAAGGGGGGCTTTTATTGTACTTTTATACATTGTACCCTTGAAACTAATTCAATTTTTTAAAATTAATTAATTTATTTGGGGCTGCATTGGGTCTTTGTTGCTGCTAGCGGGCGTTCTCTAGTTGCAGTGAGCGGGGGCTCCTCTTGGCTGTGGTGCACGGGCTTCTCATTGCAGTGGCCTCTCTTGTTGCGGAGCATGGTCTCTAGGCACGCAGGCTTCCGTAGTTGTGGCACGTGGGCTCGGTTGATGTGGCACACGGGCTCTAGAGCGCAGGCTCAGTAGTTGTGGCACGCGGGCTTAGTTACTCCGTGGCACGTGGGATCTTCCCAGACCAGGGCTCGAACCCATGACCCCTGCATTCGCAGGCATATTCTTAACCACTGCTCCACCAGGGAAGCCCGATAATTCAGTTTTTTATAAAGAGAAGATTCCTAATATTATTCCAAAATTTTAAAAATATGTAGTTGGATAACACTATGAAAAATTAACTGATATATTCTTTTATTATTTCTCTTTGCTCCCTGGATCTTTTTCCCCATCCAGTCAGCTAGGCACTGTGAGTTCACTGCATTAGGAAGGTAAAGACTCAGCAGAAATGAGGGAGAAAAACAGAAAAGTCTCAGCTTTGGAATGTTCACAACGGAGGCCACAGTAGAACAGGTGAGAATTCTGTGAACCAAAAATAAATGTCGTCTCAGATGCAAAAATGTATTCTCTGCACTGGGAGGCAGGAGAGGGAGGGAGAGAAGGACTGAAGGAGAGAGATCAGTGTGGCCAGGGACATGGAGACTGTGCTTAAGGACGATATGCCCAGGAAGAGATTCAGAATCTGGAGAAGATTCAGCCTGCATGTGATCATTGCCTCCAGTCAGCACCCTCATCTCAGACGTTGGGAAATTCAGAGAGAGAGTGGGAGTACGTCAGGAGGGCCACGCGCATAGTCTGTGTGGCAGGGGTTGTGGCCGTTCCCTATTTGTGAGGAGTCCCCAGCAATTTGCAGGCCTCTTCTGGAAAATGCTGGCGGACGTCTCTAGTGCTTATGTGAAAGCTTGTTCACAAACCTTGAAAGATACAGATGTAGATGACAGATAGATGCATAGATAGAAAAATGTCATTAAATAAAAGCTCCAGGAAAGGTTTGGAAAATGCCCTTTATTGCATAGGACGCTTCTATTGTCATATGATGTTAGACTGAGTGCCGGTCCCTTCATCCTCCTTCAGACCACGGCATTCTGTCTGCTACTCTCCCGAGGGTCCTTTCTTCTCCCTGGAAGGGATAAAACAAATGAGGTAGAACAGGAAGAGACAAGAAGCACTCCAAGCTCTGCTGGTCAGGGTTACCCTCCAGCATTGCCTTAATGCTCAGAGCCACACACACCACAGTGAGCTTGGCTCCAGATCAACTACCACGCAACGAAGGTTCTGGAACATTTCCATATCTCGGGGGACCTCATTTCCACGTGACTCTCTTTCATATTCCCCTTTGTCACAGAAGGCTAGGTCCAGTGGTCCGGGTGAGATCTCGGCTCAGGCCCAAGGCTCTCAGACCTCAAAGTTCTGGTCCTGCAAGGGCCCCTGTCCTCTCTTGAGACCACTCCTGGCTCTCTCTGCCGAGACGGAGCTGCTGGCAGTACGTCCTCTAAGAGTTGAGGTCCATCGTGCAGACCCTGAGAAAACTCCTAGGAAAAGGCTCCACCTTCTTGTTTACGTCAACAGAGGTCAATGCCTTTGTTAGTGCTGGGTGTGTCCCATTTGATGCAACTGCAGAGCCATTAGGTAAACCAGCACATGTGTGCGGCCCCTTCCCTTAGACTCCTCTGGGCCCTCGTGACATAGGCTCAGAAGACTGCCAGCCTCAAGCCTTACCTCTTCCAAGGGACGGCCACACCGTCTTCCAGGATCTTCTGTCCCATGAATCTCAGTTGCTGTTTGGAACTCAAAGGAGAGAAAAGACCCTGCCTGCGGGGTCTCTTTGGGCTGGGGCCTTCCCCCGTGGGCTGCTCTCCCTCATTCTCCTTTTCTTCTTGCTTCTCTACCTCCTTCTCCTCCTCCTCCTCCTCCTCCTCCTCCTCCTCGTTCTCCTCCTCCTCCTCCTCGTCCTCTTCCTCAGGGTTGCTCTCGGATTCCACATTGCCCATCCACTGGGCCATGGTGAGATGAAAGGCACGGCAGCTGAAGCCCTGCAGGACGCCGCCCTTCACGTGCTGCTGGAGGATCTCCAAGGTGGGGAAGACCCGGCAGCAGGCCATGCACCTGAAGCCGGTCTCCATGGTCAGCATCCAGTCCGCTGTCTTGGCGCTGGGTCTCTCCTCGACGGCAGGTGGCCCTGATGGGCTGCCTGGCTCTGCCCTTTCCTCATACTCTTTCTCCTCCCCAGTGGGCTCACTGTCAGACAGGAGGCTTTCGGTGGACACATCAGAAGAGGTGTCCGTGGCTACTGTGCACACAGCCTCAGGAAGGGTCACTTCTTCTATCCTCAGCTGCTTTTCAGGCAACTCCAAGGGTTTCTTTGTCTTCCAGGAGACAGCGACACCCTTGTTCACTTGTACCTGCATGTAGTATATTTTCATGCCCCTTTCCTCTTTGTCTGGGTGCAGATAGTTCTTACAGGGTGAAGAGGGTGAGGAGGAGACACAGTGTGATGGGGAAGCGGTCTCTCCTTCTTCCTGATCCTGGGCTAGGGGTGGTCTAGGCTGGGCAGTGTCTCGATGAAATCTCCGGATTCCTGAAAAAGGAAATTAAAATCATAATAACATGCATGGGCCATGCCGGAAGCTGAGGGAGCAGGTGTGGTAGACGAGAGAGGGACATTGGCACGACATAGCAATGTCGTGAGCTTGGTGTCCGTTGGCCGTAGGACGGAGTGGTGTATGTGGTGTCATCTGTGGGCTTTTCATGTGCGTGGGGGGGTATACTGGAGCGGTGTCTGTATACAGGGGTGTGGAGTATGGTGGTGAGGGCTGTAGTATGTGAGGGATGCGGCTGGATGCGTGTACGATGAGGAGTGTGAGTTTGGGAATATCGGTGGTGCATTCCTTGTGGAATGGGGCTGTGGTGCAGGAGAGTACTGTGGAGCACGTGCTTGGGGTTGATGTGCACTGAGAAGGGCTGTGCCTGGAGGGCGCGTGTATGTGTGAGCTGTGTGCACCTGAGCTGGATGGTCCTGCTCTCAGGCTGGAGGTGTATGATGCAGAACTCTGTCCTTCTCTGGAAGCAAAGGCAAAGACAAAGCCTACATTTTCCTCTGAAGATGCTTAATCTGGTCCCTCTTCCCTCCACCTCAAGCCCAGACCTTTCCGGCCCCTGCTCCTTGACTTCCCCACCATGGTAGTAGCAGTATTCACACACACACGCCCAGACTCAGCTGGCATCCACGCCCTCGGAACAGCTCAGCCATCCTGCCCAGGCTCCTCCACAGAGCCCTCATCACCTCTGATGACCCTGGATTTCCTCTCAGCCTCCCTGGGATCTGTGTGCCTCCTGCTTCACAGCCAAGCACCCCGTCACCTGAGGAGCCCCACGCCCTTACCAGCGTAGCTGAGCTTGCGCAGAGTAGAAGTACAGAAGAAGTATTTAGAGGCAGAGGAGACCTCCACTGCCCCTGGGCTGCAGCCTTGGGCCTCCACAGTGGATCCAAGCCGAGGGGGATCCTCTTGTGACTTCGAGATTCCTGAGGGAGGAATGAAAGGCTCAGGGTGGGTTCATCAGTCCTCTGTCCACACATATTTACTGAGTGTGTGACACGTGTCAGGTGCAGTGAATACACACAGCTGAGAGTGTGGTTCCCAGTGGATCCTCCAGGATTTAATTCCAATCAATACTTATTCTCTCACTGTCTAGTTGGTAATGTAGGCCTCGGTGGTGACTGTGAGTGTGTGGGAAGAGTGAGTGATGTGTATCAGTTAAGTCTGTGGTAAGTGTGGGGTTGGCATGGGGAGCACAGTGCAGACGTGTCTATCTGTGTCTGTGGCCTTTGTGTGCATGGTTTCTGTTCACAAGTCAGGAATTCTGGGACATGTAACGTTTCCTCATTACATGGTGTGGCTTGTATTTATGGTGTGTGTTCATTCATTCATTCACCAAGATTCAGTAAGCAGCTACTCCTGTGTATCCGGCACTCTTCCATTGTTGTAGTCTTTGGTAACGCTGCACATTCTAGTAGGGGAAGACACACACTAAACAAAACTACAATAAATATATAATACATCAGCTGGTGGTAAGTATATAAGGGTTGCCAGACTTAGCGAACAAGAATACAAGGCACCCAGTTAAATTTCAGTTTCAGATAAACCCAGAATAATCTTTGAGTGTAAGTATTCCCATGCAGTATTTGGCCTGACTTAGTTTTAGTGTAAGTATAGCCCATACAATATGTGGGACATACGGATACTGAAAAATTACTTGTTGTTTATCTGGAATTCAAATTGAACTGGATAGCCCATATTTTCTCTGGCAATCCTGACATGGGTTACTGAGACTGTGGTTTACTGTGGTTTGTACAAAGCGGGTCTGGCATTACTCAAGAATGTGTTATAAGTGTGGTGTGTATGACACGTGACTGGTTCTTATAGAGGTATTTAGAGATGGCTGAAGTTAGTTGTGTTTGTGCAAGAGTTGAGGAGATACATGTATATAGTGTGTGTGTGTGTGTGTGTGTGTCCTATATATATAGTGTGTGTGTCTATATACATATCTCATCTCCAGCGTTTGGTGTTGGAGGAGAGGATTGTGATACAGGTGGGTTGTATGAGAACGTAGTATAGGAGGGATGCGTGTATATACCTCCATGTGCTGTGTGTGGTTTACTAAGGAAGTTATATGTGGGGTGTGTGATATTTTTGCTGCATCAGAGTGTACATGGGTGTATGAGTTACTGTCTCATAAAACACCCCTAACAAGAATTCTGTATACACTCTTACGTACACCGAGTGTCAGCCAGGTCCAGGCAGGGTGACAAGAACTTTACCACGCAGACTTTATATCTGGTAAGCACTCTACCCCCATTCATCTCGCTCTTCTCTGCACTACCACACACACACACACACACACACACACACACACTCACACACACACACAGGAACATAGGGCAAAATATTCTGAATGGTCAGGGGCAGTCATTGCCTTCCCCAGCCTGTCCCAGCCACTGCCTGGAAATCTGCCTGCTGTCTAGAGCTCCATTCCCAGGGCCCATCCTACAGTCTCCAGGGCCCTGGGCCTGGTAGGAGCTACTGGGCTCTAATCTGGGGCAGAGGCCTCTAGCTGGAGCTCTGGGGTGACCACCCCTCTCCCAGGGCAAGCTACTCGCCTACATTTAATGCACGCAGGCACCACGTGGCCCGTGGCTCTCAGAGCTCCCCGCAGGACCCTGAGGCCATTTCTCACCCCCGCTCACGCGGTCTCAGTCTCTGGAAAACCCTTCCCTTCCCTTGATCTCCTTTGGGAAATTCTTCCTGTTGAAGGAATAAAACCTCCTTGCTTTCAATATGACACCATCCCTAGACAAACAATCTTCTTTCAAAGTGCATTCCACTTGTCAAGATATTTTTCAACAGGGCCTTCAACTCATGGGGCTTCTCTTTCCACTTTGGTAAAAGAGGCCAAGCAACTCATGGGTCTCTCTCAGCATCCTTGCATCCTTCACATCCCCCACCTCATGACCCCTAGGAAAGATCCAAGAGCATAAGAGAGAAATCGGGGACTGAGAAAAGCTGCACCTCTAGGTCTGTGCAAGCAGGATGCAGCCTGTTGTGAGTCCGACAAAGCTCCAGGCCCGGCTGCCCCAGGAGAGAGTCCTCAGACCAGCGGAGCTGACCTCCCATCTCCCAGGGGGCATCTGGCCGTTCTGTGCCGTCTCACACCACAGGGACCCTCCGGATAGATACGGCAGCATCAGTGAGACAAGGTCTCTCGCTCCCTGCTTCACAGGTGACACGTTCTCAGTCCCCCGCTTCCTAGAGAAGCTTCAGTTTGGCAGAAACCCATGTGCCCCAGACAAGTTGCCCCCCACATACCTCCTCCGTTCTCGGCAGTTTCCTGGGACTCTTCATTTTCCAGATGTTTCCTCTTTTGTCGCCGTTCCATCGTACCAACTAGAAGTCTCCCTTAGAAGATGCCTCAAGAGATGTCCAACTCCTCCTCTTCCCTACAGGTTGGCCCTTCTTGGCTCTTGGGCAATCCGTTGAAATGATTCAATACAAACAAAAATAGTCAAGTCTCCTAAATGGCTGAAAAACTTGTACCACTTGGTGAACCAGCAGTAGTGCCTAGTGCTCACCAGGGCTGTTATGTTTGCAAGGTTGCCAGGCTCACAGTGGAATTCTGTGACCTCAGTGATGACATCAGAGCATTCGGTGGACCTAGGTTGAGCACAGTGTCTGCAATAGCACAGGCCCCATTTTCAAGAACAATTCCTTTTTCCCAGCCGAAGCTTTCCCATGAAAGGGAAAGGTTCCTACCATATCTATTATAAATTGTATCATACCATGTCTATTATAAAATTCACATTTTGATTGGAGATCTTTTTTTTTTTTTTTTTTTTTTTTGCTGTACGCGGGCCTCTCACTGTTGTGGCCTCTCCCGTTGTGGAGCACAGGCTCCGGACGCGCAGGCTCCGCAGCCATGGCTCACGGGCCCAGCCGCTCCGCGGCATGTGGGATCTTCCCGGACCGGGGCACGAACCCATGTCCCCTGCATCGGCAGGCGGACTCTCAACCACTGCGCCACCAGGGAAGCCCGATTGGAGATCTTTTAATGTCTTTTCTAGAGAGATTTAATATGAATGTTTTAAATGGTCTCCAGTTTCCCTGTGGATTATTGACATTTTAAACTCTGCACTTCAATTTTCCCTCAATACGTGTAATTTTGTCACAGCTATTTCTGTACTTAAAGATGAGGAACTATATAATTGATTTCTTCATTTTTTCCCCATCTCTTTCCAAGGTACTGCATTTGATTGTGTCTTGCGACTGAGTGAAAAATGCTAGTCCTTGAGTCAGGACATTGGGCCCTTTAGCAAGTAACTCAACCTATCTGGGCTTCAGCTTCTGTATGTGCGATCAAGAGGCTTGGACTAGCTGACTTTTCAAATGCTGTGTTTCTTTGATTCACTCTCACTTACTGATCTGCTCCTTAAGAAGAGGGTCTGTTCTCATAAAGTAACAACAGTCTTTTCCTAACCTTGGGTTGGGCGGAGTTTAACTGTTCGTACTCAGTTCGTTAGTTATATTGCCTTCTACGTATGCTTAGCTCTAAATAATTTATACGGCTCTTGTGACAATTTTTAGATCTTCTTTTTTTCTTATTTTCTTTTATAGTTTCTAATTTGTTATCGCCAGTGTAGAGGAGCCTGATTGACTTTTAAAATTTATTGATCTTGTATGTGTGTGCCTTGTTGAACCGTCTTATTAGTTCCTGCTAGTTTATCTGTGGGTTCTTTTGCGTCTCCTAGATAAATGAGCATATTAAATGTAAATAATGTGTTCTTTGGATAAAGTTTATTTTCTTGCATCTATATATATAGAAGCAATATGTTGAATTGATTTAAATATTTAAACACTTACATACCTGTTATCACAATCTAACATTGTTTATCTTATTTTCTTTCAATCAATATTATGTTTTCAAGATTTATCCACATGAATCCATATAGATCTAAGTCTTTGATTTTTGACTGTTTGATATTATGTGATCACATGCATATAGCATCATTTATTTTCCATTCAAACATTATTGGACAATTGGATTGTTTCCCTCCCTTCTCTAGAACAAACAACATTTCCTAGAATATCCTTGAAGATGACTGACAGTCGAGAAGGGCCAGGCTGCCCGAAGGATTGCTACTTGCTTTTAGCCACCTTCCAACAGGCCGTCTCCAGCCAGCAATTTGAAGCACAGCTGAAATGAGAACTGCCCCAAATGTGAAGCTCTTAGGAGCTTCCTAGAAGGTGGGAGGTTAATGATAGGCATCCTGCTGGGATCCCAGGGGAGTCTGAGCTGGCCTGAAGCTCATCTTCCTCCTCCACCTCTCAAGAGAAATGTGGAGGAAAGAAGACTTCAAAAACTGTGAGCAGGCAGAGGGAGAGATATTGGGGGCCGAAGCTGTAACTGAGGTCTTGGAGTGGGCTGTGAGCACGCAGAGCCTCTCGAGAGCCAGGCTCTGCCTTCTGAGGACTTCTCCCCTAAGGCTGCTCATAATTCACGTGATACCAGCCATATAGAGCCGACTTGGCCCACACTGTCACAGAAAGCCTTATCAGAATCTCTTCTTCTTCATACACTCTTGTGCCTGTTACTTGGTTATTGCCTTTGGTACTCCACTTATGTGAACCACAGTCGCCAGGGGATGGAGGACACTAGTGACCCATCTTGCTCTGTGGCCTCAGTCCACAGCTGGAGGGTAAGGGAAGAGGCCAAATGAAGGTCAAGAAGGAAAGATGGAGTTTGAAGAGAAGACCTGAGTTAAGGGTGTCTTCTCAAGTCTTGATGAATGAAATGTAGCTCCAGTACCTGAAGTCCTGCTTGTTCTCAAGGCTGACCGCGGGGCTGGGTGCACTCAGTGAAGGAACCGTATACACTTAGTATTTCCTTGCTTGCTCACACTTGCCCTCCTCTGATACACCCTCTGCAAGACTGATCTTCCCCTGAAACAACTTTCCACCTGCTACTGTCATCTCAGGAACATTTGCTTCACCTTCCTAGTGTCCCCCTAGAATGCCATTGCAGCCAATTCATAATTTGATAATCATGCTGCTTACCATATTCTCAGCAACTTCTGAGAAATTTTATTCACTTTATTCCATAGTCTTCACCCATCAATAATCTTCCTTAACTTCCTAGCTGCAGGTTAACCCATTCGGAATCATTTCTTTTGCTTTCTCTTCTTTGGCAAATCCTTTCTATCTTTTAAGGTCTTTTTCTTGTCTCTCTACCATCTTGCCTTCCTGAACTTCTTTTTTTTTCGTTTAAGTAACCTTTCAATCTCCTTCCCCAATTTCCTCATACACATTGAGAGTTTATTCCTCACACGTTAGACAGCGGTTTATGAATGGCCAGGCATAATGGACTCAGAATGAGTTGGCACCCCCGAGGTACCTGTCTTGCTGGGGAGCCACAGGTGAAGGGCTGTCTGCTGGACACATGTTTGCATGGAGTCAGGCTGAGTGGCCTCAGGGTGTTTGCTCTGCACTTGTGTGTGTTTCTCCCTAGTTGGTTTCCTTGTCCAGCCACCTGTGACCTCCCTCCATCCAGCCCAGGGAATCCTTCTCATCACAGGGGTAGGATGTTTGTCTCATTTTCCATCACATCCTTTCCCCAAAGTTTGGTTGTGAGTTGTTCCCATTCCAAAGACCTTTCCTCTTTGAAGAGAAAAGAGAAAATCTTGTCTCTCCTTTTCTCTCACTTCACTTCTGCTCTATTATCTCCTCCGTCCAGAATGGCCCACTGACTCACATGGGTGTAGATCCAAAGATGGCAAGAAATGCCAGCAATTCTGAGATAATAATACGGATGGATCAGGAAAACTTGAAAACCTTTATCCCGCCACATTAAAAAAAATTGCACTTCCAGTGTATTCAGAGTCTCAGTGTAGAAACACAAATGATAGAGAAATTGAATGACACTCAAGTTTTTCTTTCCTCCTTTCCTGATTTATTCTAATCCTCCAAGTTAACATGATGAACTCTTTGTTGTGTAAAGTTTCAGACATTTTCTACCCATGCACACTTTTCTTCTTTTCACATAAGAGTGTGAACTAGGTCACTTTCAACATGCTGTGATTCTGTGATTCACTGTCTCCCACCGAGTCATCCACGGATAATGTCATCTGTTTCACGGAGAAATATTTCCAATAGCTAATAGCCAATGTCTGTGGAGTGCTTACTCTGTGTCGGTTTCTTGTAACTACTTTACAGATCATTTGTACAGCGTACCCATGGACCAGGTACAATTATGACCCCCAAGTGACAGATAAGTGCAGATAAGTACAAATAAATACAGAGGCCAAGTGACTTGCCCAAGACCCTGGAGCAAATCAAAATCCATGCCTCTGTAATCACTTTGCTCTATTGCCTCTGTCTGGGAGGCTTGATGATTTGGCAACTAAAACCTTAAATATCATGTTCCATTTTTATATCTGTGACACAAGCGTGGGGCTGTGATACAGGGTAACTAACCTGACTACTTTTGAAAACCCTTATGCACCTGGATGAAAGTAAGCCAGGGACTGCAAGCCATAGATTTAAGGTTTCCTACCAACTTTTAAAAATAGCTTCTTGAATGCAATTTATGTAGTGTCAAGTCTAGGATGTAGTCCAAATAGTAACAGAAAAATGGAGATATGTAGAAAAATACTTAAAGTTGACAAGTATTGGGAGTGTAGTATTTTTGGGGCCAGCGTGTAGACCACAGGAAAACTTGCTGTTTCCATCCCAAAGGGAAGAGCCCTACGTTGCAACTGCCAAGGTCCCTGGGACAGCAAGTGTGCTCACTGCTTAGTAAAGAAGCATCCTCAGTTTGATAGAATCATATGGGAGCCTTACATTTGGTTAGCAGTTCTACATTCTTGATGTAATAATATTTTCAGGGTGTGGGAGGGTATCAAGCTCTGAAAATACCCTTGGAGAGATCTGCTTATTAAGTTTGGCTTTTTCAGTCTCCCTACTACTTCTTTACTAAACACCAGGCGGTTTCCTTCACTTTTCAGAACCATATTGTTTTTCCCTTCTCTAATGAACTTTGAAATACTTTTGGATGAGCTATTAAGATTGGGAAAAAATAAACATCTCTTTAACATAAGGAAGATAATAACAATGACAAGTAGAAAAAGCTCTAAAACAGAGAATATCCTCCATTCTAGCCACTGACTGGGAGTGGAAGGTTCGTGCTCGCTGTCCAGGACGTAGAAATAAAAGCTGAGGAGGCGCTGAGGCGTCTCCTGGATCTCTATGAGCCTCCATCATTTCTGCTGAGTAGGGTTGACAGATAAAATATAGACTGTTTAGTTAAATATGAATGTTTGAAAAACAACGAGTACATTTTGAAGATAAGTATGCCCCAAATAGTTCATAGGATCTACTTATACTAAAAATAATGACTTATTATTCATGTGAAGTTCAAGTTTAACTGGGTATCCTGTATTTTTATGTCCTAAATCTGACAGCCCTACTGATGATCCACAATGGAGGCAGTTGAGGAACGGTACATGCTGGCTCTCGGACAGTCAGAAATGGCTTCAGCAGATCCAGGTACAGTATGAAATTCTTTTTGGATGTAGCTCAGAAGCCATGGCCAGCCCTTGACTGCAAGTACTGCCTCGGGTTTCCCTGAGGTGGGGTAAACCTTCCTCTTAATGGCCTTTTGGTAAGTCTGGAAGACCATATCCAAGGGGAGCCCCAAAGTCAGTTTCATCCTCACAACCATGTTTCCAATTCCTGGAATTGGCTGCATGTGACTCACAAGAGCTGAGGAGGTTTGTGGAAGTTGGGAGTGTCATAGCTTGAACCCTTTGTAGGTAAAGTTTTGCTGTTGTGAGAGTTTTAACAGGAGCAATGTGAAAGACTCCAAGTCCCCAGGTAGATAGAAATAATCCTGTTCTACCTGTGTGTATGTGACAAGTCTCTAATAGTTCAGAGAGCAAGTATCTGGTCTTAGAAAGACTGATCCAAGCTTGGATGTTTCTGGTGACAAGGCAAGGTCCTGAGTTTCAAGTTCACCTTTTATGGTTGAGGAGACAATAAGGTGGTCAGAAGGGAAATCATGGAGGAGACCTTGGCTTCATCCATCGTGCAGGCTTGTATATGTGGTTCTATGTAGATTGTGTTTCAAAGGTGGAGCTTGTTTACAACTATGAACATTCTCCGATGTGCTTTTTGGACCTTCATTCCCAGAGCGAGAGCAGTGCCGAGGCTCTAGAAATGCCATGGATATTCTGAGCTGTCAGTGGCATTTCCCCGGTACTGTTCCCTTGGTGCCGCTCCTTGAAATGTCCAAAGGGATTATCATGTGTCTTGTGGCGGGTCCTAGCATTGTGAAAGGAAGCTGCTGCACCTGGCTCAGAGGATTTCGGATGTGGTGGGAGGAGGAGTAGTACTACGACTATAAATTGTATCACAGCATATCGATTCCATCTTGAGAGTGGGGTTGGGGGGTTATGAAGGGGGGCTTTTATTGTACTTTTATACATTGTACCCTTGAAACTAATTCAATTTTTAAAAATTAATTAATTTATTTGGGGCTGCATTGGGTCTTTGTTGCTGCTAGCGGGCGTTCTCTAGTTGCAGTGAGCGGGGGCTCCTCTTGGCTGTGGTGCACGGGCTTCTCATTGCAGTGGCCTCTCTTGTTGCGGAGCATGGTCTCTAGGCACGCAGGCTTCCGTAGTTGTGGCACGTGGGCTCGGTTGATGTGGCACACGGGCTCTAGAGCGCAGGCTCAGTAGTTGTGGCACGCGGGCTTAGTTACTCCGTGGCACGTGGGATCTTCCCAGACCAGGGCTCGAACCCATGACCCCTGCATTCGCAGGCATATTCTTAACCACTGCTCCACCAGGGAAGCCCGATAATTCAGTTTTTTATAAAGAGAAGATTCCTAATATTATTCCAAAATTTTAAAAATATGTAGTTGGATAACACTATGAAAAATTAACTGATATATTCTTTTATTATTTCTCTTTGCTCCCTGGATTTTTTTCCCCATCCAGTCAGCTAGGCACTGTGAGTTCACTGCATTAGGAAGGTAAAGACTCAGCAGAAATGAGGGAGAAAAACAGAAAAGTCTCAGCTTTGGAATGTTCACAACGGAGGCCACAGTAGAACAGGTGAGAATTCTGTGAACCAAAAATAAATGTCATCTCAAATGCAAAAAAGTATTCTCTGCACTGGGAGGCAGGAGAGGGAGGGAGGGAAGGACTGAAGGAGAGAGATCAGTGTGGCCAGGGACATGGAGACTGTGCTTAAGGACGATATGCCCAGGAAGAGAATCAGAATCTGGAGAAGATTCAGCCTGCACGTGGTCATTGCCTCCAGCCAGCACCCTCATCTCAGACGTTGGGAAATTCAGAGAGAGAGTGGGAGTACGTCAGGAGGGCCACGCGCATAGTCTGTGTGGCAGGGGTTGTGGCCGTTCCCTATTTGTGAGGAGTCCCCAGCAATTTGCAGGCCTCTTCTGGAAAATGCTGGCGGACGTCTCTAGTGCTTATGTGAAAGCTTGTTCACAAACCTTGAAAGATACAGATGTAGATGACAGATAGATGCATAGATAGAAAAATGTCATTAAATAAAAGCTCCAGGAAAGGTTTGGAAAATGCCCTTTATTGCATAGGACGCTTCTATTGTCATATGATGTTAGACTGAGTGCCGGTCCCTTCATCCTCCTTCAGACCACGGCATTCTGTCTGCTACTCTCCCGAGGGTCCTTTCTTCTCCCTGGAAGGGATAAAACAAATGAGGTAGGACAGGAAGAGACAAGAAGCACTCCAAGCTCTGCTGGTCAGGGTTACCCTCCAGCATTGCCTTAATGCTCAGAGCCACACACACCACAGTGAGCTTGGCTCCAGATCAACTACCACGCAACGAAGGTTCTGGAACATTTCCATATCTCGGGGGACCTCATTTCCACGTGACTCTCTTTCATATTCCCCTTTGTCACAGAAGGCTAGGTCCAGTGGTCCGGGTGAGATCTCGGCTCAGGCCCAAGGCTCTCAGACCTCAAAGTTCTGGTCCTGCAAGGGCCCCTGTCCTCTCTTGAGACCACTCCTGGCTCTCTCTGCCGAGAAGGAGCTGCTGGCAGTACGTCCTCTAAGAGTTGAGGTCCATCGTGCAGACCCTGAGAAAACTCCTAGGAAAAGGCTCCACCTTCTTGTTTACGTCAACAGAGGTCAATGCCTTTGTTAGTGCTGGGTGTGTCCCATTTGATGCAACTGCAGAGCCATTAGGTAAACCAGCACATGTGTGCGGCCCCTTCCCTTAGACTCCTCTGGGCCCTCGTGACATAGGCTCAGAAGACTGCCAGCCTCAAGCCTTACCTCTTCCAAGGGACGGCCACACCGTCTTCCAGGATCTTCTGTCCCATGAATCTCAGTTGCTGTTTGGAACTCAAAGGAGAGAAAAGACCCTGCCTGCGGGGTCTCTTTGGGCTGGGGCCTTCCCCCGTGGGCTGCTCTCCCTCATTCTCCTTTTCTTCTTGCTTCTCTACCTCCTTCTCCTCCTCCTCCTCCTCCTCCTCCTCCTCCTCGTTCTCCTCCTCCTCCTCCTCGTCCTCTTCCTCAGGGGTGCTCTCGGATTCCACATTGCCCATCCGCTGGGCCATGGTGAGATGAAAGGCACGGCAGCTGAAGCCCTGCAGGACGCCGCCCTTCACGTGCTGCTGGAGGATCTCCAAGGTGGGGAAGACCCGGCAGCAGGCCATGCACCTGAAGCCGGTCTCCATGGTCAGCATCCAGTCCGCTGTCTTGGCGCTGGGTCTCTCCTCGACGGCAGGTGGCCCTGATGGGCTGCCTGGCTCTGCCCTTTCCTCACACTCTTTCTCCTCCCCAGTGGGCTCACTGTCAGACAGGAGGCTTTCGGTGGACACATCAGAAGAGGGGTCAGTGGCTACTGCGCACACATCCTCAGGAAGGGTCACTTCTTCTATCCTCAGCTGCTTTTCAGGCAACTCCAAGGGTTTCTTTGTCTTCCAGGAGACAGCGACACCCTTGTTCACTTGTACCTGCATGTAGTATATTTTCATGCCCCTTTCCTCTTTGTCTGGGTGCAGATAGTTCTTACAGGGTGAAGAGGGTGAGGAGGAGACACAGTGTGATGGGGAAGCGGTCTCTCCTTCTTCCTGATCCTGGGCTAGGGGTGGTCTAGGCTGGGCAGTGTCTCGATGAAATCTCCGGATTCCTGAAAAAGGAAATTAAAATCATAATAACATGCATGGGCCATGCCGGAAGCTGAGGGAGCAGGTGTGGTAGACGAGAGAGGGACATTGGCACGACATAGCAATGTCGTGAGCTTGGTGTCCGTTGGCCGTAGGACGGAGTGGTGTATGTGGTGTCATCTGTGGGCTTTTCATGTGCGTGGGGGGGTATACTGGAGCGGTGTCTGTATACAGGGGTGTGGAGTATGGTGGTGAGGGCCGTAGTATGTGAGGGATGCGGCTGGATGCGTGTACGATGAGGAGTGTGAGTTTGGGAATATCGGTGGTGCATTCCTTGTGGAATGGGGCTGTGGTGCAGGAGAGTACTGTGGAGCACGTGCTTGGGGTTGATGTGCACTGAGAAGGGCTGTGCCTGGAGGGCGCGTGTATGTGTGAGCTGTGTGCACCTGAGCTGGATGGTCCTGCTCTCAGGCTGGAGGTGTATGATGCAGAACTCTGTCCTTCTCTGGAAGCAAAGGCAAAGACAAAGCCTACATTTTCCTCTGAAGATGCTTAATCTGGTCCCTCTTCCCTCCACCTCAAGCCCAGACCTTTCCGGCCCCTGCTCCTTGACTTCCCCACCATGGTAGTAGCAGTATTCACACACACACCCCCAGACTCAGCTGGCATCCACGCCCTCGGAACAGCTCAGCCATCCTGCCCAGGCTCCTCCACAGAGCCCTCATCACCTCTGATGACCCTGGATTTCCTCTCAGCCTCCCTGGGATCTGTGTGCCTCCTGCTTCACAGCCAAGCACCCCGTCACCTGAGGAGCCCCACGCCCTTACCAGCGTAGCTGAGCTTGCGCAGAGTAGAAGTACAGAAGAAGTATTTAGAGGCAGAGGAGACCTCCACTGCCCCTGGGCTGCAGCCTTGGGCCACCACAGTGGATCCAAGCCGAGGGGGATCCTCTTGTGACTTCGAGATTCCTGAGGGAGGAATGAAAGGCTCAGGGTGGGTTCATCAGTCCTCTGTCCACAAATATTTACTGAGTGTGTGACACGTGTCAGGTGCAGTGAATACACACAGCTGAGAGTGTGGTTCCCAGTGGATCCTCCAGGATTTAATTCCAATCAATACTTATTCTCTCACTGTCTAGTTGGTAATGTAGGCCTCGGTGGTGACTGTGAGTGTGTGGGAAGAGTGAGTGATGTGTATCAGTTAAGTCTGTGGTAAGTGTGGGGTTGGCATGGGGAGCACAGTGCAGACGTGTCTATCTGTGTCTGTGGCCTTTGCGTGCATGGTTTCTGTTCACAAGTCAGGAATTCTGGGACATGTAACGTTTCCTCATTACATGGTGTGGCTTGTATTTATGGTGTGTGTTCATTCATTCATTCACCAAGATTCAGTAAGCAGCTACTCCTGTGTATCCGGCACTCTTCCATTGTTGTAGTCTTTGGTAACGCTGCACATTCTAGTAGGGGAAGACACACACTAAACAAAACTACAATAAATATATAATACATCAGCTGGTGGTAAGTATATAAGGGTTGCCAGACTTAGCGAACAAGAATACAAGGCACCCAGTTAAATTTCAGTTTCAGATAAACCCAGAATAATCTTTTAGTGTAAGTATTCCCATGCAGTATTTGGCCTGACTTAGTTTTAGTGTAAGTATAGCCCATACAATATGTGGGACATACGGATACTGAAAAATTACTTGTTGTTTATCTGGAATTCAAATTGAACTGGATAGCCCATATTTTCTCTGGCAATCCTGACATGGGTTACTGAGACTGTGGTTTACTGTGGTTTGTACAAAGCGGGTCTGGCATTACTCAAGAATGTGTTATAAGTGTGGTGTGTATGACACGTGACTGGTTCTTATAGAGGTATTTAGAGATGGCTGAAGTTAGTTGTGTTTGTGCAAGAGTTGAGGAGATACATGTATATAGTGTGTGTGTGTGTGTGTGTGTGTGTGTCCTATATATATAGTGTGTGTGTCTATATACATATCTCATCTCCAGCGTTTGGTGTTGGAGGAGAGGATTGTGATACAGGTGGGTTGTATGAGAACATAGTATAGGAGGGATGCGTGTATATACCTCCATGTGCTGTGTGTGGTTTACTAAGGAAGTTATATGTGGGGTGTGTGATATTTTTGCTGCATCAGAGTGTACATGGGTGTATGAGTTACTGTCTCATAAAACAACCCTAACAAGAATTCTGTATACACTCTTACGTACACCGAGTGTCAGCCAGGTCCAGGCAGGGTGACAAGAACTTTACCACGCAGACTTTATATCTGGTAAGCACTCTAACCCCATTCATCTCGCTCTTCTCTGCACTACCACACACACACACACACACACACTCACACACACACACACACAGGAACATAGGGCAAAATATTCTGAATGGTCAGGGGCAGTCATTGCCTTCCCCAGCCTGTCCCAGCCACTGCCTGGAAATCTGCCTGCTGTCTAGAGCTCCATTCCCAGGGCCCATCCTACAGTCTCCAGGGCCCTGGGCCTGGTAGGAGCTACTGGGCTCTAATCTGGGGCAGAGGCCTCTAGCTGGAGCTCTGGGGTGACCACCCCTCTCCCAGGGCAAGCTACTCGCCTACATTTAATGCACGCAGGCACCACGTGGCCCGTGGCTCTCAGAGCTCCCCGCAGGACCCTGAGGCCATTTCTCACCCCCGCTCATGCGGTCTCAGTCTCTGGAAAACCCTTCCCTTCCCTTGATCTCCTTTGGGAAATTCTTCCTGTTGAAGGAATAAAACCTCCTTGCTTTCAATATGACACCATCCCTAGACAAACAATCTTCTTTCAAAGTGCATTCCACTTGTCAAGATATTTTTCAACAGGGCCTGCAACTCATGGGGCTTCTCTTTCCACTTTGGTAAAAGAGGCCAAGCAACTCATGGGTCTCTCTCAGCATCCTTGCATCCTTCACATCCCCCACCTCATGACCCCTAGGAAAGATCCAAGAGCATAAGAGAGAAATCGGGGACTGAGAAAAGCTGCACCTCTAGGTCTGTGCAAGCAGGATGCAGCCTGCTGTGAGTCCGACAAAGCTCCAGGCCCGGCTGCCCCAGGAGAGAGTCCTCAGACCAGCGGAGCTGACCTCCCATCTCCCAGGGGGCATCTGGCCGTTCTGTGCCGTCTCACACCACAGGGACCCTCCGGATAGATACGGCAGCATCAGTGAGACAAGGTCTCTCGCTCCCTGCTTCACAGGTGACACGTTCTCAGTCCCCCGCTTCCTAGAGAAGCTTCAGTTTGGCAGAAACCCATGTGCCCCAGACAAGTTGCCCCCCACATACCTCCTCCGTTCTCGGCAGTTTCCTGGGACTCTTCATTTTCCAGATGTTTCCTCTTTTGTCGCCGTTCCATCGTACCAACTAGAAGTCTCCCTTAGAAGATGCCTCAAGAGATGTCCAACTCCTCCTCTTCCCTACAGGTTGGCCCTTCTTGGCTCTTGGGCAATCCGTTGAAATGATTCAATACAAACAAAAATAGTCAAGTCTCCTAAATGGCTGAAAAACTTGTACCACTTGGTGAACCAGCAGTAGTGCCTAGTGCTCACCAGGGCTGTTATGTTTGCAAGGTTGCCAGGCTCACAGTGGAATTCTGTGACCTCAGTGATGACATCAGAGCATTCGGTGGACCTAGGTTGAGCACAGTGTCTGCAATAGCACAGGCCCCATTTTCAAGAACAATTCCTTTTTCCCAGCCGAAGCTTTCCCGTGAAAGGGAAAGGTTCCTACCATATCTATTATAAATTGTATCATACCATGTCTATTATAAAATTCACATTTTGATTGGAGATCTTTTAATGTCTTTTCTAGAGAGATTTAATATGAATGTTTTAAATGGTCTCCAGTTTCCCTGTGGATTATTGACATTTTAAACTCTGCACTTCAATTTTCCCTCAATACGTGTAATTTTGTCACGGCTATTTCTGTACTTAAAGATGAGGAACTATATAATTGATTTCTTCATTTTTTCCCCATCTCTTTCCAAGGTACTGCATTTGATTGTGTCTTGCGACTGAGTGAAAAATGCTACTCCTTGAGTCAGGACATTGGGCCCTTTAGCAAGTAACTCAACCTATCTGGGCTTCAGCTTCTGTATGTGCGATCAAGAGGCTTGGACTAGCTGACTTTTCAAATGCTGTGTTTCTTTGATTCACTCTCACTTACTGATCTGCTCCTTAAGAAGAGGGTCTGTTCTCATAAAGTAACAACAGTCTTTTCCTAACCTTGGGTTGGGCGGAGTTTAACTGTTCGTACTCAGTTTGTTAGTTATATTGCCTTCTACGTATGCTTAGCTCTAAATAATTTATACGGCTCTTGTGACAATTTTTAGATCTTCTTTTTTTCTTATTTTCTTTTATAGTTTCTAATTTGTTATCGCCAGTGTAGAGGAGCCTGATTGACTTTTAAAATTTATTGATCTTGTATGTGTGTGCCTTGTTGAACCGTCTTATTAGTTCCTGCTAGTTTATCTGTGGGTTCTTTTGGGTCTCCTAGATAAATGAGCATATTAAATGTAAATAATGTGTTCTTTGGATAAAGTTTATTTTCTTGCATCTCTATATATAGAAGCAATATGTTGAATTGATTTAAATATTTAAATACTTACATACCTGTTATCACAATCTAACATTCTTTATCTTATTTTCTTTCAATCAATATTATGTTTTCAAGATTTATCCACGTGAATCCATATAGATCTAGGTCTTTGATTTTTGACTGTTTGATATTATGTGATCACATGCATATAGCATCATTTATTTTCCATTCAAGCATTATTAGACAATTGGATTGTTTCCCTCCCTTCTCTAGAACAAACAACATTTCCTAGAATATCCCTGAAGATGTGTGACAGTCGAGAAGGGCCAGGCTGCCCGAAGGATTGCTACTTGCTTTTAGCCACCTTCCAACAGGCCGTCTCCAGCCAGCAATTTGAAGCACAGCTGAAATGAGAACTGCCCCAAATGTGAAGATCTTAGGAGCTTCCTAGAAGGTGGGAGGTTAATGATAGGCATCCTGCTGGGATCCCAGGGGAGTCTGAGCTGGCCTGAAGCTCATCTTCCTCCTCCACCTCTCAAGAGAAATGTGGAGGAAAGAAGACTTCAAAAACTGTGAGCAGGCAGAGGGAGAGATATTGGGGGCCGAAGCTGTAACTGAGGTCTTGGAGTGGGCTGTGAGCACGCAGAGCCTCTCGAGAGCCAGGCTCTGCCTTCTGAGGACTTCTCCCCTAAGGCTGCTCATAATTCACGTGATACCAGCCATATAGAGCCGACTTGGCCCACACTGTCACAGAAAGCCTTATCAGAATCTCTTCTTCTTCATACACTCTTGTGTCTGTTACTTGGTTATTGCCTTTGGTACTCCACTGATGTGAACCACAGTCGCCAGGGGATGGAGGACACTAGTGACCCATCTTGCTCTGTGGCCTCAGTCCACAGCTGGAGGGTAAGGGAAGAGGCCAAATGAAGGTCAAGAAGGAAAGATGGAGTTTGAAGAGAAGACCTGAGTTAAGGGTGTCTTCTCAAGTCTTGATGAATGAAATGTAGCTCCAGTACCTGAAGTCCTGCTTGTTCTCAAGGCTGACCGCGGGGCTGGGTGCACTCAGTGAAGGAACCGTATACACTTAGTATTTCCTTGCTTGCTCACACTTGCCCTCCTCTGATACACCCTCTGCAAGACTGATCTTCCCCTGAAACAACTTTCCACCTGCTACTGTCATCTCAGGAACATTTGCTTCCCCTTCCTAGTGTCCCCCTAGAATGCCATTGCAGCCAATTCATAATTTGATAATCATGCTGCTTACCATATTCTCAGCAACTTCTGAGAAATTTTATTCACTTTATTCCATAGTCTTCACCCATCAATAATCTTCCTTAACTTCCTAGCTGCAAGTTAACCCATTCGGAATCATTTCTTCTGCTTTCTCTTCTTTGGCAAATCCTTTCTATCTTTTAAGGTCTTTTTCTTGTCTCTCTACCATCTTGCCTTCCTGAACTTCTTTTTTTTTTCGTTTAAGTAACCTTTCAATCTCCTTCCGCAATTTCCTCATAAACATTGAGAGTTTATTCCTCACACGTTAGACAGCGGTTTATGAATGGCCAGGCATAATGGACTCAGAATGAGTTGGCACCCCCGAGGTACCTGTCTTGCTGGGGAGCCACAGGTGAAGGGCTGTCTGCTGGACACATGTTTGCATGGAGTCAGGCTGAGTGGCCTCAGGGTGTTTGCTCTGCACTTGTGTGTGTTTCTCCCTAGTTGGTTTCCTTGTCCAGCCACCTGTGACCTCCCTCCATCCAGCCCAGGGAATCCTTCTCATCACAGGGGTAGGATGTTTGTCTCATTTTCCATCACATCCTTTCCCCAAAGTTTGGTTGTGAGTTGTTCCCATTCCAAAGACCTTTCCTCTTTGAAGAGAAAAGAGAAAATCTTGTCTCTCCTTTTCTCTCACTTCACTTCTGCTCTATTATCTCCTCCGTCCAGAATGGCCCACTGACTCACATGGGTGTAGATCCAAAGATGGCAAGAAATGCCAGCAATTCTGAGATAATAATACGGATGGATCAGGAAAACTTGAAAACCTTTATCCCGCCACATTAAAAAAAATTGCACTTCCAGTGTATTCAGAGTCTCAGTGTAGAAACACAAATGATAGAGAAATTGAATTACACTCAAGTTTTTCTTTCCTCCTTTCCTGATTTATTCTAATCCTCCAAGTTAACATGATGAACTCTTTGTTGTGTAAAGTTTCAGACATTTTCTACCCATGCACACTTTTCTTCTTTTCACATAAGAGTGTGAACTAGGTCACTTTCAACATGCTGTGATTCTGTGATTCACTGTCTCCCACCGAGTCATCCACGGATAAAGTCATCTGTTTCACGGAGAAATATTTCCAATAGCTAATAGCCAATGTCTGTGGAGTGCTTACTCTGTGTCGGTTTCTTGTAACTACTTTACAGATCATTTGTACAGCGTACCCATGGACCAGGTACAATTATGACCCCCAAGTGACAGATAAGTGCAGATAAGTACAAATAAATACAGAGGCCAAGTGACTTGCCCAAGACACTGGAGCAAATCAAAATCCATGCCTCTGTAATCATTTTGCTCTATTGCCTCTGTCTGGGAGGCTTGATGATTTGGCAACTAAAACCTTAAATATCATGTTCCATTTTTATATCTGTGACACAAGCGTGGGGCTGTGATACAGGGTAACTAACCTGACTACTTTTGAAAACCCTTATGCACCTGGATGAAAGTAAGCCAGGGACTGCAAGCCATAGATTTAAGGTTTCCTACCAACTTTTAAAAATAGCTTCTTGAATGCAATTTATGTAGTGTCAAGTCTAGGATGTAGTCCAAATAGTAACAGAAAAATGGAGATATGTAGAAAAATACTTAAAGTTGACAAGTATTGGGAGTGTCGTATTTTTGGGGCCAGCGTGTAGACCACAGGAAAACTTGCTGTTTCCATCCCAAAGGGAAGAGCCCTACGTTGCAACTGCCAAGGTCCCTGGGACAGCAAGTGTGCTCACTGCTTAGTAAAGAAGCATCCTCAGTTTGATAGAATCATATGGGAGCCTTACATTTGGTTAGCAGTTCTACATTCTTGATGTAATAATATTTTCAGGGTGTGGGAGGGTATCAAGCTCTGAAAATACCCTTGGAGAGATCTGCTTATTAAGTTTGGCTTTTTCAGTCTCCCTACTACTTCTTTACTAAACACCAGGCGGTTTCCTTCACTTTTCAGAACCATATTGTTTTTCCCTTCTCTAATGAACTTTGAAATACTTTTGGATGAGCTATTAAGATTGGGAAAAAATAAACATCTCTTTAACATAAGGAAGATAATAACAATGACAAGTAGAAAAAGCTCTAAAACAGAGAATATCCTCCATTCTAGCCACTGACTGGGAGTGGAAGGTTCGTGCTCGCTGTCCAGGACGTAGAAATAAAAGCTGAGGAGGCGCTGAGGCATCTCCTGGATCTCTATGAGCCTCCATCATTTCTGCTGAGTAGGGTTGACAGATAAAATATAGACTGTTTAGTTAAATATGAATGTTTGAAAAACAACGAGTACATTTTGAAGATAAGTATGCCCCAAATAGTTCATAGGATCTACTTATACTAAAAATAATGACTTATTATTCATGTGAAGTTCAAGTTTAACTGGGTATCCTGTATTTTTATGTCCTAAATCTGACAGCCCTACTGATGATCCACAATGGAGGCAGTTGAGGAACGGTACATGCTGGCTCTCGGACAGTCAGAAATGGCTTCAGCAGATCCAGGTACAGTATGAAATTCTTTTTGGATGTAGCTCAGAAGCCATGGCCAGCCCTTGACTGCAAGTACTGCCTCGGGTTTCCCTGAGGTGGGGTAAACCTTCCTCTTAATGGCCTTTTGGTAAGTCTGGAAGACCATATCCAAGGGGAGCCCCAAAGTCAGTTTCATCCTCACAACCATGTTTCCAATTCCTGGAATTGGCTGCATGTGACTCACAAGAGCTGAGGAGGTTTGTGGAAGTTGGGAGTGTCATAGCTTGAACCCTTTGTAGGTAAAGTTTTGCTGTTGTGAGAGTTTTAACAGGAGCAATGTGAAAGACTCCAAGTCCCCAGGTAGATAGAAATAATCCTGTTCTACCTGTGTGTATGTGACAAGTCTCTAATAGTTCAGAGAGCAAGTATCTGGTCTTAGAAAGACTGATCCAAGCTTGGATGTTTCTGGTGACAAGGCAAGGTCCTGAGTTTCAAGTTCACCTTTTATGGTTGAGGAGACAATAAGGTGGTCAGAAGGGAAATCATGGAGGAGACCTTGGCTTCATCCATCGTGCAGGCTTGTATATGTGGTTCTATGTAGATTGTGTTTCAAAGGTGGAGCTTGTTTACAACTATGAACATTCTCCGATGTGCTTTTTGGACCTTCATTCCCAGAGCGAGAGCATTGCCGAGGCTCTAGAAATGCCATGGATATTCTGAGCTGTCAGTGGCATTTCCCCGGTACTGTTCCCTTGGTGCCGCTCCTTGAAATGTCCAAAGGGATTATCATGTGTCTTGTGGCGGGTCCTAGCATTGTGAAAGGAAGCTGCTGCACCTGGCTCAGAGGATTTCGGATGTGGTGGGAGGAGGAGTAGTACTACGACTCTAAATTGTATCACAGCATATCGATTCCATCTTGAGAGTGGGGTTGGGGGGTTATGAAGGGGGGCTTTTATTGTACTTTTATACATTGTACCCTTGAAACTAATTCAATTTTTAAAAATTAATTAATTTATTTGGGGCTGCATTGGGTCTTTGTTGCTGCTAGCGGGCGTTCTCTAGTTGCAGTGAGCGGGGGCTCCTCTTGGCTGTGGTGCACGGGCTTCTCGTTGCAGTGGCTTCTCTTGTTGCGGAGCATGGTCTCTAGGCACGCAGGCTTCCGTAGTTGTGGCACGTGGGCTCGGTTGATGTGGCACACGGGCTCTAGAGCGCAGGCTCAGTAGTTGTGGCACACGGGCTTAGTTACTCCGTGGCACGTGGGATCTTCCCAGACCAGGGCTCGAACCCATGACCCCTGCATTCGCAGGCATATTCTTAACCACTGCTCCACCAGGGAAGCCCGATAATTCAGTTTTTTATAAAGAGAAGATTCCTAATATTATTCCAAAATTTAAAAAATATGTAGTTGGATAACACTATGAAAAATTAACTGATATATTCTTTTATTATTTCTCTTTGCTCCCTGGATTTTTTTCCCCATCCAGTCAGCTAGGCACTGTGAGTTCACTGCATTAGGAAGGTAAAGACTCAGCAGAAATGAGGGAGAAAAACAGAAAAGTCTCAGCTTTGGAATGTTCACAACGGAGGCCACAGTAGAACAGGTGAGAATTCTGTGAACCAAAAATAAATGTCGTCTCAAATGCAAAAAAGTATTCTCTGCACTGGGAGGCAGGAGAGGGAGGGAGGGAAGGACTGAAGGAGAGAGATCAGTGTGGCCAGGGACATGGAGACTGTGCTTAAGGACGATATGCCCAGGAAGAGAATCAGAATCTGGAGAAGATTCAGCCTGCACGTGATCATTGCCTCCAGTCAGCACCCTCATCTCAGACGTTGGGAAATTCAGAGAGAGAGTGGGAGTACGTCAGGAGGGCCACGCGCATAGTCTGTGTGGCAGGGGTTGTGGCCGTTCCCTATTTGTGAGGAGTCCCCAGCAATTTGCAGGCCTCTTCTGGAAAATGCTGGCGGACGTCTCTAGTGCTTATGTGAAAGCTTGTTCACAAACCTTGAAAGATACAGATGTAGATGACAGATAGATGCATAGATAGAAAAATGTCATTAAATAAAAGCTCCAGGAAAGGTTTGGAAAATGCCCTTTATTGCATAGGACGCTTCTATTGTCATATGATGTTAGACTGAGTGCCGGTCCCTTCATCCTCCTTCAGACCACGGCATTCTGTCTGCTACTCTCCCGAGGGTCCTTTCTTCTCCGTGGAAGGGATAAAACAAATGAGGTAGAACAGGAAGAGACAAGAAGCACTCCAAGCTCTGCTGGTCAGGGTTACCCTCCAGCATTGCCTTAATGCTCAGAGCCACACACACCACAGTGAGCTTGGCTCCAGATCAACTACCACGCAACGAAGGTTCTGGAACATTTCCATATCTCGGGGGACCTCATTTCCACGTGACTCTCTTTCATATTCCCCTTTGTCACAGAAGGCTAGGTCCAGTGGTCCGGGTGAGATCTCGGCTCAGGCCCAAGGCTCTCAGACCTCAAAGTTCTGGTCCTGCAAGGGCCCCTGTCCTCTCTTGAGACCACTCCTGGCTCTCTCTGCCGAGAAGGAGCTGCTGGCAGTACGTCCTCTAAGAGTTGAGGTCCATCGTGCAGACCCTGAGAAAACTCCTAGGAAAAGGCTCCACCTTCTTGTTTACGTCAACAGAGGTCAATGCCTTTCTTAGTGCTGGGTGTGTCCCATTTGATGCAACTGCAGAGCCATTAGGTAAACCAGCACATGTGTGCGGCCCCTTCCCTTAGACTCCTCTGGGCCCTCGTGACATAGGCTCAGAAGACTGCCAGCCTCAAGCCTTACCTCTTCCAAGGGACGGCCACACCGTCTTCCAGGATCTTCTGTCCCATGAATCTCAGTTGCTGTTTGGAACTCAAAGGAGAGAAAAGACCCTGCCTGCAGGGTCTCTTTGGGCTGGGGCCTTCCCCCGTGGGCTGCTCTCCCTCATTCTCCTTTTCTTCTTGCTTCTCTACCTCCTTCTCCTCCTCCTCCTCCTCCTCCTCCTCCTCCTCGTTCTCCTCCTCCTCCTCCTCGTCCTCTTCCTCAGGGGTGCTCTCGGATTCCACATTGCCCATCCGCTGGGCCATGGTGAGATGAAAGGCACGGCAGCTGAAGCCCTGCAGGACGCCGCCCTTCACGTGCTGCTGGAGGATCTCCAAGGTGGGGAAGACCCGGCAGCAGGCCATGCACCTGAAGCCGGTCTCCATGGTCAGCATCCAGTCCGCTGTCTTGGCGCTGGGTCTCTCCTCGACGGCAGGTGGCCCTGATGGGCTGCCTGGCTCTGCCCTTTCCTCATACTCTTTCTCCTCCCCAGTGGGCTCACTGTCAGACAGGAGGCTTTCGGTGGACACATCAGAAGAGGGGTCAGTGGCTACTGCGCACACATCCTCAGGAAGGGTCACTTCTTCTATCCTCAGCTGCTTTTCAGGCAACTCCCAGGGTTTCTTTGTGTTCCAGGAGACAGCGACACCCTTGTTCACTTGTACCTGCATGTAGTATATTTTCATGCCCCTTTCCTCTTTGTCTGGGTGCAGATAGTTCTTACAGGGTGAAGAGGGTGAGGAGGAGACACAGTGTGATGGGGGAGCGGTCTCTCCTTCTTCCTGATCCTGGGCTAGGGGTGGTCTAGGCTGGGCAGTGTCTCGATGAAATCTCCGTATTCCTGAAAAAGGAAATTAAAATCATAATAACATGCATGGGCCATGCCGGAAGCTGAGGGAGCAGGTGTGGTAGACGAGAGAGGGACATTGGCATGACATAGCAATGTCGTGAGCTTGGTGTCCGTTGGCCGTAGGACGGAGTGGTGTATGTGGTGTCATCTGTGGGCTTTTCATGTGCGTGGGGGGGTATACTGGAGCGGTGTCTGTATACAGGGGTGTGGAGTATGGTGGTGAGGGCTGTAGTATGTGAGGGATGCGGCTGGATGCGTGTACGATGAGGAGTGTGAGTTTGGGAATATCGGTGGTGCATTCCTTGTGGAATGGGGCTGTGGTGCAGGAGAGTACTGTGGAGCACGTGCTTGGGGTTGATGTGCACTGAGAAGGGCTGTGCCTGGAGGGCGCGTGTATGTGTGAGCTGTGTGCACCTGAGCTGGATGGTCCTGCTCTCAGGCTGGAGGTGTATGATGCAGAACTCTGTCCTTCTCTGGAAGCAAAGGCAAAGACAAAGCCTACATTTTCCTCTGAAGATGCTTAATCTGGTCCCTCTTCCCTCCACCTCAAGCCCAGACCTTTCCGGCCCCTGCTCCTTGACTTCCCCACCATGGTAGTAGCAGTATTCACACACACACCCCCAGACTCAGCTGGCATCCACGCCCTCGGAACAGCTCAGCCATCCTGCCCAGGCTCCTCCACAGAGCCCTCATCACCTCTGATGACCCTGGATTTCCTCTCAGCCTCCCTGGGATCTGTGTGCCTCCTGCTTCACAGCCAAGCACCCCGTCACCTGAGGAGCCCCACGCCCTTACCAGCGTAGCTGAGCTTGCGCAGAGTAGAAGTACAGAAGAAGTATTTAGAGGCAGAGGAGACCTCCACTGCCCCTGGGCTGCAGCCTTGGGCCACCACAGTGGATCCAAGCCGAGGGGGATCCTCTTGTGACTTCGAGATTCCTGAGGGAGGAATGAAAGGCTCAGGGTGGGTTCATCAGTCCTCTGTCCACAAATATTTACTGAGTGTGTGACACGTGTCAGGTGCAGTGAATACACACAGCTGAGAGTGTGGTTCCCAGTGGATCCTCCAGGATTTAATTCCAATCAATACTTATTCTCTCACTGTCTAGTTGGTAATGTAGGCCTCGGTGGTGACTGTGAGTGTGTGGGAAGAGTGAGTGATGTGTATCAGTTAAGTCTGTGGTAAGTGTGGGGTTGGCATGGGGAGCACAGTGCAGACGTGTCTATCTGTGTCTGTGGCCTTTGTGTGCATGGTTTCTGTTCACAAGTCAGGAATTCTGGGACATGTAACGTTTCCTCATTACATGGTGTGGCTTGTATTTATGGTGTGTGTTCATTCATTCATTCACCAAGATTCAGTAAGCAGCTACTCCTGTGTATCCGGCACTCTTCCATTGTTGTAGTCTTTGGTAACGCTGCACATTCTAGTAGGGGAAGACACACACTAAACAAAACTACAATAAATATATAATACATCAGCTGGTGGTAAGTATATAAGGGTTGCCAGACTTAGCGAACAAGAATACAAGGCACCCAGTTAAATTTCAGTTTCAGATAAACCCAGAATAATCTTTTAGTGTAAGTATTCCCATGCAGTATTTGGCCTGACTTAGTTTTAGTGTAAGTATAGCCCATACAATATGTGGGACATACGGATACTGAAAAATTACTTGTTGTTTATCTGGAATTCAAATTGAACTGGATAGCCCATATTTTCTCTGGCAATCCTGACATGGGTTACTGAGACTGTGGTTTACTGTGGTTTGTACAAAGCGGGTCTGGCATTACTCAAGAATGTGTTATAAGTGTGGTGTGTATGACACGTGACTGGTTCTTATAGAGGTATTTAGAGATGGCTGAAGTTAGTTGTGTTTGTGCAAGAGTTGAGGAGATACATGTATATAGTGTGTGTGTGTGTGTGTGTGTGTGTCCTATATATATAGTGTGTGTGTCTATATACATATCTCATCTCCAGCGTTTGGTGTTGGAGGAGAGGATTGTGATACAGGTGGGTTGTATGAGAACGTAGTATAGGAGGGATGCGTGTATATACCTCCATGTGCTGTGTGTGGTTTACTAAGGAAGTTATATGTGGGGTGTGTGATATTTTTGCTGCATCAGAGTGTACATGGGTGTATGAGTTACTGTCTCATAAAACACCCCTAACAAGAATTCTGTATACACTCTTACGTACACCGAGTGTCAGCCAGGTCCAGGCAGGGTGACAAGAACTTTACCACGCAGACTTTATATCTGGTAAGCACTCTACCCCCATTCATCTCGCTCTTCTCTGCACTACCACACACACACACACACACACACACACACACTCACACACACACACACACAGGAACATAGGGCAAAATATTCTGAATGGTCAGGGGCAGTCATTGCCTTCCCCAGCCTGTCCCAGCCACTGCCTGGAAATCTGCCTGCTGTCTAGAGCTCCATTCCCAGGGCCCATCCTACAGTCTCCAGGGCCCTGGGCCTGGTAGGAGCTACTGGGCTCTAATCTGGGGCAGAGGCCTCTAGCTGGAGCTCTGGGGTGACCACCCCTCTCCCAGGGCAAGCTACTCGCCTACATTTAATGCACGCAGGCACCACGTGGCCCGTGGCTCTCAGAGCTCCCCGCAGGACCCTGAGGCCATTTCTCACCCCCGCTCACGCGGTCTCAGTCTCTGGAAAACCCTTCCCTTCCCTTGATCTCCTTTGGGAAATTCTTCCTGTTGAAGGAATAAAACCTCCTTGCTTTCAATATGACACCATCCCTAGACAAACAATCTTCTTTCAAAGTGCATTCCACTTGTCAAGATATTTTTCAACAGGGCCTGCAACTCATGGGGCTTCTCTTTCCACTTTGGTAAAAGAGGCCAAGCAACTCATGGGTCTCTCTCAGCATCCTTGCATCCTTCACATCCCCCACCTCATGACCCCTAGGAAAGATCCAAGAGCATAAGAGAGAAATCGGGGACTGAGAAAAGCTGCACCTCTAGGTCTGTGCAAGCAGGATGCAGCCTGCTGTGAGTCCGACAAAGCTCCAGGCCCGGCTGCCCCAGGAGAGAGTCCTCAGACCAGCGGAGCTGACCTCCCATCTCCCAGGGGGCATCTGGCCGTTCTGTGCCGTCTCACACCACAGGGACCCTCCGGATAGATACGGCAGCATCAGTGAGACAAGGTCTCTCGCTCCCTGCTTCACAGGTGACACGTTCTCAGTCCCCCGCTTCCTAGAGAAGCTTCAGTTTGGCAGAAACCCATGTGCCCCAGACAAGTTGCCCCCCACATACCTCCTCCGTTCTCGGCAGTTTCCTGGGACTCTTCATTTTCCAGATGTTTCCTCTTTTGTCGCCGTTCCATCGTACCAACTAGAAGTCTCCCTTAGAAGATGCCTCAAGAGATGTCCAACTCCTCCTCTTCCCTACAGGTTGGCCCTTCTTGGCTCTTGGGCAATCCGTTGAAATGATTCAATACAAACAAAAATAGTCAAGTCTCCTAAATGGCTGAAAAACTTGTACCACTTGGTGAACCAGCAGTAGTGCCTAGTGCTCACCAGGGCTGTTATGTTTGCAAGGTTGCCAGGCTCACAGTGGAATTCTGTGACCTCAGTGATGACATCAGAGCATTCGGTGGACCTAGGTTGAGCACAGTGTCTGCAATAGCACAGGCCCCATTTTCAAGAACAATTCCTTTTTCCCAGCCGAAGCTTTCCCGTGAAAGGGAAAGGTTCCTACCATATCTATTATAAATTGTATCATACCATGTCTATTATAAAATTCACATTTTGATTGGAGATCTTTTAATGTCTTTTCTAGAGAGATTTAATATGAATGTTTTAAATGGTCTCCAGTTTCCCTGTGGATTATTGACATTTTAAACTCTGCACTTCAATTTTCCCTCAATACGTGTAATTTTGTCACGGCTATTTCTGTACTTAAAGATGAGGAACTATATAATTGATTTCTTCATTTTTTCCCCATCTCTTTCCAAGGTACTGCATTTGATTGTGTCTTGCGACTGAGTGAAAAATGCTAGTCCTTGAGTCAGGACATTGGGCCCTTTAGCAAGTAACTCAACCTATCTGGGCTTCAGCTTCTGTATGTGCGATCAAGAGGCTTGGACTAGCTGACTTTTCAAATGCTGTGTTTCTTTGATTCACTCTCACTTACTGATCTGCTCCTTAAGAAGAGGGTCTGTTCTCATAAAGTAACAACAGTCTCTTCCTAACCTTGGGTTGGGCGGAGTTTAACTGTTTGTACTCAGTTCGTTAGTTATATTGCCTTCTACGTATGCTTAGCTCTAAATAATTTATACGGCTCTTGTGACAATTTTTAGATCTTCTTTTTTTCTTATTTTCTTTTATAGTTTCTAATTTGTTATCGCCAGTGTAGAGGAGCCTGATTGACTTTTAAAATTTATTGATCTTGTATGTGTGTGCCTTGTTGAACCGTCTTATTAGTTCCTGCTAGTTTATCTGTGGGTTCTTTTGGGTCTCCTAGATAAATGAGCATATTAAATGTAAATAATGTGTTCTTTGGATAAAGTTTATTTTCTTGCATCTCTATATATAGAAGCAATATGTTGAATTGATTTAAATATTTAAACACTTACATACCTGTTATCACAATCTAACATTGTTTATCTTATTTTCTTTCAATCAATATTATGTTTTCAAGATTTATCCACGTGAATCCATATAGATCTAGGTCTTTGATTTTTGACTGTTTGATATTATGTGATCACATGCATATAGCATCATTTATTTTCCATTCAAGCATTATTGGACAATTGGATTGTTTCCCTCCCTTCTCTAGAACAAACAACATTTCCCAGAATATCCCTGAAGATGACTGACAGTCGAGAAGGGCCAGGCTGCCCGAAGGATTGCTACTTGCTTTTAGCCACCTTCCAACAGGCCGTCTCCAGCCAGCAATTTGAAGCACAGCTGAAATGAGAACTGCCCCAAATGTGAAGATCTTAGGAGCTTCCTAGAAGGTGGGAGGTTAATGATAGGCATCCTGCTGGGATCCCAGGGGAGTCTGAGCTGGCCTGAAGCTCATCTTCCTCCTCCACCTCTCAAGAGAAATGTGGAGGAAAGAAGACTTCAAAAACTGTGAGCAGGCAGAGGGAGAGATATTGGGGCCCGAAGCTGTAACTGAGGTCTTGGAGTGGGCTGTGAGCACGCAGAGCCTCTCGAGAGCCAGGCTCTGCCTTCTGAGGACTTCTCCCCTAAGGCTGCTCATAATTCACGTGATACCAGCCATATAGAGCCGACTTGGCCCACACTGTCACAGAAAGCCTTATCAGAATCTCTTCTTCTTCATACACTCTTGTGTCTGTTACTTGGTTATTGCCTTTGGTACTCCACTGATGTGAACCACAGTCGCCAGGGGATGGAGGACACTAGTGACCCATCTTGCTCTGTGGCCTCAGTCCACAGCTGGAGGGTAAGGGAAGAGGCCAAATGAAGGTCAAGAAGGAAAGATGGAGTTTGAAGAGAAGACCTGAGTTAAGGGTGTCTTCTCAAGTCTTGATGAATGAAATGTAGCTCCAGTACCTGAAGTCCTGCTTGTTCTCAAGGCTGACCGCGGGGCTGGGTGCACTCAGTGAAGGAACCGTATACACTTAGTATTTCCTTGCTTGCTCACACTTGCCCTCCTCTGATACACCCTCTGCAAGACTGATCTTCCCCTGAAACAACTTTCCACCTGCTACTGTCATCTCAGGAACATTTGCTTCACCTTCCTAGTGTCCCCCTAGAATGCCATTGCAGCCAATTCATAATTTGATAATCATGCTGCTTACCATATTCTCAGCAACTTCTGAGAAATTTTATTCACTTTATTCCATAGTCTTCACCCATCAATAATCTTCCTTAACTTCCTAGCTGCAGGTTAACCCATTCGGAATCATTTCTTTTTCTTTCTCTTCTTTGGCAAATCCTTTCTATCTTTTAAGGTCTTTTTCTTGTCTCTCTACCATCTTGCCTTCCTGAACTTCTTTTTTTTTCGTTTAAGTAACCTTTCAATCTCCTTCCCCAATTTCCTCATACACATTGAGAGTTTATTCCTCACACATTAGACAGTGGTTTATGAATGGCCAGGCATAATGGACTCAGAATGAGTTGGCACCCCCGAGGTACCTGTCTTGCTGGGGAGCCACAGGTGAAGGGCTGTCTGCTGGACACATGTTTGCATGGAGTCAGGCTGAGTGGCCTCAGGGTGTTTGCTCTGCACTTGTGTGTGTTTCTCCCTAGTTGGTTTCCTTGTCCAGCCACCTGTGACCTCCCTCCATCCAGCCCAGGGAATCCTTCTCATCACAGGGGTAGGATGTTTGTCTCATTTTCCATCACATCCTTTCCCCAAAGTTTGGTTGTGAGTTGTTCCCATTCCAAAGACCTTTCCTCTTTGAAGAGAAAAGAGAAAATCTTGTCTCTCCTTTTCTCTCACTTCACTTCTGCTCTATTATCTCCTCCGTCCAGAATGGCCCACTGACTCACATGGGTGTAGATCCAAAGATGGCAAGAAATGCCAGCAATTCTGAGATAATAATACGGATGGATCAGGAAAACTTGAAAACCTTTATCCCGCCACATTAAAAAAAATTGCACTTCCAGTGTATTCAGAGTCTCAGTGTAGAAACACAAATGATAGAGAAATTGAATGACACTCAAGTTTTTCTTTCCTCCTTTCCTGATTTATTCTAATCCTCCAAGTTAACATGATGAACTCTTTGTTGTGTAAAGTTTCAGACATTTTCTACCCATGCACACTTTTCTTCTTTTCACATTAGAGTGTGAACTAGGTCACTTTCAACATGCTGTGATTCTGTGATTCACTGTCTCCCACCGAGTCATCCACGGATAAAGTCATCTGTTTCACGGAGAACTATTTCCAGTAGCTAATAGCCAATGTCTGTGGAGTGCTTACTCTGTGTCGGTTTCTTGTAACTACTTTACAGATCATTTGTACAGCGTACCCATGGACCAGGTACAATTATGACCCCCAAGTGACAGATAAGTGCAGATAAGTACAAATAAATACAGAGGCCAAGTGACTTGCCCAAGACACTGGAGCAAATCAAAATCCATGCCTCTGTAATCATTTTGCTCTATTGCCTCTGTCTGGGAGGCTTGATGATTTGGCAACTAAAACCTTAAATATCATGTTCCATTTTTATATCTGTGACACAAGCGTGGGGCTGTGATACGGGGTAACTAACCTGACTACTTTTGAAAACCCTTATGCACCTGGATGAAAGTAAGCCAGGGACTGCAAGCCATAGATTTAAGGTTTCCTACCAACTTTTAAAAATAGCTTCTTGAATGCAATTTATGTAGTGTCAAGTCTAGGATGTAGTCCAAATAGTAACAGAAAAATGGAGATATGTAGAAAAATACTTAAAGTTGACAAGTATTGGGAGTGTAGTATTTTTGGGGCCAGCGTGTAGACCACAGGAAAACTTGCTGTTTCCATCCCAAAGGGAAGAGCCCTACGTTGCAACTGCCAAGGTCCCTGGGACAGCAAGTGTGCTCACTGCTTAGTAAAGAAGCATCCTCAGTTTGATAGAATCATATGGGAGCCTTACATTTGGTTAGCAGTTCTACATTCTTGATGTAATAATATTTTCAGGGTGTGGGAGGGTATCAAGCTCTGAAAATACCCTTGGAGAGATCTGCTTATTAAGTTTGGCTTTTTCAGTCTCCCTACTACTTCTTTACTAAACACCAGGCGGTTTCCTTCACTTTTCAGAACCATATTGTTTTCCCCTTCTCTAATGAACTTTGAAATACTTTTGGATGAGCTATTAAGATTGGGAAAAAATAAACATCTCTTTAAAATAAGGAAGATAATAACAATGACAATAACAATCCTCCATTCTAGCCACTGACAGGGAGTGGAAGGTTCGTGCTCGCTGTCCAGGATGTAGAAATAAAAGCTGAGGAGGCGCTGAGGCGTCTCCTGGATCTCTATGAGCCTCCATCATTTCTGCTGAGTAGGGTTGACAGATAAAATATAGACTGTTTAGTTAAATATGAATGTTTGAAAAACAACGAGTACATTTTGAAGATAAGTATGCCCCAAATAGTTCATAGGATCTACTTATACTAAAAATAATGACTTATTATTCATGTGAAGTTCAAGTTTAACTGGGTATCCTGTATTTTTATGTCCTAAATCTGACAGCCCTACTGATGATCCACAATGGAGGCAGTTGAGGAGTGGTACATGCTGGCTCTCGGACAGTCAGAAATGGCTTCAGCCGATCCAGGTACAGTATGAAATTCTTTTTGGATGTAGCTCAGAAGCCATGGCCAGCCCTTGACTGCAAGTACTGCCTCGGGTTTCCCTGAGGTGGGGTAAACCTTCCTCTTAATGGCCTTTTGGTAAGTCTGGAAGACCATATCCAAGGGGAGCCCCAAAGTCAGTTTCATCCTCACAACCATGTTTCCAATTCCTGGAATTGGCTGCATGTGACTCACAAGAGCTGAGGAGGTTTGTGGAAGTTGGGAGTGTCATAGCTTGAACCCTTTGTAGGTAAAGTTTTGCTGTTGTGAGAGTTTTAACAGGAGCAATGTGAAAGACTCCAAGTCCCCAGGTAGATAGAAATAATCCTGTCCTACCTGTGTGTATGTGACAAGTCTCTAATAGTTCAGAGAGCAAGTATCTGGTCTTAGAAAGACTGATCCAAGCTTGGATGTTTCTGGTGACAAGGCAAGGTCCTGAGTTTCAAGTTCACCTTTTATGGTTGAGGAGACAATAAGGTGGTCAGAAGGGAAATCATGGAGGAGACCTTGGCTTCATCCATCGTGCAGGCTTGTATATGTGGTTCTATGTAGATTGTGTTTCAAAGGTGGAGCTTGTTTACAACTATGAACATTCTCCGATGTGCTTTTTGGACCTTCATTCCCAGAGCGAGAGCAGTGCCGAGGCTCTAGAAATGCCATGGATATTCTGAGCTGTCAGTGGCATTTCCCCGGTACTGTTCCCTTGGTGCCGCTCCTTGAAATGTCCAAAGGGATTATCATGTGTCTTGTGGCGGGTCCTAGCATTGTGAAAGGAAGCTGCTGCACCTGGCTCAGAGGATTTCGGATGTGGTGGGAGGAGGAGTAGTACTACGACTATAAATTGTATCACAGCATATCGATTCCATCTTGAGAGTGGGGTTGGGGGGTTATGAAGGGGGGCTTTTATTGTACTTTTATACATTGTACCCTTGAAACTAATTCAATTTTTAAAAATTAATTAATTTATTTGGGGCTGCATTGGGTCTTTGTTGCTGCTAGCGGGCGTTCTCTAGTTGCAGTGAGCGGGGGCTCCTCTTGGCTGTGGTGCACGGGCTTCTCATTGCAGTGGCTTCTCTTGTTGCGGAGCATGGTCTCTAGGCATGCAGGCTTCCGTAGTTGTGGCACGTGGGCTCGGTTGATGTGGCACACGGGCTCTAGAGCGCAGGCTCAGTAGTTGTGGCACGCGGGCTTAGTTACTCCGTGGCACGTGGGATCTTCCCAGACCAGGGCTCGAACCCATGACCCCTGCATTCGCAGGCATATTCTTAACCACTGCTCCACCAGGGAAGCCCGATAATTCAGTTTTTTATAAAGAGAAGATTCCTAATATTATTCCAAAATTTAAAAAATATGTAGTTGGATAACACTATGAAAAATTAACTGATATATTCTTTTATTATTTCTCTTTGCTCCCTGGATTTTTTTCCCCATCCAGTCAGCTAGGCACTGTGAGTTCACTGCATTAGGAAGGTAAAGACTCAGCAGAAATGAGGGAGAAAAACAGAAAAGTCTCAGCTTTGGAATGTTCACAACGGAGGCCACAGTAGAACAGGTGAGAATTCTGTGAACCAAAAATAAATGTCGTCTCAAATGCAAAAAAGTATTCTCTGCACTGGGAGGCAGGAGAGGGAGGGAGGAAGGACTGAAGGAGAGAGATCAGTGTGGCCAGGGACATGGAGACTGTGCTTAAGGACGATATGCCCAGGAAGAGAATCAGAATCTGGAGAAGATTCAGCCTGCACGTGATCATTGCCTCCAGCCAGCACCCTCATCTCAGACGTTGGGGAATTCAGAGAGAGAGTGGGAGTACGTCAGGAGGGCCACGCGCATAGTCTGTGTGGCAGGGGTTGTGGCCGTTCCCTATTTGTGAGGAGTCCCCAGCAATTTGCAGGCCTCTTCTGGAAAATGCTGGCGGACGTCTCTAGTGCTTATGTGAAAGCTTGTTCACAAACCTTGAAAGATACAGATGTAGATGACAGATAGATGCATAGATAGAAAAATGTCATTAAATAAAAGCTCCAGGAAAGGTTTGGAAAATGCCCTTTATTGCATAGGACGCTTCTATTGTCATATGATGTTAGACTGAGTGCCGGTCCCTTCATCCTCCTTCAGACCACGGCATTCTGTCTGCTACTCTCCCGAGGGTCCTTTCTTCTCCCTGGAAGGGATAAAACAAATGAGGTAGAACAGGAAGAGACAAGAAGCACTCCAAGCTCTGCTGGTCAGGGTTACCCTCCAGCATTGCCTTAATGCTCAGAGCCACACACACCACAGTGAGCTTGGCTCCAGATCAACTACCACGCAACGAAGGTTCTGGAACATTTCCATATCTCGGGGGACCTCATTTCCACGTGACTCTCTTTCATATTCCCCTTTGTCACAGAAGGCTAGGTCCAGTGGTCCGGGTGAGATCTCGGCTCAGGCCCAAGGCTCTCAGACCTCAAAGTTCTGGTCCTGCAAGGGCCCCTGTCCTCTCTTGAGATCACTCCTGGCTCTCTCTGCCGAGAAGGAGCTGCTGGCAGTACGTCCTCTAAGAGTTGAGGTCCATCGTGCAGACCCTGAGAAAACTCCTAGGAAAAGGCTCCACCTTCTTGTTTACGTCAACAGAGGTCAATGCCTTTGTTAGTGCTGGGTGTGTCCCATTTGATGCAACTGCAGAGCCATTAGGTAAACCAGCACATGTGTGCGGCCCCTTCCCTTAGACTCCTCTGGGCCCTCGTGACATAGGCTCAGAAGACTGCCAGCCTCAAGCCTTACCTCTTCCAAGGGACGGCCACACCGTCTTCCAGGATCTTCTGTCCCATGAATCTCAGTTGCTGTTTGGAACTCAAAGGAGAGAAAAGACCCTGCCTGCGGGGTCTCTTTGGGCTGGGGCCTTCCCCCGTGGGCTGCTCTCCCTCATTCTCCTTTTCTTCTTGCTTCTCTACCTCCTTCTCCTCCTCCTCCTCCTCCTCCTCCTCCTCCTCCTCGTTCTCCTCCTCCTCCTCCTCGTCCTCTTCCTCAGGGGTGCTCTCAGATTCCACATTGCCCATCCGCTGGGCCATGGTGAGATGAAAGGCACGGCAGCTGAAGCCCTGCAGGACGCCGCCCTTCACGTGCTGCTGGAGGATCTCCAAGGTGGGGAAGACCCGGCAGCAGGCCATGCACCTGAAGCCGGTCTCCATGGTCAGCATCCAGTCCGCTGTCTTGGCGCTGGGTCTCTCCTCGACGGCAGGTGACCCTAATGGGCTGCCTGGCTCTGCCCTTTCCTCACACTCTTTCTCCTCCCCAGTGGGCTCACTGTCAGACAGGAGGCTTTCGGTGGACACATCAGAAGAGGGGTCAGTGGCTACTGCGCACACATCCTCAGGAAGGGTCACTTCTTCTATCCTCAGCTGCTTTTCAGGCAACTCCAAGGGTTTCTTTGTCTTCCAGGAGACAGCGACACCCTTGTTCACTTGTACCTGCATGTAGTATATTTTCATGCCCCTTTCCTCTTTGTCTGGGTGCAGATAGTTCTTACAGGGTGAAGAGGGTGAGGAGGAGACACAGTGTGATGGGGAAGCGGTCTCTCCTTCTTCCTGATCCTGGGCTAGGGGTGGTCTAGGCTGGGCAGTGTCTCGATGAAATCTCCGGATTCCTGAAAAAGGAAATTAAAATCATAATAACATGCATGGGCCATGCCGGAAGCTGAGGGAGCAGGTGTGGTAGACGAGAGAGGGACATTGGCACGACATAGCAATGTCGTGAGCTTGGTGTCCGTTGGCCGTAGGACGGAGTGGTGTATGTGGTGTCATCTGTGGGCTTTTCATGTGCGTGGGGGGGTATACTGGAGCGGTGTCTGTATACAGGGGTGTGGAGTATGGTGGTGAGGGCTGTAGTATGTGAGGGATGCGGCTGGATGCGTTTACGATGAGGAGTGTGAGTTTGGGAATATCGGTGGTGCATTCCTTGTGGAATGGGGCTGTGGTGCAGGAGAGTACTGTGGAGCACATGCTTGGGGTTGATGTGCACTGAGAAGGGCTGTGCCTGGAGGGCGCGTGTATGTGTGAGCTGTGTGCACCTGAGCTGGATGGTCCTGCTCTCAGGCTGGAGGTGTATGATGCAGAACTCTGTCCTTCTCTGGAAGCAAAGGCAAAGACAAAGCCTACATTTTCCTCTGAAGATGCTTAATCTGGTCCCTCTTCCCTCCACCTCAAGCCCAGACCTTTCCGGCCCCTGCTCCTTGACTTCCCCACCATGGTAGTAGCAGTATTCACACACACACCCCCAGACTCAGCTGGCATCCACGCCCTAGGAACAGCTCAGCCATCCTGCCCAGGCTCCTCCACAGAGCCCTCATCACCTCTGATGACCCTGGATTTCCTCTCAGCCTCCCTGGGATCTGTGTGCCTCCTGCTTCACAGCCAAGCACCCCGTCACCTGAGGAGCCCCACGCCCTTACCAGCGTAGCTGAGCTTGCGCAGAGTAGAAGTACAGAAGAAGTATTTAGAGGCAGAGGAGACCTCCACTGCCCCTGGGCTGCAGCCTTGGGCCACCACAGTGGATCCAAGCCGAGGGGGATCCTCTTGTGACTTCGAGATTCCTGAGGGAGGAATGAAAGGCTCAGGGTGGGTTCATCAGTCCTCTGTCCACAAATATTTACTGAGTGTGTGACACGTGTCAGGTGCAGTGAATACACACAGCTGAGAGTGTGGTTCCCAGTGGATCCTCCAGGATTTAATTCCAATCAATACTTATTCTCTCACTGTCTAGTTGGTAATGTAGGCCTCGGTGGTGACTGTGAGTGTGTGGGAAGAGTGAGTGATGTGTATCAGCTAAGTCTGTGGTAAGTGTGGGGTTGGCATGGGGAGCACAGTGCAGACGTGTCTATCTGTGTCTGTGGCCTTTGTGTGCATGGTTTCTGTTCACAAGTCAGGAATTCTGGGACATGTAACGTTTCCTCATTACATGGTGTGGCTTGTATTTATGGTGTGTGTTCATTCATTCATTCACCAAGATTCAGTAAGCAGCTACTCCTGTGTATCCGGCACTCTTCCATTGTTGTAGTCTTTGGTAACGCTGCACATTCTAGTAGGGGAAGACACACACTAAACAAAACTACAATAAATATATAATACATCAGCTGGTGGTAAGTATATAAGGGTTGCCAGACTTAGCGAACAAGAATACAAGGCACCCAGTTAAATTTCAGTTTCAGATAAACCCAGAATAATCTTTGAGTGTAAGTATTCCCATGCAGTATTTGGCCTGACTTAGTTTTAGTGTAAGTATAGCCCATACAATATGTGGGACATACGGATACTGAAAAATTACTTGTTGTTTATCTGGAATTCAAATTGAACTGGATAGCCCATATTTTCTCTGGCAATCCTGACATGGGTTACTGAGACTGTGGTTTACTGTGGTTTGTACAAAGCGGGTCTGGCATTACTCAAGAATGTGTTATAAGTGTGGTGTGTATGACACGTGACTGGTTCTTATAGAGGTATTTAGAGATGGCTGAAGTTAGTTGTGTTTGTGCAAGAGTTGAGGAGATACATGTATATAGTGTGTGTGTGTGTGTGTGTGTGTGTGTCCTATATATATAGTGTGTGTGTCTATATACATATCTCATCTCCAGCGTTTGGTGTTGGAGGAGAGGATTGTGATACAGGTGGGTTGTATGAGAACGTAGTATAGGAGGGATGCGTGTATATACCTCCATGTGCTGTGTGTGGTTTACTAAGGAAGTTATATGTGGGGTGTGTGATATTTTTGCTGCATCAGAGTGTACATGGGTGTATGAGTTACTGTCTCATAAAACACCCCTAACAAGAATTCTGTATACACTCTTACGTACACCGAGTGTCAGCCAGGTCCAGGCAGGGTGACAAGAACTTTACCACGCAGACTTTATATCTGGTAAGCACTCTAACCCCATTCATCTCGCTCTTCTCTGCACTACCACACACACACACACACACACACACACACACACTCACACACACACACACACAGGAACATAGGGCAAAATATTCTGAATGGTCAGGGGCAGTCATTGCCTTCCCCAGCCTGTCCCAGCCACTGCCTGGAAATCTGCCTGCTGTCTAGAGCTCCATTCCCAGGGCCCATCCTACAGTCTCCAGGGCCCTGGGCCTGGTAGGAGCTACTGGGCTCTAATCTGGGGCAGAGGCCTCTAGCTGGAGCTCTGGGGTGACCACCCCTCTCCCAGGGCAAGCTACTCGCCTACATTTAATGCACGCAGGCACCACGTGGCCCGTGGCTCTCAGAGCTCCCCGCAGGACCCTGAGGCCATTTCTCACCCCCGCTCACGCGGTCTCAGTCTCTGGAAAACCCTTCCCTTCCCTTGATCTCCTTTGGGAAATTCTTCCTGTTGAAGGAATAAAACCTCCTTGCTTTCAATATGACACCATCCCTAGACAAACAATCTTCTTTCAAAGTGCATTCCACTTGTCAAGATATTTTTCAACAGGGCCTTCAACTCACGGGGCTTCTCTTTCCACTTTGGTAAAAGAGGCCAAGCAACTCATGGGTCTCTCTCAGCATCCTTGCATCCTTCACATCCCCCACCTCATGACCCCTAGGAAAGATCCAAGAGCATAAGAGAGAAATCGGGGACTGAGAAAAGCTGCACCTCTAGGTCTGTGCAAGCAGGATGCAGCCTGCTGTGAGTCCGACAAAGCTCCAGGCCCGGCTGCCCCAGGAGAGAGTCCTCAGACCAGCGGAGCTGACCTCCCATCTCCCAGGGGGCATCTGGCCGTTCTGTGCCGTCTCACACCACAGGGACCCTCCGGATAGATACGGCAGCATCAGTGAGACAAGGTCTCTCGCTCCCTGCTTCACAGGTGACACGTTCTCAGTCCCCCGCTTCCTAGAGAAGCTTCAGTTTGGCAGAAACCCATGTGCCCCAGACAAGTTGCCCCCCACATACCTCCTCTGTTCTCGGCAGTTTCCTGGGACTCTTCATTTTCCAGATGTTTCCTCTTTTGTCGCCGTTCCATCGTACCACCTAGAAGTCTCCCTTAGAAGATGCCTCAAGAGATGTCCAACTCCTCCTCTTCCCTACAGGTTGGCCCTTCTTGGCTCTTGGGCAATCCGTTGAAATGATTCAATACAAACAAAAATAGTCAAGTCTCCTAAATGGCTGAAAAACTTGTACCACTTGGTGAACCAGCAGTAGTGCCTAGTGCTCACCAGGGCTGTTATGTTTGCAAGGTTGCCAGGCTCACAGTGGAATTCTGTGACCTCAGTGATGACATCAGAGCATTCGGTGGACCTAGGTTGAGCACAGTGTCTGCAATAGCACAGGCCCCATTTTCAAGAACAATTCCTTTTTCCCAGCCGAAGCTTTCCCGTGAAAGGGAAAGGTTCCTACCATATCTATTATAAATTGTATCATACCATGTCTATTATAAAATTCACATTTTGATTGGAGATCTTTTAATGTCTTTTCTAGAGAGATTTAATATGAATGTTTTAAATGGTCCCCAGTTTCCCTGTGGATTATTGACATTTTAAACTCTGCACTTCAATTTTCCCTCAATACGTGTAATTTTGTCACGGCTATTTCTGTACTTAAAGATGAGGAACTATATAATTGATTTCTTCATTTTTTCCCCATCTCTTTCCAAGGTACTGCATTTGATTGTGTCTTGCGACTGAGTGAAAAATGCTAGTCCTTGAGTCAGGACATTGGGCCCTTTAGCAAGTAACTCAACCTATCTGGGCTTCAGCTTCTGTATGTGCGATCAAGAGGCTTGGACTAGCTGACTTTTCAAATGCTGTGTTTCTTTGATTCACTCTCACTTACTGATCTGCTCCTTAAGAAGAGGGTCTGTTCTCATAAAGTAACAACAGTCTTTTCCTAACCTTGGGTTGGGCGGAGTTTAACTGTTCGTACTCAGTTCGTTAGTTATATTGCCTTCTACGTAGGCTTAGCTCTAAATAATTTATACGGCTCTTGTGACAATTTTTAGATCTTCTTTTTTTCTTATTTTCTTTTATAGTTTCTAATTTGTTATCGCCAGTGTAGAGGAGCCTGATTGACTTTTAAAATTTATTGATCTTGTATGTGTGTGCCTTGTTGAACCGTCTTATTAGTTCCTGCTAGTTTATCTGTGGGTTCTTTTGGGTCTCCTAGATAAATGAGCATATTAAATGTAAATAATGTGTTCTTTGGATAAAGTTTATTTTCTTGCATCTCTATATATAGAAGCAATATGTTGAATTGATTTAAATATTTAAACACTTACATACCTGTTATCACAATCTAACATTGTTTATCTTATTTTCTTTCAATCAATATTATGTTTTCAAGATTTATCCACGTGAATCCATATAGATCTAGGTCTTTGATTTTTGACTGTTTGATATTATGTGATCACATGCATATAGCATCATTTATTTTCCATTCAAGCATTATTGGACAATTGGATTGTTTCCCTCCCTTCTCTAGAACAAACAACATTTCCTAGAATATCCCTGAAGATGTCTGACAGTCGAGAAGGGCCAGGCTGCCCGAAGGATTGCTACTTGCTTTTAGCCACCTTCCAACAGGCCGTCTCCAGCCAGCAATTTGAAGCACAGCTGAAATGAGAACTGCCCCAAATGTGAAGATCTTAGGAGCTTCCTAGAAGGTGGGAGGTTAATGATAGGCATCCTGCTGGGATCCCAGGGGAGTCTGAGCTGGCCTGAAGCTCATCTTCCTCCTCCACCTCTCAAGAGAAATGTGGAGGAAAGAAGACTTCAAAAACTGTGAGCAGGCAGAGGGAGAGATATTGGGGGCCGAAGCTGTAACTGAGGTCTTGGAGTGGGCTGTGAGCACGCAGAGCCTCTCGAGAGCCAGGCTCTGCCTTCTGAGAACTTCTCCCCTAAGGCTGCTCATAATTCACGTGATACCAGCCATATAGAGCCGACTTGGCCCACACTGTCACAGAAAGCCTTATCAGAGTCTCTTCTTCTTCATACACTCTTGTGTCTGTTACTTGGTTATTGCCTTTGGTACTCCACTGATGTGAACCACAGTCGCCAGGGGATGGAGGACACTAGTGACCCATCTTGCTCTGTGGCCTCAGTCCACAGCTGGAGGGTAAGGGAAGAGGCCAAATGAAGGTCAAGAAGGAAAGATGGAGTTTGAAGAGAAGACCTGAGTTAAGGGTGTCTTCTCAAGTCTTGATGACTGAAATGTAGCTCCAGTACCTGAAGTCCTGCTTGTTCTCAAGGCTGACCGCGGGGCTGGGTGCACTCAGTGAAGGAACCGTATACACTTAGTATTTCCTTGCTTGCTCACACTTGCCCTCCTCTGATACACCCTCTGCAAGACTGATCTTCCCCTGAAACAACTTTCCACCTGCTACTGTCATCTCAGGAACATTTGCTTCCCCTTCCTAGTGTCCCCCTAGAATGCCATTGCAGCCAATTCATAATTTGATAATCATGCTGCTTACCATATTCTCAGCAACTTCTGAGAAATTTTATTCACTTTATTCCATAGTCTTCACCCATCAATAATCTTCCTTAACTTCCTAGCTGCAAGTTAACCCATTCGGAATCATTTCTTCTGCTTTCTCTTCTTTGGCAAATCCTTTCTATCTTTTAAGGTCTTTTTCTTGTCTCTCTACCATCTTGCCTTCCTGAAATTCTTTTTTTTTCGTTTCAGTAACCTTTCAATCTCCTTCCGCAATTTCCTCATAAACATTGAGAGTTTATTCCTCACACGTTAGACAGCGGTTTATGAATGGCCAGGCATAATGGACTCAGAATGAGTTGGCACCCCTGAGGTACCTGTCTTGCTGGGGAGCCACAGGTGAAGGGCTGTCTGCTGGACACATGTTTGCATGGAGTCAGGCTGAGTGGCCTCAGGGTGTTTGCTCTGCACTTGTGTGTGTTTCTCCCTAGTTGGTTTCCTTGTCCAGCCACCTGTGACCTCCCTCCATCCAGCCCAGGGAATCCTTCTCATCACAGGGGTAGGATGTTTGTCTCATTTTCCATCACATCCTTTCCCCAAAGTTTGGTTGTGAGTTGTTCCCATTCCAAAGACCTTTCCTCTTTGAAGAGAAAAGAGAAAATCTTGTCTCTCCTTTTCTCTCACTTCACTTCTGCTCTATTATCTCCTCCGTCCAGAATGGCCCACTGACTCACATGGGTGTAGATCCAAAGATGGCAAGAAATGCCAGCAATTCTGAGATAATAATACGGATGGATCAGGAAAACTTGAAAACCTTTATCCCGCCACATTAAAAAAAATTGCACTTCCAGTGTATTCAGAGTCTCAGTGTAGAAACACAAATGATAGAGAAATTGAATGACACTCAAGTTTTTCTTTCCTCCTTTCCTGATTTATTCTAATCCTCCAAGTTAACATGATGAACTCTTTGTTGTGTAAAGTTTCAGACATTTTCTACCCATGCACACTTTTCTTCTTTTCACATAAGAGTGTGAACTAGGTCACTTTCAACATGCTGTGATTCTGTGATTCACTGTCTCCCACCGAGTCATCCACGGATAAAGTCATCTGTTTCACGGAGAACTATTTCCAATAGCTAATAGCCAATGTCTGTGGAGTGCTTACTCTGTGTCGGTTTCTTGTAACTACTTTACAGATCATTTGTACAGCGTACCCATGGACCAGGTACAATTATGACCCCCAAGTGACAGATAAGTGCAGATAAGTACAAATAAATACAGAGGCCAAGTGACTTGCCCAAGACACTGGAGCAAATCAAAATCCATGCCTCTGTAATCATTTTGCTCTATTGCCTCTGTCTGGGAGGCTTGATGATTTGGCAACTAAAACCTTAAATATCATGTTCCATTTTTATATCTGTGACACAAGCGTGGGGCTGTGATACAGGGTAACTAACCTGACTACTTTTGAAAACCCTTATGCACCTGGATGAAAGTAAGCCAGGGACTGCAAGCCATAGATTTAAGGTTTCCTACCAACTTTTAAAAATAGCTTCTTGAATGCAATTTATGTAGTGTCAAGTCTAGGATGTAGTCCAAATAGTAACAGAAAAATGGAGATATGTAGGAAAATACTTAAAGTTGACAAGTATTGGGAGTGTAGTATTTTGGGGGCCAGCGTGTAGACCACAGGAAAACTTGCTGTTTCCATCCCAAAGGGAAGAGCCCTACGTTGCAACTGCCAAGGTCCCTGGGACAGCAAGTGTGCTCACTGCTTAGTAAAGAAGCATCCTCAGTTTGATAGAATCATATGGGAGCCTTACATTTGGTTAGCAGTTCTACATTCTTGATGTAATAATATTTTCAGGGTGTGGGAGGGTATCAAGCTCTGAAAATACCCTTGGAGAGATCTGCTTATTAAGTTTGGCTTTTTCAGTCTCCCTACTACTTCTTTACTAAACACCAGGCGGTTTCCTTCACTTTTCAGAACCATATTGTTTTTCCCTTCTCTAATGAACTTTGAAATACTTTTGGATGAGCTATTAAGATTGGGAAAAAATAAACATCTCTTTAACATAAGGAAGATAATAACAATGACAAGTAGAAAAAGCTCTAAAACAGAGAATATCCTCCATTCTAGCCACTGACTGGGAGTGGAAGGTTCGTGCTCGCTGTCCAGGACGTAGAAATAAAAGCTGAGGAGGCGCTGAGGCGTCTCCTGGATCTCTATGAGCCTCCATCATTTCTGCTGAGTAGGGTTGACAGATAAAATATAGACTGTTTAGTTAAATATGAATGTTTGAAAAACAACGAGTACATTTTGAAGATAAGTATGCCCCAAATAGTTCATAGGATCTACTTATACTAAAAATAATGACTTATTATTCATGTGAAGTTCAAGTTTAACTGGGTATCCTGTATTTTTATGTCCTAAATCTGACAGCCCTACTGATGATCCACAATGGAGGCAGTTGAGGAACGGTACATGCTGGCTCTCGGACAGTCAGAAATGGCTTCAGCAGATCCAGGTACAGTATGAAATTCTTTTTGGATGTAGCTCAGAAGCCATGGCCAGCCCTTGACTGCAAGTACTGCCTCGGGTTTCCCTGAGGTGGGGTAAACCTTCCTCTTAATGGCCTTTTGGTAAGTCTGGAAGACCATATCCAAGGGGAGCCCCAAAGTCACTTTCATCCTCACAACCATGTTTCCAATTCCTGGAATTGGCTGCATGTGACTCACAAGAGCTGAGGAGGTTTGTGGAAGTTGGGAGTGTCATAGCTTGAACCCTTTGTAGGTAAAGTTTTGCTGTTGTGAGAGTTTTAACAGGAGCAATGTGAAAGACTCCAAGTCCCCAGGTAGATAGAAATAATCCTGTTCTACCTGTGTGTATGTGACAAGTCTCTAATAGTTCAGAGAGCAAGTATCTGGTCTTAGAAAGACTGATCCAAGCTTGGATGTTTCTGGTGACAAGGCAAGGTCCTGTGTTTCAAGTTCACCTTTTATGGTTGAGGAGACAATAAGGTGGTCAGAAGGGAAATCATGGAGGAGACCTTGGCTTCATCCATCGTGCAGGCTTGTATATGTGGTTCTATGTAGATTGTGTTTCAAAGGTGGAGCTTGTTTACAACTATGAACATTCTCCGATGTGCTTTTTGGACCTTCATTCCCAGAGCGAGAGCAGTGCCGAGGCTCTAGAAATGCCATGGATATTCTGAGCTGTCAGTGGCATTTCCCCGGTACTGTTCCCTTGGTGCCGCTCCTTGAAATGTCCAAAGGGATTATCATGTGTCTTGTGGCGGGTCCTAGCATTGTGAAAGGAAGCTGCTGCACCTGGTTCAGAGGATTTCGGATGTGGTGGGAGGAGGAGTAGTACTACGACTATAAATTGTATCACAGCATATCGATTCCATCTTGAGAGTGGGGTTGGGGGGTTATGAAGGGGGGCTTTTATTGTACTTTTATACATTGTACCCTTGAAACTAATTCAATTTTTAAAAATTAATTAATTTATTTGGGGCTGCATTGGGTCTTTGTTGCTGCTAGCGGGCGTTCTCTAGTTGCAGTGAGCGGGGGCTCCTCTTGGCTGTGGTGCACGGGCTTCTCATTGCAGTGGCTTCTCTTGTTGCGGAGCATGGTCTCTAGGCATGCAGGCTTCCGTAGTTGTGGCACGTGGGCTCGGTTGATGTGGCACACGGGCTCTAGAGCGCAGGCTCAGTAGTTGTGGCACGCGGGCTTAGTTACTCCGTGGCACGTGGGATCTTCCCAGACCAGGGCTCGAACCCATGACCCCTGCATTCGCAGGCATATTCTTAACCACTGCTCCACCAGGGAAGCCCGATAATTCAGTTTTTTATAAAGAGAAGATTCCTAATATTATTCCAAAATTTTAAAAATATGTAGTTGGATAACACTATGAAAAATTAACTGATATATTCTTTTATTATTTCTCTTTGCTCCCTGGATTTTTTTCCCCATCCAGTCAGCTAGGCACTGTGAGTTCACTGCATTAGGAAGGTAAAGACTCAGCAGAAATGAGGGAGAAAAACAGAAAAGTCTCAGCTTTGGAATGTTCACAACGGAGGCCACAGTAGAACAGGTGAGAATTCTGTGCACAAAAAATAAATGTCGTCTCAAATGCAAAAAAGTATTCTCTGCACTGGGAGACAGGAGAGGGAGGGAGGGAAGGACTGAAGGAGAGAGATCAGTGTGGCCAGGGACATGGAGACTGTGCTTAAGGACGATATGCCCAGGAAGAGAATCAGAATCTGGAGAAGATTCAGCCTGCACGTGGTCATTGCCTCCAGCCAGCACCCTCATCTCAGACGTTGGGAAATTCAGAGAGAGAGTGGGAGTACGTCAGGAGGGCCACGCGCATAGTCTGTGTGGCAGGGGTTGTGGCCGTTCCCTATTTGTGAGGAGTCCCCAGCAATTTGCAGGCCTCTTCTGGAAAATGCTGGCGGACGTCTCTAGTGCTTATGTGAAAGCTTGTTCACAAACCTTGAAAGATACAGATGTAGATGACAGATAGATGCATAGATAGAAAAATGTCATTAAATAAAAGCTCCAGGAAAGGTTTGGAAAATGCCCTTTATTGCATAGGACGCTTCTATTGTCATATGATGTTAGACTGAGTGCCGGTCCCTTCATCCTCCTTCAGACCACGGCATTCTGTCTGCTACTCTCCCGAGGGTCCTTTCTTCTCCCTGGAAGGGATAAAACAAATGAGGTAGGACAGGAAGAGACAAGAAGCACTCCAAGCTCTGCTGGTCAGGGTTACCCTCCAGCATTGCCTTAATGCTCAGAGCCACACACACCACAGTGAGCTTGGCTCCAGATCAACTACCACGCAACGAAGGTTCTGGAACATTTCCATATCTCGGGGGACCTCATTTCCACGTGACTCTCTTTCATATTCCCCTTTGTCACAGAAGGCTAGGTCCAGTGGTCCGGGTGAGATCTCGGCTCAGGCCCAAGGCTCTCAGACCTCAAAGTTCTGGTCCTGCAAGGGCCCCTGTCCTCTCTTGAGACCACTCCTGGCTCTCTCTGCCGAGAAGGAGCTGCTGGCAGTACGTCCTCTAAGAGTTGAGGTCCATCGTGCAGACCCTGAGAAAACTCCTAGGAAAAGGCTCCACCTTCTTGTTTACGTCAACAGAGGTCAATGCCTTTGTTAGTGCTGGGTGTGTCCCATTTGATGCAACTGCAGAGCCATTAGGTAAACCAGCACATGTGTGCGGCCCCTTCCCTTAGACTCCTCTGGGCCCTCGTGACATAGGCTCAGAAGACTGCCAGCCTCAAGCCTTACCTCTTCCAAGGGACGGCCACACCGTCTTCCAGGATCTTCTGTCCCATGAATCTCAGTTGCTGTTTGGAACTCAAAGGAGAGAAAAGACCCTGCCTGCGGGGTCTCTTTGGGCTGGGGCCTTCCCCCGTGGGCTGCTCTCCCTCATTCTCCTTTTCTTCTTGCTTCTCTACCTCCTTCTCCTCCTCCTCCTCCTCCTCCTCCTCCTCCTCGTTCTCCTCCTCCTCCTCCTCGTCCTCTTCCTCAGGGGTGCTCTCGGATTCCACATTGCCCATCCGCTGGGCCATGGTGAGATGAAAGGCACGGCAGCTGAAGCCCTGCAGGACGCCGCCCTTCACGTGCTGCTGGAGGATCTCCAAGGTGGGGAAGACCCGGCAGCAGGCCATGCACCTGAAGCCGGTCTCCATGGTCAGCATCCAGTCCGCTGTCTTGGCGCTGGGTCTCTCCTCGACGGCAGGTGGCCCTGATGGGCTGCCTGGCTCTGCCCTTTCCTCACACTCTTTCTCCTCCCCAGTGGGCTCACTGTCAGACAGGAGGCTTTCGGTGGACACATCAGAAGAGGGGTCAGTGGCTACTGCGCACACATCCTCAGGAAGGGTCACTTCTTCTATCCTCAGCTGCTTTTCAGGCAACTCCAAGGGTTTCTTTGTCTTCCAGGAGACAGCGACACCCTTGTTCACTTGTACCTGCATGTAGTATATTTTCATGCCCCTTTCCTCTTTGTCTGGGTGCAGATAGTTCTTACAGGGTGAAGAGGGTGAGGAGGAGACACAGTGTGATGGGGAAGCGGTCTCTCCTTCTTCCTGATCCTGGGCTAGGGGTGGTCTAGGCTGGGCAGTGTCTCGATGAAATCTCCGGATTCCTGAAAAAGGAAATTAAAATCATAATAACATGCATGGGCCATGCCGGAAGCTGAGGGAGCAGGTGTGGTAGACGAGAGAGGGACATTGGCACGACATAGCAATGTCGTGAGCTTGGTGTCCGTTGGCCGTAGGACGGAGTGGTGTATGTGGTGTCATCTGTGGGCTTTTCATGTGCGTGGGGGGGTATACTGGAGCGGTGTATGTATACAGGGCTGTGGAGTATGGTGGTGAGGGCTGTAGTATGTGAGGGATGCGGCTGGATGCGTTTACGATGAGGAGTGTGAGTTTGGGAATATCGGTGGTGCATTCCTTGTGGAATGGGGCTGTGGTGCAGGAGAGTACTGTGGAGCACGTGCTTGGGGTTGATGTGCACTGAGAAGGGCTGTGCCTGGAGGGCGCGTATATGTGTGAGCTGTGTGCACCTGAGCTGGATGGTCCTGCTCTCAGGCTGGAGGTGTATGATGCAGAACTCTGTCCTTCTCTGGAAGCAAAGGCAAAGACAAAGCCTACATTTTCCTCTGAAGATGCTTAATCTGGTCCCTCTTCCCTCCACCTCAAGCCCAGACCTTTCCGGCCCCTGCTCCTTGACTTCCCCACCATGGTAGTAGCAGTATTCACACACACACCCCCAGACTCAGCTGGCATCCACGCCCTCGGAACAGCTCAGCCATCCTGCCCAGGCTCCTCCACAGAGCCCTCATCACCTCTGATGACCCTGGATTTCCTCTCAGCCTCCCTGGGATCTGTGTGCCTCCTGCTTCACAGCCAAGCACCCCGTCACCTGAGGAGCCCCACGCCCTTACCAGCGTAGCTGAGCTTGCGCAGAGTAGAAGTACAGAAGAAGTATTTAGAGGCAGAGGAGACCTCCACTGCCCCTGGGCTGCAGCCTTGGGCCTCCACAGTGGATCCAAGCCGAGGGGGATCCTCTTGTGACTTCGAGATTCCTGAGGGAGGAATGAAAGGCTCAGGGTGGGTTCATCAGTCCTCTGTCCACACATATTTACTGAGTGTGTGACACGTGTCAGGTGCAGTGAATACACACAGCTGAGAGTGTGGTTCCCAGTGGATCCTCCAGGATTTAATTCCAATCAATACTTATTCTCTCACTGTCTAGTTGGTAATGTAGGCCTCGGTGGTGACTGTGAGTGTGTGGGAAGAGTGAGTGATGTGTATCAGTTAAGTCTGTGGTAAGTGTGGGGTTGGCATGGGGAGCACAGTGCAGACGTGTCTATCTGTGTCTGTGGCCTTTGTGTGCATGGTTTCTGTTCACAAGTCAGGAATTCTGGGACATGTAACGTTTCCTCATTACATGGTGTGGCTTGTATTTATGGTGTGTGTTCATTCATTCATTCACCAAGATTCAGTAAGCAGCTACTCCTGTGTATCCGGCACTCTTCCATTGTTGTAGTCTTTGGTAACGCTGCACATTCTAGTAGGGGAAGACACACACTAAACAAAACTACAATAAATATATAATACATCAGCTGGTGGTAAGTATATAAGGGTTGCCAGACTTAGCGAACAAGAATACAAGGCACCCAGTTAAATTTCAGTTTCAGATAAACCCAGAATAATCTTTTAGTGTAAGTATTCCCATGCAGTATTTGGCCTGACTTAGTTTTAGTGTAAGTATAGCCCATACAATATGTGGGACATACGGATACTGAAAAATTACTTGTTGTTTATCTGGAATTCAAATTGAACTGGATAGCCCATATTTTCTCTGGCAATCCTGACATGGGTTACTGAGACTGTGGTTTACTGTGGTTTGTACAAAGCGGGTCTGGCATTACTCAAGAATGTGTTATAAGTGTGGTGTGTATGACACGTGACTGGTTCTTATAGAGGTATTTAGAGATGGCTGAAGTTAGTTGTGTTTGTGCAAGAGTTGAGGAGATACATGTATATAGTGTGTGTGTGTGTGTGTGTGTGTGTGTGTCCTATATATATAGTGTGTGTGTCTATATACATATCTCATCTCCAGCGTTTGGTGTTGGAGGAGAGGATTGTGATACAGGTGGGTTGTATGAGAACGTAGTATAGGAGGGATGCGTGTATATACCTCCATGTGCTGTGTGTGGTTTACTAAGGAAGTTATATGTGGGGTGTGTGATATTTTTGCTGCATCAGAGTGTACATGGGTGTATGAGTTACTGTCTCATAAAACACCCCTAACAAGAATTCTGTATACACTCTTACGTACACCGAGTGTCAGCCAGGTCCAGGCAGGGTGACAAGAACTTTACCACGCAGACTTTATATCTGGTAAGCACTCTAACCCCATTCATCTCGCTCTTCTCTGCACTACCACACACACACACACACACACACACACACACACACACTCACACACACACACACAGGAACATAGGGCAAAATATTCTGAATGGTCAGGGGCAGTCATTGCCTTCCCCAGCCTGTCCCAGCCACTGCCTGGAAATCTGCCTGCTGTCTAGAGCTCCATTCCCAGGGCCCATCCTACAGTCTCCAGGGCCCTGGGCCTGGTAGGAGCTACTGGGCTCTAATCTGGGGCAGAGGCCTCTAGCTGGAGCTCTGGGGTGACCACCCCTCTCCCAGGGCAAGCTACTCGCCTACATTTAATGCACGCAGGCACCACGTGGCCCGTGGCTCTCAGAGCTCCCCGCAGGACCCTGAGGCCATTTCTCACCCCCGCTCACGCGGTCTCAGTCTCTGGAAAACCCTTCCCTTCCCTTGATCTCCTTTGGGAAATTCTTCCTGTTGAAGGAATAAAACCTCCTTGCTTTCAATATGACACCATCCCTAGACAAACAATCTTCTTTCAAAGTGCATTCCACTTGTCAAGATATTTTTCAACAGGGCCTTCAACTCATGGGGCTTCTCTTTCCACTTTGGTAAAAGAGGCCAAGCAACTCATGGGTCTCTCTCAGCATCCTTGCATCCTTCACATCCCCCACCTCATGACCCCTAGGAAAGATCCAAGAGCATAAGAGAGAAATCGGGGACTGAGAAAAGCTGCACCTCTAGGTCTGTGCAAGCAGGATGCAGCCTGCTGTGAGTCCGACAAAGCTCCAGGCCCGGCTGCCCCAGGAGAGAGTCCTCAGACCAGCGGAGCTGACCTCCCATCTCCCAGGGGGCATCTGGCCGTTCTGTGCCGTCTCACACCACAGGGACCCTCCGGATAGATACGGCAGCATCAGTGAGACAAGGTCTCTCGCTCCCTGCTTCACAGGTGACACGTTCTCAGTCCCCCGCTTCCTAGAGAAGCTTCAGTTTGGCAGAAACCCATGTGCCCCAGACAAGTTGCCCCCCACATACCTCCTCTGTTCTCGGCAGTTTCCTGGGACTCTTCATTTTCCAGATGTTTCCTCTTTTGTCGCCGTTCCATCGTACCAACTAGAAGTCTCCCTTAGAAGATGCCTCAAGAGATGTCCAACTCCTCCTCTTCCCTACAGGTTGGCCCTTCTTGGCTCTTGGGCAATCCGTTGAAATGATTCAATACAAACAAAAATAGTCAAGTCTCCTAAATGGCTGAAAAACTTGTACCACTTGGTGAACCAGCAGTAGTGCCTAGTGCTCACCAGGGCTGTTATGTTTGCAAGGTTGCCAGGCTCACAGTGGAATTCTGTGACCTCAGTGATGACATCAGAGCATTCGGTGGACCTAGGTTGAGCACAGTGTCTGCAATAGCACAGGCCCCATTTTCAAGAACAATTCCTTTTTCCCAGCCGAAGCTTTCCCGTGAAAGGGAAAGGTTCCTACCATATCTATTATAAATTGTATCATACCATGTCTATTATAAAATTCACATTTTGATTGGAGATCTTTTAATGTCTTTTCTAGAGAGATTTAATATGAATGTTTTAAATGGTCTCCAGTTTCCCTGTGGATTATTGACATTTTAAACTCTGCACTTCAATTTTCCCTCAATACGTGTAATTTTGTCACGGCTATTTCTGTACTTAAAGATGAGGAACTATATAATTGATTTCTTCATTTTTTCCCCATCTCTTTCCAAGGTACTGCATTTGATTGTGTCTTGCGACTGAGTGAAAAATGCTAGTCCTTGAGTCAGGACATTGGGCCCTTTAGCAAGTAACTCAACCTATCTGGGCTTCAGCTTCTGTATGTGCGATCAAGAGGCTTGGACTAGCTGACTTTTCAAATGCTGTGTTTCTTTGATTCACTCTCACTTACTGATCTGCTCCTTAAGAAGAGGGTCTGTTCTCATAAAGTAACAACAGTCTCTTCCTAACCTTGGGTTGGGCGGAGTTTAACTGTTCGTACTCAGTTCGTTAGTTATATTGCCTTCTACGTATGCTTAGCTCTAAATAATTTATACGGCTCTTGTGACAATTTTTAGATCTTCTTTTTTTCTTATTTTCTTTTATAGTTTCTAATTTGTTATCGCCAGTGTAGAGGAGCCTGATTGACTTTTAAAATTTATTGATCTTGTATGTGTGTGCCTTGTTGAACCGTCTTATTAGTTCCTGCTAGTTTATCTGTGGGTTCTTTTGGGTCTCCTAGATAAATGAGCATATTAAATGTAAATAATGTGTTCTTTGGATAAAGTTTATTTTCTTGCATCTCTATATATAGAAGCAATATGTTGAATTGATTTAAATATTTAAACACTTACATACCTGTTATCACAATCTAACATTGTTTATCTTATTTTCTTTCAATCAATATTATGTTTTCAAGATTTATCCACGTGAATCCATATAGATCTAGGTCTTTGATTTTTGACTGTTTGATATTATGTGATCACATGCATATAGCATCATTTATTTTCCATTCAAGCATTATTGGACAATTGGATTGTTTCCCTCCCTTCTCTAGAACAAACAACATTTCCCAGAATATCCCTGAAGATGACTGACAGTCGAGAAGGGCCAGGCTGCCCGAAGGATTGCTACTTGCTTTTAGCCACCTTCCAACAGGCCGTCTCCAGCCAGCAATTTGAAGCACAGCTGAAATGAGAACTGCCCCAAATGTGAAAATCTTAGGAGCTTCCTAGAAGGTGGGAGGTTAATGATAGGCATCCTGCTGGGATCCCAGGGGAGTCTGAGCTGGCCTGAAGCTCATCTTCCTCCTCCACCTCTCAAGAGAAATGTGGAGGAAAGAAGACTTCAAAAACTGTGAGCAGGCAGAGGGAGAGATATTGGGGGCCGAAGCTGTAACTGAGGTCTTGGAGTGGGCTGTGAGCACGCAGAGCCTCTCGAGAGCCAGGCTCTGCCTTCTGAGGACTTCTCCCCTAAGGCTGCTCATAATTCACGGGATACCAGCCATATAGAGCCGACTTGGCCCACACTGTCACAGAAAGCCTTATCAGAATCTCTTCTTCTTCATACACTCTTGTGTCTGTTACTTGGTTATTGCCTTTGGTACTCCACTGATGTGAACCACAGTCGCCAGGGGATGGAGGACACTAGTGACCCATCTTGCTCTGTGGCCTCAGTCCACAGCTGGAGGGTAAGGGAAGAGGCCAAATGAAGGTCAAGAAGGAAAGATGGAGTTTGAAGAGAAGACCTGAGTTAAGGGTGTCTTCTCAAGTCTTGATGACTGAAATGTAGCTCCAGTACCTGAAGTCCTGCTTGTTCTCAAGGCTGACCGCGGGGCTGGGTGCACTCAGTGAAGGAACCGTATACACTTAGTATTTCCTTGCTTGCTCACACTTGCCCTCCTCTGATACACCCTCTGCAAGACTGATCTTCCCCTGAAACAACTTTCCACCTGCTACTGTCATCTCAGGAACATTTGCTTCACCTTCCTAGTGTCCCCCTAGAATGCCATTGCAGCCAATTCATAATTTGATAATCATGCTGCTTACCATATTCTCAGCAACTTCTGAGAAATTTTATTCACTTTATTCCATAGTCTTCACCCATCAATAATCTTCCTTAACTTCCTAGCTGCAGGTTAACCCATTCGGAATCATTTCTTTTGCTTTCTCTTCTTTGGCAAATCCTTTCTATCTTTTAAGGTCTTTTTCTTGTCTCTCTACCATCTTGCCTTCCTGAACTTCTTTTTTTTTCGTTTAAGTAACCTTTCAATCTCCTTCCCCAATTTCCTCATACACATTGAGAGTTTATTCCTCACACGTTAGACAGCGGTTTATGAATGGCCAGGCATAATGGACTCAGAATGAGTTGGCACCCCCGAGGTACCTGTCTTGCTGGGGAGCCACAGGTGAAGGGCTGTCTGCTGGACACATGTTTGCATGGAGTCAGGCTGAGTGGCCTCAGGGTGTTTGCTCTGCACTTGTGTGTGTTTCTCCCTAGTTGGTTTCCTTGTCCAGCCACCTGTGACCTCCCTCCATCCAGCCCAGGGAATCCTTCTCATCACAGGGGTAGGCTGTTTGTCTCATTTTCCATCACATCCTTTCCCCAAAGTTTGGTTGTGAGTTGTTCCCATTCCAAAGACCTTTCCTCTTTGAAGAGAAAAGAGAAAATCTTGTCTCTCCTTTTCTCTCACTTCACTTCTGCTCTATTATCTCCTCCGTCCAGAATGGCCCACTGACTCACATGGGTGTAGATCCAAAGATGGCAAGAAATGCCAGCAATTCTGAGATAATAATACGGATGGATCAGGAAAACTTGAAAACCTTTATCCCGCCACATTAAAAAAAATTGCACTTCCAGTGTATTCAGAGTCTCAGTGTAGAAACACAAATGATAGAGAAATTGAATTACACTCAAGTTTTTCTTTCCTCCTTTCCTGATTTATTCTAATCCTCCAAGTTAACATGATGAACTCTTTGTTGTGTAAAGTTTCAGACATTTTCTACCCATGCACACTTTTCTTCTTTTCACATTAGAGTGTGAACTAGGTCACTTTCAACATGCTGTGATTCTGTGATTCACTGTCTCCCACCGAGTCATCCACGGATAATGTCATCTGTTTCACGGAGAACTATTTCCAATAGCTAATAGCCAATGTCTGTGGAGTGCTTACTCTGTGTCGGTTTCTTGTAACTACTTTACAGATCATTTGTACAGCGTACCCATGGACCAGGTACAATTATGACCCCCAAGTGACAGATAAGTGCAGATAAGTACAAATAAATACAGAGGCCAAGTGACTTGCCCAAGACACTGGAGCAAATCAAAATCCATGCCTCTGTAATCATTTTGCTCTATTGCCTCTGTCTGGGAGGCTTGATGATTTGGCAACTAAAACCTTAAATATCATGTTCCATTTTTATATCTGTGACACAAGCGTGGGGCTGTGATACAGGGTAACTAACCTGACTACTTTTGAAAACCCTTATGCACCTGGATGAAAGTAAGCCAGGGACTGCAAGCCATAGATTTAAGGTTTCCTACCAACTTTTAAAAATAGCTTCTTGAATGCAATTTATGTAGTGTCAAGTCTAGGATGTAGTCCAAATAGTAACAGAAAAATGGAGATATGTAGAAAAATACTTAAAGTTGACAAGTATTGGGAGTGTAGTATTTTTGGGGCCAGCGTGTAGACCACAGGAAAACTTGCTGTTTCCATCCCAAAGGGAAGAGCCCTACGTTGCAACTGCCAAGGTCCCTGGGGCAGCAAGTGTGCTCACTGCTTAGTAAAGAAGCATCCTCAGTTTGATAGAATCATATGGGAGCCTTACATTTGGTTAGCAGTTCTACATTCTTGATGTAATAATATTTTCAGGGTGTGGGAGGGTATCAAGCTCTGAAAATACCCTTGGAGAGATCTGCTTATTAAGTTTGGCTTTTTCAGTCTCCCTACTACTTCTTTACTAAACACCAGGCGGTTTCCTTCACTTTTCAGAACCATATTGTTTTTCCCTTCTCTAATGAACTTTGAAATACTTTTGGATGAGCTATTAAGATTGGGAAAAAATAAACATCTCTTTAAAATAAGGAAGATAATAACAATGACAAGTAGAAAAAGCTCTAAAACAGAGAATATCCTCCATTCTAGCCACTGACTGGGAGTGGAAGGTTCGTGCTCGCTGTCCAGGACGTAGAAATAAAAGCTGAGGAGGCGCTGAGGCGTCTCCTGGATCTCTATGAGCCTCCATCATTTCTGCTGAGTAGGGTTGACAGATAAAATATAGACTGTTTAGTTAAATATGAATGTTTGAAAAACAACGAGTACATTTTGAAGATAAGTATGCCCCAAATAGTTCATAGGATCTACTTATACTAAAAATAATGACTTATTATTCATGTGAAGTTCAAGTTTAACTGGGTATCCTGTATTTTTATGTCCTAAATCTGACAGCCCTACTGATGATCCACAATGGAGGCAGTTGAGGAGTGGTACATGCTGGCTCTCGGACAGTCAGAAATGGCTTCAGCAGATCCAGGTACAGTATGAAATTCTTTTTGGATGTAGCTCAGAAGCCATGGCCAGCCCTTGACTGCAAGTACTGCCTCGGGTTTCCCTGAGGTGGGGTAAACCTTCCTCTTAATGGCCTTTTGGTAAGTCTGGAAGACCATATCCAAGGGGAGCCCCAAAGTCAGTTTCATCCTCACAACCATGTTTCCAATTCCTGGAATTGGCTGCATGTGACTCACAAGAGCTGAGGAGGTTTGTGGAAGTTGGGAGTGTCATAGCTTGAACCCTTTGTAGGTAAAGTTTTGCTGTTGTGAGAGTTTTAACAGGAGCAATGTGAAAGACTCCAAGTCCCCAGGTAGATAGGAATAATCCTGTTCTACCTGTGTGTATGTGACAAGTCTCTAATAGTTCAGAGAGCAAGTATCTGGTCTTAGAAAGACTGATCCAAGCTTGGATGTTTCTGGTGACAAGGCAAGGTCCTGAGTTTCAAGTTCACCTTTTATGGTTGAGGAGACAATAAGGTGGTCAGAAGGGAAATCATGGAGGAGACCTTGGCTTCATCCATCGTGCAGGCTTGTATATGTGGTTCTATGTAGATTGTGTTTCAAAGGTGGAGCTTGTTTACAACTATGAACATTCTCCGATGTGCTTTTTGGACCTTCATTCCCAGAGCGAGAGCAGTGCCGAGGCTCTAGAAATGCCATGGATATTCTGAGCTGTCAGTGGCATTTCCCCGGTACTGTTCCCTTGGTGCCGCTCCTTGAAATGTCCAAAGGGATTATCATGTGTCTTGTGGCGGGTCCTAGCATTGTGAAAGGAAGCTGCTGCACCTGGCTCAGAGGATTTCGGATGTGGTGGGAGGAGGAGTAGTACTACGACTATAAATTGTATCACAGCATATCGATTCCATCTTGAGAGTGGGGTTGGGGGGTTATGAAGGGGGGCTTTTATTGTACTTTTATACATTGTACCCTTGAAACTAATTCAATTTTTAAAAATTAATTAATTTATTTGGGGATGCACTGGGTCTTTGTTGCTGCTAGCGGGCGTTCTCTAGTTGCAGTGAGCGGGGGCTCCTCTTGGCTGTGGTGCACGGGCTTCTCATTGCAGTGGCTTCTCTTGTTGCGGAGCATGGGCTCTAGGCACGCAGGCTTCCGTAGTTGTGGCACGTGGGCTCGGTTGATGTGGCACACGGGCTCTAGAGCGCAGGCTCAGTAGTTGTGGCACGTGGGCTTAGTTACTCCGTGGCACGTGGGATCTTCCCAGACCAGGGCTCGAACCCATGACCCCTGCATTCGCAGGCATATTCTTAACCACTGCTCCACCAGGGAAGCCCGATAATTCAGTTTTTTATAAAGAGAAGATTCCTAATATTATTCCAAAATTTTAAAAATATGTAGTTGGATAACACTATGAAAAATTAACTGATATATTCTTTTATTATTTCTCTTTGCTCCCTGGATTTTATTCCCCATCCAGTCAGCTAGGCACTGTGAGTTCACTGCATTAGGAAGGTAAAGACTCAGCAGAAATGAGGGAGAAAAACAGAAAAGTCTCAGCTTTGGAATGTTCACAACGGAGGCCACAGTAGAACAGGTGAGAATTCTGTGAACCAAAAATAAATGTCGTCTCAAATGCAAAAAAGTATTCTCTGCACTGGGAGGCAGGAGAGGGAGGGAGGGAAGGACTGAAGGAGAGAGATCAGTGTGGCCAGGGACATGGAGACTGTGCTTAAGGACGATATGCCCAGGAAGAGAATCAGAATCTGGAGAAGATTCAGCCTGCACGTGATCATTGCCTCCAGTCAGCACCCTCATCTCAGACGTTGGGAAATTCAGAGAGAGAGTGGGAGTACGTCAGGAGGGCCACGCGCATAGTCTGTGTGGCAGGGGTTGTGGCCGTTCCCTATTTGTGAGGAGTCCCCAGCAATTTGCAGGCCTCTTCTGGAAAATGCTGGCGGACGTCTCTAGTGCTTATGTGAAAGCTTGTTCACAAACCTTGAAAGATACAGATGTAGATGACAGATAGATGCATAGATAGAAAAATGTCATTAAATAAAAGCTCCAGGAAAGGTTTGGAAAATGCCCTTTATTGCATATGACGCTTCTATTGTCATATGATGTTAGACTGAGTGCCGGTCCCTTCATCCTCCTTCAGACCACGGCATTCTGTCTGCTACTCTCCCGAGGGTCCTTTCTTCTCCCTGGAAGGGATAAAACAAATGAGGTAGAACAGGAAGAGACAAGAAGCACTCCAAGCTCTGCTGGTCAGGGTTACCCTCCAGCATTGCCTTAATGCTCAGAGCCACACACACCACAGTGAGCTTGGCTCCAGATCAACTACCACGCAACGAAGGTTCTGGAACATTTCCATATCTCGGGGGACCTCATTTCCACGTGACTCTCTTTCATATTCCCCTTTGTCACAGAAGGCTAGGTCCAGTGGTCCGGGTGAGATCTCGGCTCAGGCCCAAGGCTCTCAGACCTCAAAGTTCTGGTCCTGCAAGGGCCCCTGTCCTCTCTTGAGACCACTCCTGGCTCTCTCTGCCGAGAAGGAGCTGCTGGCAGTACGTCCTCTAAGAGTTGAGGTCCATCGTGCAGACCCTGAGAAAACTCCTAGGAAAAGGCTCCACCTTCTTGTTTACGTCAACAGAGGTCAATGCCTTTCTTAGTGCTGGGTGTGTCCCATTTGATGCAACTGCAGAGCCATTAGGTAAACCAGCACATGTGTGCGGCCCCTTCCCTTAGACTCCTCTGGGCCCTCGTGACATAGGCTCAGAAGACTGCCAGCCTCAAGCCTTACCTCTTCCAAGGGACGGCCACACCGTCTTCCAGGATCTTCTGTCCCATGAATCTCAGTTGCTGTTTGGAACTCAAAGGAGAGAAAAGACCCTGCCTGCGGGGTCTCTTTGGGCTGGGGCCTTCCCCCGTGGGCTGCTCTCCCTCATTCTCCTTTTCTTCTTGCTTCTCTACCTCCTTCTCCTCCTCCTCCTCCTCCTCCTCCTCCTCGTTCTCCTCCTCCTCCTCCTCGTCCTCTTCCTCAGGGGTGCTCTCGGATTCCACATTGCCCATCCGCTGGGCCATGGTGAGATGAAAGGCACGGCAGCTGAAGCCCTGCAGGACGCCGCCCTTCACGTGCTGCTGGAGGATCTCCAAGGTGGGGAAGACCCGGCAGCAGGCCATGCACCTGAAGCCGGTCTCCATGGTCAGCATCCAGTCCGCTGTCTTGGCGCTGGGTCTCTCCTCAACGGCAGGTGGCCCTGATGGGCTGCCTGGCTCTGCCCTTTCCTCATACTCTTTCTCCTCCCCAGTGGGCTCACTGTCAGACAGGAGGCTTTCGGTGGACACATCAGAAGAGGGGTCAGTGGCTACTGCGCACACATCCTCAGGAAGGGTCACTTCTTCTATCCTCAGCTGCTTTTCAGGCAACTCCAAGGGTTTCTTTGTCTTCCAGGAGACAGCGACACCCTTGTTCACTTGTACCTGCATGTAGTGTATTTTCATGCCCCTTTCCTCTTTGTCTGGGTGCAGATAGTTCTTACAGGGTGAAGAGGGTGAGGAGGAGACACAGTGTGATGGGGAAGCGGTCTCTCCTTCTTCCTGATCCTGGGCTAGGGGTGGTCTAGGCTGGGCAGTGTCTCGATGAAATCTCCGGATTCCTGAAAAAGGAAATTAAAATCATAATAACATGCATGGGCCATGCCGGAAGCTGAGGGAGCAGGTGTGGTAGACGAGAGAGGGACATTGGCACGACATAGCAATGTCGTGAGCTTGGTGTCCATTGGCCGTAGGACGGAGTGGTGTATGTGGTGTCATCTGTGGGCTTTTCATGTGCGTGGGGGGGTATACTGGAGCGGTGTATGTATACAGGGCTGTGGAGTATGGTGGTGAGGGCTGTAGTATGTGAGGGATGCGGCTGGATGCGTGTACGATGAGGAGTGTGAGTTTGGGAATATCGGTGGTGCATTCCTTGTGGAATGGGGCTGTGGTGCAGGAGAGTACTGTGGAGCACGTGCTTGGGGTTGATGTGCACTGAGAAGGGCTGTGCCTGGAGGGCGCGTGTATGTGTGAGCTGTGTGCACCTGAGCTGGATGGTCCTGCTCTCAGGCTGGAGGTGTATGATGCAGAACTCTGTCCTTCTCTGGAAGCAAAGGCAAAGACAAAGCCTACATTTTCCTCTGAAGATGCTTAATCTGGTCCCTCTTCCCTCCACCTCAAGCCCAGACCTTTCCGGCCCCTGCTCCTTGACTTCCCCACCATGGTAGTAGCAGTATTCACACACACACCCCCAGACTCAGCTGGCATCCACGCCCTCGGAACAGCTCAGCCATCCTGCCCAGGCTCCTCCACAGAGCCCTCATCACCTCTGATGACCCTGGATTTCCTCTCAGCCTCCCTGGGATCTGTGTGCCTCCTGCTTCACAGCCAAGCACCCCGTCACCTGAGGAGCCCCACGCCCTTACCAGCGTAGCTGAGCTTGCGCAGAGTAGAAGTACAGAAGAAGTATTTAGAGGCAGAGGAGACCTCCACTGCCCCTGGGCTGCAGCCTTGGGCCACCACAGTGGATCCAAGCCGAGGGGGATCCTCTTGTGACTTCGAGATTCCTGAGGGAGGAATGAAAGGCTCAGGGTGGGTTCATCAGTCCTCTGTCCACAAATATTTACTGAGTGTGTGACACGTGTCAGGTGCAGTGAATACACACAGCTGAGAGTGTGGTTCCCAGTGGATCCTCCAGGATTTAATTCCAATCAATACTTATTCTCTCACTGTCTAGTTGGTAATGTAGGCCTCGGTGGTGACTGTGAGTGTGTGGGAAGAGTGAGTGATGTGTATCAGTTAAGTCTGTGGTAAGTGTGGGGTTGGCATGGGGAGCACAGTGCAGACGTGTCTATCTGTGTCTGTGGCCTTTGTGTGCATGGTTTCTGTTCACAAGTCAGGAATTCTGGGACATGTAACGTTTCCTCATTACATGGTGTGGCTTGTATTTATGGTGTGTGTTCATTCATTCATTCACCAAGATTCAGTAAGCAGCTACTCCTGTGTATCCGGCACTCTTCCATTGTTGTAGTCTTTGGTAACGCTGCACATTCTAGTAGGGGAAGACACACACTAAACAAAACTACAATAAATATATAATACATCAGCTGGTGGTAAGTATATAAGGGTTGCCAGACTTAGCGAACAAGAATACAAGGCACCCAGTTAAATTTCAGTTTCAGATAAACCCAGAATAATCTTTTAGTGTAAGTATTCCCATGCAGTATTTGGCCTGACTTAGTTTTAGTGTAAGTATAGCCCATACAATATGTGGGACATACGGATACTGAAAAATTACTTGTTCTTTATCTAGAATTCAAATTGAACTGGATAGCCCATATTTTCTCTGGCAATCCTGACATGGGTTACTGAGACTGTGGTTTACTGTGGTTTGTACAAAGCGGGTCTGGCATTACTCAAGAATGTGTTATAAGTGTGGTGTGTATGACACGTGACTGGTTCTTATAGAGGTATTTAGAGATGGCTGAAGTTAGTTGTGTTTGTGCAAGAGTTGAGGAGATACATGTATATAGTGTGTGTGTGTGTGTGTGTGTGTCCTATATATATAGTGTGTGTGTCTATATACATATCTCATCTCCAGCGTTTGGTGTTGGAGGAGAGGATTGTGATACAGGTGGGTTGTATGAGAACGTAGTATAGGAGGGATGCGTGTATATACCTCCATGTGCTGTGTGTGGTTTACTAAGGAAGTTATATGTGGGGTGTGTGATATTTTTGCTGCATCAGAGTGTACATGGGTGTATGAGTTACTGTCTCATAAAACAACCCTAACAAGAATTCTGTATACACTCTTACGTACACCGAGTGTCAGCCAGGTCCAGGCAGGGTGACAAGAAATTTACCACGCAGACTTTATATCTGGTAAGCACTCTAACCCCATTCATCTCGCTCTTCTCTGCACTACCACACACACACACACACACACACACACACACACACACACTCACACACACACACACAGGAACATAGGGCAAAATATTCTGAATGGTCAGGGGCAGTCATTGCCTTCCCCAGCCTGTCCCAGCCACTGCCTGGAAATCTGCCTGCTGTCTAGAGCTCCATTCCCAGGGCCCATCCTACAGTCTCCAGGGCCCTGGGCCTGGTAGGAGCTACTGGGCTCTAATCTGGGGCAGAGGCCTCTAGCTGGAGCTCTGGGGTGACCACCCCTCTCCCAGGGCAAGCTACTCGCCTACATTTAATGCACGCAGGCACCACGTGGCCCGTGGCTCTCAGAGCTCCCCGCAGGACCCTGAGGCCATTTTTCACCCCCGCTCACGTGGTCTCAGTTTCTGGAAAACCCTTCCCTTCCCTTGATCTCCTTTGGGAAATTCTTCCTGTTGAAGGAATAAAACCTCCTTGCTTTCAATATGACACCATCCCTAGACAAACAATCTTCTTTCAAAGTGCATTCCACTTGTCAAGATATTTTTCAACAGGGCCTGCAACTCATGGGGCTTCTCTTTCCACTTTGGTAAAAGAGGCCAAGCAACTCATGGGTCTCTCTCAGCATCCTTGCATCCTTCACATCCCCCACCTCATGACCCCTAGGAAAGATCCAAGAGCATAAGAGAGAAATCGGGGACTGAGAAAAGCTGCACCTCTAGGTCTGTGCAAGCAGGATGCAGCCTGCTGTGAGTCCGACAAAGCTCCAGGCCCGGCTGCCCCAGGAGAGAGTCCTCAGACCAGCGGAGCTGACCTCCCATCTCCCAGGGGGCATCTGGCCGTTCTGTGCCGTCTCACACCACAGGGACCCTCCGGATAGATACGGCAGCATCAGTGAGACAAGGTCTCTCGCTCCCTGCTTCACAGGTGACACGTTCTCAGTCCCCCGCTTCCTAGAGAAGCTTCAGTTTGGCAGAAACCCATGTGCCCCAGACAAGTTGCCCCCCACATACCTCCTCCGTTCTCGGCAGTTTCCTGGGACTCTTCATTTTCCAGATGTTTCCTCTTTTGTCGCCGTTCCATCGTACCAACTAGAAGTCTCCCTTAGAAGATGCCTCAAGAGATGTCCAACTCCTCCTCTTCCCTACAGGTTGGCCCTTCTTGGCTCTTGGGCAATCCGTTGAAATGATTCAATACAAACAAAAATAGTCAAGTCTTCTAAATGGCTGAAAAACTTGTACCACTTGGTGAACCAGCAGTAGTGCCTAGTGCTCACCAGGGCTGTTATGTTTGCAAGGTTGCCAGGCTCACAGTGGAATTCTGTGACCTCAGTGATGACATCAGAGCATTCGGTGGACCTAGGTTGAGCACAGTGTCTGCAATAGCACAGGCCCCATTTTCAAGAACAATTCCTTTTTCCCAGCCGAAGCTTTCCCGTGAAAGGGAAAGGTTCCTACCATATCTATTATAAATTGTATCATACCATGTCTATTATAAAATTCACATTTTGATTGGAGATCTTTTAATGTCTTTTCTAGAGAGATTTAATATGAATGTTTTAAATGGTCTCCAGTTTCCCTGTGGATTATTGACATTTTAAACTCTGCACTTCAATTTTCCCTCAATACGTGTAATTTTGTCACGGCTATTTCTGTACTTAAAGATGAGGAACTATATAATTGATTTCTTCATTTTTTCCCCATCTCTTTCCAAGGTACTGCATTTGATTGCGACTGAGTGAAAAATGCTAGTCCTTGAGTCAGGACATTGGGCCCTTTAGCAAGTAACTCAACCTATCTGGGCTTCAGCTTCTGTATGTGCGATCAAGAGGCTTGGACTAGCTGACTTTTCAAATGCTGTGTTTCTTTGATTCACTCTCACTTACTGATCTGCTCCTTAAGAAGAGGGTCTGTTCTCATAAAGTAACAACAGTCTTTTCCTAACCTTGGGTTGGGCGGAGTTTAACTGTTCGTACTCAGTTCGTTATTTATATTGCCTTCTATGTATGCTTAGCTCTAAATAATTTATACGGCTCTTGTGACAATTTTTAGATCTTCTTTTTTTCTTATTTTTTTTTATAGTTTCTAATTTGTTATCGCCTGTGTAGAGGAGCCTGATTGACTTTTAAAATTTATTGATCTTGTATGTGTGTGCCTTGTTGAACCGTCTTATTAGTTCCTGCTAGTTTATCTGTGGGTTCTTTTGGGTCTCCTAGATAAATGAGCATATTAAATGTAAATAATGTGTTCTTTGGATAAAGTTTATTTTCTTGCATCTCTATATATAGAAGCAATATGTTGAATTGATTTAAATATTTAAACACTTACATACCTGTTATCACAATCTAACATTGTTTATCTTATTTTCTTTCAATCAATATTATGTTTTCAAGATTTATCCACGTGAATCCATATAGATCTAGGTCTTTGATTTTTGACTGTTTGATATTATGTGATCACATGCATATAGCATCATTTATTTTCCATTCAAGCATTATTGGACAATTGGATTGTTTCCCTCCCTTCTCTAGAACAAACAACATTTCCCAGAATATCCCTGAAGATGACTGACAGTCGAGAAGGGCCAGGCTGCCCGAAGGATTGCTACTTGCTTTTAGCCACCTTCCAACAGGCCGTCTCCAGCCAGCAATTTGAAGCACAGCTGAAATGAGAACTGCCCCAAATGTGAAAATCTTAGGAGCTTCCTAGAAGGTGGGAGGTTAATGATAGGCATCCTGCTGGGATCCCAGGGGAGTCTGAGCTGGCCTGAAGCTCATCTTCCTCCTCCACCTCTCAAGAGAAATGTGGAGGAAAGAAGACTTCAAAAACTGTGAGCAGGCAGAGGGAGAGATATTGGGGCCCGAAGCTGTAACTGAGGTCTTGGAGTGGGCTGTGAGCACGCAGAGCCTCTCGAGAGCCAGGCTCTGCCTTCTGTGGACTTCTCCCCTAAGGCTGCTCATAATTCACGTGATACCAGCCATATAGAGCCGACTTGGCCCACACTGTCACAGAAAGCCTTATCAGAATCTCTTCTTCTTCATACACTCTTGTGTCTGTTACTTGGTTATTGCCTTTGGTACTCCACTGATGTGAACCACAGTCGCCAGGGGATGGAGGACACTAGTGACGCATCTTGCTCTGTGGCCTCAGTCCACAGCTGGAGGGTAAGGGAAGAGGCCAAATGAAGGTCAAGAAGGAAAGATGGAGTTTGAAGAGAAGACCTGAGTTAAGGGTGTCTTCTCAAGTCTTGATGACTGAAATGTAGCTCCAGTACCTGAAGTCCTGCTTGTTCTCAAGGCTGACCGCGGGGCTGGGTGCACTCAGTGAAGGAACCGTATACACTTAGTATTTCCTTGCTTGCTCACACTTGCCCTCCTCTGATACACCCTCTGCAAGACTGATCTTCCCCTGAAACAACTTTCCACCTGCTACTGTCATCTCAGGAACATTTGCTTCCCCTTCCTAGTGTCCCCCTAGAATGCCATTGCAGCCAATTCATAATTTGATAATCATGCTGCTTACCATATTCTCAGCAACTTCTGAGAAATTTTATTCACTTTATTCCATAGTCTTCACCCATCAATAATCTTCCTTAACTTCCTAGCTGCAGGTTAACCCATTCGGAATCATTTCTTTTGCTTTCTCTTCTTTGGCAAATCCTTTCTATCTTTTAAGGTCTTTTTCTTGTCTCTCTACCATCTTGCCTTCCTGAACTTCTTTTTTTTTCGTTTAAGTAACCTTTCAATCTCCTTCCCCAATTTCCTCATACACATTGAGAGTTTATTCCTCACACGTTAGACAGCGGTTTATGAATGGCCAGGCATAATGGACTCAGAATGAGTTGGCACCCCCGAGGTACCTGTCTTGCTGGGGAGCCACAGGTGAAGGGCTGTCTGCTGGACACATGTTTGCATGGAGTCAGGCTGAGTGGCCTCAGGGTGTTTGCTCTGCACTTGTGTGTGTTTCTCCCTAGTTGGTTTCCTTGTCCAGCCACCTGTGACCTCCCTCCATCCAGCCCAGGGAATCCTTCTCATCACAGGGGTAGGATGTTTGTCTCATTTTCCATCACATCCTTTCCCCAAAGTTTGGTTGTGAGTTGTTCCCATTCCAAAGACCTTTCCTCTTTGAAGGGAAAAGAGAAAATCTTGTCTCTCCTTTTCTCTCACTTCACTTCTGCTCTATTATCTCCTCCGTCCAGAATGGCCCACTGACTCACATGGGTGTAGATCCAAAGATGGCAAGAAATGCCAGCAATTCTGAGATAATAATACGGATGGATCAGGAAAACTTGAAAACCTTTATCCCGCCACATTAAAAAAAATTGCACTTCCAGTGTATTCAGAGTCTCAGTGTAGAAACACAAATGATAGAGAAATTGAATTACACTCAAGTTTTTCTTTCCTCCTTTCCTGATTTATTCTAATCCTCCAAGTTAACATGATGAACTCTTTGTTGTGTAAAGTTTCAGACATTTTCTACCCATGCACACTTTTCTTCTTTTCACATTAGAGTGTGAACTAGGTCACTTTCAACATGCTGTGATTCTGTGATTCACTGTCTCCCACCGAGTCATCCACGGATAATGTCATCTGTTTCACGGAGAAATATTTCCAATAGCTAATAGCCAATGTCTGTGGAGTGCTTACTCTGTGTCGGTTTCTTGTAACTACTTTACAGATCATTTGTACAGCGTACCCATGGACCAGGTACAATTATGACCCCCAAGTGACAGATAAGTGCAGATAAGTACAAATAAATACAGAGGCCAAGTGACTTGCCCAAGACACTGGAGCAAATCAAAATCCATGCCTCTGTAATCATTTTGCTCTATTGCCTCTGTCTGGGAGGCTTGATGATTTGGCAACTAAAACCTTAAATATCATGTTCCATTTTTATATCTGTGACACAAGCGTGGGGCTGTGATACAGGGTAACTAACCTGACTACTTTTGAAAACCCTTATGCACCTGGATGAAAGTAAGCCAGGGACTGCAAGCCATAGATTTAAGGTTTCCTACCAACTTTTAAAAATAGCTTCTTGAATGCAATTTATGTAGTGTCAAGTCTAGGATGTAGTCCAAATAGTAACAGAAAAATGGAGATATGTAGAAAAATACTTAAAGTTGACAAGTATTGGGAGTGTAGTATTTTTGGGGCCAGCGTGTAGACCACAGGAAAACTTGCTGTTTCCATCCCAAAGGGAAGAGCCCTACGTTGCAACTGCCAAGGTCCCTGGGACAGCAAGTGTGCTCACTGCTTAGTAAAGAAGCATCCTCAGTTTGATAGAATCATATGGGAGCCTTACATTTGGTTAGCAGTTCTACATTCTTGATGTAATAATATTTTCAGGGTGTGGGAGGGTATCAAGCTCTGAAAATACCCTTGGAGAGATCTGCTTATTAAGTTTGGCTTTTTCAGTCTCCCTACTACTTCTTTACTAAACACCAGGCGGTTTCCTTCACTTTTCAGAACCATATTGTTTTTCCCTTCTCTAATGAACTTTGAAATACTTTTGGATGAGCTATTAAGATTGGGAAAAAATAAACATCTCTTTAAAATAAGGAAGATAATAACAATGACAAGTAGAAAAAGCTCTAAAACAGAGAATATCCTCCATTCTAGCCACTGACTGGGAGTGGAAGGTTCGTGCTCGCTGTCCAGGACGTAGAAATAAAAGCTGAGGAGGCGCTGAGGCGTCTCCTGGATCTCTATGAGCCTCCATCATTTCTGCTGAGTAGGGTTGACAGATAAAATATAGACTGTTTAGTTAAATATGAATGTTTGAAAAACAACGAGTACATTTTGAAGATAAGTATGCCCCAAATAGTTCATAGGATCTACTTATACTAAAAATAATGACTTATTATTCATGTGAAGTTCAAGTTTAACTGGGTATCCTGTATTTTTATGTCCTAAATCTGACAGCCCTACTGATGATCCACAATGGAGGCAGTTGAGGAGTGGTACATGCTGGCTCTCGGACAGTCAGAAATGGCTTCAGCAGATCCAGGTACAGTATGAAATTCTTTTTGGATGTAGCTCAGAAGCCATGGCCAGCCCTTGACTGCAAGTACTGCCTCGGGTTTCCCTGAGGTGGGGTAAACCTTCCTCTTAATGGCCTTTTGGTAAGTCTGGAAGACCATATCCAAGGGGAGCCCCAAAGTCAGTTTCATCCTCACAACCATGTTTCCAATTCCTGGAATTGGCTGCATGTGACTCACAAGAGCTGAGGAGGTTTGTGGAAGTTGGGAGTGTCATAGCTTGAACCCTTTGTAGGTAAAGTTTTGCTGTTGTGAGAGTTTTAACAGGAGCAATGTGAAAGACTCCAAGTCCCCAGGTAGATAGAAATAATCCTGTTCTACCTGTGTGTATGTGACAAGTCTCTAATAGTTCAGAGAGCAAGTATCTGGTCTTAGAAAGACTGATCCAAGCTTGGATGTTTCTGGTGACAAGGCAAGGTCCTGAGTTTCAAGTTCACCTTTTATGGTTGAGGAGACAATAAGGTGGTCAGAAGGGAAATCATGGAGGAGACCTTGGCTTCATCCATCGTGCAGGCTTGTATATGTGGTTCTATGTAGATTGTGTTTCAAAGGTGGAGCTTGTTTACAACTATGAACATTCTCCGATGTGCTTTTTGGACCTTCATTCCCAGAGCGAGAGCAGTGCCGAGGCTCTAGAAATGCCATGGATATTCTGAGCTGTCAGTGGCATTTCCCCGGTACTGTTCCCTTGGTGCCGCTCCTTGAAATGTCCAAAGGGATTATCATGTGTCTTGTGGCGGGTCCTAGCATTGTGAAAGGAAGCTGCTGCACCTGGCTCAGAGGATTTCGGATGTGGTGGGAGGAGGAGTAGTACTACGACTATAAATTGTATCACAGCATATCGATTCCATCTTGAGAGTGGGGTTGGGGGGTTATGAAGGGGGGCTTTTATTGTACTTTTATACATTGTACCCTTGAAACTAATTCAATTTTTTAAAATTAATTAATTTATTTGGGGCTGCATTGGGTCTTTGTTGCTGCTAGCGGGCGTTCTCTAGTTGCAGTGAGCGGGGGCTCCTCTTGGCTGTGGTGCACGGGCTTCTCATTGCAGTGGCCTCTCTTGTTGCGGAGCATGGTCTCTAGGCACGCAGGCTTCCGTAGTTGTGGCACGTGGGCTCGGTTGATGTGGCACACGGGCTCTAGAGCGCAGGCTCAGTAGTTGTGGCACGCGGGCTTAGTTACTCCGTGGCACGTGGGATCTTCCCAGACCAGGGCTCGAACCCATGACCCCTGCATTCGCAGGCATATTCTTAACCACTGCTCCACCAGGGAAGCCCGATAATTCAGTTTTTTATAAAGAGAAGATTCCTAATATTATTCCAAAATTTTAAAAATATGTAGTTGGATAACACTATGAAAAATTAACTGATATATTCTTTTATTATTTCTCTTTGCTCCCTGGATTTTTTTCCCCATCCAGTCAGCTAGGCACTGTGAGTTCACTGCATTAGGAAGGTAAAGACTCAGCAGAAATGAGGGAGAAAAACAGAAAAGTCTCAGCTTTGGAATGTTCACAACGGAGGCCACAGTAGAACAGGTGAGAATTCTGTGAACCAAAAATAAATGTCGTCTCAAATGCAAAAAGTATTCTCTGCACTGGGAGGCAGGAGAGGGAGGGAGGGAAGGACTGAAGGAGAGAGATCAGTGTGGCCAGGGACATGGAGACTGTGCTTAAGGACGATATGCCCAGGAAGAGAATCAGAATCTGGAGAAGATTCAGCCTGCACGTGATCATTGCCTCCAGTCAGCACCCTCATCTCAGACGTTGGGAAATTCAGAGAGAGAGTGGGAGTACGTCAGGAGGGCCACGCGCATAGTCTGTGTGGCAGGGGTTGTGGCCGTTCCCTATTTGTGAGGAGTCCCCAGCAATTTGCAGGCCTCTTCTGGAAAATGCTGGCGGACGTCTCTAGTGCTTATGTGAAAGCTTGTTCACAAACCTTGAAAGATACAGATGTAGATGACAGATAGATGCATAGATAGAAAAATGTCATTAAATAAAAGCTCCAGGAAGGGTTTGGAAAATGCCCTTTATTGCATAGGACGCTTCTATTGTCATATGATGTTAGACTGAGTGCCGGTCCCTTCATCCTCCTTCAGACCACGGCATTCTGTCTGCTACTCTCCCGAGGGTCCTTTCTTCTCCCTGGAAGGGATAAAACAAATGAGGTAGAACAGGAAGAGACAAGAAGCACTCCAAGCTCTGCTGGTCAGGGTTACCCTCCAGCATTGCCTTAATGCTCAGAGCCACACACACCACAGTGAGCTTGGCTCCAGATCAACTACCACGCAACGAAGGTTCTGGAACATTTCCATATCTCGGGGGACCTCATTTCCACGTGACTCTCTTTCATATTCCCCTTTGTCACAGAAGGCTAGGTCCAGTGGTCCGGGTGAGATCTCGGCTCAGGCCCAAGGCTCTCAGACCTCAAAGTTCTGGTCCTGCAAGGGCCCCTGTCCTCTCTTGAGACCACTCCTGGCTCTCTCTGCCGAGAAGGAGCTGCTGGCAGTACGTCCTCTAAGAGTTGAGGTCCATCGTGCAGACCCTGAGAAAACTCCTAGGAAAAGGCTCCACCTTCTTGTTTACGTCAACAGAGGTCAATGCCTTTCTTAGTGCTGGGTGTGTCCCATTTGATGCAACTGCAGAGCCATTAGGTAAACCAGCACATGTGTGCGGCCCCTTCCCTTAGACTCCTCTGGGCCCTCGTGACATAGGCTCAGAAGACTGCCAGCCTCAAGCCTTACCTCTTCCAAGGGACGGCCACACCGTCTTCCAGGATCTTCTGTCCCATGAATCTCAGTTGCTGTTTGGAACTCAAAGGAGAGAAAAGACCCTGCCTGCGGGGTCTCTTTGGGCTGGGGCCTTCCCCCGTGGGCTGCTCTCCCTCATTCTCCTTTTCTTCTTGCTTCTCTACCTCCTTCTCCTCCTCCTCCTCCTCCTCCTCCTCCTCCTCCTCCTCGTTCTCCTCCTCCTCCTCCTCGTCCTCTTCCTCAGGGGTGCTCTCGGATTCCACATTGCCCATCCGCTGGGCCATGGTGAGATGAAAGGCACGGCAGCTGAAGCCCTGCAGGACGCCGCCCTTCACGTGCTGCTGGAGGATCTCCAAGGTGGGGAAGACCCGGCAGCAGGCCATGCACCTGAAGCCGGTCTCCATGGTCAGCATCCAGTCCGCTGTCTTGGCGCTGGGTCTCTCCTCGACGGCAGGTGGCCCTGATGGGCTGCCTGGCTCTGCCCTTTCCTCATACTCTTTCTCCTCCCCAGTGGGCTCACTGTCAGACAGGAGGCTTTCGGTGGACACATCAGAAGAGGGGTCAGTGGCTACTGCGCACACATCCTCAGGAAGGGTCACTTCTTCTATCCTCAGCTGCTTTTCAGGCAACTCCAAGGGTTTCTTTGTCTTCCAGGAGACAGCGACACCCTTGTTCACTTGTACCTGCATGTAGTGTATTTTCATGCCCCTTTCCTCTTTGTCTGGGTGCAGATAGTTCTTACAGGGTGAAGAGGGTGAGGAGGAGACACAGTGTGATGGGGAAGCGGTCTCTCCTTCTTCCTGATCCTGGGTTAGGGGTGGTCTAGGCTGGGCAGTGTCTCGATGAAATCTCCGGATTCCTGAAAAAGGAAATTAAAATCATAATAACATGCATGGACCATGCCGGAAGCTGAGGGAGCAGGTGTGGTAGACGAGAGAGGGACATTGGCACGACATAGCAATGTCGTGAGCTTGGTGTCCGTTGGCCGTAGGACGGAGTGGTGTATGTGGTGTCATCTGTGGGCTTTTCATGTGCGTGGGGGGGTATACTGGAGCGGTGTATGTATACAGGGCTGTGGAGTATGGTGGTGAGGGCTGTAGTATGTGAGGGATGCGGCTGGATGCGTGTACGATGAGGAGTGTGAGTTTGGGAATATCGGTGGTGCATTCCTTGTGGAATGGGGCTGTGGTGCAGGAGAGTACTGTGGAGCACGTGCTTGGGGTTGATGTGCACTGAGAAGGGCTGTGCCTGGAGGGCGCGTGTATGTGTGAGCTGTGTGCACCTGAGCTGGATGGTCCTGCTCTCAGGCTGGAGGTGTATGATGCAGAACTCTGTCCTTCTCTGGAAGCAAAGGCAAAGACAAAGCCTACATTTTCCTCTGAAGATGCTTAATCTGGTCCCTCTTCCCTCCACCTCAAGCCCAGACCTTTCCGGCCCCTGCTCCTTGACTTCCCCACCATGGTAGTAGCAGTATTCACACACACACCCCCAGACTCAGCTGGCATCCACGCCCTCGGAACAGCTCAGCCATCCTGCCCAGGCTCCTCCACAGAGCCCTCATCACCTCTGATGACCCTGGATTTCCTCTCAGCCTCCCTGGGATCTGTGTGCCTCCTGCTTCACAGCCAAGCACCCCATCACCTGAGGAGCCCCACGCCCTTACCAGCGTAGCTGAGCTTGCGCAGAGTAGAAGTACAGAAGAAGTATTTAGAGGCAGAGGAGACCTCCACTGCCCCTGGGCTGCAGCCTTGGGCCACCACAGTGGATCCAAGCCGAGGGGGATCCTCTTGTGACTTCGAGATTCCTGAGGGAGGAATGAAAGGCTCAGGGTGGGTTCATCAGTCCTCTGTCCACAAATATTTACTGAGTGTGTGACACGTGTCAGGTGCAGTGAATACACACAGCTGAGAGTGTGGTTCCCAGTGGATCCTCCAGGATTTAATTCCAATCAATACTTATTCTCTCACTGTCTAGTTGGTAATGTAGGCCTCGGTGGTGACTGTGAGTGTGTGGGAAGAGTGAGTGATGTGTATCAGTTAAGTCTGTGGTAAGTGTGGGGTTGGCATGGGGAGCACAGTGCAGACGTGTCTATCTGTGTCTGTGGCCTTTGTGTGCATGGTTTCTGTTCACAAGTCAGGAATTCTGGGACATGTAACGTTTCCTCATTACATGGTGTGGCTTGTATTTATGGTGTGTGTTCATTCATTCATTCACCAAGATTCAGTAAGCAGCTACTCCTGTGTATCCGGCAGTCTTCCATTGTTGTAGTCTTTGGTAACGCTGCACATTCTAGTAGGGGAAGACACACACTAAACAAAACTACAATAAATATATAATACATCAGCTGGTGGTAAGTATATAAGGGTTGCCAGACTTAGCGAACAAGAATACAAGGCACCCAGTTAAATTTCAGTTTCAGATAAACCCAGAATAATCTTTGAGTGTAAGTATTCCCATGCAGTATTTGGCCTGACTTAGTTTTAGTGTAAGTATAGCCCATACAATATGTGGGACATACGGATACTGAAAAATTACTTGTTGTTTATCTGGAATTCAAATTGAACTGGATAGCCCATATTTTCTCTGGCAATCCTGACATGGGTTACTGAGACTGTGGTTTACTGTGGTTTGTACAAAGCGGGTCTGGCATTACTCAAGAATGTGTTATAAGTGTGGTGTGTATGACACGTGACTGGTTCTTATAGAGGTATTTAGAGATGGCTGAAGTTAGTTGTGTTTGTGCAAGAGTTGAGGAGATACATGTATATAGTGTGTGTGTGTGTGTGTGTGTGTGTGTGTCCTATATATATAGTGTGTGTGTCTATATACATATCTCATCTCCAGCGTTTGGTGTTGGAGGAGAGGATTGTGATACAGGTGGTTTGTATGAGAACGTAGTATAGGAGGGATGCGTGTATATACCTCCATGTGCTGTGTGTGGTTTACTAAGGAAGTTATATGTGGGGTGTGTGATATTTTTGCTGCATCAGAGTGTACATGGGTGTATGAGTTACTGTCTCATAAAACAACCCTAACAAGAATTCTGTATACACTCTTACGTACACCGAGTGTCAGCCAGGTCCAGGCAGGGTGACAAGAACTTTACCACGCAGACTTTATATCTGGTAAGCACTCTAACCCCATTCATCTCGCTCTTCTCTGCACTACCACACACACACACACACACACACTCACACACACACACACACAGGAACATAGGGCAAAATATTCTGAATGGTCAGGGGCAGTCATTGCCTTCCCCAGCCTGTCCCAGCCACTGCCTGGAAATCTGCCTGCTGTCTAGAGCTCCATTCCCAGGGCCCATCCTACAGTCTCCAGGGCCCTGGGCCTGGTAGGAGCTACTGGGCTCTAATCTGGGGCAGAGGCCTCTAGCTGGAGCTCTGGGGTGACCACCCCTCTCCCAGGGCAAGCTACTCGCCTACATTTAATGCACGCAGGCACCACGTGGCCCGTGGCTCTCAGAGCTCCCCGCAGGACCCTGAGGCCATTTCTCACCCCCGCTCACGCGGTCTCAGTCTCTGGAAAACCCTTCCCTTCCCTTGATCTCCTTTGGGAAATTCTTCCTGTTGAAGGAATAAAACCTCCTTGCTTTCAATATGACACCATCCCTAGACAAACAATCTTCTTTCAAAGTGCATTCCACTTGTCAAGATATTTTTCAACAGGGCCTTCAACTCATGGGGCTTCTCTTTCCACTTTGGTAAAAGAGGCCAAGCAACTCATGGGTCTCTCTCAGCATCCTTGCATCCTTCACATCCCCCACCTCATGACCCCTAGGAAAGATCCAAGAGCATAAGAGAGAAATCGGGGACTGAGAAAAGCTGCACCTCTAGGTCTGTGCAAGCAGGATGCAGCCTGCTGTGAGTCCGACAAAGCTCCAGGCCCGGCTGCCCCAGGAGAGAGTCCTCAGACCAGCGGAGCTGACCTCCCATCTCCCAGGGGGCATCTGGCCGTTCTGTGCCGTCTCACACCACAGGGACCCTCCGGATAGATACGGCAGCATCAGTGAGACAAGGTCTCTCGCTCCCTGCTTCACAGGTGACACGTTCTCAGTCCCCCGCTTCCTAGAGAAGCTTCAGTTTGGCAGAAACCCATGTGCCCCAGACAAGTTGCCCCCCACATACCTCCTCCGTTCTCGGCAGTTTCCTGGGACTCTTCATTTTCCAGATGTTTCCTCTTTTGTCGCCGTTCCATCGTACCAACTAGAAGTCTCCCTTAGAAGATGCCTCAAGAGATGTCCAACTCCTCCTCTTCCCTACAGGTTGGCCCTTCTTGGCTCTTGGGCAATCCGTTGAAATGATTCAATACAAACAAAAATAGTCAAGTCTCCTAAATGGCTGAAAAACTTGTACCACTTGGTGAACCAGCAGTAGTGCCTAGTGCTCACCAGGGCTGTTATGTTTGCAAGGTTGCCAGGCTCACAGTGGAATTCTGTGACCTCAGTGATGACATCAGAGCATTCGGTGGACCTAGGTTGAGCACAGTGTCTGCAATAGCACAGGCCCCATTTTCAAGAACAATTCCTTTTTCCCAGCCGAAGCTTTCCCGTGAAAGGGAAAGGTTCCTACCATATCTATTATAAATTGTATCATACCATGTCTATTATAAAATTCACATTTTGATTGGAGATCTTTTAATGTCTTTTCTAGAGAGATTTAATATGAATGTTTTAAATGGTCTCCAGTTTCCCTGTGGAGTATTGACATTTTAAACTCTGCACTTCAATTTTCCCTCAATACGTGTAATTTTGTCACGGCTATTTCTGTACTTAAAGATGAGGAACTATATAATTGATTTCTTCATTTTTTCCCCATCTCTTTCCAAGGTACTGCATTTGATTGTGTCTTGCGACTGAGTGAAAAATGCTAGTCCTTGAGTCAGGACATTGGGCCCTTTAGCAAGTAACTCAACCTATCTGGGCTTCAGCTTCTGTATGTGCGATCAAGAGGCTTGGACTAGCTGACTTTTCAAATGCTGTGTTTCTTTGATTCACTCTCACTTACTGATCTGCTCCTTAAGAAGAGGGTCTGTTCTCATAAAGTAACAACAGTCTTTTCCTAACCTTGGGTTGGGCGGAGTTTAACTGTTCGTACTCAGTTTGTTAGTTATATTGCCTTCTACGTATGCTTAGCTCTAAATAATTTATACGGCTCTTGTGACAATTTTTAGATCTTCTTTTTTTCTTATTTTCTTTTATAGTTTCTAATTTGTTATCGCCAGTGTAGAGGAGCCTGATTGACTTTTAAAATTTATTGATCTTGTATGTGTGTGCCTTGTTGAACCGTCTTATTAGTTCCTGCTAGTTTATCTGTGGGTTCTTTTGGGTCTCCTAGATAAATGAGCATATTAAATGTAAATAATGTGTTCTTTGGATAAAGTTTATTTTCTTGCATCTCTATATATAGAAGCAATATGTTGAATTGATTTAAATATTTAAACACTTACATACCTGTTATCACAATCTAACATTGTTTATCTTATTTTCTTTCAATCAATATTATGTTTTCAAGATTTATCCACGTGAATCCATATAGATCTAGGTCTTTGATTTTTGACTGTTTGATATTATGTGATCACATGCATATAGCATCATTTATTTTCCATTCAAGCATTATTGGACAATTGGATTGTTTCCCTCCCTTCTCTAGAACAAACAACATTTCCCAGAATATCCCTGAAGATGACTGACAGTCGAGAAGGGCCAGGCTGCCCGAAGGATTGCTACTTGCTTTTAGCCACCTTCCAACAGGCCGTCTCCAGCCAGCAATTTGAAGCACAGCTGAAATGAGAACTGCCCCAAATGTGAAAATCTTAGGAGCTTCCTAGAAGGTGGGAGGTTAATGATAGGCATCCTGCTGGGATCCCAGGGGAGTCTGAGCTGGCCTGAAGCTCATCTTCCTCCTCCACCTCTCAAGAGAAATGTGGAGGAAAGAAGACTTCAAAAACTGTGAGCAGGCAGAGGGAGAGATATTGGGGGCCGAAGCTGTAACTGAGGTCTTGGAGTGGGCTGTGAGCACGCAGAGCCTCTCGAGAGCCAGGCTCTGCCTTCTGAGGACTTCTCCCCTAAGGCTGCTCATAATTCACATGATACCAGCCATATAGAGCCGACTTGGCCCACACTGTCACAGAAAGCCTTATCAGAATCTCTTCTTCTTCATACACTCTTGTGTCTGTTACTTGGTTATTGCCTTTGGTGCTCCACTGATGTGAACCACAGTCGCCAGGGGATGGAGGACACTAGTGACCCATCTTGCTCTGTGGCCTCAGTCCACAGCTGGAGGGTAAGGGAAGAGGCCAAATGAAGGTCAAGAAGGAAAGATGGAGTTTGAAGAGAAGACCTGAGTTAAGGGTGTCTTCTCAAGTCTTGATGACTGAAATGTAGCTCCAGTACCTGAAGTCCTGCTTGTTCTCAAGGCTGACCGCGGGGCTGGGTGCACTCAGTGAAGGAACCGTATACACTTAGTATTTCCTTGCTTGCTCACACTTGCCCTCCTCTGATACACCCTCTGCAAGACTGATCTTCCCCTGAAACAACTTTCCACCTGCTACTGTCATCTCAGGAACATTTGCTTCACCTTCCTAGTGTCCCCCTAGAATGCCATTGCAGCCAATTCATAATTTGATAATCATGCTGCTTACCATATTCTCAGCAACTTCTGAGAAATTTTATTCACTTTATTCCATAGTCTTCACCCATCAATAATCTTCCTTAACTTCCTAGCTGCAGGTTAACCCATTCGGAATCATTTCTTTTGCTTTCTCTTCTTTGGCAAATCCTTTCTATCTTTTAAGGTCTTTTTCTTGTCTCTCTACCATCTTGCCTTCCTGAACTTCTTTTTTTTTCGTTTAAGTAACCTTTCAATCTCCTTCCCCAATTTCCTCATACACATTGAGAGTTTATTCCTCACACGTTAGACAGCGGTTTATGAATGGCCAGGCATAATGGACTCAGAATGAGTTGGCACCCCCGAGGTACCTGTCTTGCTGGGGAGCCACAGGTGAAGGGCTGTCTGCTGGACACATGTTTGCATGGAGTCAGGCTGAGTGGCCTCAGGGTGTTTGCTCTGCACTTGTGTGTGTTTCTCCCTAGTTGGTTTCCTTGTCCAGCCACCTGTGACCTCCCTCCATCCAGCCCAGGGAATCCTTCTCATCACAGGGGTAGGATGTTTGTCTCATTTTCCATCACATCCTTTCCCCAAAGTTTGGTTGTGAGTTGTTCCCATTCCAAAGACCTTTCCTCTTTGAAGAGAAAAGAGAAAATCTTGTCTCTCCTTTTCTCTCACTTCACTTCTGCTCTATTATCTCCTCCGTCCAGAATGGCCCACTGACTCACATGGGTGTAGATCCAAAGATGGCAAGAAATGCCAGCAATTCTGAGATAATAATACGGATGGATCAGGAAAACTTGAAAACCTTTATCCCGCCACATTAAAAAAAATTGCACTTCCAGTGTATTCAGAGTCTCAGTGTAGAAACACAAATGATAGAGAAATTGAATGACACTCAAGTTTTTCTTTCCTCCTTTCCTGATTTATTCTAATCCTCCAAGTTAACATGATGAACTCTTTGTTGTGTAAAGTTTCAGACATTTTCTACCCATGCACACTTTTCTTCTTTTCACATTAGAGTGTGAACTAGGTCACTTTCAACATGCTGTGATTCTGTGATTCACTGTCTCCCACCGAGTCATCCACGGATAAAGTCATCTGTTTCACGGAGAAATATTTCCAATAGCTAATAGCCAATGTCTGTGGAGTGCTTACTCTGTGTCGGTTTCTTGTAACTACTTTACAGATCATTTGTACAGCGTACCCATGGACCAGGTACAATTATGACCCCCAAGTGACAGATAAGTGCAGATAAGTACAAATAAATACAGAGGCCAAGTGACTTGCCCAAGACACTGGAGCAAATCAAAATCCATGCCTCTGTAATCATTTTGCTCTATTGCCTCTGTCTGGGAGGCTTGATGATTTGGCAACTAAAACCTTAAATATCATGTTCCATTTTTATATCTGTGACACAAGCGTGGGGCTGTGATACAGGGTAACTAACCTGACTACTTTTGAAAACCCTTATGCACCTGGATGAAAGTAAGCCAGGGACTGCAAGCCATAGATTTAAGGTTTCCTACCAACTTTTAAAAATAGCTTCTTGAATGCAATTTATGTAGTGTCAAGTCTAGGATGTAGTCCAAATAGTAACAGAAAAATGGAGATATGTAGAAAAATACTTAAAGTTGACAAGTATTGGGAGTGTAGTATTTTTGGGGCCAGCGTGTAGACCACAGGAAAACTTGCTGTTTCCATCCCAAAGGGAAGAGCCCTACGTTGCAACTGCCAAGGTCCCTGGGACAGCAAGTGTGCTCACTGCTTAGTAAAGAAGCATCCTCAGTTTGATAGAATCATATGGGAGCCTTACATTTGGTTAGCAGTTCTACATTCTTGATGTAATAATATTTTCAGGGTGTGGGAGGGTATCAAGCTCTGAAAATACCCTTGGAGAGATCTGCTTATTAAGTTTGGCTTTTTCAGTCTCCCTACTACTTCTTTACTAAACACCAGGCGGTTTCCTTCACTTTTCAGAACCATATTGTTTTTCCCTTCTCTAATGAACTTTGAAATACTTTTGGATGAGCTATTAAGATTGGGAAAAAATAAACATCTCTTTAAAATAAGGAAGATAATAACAATGACAAGTAGAAAAAGCTCTAAAACAGAGAATATCCTCCATTCTAGCCACTGACTGGGAGTGGAAGGTTCGTGCTCGCTGTCCAGGACGTAGAAATAAAAGCTGAGGAGGCGCTGAGGCGTCTCCTGGATCTCTATGAGCCTCCATCATTTCTGCTGAGTAGGGTTGACAGATAAAATATAGACTGTTTAGTTAAATATGAATGTTTGAAAAACAACGAGTACATTTTGAAGATAAGTATGCCCCAAATAGTTCATAGGATCTACTTATACTAAAAATAATGACTTATTATTCATGTGAAGTTCAAGTTTAACTGGGTATCCTGTATTTTTATGTCCTAAATCTGACAGCCCTACTGATGATCCACAATGGAGGCAGTTGAGGAGTGGTACATGCTGGCTCTCGGACAGTCAGAAATGGCTTCAGCAGATCCAGGTACAGTATGAAATTCTTTTTGGATGTAGCTCAGAAGCCATGGCCAGCCCTTGACTGCAAGTACTGCCTCGGGTTTCCCTGAGGTGGGGTAAACCTTCCTCTTAATGGCCTTTTGGTAAGTCTGGAAGACCATATCCAAGGGGAGCCCCAAAGTCAGTTTCATCCTCACAACCATGTTTCCAATTCCTGGAATTGGCTGCATGTGACTCACAAGAGCTGAGGAGGTTTGTGGAAGTTGGGAGTGTCATAGCTTGAACCCTTTGTAGGTAAAGTTTTGCTGTTGTGAGAGTTTTAACAGGAGCAATGTGAAAGACTCCAAGTCCCCAGGTAGATAGAAATAATCCTGTTCTACCTGTGTGTATGTGACAAGTCTCTAATAGTTCAGAGAGCAAGTATCTGGTCTTAGAAAGACTGATCCAAGCTTGGATGTTTCTGGTGACAAGGCAAGGTCCTGAGTTTCAAGTTCACCTTTTATGGTTGAGGAGACAATAAGGTGGTCAGAAGGGAAATCATGGAGGAGACCTTGGCTTCATCCATCGTGCAGGCTTGTATATGTGGTTCTATGTAGATTGTGTTTCAAAGGTGGAGCTTGTTTACAACTATGAACATTCTCCGATGTGCTTTTTGGACCTTCATTCCCAGAGCGAGAGCAGTGCTGAGGCTCTAGAAATGCCATGGATATTCTGAGCTGTCAGTGGCATTTCCCCGGTACTGTTCCCTTGGTGCCGCTCCTTGAAATGTCCAAAGGGATTATCATGTGTCTTGTGGCGGGTCCTAGCATTGTGAAAGGAAGCTGCTGCACCTGGCTCAGAGGATTTCGGATGTGGTGGGAGGAGGAGTAGTACTACGACTATAAATTGTATCACAGCATATCGATTCCATCTTGAGAGTGGGGTTGGGGGGTTATGAAGGGGGGCTTTTATTGTACTTTTATACATTGTACCCTTGAAACTAATTCAATTTTTTAAAATTAATTAATTTATTTGGGGCTGCATTGGGTCTTTGTTGCTGCTAGCGGGTGTTCTCTAGTTGCAGTGAGCGGGGGCTCCTCTTGGCTGTGGTGCACGGGCTTCTCATTGCAGTGGCTTCTCTTGTTGCGGAGCATGGGCTCTAGGCACGCAGGCTTCCGTAGTTGTGGCACGTGGGCTCGGTTGATGTGGCACACGGGCTCTAGAGCGCAGGCTCAGTAGTTGTGGCACGCGGGCTTAGTTACTCCGTGGCACGTGGGATCTTCCCAGACCAGGGCTCGAACCCATGACCCCTGCATTCGCAGGCATATTCTTAACCACTGCTCCACCAGGGAAGCCCGATAATTCAGTTTTTTATAAAGAGAAGATTCCTAATATTATTCCAAAATTTAAAAATATGTAGTTGGATAACACTATGAAAAATTAACTGATATATTCTTTTATTATTTCTCTTTGCTCCCTGGATTTTTTTCCCCATCCAGTCAGCTAGGCACTGTGAGTTCACTGCATTAGGAAGGTAAAGACTCAGCAGAAATGAGGGAGAAAAACAGAAAAGTCTCAGCTTTGGAATGTTCACAACGGAGGCCACAGTAGAACAGGTGAGAATTCTGTGAACCAAAAATAAATGTCGTCTCAAATGCAAAAAAGTATTCTCTGCACTGGGAGGCAGGAGAGGGAGGGAGGGAAGGACTGAAGGAGAGAGATCAGTGTGGCCAGGGACATGGAGACTGTGCTTAAGGACGATATGCCCAGGAAGAGAATCAGAATCTGGAGAAGATTCAGCCTGCACGTGATCATTGCCTCCAGTCAGCACCCTCATCTCAGACGTTGGGAAATTCAGAGAGAGAGTGGGAGTACGTCAGGAGGGCCACGCACATAGTCTGTGTGGCAGGGGTTGTGGCCGTTCCCTATTTGTGAGGAGTCCCCAGCAATTTGCAGGCCTCTTCTGGAAAATGCTGGCGGACGTCTCTAGTGCTTATGTGAAAGCTTGTTCACAAACCTTGAAAGATACAGATGTAGATGACAGATAGATGCATAGATAGAAAAATGTCATTAAATAAAAGCTCCAGGAAAGGTTTGGAAAATGGCCTTTATTGCATAGGACGCTTCTATTGTCATATGATGTTAGACTGAGTGCCGGTCCCTTCATCCTCCTTCAGACCACGGCATTCTGTCTGCTACTCTCCCGAGGGTCCTTTCTTCTCCCTGGAAGGGATAAAACAAATGAGGTAGAACAGGAAGAGACAAGAAGCACTCCAAGCTCTGCTGGTCAGGGTTACCCTCCAGCATTGCCTTAATGCTCAGAGCCACACACACCACAGTGAGCTTGGCTCCAGATCAACTACCACGCAACGAAGGTTCTGGAACATTTCCATATCTCGGGGGACCTCATTTCCACGTGACTCTCTTTCATATTCCCCTTTGTCACAGAAGGCTAGGTCCAGTGGTCCGGGTGAGATCTCGGCTCAGGCCCAAGGCTCTCAGACCTCAAAGTTCTGGTCCTGCAAGGGCCCCTGTCCTCTCTTGAGACCACTCCTGGCTCTCTCTGCCGAGAAGGAGCTGCTGGCAGTACGTCCTCTAAGAGTTGAGGTCCATCGTGCAGACCCTGAGAAAACTCCTAGGAAAAGGCTCCACCTTCTTGTTTACGTCAACAGAGGTCAATGCCTTTGTTAGTGCTGGGTGTGTCCCATTTGATGCAACTGCAGAGCCATTAGGTAAACCAGCACATGTGTGCGGCCCCTTCCCTTAGGCTCCTCTGGGCCCTCGTGACATAGGCTCAGAAGACTGCCAGCCTCAAGCCTTACCTCTTCCAAGGGACGGCCACACCGTCTTCCAGGATCTTCTGTCCCATGAATCTCAGTTGCTGTTTGGAACTCAAAGGAGAGAAAAGACCCTGCCTGCGGGGTCTCTTTGGGCTGGGGCCTTCCCCCGTGGGCTGCTCTCCCTCATTCTCCTTTTCTTCTTGCTTCTCTACCTCCTTCTCCTCCTCCTCCTCCTCCTCCTCCTCCTCCTCGTTCTCCTCCTCCTCCTCCTCGTCCTCTTCCTCAGGGGTGCTCTCGGATTCCACATTGCCCATCCGCTGGGCCATGGTGAGATGAAAGGCACGGCAGCTGAAGCCCTGCAGGACGCCGCCCTTCACGTGCTGCTGGAGGATCTCCAAGGTGGGGAAGACCCGGCAGCAGGCCATGCACCTGAAGCCGGTCTCCATGGTCAGCATCCAGTCCGCTGTCTTGGCGCTGGGTCTCTCCTCGACGGCAGGTGGCCCTGATGGGCTGCCTGGCTCTGCCCTTTCCTCATACTCTTTCTCCTCCCCAGTGGGCTCACTGTCAGACAGGAGGCTTTCGGTGGACACATCAGAAGAGGGGTCAGTGGCTACTGCGCACACATCCTCAGGAAGGGTCACTTCTTCTATCCTCAGCTGCTTTTCAGGCAACTCCAAGGGTTTCTTTGTCTTCCAGGAGACAGCGACACCCTTGTTCACTTGTACCTGCATGTAGTGTATTTTCATGCCCCTTTCCTCTTTGTCTGGGTGCAGATAGTTCTTACAGGGTGAAGAGGGTGAGGAGGAGACACAGTGTGATGGGGAAGCGGTCTCTCCTTCTTCCTGATCCTGGGCTAGGGGTGGTCTAGGCTGGGCAGTGTCTCGATGAAATCTCCGGATTCCTGAAAAAGGAAATTAAAATCATAATAACATGCATGGACCATGCCGGAAGCTGAGGGAGCAGGTGTGGTAGACGAGAGAGGGACATTGGCACGACATAGCAATGTCGTGAGCTTGGTGTCCGTTGGCCGTAGGACGGAGTGGTGTATGTGGTGTCATCTGTGGGCTTTTCATGTGCGTGGGGGGGTATACTGGAGCGGTGTCTGTATACAGGGGTGTGGAGTATGGTGGTGAGGGCTGTAGTATGTGAGGGATGCGGCTGGATGCATGTACGATGAGGAGTGTGAGTTTGGGAATATCGGTGGTGCATTCCTTGTGGAATGGGGCTGTGGTGCAGGAGAGTACTGTGGAGCACGTGCTTGGGGTTGATGTGCACTGAGAAGGGCTGTGCCTGGAGGGCGCGTATATGTGTGAGCTGTGTGCACCTGAGCTGGATGGTCCTGCTCTCAGGCTGGAGGTGTATGATGCAGAACTCTGTCCTTCTCTGGAAGCAAAGGCAAAGACAAAGCCTACATTTTCCTCTGAAGATGCTTAATCTGGTCCCTCTTCCCTCCACCTCAAGCCCAGACCTTTCCGGCCCCTGCTCCTTGACTTCCCCACCATGGTAGTAGCAGTATTCACACACACACCCCCAGACTCAGCTGGCATCCACGCCCTCGGAACAGCTCAGCCATCCTGCCCAGGCTCCTCCACAGAGCCCTCATCACCTCTGATGACCCTGGATTTCCTCTCAGCCTCCCTGGGATCTGTGTGCCTCCTGCTTCACAGCCAAGCACCCCGTCACCTGAGGAGCCCCACGCCCTTACCAGCGTAGCTGAGCTTGCGCAGAGTAGAAGTACAGAAGAAGTATTTAGAGGCAGAGGAGACCTCCACTGCCCCTGGGCTGCAGCCTTGGGCCACCACAGTGGATCCAAGCCGAGGGGGATCCTCTTGTGACTTCGAGATTCCTGAGGGAGGAATGAAAGGCTCAGGGTGGGTTCATCAGTCCTCTGTCCACAAATATTTACTGAGTGTGTGACACGTGTCAGGTGCAGTGAATACACACAGCTGAGAGTGTGGTTCCCAGTGGATCCTCCAGGATTTAATTCCAATCAATACTTATTCTCTCACTGTCTAGTTGGTAATGTAGGCCTCGGTGGTGACTGTGAGTGTGTGGGAAGAGTGAGTGATGTGTATCAGCTAAGTCTGTGGTAAGTGTGGGGTTGGCATGGGGAGCACAGTGCAGACGTGTCTATCTGTGTCTGTGGCCTTTGTGTGCATGGTTTCTGTTCACAAGTCAGGAATTCTGGGACATGTAACGTTTCCTCATTACATGGTGTGGCTTGTATTTATGGTGTGTGTTCATTCATTCATTCACCAAGATTCAGTAAGCAGCTACTCCTGTGTATCCGGCACTCTTCCATTGTTGTAGTCTTTGGTAACGCTGCACATTCTAGTAGGGGAAGACACACACTAAACAAAACTACAATAAATATATAATACATCAGCTGGTGGTAAGTATATAAGGGTTGCCAGACTTAGCGAACAAGAATACAAGGCACCCAGTTAAATTTCAGTTTCAGATAAACCCAGAATAATCTTTTAGTGTAAGTATTCCCATGCAGTATTTGGCCTGACTTAGTTTTAGTGTAAGTATAGCCCATACAATATGTGGGACATACGGATACTGAAAAATTACTTGTTCTTTATCTAGAATTCAAATTGAACTGGATAGCCCATATTTTCTCTGGCAATCCTGACATGGGTTACTGAGACTGTGGTTTACTGTGGTTTGTACAAAGCGGGTCTGGCATTACTCAAGAATGTGTTATAAGTGTGGTGTGTATGACACGTGACTGGTTCTTATAGAGGTATTTAGAGATGGCTGAAGTTAGTTGTGTTTGTGCAAGAGTTGAGGAGATACATGTATATAGTGTGTGTGTGTGTGTGTGTGTGTCCTATATATATAGTGTGTGTGTCTATATACATATCTCATCTCCAGCGTTTGGTGTTGGAGGAGAGGATTGTGATACAGGTGGGTTGTATGAGAACGTAGTATAGGAGGGATGCGTGTATATACCTCCATGTGCTGTGTGTGGTTTACTAAGGAAGTTATATGTGGGGTGTGTGATATTTTTGCTGCATCAGAGTGTACATGGGTGTATGAGTTACTGTCTCATAAAACAACCCTAACAAGAATTCTGTATACACTCTTACGTACACCGAGTGTCAGCCAGGTCCAGGCAGGGTGACAAGAAATTTACCACGCAGACTTTATATCTGGTAAGCACTCTAACCCCATTCATCTCGCTCTTCTCTGCACTACCACACACACACACACACACACACACACACACACACACTCACACACACACACACAGGAACATAGGGCAAAATATTCTGAATGGTCAGGGGCAGTCATTGCCTTCCCCAGCCTGTCCCAGCCACTGCCTGGAAATCTGCCTGCTGTCTAGAGCTCCATTCCCAGGGCCCATCCTACAGTCTCCAGGGCCCTGGGCCTGGTAGGAGCTACTGGGCTCTAATCTGGGGCAGAGGCCTCTAGCTGGAGCTCTGGGGTGACCACCCCTCTCCCAGGGCAAGCTACTCGCCTACATTTAATGCACGCAGGCACCACGTGGCCCGTGGCTCTCAGAGCTCCCCGCAGGACCCTGAGGCCATTTTTCACCCCCGCTCACGTGGTCTCAGTTTCTGGAAAACCCTTCCCTTCCCTTGATCTCCTTTGGGAAATTCTTCCTGTTGAAGGAATAAAACCTCCTTGCTTTCAATATGACACCATCCCTAGACAAACAATCTTCTTTCAAAGTGCATTCCACTTGTCAAGATATTTTTCAACAGGGCCTGCAACTCATGGGGCTTCTCTTTCCACTTTGGTAAAAGAGGCCAAGCAACTCATGGGTCTCTCTCAGCATCCTTGCATCCTTCACATCCCCCACCTCATGACCCCTAGGAAAGATCCAAGAGCATAAGAGAGAAATCGGGGACTGAGAAAAGCTGCACCTCTAGGTCTGTGCAAGCAGGATGCAGCCTGCTGTGAGTCCGACAAAGCTCCAGGCCCGGCTGCCCCAGGAGAGAGTCCTCAGACCAGCGGAGCTGACCTCCCATCTCCCAGGGGGCATCTGGCCGTTCTGTGCCGTCTCACACCACAGGGACCCTCCGGATAGATACGGCAGCATCAGTGAGACAAGGTCTCTCGCTCCCTGCTTCACAGGTGACACGTTCTCAGTCCCCCGCTTCCTAGAGAAGCTTCAGTTTGGCAGAAACCCATGTGCCCCAGACAAGTTGCCCCCCACATACCTCCTCCGTTCTCGGCAGTTTCCTGGGACTCTTCATTTTCCAGATGTTTCCTCTTTTGTCGCCGTTCCATCGTACCAACTAGAAGTCTCCCTTAGAAGATGCCTCAAGAGATGTCCAACTCCTCCTCTTCCCTACAGGTTGGCCCTTCTTGGCTCTTGGGCAATCCGTTGAAATGATTCAATACAAACAAAAATAGTCAAGTCTCCTAAATGGCTGAAAAACTTGTACCACTTGGTGAACCAGCAGTAGTGCCTAGTGCTCACCAGGGCTGTTATGTTTGCAAGGTTGCCAGGCTCACAGTGGAATTCTGTGACCTCAGTGATGACATCAGAGCATTCGGTGGACCTAGGTTGAGCACAGTGTCTGCAATAGCACAGGCCCCATTTTCAAGAACAATTCCTTTTTCCCAGCCGAAGCTTTCCCGTGAAAGGGAAAGGTTCCTACCATATCTATTATAAATTGTATCATACCATGTCTATTATAAAATTCACATTTTGATTGGAGATCTTTTAATGTCTTTTCTAGAGAGATTTAATATGAATGTTTTAAATGGTCTCCAGTTTCCCTGTGGATTATTGACATTTTAAACTCTGCACTTCAATTTTCCCTCAATACGTGTAATTTTGTCACGGCTATTTCTGTACTTAAAGATGAGGAACTATATAATTGATTTCTTCATTTTTTCCCCATCTCTTTCCAAGGTACTGCATTTGATTGTGTCTTGCGACTGAGTGAAAAATGCTAGTCCTTGAGTCAGGACATTGGGCCCTTTAGCAAGTAACTCAACCTATCTGGGCTTCAGCTTCTGTATGTGCGATCAAGAGGCTTGGACTAGCTGACTTTTCAAATGCTGTGTTTCTTTGATTCACTCTCACTTACTGATCTGCTCCTTAAGAAGAGGGTCTGTTCTCATAAAGTAACAACAGTCTTTTCCTAACCTTGGGTTGGGCGGAGTTTAACTGTTCGTACTCAGTTCGTTAGTTATATTGCCTTCTACGTATGCTTAGCTCTAAATAAGTTATACGGCTCTTGTGACAATTTTTAGATCTTCTTTTTTGCTTATTTTCTTTTATAGTTTCTAATTTGTTATCGCCAGTGTAGAGGAGCCTGATTGACTTTTAAAATTTATTGATCTTGTATGTGTGTGCCTTGTTGAACCGTCTTATTAGTTCCTGCTAGTTTATCTGTGGGTTCTTTTGGGTCTCCTAGATAAATGAGCATATTAAATGTAAATAATGTGTTCTTTGGATAAAGTTTATTTTCTTGCATCTGTATATATAGAAGCAATATGTTGAATTGATTTAAATATTTAAACACTTACATACCTGTTATCACAATCTAACATTGTTTATCTTATTTTCTTTCAATCAATATTATGTTTTCAAGATTTATCCACGTGAATCCATATAGATCTAGGTCTTTGATTTTTGACTGTTTGATATTATGTGATCACATGCATATAGCATCATTTATTTTCCATTCAAGCATTATTGGACAATTGGATTGTTTCCCTCCCTTCTCTAGAACAAACAACATTTCCCAGAATATCCCTGAAGATGACTGACAGTCGAGAAGGGCCAGGCTGCCCGAAGGATTGCTACTTGCTTTTAGCCACCTTCCAACAGGCCGTCTCCAGCCAGCAATTTGAAGCACAGCTGAAATGAGAACTGCCCCAAATGTGAAGATCTTAGGAGCTTCCTAGAAGGTGGGAGGTTAATGATAGGCATCCTGCTGGGATCCCAGGGGAGTCTGAGCTGGCCTGAAGCTCATCTTCCTCCTCCACCTCTCAAGAGAAATGTGGAGGAAAGAAGACTTCAAAAACTGTGAGCAGGCAGAGGGAGAGATATTGGGGGCCGAAGCTGTAACTGAGGTCTTGGAGTGGGCTGTGAGCACGCAGAGCCTCTCGAGAGCCAGGCTCTGCCTTCTGAGGACTTCTCCCCTAAGGCTGCTCATAATTCACGTGATACCAGCCATATAGAGCCGACTTGGCCCACACTGTCACAGAAAGCCTTATCAGAATCTCTTCTTCTTCATACACTCTTGTGTCTGTTACTTGGTTATTGCCTTTGGTACTCCACTGATGTGAACCACAGTCGCCAGGGGATGGAGGACACTAGTGACGCATCTTGCTCTGTGGCCTCAGTCCACAGCTGGAGGGTAAGGGAAGAGGCCAAATGAAGGTCAAGAAGGAAAGATGGAGTTTGAAGAGAAGACCTGAGTTAAGGGTGTCTTCTCAAGTCTTGATGACTGAAATGTAGCTCCAGTACCTGAAGTCCTGCTTGTTCTCAAGGCTGACCGCGGGGCTGGGTGCACTCAGTGAAGGAACCGTATACACTTAGTATTTCCTTGCTTGCTCACACTTGCCCTCCTCTGATACACCCTCTGCAAGACTGATCTTCCCCTGAAACAACTTTCCACCTGCTACTGTCATCTCAGGAACATTTGCTTCCCCTTCCTAGTGTCCCCCTAGAATGCCATTGCAGCCAATTCATAATTTGATAATCATGCTGCTTACCATATTCTCAGCAACTTCTGAGAAATTTTATTCACTTTATTCCATAGTCTTCACCCATCAATAATCTTCCTTAACTTCCTAGCTGCAAGTTAACCCATTCGGAATCATTTCTTCTGCTTTCTCTTCTTTGGCAAATCCTTTCTATCTTTTAAGGTCTTTTTCTTGTCTCTCTACCATCTTGCCTTCCTGAAATTCTTTTTTTTTTCGTTTAAGTAACCTTTCAATCTCCTTCCGCAATTTCCTCATAAACATTGAGAGTTTATTCCTCACACGTTAGACAGCGGTTTATGAATGGCCAGGCATAATGGACTCAGAATGAGTTGGCACCCCCGAGGTACCTGTCTTGCTGGGGAGCCACAGGTGAAGGGCTGTCTGCTGGACACATGTTTGCATGGAGTCAGGCTGAGTGGCCTCAGGGTGTTTGCTCTGCACTTGTGTGTGTTTCTCCCTAGTTGGTTTCCTTGTCCAGCCACCTGTGACCTCCCTCCATCCAGCCCAGGGAATCCTTCTCATCACAGGGGTAGGATGTTTGTCTCATTTTCCATCACATCCTTTCCCCAAAGTTTGGTTGTGAGTTGTTCCCATTCCAAAGACCTTTCCTCTTTGAAGAGAAAAGAGAAAATCTTGTCTCTCCTTTTCTCTCACTTCACTTCTGCTCTATTATCTCCTCCGTCCAGAATGGCCCACTGACTCACATGGGTGTAGATCCAAAGATGGCAAGAAATGCCAGCAATTCTGAGATAATAATACGGATGGATCAGGAAAACTTGAAAACCTTTATCCCGCCACATTAAAAAAAATTGCACTTCCAGTGTATTCAGAGTCTCAGTGTAGAAACACAAATGATAGAGAAATTGAATGACACTCAAGTTTTTCTTTCCTCCTTTCCTGATTTATTCTAATCCTCCAAGTTAACATGATGAACTCTTTGTTGTGTAAAGTTTCAGACATTTTCTACCCATGCACACTTTTCTTCTTTTCACATTAGAGTGTGAACTAGGTCACTTTCAACATGCTGTGATTCTGTGATTCACTGTCTCCCACCGAGTCATCCACGGATAAAGTCATCTGTTTCACGGAGAAATATTTCCAATAGCTAATAGCCAATGTCTGTGGAGTGCTTACTCTGTGTCGGTTTCTTGTAACTACTTTACAGATCATTTGTACAGCGTACCCATGGACCAGGTACAATTATGACCCCCAAGTGACAGATAAGTGCAGATAAGTACAAATAAATACAGAGGCCAAGTGACTTGCCCAAGACCCTGGAGCAAATCAAAATCCATGCCTCTGTAATCACTTTGCTCTATTGCCTCTGTCTGGGAGGCTTGATGATTTGGCAACTAAAACCTTAAATATCATGTTCCATTTTTATATCTGTGACACAAGCGTGGGGCTGTGATACAGGGTAACTAACCTGACTACTTTTGAAAACCCTTATGCACCTGGATGAAAGTAAGCCAGGGACTGCAAGCCATAGATTTAAGGTTTCCTACCAACTTTTAAAAATAGCTTCTTGAATGCAATTTATGTAGTGTCAAGTCTAGGATGTAGTCCAAATAGTAACAGAAAAATGGAGATATGTAGAAAAATACTTAAAGTTGACAAGTATTGGGAGTGTAGTATTTTTGGGGCCAGCGTGTAGACCACAGGAAAACTTGCTGTTTCCATCCCAAAGGGAAGAGCCCTACGTTGCAACTGCCAAGGTCCCTGGGACAGCAAGTGTGCTCACTGCTTAGTAAAGAAGCATCCTCAGTTTGATAGAATCATATGGGAGCCTTACATTTGGTTAGCAGTTCTACATTCTTGATGTAATAATATTTTCAGGGTGTGGGAGGGTATCAAGCTCTGAAAATACCCTTGGAGAGATCTGCTTATTAAGTTTGGCTTTTTCAGTCTCCCTACTACTTCTTTACTAAACACCAGGCGGTTTCCTTCACTTTTCAGAACCATATTGTTTTTCCCTTCTCTAATGAACTTTGAAATACTTTTGGATGAGCTATTAAGATTGGGAAAAAATAAACATCTCTTTAACATAAGGAAGATAATAACAATGACAAGTAGAAAAAGCTCTAAAACAGAGAATATCCTCCATTCTAGCCACTGACTGGGAGTGGAAGGTTCGTGCTCGCTGTCCAGGACGTAGAAATAAAAGCTGAGGAGGCGCTGAGGCGTCTCCTGGATCTCTATGAGCCTCCATCATTTCTGCTGAGTAGGGTTGACAGATAAAATATAGACTGTTTAGTTAAATATGAATGTTTGAAAAACAACGAGTACATTTTGAAGATAAGTATGCCCCAAATAGTTCATAGGATCTACTTATACTAAAAATAATGACTTATTATTCATGTGAAGTTCAAGTTTAACTGGGTATCCTGTATTTTTATGTCCTAAATCTGACAGCCCTACTGATGATCCACAATGGAGGCAGTTGAGGAGTGGTACATGCTGGCTCTCGGACAGTCAGAAATGGCTTCAGCAGATCCAGGTACAGTATGAAATTCTTTTTGGATGTAGCTCAGAAGCCATGGCCAGCCCTTGACTGCAAGTACTGCCTCGGGTTTCCCTGAGGTGGGGTAAACCTTCCTCTTAATGGCCTTTTGGTAAGTCTGGAAGACCATATCCAAGGGGAGCCCCAAAGTCAGTTTCATCCTCACAACCATGTTTCCAATTCCTGGAATTGGCTGCATGTGACTCACAAGAGCTGAGGAGGTTTGTGGAAGTTGGGAGTGTCATAGCTTGAACCCTTTGTAGGTAAAGTTTTGCTGTTGTGAGAGTTTTAACAGGAGCAATGTGAAAGACTCCAAGTCCCCAGGTAGATAGAAATAATCCTGTTCTACCTGTGTGTATGTGACAAGTCTCTAATAGTTCAGAGAGCAAGTATCTGGTCTTAGAAAGACTGATCCAAGCTTGGATGTTTCTGGTGACAAGGCAAGGTCCTGAGTTTCAAGTTCACCTTTTATGGTTGAGGAGACAATAAGGTGGTCAGAAGGGAAATCATGGAGGAGACCTTGGCTTCATCCATCGTGCAGGCTTGTATATGTGGTTCTATGTAGATTGTGTTTCAAAGGTGGAGCTTGTTTACAACTATGAACATTCTCCGATGTGCTTTTTGGACCTTCATTCCCAGAGCGAGAGCAGTGCCGAGGCTCTAGAAATGCCATGGATATTCTGAGCTGTCAGTGGCATTTCCCCGGTACTGTTCCCTTGGTGCCGCTCCTTGAAATGTCCAAAGGGATTATCATGTGTCTTGTGGCGGGTCCTAGCATTGTGAAAGGAAGCTGCTGCACCTGGCTCAGAGGATTTCGGATGTGGTGGGAGGAGGAGTAGTACTACGACTATAAATTGTATCACAGCATATCGATTCCATCTTGAGAGTGGGGTTGGGGGGTTATGAAGGGGGGCTTTTATTGTACTTTTATACATTGTACCCTTGAAACTAATTCAATTTTTTAAAATTAATTAATTTATTTGGGGCTGCATTGGGTCTTTGTTGCTGCTAGCGGGTGTTCTCTAGTTGCAGTGAGCGGGGGCTCCTCTTGGCTGTGGTGCACGGGCTTCTCATTGCAGTGGCTTCTCTTGTTGCGGAGCATGGGCTCTAGGCACGCAGGCTTCCGTAGTTGTGGCACGTGGGCTCGGTTGATGTGGCACACGGGCTCTAGAGCGCAGGCTCAGTAGTTGTGGCACGCGGGCTTAGTTACTCCGTGGCACGTGGGATCTTCCCAGACCAGGGCTCGAACCCATGACCCCTGCATTCGCAGGCATATTCTTAACCACTGCTCCACCAGGGAAGCCCGATAATTCAGTTTTTTATAAAGAGAAGATTCCTAATATTATTCCAAAATTTAAAAATATGTAGTTGGATAACACTATGAAAAATTAACTGATATATTCTTTTATTATTTCTCTTTGCTCCCTGGATTTTTTTCCCCATCCAGTCAGCTAGGCACTGTGAGTTCACTGCATTAGGAAGGTAAAGACTCAGCAGAAATGAGGGAGAAAAACAGAAAAGTCTCAGCTTTGGAATGTTCACAACGGAGGCCACAGTAGAACAGGTGAGAATTCTGTGAACCAAAAATAAATGTCGTCTCAAATGCAAAAAAGTATTCTCTGCACTGGGAGGCAGGAGAGGGAGGGAGGGAAGGACTGAAGGAGAGAGATCAGTGTGGCCAGGGACATGGAGACTGTGCTTAAGGACGATATGCCCAGGAAGAGAATCAGAATCTGGAGAAGATTCAGCCTGCACGTGATCATTGCCTCCAGTCAGCACCCTCATCTCAGACGTTGGGAAATTCAGAGAGAGAGTGGGAGTACGTCAGGAGGGCCACGCACATAGTCTGTGTGGCAGGGGTTGTGGCCGTTCCCTATTTGTGAGGAGTCCCCAGCAATTTGCAGGCCTCTTCTGGAAAATGCTGGCGGACGTCTCTAGTGCTTATGTGAAAGCTTGTTCACAAACCTTGAAAGATACAGATGTAGATGACAGATAGATGCATAGATAGAAAAATGTCATTAAATAAAAGCTCCAGGAAAGGTTTGGAAAATGGCCTTTATTGCATAGGACGCTTCTATTGTCATATGATGTTAGACTGAGTGCCGGTCCCTTCATCCTCCTTCAGACCACGGCATTCTGTCTGCTACTCTCCCGAGGGTCCTTTCTTCTCCCTGGAAGGGATAAAACAAATGAGGTAGAACAGGAAGAGACAAGAAGCACTCCAAGCTCTGCTGGTCAGGGTTACCCTCCAGCATTGCCTTAATGCTCAGAGCCACACACACCACAGTGAGCTTGGCTCCAGATCAACTACCACGCAACGAAGGTTCTGGAACATTTCCATATCTCGGGGGACCTCATTTCCACGTGACTCTCTTTCATATTCCCCTTTGTCACAGAAGGCTAGGTCCAGTGGTCCGGGTGAGATCTCGGCTCAGGCCCAAGGCTCTCAGACCTCAAAGTTCTGGTCCTGCAAGGGCCCCTGTCCTCTCTTGAGACCACTCCTGGCTCTCTCTGCCGAGAAGGAGCTGCTGGCAGTACGTCCTCTAAGAGTTGAGGTCCATCGTGCAGACCCTGAGAAAACTCCTAGGAAAAGGCTCCACCTTCTTGTTTACGTCAACAGAGGTCAATGCCTTTGTTAGTGCTGGGTGTGTCCCATTTGATGCAACTGCAGAGCCATTAGGTAAACCAGCACATGTGTGCGGCCCCTTCCCTTAGGCTCCTCTGGGCCCTCGTGACATAGGCTCAGAAGACTGCCAGCCTCAAGCCTTACCTCTTCCAAGGGACGGCCACACCGTCTTCCAGGATCTTCTGTCCCATGAATCTCAGTTGCTGTTTGGAACTCAAAGGAGAGAAAAGACCCTGCCTGCGGGGTCTCTTTGGGCTGGGGCCTTCCCCCGTGGGCTGCTCTCCCTCATTCTCCTTTTCTTCTTGCTTCTCTACCTCCTTCTCCTCCTCCTCCTCCTCCTCCTCCTCCTCCTCGTTCTCCTCCTCCTCCTCCTCGTCCTCTTCCTCAGGGGTGCTCTCGGATTCCACATTGCCCATCCGCTGGGCCATGGTGAGATGAAAGGCACGGCAGCTGAAGCCCTGCAGGACGCCGCCCTTCACGTGCTGCTGGAGGATCTCCAAGGTGGGGAAGACCCGGCAGCAGGCCATGCACCTGAAGCCGGTCTCCATGGTCAGCATCCAGTCCGCTGTCTTGGCGCTGGGTCTCTCCTCGACGGCAGGTGGCCCTGATGGGCTGCCTGGCTCTGCCCTTTCCTCATACTCTTTCTCCTCCCCAGTGGGCTCACTGTCAGACAGGAGGCTTTCGGTGGACACATCAGAAGAGGGGTCAGTGGCTACTGCGCACACATCCTCAGGAAGGGTCACTTCTTCTATCCTCAGCTGCTTTTCAGGCAACTCCAAGGGTTTCTTTGTCTTCCAGGAGACAGCGACACCCTTGTTCACTTGTACCTGCATGTAGTGTATTTTCATGCCCCTTTCCTCTTTGTCTGGGTGCAGATAGTTCTTACAGGGTGAAGAGGGTGAGGAGGAGACACAGTGTGATGGGGAAGCGGTCTCTCCTTCTTCCTGATCCTGGGCTAGGGGTGGTCTAGGCTGGGCAGTGTCTCGATGAAATCTCCGGATTCCTGAAAAAGGAAATTAAAATCATAATAACATGCATGGACCATGCCGGAAGCTGAGGGAGCAGGTGTGGTAGACGAGAGAGGGACATTGGCACGACATAGCAATGTCGTGAGCTTGGTGTCCGTTGGCCGTAGGACGGAGTGGTGTATCTGGTGTCATCTGTGTGCTTTTCATGTGCGTGGGGGGGTATACTGGAGCGGTGTCTGTATACAGGGGTGTGGAGTATGGTGGTGAGGGCTGTAGTATGTGAGGGATGCGGCTGGATGCGTGTACGATGAGGAGTGTGAGTTTGGGAATATCGGTGGTGCATTCCTTGTGGAATGGGGCTGTGGTGCAGGAGAGTACTGTGGAGCACGTGCTTGGGGTTGATGTGCACTGAGAAGGGCTGTGCCTGGAGGGCGCGTGTATGTGTGAGCTGTGTGCACCTGAGCTGGATGGTCCTGCTCTCAGGCTGGAGGTGTATGATGCAGAACTCTGTCCTTCTCTGGAAGCAAAGGCAAAGACAAAGCCTACATTTTCCTCTGAAGATGCTTAATCTGGTCCCTCTTCCCTCCACCTCAAGCCCAGACCTTTCCGGCCCCTGCTCCTTGACTTCCCCACCATGGTAGTAGCAGTATTCACACACACACCCCCAGACTCAGCTGGCATCCACGCCCTCGGAACAGCTCAGCCATCCTGCCCAGGCTCCTCCACAGAGCCCTCATCACCTCTGATGACCCTGGATTTCCTCTCAGCCTCCCTGGGATCTGTGTGCCTCCTGCTTCACAGCCAAGCACCCCGTCACCTGAGGAGCCCCACGCCCTTACCAGCGTAGCTGAGCTTGCGCAGAGTAGAAGTACAGAAGAAGTATTTAGAGGCAGAGGAGACCTCCACTGCCCCTGGGCTGCAGCCTTGGGCCACCACAGTGGATCCAAGCCGAGGGGGATCCTCTTGTGACTTCGAGATTCCTGAGGGAGGAATGAAAGGCTCAGGGTGGGTTCATCAGTCCTCTGTCCACAAATATTTACTGAGTGTGTGACACGTGTCAGGTGCAGTGAATACACACAGCTGAGAGTGTGGTTCCCAGTGGATCCTCCAGGATTTAATTCCAATCAATACTTATTCTCTCACTGTCTAGTTGGTAATGTAGGCCTCGGTGGTGACTGTGAGTGTGTGGGAAGAGTGAGTGATGTGTATCAGCTAAGTCTGTGGTAAGTGTGGGGTTGGCATGGGGAGCACAGTGCAGACGTGTCTATCTGTGTCTGTGGCCTTTGTGTGCATGGTTTCTGTTCACAAGTCAGGAATTCTGGGACATGTAACGTTTCCTAATTACATGGTGTGGCTTGTATTTATGGTGTGTGTTCATTCATTCATTCACCAAGATTCAGTAAGCAGCTACTCCTGTGTATCCGGCAGTCTTCCATTGTTGTAGTCTTTGGTAACGCTGCACATTCTAGTAGGGGAAGACACACACTAAACAAAACTACAATAAATATATAATACATCAGCTGGTGGTAAGTATATAAGGGTTGCCAGACTTAGCGAACAAGAATACAAGGCACCCAGTTAAATTTCAGTTTCAGATAAACCCAGAATAATCTTTTAGTGTAAGTATTCCCATGCAGTATTTGGCCTGACTTAGTTTTAGTGTAAGTATAGCCCATACAATATGTGGGACATACGGATACTGAAAAATTACTTGTTGTTTATCTGGAATTCAAATTGAACTGGATAGCCCATATTTTCTCTGGCAATCCTGACATGGGTTACTGAGACTGTGGTTTACTGTGGTTTGTACAAAGCGGGTCTGGCATTACTCAAGAATGTGTTATAAGTGTGGTGTGTATGACACGTGACTGGTTCTTATAGAGGTATTTAGAGATGGCTGAAGTTAGTTGTGTTTGTGCAAGAGTTGAGGAGATACATGTATATAGTGTGTGTGTGTGTGTGTGTGTGTCCTATATATATAGTGTGTGTGTCTATATACATATCTCATCTCCAGCGTTTGGTGTTGGAGGAGAGGATTGTGATACAGGTGGGTTGTATGAGAACGTAGTATAGGAGGGATGTGTGTATATACCTCCATGTGCTGTGTGTGGTTTACTAAGGAAGTTATATGTGGGGTGTGTGATATTTTTGCTGCATCAGAGTGTACATGGGTGTATGAGTTACTGTCTCATAAAACACCCCTAACAAGAATTCTGTATACACTCTTACGTACACCGAGTGTCAGCCAGGTACAGGCAGGGTGACAAGAACTTTACCACGCAGACTTTATATCTGGTAAGCACTCTACCCCCATTCATCTCGCTCTTCTCTGCACTACCACACACACACACACACACACACACACACACACTCACACACACACACACAGGAACATAGGGCAAAATATTCTGAATGGTCAGGGGCAGTCATTGCCTTCCCCAGCCTGTCCCAGCCACTGCCTGGAAATCTGCCTGCTGTCTAGAGCTCCATTCCCAGGGCCCATCCTACAGTCTCCAGGGCCCTGGGCCTGGTAGGAGCTACTGGGCTCTAATCTGGGGCAGAGGCCTCTAGCTGGAGCTCTGGGGTGACCACCCCTCTCCCAGGGCAAGCTACTCGCCTACATTTAATGCACGCAGGCACCACGTGGCCCGTGGCTCTCAGAGCTCCCCGCAGGACCCTGAGGCCATTTCTCACCCCCGCTCACGCGGTCTCAGTTTCTGGAAAACCCTTCCCTTCCCTTGATCTCCTTTGGGAAATTCTTCCTGTTGAAGGAATAAAACCTCCTTGCTTTCAATATGACACCATCCCTAGACAAACAATCTTCTTTCAAAGTGCATTCCACTTGTCAAGATATTTTTCAACAGGGCCTTCAACTCATGGGGCTTCTCTTTCCACTTTGGTAAAAGAGGCCAAGCAACTCATGGGTCTCTCTCAGCATCCTTGCATCCTTCACATCCCCCACCTCATGACCCCTAGGAAAGATCCAAGAGCATAAGAGAGAAATCGGGGACTGAGAAAAGCTGCACCTCTAGGTCTGTGCAAGCAGGATGCAGCCTGCTGTGAGTCCGACAAAGCTCCAGGCCCGGCTGCCCCAGGAGAGAGTCCTCAGACCAGCGGAGCTGACCTCCCATCTCCCAGGGGGCATCTGGCCGTTCTGTGCCGTCTCACACCACAGCGACCCTCCGGATAGATACGGCAGCATCAGTGAGACAAGGTCTCTCACTCCCTGCTTCACAGGTGACACGTTCTCAGTCCCCCGCTTCCTAGAGAAGCTTCAGTTTGGCAGAAACCCATGTGCCCCAGACAAGTTGCCCCCCACATACCTCCTCCGTTCTCGGCAGTTTCCTGGGACTCTTCATTTTCCAGATGTTTCCTCTTTTGTCGCCGTTCCATCGTACCAACTAGAAGTCTCCCTTAGAAGATGCCTCAAGAGATGTCCAACTCCTCCTCTTCCCTACAGGTTGGCCCTTCTTGGCTCTTGGGCAATCCGTTGAAATGATTCAATACAAACAAAAATAGTCAAGTCTCCTAAATGGCTGAAAAACTTGTACCACTTGGTGAACCAGCAGTAGTGCCTAGTGCTCACCAGGGCTGTTATGTTTGCAAGGTTGCCAGGCTCACAGTGGAATTCTGTGACCTCAGTGATGACATCAGAGCATTCGGTGGACCTAGGTTGAGCACAGTGTCTGCAATAGCACAGGCCCCATTTTCAAGAACAATTCCTTTTTCCCAGCCGAAGCTTTCCCGTGAAAGGGAAAGGTTCCTACCATATCTATTATAAATTGTATCATACCATGTCTATTATAAAATTCACATTTTGATTGGAGATCTTTTAATGTCTTTTCTAGAGAGATTTAATATGAATGTTTTAAATGGTCTCCAGTTTCCCTGTGGATTATTGACATTTTAAACTCTGCACTTCAATTTTCCCTCAATACGTGTAATTTTGTCACGGCTATTTCTGTACTTAAAGATGAGGAACTATATAATTGATTTCTTCATTTTTTCCCCATCTCTTTCCAAGGTACTGCATTTGATTGTGTCTTGCGACTGAGTGAAAAATGCTAGTCCTTGAGTCAGGACATTGGGCCCTTTAGCAAGTAACTCAACCTATCTGGGCTTCAGCTTCTGTATGTGCGATCAAGAGGCTTGGACTAGCTGACTTTTCAAATGCTGTGTTTCTTTGATTCACTCTCACTTACTGATCTGCTCCTTAAGAAGAGGGTCTGTTCTCATAAAGTAACAACAGTCTTTTCCTAACCTTGGGATGGGCGGAGTTTAACTGTTCGTACTCAGTTCGTTAGTTATATTGCCTTCTACGTATGCTTAGCTCTAAATAATTTATACGGCTCTTGTGACAATTTTTAGATCTTCTTTTTTTCTTATTTCTTTTATAGTTTCTAATTTGTTATCGCCAGTGTAGAGGAGCCTGATTGACTTTTAAAATTTATTGATCTTGTATGTGTGTGCCTTGTTGAACCGTCTTATTAGTTCCTGCTAGTTTATCTGTGGGTTCTTTTGGGTCTCCTAGATAAATGAGCATATTAAATGTAAATAATGTGTTCTTTGGATAAAGTTTATTTTCTTGCATCTCTATATATAGAAGCAATATGTTGAATTGATTTAAATATTTAAACACTTACATACCTGTTATCACAATCTAACATTGTTTATCTTATTTTCTTTCAATCAATATTATGTTTTCAAGATTTATCCACGTGAATCCATATAGATCTAGGTCTTTGATTTTTGACTGTTTGATATTATGTGATCACATGCATATAGCATCATTTATTTTCCATTCAAGCATTATTGGACAATTGGATTGTTTCCCTCCCTTCTCTAGAACAAACAACATTTCCCAGAATATCCCTGAAGATGACTGACAGTCGAGAAGGGCCAGGCTGCCCGAAGGATTGCTACTTGCTTTTAGCCACCTTCCAACAGGCCGTCTCCAGCCAGCAATTTGAAGCACAGCTGAAATGAGAACTGCCCCAAATGTGAAAATCTTAGGAGCTTCCTAGAAGGTGGGAGGTTAATGATAGGCATCCTGCTGGGATCCCAGGGGAGTCTGAGCTGGCCTGAAGCTCATCTTCCTCCTCCACCTCTCAAGAGAAATGTGGAGGAAAGAAGACTTCAAAAACTGTGAGCAGGCAGAGGGAGAGATATTGGGGCCCGAAGCTGTAACTGAGGTCTTGGAGTGGGCTGTGAGCACGCAGAGCCTCTCGAGAGCCAGGCTCTGCCTTCTGAGGACTTCTCCCCTAAGGCTGCTCATAATTCACGTGATACCAGCCATATAGAGCCGACTTGGCCCACACTGTCACAGAAAGCCTTATCAGAATCTCTTCTTCTTCATACACTCTTGTGTCTGTTACTTGGTTATTGCCTTTGGTACTCCACTGATGTGAACCACAGTCGCCAGGGGATGGAGGACACTAGTGACCCATCTTGCTCTGTGGCCTCAGTCCACAGCTGGAGGGTAAGGGAAGAGGCCAAATGAAGGTCAAGAAGGAAAGATGGAGTTTGAAGAGAAGACCTGAGTTAAGGGTGTCTTCTCAAGTCTTGATGACTGAAATGTAGCTCCAGTACCTGAAGTCCTGCTTGTTCTCAAGGCTGACCGCGGGGCTGGGTGCACTCAGTGAAGGAACCGTATACACTTAGTATTTCCTTGCTTGCTCACACTTGCCCTCCTCTGATACACCCTCTGCAAGACTGATCTTCCCCTGAAACAACTTTCCACCTGCTACTGTCATCTCAGGAACATTTGCTTCCCCTTCCTAGTGTCCCCCTAGAATGCCATTGCAGCCAATTCATAATTTGATAATCATGCTGCTTACCATATTCTCAGCAACTTCTGAGAAATTTTATTCACTTTATTCCATAGTCTTCACCCATCAATAATCTTCCTTAACTTCCTAGCTGCAGGTTAACCCATTCGGAATCATTTCTTTTGCTTTCTCTTCTTTGGCAAATCCTTTCTATCTTTTAAGGTCTTTTTCTTGTCTCTCTACCATCTTGCCTTCCTGAACTTCTTTTTTTTTCGTTTAAGTAACCTTTCAATCTCCTTCCCCAATTTCCTCATACACATTGAGAGTTTATTCCTCACACGTTAGACAGCGGTTTATGAATGGCCAGGCATAATGGACTCAGAATGAGTTGGCACCCCCGAGGTACCTGTCTTGCTGGGGAGCCACAGGTGAAGGGCTGTCTGCTGGACACATGTTTGCATGGAGTCAGGCTGAGTGGCCTCAGGGTGTTTGCTCTGCACTTGTGTGTGTTTCTCCCTAGTTGGTTTCCTTGTCCAGCCACCTGTGACCTCCCTCCATCCAGCCCAGGGAATCCTTCTCATCACAGGGGTAGGATGTTTGTCTCATTTTCCATCACATCCTTTCCCCAAAGTTTGGTTGTGAGTTGTTCCCATTCCAAAGACCTTTCCTCTTTGAAGGGAAAAGAGAAAATCTTGTCTCTCCTTTTCTCTCACTTCACTTCTGCTCTATTATCTCCTCCGTCCAGAATGGCCCACTGACTCACATGGGTGTAGATCCAAAGATGGCAAGAAATGCCAGCAATTCTGAGATAATAATACGGATGGATCAGGAAAACTTGAAAACCTTTATCCCGCCACATTAAAAAAAATTGCACTTCCAGTGTATTCAGAGTCTCAGTGTAGAAACACAAATGATAGAGAAATTGAATTACACTCAAGTTTTTCTTTCCTCCTTTCCTGATTTATTCTAATCCTCCAAGTTAACATGATGAACTCTTTGTTGTGTAAAGTTTCAGAGATTTTCTACCCATGCACACTTTTCTTCTTTTCACATTAGAGTGTGAACTAGGTCACTTTCAACATGCTGTGATTCTGTGATTCACTGTCTCCCACCGAGTCATCCACGGATAATGTCATCTGTTTCACGGAGAAATATTTACAATAGCTAATAGCCAATGTCTGTGGAGTGCTTACTCTGTGTCGGTTTCTTGTAACTACTTTACAGATCATTTGTACAGCGTACCCATGGACCAGGTACAATTATGACCCCCAAGTGACAGATAAGTGCAGATAAGTACAAATAAATACAGAGGCCAAGTGACTTGCCCAAGACACTGGAGCAAATCAAAATCCATGCCTCTGTAATCATTTTGCTCTATTGCCTCTGTCTGGGAGGCTTGATGATTTGGCAACTAAAACCTTAAATATCATGTTCCATTTTTATATCTGTGACACAAGCGTGGGGCTGTGATACAGGGTAACTAACCTGACTACTTTTGAAAACCCTTATGCACCTGGATGAAAGTAAGCCAGGGACTGCAAGCCATAGATTTAAGGTTTCCTACCAACTTTTAAAAATAGCTTCTTGAATGCAATTTATGTAGTGTCAAGTCTAGGATGTAGTCCAAATAGTAACAGAAAAATGGAGATATGTAGGAAAATACTTAAAGTTGACAAGTATTGGGAGTGTAGTATTTTTGGGGCCAGCGTGTAGACCACAGGAAAACTTGCTGTTTCCATCCCAAAGGGAAGAGCCCTACGTTGCAACTGCCAAGGTCCCTGGGACAGCAAGTGTGCTCACTGCTTAGTAAAGAAGCATCCTCAGTTTGATAGAATCATATGGGAGCCTTACATTTGGTTAGCAGTTCTACATTCTTGATGTAATAATATTTTCAGGGTGTGGGAGGGTATCAAGCTCTGAAAATACCCTTGGAGAGATCTGCTTATTAAGTTTGGCTTTTTCAGTCTCCCTACTACTTCTTTACTAAACACCAGGCGGTTTCCTTCACTTTTCAGAACCATATTGTTTTTCCCTTCTCTAATGAACTTTGAAATACTTTTGGATGAGCTATTAAGATTGGGAAAAAATAAACATCTCTTTAACATAAGGAAGATAATAACAATGACAAGTAGAAAAAGCTCTAAAACAGAGAATATCCTCCATTCTAGCCACTGACTGGGAGTGGAAGGTTCGTGCTCGCTGTCCAGGACGTAGAAATAAAAGCTGAGGAGGCGCTGAGGCGTCTCCTGGATCTCTATGAGCCTCCATCATTTCTGCTGAGTAGGGTTGACAGATAAAATATAGACTGTTTAGTTAAATATGAATGTTTGAAAAACAACGAGTACATTTTGAAGATAAGTATGCCCCAAATAGTTCATAGGATCTACTTATACTAAAAATAATGACTTATTATTCATGTGAAGTTCAAGTTTAACTGGGTATCCTGTATTTTTATGTCCTAAATCTGACAGCCCTACTGATGATCCACAATGGAGGCAGTTGAGGAGTGGTACATGCTGGCTCTCGGACAGTCAGAAATGGCTTCAGCAGATCCAGGTACAGTATGAAATTCTTTTTGGATGTAGCTCAGAAGCCATGGCCAGCCCTTGACTGCAAGTACTGCCTCGGGTTTCCCTGAGGTGGGGTAAACCTTCCTCTTAATGGCCTTTTGGTAAGTCTGGAAGACCATATCCAAGGGGAGCCCCAAAGTCAGTTTCATCCTCACAACCATGTTTCCAATTCCTGGAATTGGCTGCATGTGACTCACAAGAGCTGAGGAGGTTTGTGGAAGTTGGGAGTGTCATAGCTTGAACCCTTTGTAGGTAAAGTTTTGCTGTTGTGAGAGTTTTAACAGGAGCAATGTGAAAGACTCCAAGTCCCCAGGTAGATAGAAATAATCCTGTTCTACCTGTGTGTATGTGACAAGTCTCTAATAGTTCAGAGAGCAAGTATCTGGTCTTAGAAAGACTGATCCAAGCTTGGATGTTTCTGGTGACAAGGCAAGGTCCTGAGTTTCAAGTTCACCTTTTATGGTTGAGGAGACAATAAGGTGGTCAGAAGGGAAATCATGGAGGAGACCTTGGCTTCATCCATCGTGCAGGCTTGTATATGTGGTTCTATGTAGATTGTGTTTCAAAGGTGGAGCTTGTTTACAACTATGAACATTCTCCGATGTGCTTTTTGGACCTTCATTCCCAGAGCGAGAGCAGTGCCGAGGCTCTAGAAATGCCATGGATATTCTGAGCTGTCAGTGGCATTTCCCCGGTACTGTTCCCTTGGTGCCGCTCCTTGAAATGTCCAAAGGGATTATCATGTGTCTTGTGGCGGGTCCTAGCATTGTGAAAGGAAGCTGCTGCACCTGGCTCAGAGGATTTCGGATGTGGTGGGAGGAGGAGTAGTACTACGACTATAAATTGTATCACAGCATATCGATTCCATCTTGAGAGTGGGGTTGGGGGGTTATGAAGGGGGGCTTTTATTGTACTTTTATACATTGTACCCTTGAAACTAATTCAATTTTTTAAAATTAATTAATTTATTTGGGGCTGCATTGGGTCTTTGTTGCTGCTAGCGGGTGTTCTCTAGTTGCAGTGAGCGGGGGCTCCTCTTGGCTGTGGTGCACGGGCTTTTCATTGCAGTGGCTTCTCTTGTTGTGGAGCATGGTCTCTAGGCACGCAGGCTTCCGTAGTTGTGGCACGTGGGCTCGGTTGATGTGGCACACGGGCTCTAGAGCGCAGGCTCAGTAGTTGTGGCACGCGGGCTTAGTTACTCCGTGGCACGTGGGATCTTCCCAGACCAGGGCTCGAACCCATGACCCCTGCATTCGCAGGCATATTCTTAACCACTGCTCCACCAGGGAAGCCCGATAATTCAGTTTTTTATAAAGAGAAGATTCCTAATATTATTCCAAAATTTTAAAAATATGTAGTTGGATAACACTATGAAAAATTAACTGATATATTCTTTTATTATTTCTCTTTGCTCCCTGGATTTTTTTCCCCATCCAGTCAGCTAGGCAGTGTGAGTTCACTGCATTAGGAAGGTAAAGACTCAGCAGAAATGAGGGAGAAAAACAGAAAAGTCTCAGCTTTGGAATGTTCACAACGGAGGCCACAGTAGAACAGGTGAGAATTCTGTGAACCAAAAATAAATGTCGTCTCAAATGCAAAAAGTATTCTCTGCACTGGGAGGCAGGAGAGGGAGGGAGGGAAGGACTGAAGGAGAGAGATCAGTGTGGCCAGGGACATGGAGACTGTGCTTAAGGACGATATGCCCAGGAAGAGAATCAGAATCTGGAGAAGATTCAGCCTGCACGTGATCATTGCCTCCAGTCAGCACCCTCATCTCAGACGTTGGGAAATTCAGAGAGAGAGTGGGAGTACGTCAGGAGGGCCACGCGCATAGTCTGTGTGGCAGGGGTTGTGGCCGTTCCCTATTTGTGAGGAGTCCCCAGCAATTTGCAGGCCTCTTCTGGAAAATGCTGGCGGACGTCTCTAGTGCTTATGTGAAAGCTTGTTCACAAACCTTGAAAGATACAGATGTAGATGACAGATAGATGCATAGATAGAAAAATGTCATTAAATAAAAGCTCCAGGAAAGGTTTGGAAAATGCCCTTTATTGCATAGGACGCTTCTATTGTCATATGATGTTAGACTGAGTGCCGGTCCCTTCATCCTCCTTCAGACCACGGCATTCTGTCTGCTACTCTCCCGAGGGTCCTTTCTTCTCCCTGGAAGGGATAAAACAAATGAGGTAGAACAGGAAGAGACAAGAAGCACTCCAAGCTCTGCTGGTCAGGGTTACCCTCCAGCATTGCCTTAATGCTCAGAGCCACACACACCACAGTGAGCTTGGCTCCAGATCAACTACCACGCAACGAAGGTTCTGGAACATTTCCATATCTCGGGGGACCTCATTTCCACGTGACTCTCTTTCATATTCCCCTTTGTCACAGAAGGCTAGGTCCAGTGGTCCGGGTGAGATCTCGGCTCAGGCCCAAGGCTCTCAGACCTCAAAGTTCTGGTCCTGCAAGGGCCCCTGTCCTCTCTTGAGACCACTCCTGGCTCTCTCTGCCGAGAAGGAGCTGCTGGCAGTACGTCCTCTAAGAGTTGAGGTCCATCGTGCAGACCCTGAGAAAACTCCTAGGAAAAGGCTCCACCTTCTTGTTTACGTCAACAGAGGTCAATGCCTTTGTTAGTGCTGGGTGTGTCCCATTTGATGCAACTGCAGAGCCATTAGGTAAACCAGCACATGTGTGCGGCCCCTTCCCTTAGACTCCTCTGGGCCCTCGTGACATAGGCTCAGAAGACTGCCAGCCTCAAGCCTTACCTCTTCCAAGGGACGGCCACACCGTCTTCCAGGATCTTCTGTCCCATGAATCTCAGTTGCTGTTTGGAACTCAAAGGAGAGAAAAGACCCTGCCTGCGGGGTCTCTTTGGGCTGGGGCCTTCCCCCGTGGGCTGCTCTCCCTCATTCTCCTTTTCTTCTTGCTTCTCTACCTCCTTCTCCTCCTCCTCCTCCTCCTCCTCCTCCTCCTCCTCCTCGTTCTCCTCCTCCTCCTCCTCGTCCTCTTCCTCAGGGGTGCTCTCGGATTCCACATTGCCCATCCGCTGGGCCATGGTGAGATGAAAGGCACGGCAGCTGAAGCCCTGCAGGACGCCGCCCTTCACGTGCTGCTGGAGGATCTCCAAGGTGGGGAAGACCCGGCAGCAGGCCATGCACCTGAAGCCGGTCTCCATGGTCAGCATCCAGTCCGCTGTCTTGGCGCTGGGTCTCTCCTCGACGGCAGGTGGCCCTGATGGGCTGCCTGGCTCTGCCCTTTCCTCATACTCTTTCTCCTCCCCAGTGGGCTCACTGTCAGACAGGAGGCTTTCGGTGGACACATCAGAAGAGGGGTCAGTGGCTACTGCGCACACATCCTCAGGAAGGGTCACTTCTTCTATCCTCAGCTGCTTTTCAGGCAACTCCAAGGGTTTCTTTGTCTTCCAGGAGACAGCGACACCCTTGTTCACTTGTACCTGCATGTAGTGTATTTTCATGCCCCTTTCCTCTTTGTCTGGGTGCAGATAGTTCTTACAGGGTGAAGAGGGTGAGGAGGAGACACAGTGTGATGGGGAAGCGGTCTCTCCTTCTTCCTGATCCTGGGCTAGGGGTGGTCTAGGCTGGGCAGTGTCTCGATGAAATCTCCGGATTCCTGAAAAAGGAAATTAAAATCATAATAACATGCATGGACCATGCCGGAAGCTGAGGGAGCAGGTGTGGTAGACGAGAGAGGGACATTGGCACGACATAGCAATGTCGTGAGCTTGGTGTCCGTTGGCCGTAGGACGGAGTGGTGTATGTGGTGTCATCTGTGGGCTTTTCATGTGCGTGGGGGGGTATACTGGAGCGGTGTCTGTATACAGGGGTGTGGAGTATGGTGGTGAGGGCTGTAGTATGTGAGGGATGCGGCTGGATGCGTGTACGATGAGGAGTGTGAGTTTGGGAATATCGGTGGTGCATTCCTTGTGGAATGGGGCTGTGGTGCAGGAGAGTACTGTGGAGCACGTGCTTGGGGTTGATGTGCACTGAGAAGGGCTGTGCCTGGAGGGCGCGTGTATGTGTGAGCTGTGTGCACCTGAGCTGGATGGTCCTGCTCTCAGGCTGGAGGTGTATGATGCAGAACTCTGTCCTTCTCTGGAAGCAAAGGCAAAGACAAAGCCTACATTTTCCTCTGAAGATGCTTAATCTGGTCCCTCTTCCCTCCACCTCAAGCCCAGACCTTTCCGGCCCCTGCTCCTTGACTTCCCCACCATGGTAGTAGCAGTATTCACACACACACCCCCAGACTCAGCTGGCATCCACGCCCTCGGAACAGCTCAGCCATCCTGCCCAGGCTCCTCCACAGAGCCCTCATCACCTCTGATGACCCTGGATTTCCTCTCAGCCTCCCTGGGATCTGTGTGCCTCCTGCTTCACAGCCAAGCACCCCGTCACCTGAGGAGCCCCACGCCCTTACCAGCGTAGCTGAGCTTGCGCAGAGTAGAAGTACAGAAGAAGTATTTAGAGGCAGAGGAGACCTCCACTGCCCCTGGGCTGCAGCCTTGGGCCACCACAGTGGATCCAAGCCGAGGGGGATCCTCTTGTGACTTCGAGATTCCTGAGGGAGGAATGAAAGGCTCAGGGTGGGTTCATCAGTCCTCTGTCCACAAATATTTACTGAGTGTGTGACACGTGTCAGGTGCAGTGAATACACACAGCTGAGAGTGTGGTTCCCAGTGGATCCTCCAGGATTTAATTCCAATCAATACTTATTCTCTCACTGTCTAGTTGGTAATGTAGGCCTCGGTGGTGACTGTGAGTGTGTGGGAAGAGTGAGTGATGTGTATCAGTTAAGTCTGTGGTAAGTGTGGGGTTGGCATGGGGAGCACAGTGCAGACGTGTCTATCTGTGTCTGTGGCCTTTGTGTGCATGGTTTCTGTTCACAAGTCAGGAATTCTGGGACATGTAACGTTTCCTCATTACATGGTGTGGCTTGTATTTATGGTGTGTGTTCATTCATTCATTCACCAAGATTCAGTAAGCAGCTACTCCTGTGTATCCGGCACTCTTCCATTGTTGTAGTCTTTGGTAACGCTGCACATTCTAGTAGGGGAAGACACACACTAAACAAAACTACAATAAATATATAATACATCAGCTGGTGGTAAGTATATAAGGGTTGCCAGACTTAGCGAACAAGAATACAAGGCACCCAGTTAAATTTCAGTTTCAGATAAACCCAGAATAATCTTTTAGTGTAAGTATTCCCATGCAGTATTTGGCCTGACTTAGTTTTAGTGTAAGTATAGCCCATACAATATGTGGGACATACGGATACTGAAAAATTACTTGTTCTTTATCTAGAATTCAAATTGAACTGGATAGCCCATATTTTCTCTGGCAATCCTGACATGGGTTACTGAGACTGTGGTTTACTGTGGTTTGTACAAAGCGGGTCTGGCATTACTCAAGAATGTGTTATAAGTGTGGTGTGTATGACACGTGACTGGTTCTTATAGAGGTATTTAGAGATGGCTGAAGTTAGTTGTGTTTGTTCAAGAGTTGAGGAGATACATGTATATAGTGTGTGTGTGTGTGTGTGTGTGTGTGTGTCCTATATATACAGTGTGTGTGTCTATATACATATCTCATCTCCAGCGTTTGGTGTTGGAGGAGAGGATTGTGATACAGGTGGTTTGTATGAGAACGTAGTATAGGAGGGATGCGTGTATATACCTCCATGTGCTGTGTGTGGTTTACTAAGGAAGTTATATGTGGGGTGTGTGATATTTTTGCTGCATCAGAGTGTACATGGGTGTATGAGTTACTGTCTCATAAAACACCCCTAACAAGAATTCTGTATACACTCTTACGTACACCGAGTGTCAGCCAGGTCCAGGCAGGGTGACAAGAACTTTACCACGCAGACTTTATATCTGGTAAGCACTCTACCCCCATTCATCTCGCTCTTCTCTGCACTACCACACACACACACACACACACACTCACACACACACACACACAGGAACATAGGGCAAAATATTCTGAATGGTCAGGGGCAGTCATTGCCTTCCCCAGCCTGTCCCAGCCACTGCCTGGAAATCTGCCTGCTGTCTAGAGCTCCATTCCCAGGGCCCATCCTACAGTCTCCAGGGCCCTGGGCCTGGTAGGAGCTACTGGGCTCTAATCTGGGGCAGAGGCCTCTAGCTGGAGCTCTGGGGTGACCACCCCTCTCCCAGGGCAAGCTACTCGCCTACATTTAATGCACGCAGGCACCACGTGGCCCGTGGCTCTCAGAGCTCCCCGCAGGACCCTGAGGCCATTTCTCACCCCCGCTCACGCGGTCTCAGTCTCTGGAAAACCCTTCCCTTCCCTTGATCTCCTTTGGGAAATTCTTCCTGTTGAAGGAATAAAACCTCCTTGCTTTCAATATGACACCATCCCTAGACAAACAATCTTCTTTCAAAGTGCATTCCACTTGTCAAGATATTTTTCAACAGGGCCTTCAACTCATGGGGCTTCTCTTTCCACTTTGGTAAAAGAGGCCAAGCAACTCATGGGTCTCTCTCAGCATCCTTGCATCCTTCACATCCCCCACCTCATGACCCCTAGGAAAGATCCAAGAGCATAAGAGAGAAATCGGGGACTGAGAAAAGCTGCACCTCTAGGTCTGTGCAAGCAGGATGCAGCCTGCTGTGAGTCCGACAAAGCTCCAGGCCCGGCTGCCCCAGGAGAGAGTCCTCAGACCAGCGGAGCTGACCTCCCATCTCCCAGGGGGCATCTGGCCGTTCTGTGCCGTCTCACACCACAGGGACCCTCCGGATAGATACGGCAGCATCAGTGAGACAAGGTGTCTCGCTCCCTGCTTCACAGGTGACACGTTCTCAGTCCCCCGCTTCCTAGAGAAGCTTCAGTTTGGCAGAAACCCATGTGCCCCAGACAAGTTGCCCCCCACATACCTCCTCCGTTCTCGGCAGTTTCCTGGGACTCTTCATTTTCCAGATGTTTCCTCTTTTGTCGCCGTTCCATCGTACCAACTAGAAGTCTCCCTTAGAAGATGCCTCAAGAGATGTCCAACTCCTCCTCTTCCCTACAGGTTGGCCCTTCTTGGCTCTTGGGCAATCCGTTGAAATGATTCAATACAAACAAAAATAGTCAAGTCTCCTAAATGGCTGAAAAACTTGTACCACTTGGTGAACCAGCAGTAGTGCCTAGTGCTCACCAGGGCTGTTATGTTTGCAAGGTTGCCAGGCTCACAGTGGAATTCTGTGACCTCAGTGATGACATCAGAGCATTCGGTGGACCTAGGTTGAGCACAGTGTCTGCAATAGCACAGGCCCCATTTTCAAGAACAATTCCTTTTTCCCAGCCGAAGCTTTCCCGTGAAAGGGAAAGGTTCCTACCATATCTATTATAAATTGTATCATACCATGTCTATTATAAAATTCACATTTTGATTGGAGATCTTTTAATGTCTTTTCTAGAGAGATTTAATATGAATGTTTTAAATGGTCTCCAGTTTCCCTGTGGATTATTGACATTTTAAACTCTGCACTTCAATTTTCCCTCAATACGTGTAATTTTGTCACGGCTATTTCTGTACTTAAAGATGAGGAACTATATAATTGATTTCTTCATTTTTTCCCCATCTCTTTCCAAGGTACTGCATTTGATTGTGTCTTGCGACTGAGTGAAAAATGCTAGTCCTTGAGTCAGGACATTGGGCCCTTTAGCAAGTAACTCAACCTATCTGGGCTTCAGCTTCTGTATGTGCGATCAAGAGGCTTGGACTAGCTGACTTTTCAAATGCTGTGTTTCTTTGATTCACTCTCACTTACTGATCTGCTCCTTAAGAAGAGGGTCTGTTCTCATAAAGTAACAACAGTCTTTTCCTAACCTTGGGTTGGGCGGAGTTTAACTGTTCGTACTCAGTTCGTTAGTTATATTGCCTTCTACGTATGCTTAGCTCTAAATAAGTTATACGGCTCTTGTGACAATTTTTAGATCTTCTTTTTTGCTTATTTTCTTTTATAGTTTCTAATTTGTTATCGCCAGTGTAGAGGAGCCTGATTGACTTTTAAAATTTATTGATCTTGTATGTGTGTGCCTTGTTGAACCGTCTTATTAGTTCCTGCTAGTTTATCTGTGGGTTCTTTTGGGTCTCCTAGATAAATGAGCATATTAAATGTAAATAATGTGTTCTTTGGATAAAGTTTATTTTCTTGCATCTGTATATATAGAAGCAATATGTTGAATTGATTTAAATATTTAAACACTTACATACCTGTTATCACAATCTAACATTGTTTATCTTATTTTCTTTCAATCAATATTATGTTTTCAAGATTTATCCACGTGAATCCATATAGATCTAGGTCTTTGATTTTTGACTGTTTGATATTATGTGATCACATGCATATAGCATCATTTATTTTCCGTTCAAGCATTATTGGACAATTGGATTGTTTCCCTCCCTTCTCTAGAACAAACAACATTTCCCAGAATATCCCTGAAGATGACTGACAGTCGAGAAGGGCCAGGCTGCCCGAAGGATTGCTACTTGCTTTTAGCCACCTTCCAACAGGCCGTCTCCAGCCAGCAATTTGAAGCACAGCTGAAATGAGAACTGCCCCAAATGTGAAGATCTTAGGAGCTTCCTAGAAGGTGGGAGGTTAATGATAGGCATCCTGCTGGGATCCCAGGGGAGTCTGAGCTGGCCTGAAGCTCATCTTCCTCCTCCACCTCTCAAGAGAAATGTGGAGGAAAGAAGACTTCAAAAACTGTGAGCAGGCAGAGGGAGAGATATTGGGGGCCGAAGCTGTAACTGAGGTCTTGGAGTGGGCTGTGAGCACGCAGAGCCTCTCGAGAGCCAGGCTCTGCCTTCTGAGGACTTCTCCCCTAAGGCTGCTCATAATTCACGTGATACCAGCCATATAGAGCCGACTTGGCCCACACTGTCACAGAAAGCCTTATCAGAATCTCTTCTTCTTCATACACTCTTGTGTCTGTTACTTGGTTATTGCCTTTGGTACTCCACTGATGTGAACCACAGTCGCCAGGGGATGGAGGACACTAGTGACGCATCTTGCTCTGTGGCCTCAGTCCACAGCTGGAGGGTAAGGGAAGAGGCCAAATGAAGGTCAAGAAGGAAAGATGGAGTTTGAAGAGAAGACCTGAGTTAAGGGTGTCTTCTCAAGTCTTGATGACTGAAATGTAGCTCCAGTACCTGAAGTCCTGCTTGTTCTCAAGGCTGACCGCGGGGCTGGGTGCACTCAGTGAAGGAACCGTATACACTTAGTATTTCCTTGCTTGCTCACACTTGCCCTCCTCTGATACACCCTCTGCAAGACTGATCTTCCCCTGAAACAACTTTCCACCTGCTACTGTCATCTCAGGAACATTTGCTTCCCCTTCCTAGTGTCCCCCTAGAATGCCATTGCAGCCAATTCATAATTTGATAATCATGCTGCTTACCATATTCTCAGCAACTTCTGAGAAATTTTATTCACTTTATTCCATAGTCTTCACCCATCAATAATCTTCCTTAACTTCCTAGCTGCAAGTTAACCCATTCGGAATCATTTCTTCTGCTTTCTCTTCTTTGGCAAATCCTTTCTATCTTTTAAGGTCTTTTTCTTGTCTCTCTACCATCTTGCCTTCCTGAAATTCTTTTTTTTTTCGTTTAAGTAACCTTTCAATCTCCTTCCGCAATTTCCTCATAAACATTGAGAGTTTATTCCTCACACGTTAGACAGCGGTTTATGAATGGCCAGGCATAATGGACTCAGAATGAGTTGGCACCCCCGAGGTACCTGTCTTGCTGGGGAGCCACAGGTGAAGGGCTGTCTGCTGGACACATGTTTGCATGGAGTCAGGCTGAGTGGCCTCAGGGTGTTTGCTCTGCACTTGTGTGTGTTTCTCCCTAGTTGGTTTCCTTGTCCAGCCACCTGTGACCTCCCTCCATCCAGCCCAGGGAATCCTTCTCATCACAGGGGTAGGATGTTTGTCTCATTTTCCATCACATCCTTTCCCCAAAGTTTGGTTGTGAGTTGTTCCCATTCCAAAGACCTTTCCTCTTTGAAGAGAAAAGAGAAAATCTTGTCTCTCCTTTTCTCTCACTTCACTTCTGCTCTATTATCTCCTCCGTCCAGAATGGCCCACTGACTCACATGGGTGTAGATCCAAAGATGGCAAGAAATGCCAGCAATTCTGAGATAATAATACGGATGGATCAGGAAAACTTGAAAACCTTTATCCCGCCACATTAAAAAAAATTGCACTTCCAGTGTATTCAGAGTCTCAGTGTAGAAACACAAATGATAGAGAAATTGAATGACACTCAAGTTTTTCTTTCCTCCTTTCCTGATTTATTCTAATCCTCCAAGTTAACATGATGAACTCTTTGTTGTGTAAAGTTTCAGACATTTTCTACCCATGCACACTTTTCTTCTTTTCACATTAGAGTGTGAACTAGGTCACTTTCAACATGCTGTGATTCTGTGATTCACTGTCTCCCACCGAGTCATCCACGGATAAAGTCATCTGTTTCACGGAGAAATATTTCCAATAGCTAATAGCCAATGTCTGTGGAGTGCTTACTCTGTGTCGGTTTCTTGTAACTACTTTACAGATCATTTGTACAGCGTACCCATGGACCAGGTACAATTATGACCCCCAAGTGACAGATAAGTGCAGATAAGTACAAATAAATACAGAGGCCAAGTGACTTGCCCAAGACCCTGGAGCAAATCAAAATCCATGCCTCTGTAATCACTTTGCTCTATTGCCTCTGTCTGGGAGGCTTGATGATTTGGCAACTAAAACCTTAAATATCATGTTCCATTTTTATATCTGTGACACAAGCGTGGGGCTGTGATACAGGGTAACTAACCTGACTACTTTTGAAAACCCTTATGCACCTGGATGAAAGTAAGCCAGGGACTGCAAGCCATAGATTTAAGGTTTCCTACCAACTTTTAAAAATAGCTTCTTGAATGCAATTTATGTAGTGTCAAGTCTAGGATGTAGTCCAAATAGTAACAGAAAAATGGAGATATGTAGAAAAATACTTAAAGTTGACAAGTATTGGGAGTGTAGTATTTTTGGGGCCAGCGTGTAGACCACAGGAAAACTTGCTGTTTCCATCCCAAAGGGAAGAGCCCTACGTTGCAACTGCCAAGGTCCCTGGGACAGCAAGTGTGCTCACTGCTTAGTAAAGAAGCATCCTCAGTTTGATAGAATCATATGGGAGCCTTACATTTGGTTAGCAGTTCTACATTCTTGATGTAATAATATTTTCAGGGTGTGGGAGGGTATCAAGCTCTGAAAATACCCTTGGAGAGATCTGCTTATTAAGTTTGGCTTTTTCAGTCTCCCTACTACTTCTTTACTAAACACCAGGCGGTTTCCTTCACTTTTCAGAACCATATTGTTTTTCCCTTCTCTAATGAACTTTGAAATACTTTTGGATGAGCTATTAAGATTGGGAAAAAATAAACATCTCTTTAACATAAGGAAGATAATAACAATGACAAGTAGAAAAAGCTCTAAAACAGAGAATATCCTCCATTCTAGCCACTGACTGGGAGTGGAAGGTTCGTGCTCACTGTCCAGGACGTAGAAATAAAAGCTGAGGAGGCGCTGAGGCATCTCCTGGATCTCTATGAGCCTCCATCATTTCTGCTGAGTAGGGTTGACAGATAAAATATAGACTGTTTAGTTATATATGAATGTTTGAAAAACAACGAGTACATTTTGAAGATAAGTATGCCCCAAATAGTTCATAGGATCTACTTATACTAAAAATAATGACTTATTATTCATGTGAAGTTCAAGTTTAACTGGGTATCCTGTATTTTTATGTCCTAAATCTGACAGCCCTACTGATGATCCACAATGGAGGCAGTTGAGGAACGGTACATGCTGGCTCTCGGACAGTCAGAAATGGCTTCAGCAGATCCAGGTACAGTATGAAATTCTTTTTGGATGTAGCTCAGAAGCCATGGCCAGCCCTTGACTGCAAGTACTGCCTCGGGTTTCCCTGAGGTGGGGTAAACCTTCCTCTTAATGGCCTTTTGGTAAGTCTGGAAGACCATATCCAAGGGGAGCCCCAAAGTCAGTTTCATCCTCACAACCATGTTTCCAATTCCTGGAATTGGCTGCATGTGACTCACAAGAGCTGAGGAGGTTTGTGGAAGTTGGGAGTGTCATAGCTTGAACCCTTTGTAGGTAAAGTTTTGCTGTTGTGAGAGTTTTAACAGGAGCAATGTGAAAGACTCCAGGTCCCCAGGTAGATAGAAATAATCCTGTTCTACCTGTGTGTATGTGACAAGTCTCTAATAGTTCAGAGAGCAAGTATCTGGTCTTAGAAAGACTGATCCAAGCTTGGATGTTTCTGGTGACAAGGCAAGGTCCTGAGTTTCAAGTTCACCTTTTATGGTTGAGGAGACAATAAGGTGGTCAGAAGGGAAATCATGGAGGAGACCTTGGCTTCATCCATCGTGCAGGCTTGTATATGTGGTTCTATGTAGATTGTGTTTCAAAGGTGGAGCTTGTTTACAACTATGAACATTCTCCGATGTGCTTTTTGGACCTTCATTCCCAGAGCGAGAGCAGTGCCGAGGCTCTAGAAATGCCATGGATATTCTGAGCTGTCAGTGGCATTTCCCCGGTACTGTTCCCTTGGTGCCGCTCCTTGAAATGTCCAAAGGGATTATCATGTGTCTTGTGGCGGGTCCTAGCATTGTGAAAGGAAGCTGCTGCACCTGGCTCAGAGGATTTCGGATGTGGTGGGAGGAGGAGTAGTACTACGACTATAAATTGTATCACAGCATATCGATTCCATCTTGAGAGTGGGGTTGGGGGGTTATGAAGGGGGGCTTTTATTGTACTTTTATACATTGTACCCTTGAAACTAATTCAATTTTTTAAAATTAATTAATTTATTTGGGGCTGCATTGGGTCTTTGTTGCTGCTAGCGGGTGTTCTCTAGTTGCAGTGAGCGGGGGCTCCTCTTGGCTGTGGTGCACGGGCTTTTCATTGCAGTGGCTTCTCTTGTTGTGGAGCATGGTCTCTAGGCACGCAGGCTTCCGTAGTTGTGGCACGTGGGCTCGGTTGATGTGGCACACGGGCTCTAGAGCGCAGGCTCAGTAGTTGTGGCACGCGGGCTTAGTTACTCCGTGGCACGTGGGATCTTCCCAGACCAGGGCTCGAACCCATGACCCCTGCATTCGCAGGCATATTCTTAACCACTGCTCCACCAGGGAAGCCCGATAATTCAGTTTTTTATAAAGAGAAGATTCCTAATATTATTCCAAAATTTTAAAAATATGTAGTTGGATAACACTATGAAAAATTAACTGATATATTCTTTTATTATTTCTCTTTGCTCCCTGGATTTTTTTCCCCATCCAGTCAGCTAGGCAGTGTGAGTTCACTGCATTAGGAAGGTAAAGACTCAGCAGAAATGAGGGAGAAAAACAGAAAAGTCTCAGCTTTGGAATGTTCACAACGGAGGCCACAGTAGAACAGGTGAGAATTCTGTGAACCAAAAATAAATGTCGTCTCAAATGCAAAAAGTATTCTCTGCACTGGGAGGCAGGAGAGGGAGGGAGGGAAGGACTGAAGGAGAGAGATCAGTGTGGCCAGGGACATGGAGACTGTGCTTAAGGACGATATGCCCAGGAAGAGAATCAGAATCTGGAGAAGATTCAGCCTGCACGTGATCATTGCCTCCAGCCAGCACCCTCATCTCAGACGTTGGGAAATTCAGAGAGAGAGTGGGAGTACGTCAGGAGGGCCACGCGCATAGTCTGTGTGGCAGGGGTTGTGGCCGTTCCCTATTTGTGAGGAGTCCCCAGCAATTTGCAGGCCTCTTCTGGAAAATGCTGGCGGACGTCTCTAGTGCTTATGTGAAAGCTTGTTCACAAACCTTGAAAGATACAGATGTAGATGACAGATAGATGCATAGATAGAAAAATGTCATTAAATAAAAGCTCCAGGAAAGGTTTGGAAAATGCCCTTTATTGCATAGGACGCTTCTATTGTCATATGATGTTAGACTGAGTGCCGGTCCCTTCATCCTCCTTCAGACCACGGCATTCTGTCTGCTACTCTCCCGAGGGTCCTTTCTTCTCCCTGGAAGGGATAAAACAAATGAGGTAGAACAGGAAGAGACAAGAAGCACTCCAAGCTCTGCTGGTCAGGGTTACCCTCCAGCATTGCCTTAATGCTCAGAGCCACACACACCACAGTGAGCTTGGCTCCAGATCAACTACCACGCAACGAAGGTTCTGGAACATTTCCATATCTCGGGGGACCTCATTTCCACGTGACTCTCTTTCATATTCCCCTTTGTCACAGAAGGCTAGGTCCAGTGGTCCGGGTGAGATCTCGGCTCAGGCCCAAGGCTCTCAGACCTCAAAGTTCTGGTCCTGCAAGGGCCCCTGTCCTCTCTTGAGACCACTCCTGGCTCTCTCTGCCGAGAAGGAGCTGCTGGCAGTACGTCCTCTAAGAGTTGAGGTCCATCGTGCAGACCCTGAGAAAACTCCTAGGAAAAGGCTCCACCTTCTTGTTTACGTCAACAGAGGTCAATGCCTTTGTTAGTGCTGGGTGTGTCCCATTTGATGCAACTGCAGAGCCATTAGGTAAACCAGCACATGTGTGCGGCCCCTTCCCTTAGACTCCTCTGGGCCCTCGTGACATAGGCTCAGAAGACTGCCAGCCTCAAGCCTTACCTCTTCCAAGGGACGGCCACACCGTCTTCCAGGATCTTCTGTCCCATGAATCTCAGTTGCTGTTTGGAACTCAAAGGAGAGAAAAGACCCTGCCTGCGGGGTCTCTTTGGGCTGGGGCCTTCCCCCGTGGGCTGCTCTCCCTCATTCTCCTTTTCTTCTTGCTTCTCTACCTCCTTCTCCTCCTCCTCCTCCTCCTCCTCCTCCTCCTCCTCCTCGTTCTCCTCCTCCTCCTCCTCGTCCTCTTCCTCAGGGGTGCTCTCGGATTCCACATTGCCCATCCGCTGGGCCATGGTGAGATGAAAGGCACGGCAGCTGAAGCCCTGCAGGACGCCGCCCTTCACGTGCTGCTGGAGGATCTCCAAGGTGGGGAAGACCCGGCAGCAGGCCATGCACCTGAAGCCGGTCTCCATGGTCAGCATCCAGTCCGCTGTCTTGGCGCTGGGTCTCTCCTCGACGGCAGGTGGCCCTGATGGGCTGCCTGGCTCTGCCCTTTCCTCATACTCTTTCTCCTCCCCAGTGGGCTCACTGTCAGACAGGAGGCTTTCGGTGGACACATCAGAAGAGGGGTCAGTGGCTACTGCGCACACATCCTCAGGAAGGGTCACTTCTTCTATCCTCAGCTGCTTTTCAGGCAACTCCAAGGGTTTCTTTGTCTTCCAGGAGACAGCGACACCCTTGTTCACTTGTACCTGCATGTAGTGTATTTTCATGCCCCTTTCCTCTTTGTCTGGGTGCAGATAGTTCTTACAGGGTGAAGAGGGTGAGGAGGAGACACAGTGTGATGGGGAAGCGGTCTCTCCTTCTTCCTGATCCTGGGCTAGGGGTGGTCTAGGCTGGGCAGTGTCTCGATGAAATCTCCGGATTCCTGAAAAAGGAAATTAAAATCATAATAACATGCATGGACCATGCCGGAAGCTGAGGGAGCAGGTGTGGTAGACGAGAGAGGGACATTGGCACGACATAGCAATGTCGTGAGCTTGGTGTCCGTTGGCCGTAGGACGGAGTGGTGTATGTGGTGTCATCTGTGGGCTTTTCATGTGCGTGGGGGGGTATACTGGAGCGGTGTCTGTATACAGGGGTGTGGAGTATGGTGGTGAGGGCTGTAGTATGTGAGGGATGCGGCTGGATGCGTGTACGATGAGGAGTGTGAGTTTGGGAATATCGGTGGTGCATTCCTTGTGGAATGGGGCTGTGGTGCAGGAGAGTACTGTGGAGCACGTGCTTGGGGTTGATGTGCACTGAGAAGGGCTGTGCCTGGAGGGCGCGTGTATGTGTGAGCTGTGTGCACCTGAGCTGGATGGTCCTGCTCTCAGGCTGGAGGTGTATGATGCAGAACTCTGTCCTTCTCTGGAAGCAAAGGCAAAGACAAAGCCTACATTTTCCTCTGAAGATGCTTAATCTGGTCCCTCTTCCCTCCACCTCAAGCCCAGACCTTTCCGGCCCCTGCTCCTTGACTTCCCCACCATGGTAGTAGCAGTATTCACACACACACCCCCAGACTCAGCTGGCATCCACGCCCTCGGAACAGCTCAGCCATCCTGCCCAGGCTCCTCCACAGAGCCCTCATCACCTCTGATGACCCTGGATTTCCTCTCAGCCTCCCTGGGATCTGTGTGCCTCCTGCTTCACAGCCAAGCACCCCGTCACCTGAGGAGCCCCACGCCCTTACCAGCGTAGCTGAGCTTGCGCAGAGTAGAAGTACAGAAGAAGTATTTAGAGGCAGAGGAGACCTCCACTGCCCCTGGGCTGCAGCCTTGGGCCACCACAGTGGATCCAAGCCGAGGGGGATCCTCTTGTGACTTCGAGATTCCTGAGGGAGGAATGAAAGGCTCAGGGTGGGTTCATCAGTCCTCTGTCCACAAATATTTACTGAGTGTGTGACACGTGTCAGGTGCAGTGAATACACACAGCTGAGAGTGTGGTTCCCAGTGGATCCTCCAGGATTTAATTCCAATCAATACTTATTCTCTCACTGTCTAGTTGGTAATGTAGGCCTCGGTGGTGACTGTGAGTGTGTGGGAAGAGTGAGTGATGTGTATCAGTTAAGTCTGTGGTAAGTGTGGGGTTGGCATGGGGAGCACAGTGCAGACGTGTCTATCTGTGTCTGTGGCCTTTGTGTGCATGGTTTCTGTTCACAAGTCAGGAATTCTGGGACATGTAACGTTTCCTCATTACATGGTGTGGCTTGTATTTATGGTGTGTGTTCATTCATTCATTCACCAAGATTCAGTAAGCAGCTACTCCTGTGTATCCGGCACTCTTCCATTGTTGTAGTCTTTGGTAACGCTGCACATTCTAGTAGGGGAAGACACACACTAAACAAAACTACAATAAATATATAATACATCAGCTGGTGGTAAGTATATAAGGGTTGCCAGACTTAGCGAACAAGAATACAAGGCACCCAGTTAAATTTCAGTTTCAGATAAACCCAGAATAATCTTTTAGTGTAAGTATTCCCATGCAGTATTTGGCCTGACTTAGTTTTAGTGTAAGTATAGCCCATACAATATGTGGGACATACGGATACTGAAAAATTACTTGTTCTTTATCTAGAATTCAAATTGAACTGGATAGCCCATATTTTCTCTGGCAATCCTGACATGGGTTACTGAGACTGTGGTTTACTGTGGTTTGTACAAAGCGGGTCTGGCATTACTCAAGAATGTGTTATAAGTGTGGTGTGTATGACACGTGACTGGTTCTTATAGAGGTATTTAGAGATGGCTGAAGTTAGTTGTGTTTGTTCAAGAGTTGAGGAGATACATGTATATAGTGTGTGTGTGTGTGTGTGTGTGTGTGTGTCCTATATATACAGTGTGTGTGTCTATATACATATCTCATCTCCAGCGTTTGGTGTTGGAGGAGAGGATTGTGATACAGGTGGTTTGTATGAGAACGTAGTATAGGAGGGATACGTGTATATACCTCCATGTGCTGTGTGTGGTTTACTAAGGAAGTTATATGTGGGGTGTGTGATATTTTTGCTGCATCAGAGTGTACATGGGTGTATGAGTTACTGTCTCATAAAACACCCCTAACAAGAATTCTGTATACACTCTTACGTACACCGAGTGTCAGCCAGGTCCAGGCAGGGTGACAAGAACTTTACCACGCAGACTTTATATCTGGTAAGCACTCTACCCCCATTCATCTCGCTCTTCTCTGCACTACCACACACACACACACACACACACTCACACACACACACACACAGGAACATAGGGCAAAATATTCTGAATGGTCAGGGGCAGTCATTGCCTTCCCCAGCCTGTCCCAGCCACTGCCTGGAAATCTGCCTGCTGTCTAGAGCTCCATTCCCAGGGCCCATCCTACAGTCTCCAGGGCCCTGGGCCTGGTAGGAGCTACTGGGCTCTAATCTGGGGCAGAGGCCTCTAGCTGGAGCTCTGGGGTGACCACCCCTCTCCCAGGGCAAGCTACTCGCCTACATTTAATGCACGCAGGCACCACGTGGCCCGTGGCTCTCAGAGCTCCCCGCAGGACCCTGAGGCCATTTCTCACCCCCGCTCACGCGGTCTCAGTCTCTGGAAAACCCTTCCCTTCCCTTGATCTCCTTTGGGAAATTCTTCCTGTTGAAGGAATAAAACCTCCTTGCTTTCAATATGACACCATCCCTAGACAAACAATCTTCTTTCAAAGTGCATTCCACTTGTCAAGATATTTTTCAACAGGGCCTTCAACTCATGGGGCTTCTCTTTCCACTTTGGTAAAAGAGGCCAAGCAACTCATGGGTCTCTCTCAGCATCCTTGCATCCTTCACATCCCCCACCTCATGACCCCTAGGAAAGATCCAAGAGCATAAGAGAGAAATCGGGGACTGAGAAAAGCTGCACCTCTAGGTCTGTGCAAGCAGGATGCAGCCTGCTGTGAGTCCGACAAAGCTCCAGGCCCGGCTGCCCCAGGAGAGAGTCCTCAGACCAGCGGAGCTGACCTCCCATCTCCCAGGGGGCATCTGGCCGTTCTGTGCCGTCTCACACCACAGGGACCCTCCGGATAGATACGGCAGCATCAGTGAGACAAGGTCTCTCGCTCCCTGCTTCACAGGTGACACGTTCTCAGTCCCCCGCTTCCTAGAGAAGCTTCAGTTTGGCAGAAACCCATGTGCCCCAGACAAGTTGCCCCCCACATACCTCCTCCGTTCTCGGCAGTTTCCTGGGACTCTTCATTTTCCAGATGTTTCCTCTTTTGTCGCCGTTCCATCGTACCAACTAGAAGTCTCCCTTAGAAGATGCCTCAAGAGATGTCCAACTCCTCCTCTTCCCTACAGGTTGGCCCTTCTTGGCTCTTGGGCAATCCGTTGAAATGATTCAATACAAACAAAAATAGTCAAGTCTCCTAAATGGCTGAAAAACTTGTACCACTTGGTGAACCAGCAGTAGTGCCTAGTGCTCACCAGGGCTGTTATGTTTGCAAGGTTGCCAGGCTCACAGTGGAATTCTGTGACCTCAGTGATGACATCAGAGCATTCGGTGGACCTAGGTTGAGCACAGTGTCTGCAATAGCACAGGCCCCATTTTCAAGAACAATTCCTTTTTCCCAGCCGAAGCTTTCCCGTGAAAGGGAAAGGTTCCTACCATATCTATTATAAATTGTATCATACCATGTCTATTATAAAATTCACATTTTGATTGGAGATCTTTTAATGTCTTTTCTAGAGAGATTTAATATGAATGTTTTAAATGGTCTCCAGTTTCCCTGTGGATTATTGACATTTTAAACTCTGCACTTCAATTTTCCCTCAATACGTGTAATTTTGTCACGGCTATTTCTGTACTTAAAGATGAGGAACTATATAATTGATTTCTTCATTTTTTCCCCATCTCTTTCCAAGGTACTGCATTTGATTGTGTCTTGCGACTGAGTGAAAAATGCTAGTCCTTGAGTCAGGACATTGGGCCCTTTAGCAAGTAACTCAACCTATCTGGGCTTCAGCTTCTGTATGTGCGATCAAGAGGCTTGGACTAGCTGACTTTTCAAATGCTGTGTTTCTTTGATTCACTCTCACTTACTGATCTGCTCCTTAAGAAGAGGGTCTGTTCTCATAAAGTAACAACAGTCTTTTCCTAACCTTGGGTTGGGCGGAGTTTAACTGTTCGTACTCAGTTCGTTAGTTATATTGCCTTCTACGTATGCTTAGCTCTAAATAAGTTATACGGCTCTTGTGACAATTTTTAGATCTTCTTTTTTGCTTATTTTCTTTTATAGTTTCTAATTTGTTATCGCCAGTGTAGAGGAGCCTGATTGACTTTTAAAATTTATTGATCTTGTATGTGTGTGCCTTGTTGAACCGTCTTATTAGTTCCTGCTAGTTTATCTGTGGGTTCTTTTGGGTCTCCTAGATAAATGAGCATATTAAATGTAAATAATGTGTTCTTTGGATAAAGTTTATTTTCTTGCATCTGTATATATAGAAGCAATATGTTGAATTGATTTAAATATTTAAACACTTACATACCTGTTATCACAATCTAACATTGTTTATCTTATTTTCTTTCAATCAATATTATGTTTTCAAGATTTATCCACGTGAATCCATATAGATCTAGGTCTTTGATTTTTGACTGTTTGATATTATGTGATCACATGCATATAGCATCATTTATTTTCCATTCAAGCATTATTGGACAATTGGATTGTTTCCCTCCCTTCTCTAGAACAAACAACATTTCCCAGAATATCCCTGAAGATGACTGACAGTCGAGAAGGGCCAGGCTGCCCGAAGGATTGCTACTTGCTTTTAGCCACCTTCCAACAGGCCGTCTCCAGCCAGCAATTTGAAGCACAGCTGAAATGAGAACTGCCCCAAATGTGAAGATCTTAGGAGCTTCCTAGAAGGTGGGAGGTTAATGATAGGCATCCTGCTGGGATCCCAGGGGAGTCTGAGCTGGCCTGAAGCTCATCTTCCTCCTCCACCTCTCAAGAGAAATGTGGAGGAAAGAAGACTTCAAAAACTGTGAGCAGGCAGAGGGAGAGATATTGGGGGCCGAAGCTGTAACTGAGGTCTTGGAGTGGGCTGTGAGCACGCAGAGCCTCTCGAGAGCCAGGCTCTGCCTTCTGAGGACTTCTCCCCTAAGGCTGCTCATAATTCACGTGATACCAGCCATATAGAGCCGACTTGGCCCACACTGTCACAGAAAGCCTTATCAGAATCTCTTCTTCTTCATACACTCTTGTGTCTGTTACTTGGTTATTGCCTTTGGTACTCCACTGATGTGAACCACAGTCGCCAGGGGATGGAGGACACTAGTGACGCATCTTGCTCTGTGGCCTCAGTCCACAGCTGGAGGGTAAGGGAAGAGGCCAAATGAAGGTCAAGAAGGAAAGATGGAGTTTGAAGAGAAGACCTGAGTTAAGGGTGTCTTCTCAAGTCTTGATGACTGAAATGTAGCTCCAGTACCTGAAGTCCTGCTTGTTCTCAAGGCTGACCGCGGGGCTGGGTGCACTCAGTGAAGGAACCGTATACACTTAGTATTTCCTTGCTTGCTCACACTTGCCCTCCTCTGATACACCCTCTGCAAGACTGATCTTCCCCTGAAACAACTTTCCACCTGCTACTGTCATCTCAGGAACATTTGCTTCCCCTTCCTAGTGTCCCCCTAGAATGCCATTGCAGCCAATTCATAATTTGATAATCATGCTGCTTACCATATTCTCAGCAACTTCTGAGAAATTTTATTCACTTTATTCCATAGTCTTCACCCATCAATAATCTTCCTTAACTTCCTAGCTGCAAGTTAACCCATTCGGAATCATTTCTTCTGCTTTCTCTTCTTTGGCAAATCCTTTCTATCTTTTAAGGTCTTTTTCTTGTCTCTCTACCATCTTGCCTTCCTGAAATTCTTTTTTTTTTCGTTTAAGTAACCTTTCAATCTCCTTCCGCAATTTCCTCATAAACATTGAGAGTTTATTCCTCACACGTTAGACAGCGGTTTATGAATGGCCAGGCATAATGGACTCAGAATGAGTTGGCACCCCCGAGGTACCTGTCTTGCTGGGGAGCCACAGGTGAAGGGCTGTCTGCTGGACACATGTTTGCATGGAGTCAGGCTGAGTGGCCTCAGGGTGTTTGCTCTGCACTTGTGTGTGTTTCTCCCTAGTTGGTTTCCTTGTCCAGCCACCTGTGACCTCCCTCCATCCAGCCCAGGGAATCCTTCTCATCACAGGGGTAGGATGTTTGTCTCATTTTCCATCACATCCTTTCCCCAAAGTTTGGTTGTGAGTTGTTCCCATTCCAAAGACCTTTCCTCTTTGAAGAGAAAAGAGAAAATCTTGTCTCTCCTTTTCTCTCACTTCACTTCTGCTCTATTATCTCCTCCGTCCAGAATGGCCCACTGACTCACATGGGTGTAGATCCAAAGATGGCAAGAAATGCCAGCAATTCTGAGATAATAATACGGATGGATCAGGAAAACTTGAAAACCTTTATCCCGCCACATTAAAAAAAATTGCACTTCCAGTGTATTCAGAGTCTCAGTGTAGAAACACAAATGATAGAGAAATTGAATGACACTCAAGTTTTTCTTTCCTCCTTTCCTGATTTATTCTAATCCTCCAAGTTAACATGATGAACTCTTTGTTGTGTAAAGTTTCAGACATTTTCTACCCATGCACACTTTTCTTCTTTTCACATTAGAGTGTGAACTAGGTCACTTTCAACATGCTGTGATTCTGTGATTCACTGTCTCCCACCGAGTCATCCACGGATAAAGTCATCTGTTTCACGGAGAAATATTTCCAATAGCTAATAGCCAATGTCTGTGGAGTGCTTACTCTGTGTCGGTTTCTTGTAACTACTTTACAGATCATTTGTACAGCGTACCCATGGACCAGGTACAATTATGACCCCCAAGTGACAGATAAGTGCAGATAAGTACAAATAAATACAGAGGCCAAGTGACTTGCCCAAGACCCTGGAGCAAATCAAAATCCATGCCTCTGTAATCACTTTGCTCTATTGCCTCTGTCTGGGAGGCTTGATGATTTGGCAACTAAAACCTTAAATATCATGTTCCATTTTTATATCTGTGACACAAGCGTGGGGCTGTGATACAGGGTAACTAACCTGACTACTTTTGAAAACCCTTATGCACCTGGATGAAAGTAAGCCAGGGACTGCAAGCCATAGATTTAAGGTTTCCTACCAACTTTTAAAAATAGCTTCTTGAATGCAATTTATGTAGTGTCAAGTCTAGGATGTAGTCCAAATAGTAACAGAAAAATGGAGATATGTAGAAAAATACTTAAAGTTGACAAGTATTGGGAGTGTAGTATTTTTGGGGCCAGCGTGTAGACCACAGGAAAACTTGCTGTTTCCATCCCAAAGGGAAGAGCCCTACGTTGCAACTGCCAAGGTCCCTGGGACAGCAAGTGTGCTCACTGCTTAGTAAAGAAGCATCCTCAGTTTGATAGAATCATATGGGAGCCTTACATTTGGTTAGCAGTTCTACATTCTTGATGTAATAATATTTTCAGGGTGTGGGAGGGTATCAAGCTCTGAAAATACCCTTGGAGAGATCTGCTTATTAAGTTTGGCTTTTTCAGTCTCCCTACTACTTCTTTACTAAACACCAGGCGGTTTCCTTCACTTTTCAGAACCATATTGTTTTTCCCTTCTCTAATGAACTTTGAAATACTTTTGGATGAGCTATTAAGATTGGGAAAAAATAAACATCTCTTTAACATAAGGAAGATAATAACAATGACAAGTAGAAAAAGCTCTAAAACAGAGAATATCCTCCATTCTAGCCACTGACTGGGAGTGGAAGGTTCGTGCTCACTGTCCAGGACGTAGAAATAAAAGCTGAGGAGGCGCTGAGGCATCTCCTGGATCTCTATGAGCCTCCATCATTTCTGCTGAGTAGGGTTGACAGATAAAATATAGACTGTTTAGTTATATATGAATGTTTGAAAAACAACGAGTACATTTTGAAGATAAGTATGCCCCAAATAGTTCATAGGATCTACTTATACTAAAAATAATGACTTATTATTCATGTGAAGTTCAAGTTTAACTGGGTATCCTGTATTTTTATGTCCTAAATCTGACAGCCCTACTGATGATCCACAATGGAGGCAGTTGAGGAACGGTACATGCTGGCTCTCGGACAGTCAGAAATGGCTTCAGCAGATCCAGGTACAGTATGAAATTCTTTTTGGATGTAGCTCAGAAGCCATGGCCAGCCCTTGACTGCAAGTACTGCCTCGGGTTTCCCTGAGGTGGGGTAAACCTTCCTCTTAATGGCCTTTTGGTAAGTCTGGAAGACCATATCCAAGGGGAGCCCCAAAGTCAGTTTCATCCTCACAACCATGTTTCCAATTCCTGGAATTGGCTGCATGTGACTCACAAGAGCTGAGGAGGTTTGTGGAAGTTGGGAGTGTCATAGCTTGAACCCTTTGTAGGTAAAGTTTTGCTGTTGTGAGAGTTTTAACAGGAGCAATGTGAAAGACTCCAGGTCCCCAGGTAGATAGAAATAATCCTGTTCTACCTGTGTGTATGTGACAAGTCTCTAATAGTTCAGAGAGCAAGTATCTGGTCTTAGAAAGACTGATCCAAGCTTGGATGTTTCTGGTGACAAGGCAAGGTCCTGAGTTTCAAGTTCACCTTTTATGGTTGAGGAGACAATAAGGTGGTCAGAAGGGAAATCATGGAGGAGACCTTGGCTTCATCCATCGTGCAGGCTTGTATATGTGGTTCTATGTAGATTGTGTTTCAAAGGTGGAGCTTGTTTACAACTATGAACATTCTCCGATGTGCTTTTTGGACCTTCATTCCCAGAGCGAGAGCAGTGCCGAGGCTCTAGAAATGCCATGGATATTCTGAGCTGTCAGTGGCATTTCCCCGGTACTGTTCCCTTGGTGCCGCTCCTTGAAATGTCCAAAGGGATTATCATGTGTCTTGTGGCGGGTCCTAGCATTGTGAAAGGAAGCTGCTGCACCTGGCTCAGAGGATTTCGGATGTGGTGGGAGGAGGAGTAGTACTACGACTATAAATTGTATCACAGCATATCGATTCCATCTTGAGAGTGGGGTTGGGGGGTTATGAAGGGGGGCTTTTATTGTACTTTTATACATTGTACCCTTGAAACTAATTCAATTTTTAAAAATTAATTAATTTATTTGGGGCTGCATTGGGTCTTTGTTGCTGCTAGCGGGCGTTCTCTAGTTGCAGTGAGCGGGGGCTCCTCTTGGCTGTGGTGCACGGGCTTCTCATTGCAGTGGCTTCTCTTGTTGCGGAGCATGGTCTCTAGGCACGCAGGCTTCCGTAGTTGTGGCACGTGGGCTCGGTTGATGTGGCACACGGGCTCTAGAGCGCAGGCTCAGTAGTTGTGGCACGTGGGCTTAGTTACTCCGTGGCACGTGGGATCTTCCCAGACCAGGGCTCGAACCCATGACCCCTGCATTCGCAGGCATATTCTTAACCACTGCTCCACCAGGGAAGCCCGATAATTCAGTTTTTTATAAAGAGAAGATTCCTAATATTATTCCAAAATTTAAAAAATATGTAGTTGGATAACACTATGAAAAATTAACTGATATATCCTTTTATTATTTCTCTTTGCTCCCTGGATTTTTTTCCCCATCCAGTCAGCTAGGCACTGTGAGTTCACTGCATTAGGAAGGTAAAGACTCAGCAGAAATGAGGGAGAAAAACAGAAAAGTCTCAGCTTTGGAATGTTCACAACGGAGGCCACAGTAGAACAGGTGAGAATTCTGTGAACCGAAAATAAATGTCGTCTCAAATGCAAAAAAGTATTCTCTGCACTGGGAGGCAGGAGAGGGAGGGAGGGAAGGACTGAAGGAGAGAGATCAGTGTGGCCAGGGACATGGAGACTGTGCTTAAGGACGATATGCCCAGGAAGAGAATCAGAATCTGGAGAAGATTCAGCCTGCACGTGATCATTGCCTCCAGCCAGCACCCTCATCTCAGACGTTGGGAAATTCAGAGAGAGAGTGGGAGTACGTCAGGAGGGCCACGCGCATAGTCTGTGTGGCAGGGGTTGTGGCCGTTCCCTATTTGTGAGGAGTCCCCAGCAATTTGCAGGCCTCTTCTGGAAAATGCTGGCGGACGTCTCTAGTGCTTATGTGAAAGCTTGTTCACAAACCTTGAAAGATACAGATGTAGATGACAGATAGATGCATAGATAGAAAAATGTCATTAAATAAAAGCTCCAGGAAAGGTTTGGAAAATGCCCTTTATTGCATAGGACGCTTCTATTGTCATATGATGTTAGACTGAGTGCCGGTCCCTTCATCCTCCTTCAGACCACGGCATTCTGTCTGCTACTCTCCCGAGGGTCCTTTCTTCTCCCTGGAAGGGATAAAACAAATGAGGTAGAACAGGAAGAGACAAGAAGCACTCCAAGCTCTGCTGGTCAGGGTTACCCTCCAGCATTGCCTTAATGCTCAGAGCCACACACACCACAGTGAGCTTGGCTCCAGATCAACTACCACGCAACGAAGGTTCTGGAACATTTCCATATCTCGGGGGACCTCATTTCCACGTGACTCTCTTTCATATTCCCCTTTGTCACAGAAGGCTAGGTCCAGTGGTCCGGGTGAGATCTCGGCTCAGGCCCAAGGCTCTCAGACCTCAAAGTTCTGGTCCTGCAAGGGCCCCTGTCCTCTCTTGAGACCACTCCTGGCTCTCTCTGCCGAGAAGGAGCTGCTGGCAGTACGTCCTCTAAGAGTTGAGGTCCATCGTGCAGACCCTGAGAAAACTCCTAGGAAAAGGCTCCACCTTCTTGTTTACGTCAACAGAGGTCAATGCCTTTGTTAGTGCTGGGTGTGTCCCATTTGATGCAACTGCAGAGCCATTAGGTAAACCAGCACATGTGTGCGGCCCCTTCCCTTAGACTCCTCTGGGCCCTCGTGACATAGGCTCAGAAGACTGCCAGCCTCAAGCCTTACCTCTTCCAAGGGACGGCCACACCGTCTTCCAGGATCTTCTGTCCCATGAATCTCAGTTGCTGTTTGGAACTCAAAGGAGAGAAAAGACCCTGCCTGCGGGGTCTCTTTGGGCTGGGGCCTTCCCCCGTGGGCTGCTCTCCCTCATTCTCCTTTTCTTCTTGCTTCTCTACCTCCTTCTCCTCCTCCTCCTCCTCCTCCTCCTCGTTCTCCTCCTCCTCCTCCTCGTCCTCTTCCTCAGGGGTGCTCTCGGATTCCACATTGCCCATCTGCTGGGCCATGGTGAGATAAAAGGCACGGCAGCTGAAGCCCTGCAGGACGCCGCCCTTCACGTGCTGCTGGAGGATCCCCAAGGTGGGGAAGACCCGGCAGCAGGCCATGCACCTGAAGCCGGTCTCCATGGTCAGCATCCAGTCCGCTGTCTTGGCGCTGGGTCTCTCCTCAACGGCAGGTGGCCCTGATGGGCTGCCTGGCTCTGCCCTTTCCTCATACTCTTTCTCCTCCCCAGTGGGCTCACTGTCAGACAGGAGGCTTTCGGTGGACACATCAGAAGAGGGGTCAGTGGCTACTGTGCACACATCCTCAGGAAGGGTCACTTCTTCTATCCTCAGCTGCTTTTCAGGCAACTCCAAGGGTTTCTTTGTCTTCCAGGAGACAGCGACACCCTTGTTCACTTGTACCTGCATGTAGTATATTTTCATGCCCCTTTCCTCTTTGTCTGGGTGCAGATAGTTCTTACAGGGTGAAGAGGGTGAGGAGGAGACACAGTGTGATGGGGAAGCGATCTCTCCTTCTTCCTGATCCTGGGCTAGGGGTGGTCTAGGCTGGGCAGTGTCTCGATGAAATCTCCAGATTCCTGAAAAAGGAAATTAAAATCATAATAACATGCATGGGCCATGCCGGAAGCTGAGGGAGCAGGTGTGGTAGACGAGAGAGGGACATTGGCACGACATAGCAATGTCGTGAGCTTGGTGTCCGTTGGCCGTAGGACGGAGTGGTGTATGTGGTGTCATCTGTGGGCTTTTCATGTGCGTGGGGGGGTATACTGGAGCGGTGTCTGTATACAGGGGTGTGGAGTATGGTGGTGAGGGCTGTAGTATGTGAGGGATGCGGCTGGATGCGTGTACGATGAGGAGTGTGAGTTTGGGAATATCGGTGGTGCATTCCTTGTGGAATGGGGCTGTGGTGCAGGAGAGTACTGTGGAGCACGTGCTTGGGGTTGATGTGCACTGAGAAGGGCTGTGCCTGGAGGGCGCGTGTATGTGTGAGCTGTGTGCACCTGAGCTGGATGGTCCTGCTCTCAGGCTGGAGGTGTATGATGCAGAACTCTGTCCTTCTCTGGAAGCAAAGGCAAAGACAAAGCCTACATTTTCCTCTGAAGATGCTTAATCTGGTCCCTCTTCCCTCCACCTCAAGCCCAGACCTTTCCGGCCCCTGCTCCTTGACTTCCCCACCATGGTAGTAGCAGTATTCACACACACACCCCCAGACTCAGCTGGCATCCACGCCCTCGGAACAGCTCAGCCATCCTGCCCAGGCTCCTCCACAGAGCCCTCATCACCTCTGATGACCCTGGATTTCCTCTCAGCCTCCCTGGGATCTGTGTGCCTCCTGATTCACAGCCAAGCACCCCGTCACCTGAGGAGCCCCACGCCCTTACCAGCGTAGCTGAGCTTGCACAGAGTAGAAGTACAGAAGAAGTATTTAGAGGCAGAGGAGACCTCCACTGCCCCTGGGCTGCAGCCTTGGGCCACCACAGTGGATCCAAGCCGAGGGGGATCCTCTTGTGACTTCGAGATTCCTGAGGGAGGAATGAAAGGCTCAGGGTGGGTTCATCAGTCCTCTGTCCACAAATATTTACTGAGTGTGTGACACGTGTCAGGTGCAGTGAATACACACAGCTGAGAGTGTGGTTCCCAGTGGATCCTCCAGGATTTAATTCCAATCAATACTTATTCTCTCACTGTCTAGTTGGTAATGTAGGCCTCGGTGGTGACTGTGAGTGTGTGGGAAGAGTGAGTGATGTGTATCAGTTAAGTCTGTGGTAAGTGTGGGGTTGGCATGGGGAGCACAGTGCAGACGTGTCTATCTGTGTCTGTGGCCTTTGTGTGCATGGTTTCTGTTCACAAGTCAGGAATTCTGGGACATGTAACGTTTCCTCATTACATGGTGTGGCTTGTATTTATGGTGTGTGTTCATTCATTCATTCACCAAGATTCAGTAAGCAGCTACTCCTGTGTATCTGGCACTCTTCCATTGTTGTAGTCTTTGGTAACGCTGCACATTCTAGTAGGGGAAGACACACACTAAACAAAACTACAATAAATATATAATACATCAGCTGGTGGTAAGTATATAAGGGTTGCCAGACTTAGCGAACAAGAATACAAGGCACCCAGTTAAATTTCAGTTTCAGATAAACCCAGAATAATCTTTTAGTGTAAGTATTCCCATGCAGTATTTGGCCTGACTTAGTTTTAGTGTAAGTATAGCCCATACAATATGTGGGACATACGGATACTGAAAAATTACTTGTTGTTTATCTGGAATTCAAATTGAACTGGATAGCCCATATTTTCTCTGGCAATCCTGACATGGGTTACTGAGACTGTGGTTTACTGTGGTTTGTACAAAGCGGGTCTGGCATTACTCAAGAATGTGTTATAAGTGTGGTGTGTATGACACGTGACTGGTTCTTATAGAGGTATTTAGAGATGGCTGAAGTTAGTTGTGTTTGTGCAAGAGTTGAGGAGATACATGTATATAGTGTGTGTGTGTGTGTGTGTGTGTGTCCTATATATATAGTGTGTGTGTCTATATACATATCTCATCTCCAGCGTTTGGTGTTGGAGGAGAGGATTGTGATACAGGTGGGTTGTATGAGAACGTAGTATAGGAGGGATGCGTGTATATACCTCCATGTGCTGTGTGTGGTTTACTAAGGAAGTTATATGTGGGGTGTGTGATATTTTTGCTGCATCAGAGTGTACATGGGTGTATGAGTTACTGTCTCATAAAACACCCCTAACAAGAATTCTGTATACACTCTTACGTACACCGAGTGTCAGCCAGGTCCAGGCAGGGTGACAAGAACTTTACCACGCAGACTTTATATCTGGTAAGCACTCTACCCCCATTCATCTCGCTCTTCTCTGCACTACCACACACACACACACACACACACACACACACACTCACACACACACACACACAGGAACATAGGGCAAAATATTCTGAATGGTCAGGGGCAGTCATTGCCTTCCCCAGCCTGTCCCAGCCACTGCCTGGAAATCTGCCTGCTGTCTAGAGCTCCATTCCCAGGGCCCATCCTACAGTCTCCAGGGCCCTGGGCCTGGTAGGAGCTACTGGGCTCTAATCTGGGGCAGAGGCCTCTAGCTGGAGCTCTGGGGTGACCACCCCTCTCCCAGGGCAAGCTACTCGCCTACATTTAATGCACGCAGGCACCACGTGGCCCGTGGCTCTCAGAGCTCCCCGCAGGACCCTGAGGCCATTTCTCACCCCCACTCACGCGGTCTCAGTTTCTGGAAAACCCTTCCCTTCCCTTGATCTCCTTTGGGAAATTCTTCCTGTTGAAGGAATAAAACCTCCTTGCTTTCAATATGACACCATCCCTAGACAAACAATCTTCTTTCAAAGTGCATTCCACTTGTCAAGATATTTTTCAACAGGGCCTTCAACTCATGGGGCTTCTCTTTCCACTTTGGTAAAAGAGGCCAAGCAACTCATGGGTCTCTCTCAGCATCCTTGCATCCTTCACATCCCCCACCTCATGACCCCAGGGAAAGATCCAAGAGCATAAGAGAGAAATCGGGGACTGAGAAAAGCTGCACCTCTAGGTCTGTGCAAGCAGGATGCAGCCTGCTGTGAGTCCGACAAAGCTCCAGGCCCGGCTGCCCCAGGAGAGAGTCCTCAGACCAGCGGAGCTGACCTCCCATCTCCCAGGGGGCATCTGGCCGTTCTGTGCCGTCTCACACCACAGGGACCCTCCGGATAGATACGGCAGCATCAGTGAGACAAGGTCTCTCGCTCCCTGCTTCACAGGTGACACGTTCTCAGTCCCCCGCTTCCTAGAGAAGCTTCAGTTTGGCAGAAACCCATGTGCCCCAGACAAGTTGCCCCCCACATACCTCCTCCGTTCTCGGCAGTTTCCTGGGACTCTTCATTTTCCAGATGTTTCCTCTTTTGTCGCCGTTCCATCGTACCAACTAGAAGTCTCCCTTAGAAGATGCCTCAAGAGATGTCCAACTCCTCCTCTTCCCTACAGGTTGGCCCTTCTTGGCTCTTGGGCAATCCGTTGAAATGATTCAATACAAACAAAAATAGTCAAGTCTCCTAAATGGCTGAAAAACTTGTACCACTTGGTGAACCAGCACTAGTGCCTAGTGCTCACCAGAGCTGTTATGTTTGCAAGGTTGCCAGGCGCACAGTGGAATTCTGTGACCTCAGTGATGACATCAGAGCATTCGGTGGACCTAGGTTGAGCACAGTGTCTGCAATAGCACAGGCCCCATTTTCAAGAACAATTCCTTTTTCCCAGCCGAAGCTTTCCCGTGAAAGGGAAAGGTTCCTACCATATCTATTATAAATTGTATCATACCATGTCTATTATAAAATTCACATTTTGATTGGAGATCTTTTAATGTCTTTTCTAGAGAGATTTAATATGAATGTTTTAAATGGTCTCCAGTTTCCCTGTGGATTATTGACATTTTAAACTCTGCACTTCAATTTTCCCTCAATACGTGTAATTTTGTCACGGCTATTTCTGTACTTAAAGATGAGGAACTATATAATTGATTTCTTCATTTTTTCCCCATCTCTTTCCAAGGTACTGCATTTGATTGCGACTGAGTGAAAAATGCTAGTCCTTGAGTCAGGACATTGGGCCCTTTAGCAAGTAACTCAACCTATCTGGGCTTCAGCTTCTGTATGTGCGATCAAGAGGCTTGGACTAGCTGACTTTTCAAATGTTGTGTTTCTTTGATTCACTCTCACTTACTGATCTGCTCCTTAAGAAGAGGGTCTGTTCTCATAAAGTAACAACAGTCTTTTCCTAACCTTGGGTTGGGCGGAGTTTAACTGTTCGTACTCAGTTCGTTATTTATATTGCCTTCTATGTATGCTTAGCTCTAAATAATTTATACGGCTCTTGTGACAATTTTTAGATCTTCTTTTTTTCTTATTTTCTTTTATAGTTTCTAATTTGTTATCGCCAGTGTAGAGGAGCCTGATTGACTTTTAAAATTTATTGATCTTGTATGTGTGTGCCTTGTTGAACCGTCTTATTAGTTCCTGCTAGTTTATCTGTGGGTTCTTTTGGGTCTCCTAGATAAATGAACATATTAAATGTAAATAATGTGTTCTTTGGATAAAGTTTATTTTCTTGCATCTCTATATATAGAAGCAATATGTTGAATTGATTTAAATATTTAAACACTTACATACCTGTTATCACAATCTAACATTGTTTATCTTATTTTCTTTCAATCAATATTATGTTTTCAAGATTTATCCACGTGAATCCATATAGATCTAGGTCTTTGATTTTTGACTGTTTGATATTATGTGATCACATGCATATAGCATCATTTATTTTCCATTCAAGCATTATTGGACAATTGGATTGTTTCCCTCCCTTCTCTAGAACAAACAACATTTCCCAGAATATCCCTGAAGATGACTGACAGTCGAGAAGGGCCAGGCTGCCCGAAGGATTGCTACTTGCTTTTAGCCACCTTCCAACAGGCCGTCTCCAGCCAGCAATTTGAAGCACAGCTGAAATGAGAACTGCCCCAAATGTGAAAATCTTAGGAGCTTCCTAGAAGGTGGGAGGTTAATGATAGGCATCCTGCTGGGATCCCAGGGGAGTCTGAGCTGGCCTGAAGCTCATCTTCCTCCTCCACCTCTCAAGAGAAATGTGGAGGAAAGAAGACTTCAAAAACTGTGAGCAGGCAGAGGGAGAGATATTGGGGGCCGAAGCTGTAACTGAGGTCTTGGAGTGGGCTGTGAGCACGCAGAGCCTCTCGAGAGCCAGGCTCTGCCTTCTGAGGACTTCTCCCCTAAGGCTGCTCATAATTCACGTGATACCAGCCATATAGAGCCGACTTGGCCCACACTGTCACAGAAAGCCTTATCAGAATCTCTTCTTCTTCATACACTCTTGTGTCTGTTACTTGGTTATTGCCTTTGGTACTCCACTGATGTGAACCACAGTCGCCAGGGGATGGAGGACACTAGTGACGCATCTTGCTCTGTGGCCTCAGTCCACAGCTGGAGGGTAAGGGAAGAGGCCAAATGAAGGTCAAGAAGGAAAGATGGAGTTTGAAGAGAAGACCTGAGTTAAGGGTGTCTTCTCAAGTCTTGATGACTGAAATGTAGCTCCAGTACCTGAAGTCCTGCTTGTTCTCAAGGCTGACCGCGGGGCTGGGTGCACTCAGTGAAGGAACCGTATACAGTTAGTATTTCCTTGCTTGCTCACACTTGCCCTCCTCTGATACACCCTCTGCAAGACTGATCTTCCCCTGAAACAACTTTCCACCTGCTACTGTCATCTCAGGAACATTTGCTTCCCCTTCCTAGTGTCCCCCTAGAATGCCATTGCAGCCAATTCATAATTTGATAATCATGCTGCTTACCATATTCTCAGCAACTTCTGAGAAATTTTATTCACTTTATTCCATAGTCTTCACCCATCAATAATCTTCCTTAACTTCCTAGCTGCAGGTTAACCCATTCGGAATCATTTCTTTTGCTTTCTCTTCTTTGGCAAATCCTTTCTATCTTTTAAGGTCTTTTTCTTGTCTCTCTACCATCTTGCCTTCCTGAACTTCTTTTTTTTTTCGTTTAAGTAACCTTTCAATCTCCTTCCCCAATTTCCTCATACACATTGAGAGTTTATTCCTCACACGTTAGACAGCGGTTTATGAATGGCCAGGCATAATGGACTCAGAATGAGTTGGCACCCCCGAGGTACCTGTCTTGCTGGGGAGCCACAGGTGAAGGGCTGTCTGCTGGACACATGTTTGCATGGAGTCAGGCTGAGTGGCCTCAGGGTGTTTGCTCTGCACTTGTGTGTGTTTCTCCCTAGTTGGTTTCCTTGTCCAGCCACCTGTGACCTCCCTCCATCCAGCCCAGGGAATCCTTCTCATCACAGGGGTAGGATGTTTGTCTCATTTTCCATCACATCCTTTCCCCAAAGTTTGGTTGTGAGTTGTTCCCATTCCAAAGACCTTTCCTCTTTGAAGGGAAAAGAGAAAATCTTGTCTCTCCTTTTCTCTCACTTCACTTCTGCTCTATTATCTCCTCCGTCCAGAATGGCCCACTGACTCACATGGGTGTAGATCCAAAGATGGCAAGAAATGCCAGCAATTCTGAGATAATAATACGGATGGATCAGGAAAACTTGAAAACCTTTATCCCGCCACATTAAAAAAAATTGCACTTCCAGTGTATTCAGAGTCTCAGTGTAGAAACACAAATGATAGAGAAATTGAATTACACTCAAGTTTTTCTTTCCTCCTTTCCTGATTTATTCTAATCCTCCAAGTTAACATGATGAACTCTTTGTTGTGTAAAGTTTCAGACATTTTCTACCCATGCACACTTTTCTTCTTTTCACATTAGAGTGTGAACTAGGTCACTTTCAACATGCTGTGATTCTGTGATTCACTGTCTCCCACCGAGTCATCCACGGATAATGTCATCTGTTTCACGGAGAAATATTTCCAATAGCTAATAGCCAATGTCTGTGGAGTGCTTACTCTGTGTCGGTTTCTTGTAACTACTTTACAGATCATTTGTACAGCGTACCCATGGACCAGGTACAATTATGACCCCCAAGTGACAGATAAGTGCAGATAAGTACAAATAAATACAGAGGCCAAGTGACTTGCCCAAGACACTGGAGCAAATCAAAATCCATGCCTCTGTAATCATTTTGCTCTATTGCCTCTGTCTGGGAGGCTTGATGATTTGGCAACTAAAACCTTAAATATCATGTTCCATTTTTATATCTGTGACACAAGCGTGGGGCTGTGATACAGGGTAACTAACCTGACTACTTTTGAAAACCCTTATGCACCTGGATGAAAGTAAGCCAGGGACTGCAAGCCATAGATTTAAGGTTTCCTACCAACTTTTAAAAATAGCTTCTTGAATGCAATTTATGTTGTGTCAAGTCTAGGATGTAGTCCAAATAGTAACAGAAAAATGGAGATATGTAGAAAAATACTTAAAGTTGACAAGTATTGGGAGTGTAGTATTTTTGGGGCCAGCGTGTAGACCACAGGAAAACTTGCTGTTTCCATCCCAAAGGGAAGAGCCCTACGTTGCAACTGCCAAGGTCCCTGGGACAGCAAGTGTGCTCACTGCTTAGTAAAGAAGCATCCTCAGTTTGATAGAATCATATGGGAGCCTTACATTTGGTTAGCAGTTCTACATTCTTGATGTAATAATATTTTCAGGGTGTGGGAGGGTATCAAGCTCTGAAAATACCCTTGGAGAGATCTGCTTATTAAGTTTGGCTTTTTCAGTCTCCCTACTACTTCTTTACTAAACACCAGGCGGTTTCCTTCACTTTTCAGAACCATATTGTTTTTCCCTTCTCTAATGAACTTTGAAATACTTTTGGATGAGCTATTAAGATTGGGAAAAAATAAACATCTCTTTAAAATAAGGAAGATAATAACAATGACAAGTAGAAAAAGCTCTAAAACAGAGAATATCCTCCATTCTAGCCACTGACTGGGAGTGGAAGGTTCGTGCTCGCTGTCCAGGACGTAGAAATAAAAGCTGAGGAGGCGCTGAGGCGTCTCCTGGATCTCTATGAGCCTCCATCATTTCTGCTGAGTAGGGTTGACAGATAAAATATAGACTGTTTAGTTAAATATGAATGTTTGAAAAACAACGAGTACATTTTGAAGATAAGTATGCCCCAAATAGTTCATAGGATCTACTTATACTAAAAATAATGACTTATTATTCATGTGAAGTTCAAGTTTAACTGGGTATCCTGTATTTTTATGTCCTAAATCTGACAGCCCTACTGATGATCCACAATGGAGGCAGTTGAGGAGTGGTACATGCTGGCTCTCGGACAGTCAGAAATGGCTTCAGCAGATCCAGGTACAGTATGAAATTCTTTTTGGATGTAGCTCAGAAGCCATGGCCAGCCCTTGACTGCAAGTACTGCCTCGGGTTTCCCTGAGGTGGGGTAAACCTTCCTCTTAATGGCCTTTTGGTAAGTCTGGAAGACCATATCCAAGGGGAGCCCCAAAGTCAGTTTCATCCTCACAACCATGTTTCCAATTCCTGGAATTGGCTGCATGTGACTCACAAGAGCTGAGGAGGTTTGTGGAAGTTGGGAGTGTCATAGCTTGAACCCTTTGTAGGTAAAGTTTTGCTGTTGTGAGAGTTTTAACAGGAGCAATGTGAAAGACTCCAAGTCCCCAGGTAGATAGAAATAATCCTGTTCTACCTGTGTGTATGTGACAAGTCTCTAATAGTTCAGAGAGCAAGTATCTGGTCTTAGAAAGACTGATCCAAGCTTGGATGTTTCTGGTGACAAGGCAAGGTCCTGAGTTTCAAGTTCACCTTTTATGGTTGAGGAGACAATAAGGTGGTCAGAAGGGAAATCATGGAGGAGACCTTGGCTTCATCCATCGTGCAGGCTTGTATATGTGGTTCTATGTAGATTGTGTTTCAAAGGTGGAGCTTGTTTACAACTATGAACATTCTCCGATGTGCTTTTTGGACCTTCATTCCCAGAGCGAGAGCAGTGCCGAGGCTCTAGAAATGCCATGGATATTCTGAGCTGTCAGTGGCATTTCCCCGGTACTGTTCCCTTGGTGCCGCTCCTTGAAATGTCCAAAGGGATTATCATGTGTCTTGTGGAGGGTCCTAGCATTGTGAAAGGAAGCTGCTGCACCGGGCTCAGAGGATTTCGGATGTGGTGGGAGGAGGAGTAGTACTACGACTATAAATTGTATCACAGCATATCGATTCCATCTTGAGAGTGGGGTTGGGGGGTTATGAAGGGGGGCTTTTATTGTACTTTTATACATTGTACCCTTGAAACTAATTCAATTTTTTAAAATTAATTAATTTATTTGGGGCTGCATTGGGTCTTTGTTGCTGCTAGCGGGTGTTCTCTAGTTGCAGTGAGCGGGGGCTCCTCTTGGCTGTGGTGCACGGGCTTCTCATTGCAGTGGCTTCTCTTGTTGTGGAGCATGGTCTCTAGGCACGCAGGCTTCCGTAGTTGTGGCACGTGGGCTCGGTTGATGTGGCACACGGGCTCTAGAGCGCAGGCTCAGTAGTTGTGGCACGCGGGCTTAGTTACTCCGTGGCACGTGGGATCTTCCCAGACCAGGGCTCGAACCCATGACCCCTGCATTCGCAGGCATATTCTTAACCACTGCTCCACCAGGGAAGCCCGATAATTCAGTTTTTTATAAAGAGAAGATTCCTAATATTATTCAAAAATTTTAAAAATATGTAGTTGGATAACACTATGAAAAATTAACTGATATATTCTTTTATTATTTCTCTTTGCTCCCTGGATTTTTTTCCCCATCCAGTCAGCTAGGCACTGTGAGTTCACTGCATTAGGAAGGTAAAGACTCAGCAGAAATGAGGGAGAAAAACAGAAAAGTCTCAGCTTTGGAATGTTCACAACGGAGGCCACAGTAGAACAGGTGAGAATTCTGTGAACCAAAAATAAATGTCGTCTCAAATGCAAAAAGTATTCTCTGCACTGGGAGGAAGGAGAGGGAGGGAGGAAAGGACTGAAGGAGAGAGATCAGTGTGGCCAGGGACATGGAGACTGTGCTTAAGGACGATATGCCCAGGAAGAGAATCAGAATCTGGAGAAGATTCAGCCTGCACGTGATCATTGCCTCCAGTCAGCACCCTCATCTCAGACGTTGGGAAATTCAGAGAGAGAGTGGGAGTACGTCAGGAGGGCCACGCGCATAGTCTGTGTGGCAGGGGTTGTGGCCGTTCCCTATTTGTGAGGAGTCCCCAGCAATTTGCAGGCCTCTTCTGGAAAATGCTGGCGGACGTCTCTAGTGCTTATGTGAAAGCTTGTTCACAAACCTTGAAAGATACAGATGTAGATGACAGATAGATGCATAGATAGAAAAATGTCATTAAATAAAAGCTCCAGGAAAGGTTTGGAAAATGCCCTTTATTGCATAGGACGCTTCTATTGTCATATGATGTTAGACTGAGTGCCGGTCCCTTCATCCTCCTTCAGACCACGGCATTCTGTCTGCTACTCTCCCGAGGGTCCTTTCTTCTCCCTGGAAGGGATAAAACAAATGAGGTAGAACAGGAAGAGACAAGAAGCACTCCAAGCTCTGCTGGTCAGGGTTACCCTCCAGCATTGCCTTAATGCTCAGAGCCACACACACCACAGTGAGCTTGGCTCCAGATCAACTACCACGCAACGAAGGTTCTGGAACATTTCCATATCTCGGGGGACCTCATTTCCACGTGACTCTCTTTCATATTCCCCTTTGTCACAGAAGGCTAGGTCCAGTGGTCCGGGTGAGATCTCGGCTCAGGCCCAAGGCTCTCAGACCTCAAAGTTCTGGTCCTGCAAGGGCCCCTGTCCTCTCTTGAGACCACTCCTGGCTCTCTCTGCCGAGAAGGAGCTGCTGGCAGTACGTCCTCTAAGAGTTGAGGTCCATCGTGCAGACCCTGAGAAAACTCCTAGGAAAAGGCTCCACCTTCTTGTTTACGTCAACAGAGGTCAATGCCTTTGTTAGTGCTGGGTGTGTCCCATTTGATGCAACTGCAGAGCCATTAGGTAAACCAGCACATGTGTGCGGCCCCTTCCCTTAGACTCCTCTGGGCCCTCGTGACATAGGCTCAGAAGACTGCCAGCCTCAAGCCTTACCTCTTCCAAGGGACGGCCACACCGTCTTCCAGGATCTTCTGTCCCATGAATCTCAGTTGCTGTTTGGAACTCAAAGGAGAGAAAAGACCCTGCCTGCGGGGTCTCTTTGGGCTGGGGCCTTCCCCCGTGGGCTGCTCTCCCTCATTCTCCTTTTCTTCTTGCTTCTCTACCTCCTTCTCCTCCTCCTCCTCCTCCTCCTCCTCCTCCACCTCCTCCTCGTTCTCCTCCACCTCCTCCTCGTCCTCTTCCTCAGGGGTGCTCTCGGATTCCACATTGCCCATCCGCTGGGCCATGGTGAGATGAAAGGCACGGCAGCTGAAGCCCTGCAGGACGCCGCCCTTCACGTGCTGCTGGAGGATCTCCAAGGTGGGGAAGACCCGGCAGCAGGCCATGCACCTGAAGCCGGTCTCCATGGTCAGCATCCAGTCCGCTGTCTTGGCGCTGGGTCTCTCCTCGACGGCAGGTGGCCCTGATGGGCTGCCTGGCTCTGCCCTTTCCTCATACTCTTTCTCCTCCCCAGTGGGCTCACTGTCAGACAGGAGGCTTTCGGTGGACACATCAGAAGAGGGGTCAGTGGCTACTGCGCACACATCCTCAGGAAGGGTCACTTCTTCTATCCTCAGCTGCTTTTCAGGCAACTCCAAGGGTTTCTTTGTCTTCCAGGAGACAGCGACACCCTTGTTCACTTGTACCTGCATGTAGTGTATTTTCATGCCCCTTTCCTCTTTGTCTGGGTGCAGATAGTTCTTACAGGGTGAAGAGGGTGAGGAGGAGACACAGTGTGATGGGGAAGCGGTCTCTCCTTCTTCCTGATCCTGGGTTAGGGGTGGTCTAGGCTGGGCAGTGTCTCGATGAAATCTCCGGATTCCTGAAAAAGGAAATTAAAATCATAATAACATGCATGGGCCATGCCGGAAGCTGAGGGAGCAGGTGTGGTAGACGAGAGAGGGACATTGGCACGACATAGCAATGTCGTGAGCTTGGTGTCCGTTGGCCGTAGGACGGAGTGGTGTATGTGGTGTCATCTGTGGGCTTTTCATGTGCGTGGGGGGGTATACTGGAGCGGTGTATGTATACAGGGCTGTGGAGTATGGTGGTGAGGGCTGTAGTATGTGAGGGATGCGGCTGGATGCGTGTACGATGAGGAGTGTGAGTTTGGGAATATCGGTGGTGCATTCCTTGTGGAATGGGGCTGTGGTGCAGGAGAGTACTGTGGAGCACGTGCTTGGGGTTGATGTGCACTGAGAAGGGCTGTGCCTGGAGGGCGCGTGTATGTGTGAGCTGTGTGCACCTGAGCTGGATGGTCCTGCTCTCAGGCTGGAGGTGTATGATGCAGAACTCTGTCCTTCTCTGGAAGCAAAGGCAAAGACAAAGCCTACATTTTCCTCTGAAGATGCTTAATCTGGTCCCTCTTCCCTCCACCTCAAGCCCAGACCTTTCCGGCCCCTGCTCCTTGACTTCCCCACCATGGTAGTAGCAGTATTCACACACACACCCCCAGACTCAGCTGGCATCCACGCCCTCGGAACAGCTCAGCCATCCTGCCCAGGCTCCTCCACAGAGCCCTCATCACCTCTGATGACCCTGGATTTCCTCTCAGCCTCCCTGGGATCTGTGTGCCTCCTGCTTCACAGCCAAGCACCCCGTCACCTGAGGAGCCCCACGCCCTTACCAGCGTAGCTGAGCTTGCGCAGAGTAGAAGTACAGAAGAAGTATTTAGAGGCAGAGGAGACCTCCACTGCCCCTGGGCTGCAGCCTTGGGCCACCACAGTGGATCCAAGCCGAGGGGGATCCTCTTGTGACTTCGAGATTCCTGAGGGAGGAATGAAAGGCTCAGGGTGGGTTCATCAGTCCTCTGTCCACAAATATTTACTGAGTGTGTGACACGTGTCAGGTGCAGTGAATACACACAGCTGAGAGTGTGGTTCCCAGTGGATCCTCCAGGATTTAATTCCAATCAATACTTATTCTCTCACTGTCTAGTTGGTAATGTAGGCCTCGGTGGTGACTGTGAGTGTGTGGGAAGAGTGAGTGATGTGTATCAGTTAAGTCTGTGGTAAGTGTGGGGTTGGCATGGGGAGCACAGTGCAGACGTGTCTATCTGTGTCTGTGGCCTTTGTGTGCATGGTTTCTGTTCACAAGTCAGGAATTCTGGGACATGTAACGTTTCCTCATTACATGGTGTGGCTTGTATTTATGGTGTGTGTTCATTCATTCATTCACCAAGATTCAGTAAGCAGCTACTCCTGTGTATCCGGCACTCTTCCATTGTTGTAGTCTTTGGTAACGCTGCACATTCTAGTAGGGGAAGACACACACTAAACAAAACTACAATAAATATATAATACATCAGCTGGTGGTAAGTATATAAGGGTTGCCAGACTTAGCGAACAAGAATACAAGGCACCCAGTTAAATTTCAGTTTCAGATAAACCCAGAATAATCTTTTAGTGTAAGTATTCCCATGCAGTATTTGGCCTGACTTAGTTTTAGTGTAAGTATAGCCCATACAATATGTGGGACATACGGATACTGAAAAATTACTTGTTCTTTATCTAGAATTCAAATTGAACTGGATAGCCCATATTTTCTCTGGCAATCCTGACATGGGTTACTGAGACTGTGGTTTACTGTGGTTTGTACAAAGCGGGTCTGGCATTACTCAAGAATGTGTTATAAGTGTGGTGTGTATGACACGTGACTGGTTCTTATAGAGGTATTTAGAGATGGCTGAAGTTAGTTGTGTTTGTTCAAGAGTTGAGGAGATACATGTATATAGTGTGTGTGTGTGTGTGTGTGTGTGTGTGTCCTATATATACAGTGTGTGTGTCTATATACATATCTCATCTCCAGCGTTTGGTGTTGGAGGAGAGGATTGTGATACAGGTGGTTTGTATGAGAACGTAGTATAGGAGGGATGCGTGTATATACCTCCATGTGCTGTGTGTGGTTTACTAAGGAAGTTATATGTGGGGTGTGTGATATTTTTGCTGCATCAGAGTGTACATGGGTGTATGAGTTACTGTCTCATAAAACACCCCTAACAAGAATTCTGTATACACTCTTACGTACACCGAGTGTCAGCCAGGTCCAGGCAGGGTGACAAGAACTTTACCACGCAGACTTTATATCTGGTAAGCACTCTACCCCCATTCATCTCGCTCTTCTCTGCACTACCACACACACACACACACACACACTCACACACACACACACACAGGAACATAGGGCAAAATATTCTGAATGGTCAGGGGCAGTCATTGCCTTCCCCAGCCTGTCCCAGCCACTGCCTGGAAATCTGCCTGCTGTCTAGAGCTCCATTCCCAGGGCCCATCCTACAGTCTCCAGGGCCCTGGGCCTGGTAGGAGCTACTGGGCTCTAATCTGGGGCAGAGGCCTCTAGCTGGAGCTCTGGGGTGACCACCCCTCTCCCAGGGCAAGCTACTCGCCTACATTTAATGCACGCAGGCACCACGTGGCCCGTGGCTCTCAGAGCTCCCCGCAGGACCCTGAGGCCATTTCTCACCCCCGCTCACGCGGTCTCAGTCTCTGGAAAACCCTTCCCTTCCCTTGATCTCCTTTGGGAAATTCTTCCTGTTGAAGGAATAAAACCTCATTGCTTTCAATATGACACCATCCCTAGACAAACAATCTTCTTTCAAAGTGCATTCCACTTGTCAAGATATTTTTCAACAGGGCCTTCAACTCATGGGGCTTCTCTTTCCACTTTGGTAAAAGAGGCCAAGCAACTCATGGGTCTCTCTCAGCATCCTTGCATCCTTCACATCCCCCACCTCATGACCCCTAGGAAAGATCCAAGAGCATAAGAGAGAAATCGGGGACTGAGAAAAGCTGCACCTCTAGGTCTGTGCAAGCAGGATGCAGCCTGCTGTGAGTCCGACAAAGCTCCAGGCCCGGCTGCCCCAGGAGAGAGTCCTCAGACCAGCGGAGCTGACCTCCCATCTCCCAGGGGGCATCTGGCCGTTCTGTGCCGTCTCACACCACAGGGACCCTCCGGATAGATACGGCAGCATCAGTGAGACAAGGTGTCTCGCTCCCTGCTTCACAGGTGACACGTTCTCAGTCCCCCGCTTCCTAGAGAAGCTTCAGTTTGGCAGAAACCCATGTGCCCCAGACAAGTTGCCCCCCACATACCTCCTCCGTTCTCGGCAGTTTCCTGGGACTCTTCATTTTCCAGATGTTTCCTCTTTTGTCGCCGTTCCATCGTACCAACTAGAAGTCTCCCTTAGAAGATGCCTCAAGAGATGTCCAACTCCTCCTCTTCCCTACAGGTTGGCCCTTCTTGGCTCTTGGGCAATCCGTTGAAATGATTCAATACAAACAAAAATAGTCAAGTCTCCTAAATGGCTGAAAAACTTGTACCACTTGGTGAACCAGCAGTAGTGCCTAGTGCTCACCAGGGCTGTTATGTTTGCAAGGTTGCCAGGCGCACAGTGGAATTCTGTGACCTCAGTGATGACATCAGAGCATTCGGTGGACCTAGGTTGAGCACAGTGTCTGCAATAGCACAGGCCCCATTTTCAAGAACAATTCCTTTTTCCCAGCCGAAGCTTTCCCGTGAAAGGGAAAGGTTCCTACCATATCTATTATAAATTGTATCATACCATGTCTATTATAAAATTCACATTTTGATTGGAGATCTTTTAATGTCTTTTCTAGAGAGATTTAATATGAATGTTTTAAATGGTCTCCAGTTTCCCTGTGGATTATTGACATTTTAAACTCTGCACTTCAATTTTCCCTCAATACGTGTAATTTTGTCACGGCTATTTCTGTACTTAAAGATGAGGAACTATATAATTGATTTCTTCATTTTTTCCCCATCTCTTTCCAAGGTACTGCATTTGATTGTGTCTTGCGACTGAGTGAAAAATGCTAGTCCTTGAGTCAGGACATTGGGCCCTTTAGCAAGTAACTCAACCTATCTGGGCTTCAGCTTCTGTATGTGCGATCAAGAGGCTTGGACTAGCTGACTTTTCAAATGCTGTGTTTCTTTGATTCACTCTCACTTACTGATCTGCTCCTTAAGAAGAGGGTCTGTTCTCATAAAGTAACAACAGTCTTTTCCTAACCTTGGGTTGGGCGGAGTTTAACTGTTCGTACTCAGTTCGTTAGTTATATTGCCTTCTACGTATGCTTAGCTCTAAATAAGTTATACGGCTCTTGTGACAATTTTTAGATCTTCTTTTTTGCTTATTTTCTTTTATAGTTTCTAATTTGTTATCGCCAGTGTAGAGGAGCCTGATTGACTTTTAAAATTTATTGATCTTGTATGTGTGTGCCTTGTTGAACCGTCTTATTAGTTCCTGCTAGTTTATCTGTGGGTTCTTTTGGGTCTCCTAGATAAATGAGCATATTAAATGTAAATAATGTGTTCTTTGGATAAAGTTTATTTTCTTGCATCTCTATATATAGAAGCAATATGTTGAATTGATTTAAATATTTAAACACTTACATACCTGTTATCACAATCTAACATTGTTTATCTTATTTTCTTTCAATCAATATTATGTTTTCAAGATTTATCCACGTGAATCCATATAGATCTAGGTCTTTGATTTTTGACTGTTTGATATTATGTGATCACATGCATATAGCATCATTTATTTTCCATTCAAGCATTATTGGACAATTGGATTGTTTCCCTCCCTTCTCTAGAACAAACAACATTTCCCAGAATATCCCTGAAGATGACTGACAGTCGAGAAGGGCCAGGCTGCCCGAAGGATTGCTACTTGCTTTTAGCCACCTTCCAACAGGCCGTCTCCAGCCAGCAATTTGAAGCACAGCTGAAATGAGAACTGCCCCAAATGTGAAGATCTTAGGAGCTTCCTAGAAGGTGGGAGGTTAATGATAGGCATCCTGCTGGGATCCCAGGGGAGTCTGAGCTGGCCTGAAGCTCATCTTCCTCCTCCACCTCTCAAGAGAAATGTGGAGGAAAGAAGACTTCAAAAACTGTGAGCAGGCAGAGGGAGAGATATTGGGGGCCGAAGCTGTAACTGAGGTCTTGGAGTGGGCTGTGAGCACGCAGAGCCTCTCGAGAGCCAGGCTCTGCCTTCTGAGGACTTCTCCCCTAAGGCTGCTCATAATTCACGTGATACCAGCCATATAGAGCCGACTTGGCCCACACTGTCACAGAAAGCCTTATCAGAATCTCTTCTTCTTCATACACTCTTGTGTCTGTTACTTGGTTATTGCCTTTGGTACTCCACTGATGTGAACCACAGTCGCCAGGGGATGGAGGACACTAGTGACCCATCTTGCTCTGTGGCCTCAGTCCACAGCTGGAGGGTAAGGGAAGAGGCCAAATGAAGGTCAAGAAGGAAAGATGGAGTTTGAAGAGAAGACCTGAGTTAAGGGTGTCTTCTCAAGTCTTGATGACTGAAATGTAGCTCCAGTACCTGAAGTCCTGCTTGTTCTCAAGGCTGACCGCGGGGCTGGGTGCACTCAGTGAAGGAACCGTATACACTTAGTATTTCCTTGCTTGCTCACACTTGCCCTCCTCTGATACACCCTCTGCAAGACTGATCTTCCCCTGAAACAACTTTCCACCTGCTACTGTCATCTCAGGAACATTTGCTTCACCTTCCTAGTGTCCCCCTAGAATGCCATTGCAGCCAATTCATAATTTGATAATCATGCTGCTTACCATATTCTCAGCAACTTCTGAGAAATTTTATTCACTTTATTCCATAGTCTTCACCCATCAATAATCTTCCTTAACTTCCTAGCTGCAGGTTAACCCATTCGGAATCATTTCTTTTGCTTTCTCTTCTTTGGCAAATCCTTTCTATCTTTTAAGGTCTTTTTCTTGTCTCTCTACCATCTTGCCTTCCTGAACTTCTTTTTTTTTCGTTTAAGTAACCTTTCAATCTCCTTCCCCAATTTCCTCATAAACATTGAGAGTTTATTCCTCACACGTTAGACAGCGGTTTATGAATGGCCAGGCATAATGGACTCAGAATGAGTTGGCACCCCCGAGGTACCTGTCTTGCTGGGGAGCCACAGGTGAAGGGCTGTCTGCTGGACACATGTTTGCATGGAGTCAGGCTGAGTGGCCTCAGGGTGTTTGCTCTGCACTTGTGTGTGTTTCTCCCTAGTTGGTTTCCTTGTCCAGCCACCTGTGACCTCCCTCCATCCAGCCCAGGGAATCCTTCTCATCACAGGGGTAGGATGTTTGTCTCATTTTCCATCACATCCTTTCCCCAAAGTTTGGTTGTGAGTTGTTCCCATTCCAAAGACCTTTCCTCTTTGAAGAGAAAAGAGAAAATCTTGTCTCTCCTTTTCTCTCACTTCACTTCTGCTCTATTATCTCCTCCGTCCAGAATGGCCCACTGACTCACATGGGTGTAGATCCAAAGATGGCAAGAAATGCCAGCAATTCTGAGATAATAATATGGATGGATCAGGAAAACTTGAAAACCTTTATCCCGCCACATTAAAAAAAATTGCACTTCCAGTGTATTCAGAGTCTCAGTGTAGAAACACAAATGATAGAGAAATTGAATTACACTCAAGTTTTTCTTTCCTCCTTTCCTGATTTATTCTAATCCTCCAAGTTAACATGATGAACTCTTTGTTGTGTAAAGTTTCAGACATTTTCTACCCATGCACACTTTTCTTCTTTTCACATTAGAGTGTGAACTAGGTCACTTTCAACATGCTGTGATTCTGTGATTCACTGTCTCCCACCGAGTCATCCACGGATAAAGTCATCTGTTTCACGGAGAAATATTTCCAATAGCTAATAGCCAATGTCTGTGGAGTGCTTACTCTGTGTCGGTTTCTTGTAACTACTTTACAGATCATTTGTACAGCGTACCCATGGACCAGGTACAATTATGACCCCCAAGTGACAGATAAGTGCAGATAAGTACAAATAAATACAGAGGCCAAGTGACTTGCCCAAGACACTGGAGCAAATCAAAATCCATGCCTCTGTAATCATTTTGCTCTATTGCCTCTGTCTGGGAGGCTTGATGATTTGGCAACTAAAACCTTAAATATCATGTTCCATTTTTATATCTGTGACACAAGCGTGGGGCTGTGATACAGGGTAACTAACCTGACTACTTTTGAAAACCCTTATGCACCTGGATGAAAGTAAGCCAGGGACTGCAAGCCATAGATTTAAGGTTTCCTACCAACTTTTAAAAATAGCTTCTTGAATGCAATTTATGTAGTGTCAAGTCTAGGATGTAGTCCAAATAGTAACAGAAAAATGGAGATATGTAGAAAAATACTTAAAGTTGACAAGTATTGGGAGTGTAGTATTTTTGGGGCCAGCGTGTAGACCACAGGAAAACTTGCTGTTTCCATCCCAAAGGGAAGAGCCCTACGTTGCAACTGCCAAGGTCCCTGGGACAGCAAGTGTGCTCACTGCTTAGTAAAGAAGCATCCTCAGTTTGATAGAATCATATGGGAGCCTTACATTTGGTTAGCAGTTCTACATTCTTGATGTAATAATATTTTCAGGGTGTGGGAGGGTATCAAGCTCTGAAAATACCCTTGGAGAGATCTGCTTATTAAGTTTGGCTTTTTCAGTCTCCCTACTACTTCTTTACTAAACACCAGGCGGTTTCCTTCACTTTTCAGAACCATATTGTTTTTCCCTTCTCTAATGAACTTTGAAATACTTTTGGATGAGCTATTAAGATTGGGAAAAAATAAACATCTCTTTAACATAAGGAAGATAATAACAATGACAAGTAGAAAAAGCTCTAAAACAGAGAATATCCTCCATTCTAGCCACTGACTGGGAGTGGAAGGTTCGTGCTCGCTGTCCAGGACGTAGAAATAAAAGCTGAGGAGGCGCTGAGGCGTCTCCTGGATCTCTATGAGCCTCCATCATTTCTGCTGAGTAGGGTTGACAGATAAAATATAGACTGTTTAGTTAAATATGAATGTTTGAAAAACAACGAGTACATTTTGAAGATAAGTATGCCCCAAATAGTTCATAGGATCTACTTATACTAAAAATAATGACTTATTATTCATGTGAAGTTCAAGTTTAACTGGGTATCCTGTATTTTTATGTCCTAAATCTGACAGCCCTACTGATGATCCACAATGGAGGCAGTTGAGGAGTGGTACATGCTGGCTCTCGGACAGTCAGAAATGGCTTCAGCAGATCCAGGTACAGTATGAAATTCTTTTTGGATGTAGCTCAGAAGCCATGGCCAGCCCTTGACTGCAAGTACTGCCTCGGGTTTCCCTGAGGTGGGGTAAACCTTCCTCTTAATGGCCTTTTGGTAAGTCTGGAAGACCATATCCAAGGGGAGCCCCAAAGTCAGTTTCATCCTCACAACCATGTTTCCAATTCCTGGAATTGGCTGCATGTGACTCACAAGAGCTGAGGAGGTTTGTGGAAGTTGGGAGTGTCATAGCTTGAACCCTTTGTAGGTAAAGTTTTGCTGTTGTGAGAGTTTTAACAGGAGCAATGTGAAAGACTCCAAGTCCCCAGGTAGATAGAAATAATCCTGTTCTACCTGTGTGTATGTGACAAGTCTCTAATAGTTCAGAGAGCAAGTATCTGGTCTTAGAAAGACTGATCCAAGCTTGGATGTTTCTGGTGACAAGGCAAGGTCCTGAGTTTCAAGTTCACCTTTTATGGTTGAGGAGACAATAAGGTGGTCAGAAGGGAAATCATGGAGGAGACCTTGGCTTCATCCATCGTGCAGGCTTGTATATGTGGTTCTATGTAGATTGTGTTTCAAAGGTGGAGCTTGTTTACAACTATGAACATTCTCCGATGTGCTTTTTGGACCTTCATTCCCAGAGCGAGAGCAGTGCCGAGGCTCTAGAAATGCCATGGATATTCTGAGCTGTCAGTGGCATTTCCCCGGTACTGTTCCCTTGGTGCCGCTCCTTGAAATGTCCAAAGGGATTATCATGTGTCTTGTGGCGGGTCCTAGCATTGTGAAAGGAAGCTGCTGCACCTGGCTCAGAGGATTTCGGATGTGGTGGGAGGAGGAGTAGTACTACGACTATAAATTGTATCACAGCATATCGATTCCATCTTGAGAGTGGGGTTGGGGGGTTATGAAGGGGGGCTTTTATTGTACTTTTATACATTGTACCCTTGAAACTAATTCAATTTTTTAAAATTAATTAATTTATTTGGGGCTGCATTGGGTCTTTGTTGCTGCTAGCGGGTGTTCTCTAGTTGCAGTGAGCGGGGGCTCCTCTTGGCTGTGGTGCACGGGCTTCTCATTGCAGTGGCTTCTCTTGTTGCGGAGCATGGGCTCTAGGCACGCAGGCTTCCGTAGTTGTGGCACGTGGGCTCGGTTGATGTGGCACACGGGCTCTAGAGCGCAGGCTCAGTAGTTGTGGCACGCGGGCTTAGTTACTCCGTGGCACGTGGGATCTTCCCAGACCAGGGCTCGAACCCATGACCCCTGCATTCGCAGGCATATTCTTAACCACTGCTCCACGAGGGAAGCCCGATAATTCAGTTTTTTATAAAGAGAAGATTCCTAATATTATTCCAAAATTTAAAAATATGTAGTTGGATAACACTATGAAAAATTAACTGATATATTCTTTTATTATTTCTCTTTGCTCCCTGGATTTTTTTCCCCATCCAGTCAGCTAGGCACTGTGAGTTCACTGCATTAGGAAGGTAAAGACTCAGCAGAAATGAGGGAGAAAAACAGAAAAGTCTCAGCTTTGGAATGTTCACAACGGAGGCCACAGTAGAACAGGTGAGAATTCTGTGAACCAAAAATAAATGTCGTCTCAAATGCAAAAAAGTATTCTCTGCACTGGGAGGCAGGAGAGGGAGGGAGGGAAGGACTGAAGGAGAGAGATCAGTGTGGCCAGGGACATGGAGACTGTGCTTAAGGACGATATGCCCAGGAAGAGAATCAGAATCTGGAGAAGATTCAGCCTGCACGTGATCATTGCCTCCAGTCAGCACCCTCATCTCAGACGTTGGGAAATTCAGAGAGAGAGTGGGAGTACGTCAGGAGGGCCACGCACATAGTCTGTGTGGCAGGGGTTGTGGCCGTTCCCTATTTGTGAGGAGTCCCCAGCAATTTGCAGGCCTCTTCTGGAAAATGCTGGCGGACGTCTCTAGTGCTTATGTGAAAGCTTGTTCACAAACCTTGAAAGATACAGATGTAGATGACAGATAGATGCATAGATAGAAAAATGTCATTAAATAAAAGCTCCAGGAAAGGTTTGGAAAATGGCCTTTATTGCATAGGACGCTTCTATTGTCATATGATGTTAGACTGAGTGCCGGTCCCTTCATCCTCCTTCAGACCACGGCATTCTGTCTGCTACTCTCCCGAGGGTCCTTTCTTCTCCCTGGAAGGGATAAAACAAATGAGGTAGAACAGGAAGAGACAAGAAGCACTCCAAGCTCTGCTGGTCAGGGTTACCCTCCAGCATTGCCTTAATGCTCAGAGCCACACACACCACAGTGAGCTTGGCTCCAGATCAACTACCACGCAACGAAGGTTCTGGAACATTTCCATATCTCGGGGGACCTCATTTCCACGTGACTCTCTTTCATATTCCCCTTTGTCACAGAAGGCTAGGTCCAGTGGTCCGGGTGAGATCTCGGCTCAGGCCCAAGGCTCTCAGACCTCAAAGTTCTGGTCCTGCAAGGGCCCCTGTCCTCTCTTGAGACCACTCCTGGCTCTCTCTGCCGAGAAGGAGCTGCTGGCAGTACGTCCTCTAAGAGTTGAGGTCCATCGTGCAGACCCTGAGAAAACTCCTAGGAAAAGGCTCCACCTTCTTGTTTACGTCAACAGAGGTCAATGCCTTTGTTAGTGCTGGGTGTGTCCCATTTGATGCAACTGCAGAGCCATTAGGTAAACCAGCACATGTGTGCGGCCCCTTCCCTTAGACTCCTCTGGGCCCTCGTGACATAGGCTCAGAAGACTGCCAGCCTCAAGCCTTACCTCTTCCAAGGGACGGCCACACCGTCTTCCAGGATCTTCTGTCCCATGAATCTCAGTTGCTGTTTGGAACTCAAAGGAGAGAAAAGACCCTGCCTGCGGGGTCTCTTTGGGCTGGGGCCTTCCCCCGTGGGCTGCTCTCCCTCATTCTCCTTTTCTTCTTGCTTCTCTACCTCCTTCTCCTCCTCCTCCTCCTCCTCCTCCTCCTCCTCCTCCTCGTTCTCCTCCTCCTCCTCCTCGTCCTCTTCCTCAGGGGTGCTCTCGGATTCCACATTGCCCATCCGCTGGGCCATGGTGAGATGAAAGGCACGGCAGCTGAAGCCCTGCAGGACGCCGCCCTTCACGTGCTGCTGGAGGATCTCCAAGGTGGGGAAGACCCGGCAGCAGGCCATGCACCTGAAGCCGGTCTCCATGGTCAGCATCCAGTCCGCTGTCTTGGCGCTGGGTCTCTCCTCGACGGCAGGTGGCCCTGATGGGCTGCCTGGCTCTGCCCTTTCCTCATACTCTTTCTCCTCCCCAGTGGGCTCACTGTCAGACAGGAGGCTTTCGGTGGACACATCAGAAGAGGGGTCAGTGGCTACTGCGCACACATCCTCAGGAAGGGTCACTTCTTCTATCCTCAGCTGCTTTTCAGGCAACTCCAAGGGTTTCTTTGTCTTCCAGGAGACAGCGACACCCTTGTTCACTTGTACCTGCATGTAGTGTATTTTCATGCCCCTTTCCTCTTTGTCTGGGTGCAGATAGTTCTTACAGGGTGAAGAGGGTGAGGAGGAGACACAGTGTGATGGGGAAGCGGTCTCTCCTTCTTCCTGATCCTGGGCTAGGGGTGGTCTAGGCTGGGCAGTGTCTCGATGAAATCTCCGGATTCCTGAAAAAGGAAATTAAAATCATAATAACATGCATGGACCATGCCGGAAGCTGAGGGAGCAGGTGTGGTAGACGAGAGAGGGACATTGGCACGACATAGCAATGTCGTGAGCTTGGTGTCCGTTGGCCGTAGGACGGAGTGGTGTATCTGGTGTCATCTGTGTGCTTTTCATGTGCGTGGGGGGGTATACTGGAGCGGTGTCTGTATACAGGGGTGTGGAGTATGGTGGTGAGGGCTGTAGTATGTGAGGGATGCGGCTGGATGCGTGTACGATGAGGAGTGTGAGTTTGGGAATATCGGTGGTGCATTCCTTGTGGAATGGGGCTGTGGTGCAGGAGAGTACTGTGGAGCACGTGCTTGGGGTTGATGTGCACTGAGAAGGGCTGTGCCTGGAGGGCGCGTGTATGTGTGAGCTGTGTGCACCTGAGCTGGATGGTCCTGCTCTCAGGCTGGAGGTGTATGATGCAGAACTCTGTCCTTCTCTGGAAGCAAAGGCAAAGACAAAGCCTACATTTTCCTCTGAAGATGCTTAATCTGGTCCCTCTTCCCTCCACCTCAAGCCCAGACCTTTCCGGCCCCTGCTCCTTGACTTCCCCACCATGGTAGTAGCAGTATTCACACACACACCCCCAGACTCAGCTGGCATCCACGCCCTCGGAACAGCTCAGCCATCCTGCCCAGGCTCCTCCACAGAGCCCTCATCACCTCTGATGACCCTGGATTTCCTCTCAGCCTCCCTGGGATCTGTGTGCCTCCTGCTTCACAGCCAAGCACCCCGTCACCTGAGGAGCCCCACGCCCTTACCAGCGTAGCTGAGCTTGCGCAGAGTAGAAGTACAGAAGAAGTATTTAGAGGCAGAGGAGACCTCCACTGCCCCTGGGCTGCAGCCTTGGGCCACCACAGTGGATCCAAGCCGAGGGGGATCCTCTTGTGACTTCGAGATTCCTGAGGGAGGAATGAAAGGCTCAGGGTGGGTTCATCAGTCCTCTGTCCACAAATATTTACTGAGTGTGTGACACGTGTCAGGTGCAGTGAATACACACAGCTGAGAGTGTGGTTCCCAGTGGATCCTCCAGGATTTAATTCCAATCAATACTTATTCTCTCACTGTCTAGTTGGTAATGTAGGCCTCGGTGGTGACTGTGAGTGTGTGGGAAGAGTGAGTGATGTGTATCAGCTAAGTCTGTGGTAAGTGTGGGGTTGGCATGGGGAGCACAGTGCAGACGTGTCTATCTGTGTCTGTGGCCTTTGTGTGCATGGTTTCTGTTCACAAGTCAGGAATTCTGGGACATGTAACGTTTCCTCATTACATGGTGTGGCTTGTATTTATGGTGTGTGTTCATTCATTCATTCACCAAGATTCAGTAAGCAGCTACTCCTGTGTATCCGGCACTCTTCCATTGTTGTAGTCTTTGGTAACGCTGCACATTCTAGTAGGGGAAGACACACACTAAACAAAACTACAATAAATATATAATACATCAGCTGGTGGTAAGTATATAAGGGTTGCCAGACTTAGCGAACAAGAATACAAGGCACCCAGTTAAATTTCAGTTTCAGATAAACCCAGAATAATCTTTTAGTGTAAGTATTCCCATGCAGTATTTGGCCTGACTTAGTTTTAGTGTAAGTATAGCCCATACAATATGTGGGACATACGGATACTGAAAAATTACTTGTTGTTTATCTGGAATTCAAATTGAAGTGGATAGCCCATATTTTCTCTGGCAATCCTGACATGGGTTACTGAGACTGTGGTTTACTGTGGTTTGTACAAAGCGGGTCTGGCATTACTCAAGAATGTGTTATAAGTGTGGTGTGTATGACACGTGACTGGTTCTTATAGAGGTATTTAGAGATGGCTGAAGTTAGTTGTGTTTGTGCAAGAGTTGAGGAGATACATGTATATAGTGTGTGTGTGTGTGTGTGTGTGTCCTATATATATAGTGTGTGTGTCTATATACATATCTCATCTACAGCGTTTGGTGTTGGAGGAGAGGATTGTGATACAGGTGGGTTGTATGAGAACGTAGTATAGGAGGGATGCGTGTATATACCTCCATGTGCTGTGTGTGGTTTACTAAGGAAGTTATATGTGGGGTGTGTGATATTTTTGCTGCATCAGAGTGTACATGGGTGTATGAGTTACTGTCTCATAAAACACCCCTAACAAGAATTCTGTATACACTCTTACGTACACCGAGTGTCAGCCAGGTACAGGCAGGGTGACAAGAACTTTACCACGCAGACTTTATATCTGGTAAGCACTCTACCCCCATTCATCTCGCTCTTCTCTGCACTACCACACACACACACACACACACACACACACACTCACACACACACACACAGGAACATAGGGCAAAATATTCTGAATGGTCAGGGGCAGTCATTGCCTTCCCCAGCCTGTCCCAGCCACTGCCTGGAAATCTGCCTGCTGTCTAGAGCTCCATTCCCAGGGCCCATCCTACAGTCTCCAGGGCCCTGGGCCTGGTAGGAGCTACTGGGCTCTAATCTGGGGCAGAGGCCTCTAGCTGGAGCTCTGGGGTGACCACCCCTCTCCCAGGGCAAGCTACTCGCCTACATTTAATGCACGCAGGCACCACGTGGCCCGTGGCTCTCAGAGCTCCCCGCAGGACCCTGAGGCCATTTCTCACCCCCGCTCACGCGGTCTCAGTTTCTGGAAAACCCTTCCCTTCCCTTGATCTCCTTTGGGAAATTCTTCCTGTTGAAGGAATAAAACCTCCTTGCTTTCAATATGACACCATCCCTAGACAAACAATCTTCTTTCAAAGTGCATTCCACTTGTCAAGATATTTTTCAACAGGGCCTTCAACTCATGGGGCTTCTCTTTCCACTTTGGTAAAAGAGGCCAAGCAACTCATGGGTCTCTCTCAGCATCCTTGCATCCTTCACATCCCCCACCTCATGACCCCTAGGAAAGATCCAAGAGCATAAGAGAGAAATTAGGGACTGAGAAAAGCTGCACCTCTAGGTCTGTGCAAGCAGGATGCAGCCTGCTGTGAGTCCGACAAAGCTCCAGGCCCGGCTGCCCCAGGAGAGAGTCCTCAGACCAGCGGAGCTGACCTCCCATCTCCCAGGGGGCATCTGGCCGTTCTGTGCCGTCTCACACCACAGGGACCCTCCGGATAGATACGGCAGCATCAGTGAGACAAGGTCTCTCGCTCCCTGCTTCACAGGTGACACGTTCTCAGTCCCCCGCTTCCTAGAGAAGCTTCAGTTTGGCAGAAACCCATGTGCCCCAGACAAGTTGCCCCCCACATACCTCCTCCGTTCTCGGCAGTTTCCTGGGACTCTTCATTTTCCAGATGTTTCCTCTTTTGTCGCCGTTCCATCGTACCAACTAGAAGTCTCCCTTAGAAGATGCCTCAAGAGATGTCCAACTCCTCCTCTTCCCTACAGGTTGGCCCTTCTTGGCTCTTGGGCAATCCGTTGAAATGATTCAATACAAACAAAAATAGTCAAGTCTCCTAAATGGCTGAAAAACTTGTACCACTTGGTGAACCAGCAGTAGTGCCTAGTGCTCACCAGGGCTGTTATGTTTGCAAGGTTGCCAGGCGCACAGTGGAATTCTGTGACCTCAGTGATGACATCAGAGCATTCGGTGGACCTAGGTTGAGCACAGTGTCTGCAATAGCACAGGCCCCATTTTCAAGAACAATTCCTTTTTCCCAGCCGAAGCTTTCCCGTGAAAGGGAAAGGTTCCTACCATATCTATTATAAATTGTATCATACCATGTCTATTATAAAATTCACATTTTGATTGGAGATCTTTTAATGTCTTTTCTAGAGAGATTTAATATGAATGTTTTAAATGGTCTCCAGTTTCCCTGTGGATTGTTGACATTTTAAACTCTGCACTTCAATTTTCCCTCAATACGTGTAATTTTGTCACGGCTATTTCTGTACTTAAAGATGAGGAACTATATAATTGATTTCTTCATTTTTTCCCCATCTCTTTCCAAGGTACTGCATTTGATTGTGTCTTGCGACTGAGTGAAAAATGCTAGTCCTTGAGTCAGGACATTGGGCCCTTTAGCAAGTAACTCAACCTATCTGGGCTTCAGCTTCTGTATGTGCGATCAAGAGGCTTGGACTAGCTGACTTTTCAAATGCTGTGTTTCTTTGATTCACTCTCACTTACTGATCTGCTCCTTAAGAAGAGGGTCTGTTCTCATAAAGTAACAACAGTCTTTTCCTAACCTTGGGATGGGCGGAGTTTAACTGTTCGTACTCAGTTCGTTAGTTATATTGCCTTCTACGTATGCTTAGCTCTAAATAATTTATACGGCTCTTGTGACAATTTTTAGATCTTCTTTTTTTCTTATTTCTTTTATAGTTTCTAATTTGTTATCGCCAGTGTAGAGGAGCCTGATTGACTTTTAAAATTTATTGATCTTGTATGTGTGTGCCTTGTTGAACCGTCTTATTAGTTCCTGCTAGTTTATCTGTGGGTTCTTTTGGGTCTCCTAGATAAATGAGCATATTAAATGTAAATAATGTGTTCTTTGGATAAAGTTTATTTTCTTGCATCTCTATATATAGAAGCAATATGTTGAATTGATTTAAATATTTAAACACTTACATACCTGTTATCACAATCTAACATTGTTTATCTTATTTTCTTTCAATCAATATTATGTTTTCAAGATTTATCCACGTGAATCCATAGAGATCTAGGTCTTTGATTTTTGACTGTTTGATATTATGTGATCACATGCATATAGCATCATTTATTTTCCATTCAAGCATTATTGGACAATTGGATTGTTTCCCTCCCTTCTCTAGAACAAACAACATTTCCCAGAATATCCCTGAAGATGACTGACAGTCGAGAAGGGCCAGGCTGCCCGAAGGATTGCTACTTGCTTTTAGCCACCTTCCAACAGGCCGTCTCCAGCCAGCAATTTGAAGCACAGCTGAAATGAGAACTGCCCCAAATGTGAAGATCTTAGGAGCTTCCTAGAAGGTGGGAGGTTAATGATAGGCATCCTGCTGGGATCCCAGGGGAGTCTGAGCTGGCCTGAAGCTCATCTTCCTCCTCCACCTCTCAAGAGAAATGTGGAGGAAAGAAGACTTCAAAAACTGTGAGCAGGCAGAGGGAGAGATATTGGGGGCCGAAGCTGTAACTGAGGTCTTGGAGTGGGCTGTGAGCACGCAGAGCCTCTCGAGAGCCAGGCTCTGCCTTCTGAGGACTTCTCCCCTAAGGCTGCTCATAATTCACGTGATACCAGCCATATAGAGCCGACTTGGCCCACACTGTCACAGAAAGCCTTATCAGAATCTCTTCTTCTTCATACACTCTTGTGTCTGTTACTTGGTTATTGCCTTTGGTACTCCACTGATGTGAACCACAGTCGCCAGGGGATGGAGGACACTAGTGACCCATCTTGCTCTGTGGCCTCAGTCCACAGCTGGAGGGTAAGGGAAGAGGCCAAATGAAGGTCAAGAAGGAAAGATGGAGTTTGAAGAGAAGACCTGAGTTAAGGGTGTCTTCTCAAGTCTTGATGACTGAAATGTAGCTCCAGTACCTGAAGTCCTGCTTGTTCTCAAGGCTGACCGCGGGGCTGGGTGCACTCAGTGAAGGAACCGTATACACTTAGTATTTCCTTGCTTGCTCACACTTGCCCTCCTCTGATACACCCTCTGCAAGACTGATCTTCCCCTGAAACAACTTTCCACCTGCTACTGTCATCTCAGGAACATTTGCTTCCCCTTCCTAGTGTCCCCCTAGAATGCCATTGCAGCCAATTCATAATTTGATAATCATGCTGCTTACCATATTCTCAGCAACTTCTGAGAAATTTTATTCACTTTATTCCATAGTCTTCACCCATCAATAATCTTCCTTAACTTCCTAGCTGCAGGTTAACCCATTCGGAATCATTTCTTTTGCTTTCTCTTCTTTGGCAAATCCTTTCTATCTTTTAAGGTCTTTTTCTTGTCTCTCTACCATCTTGCCTTCCTGAACTTCTTTTTTTTTTCGTTTAAGTAACCTTTCAATCTCCTTCCGCAATTTCCGCATAAACATTGAGAGTTTATTCCTCACACGTTAGACAGCGGTTTATGAATGGCCAGGCATAATGGACTCAGAATGAGTTGGCACCCCCGAGGTACCTGTCTTGCTGGGGAGCCACAGGTGAAGGGCTGTCTGCTGGACACATGTTTGCATGGAGTCAGGCTGAGTGGCCTCAGGGTGTTTGCTCTGCACTTGTGTGTGTTTCTCCCTAGTTGGTTTCCTTGTCCAGCCACCTGTGACCTCCCTCCATCCAGCCCAGGGAATCCTTCTCATCACAGGGGTAGGATGTTTGTCTCATTTTCCATCACATCCTTTCCCCAAAGTTTGGTTGTGAGTTGTTCCCATTCCAAAGACCTTTCCTCTTTGAAGAGAAAAGAGAAAATCTTGTCTCTCCTTTTCTCTCACTTCACTTCTGCTCTATTATCTCCTCCGTCCAGAATGGCCCACTGACTCACATGGGTGTAGATCCAAAGATGGCAAGAAATGCCAGCAATTCTGAGATAATAATACGGATGGATCAGGAAAACTTGAAAACCTTTATCCCGCCACATTAAAAAAAATTGCACTTCCAGTGTATTCAGAGTCTCAGTGTAGAAACACAAATGATGTAGAAATTGAATTACACTCAAGTTTTTCTTTCCTCCTTTCCTGATTTATTCTAATCCTCCAAGTTAACATGATGAACTCTTTGTTGTGTAAAGTTTCAGACATTTTCTACCCATGCACACTTTTCTTCTTTTCACATTAGAGTGTGAACTAGGTCACTTTCAACATGCTGTGATTCTGTGATTCACTGTCTCCCACCGAGTCATCCACGGATAATGTCATCTGTTTCACGGAGAAATATTTCCAATAGCTAATAGCCAATGTCTGTGGAGTGCTTACTCTGTGTCGGTTTCTTGTAACTACTTTACAGATCATTTGTACAGCGTACCCATGGACCAGGTACAATTATGACCCCCAAGTGACAGATAAGTGCAGATAAGTACAAATAAATACAGAGGCCAAGTGACTTGCCCAAGACCCTGGAGCAAATCAAAATCCATGCCTCTGTAATCACTTTGCTCTATTGCCTCTGTCTGGGAGGCTTGATGATTTGGCAACTAAAACCTTAAATATCATGTTCCATTTTTATATCTGTGACACAAGCGTGGGGCTGTGATACAGGGTAACTAACCTGACTACTTTTGAAAACCCTTATGCACCTGGATGAAAGTAAGCCAGGGACTGCAAGCCATAGATTTAAGGTTTCCTACCAACTTTTAAAAATAGCTTCTTGAATGCAATTTATGTAGTGTCAAGTCTAGGATGTAGTCCAAATAGTAACAGAAAAATGGAGATATGTAGAAAAATACTTAAAGTTGACAAGTATTGGGAGTGTAGTATTTTTGGGGCCAGCGTGTAGACCACAGGAAAACTTGCTGTTTCCATCCCAAAGGGAAGAGCCCTACGTTGCAACTGCCAAGGTCCCTGGGACAGCAAGTGTGCTCACTGCTTAGTAAAGAAGCATCCTCAGTTTGATAGAATCATATGGGAGCCTTACATTTGGTTAGCAGTTCTACATTCTTGATGTAATAATATTTTCAGGGTGTGGGAGGGTATCAAGCTCTGAAAATACCCTTGGAGAGATCTGCTTATTAAGTTTGGCTTTTTCAGTCTCCCTACTACTTCTTTACTAAACACCAGGCGGTTTCCTTCACTTTTCAGAACCATATTGTTTTTCCCTTCTCTAATGAACTTTGAAATACTTTTGGATGAGCTATTAAGATTGGGAAAAAATAAACATCTCTTTAACATAAGGAAGATAATAACAATGACAAGTAGAAAAAGCTCTAAAACAGAGAATATCCTCCATTCTAGCCACTGACTGGGAGTGGAAGGTTCGTGCTCGCTGTCCAGGACGTAGAAATAAAAGCTGAGGAGGCGCTGAGGCGTCTCCTGGATCTCTATGAGCCTCCATCATTTCTGCTGAGTAGGGTTGACAGATAAAATATAGACTGTTTAGTTAAATATGAATGTTTGAAAAACAACGAGTACATTTTGAAGATAAGTATGCCCCAAATAGTTCATAGGATCTACTTATACTAAAAATAATGACTTATTATTCATGTGAAGTTCAAGTTTAACTGGGTATCCTGTATTTTTATGTCCTAAATCTGACAGCCCTACTGATGATCCACAATGGAGGCAGTTGAGGAGTGGTACATGCTGGCTCTCGGACAGTCAGAAATGGCTTCAGCAGATCCAGGTACAGTATGAAATTCTTTTTGGATGTAGCTCAGAAGCCATGGCCAGCCCTTGACTGCAAGTACTGCCTCGGGTTTCCCTGAGGTGGGGTAAACCTTCCTCTTAATGGCCTTTTGGTAAGTCTGGAAGACCATATCCAAGGGGAGCCCCAAAGTCAGTTTCATCCTCACAACCATGTTTCCAATTCCTGGAATTGGCTGCATGTGACTCACAAGAGCTGAGGAGGTTTGTGGAAGTTGGGAGTGTCATAGCTTGAACCCTTTGTAGGTAAAGTTTTGCTGTTGTGAGAGTTTTAACAGGAGCAATGTGAAAGACTCCAAGTCCCCAGGTAGATAGAAATAATCCTGTTCTACCTGTGTGTATGTGACAAGTCTCTAATAGTTCAGAGAGCAAGTATCTGGTCTTAGAAAGACTGATCCAAGCTTGGATGTTTCTGGTGACAAGGCAAGGTCCTGAGTTTCAAGTTCACCTTTTATGGTTGAGGAGACAATAAGGTGGTCAGAAGGGAAATCATGGAGGAGACCTTGGCTTCATCCATCGTGCAGGCTTGTATATGTGGTTCTATGTAGATTGTGTTTCAAAGGTGGAGCTTGTTTACAACTATGAACATTCTCCGATGTGCTTTTTGGACCTTCATTCCCAGAGCGAGAGCAGTGCCGAGGCTCTAGAAATGCCATGGATATTCTGAGCTGTCAGTGGCATTTCCCCGGTACTGTTCCCTTGGTGCCGCTCCTTGAAATGTCCAAAGGGATTATCATGTGTCTTGTGGCGGGTCCTAGCATTGTGAAAGGAAGCTGCTGCACCTGGCTCAGAGGATTTCGGATGTGGTGGGAGGAGGAGTAGTACTACGACTATAAATTGTATCACAGCATATCGATTCCATCTTGAGAGTGGGGTTGGGGGGTTATGAAGGGGGGCTTTTATTGTACTTTTATACATTGTACCCTTGAAACTAATTCAATTTTTTAAAATTAATTAATTTATTTGGGGCTGCATTGGGTCTTTGTTGCTGCTAGCGGGTGTTCTCTAGTTGCAGTGAGCGGGGGCTCCTCTTGGCTGTGGTGCACGGGCTTCTCATTGCAGTGGCTTCTCTTGTTGCGGAGCATGGGCTCTAGGCACGCAGGCTTCCGTAGTTGTGGCACGTGGGCTCGGTTGATGTGGCACACGGGCTCTAGAGCGCAGGCTCAGTAGTTGTGGCGCGCGGGCTTAGTTAATCCGTGGCACGTGGGATCTTCCCAGACCAGGGCTCGAACCCATGACCCCTGCATTCGCAGGCATATTCTTAACCACTGCTCCACCAGGGAAGCCCGATAATTCAGTTTTTTATAAAGAGAAGATTCCTAATATTATTCCAAAATTTTAAAAATATGTAGTTGGATAACACTATGAAAAATTAACTGATATATTCTTTTATTATTTCTCTTTGCTCCCTGGATTTTTTTCCCCATCCAGTCAGCTAGGCACTGTGAGTTCACTGCATTAGGAAGGTAAAGACTCAGCAGAAATGAGGGAGAAAAACAGAAAAGTCTCAGCTTTGGAATGTTCACAACGGAGGCCACAGTAAAACAGGTGAGAATTCTGTGAACCAAAAATAAATGTCGTCTCAAATGCAAAAAAGTATTCTCTGCACTGGGAGGCAGGAGAGGGAGGGAGGGAAGGACTGAAGGAGAGAGATCAGTGTGGCCAGGGACATGGAGACTGTGCTTAAGGACGATATGCCCAGGAAGAGAATCAGAATCTGGAGAAGATTCAGCCTGCACGTGATCATTGCCTCCAGTCAGCACCCTCATCTCAGACGTTGGGAAATTCAGAGAGAGAGTGGGAGTACGTCAGGAGGGCCACGCGCATAGTCTGTGTGGCAGGGGTTGTGGCCGTTCCCTATTTGTGAGGAGTCCCCAGCAATTTGCAGGCCTCTTCTGGAAAATGCTGGCGGACGTCTCTAGTGCTTATGTGAAAGCTTGTTCACAAACCTTGAAAGATACAGATGTAGATGACAGATAGATGCATAGATAGAAAAATGTCATTAAATAAAAGCTCCAGGAAAGGTTTGGAAAATGGCCTTTATTGCATAGGACGCTTCTATTGTCATATGATGTTAGACTGAGTGCCGGTCCCTTCATCCTCCTTCAGACCACGGCATTCTGTCTGCTACTCTCCCGAGGGTCCTTTCTTCTCCCTGGAAGGGATAAAACAAATGAGGTAGAACAGGAAGAGACAAGAAGCACTCCAAGCTCTGCTGGTCAGGGTTACCCTCCAGCATTGCCTTAATGCTCAGAGCCACACACACCACAGTGAGCTTGGCTCCAGATCAACTACCACGCAACGAAGGTTCTGGAACATTTCCATATCTCGGGGGACCTCATTTCCACGTGACTCTCTTTCATATTCCCCTTTGTCACAGAAGGCTAGGTCCAGTGGTCCGGGTGAGATCTCGGCTCAGGCCCAAGGCTCTCAGACCTCAAAGTTCTGGTCCTGCAAGGGCCCCTGTCCTCTCTTGAGACCACTCCTGGCTCTCTCTGCCGAGAAGGAGCTGCTGGCAGTACGTCCTCTAAGAGTTGAGGTCCATCGTGCAGACCCTGAGAAAACTCCTAGGAAAAGGCTCCACCTTCTTGTTTACGTCAACAGAGGTCAATGCCTTTGTTAGTGCTGGGTGTGTCCCATTTGATGCAACTGCAGAGCCATTAGGTAAACCAGCACATGTGTGCGGCCCCTTCCCTTAGACTCCTCTGGGCCCTCGTGACATAGGCTCAGAAGACTGCCAGCCTCAAGCCTTACCTCTTCCAAGGGACGGCCACACCGTCTTCCAGGATCTTCTGTCCCATGAATCTCAGTTGCTGTTTGGAACTCAAAGGAGAGAAAAGACCCTGCCTGCGGGGTCTCTTTGGGCTGGGGCCTTCCCCCGTGGGCTGCTCTCCCTCATTCTCCTTTTCTTCTTGCTTCTCTACCTCCTTCTCCTCCTCCTCCTCCTCCTCCTCCTCGTTCTCCTCCTCCTCCTCCTCGTCCTCTTCCTCAGGGGTGCTCTCGGATTCCACATTGCCCATCTGCTGGGCCATGGTGAGATGAAAGGCACGGCAGCTGAAGCCCTGCAGGACGCCGCCCTTCACGTGCTGCTGGAGGATCCCCAAGGTGGGGAAGACCCGGCAGCAGGCCATGCACCTGAAGCCGGTCTCCATGGTCAGCATCCAGTCCGCTGTCTTGGCGCTGGGTCTCTCCTCAACGGCAGGTGGCCCTGATGGGCTGCCTGGCTCTGCCCTTTCCTCATACTCTTTCTCCTCCCCAGTGGGCTCACTGTCAGACAGGAGGCTTTCGGTGGACACATCAGAAGAGGGGTCAGTGGCTACTGTGCACACATCCTCAGGAAGGGTCACTTCTTCTATCCTCAGCTGCTTTTCAGGCAACTCCAAGGGTTTCTTTGTCTTCCAGGAGACAGCGACACCCTTGTTCACTTGTACCTGCATGTAGTATATTTTCATGCCCCTTTCCTCTTTGTCTGGGTGCAGATAGTTCTTACAGGGTGAAGAGGGTGAGGAGGAGACACAGTGTGATGGGGAAGCGATCTCTCCTTCTTCCTGATCCTGGGCTAGGGGTGGTCTAGGCTGGGCAGTGTCTCGATGAAATCTCCGGATTCCTGAAAAAGGAAATTAAAATCATAATAACATGCATGGACCATGCCGGAAGCTGAGGGAGCAGGTGTGGTAGACGAGAGAGGGACATTGGCACGACATAGCAATGTCGTGAGCTTGGTGTCCGTTGGCCGTAGGACGGAGTGGTGTATGTGGTGTCATCTGTGGGCTTTTCATGTGCGTGGGGGGTTATACTGGAGCGGTGTCTGTATACAGGGGTGTGGAGTATGGTGGTGAGGGCTGTAGTATGTGAGGGATGCGGCTGGATGCGTGTACGATGAGGAGTGTGAGTTTGGGAATATCGGTGGTGCATTCCTTGTGGAATGGGGCTGTGGTGCAGGAGAGTACTGTGGAGCACGTGCTTGGGGTTGATGTGCACTGAGAAGGGCTGTGCCTGGAGGGCGCGTGTATGTGTGAGCTGTGTGCACCTGAGCTGGATGGTCCTGCTCTCAGGCTGGAGGTGTATGATGCAGAACTCTGTCCTTCTCTGGAAGCAAAGGCAAAGACAAAGCCTACATTTTCCTCTGAAGATGCTTAATCTGGTCCCTCTTCCCTCCACCTCAAGCCCAGACCTTTCCGGCCCCTGCTCCTTGACTTCCCCACCATGGTAGTAGCAGTATTCACACACACACCCCCAGACTCAGCTGGCATCCACGCCCTCGGAACAGCTCAGCCATCCTGCCCAGGCTCCTCCACAGAGCCCTCATCACCTCTGATGACCCTGGATTTCCTCTCAGCCTCCCTGGGATCTGTGTGCCTCCTGATTCACAGCCAAGCACCCCGTCACCTGAGGAGCCCCACGCCCTTACCAGCGTAGCTGAGCTTGCACAGAGTAGAAGTACAGAAGAAGTATTTAGAGGCAGAGGAGACCTCCACTGCCCCTGGGCTGCAGCCTTGGGCCACCACAGTGGATCCAAGCCGAGGGGGATCCTCTTGTGACTTCGAGATTCCTGAGGGAGGAATGAAAGGCTCAGGGTGGGTTCATCAGTCCTCTGTCCACAAATATTTACTGAGTGTGTGACACGTGTCAGGTGCAGTGAATACACACAGCTGAGAGTGTGGTTCCCAGTGGATCCTCCAGGATTTAATTCCAATCAATACTTATTCTCTCACTGTCTAGTTGGTAATGTAGGCCTCGGTGGTGACTGTGAGTGTGTGGGAAGAGTGAGTGATGTGTATCAGTTAAGTCTGTGGTAAGTGTGGGGTTGGCATGGGGAGCACAGTGCAGACGTGTCTATCTGTGTCTGTGGCCTTTGTGTGCATGGTTTCTGTTCACAAGTCAGGAATTCTGGGACATGTAACGTTTCCTCATTACATGGTGTGGCTTGTATTTATGGTGTGTGTTCATTCATTCATTCACCAAGATTCAGTAAGCAGCTACTCCTGTGTATCTGGCACTCTTCCATTGTTGTAGTCTTTGGTAACGCTGCACATTCTAGTAGGGGAAGACACACACTAAACAAAACTACAATAAATATATAATACATCAGCTGGTGGTAAGTATATAAGGGTTGCCAGACTTAGCGAACAAGAATACAAGGCACCCAGTTAAATTTCAGTTTCAGATAAACCCAGAATAATCTTTTAGTGTAAGTATTCCCATGCAGTATTTGGCCTGACTTAGTTTTAGTGTAAGTATAGCCCATACAATATGTGGGACATACGGATACTGAAAAATTACTTGTTGTTTATCTGGAATTCAAATTGAACTGGATAGCCCATATTTTCTCTGGCAATCCTGACATGGGTTACTGAGACTGTGGTTTACTGTGGTTTGTACAAAGCGGGTCTGGCATTACTCAAGAATGTGTTATAAGTGTGGTGTGTATGACACGTGACTGGTTCTTATAGAGGTATTTAGAGATGGCTGAAGTTAGTTGTGTTTGTGCAAGAGTTGAGGAGATACATGTATATAGTGTGTGTGTGTGTGTGTGTGTGTGTCCTATATATATAGTGTGTGTGTCTATATACATATCTCATCTCCAGCGTTTGGTGTTGGAGGAGAGGATTGTGATACAGGTGGGTTGTATGAGAACGTAGTATAGGAGGGATGCGTGTATATACCTCCATGTGCTGTGTGTGGTTTACTAAGGAAGTTATATGTGGGGTGTGTGATATTTTTGCTGCATCAGAGTGTACATGGGTGTATGAGTTACTGTCTCATAAAACACCCCTAACAAGAATTCTGTATACACTCTTACGTACACCGAGTGTCAGCCAGGTCCAGGCAGGGTGACAAGAACTTTACCACGCAGACTTTATATCTGGTAAGCACTCTAACCCCATTCATCTCGCTCTTCTCTGCACTACCACACACACACACACACACACACACACACACACACTCACACACACACACACACAGGAACATAGGGCAAAATATTCTGAATGGTCAGGGGCAGTCATTGCCTTCCCCAGCCTGTCCCAGCCACTGCCTGGAAATCTGCCTGCTGTCTAGAGCTCCATTCCCAGGGCCCATCCTACAGTCTCCAGGGCCCTGGGCCTGGTAGGAGCTACTGGGCTCTAATCTGGGGCAGAGGCCTCTAGCTGGAGCTCTGGGGTGACCACCCCTCTCCCAGGGCAAGCTACTCGCCTACATTTAATGCACGCAGGCACCACGTGGCCCGTGGCTCTCAGAGCTCCCCGCAGGACCCTGAGGCCATTTCTCACCCCCGCTCACGCGGTCTCAGTCTCTGGAAAACCCTTCCCTTCCCTTGATCTCCTTTGGGAAATTCTTCCTGTTGAAGGAATAAAACCTCCTTGCTTTCAATATGACACCATCCCTAGACAAACAATCTTCTTTCAAAGTGCATTCCACTTGTCAAGATATTTTTCAACAGGGCCTTCAACTCATGGGGCTTCTCTTTCCACTTTGGTAAAAGAGGCCAAGCAACTCATGGGTCTCTCTCAGCATCCTTGCATCCTTCACATCCCCCACCTCATGACCCCAGGGAAAGATCCAAGAGCATAAGAGAGAAATCGGGGACTGAGAAAAGCTGCACCTCTAGGTCTGTGCAAGCAGGATGCAGCCTGCTGTGAGTCCGACAAAGCTCCAGGCCCGGCTGCCCCAGGAGAGAGTCCTCAGACCAGCGGAGCTGACCTCCCATCTCCCAGGGGGCATCTGGCCGTTCTGTGCCGTCTCACACCACAGGGACCCTCCGGATAGATACGGCAGCATCAGTGAGACAAGGTCTCTCGCTCCCTGCTTCACAGGTGACACGTTCTCAGTCCCCCGCTTCCTAGAGAAGCTTCAGTTTGGCAGAAACCCATGTGCCCCAGACAAGTTGCCCCCCACATACCTCCTCCGTTCTCGGCAGTTTCCTGGGACTCTTCATTTTCCAGATGTTTCCTCTTTTGTCGCCGTTCCATCGTACCAACTAGAAGTCTCCCTTAGAAGATGCCTCAAGAGATGTCCAACTCCTCCTCTTCCCTACAGGTTGGCCCTTCTTGGCTCTTGGGCAATCCGTTGAAATGATTCAATACAAACAAAAATAGTCAAGTCTCCTAAATGGCTGAAAAACTTGTACCACTTGGTGAACCAGCACTAGTGCCTAGTGCTCACCAGGGCTGTTATGTTTGCAAGGTTGCCAGGCGCACAGTGGAATTCTGTGACCTCAGTGATGACATCAGAGCATTCGGTGGACCTAGGTTGAGCACAGTGTCTGCAATAGCACAGGCCCCATTTTCAAGAACAATTCCTTTTTCCCAGCCGAAGCTTTCCCGTGAAAGGGAAAGGTTCCTACCATATCTATTATAAATTGTATCATACCATGTCTATTATAAAATTCACATTTTGATTGGAGATCTTTTAATGTCTTTTCTAGAGAGATTTAATATGAATGTTTTAAATGGTCTCCAGTTTCCCTGTGGATTATTGACATTTTAAACTCTGCACTTCAATTTTCCCTCAATACGTGTAATTTTGTCACGGCTATTTCTGTACTTAAAGATGAGGAACTATATAATTGATTTCTTCATTTTTTCCCCATCTCTTTCCAAGGTACTGCATTTGATTGTGTCTTGCGACTGAGTGAAAAATGCTAGTCCTTGAGTCAGGACATTGGGCCCTTTAGCAAGTAACTCAACCTATCTGGGCTTCAGCTTCTGTATGTGCGATCAAGAGGCTTGGACTAGCTGACTTTTCAAATGCTGTGTTTCTTTGATTCACTCTCACTTACTGATCTGCTCCTTAAGAAGAGGGTCTGTTCTCATAAAGTAACAACAGTCTTTTCCTAACCTTGGGTTGGGCGGAGTTTAACTGTTCGTACTCAGTTCGTTAGTTATATTGCCTTCTACGTATGCTTAGCTCTAAATAATTTATACGGCTCTTGTGACAATTTTTAGATCTTCTTTTTTTCTTATTTTCTTTTATAGTTTCTAATTTGTTATCGCCAGTGTAGAGGAGCCTGATTGACTTTTAAAATTTATTGATCTTGTATGTGTGTGCCTTGTTGAACCGTCTTATTAGTTCCTGCTAGTTTATCTGTGGGTTCTTTTGGGTCTCCTAGATAAATGAGCATATTAAATGTAAATAATGTGTTCTTTGGATAAAGTTTATTTTCTTGCATCTCTATATATAGAAGCAATATGTTGAATTGATTTAAATATTTAAACACTTACATACCTGTTATCACAATCTAACATTGTTTATCTTATTTTCTTTCAATCAATATTATGTTTTCAAGATTTATCCACGTGAATCCATATAGATCTAGGTCTTTGATTTTTGACTGTTTGATATTATGTGATCACATGCATATAGCATCATTTATTTTCCATTCAAGCATTATTGGACAATTGGATTGTTTCCCTCCCTTCTCTAGAACAAACAACATTTCCTAGAATATCCCTGAAGATGACTGACAGTCGAGAAGGGCCAGGCTGCCCGAAGGATTGCTACTTGCTTTTAGCCACCTTCCAACAGGCCGTCTCCAGCCAGCAATTTGAAGCACAGCTGAAATGAGAACTGCCCCAAATGTGAAGATCTTAGGAGCTTCCTAGAAGGTGGGAGGTTAATGATAGGCATCCTGCTGGGATCCCAGGGGAGTCTGAGCTGGCCTGAAGCTCATCTTCCTCCTCCACCTCTCAAGAGAAATGTGGAGGAAAGAAGACTTCAAAAACTGTGAGCAGGCAGAGGGAGAGATATTGGGGGCCGAAGCTGTAACTGAGGTCTTGGAGTGGGCTGTGAGCACGCAGAGCCTCTCGAGAGCCAGGCTCTGCCTTCTGAGGACGTCTCCCCTAAGGCTGCTCATAATTCACGTGATACCAGCCATATAGAGCCGACTTGGCCCACACTGTCACAGAAAGCCTTATCAGAATCTCTTCTTCTTCATACACTCTTGTGCCTGTTACTTGGTTATTGCCTTTGGTACTCCACTGATGTGAACCACAGTCGCCAGGGGATGGAGGACACTAGTGACCCATCTTGCTCTGTGGCCTCAGTCCACAGCTGGAGGGTAAGGGAAGAGGCCAAATGAAGGTCAAGAAGGAAAGATGGAGTTTGAAGAGAAGACCTGAGTTAAGGGTGTCTTCTCAAGTCTTGATGACTGAAATGTAGCTCCAGTACCTGAAGTCCTGCTTGTTCTCAAGGCTGACCGCGGGGCTGGGTGCACTCAGTGAAGGAACCGTATACACTTAGTATTTCCTTGCTTGCTCACACTTGCCCTCCTCTGATACACCCTCTGCAAGACTGATCTTCCCCTGAAACAACTTTCCACCTGCTACTGTCATCTCAGGAACATTTGCTTCCCCTTCCTAGTGTCCCCCTAGAATGCCATTGCAGCCAATTCATAATTTGATAATCATGCTGCTTACCATATTCTCAGCAACTTCTGAGAAATTTTATTCACTTTATTCCATAGTCTTCACCCATCAATAATCTTCCTTAACTTCCTAGCTGCAGGTTAACCCATTCGGAATCATTTCTTTTGCTTTCTCTTCTTTGGCAAATCCTTTCTATCTTTTAAGGTCTTTTTCTTGTCTCTCTACCATCTTGCCTTCCTGAACTTCTTTTTTTTTTCGTTTAAGTAACCTTTCAATCTCCTTCCGCAATTTCCGCATAAACATTGAGAGTTTATTCCTCACACGTTAGACAGCGGTTTATGAATGGCCAGGCATAATGGACTCAGAATGAGTTGTCACCCCCGAGGTACCTGTCTTGCTGGGGAGCCACAGGTGAAGGGCTGTCTGCTGGACACATGTTTGCATGGAGTCAGGCTGAGTGGCCTCAGGGTGTTTGCTCTGCACTTGTGTGTGTTTCTCCCTAGTTGGTTTCCTTGTCCAGCCACCTGTGACCTCCCTCCATCCAGCCCAGGGAATCCTTCTCATCACAGGGGTAGGATGTTTGTCTCATTTTCCATCACATCCTTTCCCCAAAGTTTGGTTGTGAGTTGTTCCCATTCCAAAGACCTTTCCTCTTTGAAGAGAAAAGAGAAAATCTTGTCTCTCCTTTTCTCTCACTTCACTTCTGCTCTATTATCTCCTCCGTCCAGAATGGCCCACTGACTCACATGGGTGTAGATCCAAAGATGGCAAGAAATGCCAGCAATTCTGAGATAATAATACGGATGGATCAGGAAAACTTGAAAACCTTTATCCCGCCACATTAAAAAAAATTGCACTTCCAGTGTATTCAGAGTCTCAGTGTAGAAACACAAATGATAGAGAAATTGAATTACACTCAAGTTTTTCTTTCCTCCTTTCCTGATTTATTCTAATCCTCCAAGTTAACATGATGAACTCTTTGTTGTGTAAAGTTTCAGACATTTTCTACCCATGCACACTTTTCTTCTTTTCACATTAGAGTGTGAACTAGGTCACTTTCAACATGCTGTGATTCTGTGATTCACTGTCTCCCACCGAGTCATCCACGGATAATGTCATCTGTTTCACGGAGAAATATTTCCAATAGCTAATAGCCAATGTCTGTGGAGTGCTTACTCTGTGTCGGTTTCTTGTAACTACTTTACAGATCATTTGTACAGCGTACCCATGGACCAGGTACAATTATGACCCCCAAGTGACAGATAAGTGCAGATAAGTACAAATAAATACAGAGGCCAAGTGACTTGCCCAAGACACTGGAGCAAATCAAAATCCATGCCTCTGTAATCATTTTGCTCTATTGCCTCTGTCTGGGAGGCTTGATGATTTGGCAACTAAAACCTTAAATATCATGTTCCATTTTTATATCTGTGACACAAGCGTGGGGCTGTGATACAGGGTAACTAACCTGACTACTTTTGAAAACCCTTATGCACCTGGATGAAAGTAAGCCAGGGACTGCAAGCCATAGATTTAAGGTTTCCTACCAACTTTTAAAAATAGCTTCTTGAATGCAATTTATGTAGTGTCAAGTCTAGGATGTAGTCCAAATAGTAACAGAAAAATGGAGATATGTAGAAAAATACTTAAAGTTGACAAGTATTGGGAGTGTAGTATTTTTGGGGCCAGCGTGTAGACCACAGGAAAACTTGCTGTTTCCATCCCAAAGGGAAGAGCCCTACGTTGCAACTGCCAAGGTCCCTGGGACAGCAAGTGTGCTCACTGCTTAGTAAAGAAGCATCCTCAGTTTGATAGAATCATATGGGAGCCTTACATTTGGTTAGCAGTTCTACATTCTTGATGTAATAATATTTTCAGGGTGTGGGAGGGTATCAAGCTCTGAAAATACCCTTGGAGAGATCTGCTTATTAAGTTTGGCTTTTTCAGTCTCCCTACTACTTCTTTACTAAACACCAGGCGGTTTCCTTCACTTTTCAGAACCATATTGTTTTTCCCTTCTCTAATGAACTTTGAAATACTTTTGGATGAGCTATTAAGATTGGGAAAAAATAAACATCTCTTTAAAATAAGGAAGATAATAACAATGACAAGTAGAAAAAGCTCTAAAACAGAGAATATCCTCCATTCTAGCCACTGACTGGGAGTGGAAGGTTCGTGCTCGCTGTCCAGGACGTAGAAATAAAAGCTGAGGAGGCGCTGAGGCGTCTCCTGGATCTCTATGAGCCTCCATCATTTCTGCTGAGTAGGGTTGACAGATAAAATATAGACTGTTTAGTTATATATGAATGTTTGAAAAACAACGAGTACATTTTGAAGATAAGTATGCCCCAAATAGTTCATAGGATCTACTTATACTAAAAATAATGACTTATTATTCATGTGAAGTTCAAGTTTAACTGGGTATCCTGTATTTTTATGTCCTAAATCTGACAGCCCTACTGATGGTCCACAATGGAGGCAGTTGAGGAGTGGTACATGCTGGCTCTCGGACAGTCAGAAATGGCTTCAGCAGATCCAGGTACAGTATGAAATTCTTTTTGGATGTAGCTCAGAAGCCATGGCCAGCCCTTGACTGCAATTACTGCCTCGGGTTTCCCTGAGGTGGGGTAAACCTTCCTCTTAATGGCCTTTTGGTAAGTCTGGAAGACCATATCCAAGGGGAGCCCCAAAGTCAGTTTCATCCTCACAACCATGTTTCCAATTCCTGGAATTGGCTGCATGTGACTCACAAGAGCTGAGGAGGTTTGTGGAAGTTGGGAGTGTCATAGCTTGAACCCTTTGTAGGTAAAGTTTTGCTGTTGTGAGAGTTTTAACAGGAGCAATGTGAAAGACTCCAAGTCCCCAGGTAGATAGAAATAATCCTGTTCTACCTGTGTGTATGTGACAAGTCTCTAATAGTTCAGAGAGCAAGTATCTGGTCTTAGAAAGACTGATCCAAGCTTGGATGTTTCTGGTGACAAGGCAAGGTCCTGAGTTTCAAGTTCACCTTTTATGGTTGAGGAGACAATAAGGTGGTCAGAAGGGAAATCATGGAGGAGACCTTGGCTTCATCCATCGTGCAGGCTTGTATATGTGGTTCTATGTAGATTGTGTTTCAAAGGTGGAGCTTGTTTACAACTATGAACATTCTCCGATGTGCTTTTTGGACCTTCATTCCCAGAGCAAGAGCAGTGCCGAGGCTCTAGAAATGCCATGGATATTCTGAGCTGTCAGTGGCATTTCCCCGGTACTGTTCCCTTGGTGCCGCTCCTTGAAATGTCCAAAGGGATTATCATGTGTCTTGTGGCGGGTCCTAGCATTGTGAAAGGAAGCTGCTGCACCTGGCTCAGAGGATTTCGGATGTGGTGGGAGGAGGAGTAGTACTACGACTATAAATTGTATCACAGCATATCGATTCCATCTTGAGAGTGGGGTTGGGGGGTTATGAAGGGGGGCTTTTATTGTACTTTTATACATTGTACCCTTGAAACTAATTCAATTTTTAAAAATTAATTAATTTATTTGGGGCTGCATTGGGTCTTTGTTGCTGCTAGCGGGCATTCTCTAGTTGCAGTGAGCGGGGGCTCCTCTTGGCTGTGGTGCACGGGCTTCTCATTGCAGTGGCTTCTCTTGTTGCAGAGCATGGGCTCTAGGCACGCAGGCTTCCGTAGTTGTGGCACGTGGGCTCGGTTGATGTGGCACACGGGCTCTAGAGCGCAGGCTCAGTAGTTGTGGCACGCGGGCTTAGTTACTCCGTGGCACGTGGGATCTTCCCAGACCAGGGCTCGAACCCATGACCCCTGCATTCGCAGGCATATTCTTAACCACTGCTCCACCAGGGAAGCCCGATAATTCAGTTTTTTATAAAGAGAAGATTCCTAATATTATTCCAAAATTTTAAAAATATGTAGTTGGATAACACTATGAAAAATTAACTGATATATTCTTTTATTATTTCTCTTTGCTCCCTGGATTTTTTTCCCCATCCAGTCAGCTAGGCACTGTGAGTTCACTGCATTAGGAAGGTAAAGACTCAGCAGAAATGAGGGAGAAAAACAGAAAAGTCTCAGCTTTGGAATGTTCACAACGGAGGCCACAGTAGAACAGGTGAGAATTCTGTGAACCAAAAATAAATGTCGTCTCAAATGCAAAAAAGTATTCTCTGCACTGGGAGGCAGGAGAGGGAGGGAGGGAAGGACTGAAGGAGAGAGATCAGTGTGGCCAGGGACATGGAGACTGTGCTTAAGGACGATATGCCCAGGAAGAGAATCAGAATCTGGAGAAGATTCAGCCTGCACGTGATCATTGCCTCCAGCCAGCACCCTCATCTCAGACGTTGGGAAATTCAGAGAGAGAGTGGGAGTACGTCAGGAGGGCCACGCGCATAGTCTGTGTGGCAGGGGTTGTGGCCGTTCCCTATTTGTGAGGAGTCCCCAGCAATTTGCAGGCCTCTTCTGGAAAATGCTGGCGGACGTCTCTAGTGCTTATGTGAAAGCTTGTTCACAAACCTTGAAAGATACAGATGTAGATGACAGATAGATGCATAGATAGAAAAATGTCATTAAATAAAAGCTCCAGGAAAGGTTTGGAAAATGCCCTTTATTGCATAGGACGCTTCTATTGTCATATGATGTTAGACTGAGTGCCGGTCCCTTCATCCTCCTTCAGACCACGGCATTCTGTCTGCTACTCTCCCGAGGGTCCTTTCTTCTCCCTGGAAGGGATAAAACAAATGAGGTAGAACAGGAAGAGACAAGACGCACTCCAAGCTCTGCTGGTCAGGGTTACCCTCCAGCATTGCCTTAATGCTCAGAGCCACACACACCACAGTGAGCTTGGCTCCAGATCAACTACCACGCAACAAAGGTTCTGGAACATTTCCATATCTCGGGGGACCTCATTTCCACGTGACTCTCTTTCATATTCCCCTTTGTCACAGAAGGCTAGGTCCAGTGGTCCGGGTGAGATCTCGGCTCAGGCCCAAGGCTCTCAGACCTCAAAGTTCTGGTCCTGCAAGGGCCCCTGTCCTCTCTTGAGACCACTCCTGGCTCTCTCTGCCGAGAAGGAGCTGCTGGCAGTACGTCCTCTAAGAGTTGAGGTCCATCGTGCAGACCCTGAGAAAACTCCTAGGAAAAGGCTCCACCTTCTTGTTTACGTCAACAGAGGTCAATGCCTTTGTTAGTGCTGGGTGTGTCCCATTTGATGCAACTGCAGAGCCATTAGGTAAACCAGCACATGTGTGCGGCCCCTTCCCTTAGACTCCTCTGGGCCCTCGTGACATAGGCTCAGAAGACTGCCAGCCTCAAGCCTTACCTCTTCCAAGGGACGGCCACACCGTCTTCCAGGATCTTCTGTCCCATGAATCTCAGTTGCTGTTTGGAACTCAAAGGAGAGAAAAGACCCTGCCTGCGGGGTCTCTTTGGGCTGGGGCCTTCCCCCGTGGGCTGCTCTCCCTCATTCTCCTTTTCTTCTTGCTTCTCTACCTCCTTCTCCTCCTCCTCCTCCTCCTCCTCCTCCTCCTCCTCCTCGTTCTCCTCCTCCTCCTCCTCGTCCTCTTCCTCAGGGGTGCTCTCGGATTCCACATTGCCCATCCGCTGGGCCATGGTGAGATGAAAGGCACGGCAGCTGAAGCCCTGCAGGACGCCGCCCTTCACGTGCTGCTGGAGGATCTCCAAGGTGGGGAAGACCCGGCAGCAGGCCATGCACCTGAAGCCGGTCTCCATGGTCAGCATCCAGTCCGCTGTCTTGGCGCTGGGTCTCTCCTCGACGGCAGGTGACCCTGATGGGCTGCCTGGCTCTGCCCTTTCCTCATACTCTTTCTCCTCCCCAGTGGGCTCACTGTCAGACAGGAGGCTTTCGGTGGACACATCAGAAGAGGGGTCAGTGGCTACTGCGCACACATCCTCAGGAAGGGTCACTTCTTCTATCCTCAGCTGCTTTTCAGGCAACTCCAAGGGTTTCTTTGTCTTCCAGGAGACAGCGACACCCTTGTTCACTTGTACCTGCATGTAGTATATTTTCATGCCCCTTTCCTCTTTGTCTGGGTGCAGATAGTTCTTACAGGGTGAAGAGGGTGAGGAGGAGACACAGTGTGATGGGGAAGCGGTCTCTCCTTCTTCCTGATCCTGGGCTAGGGGTGGTCTAGGCTGGGCAGTGTCTCGATGAAATCTCCGGATTCCTGAAAAAGGAAATTAAAATCATAATAACATGCATGGGCCATGCCGGAAGCTGAGGGAGCAGGTGTGGTAGACGAGAGAGGGACATTGGCACGACATAGCAATGTCGTGAGCTTGGTGTCCGTTGGCCGTAGGACGGAGTGGTGTATCTGGTGTCATCTGTGGGCTTTTCATGTGCGTGGGGGGGTATACTGGAGCGGTGTCTGTATACAGGTGTGTGGAGTATGGTGGTGAGGGCTGTAGTATGTGAGGGATGCGGCTGGATGCGTGTACGATGAGGAGTGTGAGTTTGGGAATATCGGTGGTGCATTCCTTGTGGAATGGGGCTGTGGTGCAGGAGAGTACTGTGGAGCACGTGCTTGGGGTTGATGTGCACTGAGAAGGGCTGTGCCTGGAGGGCGCGTGTATGTGTGAGCTGTGTGCACCTGAGCTGGATGGTCCTGCTCTCAGGCTGGAGGTGTATGATGCAGAACTCTGTCCTTCTCTGGAAGCAAAGGCAAAGACAAAGCCTACATTTTCCTCTGAAGATGCTTAATCTGGTCCCTCTTCCCTCCACCTCAAGCCCAGACCTTTCCGGCCCCTGCTCCTTGACTTCCCCACCATGGTAGTAGCAGTATTCACACACACACCCCCAGACTCAGCTGGCATCCACGCCCTCGGAACAGCTCAGCCATCCTGCCCAGGCTCCTCCACAGAGCCCTCATCACCTCTGATGACCCTGGATTTCCTCTCAGCCTCCCTGGGATCTGTGTGCCTCCTGCTTCACAGCCAAGCACCCCGTCACCTGAGGAGCCCCACGCCCTTACCAGCGTAGCTGAGCTTGCGCAGAGTAGAAGTACAGAAGAAGTATTTAGAGGCAGAGGAGACCTCCACTGCCCCTGGGCTGCAGCCTTGGGCCACCACAGTGGATCCAAGCCGAGGGGGATCCTCTTGTGACTTCGAGATTCCTGAGGGAGGAATGAAAGGCTCAGGGTGGGTTCATCAGTCCTCTGTCCACAAATATTTACTGAGTGTGTGACACGTGTCAGGTGCAGTGAATACACACAGCTGAGAGTGTGGTTCCCAGTGGATCCTCCAGGATTTAATTCCAATCAATACTTATTCTCTCACTGTCTAGTTGGTAATGTAGGCCTCGGTGGTGACTGTGAGTGTGTGGGAAGAGTGAGTGATGTGTATCAGTTAAGTCTGTGGTAAGTGTGGGGTTGGCATGGGGAGCACAGTGCAGACGTGTCTATCTGTGTCTGTGGCCTTTGTGTGCATGGTTTCTGTTCACAAGTCAGGAATTCTGGGACATGTAACGTTTCCTCATTACATGGTGTGGCTTGTATTTATGGTGTGTGTTCATTCATTCATTCACCAAGATTCAGTAAGCAGCTACTCCTGTGTATCCGGCACTCTTCCATTGTTGTAGTCTTTGGTAACGCTGCACATTCTAGTAGGGGAAGACACACACTAAACAAAACTACAATAAATATATAATACATCAGCTGGTGGTAAGTATATAAGGGTTGCCAGACTTAGCGAACAAGAATACAAGGCACCCAGTTAAATTTCAGTTTCAGATAAACCCAGAATAATCTTTTAGTGTAAGTATTCCCATGCAGTATTTGGCCTGACTTAGTTTTAGTGTAAGTATAGCCCATACAATATGTGGGACATACGGATACTGAAAAATTACTTGTTGTTTATCTGGAATTCAAATTGAACTGGATAGCCCATATTTTCTCTGGCAATCCTGACATGGGTTACTGAGACTGTGGTTTACTGTGGTTTGTACAAAGCGGGTCTGGCATTACTCAAGAATGTGTTATAAGTGTGGTGTGTATGACACGTGACTGGTTCTTATAGAGGTATTTAGAGATGGCTGAAGTTAGTTGTGTTTGTGCAAGAGTTGAGGAGATACATGTATATAGTGTGTGTGTGTGTGTGTGTGTGTGTGTCCTATATATATAGTGTGTGTGTCTATATACATATCTCATCTCCAGCGTTTGGTGTTGGAGGAGAGGATTGTGATACAGGTGGGTTGTATGAGAACGTAGTATAGGAGGGATGCGTGTATATACCTCCATGTGCTGTGTGTGGTTTACTAAGGAAGTTATATGTGGGGTGTGTGATATTTTTGCTGCATCAGAGTGTACATGGGTGTATGAGTTACTGTCTCATAAAACAACCCTAACAAGAATTCTGTATACACTCTTACGTACACCGAGTGTCAGCCAGGTCCAGGCAGGGTGACAAGAACTTTACCACGCAGACTTTATATCTGGTAAGCACTCTAACCCCATTCATCTCGCTCTTCTCTGCACTACCACACACACACACACACACACACACACACACTCACACACACACACACAGGAACATAGGGCAAAATATTCTGAATGGTCAGGGGCAGTCATTGCCTTCCCCAGCCTGTCCCAGCCACTGCCTGGAAATCTGCCTGCTGTCTAGAGCTCCATTCCCAGGGCCCATCCTACAGTCTCCAGGGCCCTGGGCCTGGTAGGAGCTACTGGGCTCTAATCTGGGGCAGAGGCCTCTAGCTGGAGCTCTGGGGTGACCACCCCTCTCCCAGGGCAAGCTACTCGCCTACATTTAATGCACGCAGGCACCACGTGGCCCGTGGCTCTCAGAGCTCCCCGCAGGACCCTGAGGCCATTTCTCACCCCCGCTCACGCGGTCTCAGTCTCTGGAAAACCCTTCCCTTCCCTTGATCTCCTTTGGGAAATTCTTCCTGTTGAAGGAATAAAACCTCCTTGCTTTCAATATGACACCATCCCTAGACAAACAATCTTCTTTCAAAGTGCATTCCACTTGTCAAGATATTTTTCAACAGGGCCTTCAACTCATGGGGCTTCTCTTTCCACTTTGGTAAAAGAGGCCAAGCAACTCATGGGTCTCTCTCAGCATCCTTGCATCCTTCACATCCCCCACCTCATGACCCCTAGGAAAGATCCAAGAGCATAAGAGAGAAATCGGGGACTGAGAAAAGCTGCACCTCTAGGTCTGTGCAAGCAGGATGCAGCCTGCTGTGAGTCCGACAAAGCTCCAGGCCCGGCTGCCCCAGGAGAGAGTCCTCAGACCAGCGGAGCTGACCTCCCATCTCCCAGGGGGCATCTGGCCGTTCTGTGCCGTCTCACACCACAGGGACCCTCCGGATAGATACGGCAGCATCAGTGAGACAAGGTCTCTTGCTCCCTGCTTCACAGGTGACACGTTCTCAGTCCCCCGCTTCCTAGAGAAGCTTCAGTTTGGCAGAAACCCATGTGCCCCAGACAAGTTGCCCCCCACATACCTCCTCCGTTCTCGGCAGTTTCCTGGGACTCTTCATTTTCCAGATGTTTCCTCTTTTGTCGCCGTTCCATCGTACCAACTAGAAGTCTCCCTTAGAAGATGCCTCAAGAGATGTCCAACTCCTCCTCTTCCCTACAGGTTGGCCCTTCTTGGCTCTTGGGCAATCCGTTGAAATGATTCAATACAAACAAAAATAGTCAAGTCTCCTAAATGGCTGAAAAACTTGTACCACTTGGTGAACCAGCAGTAGTGCCTAGTGCTCACCAGGGCTGTTATGTTTGCAAGGTTGCCAGGCGCACAGTGGAATTCTGTGACCTCAGTGATGACATCAGAGCATTCGGTGGACCTAGGTTGAGCACAGTGTCTGCAATAGCACAGGCCCCATTTTCAAGAACAATTCCTTTTTCCCAGCCGAAGCTTTCCCGTGAAAGGGAAAGGTTCCTACCATATCTATTATAAATTGTATCATACCATGTCTATTATAAAATTCACATTTTGATTGGAGATCTTTTAATGTCTTTTCTAGAGAGATTTAATATGAATGTTTTAAATGGTCTCCAGTTTCCCTGTGGATTATTGACATTTTAAACTCTGCACTTCAATTTTCCCTCAATACGTGTAATTTTGTCACGGCTATTTCTGTACTTAAAGATGAGGAACTATATAATTGATTTCTTCATTTTTTCCCCATCTCTTTCCAAGGTACTGCATTTGATTGTGTCTTGCGACTGAGTGAAAAATGCTAGTCCTTGAGTCAGGACATTGGGCCCTTTAGCAAGTAACTCAACCTATCTGGGCTTCAGCTTCTGTATGTGCGATCAAGAGGCTTGGACTAGCTGACTTTTCAAATGCTGTGTTTCTTTGATTCACTCTCACTTACTGATCTGCTCCTTAAGAAGAGGGTCTGTTCTCATAAAGTAACAACAGTTTTTCGTACTCAGTTTGTTAGTTATATTGCCTTCTACGTATGCTTAGCTCTAAATAATTTATACGGCTCTTGTGACAATTTTTAGATCTTCTTTTTTGCTTATTTTCTTTTATAGTTTCTAATTTGTTATCGCCAGTGTAGAGGAGCCTGATTGACTTTTAAAATTTATTGATCTTGTATGTGTGTGCCTTGTTGAACCGTCTTATTAGTTCCTGCTAGTTTATCTGTGGGTTCTTTTGGGTCTCCTAGATAAATGAGCATATTAAATGTAAATAATGTGTTCTTTGGATAAAGTTTATTTTATTGCATCTGTATATATAGAAGCAATATGTTGAATTGATTTAAATATTTAAACACTTACATACCTGTTATCACAATCTAACATTGTTTATCTTATTTTCTTTCAATCAATATTATGTTTTCAAGATTTATCCACGTGAATCCATATAGATCTAAGTCTTTGATTTTTGACTGTTTGATATTATGTGATCACATGCATATAGCATCATTTATTTTCCATTCAAGCATTATTGGACAATTGGATTGTTTCCCTCCCTTCTCTAGAACAAACAACATTTCCCAGAATATCCCTGAAGATGACTGACAGTCGAGAAGGGCCAGGCTGCCCGAAGGATTGCTACTTGCTTTTAGCCACCTTCCAACAGGCCGTCTCCAGCCAGCAATTTGAAGCACAGCTGAAATGAGAACTGCCCCAAATGTGAAGATCTTAGGAGCTTCCTAGAAGGTGGGAGGTTAATGATAGGCATCCTGCTGGGTTCCCAGGGGAGTCTGAGCTGGCCTGAAGCTCATCTTCCTCCTCCACCTCTCAAGAGAAATGTGGAGGAAAGAAGACTTCAAAAACTGTGAGCAGGCAGAGGGAGAGATATTGGGGGCCGAAGCTGTAACTGAGGTCTTGGAGTGGGCTGTGAGCACGCAGAGCCTCTCGAGAGCCAGGCTCTGCCTTCTGAGGACTTCTCCCCTAAGGCTGCTCATAATTCACGTGATACCAGCCATATAGAGCCGACTTGGCCCACACTGTCACAGAAAGCCTTATCAGAATCTCTTCTTCTTCATACACTCTTGTGTCTGTTACTTGGTTATTGCCTTTGGTACTCCACTGATGTGAACCACAGTCGCCAGGGGATGGAGGACACTAGTGACCCATCTTGCTCTGTGGCCTCAGTCCACAGCTGGAGGGTAAGGGAAGAGGCCAAATGAAGGTCAAGAAGGAAAGATGGAGTTTGAAGAGAAGACCTGAGTTAAGGGTGTCTTCTCAAGTCTTGATGACTGAAATGTAGCTCCAGTACCTGAAGTCCTGCTTGTTCTCAAGGCTGACCGCGGGGCTGGGTGCACTCAGTGAAGGAACCGTATACACTTAGTATTTCCTTGCTTGCTCACACTTGCCCTCCTCTGATACACCCTCTGCAAGACTGATCTTCCCCTGAAACAACTTTCCACCTGCTACTGTCATCTCAGGAACATTTGCTTCCCCTTCCTAGTGTCCCCCTAGAATGCCATTGCAGCCAATTCATAAGTTGATAATCATGCTGCTTACCATATTCTCAGCAACTTCTGAGAAATTTTATTCACTTTATTCCATAGTCTTCACCCATCAATAATCTTCCTTAACTTCCTAGCTGCAGGTTAACCCATTCGGAATCATTTCTTTTGCTTTCTCTTCTTTGGCAAATCCTTTCTATCTTTTAAGGTCTTTTTCTTGTCTCTCTACCATCTTGCCTTCCTGAACTTCTTTTTTTTTCGTTTAAGTAACCTTTCAATCTCCTTCCCCAATTTCCTCATAAACATTGAGAGTTTATTCCTCACACGTTAGACAGCGGTTTATGAATGGCCAGGCATAATGGACTCAGAATGAGTTGGCACCCCCGAGGTACCTGTCTTGCTGGGGAGCCACAGGTGAAGGGCTCTCTGCTGGACACATGTTTGCATGGAGTCAGGCTGAGTGGCCTCAGGGTGTTTGCTCTGCACTTGTGTGTGTTTCTCCCTAGTTGGTTTCCTTGTCCAGCCACCTGTGACCTCCCTCCATCCAGCCCAGGGAATCCTTCTCATCACAGGGGTAGGATGTTTGTCTCATTTTCCATCACATCCTTTCCCCAAAGTTTGGTTGTGAGTTGTTCCCATTCCAAAGACCTTTCCTCTTTGAAGAGAAAAGAGAAAATCTTGTCTCTCCTTTTCTCTCACTTCACTTCTGCTCTATTATCTCCTCCGTCCAGAATGGCCCACTGACTCACATGGGTGTAGATCCAAAGATGGCAAGAAATGCCAGCAATTCTGAGATAATAATACGGATGGATCAGGAAAACTTGAAAACCTTTATCCCGCCACATTAAAAAAAATTGCACTTCCAGTGTATTCAGAGTCTCAGTGTAGAAACACAAATGATAGAGAAATTGAATTACACTCAAGTTTTTCTTTCCTCCTTTCCTGATTTATTCTAATCCTCCAAGTTAACATGATGAACTCTTTGTTGTGTAAAGTTTCAGACATTTTCTACCCATGCACACTTTTCTTCTTTTCACATAAGAGTGTGAACTAGGTCACTTTCAACATGCTGTGATTCTGTGATTCACTGTCTCCCACCGAGTCATCCACGGATAAAGTCATCTGTTTCACGGAGAACTATTTCCAATAGCTAATAGCCAATGTCTGTGGAGTGCTTACTCTGTGTCGGTTTCTTGTAACTACTTTACAGATCATTTGTACAGCGTACCCATGGACCAGGTACAATTATGACCCCCAAGTGACAGATAAGTGCAGATAAGTACAAATAAATACAGAGGCCAAGTGACTTGCCCAAGACACTGGAGCAAATCAAAATCCATGCCTCTGTAATCATTTTGCTCTATTGCCTCTGTCTGGGAGGCTTGATGATTTGGCAACTAAAACCTTAAATATCATGTTCCATTTTTATATCTGTGACACAAGCGTGGGGCTGTGATACAGGGTAACTAACCTGACTACTTTTGAAAACCCTTATGCACCTGGATGAAAGTAAGCCAGGGACTGCAAGCCATAGATTTAAGGTTTCCTACCAACTTTTAAAAATAGCTTCTTGAATGCAATTTATGTAGTGTGAAGTTTAGGATGTAGTCCAAATAGTAACAGAAAAATGGAGATATGTAGAAAAATACTTAAAGTTGACAAGTATTGGGAGTGTAGTATTTTTGGGGCCAGCGTGTAGACCACATGAAAACTTGCTGTTTCCATCCCAAAGGGAAGAGCCCTACGTTGCAACTGCCAAGGTCCCTGGGACAGCAAGTGTGCTCACTGCTTAGTAAAGAAGCATCCTCAGTTTGATAGAATCATATGGGAGCCTTACATTTGGTTAGCAGTTCTACATTCTTGATGTAATAATATTTTCAGGGTGTGGGAGGGTATCAAGCTCTGAAAATACCCTTGGAGAGATCTGCTTATTAAGTTTGGCTTTTTCAGTCTCCCTACTACTTCTTTACTAAACACCAGGCGGTTTCCTTCACTTTTCAGAACCATATTGTTTTTCCCTTCTCTAATGAACTTTGAAATACTTTTGGATGAGCTATTAAGATTGGGAAAAAATAAACATCTCTTTAAAATAAGGAAGATAATAACAATGACAAGTAGAAAAAGCTCTAAAACAGAGAATATCCTCCATTCTAGCCACTGACTGGGAGTGGAAGGTTCGTGCTCGCTGTCCAGGACGTAGAAATAAAAGCTGAGGAGGCGCTGAGGCGTCTCCTGGATCTCTATGAGCCTCCATCATTTCTGCTGAGTAGGGTTGACAGATAAAATATAGACTGTTTAGTTAAATATGAATGTTTGAAAAACAACGAGTACATTTTGAAGATAAGTATGCCCCAAATAGTTCATAGGATCTACTTATACTAAAAATAATGACTTATTATTCATGTGAAGTTCAAGTTTAACTGGGTATCCTGTATTTTTATGTCCTAAATCTGACAGCCCTACTGATGATCCACAATGGAGGCAGTTGAGGAGTGGTACATGCTGGCTCTCGGACAGTCAGAAATGGCTTCAGCAGATCCAGGTACAGTATGAAATTCTTTTTGGATGTAGCTCAGAAGCCATGGCCAGCCCTTGACTGCAATTACTGCCTCGGGTTTCCCTGAGGTGGGGTAAACCTTCCTCTTAATGGCCTTTTGGTAAGTCTGGAAGACCATATCCAAGGGGAGCCCCAAAGTCAGTTTCATCCTCACAACCATGTTTCCAATTCCTGGAATTGGCTGCATGTGACTCACAAGAGCTGAGGAGGTTTGTGGAAGTTGGGAGTGTCATAGCTTGAACCCTTTGTAGGTAAAGTTTTGCTGTTGTGAGAGTTTTAACAGGAGCAATGTGAAAGACTCCAAGTCCCCAGGTAGATAGAAATAATCCTGTTCTACCTGTGTGTATGTGACAAGTCTCTAATAGTTCAGAGAGCAAGTATCTGGTCTTAGAAAGACTGATCCAAGCTTGGATGTTTCTGGTGACAAGGCAAGGTCCTGAGTTTCAAGTTCACCTTTTATGGTTGAGGAGACAATAAGGTGGTCAGAAGGGAAATCATGGAGGAGACCTTGGCTTCATCCATCGTGCAGGCTTGTATATGTGGTTCTATGTAGATTGTGTTTCAAAGGTGGAGCTTGTTTACAACTATGAACATTCTCCGATGTGCTTTTTGGACCTTCATTCCCAGAGCGAGAGCAGTGCCGAGGCTCTAGAAATGCCATGGATATTCTGAGCTGTCAGTGGCATTTCCCCGGTACTGTTCCCTTGGTGCCGCTCCTTGAAATGTCCAAAGGGATTATCATGTGTCTTGTGGCGGGTCCTAGCATTGTGAAAGGAAGCTGCTGCACCTGGCTCAGAGGATTTCGGATGTGGTGGGAGGAGGAGTAGTACTACGACTATAAATTGTATCACAGCATATCGATTCCATCTTGAGAGTGGGGTTGGGGGGTTATGAAGGGGGGCTTTTATTGTACTTTTATACATTGTACCCTTGAAACTAATTCAATTTTTTAAAATTAATTAATTTATTTGGGGCTGCATTGGGTCTTTGTTGCTGCTAGCGGGCATTCTCTAGTTGCAGTGAGCGGGGGCTCCTCTTGGCTGTGGTGCACGGGCTTCTCATTGCAGTGGCTTCTCTTGTTGCAGAGCATGGTCTCTAGGCACGCAGGCTTCCGTAGTTGTGGCACGTGGGCTCGGTTGATGTGGCACACGGGCTCTAGAGCGCAGGCTCAGTAGTTGTGGCACGCGGGCTTAGTTACTCCGTGGCACGTGGGATCTTCCCAGACCAGGGCTCGAACCCATGACCCCTGCATTCGCAGGCATATTCTTAACCACTGCTCCACCAGGGAAGCCCGATAATTCAGTTTTTTATAAAGAGAAGATTCCTAATATTATTCCAAAATTTTAAAAATATGTAGTTGGATAACACTATGAAAAATTAACTGATATATTCTTTTATTATTTCTCTTTGCTCCCTGGATTTTTTTCCCCATCCAGTCAGCTAGGCACTGTGAGTTCACTGCATTAGGAAGGTAAAGACTCAGCAGAAATGAGGGAGAAAAACAGAAAAGTCTCAGCTTTGGAATGTTCACAACGGAGGCCACAGTAGAACAGGTGAGAATTCTGTGAACCAAAAATAAATGTCGTCTCAAATGCAAAAAAGTATTCTCTGCACTGGGAGGCAGGAGAGGGAGGGAGGGAAGGACTGAAGGAGAGAGATCAGTGTGGCCAGGGACATGGAGACTGTGCTTAAGGATGATATGCCCAGGAAGAGAATCAGAATCTGGAGAAGATTCAGCCTGCACGTGATCATTGCCTCCAGCCAGCACCCTCATCTCAGACGTTGGGAAATTCAGAGAGAGAGTGGGAGTACGTCAGGAGGGCCACACGCATAGTCTGTGTGGCAGGGGTTGTGGCCGTTCCCTATTTGTGAGGAGTCCCCAGCAATTTGCAGGCCTCTTCTGGAAAATGCTGGCGGACGTCTCTAGTGCTTATGTGAAAGCTTGTTCACAAACCTTGAAAGATACAGATGTAGATGACAGATAGATGCATAGATAGAAAAATGTCATTAAATAAAAGCTCCAGGAAAGGTTTGGAAAATGCCCTTTATTGCATAGGACGCTTCTATTGTCATATGATGTTAGACTGAGTGCCGGTCCCTTCATCCTCCTTCAGACCACGGCATTCTGTCTGCTACTCTCCCGAGGGTCCTTTCTTCTCCCTGGAAGGGATAAAACAAATGAGGTAGAACAGGAAGAGACAAGAAGCACTCCAAGCTCTGCTGGTCAGGGTTACCCTCCAGCATTGCCTTAATGCTCAGAGCCACACACACCACAGTGAGCTTGGCTCCAGATCAACTACCACGTAACGAAGGTTCTGGAACATTTCCATATCTCGGGGAACCTCATTTCCACGTGACTCTCTTTCATATTCCCCTTTGTCACAGAAGGCTAGGTCCAGTGGTCCGGGTGAGATCTCGGCTCAGGCCCAAGGCTCTCAGACCTCAAAGTTCTGGTCCTGCAAGGGCCCCTGTCCTCTCTTGAGACCACTCCTGGCTCTCTCTGCCGAGAAGGAGCTGCTGGCAGTACGTCCTCTAAGAGTTGAGGTCCATCGTGCAGACCCTGAGAAAACTCCTAGGAAAAGGCTCCACCTTCTTGTTTACGTCAACAGAGGTCAATGCCTTTGTTAGTGCTGGGTGTGTCCCATTTGATGCAACTGCAGAGCCATTAGGTAAACCAGCACATGTGTGCGGCCCCTTCCCTTAGACTCCTCTGGGCCCTCGTGACATAGGCTCAGAAGACTGCCAGCCTCAAGCCTTACCTCTTCCAAGGGACGGCCACACCGTCTTCCAGGATCTTCTGTCCCATGAATCTCAGTTGCTGTTTGGAACTCAAAGGAGAGAAAAGACCCTGCCTGCGGGGTCTCTTTGGGCTGGGGCCTTCCCCCGTGGGCTGCTCTCCCTCATTCTCCTTTTCTTCTTGCTTCTCTACCTCCTTCTCCTCCTCCTCCTCCTCCTCCTCCTCCTCCTCGTTCTCCTCCTCCTCCTCCTCGTCCTCTTCCTCAGGGGTGCTCTCGGATTCCACATTGCCCATCCGCTGGGCCATGGTGAGATGAAAGGCACAGCAGCTGAAGCCCTGCAGGACGCCGCCCTTCACGTGCTGCTGGAGGATCTCCAAGGTGGGGAAGACCCGGCAGCAGGCCATGCACCTGAAGCCGGTCTCCATGGTCAGCATCCAGTCCGCTGTCTTGGCGCTGGGTCTCTCCTCGACGGCAGGTGGCCCTGATGGGCTGCCTGGTTCTGCCCTTTCCTCACACTCTTTCTCCTCCCCAGTGGGCTCACTGTCAGACAGGAGGCTTTCGGTGGACACATCAGAAGAGGGGTCAGTGGCTACTGCGCACACATCCTCAGGAAGGGTCACTTCTTCTATCCTCAGCTGCTTTTCAGGCAACTCCAAGGGTTTCTTTGTCTTCCAGGAGACAGCGACACCCTTGTTCACTTGTACCTGCATGTAGTATATTTTCATGCCCCTTTCCTCTTTGTCTGGGTGCAGATAGTTCTTACAGGGTGAAGAGGGTGAGGAGGAGACACAGTGTGATGGGGAAGCGGTCTCTCCTTCTTCCTGATCCTGGGCTAGGGGTGGTCTAGGCTGGGCAGTGTCTCGATGAAATCTCCGGATTCCTGAAAAAGGAAATTAAAATCATAATAACATGCATGGGCCATGCCGGAAGCTGAGGGAGCAGGTGTGGTAGACGAGAGAGGGACATTGGCACGACATAGCAATGTCGTGAGCTTGGTGTCCGTTGGCCGTAGGACGGAGTGGTGTATGTGGTGTCATCTGTGGGCTTTTCATGTGCGTGGGGGGGTATACTGGAGCGGTGTCTGTATACAGGGGTGTGGAGTATGGTGGTGAGGGCTGTAGTATGTGAGGGATGCGGCTGGATGCGTGTACGATGAGGAGTGTGAGTTTGGGAATATCGGTGGTGCATTCCTTGTGGAATGGGGCTGTGGTGCAGGAGAGTACTGTGGAGCACGTGCTTGGGGTTGATGTGCACTGAGAAGGGCTGTGCCTGGAGGGCGCGTGTATGTGTGAGCTGTGTGCACCTGAGCTGGATGGTCCTGCTCTCAGGCTGGAGGTGTATGATGCAGAACTCTGTCCTTCTCTGGAAGCAAAGGCAAAGACAAAGCCTACATTTTCCTCTGAAGATGCTTAATCTGGTCCCTCTTCCCTCCACCTCAAGCCCAGACCTTTCCGGCCCCTGCTCCTTGACTTCCCCACCATGGTAGTAGCAGTATTCACACACACACCCCCAGACTCAGCTGGCATCCACACCCTCGGAACAGCTCAGCCATCCTGCCCAGGCTCCTCCACAGAGCCCTCATCACCTCTGATGACCCTGGATTTCCTCTCAGCCTCCCTGGGATCTGTGTGCCTCCTGCTTCACAGCCAAGCACCCCATCACCTGAGGAGCCCCACGCCCTTACCAGCGTAGCTGAGCTTGCGCAGAGTAGAAGTACAGAAGAAGTATTTAGAGGCAGAGGAGACCTCCACTGCCCCTGGGCTGCAGCCTTGGGCCACCACAGTGGATCCAAGCCGAGGGGGATCCTCTTGTGACTTCGAGATTCCTGAGGGAGGAATGAAAGGCTCAGGGTGGGTTCATCAGTCCTCTGTCCACAAATATTTACTGAGTGTGTGACACGTGTCAGGTGCAGTGAATACACACAGCTGAGAGTGTGGTTCCCAGTGGATCCTCCAGGATTTAATTCCAATCGATACTTATTCTCTCACTGTCTAGTTGGTAATGTAGGCCTCGGTGGTGACTGTGAGTGTGTGGGAAGAGTGAGTGATGTGTATCAGTTAAGTCTGTGGTAAGTGTGGGGTTGGCATGGGGAGCACAGTGCAGACGTGTCTATCTGTGTCTGTGGCCTTTGTGTGCATGGTTTCTGTTCACAAGTCAGGAATTCTGGGACATGTAACGTTTCCTCATTACATGGTGTGGCTTGTATTTATGGTGTGTGTTCATTCATTCATTCACCAAGATTCAGTAAGCAGCTACTCCTGTGTATCCGGCACTCTTCCATTGTTGTAGTCTTTGGTAACGCTGCACATTCTAGTAGGGGAAGACACACACTAAACAAAACTACAATAAATATATAATACATCAGCTGGTGGTAAGTATATAAGGGTTGCCAGACTTAGCGAACAAGAATACAAGGCACCCAGTTAAATTTCAGTTTCAGATAAACCCAGAATAATCTTTTAGTGTAAGTATTCCCATGCAGTATTTGGCCTGACTTAGTTTTAGTGTAAGTATAGCCCATACAATATGTGGGACATACGGATACTGAAAAATTACTTGTTGTTTATCTGGAATTCAAATTGAACTGGATAGCCCATATTTTCTCTGGCAATCCTGACATGGGTTACTGAGACTGTGGTTTACTGTGGTTTGTACAAAGCGGGTCTGGCATTACTCAAGAATGTGTTATAAGTGTGGTGTGTATGACACGTGACTGGTTCTTATAGAGGTATTTAGAGATGGCTGAAGTTAGTTGTGTTTGTGCAAGAGTTGAGGAGATACATGTATATAGTGTGTGTGTGTGTGTGTGTGTGTGTGTCCTATATATATAGTGTGTGTGTCTATATACATATCTCATCTCCAGCGTTTGGTGTTGGAGGAGAGGATTGTGATACAGGTGGGTTGTATGAGAACGTAGTATAGGAGGGATGCGTGTATATACCTCCATGTGCTGTGTGTGGTTTACTAAGGAAGTTATATGTGGGGTGTGTGATATTTTTGCTGCATCAGAGTGTACATGGGTGTATGAGTTACTGTCTCATAAAACAACCCTAACAAGAATTCTGTATACACTCTTACGTACACCGAGTGTCAGCCAGGTCCAGGCAGGGTGACAAGAACTTTACCACGCAGACTTTATATCTGGTAAGCACTCTAACCCCATTCATCTCGCTCTTCTCTGCACTACCACACACACACACACACACACACACACACACTCACACACACACACACAGGAACATAGGGCAAAATATTCTGAATGGTCAGGGGCAGTCATTGCCTTCCCCAGCCTGTCCCAGCCACTGCCTGGAAATCTGCCTGCTGTCTAGAGCTCCATTCCCAGGGCCCATCCTACAGTCTCCAGGGCCCTGGGCCTGGTAGGAGCTACTGGGCTCTAATCTGGGGCAGAGGCCTCTAGCTGGAGCTCTGGGGTGACCACCCCTCTCCCAGGGCAAGCTACTCGCCTACATTTAATGCACGCAGGCACCACGTGGCCCGTGGCTCTCAGAGCTCCCCGCAGGACCCTGAGGCCATTTCTCACCCCCGCTCACGCGGTCTCAGTCTCTGGAAAACCCTTCCCTTCCCTTGATCTCCTTTGGGAAATTCTTCCTGTTGAAGGAATAAAACCTCCTTGCTTTCAATATGACACCATCCCTAGACAAACAATCTTCTTTCAAAGTGCATTCCACTTGTCAAGATATTTTTCAACAGGGCCTTCAACTCATGGGGCTTCTCTTTCCACTTTGGTAAAAGAGGCCAAGCAACTCATGGGTCTCTCTCAGCATCCTTGCATCCTTCACATCCCCCACCTCATGACCCCTAGGAAAGATCCAAGAGCATAAGAGAGAAATTAGGGACTGAGAAAAGCTGCACCTCTAGGTCTGTGCAAGCAGGATGCAGCCTGCTGTGAGTCCGACAAAGCTCCAGGCCCGGCTGCCCCAGGAGAGAGTCCTCAGACCAGCGGAGCTGACCTCCCATCTCCCAGGGGGCATCTGGCCGTTCTGTGCCGTCTCACACCACAGGGACCCTCCGGATAGATACGGCAGCATCAGTGAGACAAGGTCTCTCGCTCCCTGCTTCACAGGTGACACGTTCTCAGTCCCCCGCTTCCTAGAGAAGCTTCAGTTTGGCAGAAACCCATGTGCCCCAGACAAGTTGCCCCCCACATACCTCCTCCGTTCTCGGCAGTTTCCTGGGACTCTTCATTTTCCAGATGTTTCCTCTTTTGTCGCCGTTCCATCGTACCAACTAGAAGTCTCCCTTAGAAGATGCCTCAAGAGATGTCCAACTCCTCCTCTTCCCTACAGGTTGGCCCTTCTTGGCTCTTGGGCAATCCGTTGAAATGATTCAATACAAACAAAAATAGTCAAGTCTCCTAAATGGCTGAAAAACTTGTACCACTTGGTGAACCAGCACTAGTGCCTAGTGCTCACCAGGGCTGTTATGTTTGCAAGGTTGCCAGGCGCACAGTGGAATTCTGTGACCTCAGTGATGACATCAGAGCATTCGGTGGACCTAGGTTGAGCACAGTGTCTGCAATAGCACAGGCCCCATTTTCAAGAACAATTCCTTTTTCCCAGCCGAAGCTTTCCCGTGAAAGGGAAAGGTTCCTACCATATCTATTATAAATTGTATCATACCATGTCTATTATAAAATTCACATTTTGATTGGAGATCTTTTAATGTCTTTTCTAGAGAGATTTAATATGAATGTTTTAAATGGTCTCCAGTTTCCCTGTGGATTACTGACATTTTAAACTCTGCACTTCAATTTTCCCTCAATACGTGTAATTTTGTCACGGCTATTTCTGTACTTAAAGATGAGGAACTATATAATTGATTTCTTCATTTTTTCCCCATCTCTTTCCAAGGTACTGCATTTGATTGTGTCTTGCGACTGAGTGAAAAATGCTAGTCCTTGAGTCAGGACATTGGGCCCTTTAGCAAGTAACTCAACCTATCTGGGCTTCAGCTTCTGTATGTGCGATCAAGAGGCTTGGACTAGCTGACTTTTCAAATGCTGTGTTTCTTTGATTCACTCTCACTTACTGATCTGCTCCTTAAGAAGAGGGTCTGTTCTCATAAAGTAACAACAGTCTTTTCCTAACCTTGGGTTGGGCGGAGTTTAACTGTTCGTACTCAGTTCGTTAGTTATATTGCCTTCTACGTATGCTTAGCTCTAAATAAGTTATACGGCTCTTGTGACAATTTTTAGATCTTCTTTTTTTCTTATTTTCTTTTATAGTTTGTAATTTGTTATCGCCAGTGTAGAGGAGCCTGATTGACTTTTAAAATTTATTGATCTTGTATGTGTGTGCCTTGTTGAACCGTCTTATTAGTTCCTGCTAGTTTATCTGTGGGTTCTTTTGGGTCTCCTAGATAAATGAGCATATTAAATGTAAATAATGTGTTCTTTGGATAAAGTTTATTTTCTTGCATCTGTATATATAGAAGCAATATGTTGAATTGATTTAAATATTTAAACACTTACATACCTGTTATCACAATCTAACATTGTTTATCTTATTTTCTTTCAATCAATATTATGTTTTCAAGATTTATCCACGTGAATCCATATAGATCTAGGTCTTTGATTTTTGACTGTTTGATATTATGTGATCACATGCATATAGCATCATTTATTTTCCATTCAAGCATTATTGGACAATTGGATTGTTTCCCTCCCTTCTCTAGAACAAACAACATTTCCCAGAATATCCCTGAAGATGACTGACAGTCGAGAAGGGCCAGGCTGCCCGAAGGATTGCTACTTGCTTTTAGCCACCTTCCAACAGGCCGTCTCCAGCCAGCAATTTGAAGCACAGCTGAAATGAGAACTGCCCCAAATGTGAAAATCTTAGGAGCTTCCTAGAAGGTGGGAGGTTAATGATAGGCATCCTGCTGGGATCCCAGGGGAGTCTGAGCTGGCCTGAAGCTCATCTTCCTCCTCCACCTCTCAAGAGAAATGTGGAGGAAAGAAGACTTCAAAAACTGTGAGCAGGCAGAGGGAGAGATATTGGGGGCCGAAGCTGTAACTGAGGTCTTGGAGTGGGCTGTGAGCACGCAGAGCCTCTCGAGAGCCAGGCTCTGCCTTCTGAGGACTTCTCCCCTAAGGCTGCTCATAATTCACGTGATACCAGCCATATAGAGCCGACTTGGCCCACACTGTCACAGAAAGCCTTATCAGAATCTCTTCTTCTTCATACACTCTTGTGTCTGTTACTTGGTTATTGCCTTTGGTACTCCACTGATGTGAACCACAGTCGCCAGGGGATGGAGGACACTAGTGACCCATCTTGCTCTGTGGCCTCAGTCCACAGCTGGAGGGTAAGGGAAGAGGCCAAATGAAGGTCAAGAAGGAAAGATGGAGTTTGAAGAGAAGACCTGAGTTAAGGGTGTCTTCTCAAGTCTTGATGACTGAAATGTAGCTCCAGTACCTGAAGTCCTGCTTGTTCTCAAGGCTGACCGCGGGGCTGGGTGCACTCAGTGAAGGAACCGTATACACTTAGTATTTCCTTGCTTGCTCACACTTGCCCTCCTCTGATACACCCTCTGCAAGACTGATCTTCCCCTGAAACAACATTCCACCTGCTACTGTCATCTCAGGAACATTTGCTTCACCTTCCTAGTGTCCCCCTAGAATGCCATTGCAGCCAATTCATAATTTGATAATCATGCTGCTTACCATATTCTCAGCAACTTCTGAGAAATTTTATTCACTTTATTCCATAGTCTTCACCCATCAATAATCTTCCTTAACTTCCTAGCTGCAGGTTAACCCATTCGGAATCATTTCTTTTGCTTTCTCTTCTTTGGCAAATCCTTTCTATCTTTTAAGGTCTTTTTCTTGTCTCTCTACCATCCTGCCTTCCTGAACTTCTTTTTTTTTCGTTTAAGTAACCTTTCAATCTCCTTCCCCAATTTCCTCATAAACATTGAGAGTTTATTCCTCACACGTTAGACAGCGGTTTATGAATGGCCAGGCATAATGGACTCAGAATGAGTTGGCACCCCCGAGGTACCTGTCTTGCTGGGGAGCCACAGGTGAAGGGCTGTCTGCTGGACACATGTTTGCATGGAGTCAGGCTGAGTGGCCTCAGGGTGTTTGCTCTGCACTTGTGTGTGTTTCTCCCTAGTTGGTTTCCTTGTCCAGCCACCTGTGACCTCCCTCCATCCAGCCCAGGGAATCCTTCTCATCACAGGGGTAGGATGTTTGTCTCATTTTCCATCACATCCTTTCCCCAAAGTTTGGTTGTGAGTTGTTCCCATTCCAAAGACCTTTCCTCTTTGAAGAGAAAAGAGAAAATCTTGTCTCTCCTTTTCTCTCACTTCACTTCTGCTCTATTATCTCCTCCGTCCAGAATGGCCCACTGACTCACATGGGTGTAGATCCAAAGATGGCAAGAAATGCCAGCAATTCTGAGATAATAATACGGATGGATCAGGAAAACTTGAAAACCTTTATCCCGCCACATTAAAAAAAATTGCACTTCCAGTGTATTCAGAGTCTCAGTGTAGAAACACAAATGATGTAGAAATTGAATGACACTCAAGTTTTTCTTTCCTCCTTTCCTGATTTATTCTAATCCTCCAAGTTAACATGATGAACTCTTTGTTGTGTAAAGTTTCAGACATTTTCTACCCATGCACACTTTTCTTCTTTTCACATTAGAGTGTGAACTAGGTCACTTTCAACATGCTGTGATTCTGTGATTCACTGTCTCCCACCGAGTCATCCACGGATAATGTCATCTGTTTCACGGAGAAATATTTCCAATAGCTAATAGCCAATGTCTGTGGAGTGCTTACTCTGTGTCGGTTTCTTGTAACTACTTTACAGATCATTTGTACAGCGTACCCATGGACCAGGTACAATTATGACCCCCAAGTGACAGATAAGTGCAGATAAGTACAAATAAATACAGAGGCCAAGTGACTTGCCCAAGACACTGGAGCAAATCAAAATCCATGCCTCTGTAATCATTTTGCTCTATTGCCTCTGTCTGGGAGGCTTGATGATTTGGCAACTAAAACCTTAAATATCATGTTCCATTTTTATATCTGTGACACAAGCGTGGGGCTGTGATACAGGGTAACTAACCTGACTACTTTTGAAAACCCTTATGCACCTGGATGAAAGTAAGCCAGGGACTGCAAGCCATAGATTTAAGGTTTCCTACCAACTTTTAAAAATAGCTTCTTGAATGCAATTTATGTAGTGTCAAGTCTAGGATGTAGTCCAAATAGTAACAGAAAAATGGAGATATGTAGAAAAATACTTAAAGTTGACAAGTATTGGGAGTGTAGTATTTTTGGGGCCAGCGTGTAGACCACAGGAAAACTTGCTGTTTCCATCCCAAAGGGAAGAGCCCTACGTTGCAACTGCCAAGGTCCCTGGGACAGCAAGTGTGCTCACTGCTTAGTAAAGAAGCATCCTCAGTTTGATAGAATCATATGGGAGCCTTACATTTGGTTAGCAGTTCTACATTCTTGATGTAATAATATTTTCAGGGTGTGGGAGGGTATCAAGCTCTGAAAATACCCTTGGAGAGATCTGCTTATTAAGTTTGGCTTTTTCAGTCTCCCTACTACTTCTTTACTAAACACCAGGCGGTTTCCTTCACTTTTCAGAACCATATTGTTTTTCCCTTCTCTAATGAACTTTGAAATACTTTTGGATGAGCTATTAAGATTGGGAAAAAATAAACATCTCTTTAAAATAAGGAAGATAATAACAATGACAAGTAGAAAAAGCTCTAAAACAGAGAATATCCTCCATTCTAGCCACTGACTGGGAGTGGAAGGTTCGTGCTCGCTGTCCAGGACGTAGAAATAAAAGCTGAGGAGGCGCTGAGGCGTCTCCTGGATCTCTATGAGCCTCCATCATTTCTGCTGAGTAGGGTTGACAGATAAAATATAGACTGTTTAGTTAAATATGAATGTTCGAAAAACAACGAGTACATTTTGAAGATAAGTATGCCCCAAATAGTTCATAGGATCTACTTATACTAAAAATAATGACTTATTATTCATGTGAAGTTCAAGTTTAACTGGGTATCCTGTATTTTTATGTCCTAAATCTGACAGCCCTACTGATGATCCACAATGGAGGCAGTTGAGGAGTGGTACATGCTGGCTCTCGGACAGTCAGAAATGGCTTCAGCCGATCCAGGTACAGTATGAAATTCTTTTTGGATGTAGCTCAGAAGCCATGGCCAGCCCTTGACTGCAAGTACTGCCTCGGGTTTCCCTGAGGTGGGGTAAACCTTCCTCTTAATGGCCTTTTGGTAAGTCTGGAAGACCATATCCAAGGGGAGCCCCAAAGTCAGTTTCATCCTCACAACCATGTTTCCAATTCCTGGAATTGGCTGCATGTGACTCACAAGAGCTGAGGAGGTTTGTGGAAGTTGGGAGTGTCATAGCTTGAACCCTTTGTAGGTAAAGTTTTGCTGTTGTGAGAGTTTTAACAGGAGCAATGTGAAAGACTCCAAGTCCCCAGGTAGATAGAAATAATCCTGTTCTACCTGTGTGTATGTGACAAGTCTCTAATAGTTCAGAGAGCAAGTATCTGGTCTTAGAAAGACTGATCCAAGCTTGGATGTTTCTGGTGACAAGGCAAGGTCCTGAGTTTCAAGTTCACCTTTTATGGTTGAGGAGACAATAAGGTGGTCAGAAGGGAAATCATGGAGGAGACCTTGGCTTCATCCATCGTGCAGGCTTGTATATGTGGTTCTATGTAGATTGTGTTTCAAAGGTGGAGCTTGTTTACAACTATGAACATTCTCCGATGTGCTTTTTGGACCTTCATTCCCAGAGCGAGAGCAGTGCCGAGGCTCTAGAAATGCCATGGATATTCTGAGCTGTCAGTGGCATTTCCCCGGTACTGTTCCCTTGGTGCCGCTCCTTGAAATGTCCAAAGGGATTATCATGTGTCTTGTGGCGGGTCCTAGCATTGTGAAAGGAAGCTGCTGCACCTGGCTCAGAGGATTTCGGATGTGGTGGGAGGAGGAGTAGTACTACGAGTATAAATTGTATCACAGCATATCGATTCCATCTTGAGAGTGGGGTTGGGGGGTTATGAAGGGGGGCTTTTATTGTACTTTTATACATTGTACCCTTGAAACTAATTCAATATTTAAAAATTAATTAATTTATTTGGGGCTGCATTGGGTCTTTGTTGCTGCTAGCGGGTGTTCTCTAGTTGCAGTGAGCGGGGGCTCCTCTTGGCTGTGGTGCACGGGCTTCTCATTGCAGTGGCTTCTCTTGTTGCGGAGCATGGTCTCTAGGCACGCAGGCTTCCGTAGTTGTGGCACGTGGGCTCGGTTGTTGTGGCACACGGGCTCTAGAGCGCAGGCTCAGTAGTTGTGGCACGCGGGCTTAGTTACTCCGTGGCACGTGGGATCTTCCCAGACCAGGGCTCGAACCCATGACCCCTGCATTCGCAGGCATATTCTTAACCACTGCTCCACCAGGGAAGCCCGATAATTCAGTTTTTTATAAAGAGAAGATTCCTAATATTATTCCAAAATTTAAAAATATGTAGTTGGATAACACTATGAAAACTTAACTGATATATTCTTTTATTATTTCTCTTTGCTCCCTGGATTTTTTTCCCCATCCAGTCAGCTAGGCACTGTGAGTTCACTGCATTAGGAAGGTAAAGACTCAGCAGAAATGAGGGAGAAAAACAGAAAAGTCTCAGCTTTGGAATGTTCACAACGGAGGCCACAGTAGAACAGGTGAGAATTCTGTGAACCAAAAATAAATGTCGTCTCAAATGCAAAAAAGTATTCTCTGCACTGGGAGGCAGGAGAGGGAGGGAGGGAAGGACTGAAGGAGAGAGATCAGTGTGGCCAGGGACATGGAGACTGTGCTTAAGGACGATATGCCCCTGGAAGAGAATCAGAATCTGGAGAAGATTCAGCCTGCACGTGATCATTGCCTCCAGTCAGCACCCTCATCTCAGACGTTGGGAAATTCAGAGAGAGAGTGGGAGTACGTCAGGAGGGCCACGCGCATAGTCTGTGTGGCAGGGGTTGTGGCCGTTCCCTATTTGTGAGGAGTCCCCAGCAATTTGCAGGCCTCTTCTGGAAAATGCTGGCGGACGTCCCTAGTGCTTATGTGAAAGCTTGTTCACAAACCTTGAAAGATACAGATGTAGATGACAGATAGATGCATAGATAGAAAAATGTCATTAAATAAAAGCTCCAGGAAAGGTTTGGAAAATGCCCTTTATTGCATAGGACGCTTCTATTGTCATATGATGTTAGACTGAGTGCCGGTCCCTTCATCCTCCTTCAGACCACGGCATTCTGTCTGCTACTCTCCCGAGGGTCCTTTCTTCTCCCTGGAAGGGATAAAACAAATGAGGTAGAACAGGAAGAGACAAGAAGCACTCCGAGCTCTGCTGGTCAGGGTTACCCTCCAGCATTGCCTTAATGCTCAGAGCCACACACACCACAGTGAGCTTGGCTCCAGATCAACTACCACGCAACGAAGGTTCTGGAACATTTCCATATCTCGGGGGACCTCATTTCCACGTGACTCTCTTTCATATTCCCCTTTGTCACAGAAGGCTAGGTCCAGTGGTCCGGGTGAGATCTCGGCTCAGGCCCAAGGCTCTCAGACCTCAAAGTTCTGGTCCTGCAAGGGCCCCTGTCCTCTCTTGAGACCACTCCTGGCTCTCTCTGCCGAGAAGGAGCTGCTGGCAGTACGTCCTCTAAGAGTTGAGGTCCATCGTGCAGACCCTGAGAAAACTCCTAGGAAAAGGCTCCACCTTCTTGTTTACGTCAACAGAGGTCAATGCCTTTGTTAGTGCTGGGTGTGTCCCATTTGATGCAACTGCAGAGCCATTAGGTAAACCAGCACATGTGTGCGGCCCCTTCCCTTAGACTCCTCTGGGCCCTCGTGACATAGGCTCAGAAGACTGCCAGCCTCAAGCCTTACCTCTTCCAAGGGACGGCCACACCGTCTTCCAGGATCTTCTGTCCCATGAATCTCAGTTGCTGTTTGGAACTCAAAGGAGAGAAAAGACCCTGCCTGCGGGGTCTCTTTGGGCTGGGGCCTTCCCCCGTGGGCTGCTCTCCCTCATTCTCCTTTTCTTCTTGCTTCTCTACCTCCTTCTCCTCCTCCTCCTCCTCCTCCTCCTCCTCCTCGTTCTCCTCCTCCTCCTCCTCGTCCTCTTCCTCAGGGGTGCTCTCGGATTCCACATTGCCCATCCGCTGGGCCATGGTGAGATGAAAGGCACGGCAGCTGAAGCCCTGCAGGACGCCGCCCTTCACGTGCTGCTGGAGGATCTCCAAGGTGGGGAAGACCCGGCAGCAGGCCATGCACCTGAAGCCGGTCTCCATGGTCAGCATCCAGTCCGCTGTCTTGGCGCTGGGTCTCTCCTCGACGGCAGGTGGCCCTGATGGGCTGCCTGGCTCTGCCCTTTCCTCATACTCTTTCTCCTCCCCAGTGGGCTCACTGTCAGACAGGAGGCTTTCGGTGGACACATCAGAAGAGGGGTCAGTGGCTACTGCGCACACATCCTCAGGAAGGGTCACTTCTTCTATCCTCAGCTGCTTTTCAGGCAACTCCAAGGGTTTCTTTGTCTTCCAGGAGACAGCGACACCCTTGTTCACTTGTACCTGCATGTAGTGTATTTTCATGCCCCTTTCCTCTTTGTCTGGGTGCAGATAGTTCTTACAGGGTGAAGAGGGTGAGGAGGAGACACAGTGTGATGGGGAAGCGGTCTCTCCTTCTTCCTGATCCTGGGCTAGGGGTGGTCTAGGCTGGGCAGTGTCTCGATGAAATCTCCGGATTCCTGAAAAAGGAAATTAAAATCATAATAACATGCATGGGCCATGCCGGAAGCTGAGGGAGCAGGTGTGGTAGACGAGAGAGGGACATTGGCACGACATAGCAATGTCGTGAGCTTGGTGTCCGTTGGCCGTAGGACGGAGTGGTGTATGTGGTGTCATCTGTGGGCTTTTCATGTGCGTGGGGGGGTATACTGGAGCGGTGTCTGTATACAGGGGTGTGGAGTATGGTGGTGAGGGCTGTAGTATGTGAGGGATGCGGCTGGATGCGTGTACGATGAGGAGTGTGAGTTTGGGAATATCGGTGGTGCATTCCTTGTGGAATGGGGCTGTGGTGCAGGAGAGTACTGTGGAGCACGTGCTTGGGGTTGATGTGCACTGAGAAGGGCTGTGCCTGGAGGGCGCGTGTATGTGTGAGCTGTGTGCACCTGAGCTGGATGGTCCTGCTCTCAGGCTGGAGGTGTATGATGCAGAACTCTGTCCTTCTCTGGAAGCAAAGGCAAAGACAAAGCCTACATTTTCCTCTGAAGATGCTTAATCTGGTCCCTCTTCCCTCCACCTCAAGCCCAGACCTTTCCGGCCCCTGCTCCTTGACTTCCCCACCATGGTAGTAGCAGTATTCACACACACACCCCCAGACTCAGCTGGCATCCACGCCCTCGGAACAGCTCAGCCATCCTGCCCAGGCTCCTCCACAGAGCCCTCATCACCTCTGATGACCCTGGATTTCCTCTCAGCCTCCCTGGGATCTGTGTGCCTCCTGCTTCACAGCCAAGCACCCCGTCACCTGAGGAGCCCCACGCCCTTACCAGCGTAGCTGAGCTTGCGCAGAGTAGAAGTACAGAAGAAGTATTTAGAGGCAGAGGAGACCTCCACTGCCCCTGGGCTGCAGCCTTGGGCCACCACAGTGGATCCAAGCCGAGGGGGATCCTCTTGTGACTTCGAGATTCCTGAGGGAGGAATGAAAGGCTCAGGGTGGGTTCATCAGTCCTCTGTCCACAAATATTTACTGAGTGTGTGACACGTGTCAGGTGCAGTGAATACACACAGCTGAGAGTGTGGTTCCCAGTGGATCCTCCAGGATTTAATTCCAATCAATACTTATTCTCTCACTGTCTAGTTGGTAATGTAGGCCTCGGTGGTGACTGTGAGTGTGTGGGAAGAGTGAGTGATGTGTATCAGCTAAGTCTGTGGTAAGTGTGGGGTTGGCATGGGGAGCACAGTGCAGACGTGTCTATCTGTGTCTGTGGCCTTTGTGTGCATGGTTTCTGTTCACAAGTCAGGAATTCTGGGACATGTAACGTTTCCTCATTACATGGTGTGGCTTGTATTTATGGTGTGTGTTCATTCATTCATTCACCAAGATTCAGTAAGCAGCTACTCCTGTGTATCCGGCACTCTTCCATTGTTGTAGTCTTTGGTAACGCTGCACATTCTAGTAGGGGAAGACACACACTAAACAAAACTACAATAAATATATAATACATCAGCTGGTGGTAAGTATATAAGGGTTGCCAGACTTAGCGAACAAGAATACAAGGCACCCAGTTAAATTTCAGTTTCAGATAAACCCAGAATAATCTTTGAGTGTAAGTATTCCCATGCAGTATTTGGCCTGACTTAGTTTTAGTGTAAGTATAGCCCATACAATATGTGGGACATACGGATACTGAAAAATTACTTGTTGTTTATCTGGAATTCAAATTGAACTGGATAGCCCATATTTTCTCTGGCAATCCTGACATGGGTTACTGAGACTGTGGTTTACTGTGGTTTGTACAAAGCGGGTCTGGCATTACTCAAGAATGTGTTATAAGTGTGGTGTGTATGACACGTGACTGGTTCTTATAGAGGTATTTAGAGATGGCTGAAGTTAGTTGTGTTTGTGCAAGAGTTGAGGAGATACATGTATATAGTGTGTGTGTGTGTGTGTGTGTGTGTGTGTCCTACATATATAGTGTGTGTGTCTATATACATATCTCATCTCCAGCGTTTGGTGTTGGAGGAGAGGATTGTGATACAGGTGGGTTGTATGAGAACGTAGTATAGGAGGGATGCGTGTATATACCTCCATGTGCTGTGTGTGGTTTACTAAGGAAGTTATATGTGGGGTGTGTGATATTTTTGCTGCATCAGAGTGTACATGGGTGTATGAGTTACTGTCTCATAAAACAACCCTAACAAGAATTCTGTATACACTCTTACGTACACCGAGTGTCAGCCAGGTCCAGGCAGGGTGACAAGAACTTTACCACGCAGACTTTATATCTGGTAAGCACTCTACCCCCATTCATCTCGCTCTTCTCTGCACTACCACACACACACACACACACACACACACACACACACTCACACACACACACACAGGAACATAGGGCAAAATATTCTGAATGGTCAGGGGCAGTCATTGCCTTCCCCAGCCTGTCCCAGCCACTGCCTGGAAATCTCCCTGCTGTCTAGAGCTCCATTCCCAGGGCCCATCCTACAGTCTCCAGGGCCCTGGGCCTGGTAGGAGCTACTGGGCTCTAATCTGGGGCAGAGGCCTCTAGCTGGAGCTCTGGGGTGACCACCCCTCTCCCAGGGCAAGCTACTCGCCTACATTTAATGCACGCAGGCACCACGTGGCCCGTGGCTCTCAGAGCTCCCCGCAGGACCCTGAGGCCATTTCTCACCCCCGCTCACGCGGTCTCAGTTTCTGGAAAACCCTTCCCTTCCCTTGATCTCCTTTGGGAAATTCTTCCTGTTGAAGGAATAAAACCTCCTTGCTTTCAATATGACACCATCCCTAGACAAACAATCTTCTTTCAAAGTGCATTCCACTTGTCAAGATATTTTTCAACAGGGCCTTCAACTCATGGGGCTTCTCTTTCCACTTTGGTAAAAGAGGCCAAGCAACTCATGGGTCTCTCTCAGCATCCTTGCATCCTTCACATCCCCCACCTCATGACCCCTAGGAAAGATCCAAGAGCATAAGAGAGAAATCGGGGACTGAGAAAAGCTGCACCTCTAGGTCTGTGCAAGCAGGATGCAGCCTGCTGTGAGTCCGACAAAGCTCCAGGCCCGGCTGCCCCAGGAGAGAGTCCTCAGACCAGCGGAGCTGACCTCCCATCTCCCAGGGGGCATCTGGCCGTTCTGTGCCGTCTCACACCACAGGGACCCTCCGGATAGATACGGCAGCATCAGTGAGACAAGGTCTCTCGCTCCCTGCTTCACAGGTGACACGTTCTCAGTCCCCCGCTTCCTAGAGAAGCTTCAGTTTGTCAGAAACCCATGTGCCCCAGACAAGTTGCCCCCCACATACCTCCTCCGTTCTCGGCAGTTTCCTGGGACTCTTCATTTTCCAGATGTTTCCTCTTTTGTCGCCGTTCCATCGTACCAACTAGAAGTCTCCCTTAGAAGATGCCTCAAGAGATGTCCAACTCCTCCTCTTCCCTACAGGTTGGCCCTTCTTGGCTCTTGGGCAATCCGTTGAAATGATTCAATACAAACAAAAATAGTCAAGTCTCCTAAATGGCTGAAAAACTTGTACCACTTGGTGAACCAGCAGTAGTGCCTAGTGCTCACCAGGGCTGTTATGTTTGCAATGTTGCCAGGCTCACAGTGGAATTCTGTGACCTCAGTGATGACATCAGAGCATTCGGTGGACCTAGGTTGAGCACAGTGTCTGCAATAGCACAGGCCCCATTTTCAAGAACAATTCCTTTTTCCCAGCCGAAGCTTTCCCGTGAAAGGGAAAGGTTCCTACCATATCTATTATAAATTGTATCATACCATGTCTATTATAAAATTCACATTTTGATTGGAGATCTTTTAATGTCTTTTCTAGAGAGATTTAATATGAATGTTTTAAATGGTCTCCAGTTTCCCTGTGGATTATTGACATTTTAAACTCTGCACTTCAATTTTCCCTCAATACGTGTAATTTTGTCACGGCTATTTCTGTACTTAAAGATGAGGAACTATATAATTGATTTCTTCATTTTTTCCCCATCTCTTTCCAAGGTACTGCATTTGATTGTGTCTTGCGACTGAGTGAAAAATGCTAGTCCTTGAGTCAGGACATTGGGCCCTTTAGCAAGTAACTCAACCTATCTGGGCTTCAGCTTCTGTATGTGCGATCAAGAGGCTTGGACTAGCTGACTTTTCAAATGCTGTGTTTCTTTGATTCACTCTCACTTACTGATCTGCTCCTTAAGAAGAGGGTCTGTTCTCATAAAGTAACAACAGTCTTTTCCTAACCTTGGGTTGGGCGGAGTTTAACTGTTCGTACTCAGTTCGTTAGTTATATTGCCTTCTACGTATGCTTAGCTCTAAATAATTTATACGGCTCTTGTGACAATTTTTAGATCTTCTTTTTTTCTTATTTTCTTTTATAGTTTCTAATTTGTTATCGCCAGTGTAGAGGAGCCTGATTGACTTTTAAAATTTATTGATCTTGTATGTGTGTGCCTTGTTGAACCGTCTTATTAGTTCCTGCTCGTTTATCTGTGGGTTCTTTTGCGTCTCCTAGATAAATGAGCATATTAAATGTAAATAATGTGTTCTTTGGATAAAGTTTATTTTCTTGCATCTGTATATATAGAAGCAATATGTTGAATTGATTTAAATATTTAAACACTTACATACCTGTTATCACAATCTAACATTGTTTATCTTATTTTCTTTCAATCAATATTATGTTTTCAAGATTTATCCACGTGAATCCATATAGATCTAGGTCTTTGATTTTTGACTGTTTGATATTATGTGATCACATGCATATAGCATCATTTATTTTCCATTCAAGCATTATTGGACAATTGGATTGTTTCCCTCCCTTCTCTAGAACAAACAACATTTCCCAGAATATCCCTGAAGATGACTGACAGTCGAGAAGGGCCAGGCTGCCCGAAGGATTGCTACTTGCTTTTAGCCACCTTCCAACAGGCCGTCTCCAGCCAGCAATTTGAAGCACAGCTGAAATGAGAACTGCCCCAAATGTGAAAATCTTAGGAGCTTCCTAGAAGGTGGGAGGTTAATGATAGGCATCCTGCTGGGATCCCAGGGGAGTCTGAGCTGGCCTGAAGCTCATCTTCCTCCTCCACCTCTCAAGAGAAATGTGGAGGAAAGAAGACTTCAAAAACTGTGAGCAGGCAGAGGGAGAGATATTGGGGGCCGAAGCTGTAACTGAGGTCTTGGAGTGGGCTGTGAGCACGCAGAGCCTCTCGAGAGCCAGGCTCTGCCTTCTGAGGACTTCTCCCCTAAGGCTGCTCATAATTCACGTGATACCAGCCATATAGAGCCGACTTGGCCCACACTGTCACAGAAAGCCTTATCAGAATCTCTTCTTCTTCATACACTCTTGTGTCTGTTACTTGGTTATTGCCTTTGGTACTCCACTGATGTGAACCACAGTCGCCAGGGGATGGAGGACACTAGTGACCCATCTTGCTCTGTGGCCTCAGTCCACAGCTGGAGGGTAAGGGAAGAGGCCAAATGAAGGTCAAGAAGGAAAGATGGAGTTTGAAGAGAAGACCTGAGTTAAGGGTGTCTTCTCAAGTCTTGATGACTGAAATGTAGCTCCAGTACCTGAAGTCCTGCTTGTTCTCAAGGCTGACCACGGGGCTGGGTGCACTCAGTGAAGGAACCGTATACACTTAGTATTTCCTTGCTTGCTCACACTTGCCCTCCTCTGATACACCCTCTGCAAGACTGATCTTCCCCTGAAACAACTTTCCACCTGCTACTGTCATCTCAGGAACATTTGCTTCACCTTCCTAGTGTCCCCCTAGAATGCCATTGCAGCCAATTCATAATTTGATAATCATGCTGCTTACCATATTCTCAGCAACTTCTGAGAAATTTTATTCACTTTATTCCATAGTCTTCACCCATCAATAATCTTCCTTAACTTCCTAGCTGCAGGTTAACCCATTCGGAATCATTTCTTTTGCTTTCTCTTCTTTGGCAAATCCTTTCTATCTTTTAAGGTCTTTTTCTTGTCTCTCTACCATCTTGCCTTCCTGAACTTCTTTTTTTTTCGTTTAAGAAACCTTTCAATCTCCTTCCCCAATTTCCTCATAAACATTGAGAGTTTATTCCTCACACGTTAGACAGCGGTTTATGAATGGCCAGGCATAATGGACTCAGAATGAGTTGGCACCCCCGAGGTACCTGTCTTGCTGGGGAGCCACAGGTGAAGGGCTCTCTGCTGGACACATGTTTGCATGGAGTCAGGCTGAGTGGCCTCAGGGTGTTTGCTCTGCACTTGTGTGTGTTTCTCCCTAGTTGGTTTCCTTGTCCAGCCACCTGTAACCTCCCTCCATCCAGCCCAGGGAATCCTTCTCATCACAGGGGTAGGATGTTTGTCTCATTTTCCATCACATCCTTTCCCCAAAGTTTGGTTGTGAGTTGTTCCCATTCCAAAGACCTTTCCTCTTTGAAGAGAAAAGAGAAAATCTTGTCTCTCCTTTCCTCTCACTTCACTTCTGCTCTATTATCTCCTCCGTCCAGAATGGCCCACTGACTCACATGGGTGTAGATCCAAAGATGGCAAGAAATGCCAGCAATTCTGAGATAATAATACGGATGGATCAGGAAAACTTGAAAACCTTTATCCCGCCACATTAAAAAAAATTGCACTTCCAGTGTATTCAGAGTCTCAGTGTAGAAACACAAATGATAGAGAAATTGAATTACACTCAAGTTTTTCTTTCCTCCTTTCCTGATTTATTCTAATCCTCCAAGTTAACATGATGAACTCTTTGTTGTGTAAAGTTTCAGACATTTTCTACCCATGCACACTTTTCTTCTTTTCACATTAGAGTGTGAACTAGGTCACTTTCAACATGCTGTGATTCTGTGATTCACTGTCTCCCACCGAGTCATCCACGGATAATGTCATCTGTTTCACGGAGAAATATTTCCAATAGCTAATAGCCAATGTCTGTGGAGTGCTTACTCTGTGTCGGTTTCTTGTAACTACTTTACAGATCATTTGTACAGCGTACCCATGGACCAGGTACAATTATGACCCCCAAGTGACAGATAAGTGCAGATAAGTACAAATAAATACAGAGGCCAAGTGACTTGCCCAAGACACTGGAGCAAATCAAAATCCATGCCTCTGTAATCATTTTGCTCTATTGCCTCTGTCTGGGAGGCTTGATGATTTGGCAACTAAAACCTTAAATATCATGTTCCATTTTTATATCTGTGACACAAGCGTGGGGCTGTGATACAGGGTAACTAACCTGACTACTTTTGAAAACCCTTATGCACCTGGATGAAAGTAAGCCAGGGACTGCAAGCCATAGATTTAAGGTTTCCTACCAACTTTTAAAAATAGCTTCTTGAATGCAATTTATGTAGTGTCAAGTCTAGGATGTAGTCCAAATAGTAACAGAAAAATGGAGATATGTAGAAAAATACTTAAAGTTGACAAGTATTGGGAGTGTAGTATTTTTGGGGCCAGCGTGTAGACCACAGGAAAACTTGCTGTTTCCATCCCAAAGGGAAGAGCCCTACGTTGCAACTGCCAAGGTCCCTGGGACAGCAAGTGTGCTCACTGCTTAGTAAAGAAGCATCCTCAGTTTGATAGAATCATATGGGAGCCTTACATTTGGTTAGCAGTTCTACATTCTTGATGTAATAATATTTTCAGGGTGTGGGAGGGTATCAAGCTCTGAAAATACCCTTGGAGAGATCTGCTTATTAAGTTTGGCTTTTTCAGTCTCCCTACTACTTCTTTACTAAACACCAGGCGGTTTCCTTCACTTTTCAGAACCATATTGTTTTTCCCTTCTCTAATGAACTTTGAAATACTTTTGGATGAGCTATTAAGATTGGGAAAAAATAAACATCTCTTTAAAATAAGGAAGATAATAACAATGACAAGTAGAAAAAGCTCTAAAACAGAGAATATCCTCCATTCTAGCCACTGACTGGGAGTGGAAGGTTCGTGCTCGCTGTCCAGGACGTAGAAATAAAAGCTGAGGAGGCGCTGAGGCGTCTCCTGGATCTCTATGAGCCTCCATCATTTCTGCTGAGTAGGGTTGACAGATAAAATATAGACTGTTTAGTTAAATATGAATGTTTGAAAAACAACGAGTACATTTTGAAGATAAGTATGCCCCAAATAGTTCATAGGATCTACTTATACTAAAAATAATGACTTATTATTCATGTGAAGTTCAAGTTTAACTGGGTATCCTGTATTTTTATGTCCTAAATCTGACAGCCCTACTGATGATCCACAATGGAGGCAGTTGAGGAACGGTACATGCTGGCTCTCGGACAGTCAGAAATGGCTTCAGCAGATCCAGGTACAGTATGAAATTCTTTTTGGATGTAGCTCAGAAGCCATGGCCAGCCCTTGACTGCAAGTACTGCCTCGGGTTTCCCTGAGGTGGGGTAAACCTTCCTCTTAATGGCCTTTTGGTAAGTCTGGAAGACCATATCCAAGGGGAGCCCCAAAGTCAGTTTCATCCTCACAACCATGTTTCCAATTCCTGGAATTGGCTACATGTGACTCACAAGAGCTGAGGAGGTTTGTGGAAGTTGGGAGTGTCATAGCTTGAACCCTTTGTAGGTAAAGTTTTGCTGTTGTGAGAGTTTTAACAGGAGCAATGTGAAAGACTCCAAGTCCCCAGGTAGATAGAAATAATCCTGTTCTACCTGTGTGTATGTGACAAGTCTCTAATAGTTCAGAGAGCAAGTATCTGGTCTTAGAAAGACTGATCCAAGCTTGGATGTTTCTGGTGACAAGGCAAGGTCCTGAGTTTCAAGTTCACCTTTTATGGTTGAGGAGACAATAAGGTGGTCAGAAGGGAAATCATGGAGGAGACCTTGGCTTCATCCATCGTGCAGGCTTGTATATGTGGTTCTATGTAGATTGTGTTTCAAAGGTGGAGCTTGTTTACAACTATGAACATTCTCCGATGTGCTTTTTGGACCTTCATTCCCAGAGCGAGAGCAGTGCCGAGGCTCTAGAAATGCCATGGATATTCTGAGCTGTCAGTGGCATTTCCCCGGTACTGTTCCCTTGGTGCCGCTCCTTGAAATGTCCAAAGGGATTATCATGTGTCTTGTGGCGGGTCCTAGCATTGTGAAAGGAAGCTGCTGCACCTGGCTCAGAGGATTTCGGATGTGGTGGGAGGAGGAGTAGTACTACGACTATAAATTGTATCACAGCATATCGATTCCATCTTGAGAGTGGGGTTGGGGGGTTATGAAGGGGGGCTTTTATTGTACTTTTATACATTGTACCCTTGAAACTAATTCAATTTTTAAAAATTAATTAATTTATTTGGGGCTGCATTGGGTCTTTGTTGCTGCTAGCGGGTGTTCTCTAGTTGCAGTGAGCGGGGGCTCCTCTTGGCTGTGGTGCACGGGCTTCTCATTGCAGTGGCTTCTCTTGTTGCGGAGCATGGTCTCTAGGCACGCAGGCTTCCGTAGTTGTGGCACGTGGGCTCGGTTGATGTGGCACACGGGCTCTAGAGCGCAGGCTCAGTAGTTGTGGCACGCGGGCTTAGTTACTCCGTGGCACGTGGGATCTTCCCAGACCAGGGCTCGAACCCATGACCCCTGCATTCGCAGGCATATTCTTAACCACTGCTCCACCAGGGAAGCCCGATAATTCAGTTTTTTATAAAGAGAAGATTCCTAATATTATTCCAAAATTTTAAAAGTATGTAGTTGGATAACACTATGAAAAATTAACTGATATATTCTTTTATTATTTCTCTTTGCTCCCTGGATTTTTTTCCCCATCCAGTCAGCTAGGCACTGTGAGTTCACTGCATTAGGAAGGTAAAGACTCAGCAGAAATGAGGGAGAAAAACAGAAAAGTCTCAGCTTTGGAATGTTCACAACGGAGGCCACAGTAGAACAGGTGAGAATTCTGTGAACCAAAAATAAATGTCGTCTCAAATGCAAAAAAGTATTCTCTGCACTGGGAGGCAGGAGAGGGAGGGAGGGAAGGACTGAAGGAGAGAGATCAGTGTGGCCAGGGACATGGAGACTGTGCTTGAGGACGATATGCCCAGGAAGAGAATCAGAATCTGGAGAAGATTCAGCCTGCACGTGATCATTGCCTCCAGTCAGCACCCTCATCTCAGACGTTGGGAAATTCAGAGAGAGAGTGGGAGTACGTCAGGAGGGCCACGCGCATAGTCTGTGTGGCAGGGGTTGTGGCCGTTCCCTATTTGTGAGGAGTCCCCAGCAATTTGCAGGCCTCTTCTGGAAAATGCTGGCGGACGTCTCTAGTGCTTATGTGAAAGCTTGTTCACAAACCTTGAAAGATACAGATGTAGATGACAGATAGATGCATAGATAGAAAAATGTCATTAAATAAAAGCTCCAGGAAAGGTTTGGAAAATGCCCTTTATTGCATAGGACGCTTCTATTGTCATATGATGTTAGACTGAGTGCCGGTCCCTTCATCCTCCTTCAGACCACGGCATTCTGTCTGCTACTCTCCCGAGGGTCCTTTCTTCTCCCTGGAAGGGATAATACACATGAGGTAGGACAGGAAGAGACAAGAAGCACTCCAAGCTCTGCTGGTCAGGGTTACCCTCCAGCATTGCCTTAATGCTCAGAGCCACACACACCACAGTGAGCTTGGCTCCAGATCAACTACCACGCAACGAAGGTTCTGGAACATTTCCATATCTCGGGGGACCTCATTTCCACGTGACTCTCTTTCATATTCCCCTTTGTCACAGAAGGCTTGGTACAGTGGTCAGGGTGAGATCTCGGCTCAGGCCCAAGGCTCTCAGACCTCAAAGTTCTGGTCCTGCAAGGGCCCCTGTCCTCTCTTGAGACCACTCCTGGCTCTCTCTGCCGAGAAGGAGCTGCTGGCAGTACGTCCTCTAAGAGTTGAGGTCCATCGTGCAGACCCTGAGAAAACTCCTAGGAAAAGGCTCCACCTTCTTGTTTACGTCAACAGAGGTCAATGCCTTTGTTAGTGCTGGGTGTGTCCCATTTGATGCAACTGCAGAGCCATTAGGTCAACCAGCACATGTGTGCGGCCCCTTCCCTTAGACTCCTCTGGTCCCTCGTGACATAGGCTCAGAAGACTGCCAGCCTCAAGCCTTACCTCTTCCAAGGGACGGCCACACCGTCTTCCAGGATCTTCTGTCCCATGAATCTCAGTTGCTGTTTGGAGCTCAAAGGAGAGAAAAGACCCTGCCTGCGGGGTCTCTTTGGGCTGGGGCCTTCCCCCGTGGGCTGCTCTCCCTCATTCTCCTTTTCTTCTTGCTTCTCTTCCTCCTCCTCCTCCTCGTCCTCCTCCTCAGGGGTGCTCTCGGATTCCACATTGCCCATCCACTTGGCCATGTTGAGATGAATGACACGGCAGCTGAAGCCCTGCAGGACGCCGCCCTTCACGTGCTGCTGGAGGATCTCCAAGGTGGGGAAGACCCGGCAGCAGGCCATGCACCTGAAGCCGGTCTCCATGGTCAGCATCCAGTCCGCTGTCTTGGCGCTGGGTCTCTCCTCGACGGCAGGTGGCCCTGATGGGCTGCCTGGCTCTGCCCTTTCCTCATACTCTTTCTCCTCCCCAGTGGGCTCACTGTCAGACAGGAGGCTTTCGGTGGACACATCAGAGGGGCAAGTGCCTACTGTGCACGCATCCTCAGGAAAGGTCACTTCTTCTTTCGTCAGCTGCTTTTCAGGCAACTCCAAGGGTTTCTTTGTCTTCCAGGAGACAGCGACACCCTTGTTCACTTGTACCTGCATGTAGTATATTTTCATGCCCCTTTCCTCTTTGTCTGGGTGCAGATAGTCCTTACAGGGTGAAGAGAGTGAGGAGGAGACACAGTGTGATGGGGGAGCGGTCTCCCCTTCTTCCTGAACCTGGGCTAGGGGTGCTGTAGGCCAGGCAGTGTCTCGAAATCCCCGCATTGCTGAAAAAGGAAATTAAAACCATAATAACATGCATGGGCCGTGCCGGAAGCTGAGGGAGCAGGTGTGGTAGACGAGAGAGGGACATTTGCATGACGTAGCTCTGTCGTGAGCTTGGTGTCTGTTGGCCGTAGGATGGAGCGGTGTATCTGGTGTCATCTGTGGGCTTTTCATGTGCGTGGGGGGGATACTGGAGCGGTGTCTGTATACAGGGGTGTGGAGTATGGTGGTGAGGGCTGTGGTATGTGAGGGATGCGGCTGGATGCGTGTATGACAAGGAGTGTGATTTTGGTAATATCGGTGGTGCATTACTTGTGGAATGGGGCTGTGGTGCTTGGAGTTTATGTGTGCTGTGAGAAGGGCTGTGCCTGGAGGGCAGATGTATGTGTGAGCTGTGTGGACCTGAGCTGGATGGTCCTGCTCTCAGGCTGGAGGTGTATGATGCAGAACTCTGTCCTTCTCTGGAAGCAAAGGCAAAGACAAAGTCTACATTTTCCTCTGAAGATGCTTAATCTGGTCCCTCTTCCCTCCACCTCAAGCCCAGACCCTTCCGGCCCGTGCTCCTTGACTTCCCCACCATGGTACTCCCAGTATTCTCACCGCCCCCCCAGTCTCAGCTGGCATCGACGCCCTCGGAACAGCTCAGCCATCCTGCCCAGGCTCCTCCACAGAGCCCTCATCACCTCTGATGACCCTGGATTTCCTCTCAGCCTCCCTGGGATCTGTGTGCCTCCTGCCTCACAGCAAAGCACCCCCTCACCTGAGGAGCCCCGCGCCCTTACCAGCGTAGCTGAGCTTGCGCGGAGTAGAAGTACAGAAGAAGTATTTAGGGGCAGAGGAGACCTCCACTGCCCCTGGGCTGCAGCCTTGGGCCACCACAGTGGATCCAAGCCGAGCGGGATCCTCTTGTGACTTCGAGATTCCTGAGGGAGGAATGAAAGACTCAGGGTGGGTTCATCAGTCCTCTGTCCACAAATATTTACTGAGTGTGTGACACGTGTCAGGTGCAGTGAATACACACATTTGAGAGTGTGGTTCCCAGTGGATCCTCCAGGATTTAATTCCAATCAATACTTATTCTCTCACTGTCTAGTTGGTAATGTAGGCCTCGGTGGTGACTGTGAGTGTGTGGGAAGAGTGAGTGATGTGTATCAGTTAAGTCTGTGGTAAGTGTGGGGTTGGCATGGGGAGCACAGTGCAGACGTGTCTATCTGTGTCTGTGGCATTTGTGTGCATTTTTTCTGTTCACAATTCAGGAATTCTGGGACATGTAACGTTTCCTCATTACATGGTGTGGCTTGTATTTATGGTGCGTGTTCATTCATTCATTCACCAAGATTCAGTAAGCAGCTACTCCTGTGTATCCGGCACTCTTCCATTGTTGTAGTCTTTGGTAACGCTGCACATTCTAGTAGGGGAAGACACACACTAAACAAAACTACAATAAATATATAATACATCAGCTGGTGGTAAGTATATAAGGGTTGCCAGACTTAGCGAACAAGAATACAAGGCACCCAGTTAAATTTCAGTTTCAGATAAACCCAGAATAATTTTTTAGTGTAAGTATTCCCATGCAGTATTTGTTCTCACTTAGTTTTAGTGTAAGTATGGCCCATACAATATGTGGGACATACTGATACTGAAAAATTACTTGTTGTTTATCTGGAATTCAAATTGAACTGGATAGCCCATATTTTCTCTGGCAATCCTGACATGGGTTACTGAGACTGTGGTTTACTGTGGTTTGTACAAAGCGGGTCTGGCATTACTCAAGAATGTGTTACAAGTGTGGTGTGTATGACACGTGACTGGTTCTTACAGAGGTATTTAGCGATGGCTGAAGTTAGCTGTGTTTGTGCGAGAGTTGTGGAGATACATATGTATATATACATATATAGTGTGTGTGTGTGTGTGTGTCCTATATATATAGTGTGTGTGTCTATATACATATCTCATCTCCAGCGTTTGGTGTTGGAGGAGAGGATTGTGATACAGGTGGGTTGTATGAGAACGTAGTACAGGAGGGATCCGTGTATATACCTCCATGTGCTGTGTGTGGTTTACTAAGGAAGTTATATGTGGGGTGTGTGATATTTTTGCTGCATCAGAGTGTACATGGGTGTATGAGTTACTGTCTCATAAAACACCCCTAACAAGAATTCTGTATACACTCTTACGTACACCGAGTGTCAGCCAGGTCCAGGCAGGGTGACAAGAACTTTACCACGCAGACTTTATATCTGGTAAGCACTCTACCCCCATTCATCTCGCTCTTCTCTGCACTACCACACACACACACACACACACACACACACACACACTCACACACACACACACACAGGAACATAGGGCAAAATATTCTGAATGGTCAGGGGCAGTCATTGCCTTCCCCAGCCTGTCCCAGCCACTGCCTGGAAATCTGCCTGCTGTCTAGAGCTCCATTCCCAGGGCCCATCCTACAGTCTCCAGGGCCCTGGGCCTGGTAGGAGCTACTGGGCTCTAATCTGGGGCAGAGGCCTCTAGCTGGAGCTCTGGGGTGACCACCCCTCTCCCAGGGCAAGCTACTCGCCTACATTTAATGCACGCAGGCACCACGTGGCCCGTGGCTCTCAGAGCTCCCCGCAGGACCCTGAGGCCATTTCTCACCCCCGCTCACGCGGTCTCAGTCTCTTGAAAACCCTTCCCTTCCCTTGATCTCCTTTGGGAAATTCTTCCTGTTGAAGGAATAAAACCTCCTTGCTTTCAATATGACACCATCCCTAGACAAACAATCTTCTTTCAAAGTACATTCCACTTGTCAAGATATTTTTCAACAGGGCCTTCAACTCATGGGGCTTCTCTTTCCACTTTGGTAAAAGAGGCCAAGCAACTCATGGGTCTCTCTCAGCATCCTTGCATCCTTCACATCCCCCACCTCATGACCCCAGGGAAAGATCCAAGAGCATAAGAGAGATCGGGGACTGAGAAAAGCTGCACCTCTAGGTCTGTGAATGCAGGATGCAGCCTGCTATGAGTCCGACAAAGCTCCAGGCTCGGCTGCCCCAGGAGAGAGTCCTCAGACCAGCGGAGCTGACCTCCCATCTCCCAGGGGGCATCTGGCCGTTCTGTGCCGTCTCACACCACAGGGACCCTCCGGATAGATACGGCAGCATCAGTGAGACAAGGTCTCTCGCTCCCTGCTTCACAGGTGACACGTTCTCAGTCCCCCGTTTCCTAGAGAAGCTTCAGTTTGGCAGAAACCCATGTGCCCCAGACAAGTTGCCCCCCACATACCTCCTCCGTTCTCGGCAGTTTCCTGGGACTCTTCATTTTCCAGATGTTTCCTCTTTTGTCGCCGTTCCATCGTACCAACTAGAAGTCTCCCTTAGAAGATGCTTCAAGAGATGTCCAACTCCTCCTCTTCTCTACAGGTTGGCCCTTCTTGGCTCTTGGGCAATCCGTTGAAATGATTCAATACAAACAAAAATAGTTAAGTCTCCTAAATGGCTGAAAAACTTGTACCACTTAGTGAACCAGCAGTACTGTCTAGTGCTCACCAGGGCTGTTATGTTTGCAAGGTTGCCAGGCGCACAGTGGAATTCTGTGACCTCAGTGCTGACATCAGAGCATTCGGTGGACCTAGGTTGAGCACAGTGTCTGCAGTAGCACAGGCCCCATTTTCAAGAACAATTCCTTTTTCCCAGCCGAAGCTTTCCCGTGAAAGGGAAAGGTTCCTACCATATCTATTATAAATTGTATCATACCATGTCTATTATAAAATTCACATTTTGATTGGAGATCTTTTAATGTCTTTTCTAGAGAGATTTAATATGAATGTTTTAAATGGTCTCCAGTTTCCCTGTGGATTATTGACATTTTAAACTCTGCACTTCAATTTTCCCTCAATACGTGTAATTTTGTCACGGCTATTTCTGTACTTAAAGATGAGGAACTATATAATTGATTTCTTCATTTTTTCCCCATCTCTTTCCAAGGTACTGCATTTGATTGTGTCTTGCGACTGAGTGAAAAATGCTAGTCCTTGAGTCAGGACATTGGGCCCTTTAGCAAGTAACTCAACCTATCTGGGCTTCAGCTTCTGTATGTGCGATCAAGAGGCTTGGACTAGCTGACTTTTCAAATGCTGTGTTTGTTTGATTCACTCTCACTTACTGATCTGCTCCTTAAGAAGAGGGTCTGTTCTCATAAAGTAACAACAGTCTTTTCCTAACTTTGGGTTGGGCGGAGTTTAACTGTTTGTACTCAGTTTGTTAGTTATATTGCCTTCTACGTATGCTTAGCTCTAAATAATTTATATGGCTCTTGTGACTCTTTTTAGATCTTCTTTTTTTCTTATTTTCTTTTATAGTTTCTAATTTGTTATCGCCAGTGTAGAGGAGCCTGATTGATATTTAAAATTTATTGATCTTGTATGTGTGTGCCTTGTTGAACCGTCTTATTAGTTCCTGCTAGTTTATCTGTGGGTTCTTTTGGGTCTCCTAGATAAATGAGCATATTAAATGTAAATAATGTGTTCTTTGGATAAAGTTTATTTTCTTGCATCTGTATATATAGAAGCAATATGTTGAATTGATTTAAATATTTAAATACTTACATACCTGTTATCACAATCTAACATTCTTTATCTTATTTTCTTTCAATCAATATTATATTTTCAAGATTTATCCACGTGAATCCATATAGATCTAGGTCTTTGATTTTTCACTGTTTGATATTATTTCATCACACGCGTATAGCATCATTTATTTTCCATTCAAGCATTATTGGACAATTGGATTGTTTCCCTCCCTTCTCTAGAACAAACAACGTTTCCTAGAATATCCCTGAAGATGTCTGACAGTCGAGACGGGCCAGGCTGCCCGAAGGATTGCTACTTGCTTTTAGCCACCTTCCAACATGCCGTCTCCAGCCAGCAATTTGAAGCACAGCTGAAATGAGATCTCCCCCAAATATGAAGATCTTAGGAGCTTCCTAGAAGGTGGGAGGTTAATGATAGGCATCCTGCTGGGATCCCAGGGGAGTCTGAGCTGGCCAGAAGCTCATCTTCCTCCTCCAACTCTCAAGGGAAATGTGGAGGAAAGAAGACTTCAAAAACTCTGAGTAGGCAGAGGGAGGGATATTGGGGGCCGAAGCTTTAACTGAGGTCTTGGAGTGGGCTGTGAGGACACAGAGCCTCTAGAGAGCCAGCCTCTGCCTTCTGAGAACTTCTCCCCTAAGGCTGCTCATAATTCAGGTGATACCAGCCATATAGAGCCTACTTGGCCCACACTGTCACAGAAAGCCTTATCAGAATCTCTTCTTCTTCATACACTCTTGTGTCTGTTACTTGGTTATTGCCTTTGGTGCTCCACTGATGTGAACCACAGTCGCCAGGGGATGGAGGACACTAGTGACCCATCTTGCTCTGTGGCCTCAGTCCACAGCTGGAGGGTAAGGGAAGAGGCCAAATGTAGGTCAAGAAGGAAAGATGGAGTTTGAAGAGAAGACCTGAGTTAAGGGTGTCTTCTCAAGTCTTGATGACTGAAATGTAGCTCCAGTACCTGAAGTCCTGCTTGTTCTCAAGGCTGAACGCAGGGCTGGGTGCACTCAGTGAAGGAACCATATACACTTAGTATTTCCTTGATGCTCACACTTGCCCTCCTCTGATACACCCTCTGCAAGACTGATCTTCCCCTGAAACAACTTTCCCCCTGCTACTGTCATCTCAGGAACATTGGCTTCCCCTTCCTAGTGCCCCCCCTAGAATGCCATTGCAGCCAATTCATAATTTGATAATCATGCTGCTTACAATAGTCTCAGAAATTTCGGATAAATTTTATTCGCTTTATTCCATAGTGTTCACCCATCAATAATCTTCCTTAAATTCCTAGATGCAGGTTAACCCATTCGGAATCATTTCTTTTTCTTTCTCTTCTTTGGCAAATCCTTTCTATCTTTTAAGGTCTTTTTCTTGTCTCTCTACCATCCTGCCTTCCTGAACTTCTTTTTTTTTCCGTTTAAGTTACCTTTCAATCTCCTTCCCCAATTTCCTCATACACATTGAGAGTTTATTCCTCACACGTTAGACAGCGGTTTATGAATGGCCAGGCATAATGGACTCAGAATGAGTTGGCACCCCCGAGGTACCTGTCTTGCTGGGGAGCCACAGGTGAAGGGCTGGCTGCTGGACACACGTTTGCATGGAGTCAGGCTGAGTGGCCTCAGGGTGTTTGCCCTGCACTTGTGTGTGTTTCTCCCTAGTTGGTTTCCTTGTCCAGCCACCTGTGACCTCCCTCCATCCAGCCCAGGGAATCCTCCTCATCACAGGGGTAGGATGTTTGTCCCGTTTTCCATCACATCCTTTCCCCAAAGTTTGGTTGTGAGTTGTTCCCATTCCAAAGACCTTTCCTCTTTGAAGAGAAAAGAGAAAATCTTTTCTCTCCTTCCCTCTCACTTCACTTCTGCTCTATTATCTCCTCCGTCCAGAATGGCCCACTGACTCACATGGGTGTAGATCCGAAGATGGCAAGAAATGCCAGCAATTCTGAAATAATAATACGGATGTATCAGGAGAACTTGAAAACCTTTATCCCTCCACATTAAAAAAAATTGCACTTCCAGTGTATTCAGAGTCTCAGTGTAGAAACACAAATGATAGAGAAATTGAATTACACTCAAGTTTTTCTTTCCTCCTTTCCTGATTTATTCTAATCCTCAAAGTTAACATGATGAACTATTTGTTATGTAAACTGTCAGACATTTTGTACACATGCACACTTTTCTTTTTTTCACATAAGAGTGTGAACTATGTCACTTTCAACATGCTGTGATTCTGTGATTCACTGTCTCCCACCGAGTCATCCACTGATAAAGTCATCTGTTTCATGGAGAAAGATTTCCAATAGCTAATAGCCAATGTCTGTGGAGTGCTTACTCTGTGTCAGTTTCTTGTAACTACTTTACAGATCTTTTGTACAACGTACCTATGGACCAGGTACCATTATACCCCCCAAGTGACAGATAAGTGTAGATAAGTACAAATAAATACAGTGGCCAAGTGACTTTCCCAAGACACTGGGAAGGGCTTCATGTGGAGCCTGAACCTCGACATGCATCGGAAGGTCCCCACAGGAGAGAAACCATATAAGTGTGGGGAGCGTGGTAAGCACTTCAGTCAGGCCTCAAGTCTTCAGCTTCATCAGAGCATCAACACTGGAGAGAAGCCGTACAGATGTGATGTGTGTGGTAAAGTCTTTAGTCGGTCTTCACAGCTTCAGTATCACAGGCAAGTTCATACAGGGGAGAAACCTTACCAGTGTGAGACGTGTGGTAAAAGCTTCAGTTGGCGCTCCCATCTTATAAGTCATCACAAAATGCATACTGGGGACACATTTTATGAAAGCAGCGAGAGTGGTAAGAACATCAAGGAACTGTCAGAGGATAGAAGTTCTACAAAATGTTGTTTTCAAAAAACTCACGTGCAACGTGAATTCTTTCAAGCGTCAGGTCTCATAGGAGAGAAAGTATTTTAACTTAGTTGGTGTTGAAGCAGTAGCTAAACAGATCCTAGTGTTCAGCAGAGCACACAGCAGAGATCCCTTCTGAGTGGTGCAGTAAGGGCTGCATTCAGAACTTTGACATTTATCAGATGTCACTTAGGAGATAGCACTTAGAAAGGAAAAGAGTTTGGTCTGGGCTTTAACAAAAGTGTAAGGATGAGCTAGTCAAAATTGATGTCCATGAGAATGTGCGCTCCATGAGGGCAGGGACTTGGCTGCTGAATGTACACAACCTTATCATTGACTAGTGCTTTTAGGTGTGCTCAGTACTTGTGTTTTAAATAAACCAAAAGGGGGAAATGTATAATATATGAAAGTTGTATCCAGATGGGGAAACCTGCAAAATAAAATTAATTCAGGACATGAACTTTTGTTGAAATACTGAAAACCACTGCAGAAAACCAATCTGCAATATATATATTTTTAATTTATTTTTGGCTGCCTTGGGTCTTTATTGCTGCACGCAGGCTTTCTCTAGTTGCAGTGAGTGGGGGCTACTTTTCATTGCAGTGTGTGGGCTTCTCATTGCAGTGGCTTCTCTTTGTGGAGCACGGGCTCTAGGTGTGCAGGCTTCAGTAGTTGTGGCACGCGGCTGAGCTGCTGTGCAGCATGTGGGATCTTCCTGGACCAGGGCTCAAACCCGTGTCCCCTGCATTGGCAGGCAGATTCTTAACCACTACGCCACCAGGGAAGGGAAGCCCCCCAATCTTCAATATTAATATGCTATTAGCCTATCGCAACTGGCTCCTTGCCTCCCGCAGCCTCTGTTCTCAAGTTGGGTGGTTATTTGAGACCCCGTCTAGTTTTCCAAGGACTGTGTTCAGTAGAAATTGAACTACCTTGTGATTTTTTTTTTCTGATGGTACAGAGTGAAAAAACATGATTAACTTTGCAACAACAGTAACTGCATAGTATACAATTGATTTTTTGTCTGTCAATATTAAGGCAGGGTTTACTGTAACACTTTGAAAGTGTCACAAAAATTGTTTGTCCCTAGAAAAAAAAAATTTTTAGTTGACCTTGAACTTACTGATTTCTAATTCTCTGCATTTTCATCCAGACTTTGGAATGTTTGCCTTCTAATTATTGTAGCATTTCTTCTAAAGTTCTCAGGTAGGGGCTATGCCATATTCTTCCCCCACATCCATGAGGCAAATACCCAGAAAACTTGTAGGAATCTGATAAAATTATCCAGTGTATTATTGAGACAAGACTGACATTTATGTGCTTTTCCCTATTGGTTGCAGTAAAGCATGGTTTCAGGAAAGGAGTATATATATCAGAATATATTAGATCTCTTTGATTTAGAAATCATATAATTGGAAGTTATTGATTGTGAGATTAAAATACCAAAGAGATGAACACCACATCAATGATGTCACTAAATTTTTTAATGGAAATTAGTGTACAGCTGTAAGAATTTGAGTTTTGATAGATTCCTATATTAATCTGAAGCCGGTGAAATGATGACAGGGACTTCCCTGGTGGTACAGTGGCTAAGAATTCGCCTGCCAATGCAGGGGACACGGGTTCGAGCCCTGGTCCAGGAAGATCCCACATGCTGTGGAGCAACTAAGCCCGTGTGCCACAACTACTGAGGCTGTGTGCCACAACAACTGAAGCCTACGTGCTTAGAGCCTGTGCTCCGCAACAAGAGAAGCCACTGCAATGAGAAGCCCGCGCACCGCAACGAAGAGTAGCCCACACTCACTGCAACTAGAGAAAGCCCGCACGCAGCAACGAAGACCCAATGCAGCCCAAAATAAATAAATTAAATAAAAAATTTATTTTAAAAATTTATGACATATCATAATCGCAGGAGATACACAATATGGGCTTTGAGAGGTCACAGATTGTAGCCTTCATAGTATAATCAACCATAAATCTTTGTTAGTGTTTGTGTATGTGTGCATGTGCACACATGTATGTGTACATGCATAAGATCATGTGTAAAGGGATACTCTTCCAGAGTGGTTTTCCTAGGCAAGGAGCATTTTGTGATATTTTTCCATTTTATAACTTCATGTTATATTTTTTTCATTGAATAGTGGGTATTGCCAAAGCAGGAAATTATTTTAATAGAATTTGAAAAAGTATTAAATAATTATCCCTTGCAGTTAAGACCTCATATGATTGTTCTATATTGTCATAAGGCATATAAGATCAAAATTATGGTATGAACTCTGGAAGCCAATTTCAAAAACAAAACAGTTCTCAGATTATTTTGCATACACAGAAAAATTCATGAGTTTCAACAGTTGAAGCTTTATTATTTATGCTGTGCTTTAACTACAGATCCATAATAGGGAGAGGGAAAATCCTGGAGCTAGAAACAAAAGTGGATATACCTACATTGTGGAGGTTTAAAAAAAAAAGTTTCTCTTGTTGAAAAGATGCACATGAGGAGAGAACTGAGCATAATAGCAGAGGACCCTCTGGATGTGGAACCAGTAAGGACAAAGCAGGTTTGGATGGCATTCCATACGCAGACCAATGGTGGTATTTTTAATATAGTTGGTTAAAGGGCTTTATTTAGCAAGTTACAGTTGACCCTTGAACAATATGGGTTTGAACTGGGCAGGTCCACTTATATGCAGGGTTTTTTTTTTAATAGTAATTACTACAGTACTACATGATCTGTGGTTGGTTGAACCCATGGTTGCAGAATTGCAGATACAGAGGAACCACGGATATGGAAGTCTGACCATAAGTTATTTATACAGATCTGTCTACCCATCCATCCATCCGTCCACCCATCTGTAGAGAGAGAGAGAGGGAGTGAGTGCACGTGCTAGGTATTTACAGAAGTAGATATGGAAGTGCGAGGATATACAAACACACACATGTGTATGTGATGTATATAAGCATGTATATCCACGTTTCTATTTCAGGGCTGGAGCAAGGAAAGTGTAGAATGATCCTGGAGAAAATTTACTGTGCCAGAAAGTAGGAAAGAGTGGTGGGACGTGTAAAAAGATCCAGCTTGAAGAGACTCACACTGGGTAAATCTGAGCAATTTGACCCTAAAATAAATAATTATCATACAGAATATGAATAAAAAAAGAGGAAGGGAGGGAAGGAAGGGCTCTCATAATAGAATGCCAAACCATAAACATATAGAAGGAATGACGTAATGTAAAAATCATTATTTACAACCATCATAGTAATGATAGGTTCTGGCAAGAGTAATCAATGAATTATAAAACTACTGGTTGAAAGTTTACAAGGAGCAGGATGCTACAAAACCCCAAATATCTCTCCACGAAGTATTGATCACAACAAGAAATACAGTAGGTATAAATTTGGTGAACACTACCTTAGCCAAGAGGTGAACATTATCAATAACAGAACAAACGAACGTTTTAGATCTCTGGGGTATGATATACTGAGAAGGACGCAACGTTGCTTCAGGATTATTTCTGACAGAAATAAACAACCAGATCTTATCACAAGGAAGCATCCACGTTGAGAGTCTCCTGTTTCACAGTTATGACCACAGGGAGCATAACTGGCCAAAGGTCCCAGCTGCTGCTCTTAAATCCATCACCACGTTTGCCTGGAGGCCGGCCTTGCCCCTGATTGCTCCTGGTCAGCACAGCAGGGATCCTAAGGCAGGCCATTTCTTGGAGACCAGGATTCCTCTGTCCAGTGACCTTTTTTCAAGGACTCTGACAGCCTTGAAGGATTTTACGTAGATGACAAGGCAGTCTCGGATGATTTACCAAATCTTTCTTCCAAATCTTCACTCAGGGTCAGACTTGCACTATGCGCTGATAGTTCTGCCAGCCTTCCAGAGCTCCCTGCCATTTTCTCTCCGATGTTTCCCCCAATGAAATATTTGTTCATTAAAGTCTTTCTCAGCACTTTGCCGTCTAGTTCTTGGAGGACCAGGACAAACCCCAAACCCTAGAAGCATCCCTTTTTGGCTCTTTCTAGTAACCTGCCTTTCCATATGGTAGCCACTAATTTGTAATGGTGTAGATTCACTTAGCCTATTTTGTACTTGATATAAATGGAGTCATGTAATAGGTGCTATTTTGTGTTGGCTTCACTTGCTCCACAGTATATCCATGACATTTATCCATATTGATGGGAGTGGATACCGTTGATTCATTTTCATTGGTGGATATTATTGCAGTGTGTAAACATATCAAAATCTATTTATTAATCCCATTATTGGTGGGTATTGGGTACTTCCCCATTCTTGGCTATCACAGTTAGTGGTGATGTGAGCAATCTAGAATGTGCCTTGTGCACTTGTTTGAGGGATATTTCTATGGGTGGAACCAAAGGGTTATAGGGTATATGTTCAACTTTGGTAGATACAGTTGACCCTTGAAGAATGCATGGGCATGAGGGATGCATCTGAGTCTTTTATTCCATAGATGTTTTTAAAATCTCTCTCACTTTTGGCCCAAGAGTGCTGCGTTTGGGTTTACGGTGTTTCTTAACTTTGAAATAGTCCAATTTTTCAATTTTTTCTTTCACAGTTGGTGATTTTTTTGGTCTTAAGAAATTCTTCCTACTCCAAGGCAAAAAGGCTGTTATCTTACGTTTCTTTCCTAAAGCATCATTGTTTACTTTTCAAATTTAAGTCTGCAGATCTTCTGGAATTTATATTTTTATATCCTATGCAGTAATGATTAATATTTTTCCCATATGGATATCCAGCTGACTGAGAACCAATAGTTGACCCTTGGACAACATGGGTTTAAACTACACAAGTGCACTTATACGAGGATTTTTTTGAATAGTAAATACTGCACTACTACACGATCCAAGGTTGGTTCAATCCTCAGATGCAGAATTGCCGATTATGGAGAAACCGTGTACATACAGAGGACTGGCTATAAGTTATACTTGGATTTTCAACTTAGCAGAGGGTTGGCACCCCTAACCCCCTTGAACCCTAGTTCAAGGATCAACTGTATTAACAAGAGTTCTTTCCCCTCTCTGCTGCAGTGTTTTCTTTTCTTTCTTTTTTCTTTTGGCCGTGCTGCGTGGCTTGCAGGATCTCAGTTCCCTGACCAGGGATTGAACCAGGGTCACCACAGTGAAAGCGCCAAATCCTTACCACTAGACCACCAGGGAGCTCCCTGCAGTGTTTTCTTTTTACACGTTGTTATAATGTCTGTTTCAACATGGATTTTGATGTCTATTATCTTGTCTATCCTTGAGCAAACACCAGACTATCTTATATTGTAGATTTATAGTAAGGTTTAATGTGACTAATATCTTTCTTTTCATTCTTCTTTCAGATTGTCCCAGCTCTTCTTTTATTTTTTATTTTTATGTTTTTTTAGATGTTGGGGGTAGGAGTTTATTTACTTATTTTTGCTGTGTTGGGTCTTCGTTTCTGTGCGAGGGCTTTCTTTAGTTGTGGCAAGCGGGGGCCGCTCCTCATCGTGGTGCGTGGGCCTCACTATCACGGCCTCTTGTTGGGGAGCACAGGCTCCAGACGCGCAGGCTCAGTACGTGGCTCACGGGCCTAGTTGCTCCGTGGCATGTGGGATCTTCCCAGACCAGGGCTCAAACCCGTGTCCCCTGCATTAGCAGGCAGATTCTCAACCACTGCGCCACCAGGGAAGCCCCCAGCTCTTCTTGTAGCTCTTTGCTTTCCCACATAATATTTGTAAACATCTCATCAATTTCCAAGGGAAAAAATGCTGATGTTTTTATTGGGGTTTGATTGAGCCTATAGATCATTTTGAGGATTACTGATATCTTTGTAATATTGAATCTTCAAGCCATGAATATCACTATTTTTAAGAATTTCTCTTGGAGAAAAATAAAAGTGGATCCCATGTAATAAAATGTACATAAATAGACTCCAAAATATTTAAAGGACCTACATGTGAAAGATAAGTCTAGAAAGTTAATTTTTAAAAGGTAGAAATATATTTTTTCACCTGAGGAGTTTCAGAAGCACAGATGTTAAGAAATTATTGGTTTATTATCTTATAATTAAAGATTTCTATTCCATGAAGAACACAATAGAAAAATTTTAGAAACACGTGCCCAATTAGGAAAGGATACTTGTAATTGGTAAAACTGAAAAGGTATTAATAATCAGAATATGTAATAGAAATGAGGAAGAAAAAGATAGCATCCACATTAGAAAATGGGGCAAAAGTTGTAAGTAGACACTTATAGATGAAGCTACCAAGCATTTGAAAAAAAGATCAAACTTATTAGAAATCAGAGAAATTTAACTAAAACAAGATACTACTATACATTTAATACACTAGCAAAACGGTGATGAGTCGTCCAAATGAAGGTAAGTGGTTGCACAAAAACCTGACGTGCAACTCTTTGGTAATCTGGACTGGTGTAGCCGTTCAGGAAGTCAATCTGGCTATATTATTAAAGTATACATATTTGCTATGAAATAATTTCACTCGGGTATGTGTTCCAAAGAAATTCTCAGATACGTCTATAAACAAATGTAAGAAGATGTTTATTTTATTATCATTGGCATGGCAGTTGGAAGAGTACAGGTAAAATGTGGGTGCAGAAAATGGAACTCTATGAAACAAATTAGATAGAGGGGTGAATGTTTTTTTTGTTTGTTTGTTTTTCTGCGGTACGTGGGCCTCTCGCTGTTGTGGCCTCTCCCGCTGCGGAGCACAGGCTCCGGACGTGCAGGCTCAGCAGCCATGGCTCACGGGCCCAGCCGCTCCGTGGTATGTGGGATCTTCCCGGACCAGGGCACGAACCCATGTCCCCTGCATCGGCAGGCGGACTCTCAACCACTGCGCCACCAGGGAAGCCCCCCTTTCTACTTTAATATATGCTTTTAAGGCTCAACATTTCCCTCTATGTATGTGTTCCAATCTCCAGATCCAATTATGAATTTGAATGTTTCTCTTCATGGTTCTGTCAATGTTTGCTTTATAAAGTATCAGCTGAAGTTATTAGTTTCTGAGAATTTGAAACTTTTATGACTGTGAAGTGTTCCTCCGTATGTCAAGTAATGCTTTTTCCTTCCCCTTAAAGTTCACTTGGTCAAATAGCAATGTCACAGATTTTATAATTACAGAAATAACTTGAGACCTAGGATGTTGATGTCTGTCTCTAGAAAGGATTTTCCCTTGCTTCTGCACGGGTTGTAAGATGCTAACAAAACACGTTCACCTTTACACAATTTCAGGGAATGAGGTGTTTTGGCGTTTGGCTTCAGTTCCTGCCAAAGAAAGCCCAGTTTCCTTCTCCCCTTATTCCAATGGTGAAACTCTTTGGGGTTTACCAGGAAGCCTTCGTGGCTGTTAATGCTTTTATGTCGCTTAGCCTCTTGAAGACGTCCAAAATTCGACTGAGTTTGTACGCCTTTCAATGAACAGAATCTACACTCTTCTGAGGCCTACACAGTAGAACGGCAAGACGGCCTGAGACCTTCTCAGGGATTCCGGAGAGTGAAAACCAGAGTGAAAACATGTAGTCCAGAGCTCGTGCCGGTAGACACCCCCGCACCCACCCTTGCATTCTGGGACATGTAGTCCAGAGCTCGTAAACTCGTGTAGTCCCATATACTGCAGCTACAGTAACGCCTCGCTGTAAAGGTTTACCCGCGGAATTCTGGGAAATATGGTCCAGGAGTTCCGGGTTAGTCGCAGGCACTTCCGCCCCAGGAGGACACGTAGCAGCCATGTTCTGCCTGGTGACGGTGTTTCAGGTCCGCTCTTCACGACCCATTCAAGCTTCCCCTTTGCAGACCTTTCATTTGGGGAGAAAGAGGAGGAGCGGCTAAAAGCGGAGGTTTGAGGGCCTGGAGTGGTGATGTACGTCCCGCGGGCGGAGCTTCTTTGCGTTTGGTAACGTAGCCGGGATGGGGTGGGCTCAGGTCGTGCCTCCTGGGGTTTGAGGGTCTCCCCGGTTTTCTTCACCCCTAACCTGACCCCGTCCCCCACCTATGAGCTAGCCCTACCGCTTCATACGGCGTCACACTGGGTGGGTTGCTTAACTCCTCTGTGCCTCCGTTGCTGTTCGGTAAAAGGGGGGAAAAAGGAATGCCTTGTTAATATAGTGTTGTGAGGAGAAACGAGATAGCACAAGTAAAAGGTCTACAACTGCCTGATACATTGTTGGTATTAATACTACGCTAATTCGGGAGGCACCCATTTCGCAGCGGGATTCTGTGAGCCCAGGAAGCTGAATTGTCCTGGACTCCTGGCCTGTTTTGGAAGGAGAGGACTTCTAGCTGGTACGGGGGCGGAAGGGGGTGCGGTATGAATTAGTGGGGATGGAAACACAGCCCTGGTATTTCACAGTCTCCTTTCCTTCCCCAGCCCTGGCTTCTCAAAAAGCACTGCACGGAGGAAGAGGCAGCAGAGCCCCACGTGAGTAGGACTTGGCATTCTTCTACTTAAGATATTCCTATAAATTGTAGAACGTATGAGACATGGGTAAGGATGATAACTGAGCCTTGGTCACTAATTTCCATTCTAAAAGCTTTATGCAAATGAACACATTTCCATCAGGCGGTGGCTCTGTGAATTGGTACTGCTGTTTTCTCTACTTTAAGGCAGGGAACACAACCCTGTTGGCCCATCCTCACCCAGATGGTAGGAGGCAGAGCTGGGGTTGGGACCCAGGCAGTTTGAGTCCAGCAGCTGAGTTTGCTAATCCCTTTGGTATATTCTCTTTGAGCATAGGGTACTGGCTAGAATCATATCATGAAAGGAGGTTGGGACTTAATTGTGGGGACCTTGAGAGCAAGGTTTAGGCTATTTTATGAGTGTTTAAGATAGTTTTCTCAACTGGGACATTTATTTTATTTCAAATAATATGTATATCATAGAAGTAGCATAATCATTATGGAAAAATGCAGATATATACATAAAGAACAATTTTAATTATCTGTAACTTTAGGATGTAAAGATAACAGTTGTTAATGTTTTAGTGCCTTTTTGTCTGGTTACTCTTTGTGTATGTTTCTGTGTAGTGGAGGCTGTTTTTTTGTGGGACTGATGTTACACTGCAGTGCTACTCAAATTGTGTTCCACAAACCAGCGGCATTGGCATCACTTGGATAGAAATGCCCAGCCTTGAGCCCCATTCAAGACCTTCTGATTTATAATTTCTGCGTAGGGGGTCCAGGAGGCTGCATTCCAACAAGATCCCGCAGTAATTCACATGCACGTGAAAATTCGAGAAGCTCAAGAGAGGGTCTTTTCTGGAAACTGAGGCCGAGGAAATTGACCCTGCTGGATGTCACAGATAAAACTGAGCTGGCTTCACCAAAGGCCTACTTAGTCCAATGATTTTATTCCCCCACTAATTATTGTCAACTGTCAGGGCCCCTTTCAGAATCCTGAATTGAGCAGAAGACAGCTAGCAAGTGTAGAGTCAAAATGGAGGTCGTTAGAAGTTGTGAAGATATCTCTCTCCCAAGCTTTGGGGAGTGGAATCATTGCCATCTTTTGTACTAGATCGAACCCGGGCCCCCTGCATTGGGAATGTGGCGTCTTATCCACTGCACCACCAGGGAAGTCTCCCATTTATTTCTTAAACGTTCCTATATTTATAATGATATAATTACAATTCAGATTCCTGTCTTTTTTTCATTTGAATTAGGTATGGACTGTCAAACTATTTTTTATTGTTGTTGCAGAATCCTGGCTTTTATTAGTTCTCTTTACCTCTGTGCATAATTGTCAAAAGGGTACTTCCTGTTTAAAAAGAAACTTAACGTATTTTTATACCTTTTGTAAAAAGTTGTCCATGTCAATTTAAATATTATTGTTGCAGTCACAAAATCTTTAGGAAGACAAGCAGAGATTTTCAGAAGTCTATAAAGACTCTCACATAACAGGGCAACAACGTACGACCTCCACATGTCTGACAGTCTTCTGTTGGTAGAAATCACATCTCTAAGGATAATTTCTAACTAAAATATCATCTGCTTTACCGCAGTTGCTAAGAAATAAGAAACCCTGACAGTGGTGTTCTCAGAGCTTCCTACCTTATGACGATCTCACGAGGTGGATGCCCGTGTTCTCCCCTACTGGCAGAAGACAGAACTGAGGCGAAGAGATGTGAATAATTTGCCCAGGGTGACACTGCTAGTGAATGGCGTAGCCTGATCAGAGCCCATGCATATTGACTCCAAAACCTACTCTGACTTACATGGTCTCTGTTTACCCCATACCCAGAATAAGAATGACCCCTGTGGAAGCTGCAGGCACACTGTGAGGGGGCCACTGTGTATGGCTGGGCAGGTCATTCCTCACACAGCCACTGAGGGGGTTCACGGGGGCATCTGGTATCTGCGTGGGGCTCTGCTCATCAAGCATAATCAGCTGTAGCCACCCCGAGGACTGGGAGCCTTGGTAATTCACAATGAGCACCACGTGGGTTAGTGACTTCTTTTCCTTTAAACCAGTTTCCAGTTTGACTTCTTCTTTCCCTGTCTGTCTTGCTAGGACTCTGCACTGCCCCAGAAGGAGAGAGAAAATGAGCACATTCCAGGTGAGTAGAGCTTGCCTTTCTTGCTGTTAAAAACGCCATTTTTGTACTCAGGTTGGACACAGGTTTTCCTCTTTTTTTTCTTTTTCTTTTTTTTTTTTTTGATTGGAGTATAGTTGATTTACAATGTATTAATTTCAGGTGTACAGCAAAGTGATTCAGTTATACATATATATACATATATTTTCAGATTCTTTTCCCTTATAGGTTATTACGAAATATTGGGTATAGTTCCATATGGGTTTTCTCTTTCAAGGAGAGTCTAAGCATATGAGGACCTGAGTGTGCCATGTGTGCTTTTTTTAAAATTCCTGTTAAATTTAATTGGTTTCGGTTTTAATTTTTGTTTTATTTCATCATTTTTTTTTATTTTACAAGTAAAAGAAAAATTAAGGGAAATGAAGGACATCTTCCAGTCTACTGCTTACCTGCTTACAAATTAGCTGCTTTTATATTTCTGTAATCTCTTCATCATATGTATTCATGGATGTGTATTTGTATTTATAACATAGATACAGTTTTAAATTGATTTTTTCATTTAATACTAGCTAACATTCACTTTTAATTGCTTTATCATGTTCCTGCAAACTTATGCACCTATTTTTTTTTTTTTCTGGTATGCGGGCCTCTCACTGTTGTGGCCTCTCCCGTTGCGGGGCACAGGCTCCGGACGCGCAGGCTCAGCGGCCATGGCTCACGGGCCCAGCTGCTCCGCGGCATGTGGGATCTTCCCGGACCGGGGCACGAACCCGTGTCCCCTGCATCGGCAGGCGGACTCTCAACCACTGCGCCACCAGGGGAGCCCTGCACCTATTCTTTAAACTATTCTTTATGCACAGACATTTAGTTTAAAGACTTCTCCTGTTTTAGGAGCACTACAGTGACAGTGTTCCTGATTTAACCTTTTTCTCAAAATATCTGTTCTGAAGAATATTGCCCCTTTTTGCCCTTAACATAGTAGGTTTAGGTATTCAGAATTTAAGAGGTATGTTTTACATGTGGTGCCTTGGATGTTTTTTGGTAGAATATCCAAATACGGCAGAGCACAGCAGGATCAAACTGCTGCTTCACGCAGAAAAAATCATGTATTGTTAGAAGTTTTCTCACGACCAGAGTTAGATTCAGTCTTCCCCATGCTTGAGTCAGACCCTTTGTGTATTTTATTTACCGATTTGTTTCTTTTTCCATCTTATATTTTTTTCTAATCAGAGTAATGCATGACCTTAGTTTAAAAAGTCCAGTGGTACTTAAAGCACTTGTCACTGCATAGACAGCTCAGAACAATTGTATAAAGAGGTGCTTGGTTTCATCTTTGTTTTAAATATAAAGAATCGGGGTTGTGAAAAAAGGCGGAACCAACTCAGACTCACCCAGAAAACCAAGGGTCTGGAGTCAGAGTATTGCATTCAAGCGAAAGACAGAAACGGGGAAAGAGAGAGTTTTCATTCAGAGACCTGGCATGGCCTTTTGGTTAGTTTCCACATATAACACTCCTTCTCAGCTGGTTCCCACCTCAGTGAGAAAGCAGGTGCCATCAAATACTGCCAGGACTAAATTGGTAACTGTTTCTGGGGCACTTGGCAATAATAATTAAACAGTGAAAGCTTTTTAGTTCAGGATCCAGTGGTTAGAATTCTAGGGAGTTTACTTATGAGTTGTCTGAGAGCCCCAGGTAAACACACAAAGCTTTCTCTTTCATAGCTGCACGTCCAGTGAGGCTGAGGAAAGTCAGTGTGTGGCATTGGCAGGATGGAAGGAGGGGGTGCTGGGAAGTCTGCACACCTCACAGGAGCCGGAGCAACTTCCCATCCTCCTCGTCTCCTCGGGGCTGCCCCTCTTCCACTGGCCACTGGGTATAAGATTGAGGTGGTGGTGTTTGTCGTAGGAGGCGGTGACCTTCAAGGACGTGGCCGTGGCCTTCACAGAGGAGGAGCTGGGGCTGCTGGACTCGGCCCAGAGGAAGCTGTACCAGGATGTGATGGTGGAACACTTCGGGAACCTGGTCTCAGTGGGTGAGGACAGCCTTTCTCTGCGAGTGTCTTTGTGACCTTGGTGTTTCAAGGCTTTGGGCCTCTTGAGGTGGTTCCCTGAGTTTGGGGACCAGACTTTTGCAATTCCTGTGGGACACGAGAGGATGTCTCTGGTCTTTCCAAACAGTGTGTTTCAGGTCCTTTTCAATTATTTTGTAAAAGAACTGTAAATCGGTAGTATCTTGCTGTACCTTGTGTATTCTTCTTCAGATTTCCCTCCCTGCCATTAGTGGATCATAAAGCCAATTTATTGAGCCCTACGTGTGACTTTTTAATGAAATAAAATAGTATAGAAAATATCAGAGTTTCTTAGGAAGAGTACAACACATTGCAGCAGAAACTCTGGGCGATGGCATGAGTGGTGTGAGAGCCAGTGGGAACAGATTTCATGAAAAGAGACATTGGTTAGATATAGGTCATTCAAGCTTCGTTTTAGTAATGTATACTTTTCTACCTGTGTATCTAGGTTGTGAAATAAATGCTGTTTCTTCAGTGGGTCGTGATACAAAGTTTGAAAAACACAGCTTTCAATACCTTGAATATGCAGTTGGAACTCAAATTTCTAGTAAACTTTCGCTCTAGCCCGTTCATGTTAACTTGTGACTTTGCATGTTCTCATTCTTCAAACGAGATACAAAACATATAGAAAGAGAAGAGAGGCTTTGGTTGATGAATTCAGCAACCCAGATAGAAATTTAGGTGAGAACCAAGCAGCCGTGAGTTCCTGTGGTTAGCTCTCTATCTGTTTTGCTTCTCACCAGCCCTGTGCTGTCCATCACCTGGTCCCAGTTGGAAATCTCTTTCCAGGATTATTGCATAGTCTTTGTACTGGTCACCTGTTGCCACCCTTCTCCTCCCACACTTTGTTCTTTAGTTGGCAAAGTGATCTTTTGTAACTTTAAGTCAGGTTATGTTCTTGTTTCAGAATTCTCTTGTGGCTTCTTTTACTTAGAATAAAAACCACTTAAAGTGGCTTCTAGAGCCTTCTGTGGGCTGCTGTTCGTTCTCCACCACCTCCCTGAATACACCACCTCTCCTCCCTCTTACCCTATCTTTTCCAGACCTGCAAAGGATGCTTCTGCCACAGAGCCTTTTCCTGGTCCTTCTCTCTGCCTGGAATACTCTTTCACCTGTAATCTTTTAGGCCTCTACTTCTTTCAGTCAGTCGCCTTAAAGATGAGGAGGTGGCTGTCCTCTGACCACCCTATGGAAAATACAGTCCTCTCTTTCTTACTCTCTCTGCCCTGCCTTGTTTTGTCTCTAAGCGTTTCACTCATGTACATTTTGTTCACCTGTTTCTCACCTCTCTTTCTTCCACTGGAGGGTAATCCAGGAGTGCAGGAGGAATTCGGTCTGTTATATGTTTATTGCTCACTAGCCTCAGTGCTTAGCATAGTCTTGGTACATGACAGGAACTCTTAAATATTTCTTGAATAAACGAATGAGTTAATGGATAGAGAAATTAGCCTTCCATGAAAATAGCTAGTAGGCGGTGAACAAATCCGAGTGAATAAGGGATATTGCTAAATGTTTTTTTGTCTTCAAATGAATTCCTAGCCTAATTCTAACTTCTCAGGTGCCCATGATGTGTGTATGTGTGTGTTTGCCTTTCTGTACAAGTTGGCCCTCATCAACTTGCACAAAAAATATGTACAGAACCTGTAATTATAACCAAACTGAGTAAAATGCTTTCCCTGTGACTTTCCTTGAGCTCTCAGTAGCAGAGCAAATTCATTTGGGGAGGAAATACTGTTTTGAATGAGGATTCTTATGTCTACTTCTTAGGTAACCCTCCCATAGAAGGAAAGAAATTTCTACTTCCTTATCCCTTATACCAGGGGAGAACAGGTCTCAGAAAACAGCCAGCTGGTGAGTTAGCCTTTCCCTTAAAAGATTTGCCCCGCTGTGTCCCATTTGCCTCCTCCAAAGCCCACCTCACTAATAAGAAATCGATCTTTGTTAGCTGTACAAACATTTTGTGTGTGTGTGTGTGTGCATTTGTATGTATCTTGTAGAAGGCATTTTAGATAATGTCACCTTGAGTGCTTTGATCATTCTTTAATAGTTTCTAGTCTGTTTCTTCTCAATACTTATCACAGGCTATGGAATTTATTCCCAGCTCACTCATAAAGCCCATTCTTCACTTTGGAACTCATTCTTGTTAAAGACCAATGTATCTGTGTCCAAAAATTTTCCATGCTGTTTTTAAAGAGACAGCATTCTTCCCTAGCCTCTACATTTTGACTCCTGCTTGGCAGGGGGAGTGGAGGAACATATTAGGCAGCACAAATGCCTGAGAAGGATCCAGTGCATAGGTCTTCATGCTTTTTTTTAACCCCACTGATTCTTAGACCCTTTTTTAAAATTAATTAATTGTTGGTTGCATTGGGTCTTGGTTGCTGCATATGGGCTTTTCTCTCGTTGTGGTGAGTGGGAGCAGCTCTTCGTTGTGGTGCGCAGGCTTCTCATTGCAGTGGCTTCTCTTGTTTCAGAGCACGGTCTCTAGGAACGCGGGCTTCAGTAGTTGTGGCACGTGGGCTCAGTAGTTGTGGCTCACGGGCTTAGTTGCTCTGCGGCATGTGGGATCTTCCCGGACCAGGGCTCGAACCTGTGTCCCCTGCACTGGCAGGCAGATTATTAACCACTGTGCCACCGGGGCAGTCCCGGTTTTTAGCCCCTTTCATATCCTCCTCAGCACTAACCCCCTTGGTGTGCTGCCGCCTCGGGTGCAGCCTTTCAACTTAAGCCAAACTGTACTTTCCAGTCCTTTTCCTGTATCTGATACCTGACTTGTAAAAGCTGTTTCGCTTCTCTGACTTGGTTCAAACTTAACCTGGGATTCAGAATTGTAGAGAATCCTAGAAATCAAACTGAGTTCACCTGTGCATGCATTTCTTGAGCCCTGACTAACTGCTAGGCACTGTTAAAGCTGTGAGCACAGCAAAATGCTTGTCTTTATTGATACTGTGTTATGGTAGGAATGACATGTAATTTTTGAAAGATGATTGAAATAGTATGTCAGAGTAGTCATTTGGTTTTAAATGGGTTTCATTAATGCTAAGTATTTGGGAGTTTAACAGACCATCTCTTGGTTTCTGTTAGTATATAAACCAGAGAACTTCATTTGTCGTGCGAAAGATAAGCTGAACCATCCTGAGGTTCATTAAAGTCTCATACTGTGTCTTAAGTGTAAAATCTTGAATCTTTGAACAAAGCTTTCACGTGTCCACATCTCTGAATTCTCTGTCCCTCTAGAAGAAAACAATCAAAGTGAGTTGAGGGCCGTTCAAGACAGAGGATCACGTGAAGAGCTTTCCTGCTGGCAAATCTGGCAACAAATTGCAAATGACTTAACCAGATGCCAAGACTCCATGATAAATAGTTGTCAGTTCCACAAACAAGGTGATTCCCCCTGCCAGATTGGGGCAGGACTCTATTCAAATTTCTGAAGATGAGAACCGTATATTAAATGATAAAGCAGGTGATCCCAGTAGTCCTGGAAATCCAAGGTTTGCAACTTTGAGAGCCCAGGATTCTTGGAGGAAAACTTCATTGGCTGAGTCACAGAATTATCAGAATAGACACCAGCAAATTTCCATGAAAAATAAACTGTGTCAGTGTAAAGAGGATGTTGACACCATCAGTTGGATTTCACATCACCTTGATGCTCATGGAGTACACAAGGGTCAAAAACCTTACGGCTACAGTGATTATAGAAAAGATAGCACGAGGGTTTCAACACTGGATCAGAATACTATGATTCACACGGGACAAAAACCTTACCAGTGTAATGAATGTAAAGAAACCTTCACCGATCTCTCCACCTTTGATCTTCACCAGCAATTACACTCAAAAGAGAAGTCTCATACGTGCAGTGAGTGTGGAAAAGGCTTCCGTTACAGCTCGGTTCTTCATATTCATCAGAGAGTTCACGTGGGAGGAGAACACAGTGAGTGTGATGAGTGTGGCAAGGAGTTCAGTCAGAGCTCCCAGCTGCAGACTCCTCAGAAAGTCCACACTGTAGAGAAACCATTCAAATGTGGGGAATGTGGGAAAGGCTTCAGTCGTAGGTCAGCACTTAACTATTCATTGTAAAGTCCACACGGGAGAGAAACCTTATAGTTGTGAGGAGTGTGGGAGGGCCTTCAGTCAGGCCTCTCACCTTCAGGACCATCAGAGAGTCCACACTGGGGAGAAAGCATTCAAATGTGACACATGTGATAAGAGCTTCAGTCGGAATTCACACCTTCAGTCCCATCAGAGAGTCCATACGGGAGAGAAACCGTACAAATGTGAGGAGTGTGGGAAGGGCTTCATTTGTAGCTCAAATCTATACATTCATCAGAGGGTCCACACAGGAGAAAAACCCTACAAATGTGAGGAATGTGGGAAAGGCTTTAGTCGGCCTTCAAGTCTTCAGGCCCATCAGGGAGTCCACACTGGAGAGAAATCATACATACGTAATGTGTGTGGTAAAGGCTTTACTCTGAGTTCAAACCTTCAGGCACATCAAAGAGTCCATACAGGAGAGAAACCATACAACTGTAAGGAGTGTGGGAAGAGCTTCAGGAGGAACTCCCATTATCAAGTTCATCTGGTTGTCCACACAGGGGAGAAGCCCTATAAATGTGAGGTATGTGGGAAGGGCTTCCGTCAGAGTTCATATCTTCAAATCCATCAGAAGGCCCACAGTGTAGAGAAACCTTACAAGTGTGAGGAGTGTGGGCAGGGCTTCAATCAGAGTTCACGACTTCAGATCCACCAGCTGATCCATACCGGTGAGAAACCATACAAATGTGAAGAGTGTGGGAAGGGATTCAGTCGTAGAGCAGATCTTAAAATTCATTGCAGAATCCACACCGGAGAGAAACCGTATAATTGTGAGGAGTGTGGGAAAGTCTTCAGGCAGGCCTCAAATCTTCTGGCCCATGAGAGAGTCCACAGCAGAGAAAAACCATTCAAATGTGAAGAGTGTGGGAAGAGCTTTGGTCGGAGTTCACACCTTCAAGCCCATCAAAAAGTCCACACTGGAGAAAAGCCATACAAATGTGAGGAGTGTGGGAAGGGCTTCAAGTGGAGCCTGAACCTCGACATGCATCAGAGGGTCCACACAGGAGAGAAACCATATAAGTGTGGGGAGTGTGGGAAGCACTTCATTCAGGCCTCAAGTCTTCAGCTTCATCAAAGCGTCCACACTGGAGAGAAGCCGTACAGATGTGACAGATGCAGTAAGGTCTTCAGTCGGCCTTCACAGCTACAGTCTCATCAAAGAGTGCACACAGGGGAGAAGCCTTACAAGTGTGAGACCTGTGGTAAGAGCTTCAGTTGGCGCTCCAATCTTATAAGTCATCACAAAATGCATACTGGGGACACATTTTATGAAAGCAGCGAGAGTGGTAAGAACATCAAGGAACTGTCAGAGGATAGAAGTTCTACAAAATGTTGTTTTCAGAAAACTCACGTGCAACGTGAATTCTTGCAAGCGTCAGGTCTCATAGGAGAGAAAGTATTTTAACTTAGTTGGTGTTGAAGCAGTAGCTAAACAGATCCTAGTGTTCAGCAGAGCACACAGCAGAGATCCCTTCTGAGTGGTGCAGTAAGGGCTGCATTCAGAACTTTGACATTTATCAGATGTCACTTAGGAGATAGCACTTAGAAAGGAAAAGAGTTTGGTCTGGGCTTTAACAAAAGTGTAAGGATGAGCTAGTCAAAATTGATGTCCGTGAGAATGTGCGCTCCATGAGGGCAGGGACTTGGCTGCTGAATGTACACAACCTTATCATTGACTAGTGCTTTTAGGTGTGCTCAGTACTTGTGTTTTAAATAAACCAAAAGGGGGAAATGTATAATATATGAAAGTTGTATCCAGATGGGGAAACCTGCAAAATAAAATTAATTCAGGACATGAACTTTTGTTGAAATACTGAAAACCACTGCAGAAAACCAATCTGCAATATATATATTTTTAATTTATTTTTGGCTGCCTTGGGTCTTTATTGCTGCACGCAGGCTTTCTCTAGTTGCAGTGAGTGGGGGCTACTTTTCATTGCAGTGTGTGGGCTTCTCATTGCAGTGGCTTCTCTTTGTGGAGCACGGGCTCTAGGTGTGCAGGCTTCAGTAGTTGTGGCACGCGGCTGAGCTGCTGTGCAGCATGTGGGATCTTCCTGGACCAGGGCTCAAACCCGTGTCCCCTGCATTGGCAGGCAGATTCTTAACCACTACGCCACCAGGGAAGGGAAGCCCCCCAATCTTCAATATTAATATGCTATTAGCCTATCGCAACTGGCTCCTTGCCTCCCGCAGCCTCTGTTCTCAAGTTGGGTGGTTATTTGAGACCCCGTCTAGTTTTCCAAGGACTGTGTTCAGTAGAAATTGAACTACCTTGTGATTTTTTTTTTCTGATGGTACAGAGTGAAAAAACATGATTAACTTTGCAACAACAGTAACTGCATAGTATACAATTGATTTTTTGTCTGTCAATATTAAGGCAGGGTTTACTGTAACACTTTGAAAGTGTCACAAAAATTGTTTGTCCCTAGAAAAAAAAAAATTTTTAGTTGACCTTGAACTTACTGATTTCTAATTCTCTGCATTTTCATCCAGACTTTGGAATGTTTGCCTTCTAATTATTGTAGCATTTCTTCTAAAGTTCTCAGGTAGGGGCTATGCCATATTCTTCCCCCACATCCATGAGGCAAATACCCAGAAAACTTGTAGGAATCTGATAAAATTATCCAGTGTATTATTGAGACAAGACTGACATTTATGTGCTTTTCCCTATTGGTTGCAGTAAAGCATGGTTTCAGGAAAGGAGTATATATATCAGAATATATTAGATCTCTTTGATTTAGAAATCATATAATTGGAAGTTATTGATTGTGAGATTAAAATACCAAAGAGATGAACACCACATCAATGATGTCACTAAATTTTTTAATGGAAATTAGTGTACAGCTGTAAGAATTTGAGTTTTGATAGATTCCTATATTAATCTGAAGCCGGTGAAATGATGACAGGGACTTCCCTGGTGGTACAGTGGCTAAGAATTCGCCTGCCAATGCAGGGGACACGGGTTCGAGCCCTGGTCCAGGAAGATCCCACATGCTGTGGAGCAACTAAGCCCGTGTGCCACAACTACTGAGGCTGTGTGCCACAACAACTGAAGCCTACGTGCTTAGAGCCTGTGCTCCGCAACAAGAGAAGCCACTGCAATGAGAAGCCCGCGCACCGCAACGAAGAGTAGCCCACACTCACTGCAACTAGAGAAAGCCCGCACGCAGCAACGAAGACCCAATGCAGCCCAAAATAAATAAATTAAATAAAAAATTTATTTTAAAAATTTATGACATATCATAATCGCAGGAGATACACAATATGGGCTTTGAGAGGTCACAGATTGTAGCCTTCATAGTATAATCAACCATAAATCTTTGTTAGTGTTTGTGTATGTGTGCATGTGCACACATGTATGTGTACATGCATAAGATCATGTGTAAAGGGATACTCTTCCAGAGTGGTTTTCCTAGGCAAGGAGCATTTTGTGATATTTTTCCATTTTATAACTTCATGTTATATTTTTTTCATTGAATAGTGGGTATTGCCAAAGCAGGAAATTATTTTAATAGAATTTGAAAAAGTATTAAATAATTATCCCTTGCAGTTAAGACCTCATATGATTGTTCTATATTGTCATAAGGCATATAAGATCAAAATTATGGTATGAACTCTGGAAGCCAATTTCAAAAACAAAACAGTTCTCAGATTATTTTGCATACACAGAAAAATTCATGAGTTTCAACAGTTGAAGCTTTATTATTTATGCTGTGCTTTAACTACAGATCCATAATAGGGAGAGGGAAAATCCTGGAGCTAGAAACAAAAGTGGATATACCTACATTGTGGAGGTTTAAAAAAAAAAAGTTTCTCTTGTTGAAAAGATGCACATGAGGAGAGAACTGAGCATAATAGCAGAGGACCCTCTGGATGTGGAACCAGTAAGGACAAAGCAGGTTTGGATGGCATTCCATACGCAGACCAATGGTGGTATTTTTAATATAGTTGGTTAAAGGGCTTTATTTAGCAAGTTACAGTTGACCCTTGAACAATATGGGTTTGAACTGGGCAGGTCCACTTATATGCAGGGTTTTTTTTTTTAATAGTAATTACTACAGTACTACATGATCTGTGGTTGGTTGAACCCATGGTTGCAGAATTGCAGATACAGAGGAACCACGGATATGGAAGTCTGACCATAAGTTATTTATACAGATCTGTCTACCCATCCATCCATCCGTCCACCCATCTGTAGAGAGAGAGAGGGAGTGAGTGCACGTGCTAGGTATTTACAGAAGTAGATATGGAAGTGCGAGGATATACAAACACACACATGTGTATGTGATGTATATAAGCATGTATATCCACGTTTCTATTTCAGGGCTGGAGCAAGGAAAGTGTAGAATGATCCTGGAGAAAATTTACTGTGCCAGAAAGTAGGAAAGAGTGGTGGGACGTGTAAAAAGATCCAGCTTGAAGAGACTCACACTGGGTAAATCTGAGCAATTTGACCCTAAAATAAATAATTATCATACAGAATATGAATAAAAAAAGAGGAAGGGAGGGAAGGAAGGGCTCTCATAATAGAATGCCAAACCATAAACATATAGAAGGAATGACGTAATGTAAAAATCATTATTTACAACCATCATAGTAATGATAGGTTCTGGCAAGAGTAATCAATGAATTATAAAACTACTGGTTGAAAGTTTACAAGGAGCAGGATGCTACAAAACCCCAAATATCTCTCCACGAAGTATTGATCACAACAAGAAATACAGTAGGTATAAATTTGGTGAACACTACCTTAGCCAAGAGGTGAACATTATCAATAACAGAACAAACGAACGTTTTAGATCTCTGGGGTATGATATACTGAGAAGGACGCAACGTTGCTTCAGGATTATTTCTGACAGAAATAAACAACCAGATCTTATCACAAGGAAGCATCCACGTTGAGAGTCTCCTGTTTCACAGTTATGACCACAGGGAGCATAACTGGCCAAAGGTCCCAGCTGCTGCTCTTAAATCCATCACCACGTTTGCCTGGAGGCCGGCCTTGCCCCTGATTGCTCCTGGTCAGCACAGCAGGGATCCTAAGGCAGGCCATTTCTTGGAGACCAGGATTCCTCTGTCCAGTGACCTTTTTTCAAGGACTCTGACAGCCTTGAAGGATTTTACGTAGATGACAAGGCAGTCTCGGATGATTTACCAAATCTTTCTTCCAAATCTTCACTCAGGGTCAGACTTGCACTATGCGCTGATAGTTCTGCCAGCCTTCCAGAGCTCCCTGCCATTTTCTCTCCGATGTTTCCCCCAATGAAATATTTGTTCATTAAAGTCTTTCTCAGCACTTTGCCGTCTAGTTCTTGGAGGACCAGGACAAACCCCAAACCCTAGAAGCATCCCTTTTTGGCTCTTTCTAGTAACCTGCCTTTCCATATGGTAGCCACTAATTTGTAATGGTGTAGATTCACTTAGCCTATTTTGTACTTGATATAAATGGAGTCATGTAATAGGTGCTATTTTGTGTTGGCTTCATTTGCTCCACAGTATATCCATGACATTTATCCATATTGATGGGAGTGGATACCGTTGATTCATTTTCATTGGTGGATATTATTGCAGTGTGTAAACATATCAAAATCTATTTATTAATCCCATTATTGGTGGGTATTGGGTACTTCCCCATTCTTGGCTATCACAGTTAGTGGTGATGTGAGCAATCTAGAATGTGCCTTGTGCACTTGTTTGAGGGATATTTCTATGGGTGGAACCAAAGGGTTATAGGGTATATGTTCAACTTTGGTAGATACAGTTGACCCTTGAAGAATGCATGGGCATGAGGGATGCATCTGAGTCTTTTATTCCATAGATGTTTTTAAAATCTCTCTCACTTTTGGCCCAAGAGTGCTGCGTTTGGGTTTACGGTGTTTCTTAACTTTGAAATAGTCCAATTTTTCAATTTTTTCTTTCACAGTTGGTGATTTTTTTGGTCTTAAGAAATTCTTCCTACTCCAAGGCAAAAAGGCTGTTATCTTACGTTTCTTTCCTAAAGCATCATTGTTTACTTTTCAAATTTAAGTCTGCAGATCTTCTGGAATTTATATTTTTATATCCTATGCAGTAATGATTAATATTTTTCCCATATGGATATCCAGCTGACTGAGAACCAATAGTTGACCCTTGGACAACATGGGTTTAAACTACACAAGTGCACTTATACGAGGATTTTTTTGAATAGTAAATACTGCACTACTACACGATCCAAGGTTGGTTCAATCCTCAGATGCAGAATTGCCGATTATGGAGAAACCGTGTACATACAGAGGACTGGCTATAAGTTATACTTGGATTTTCAACTTAGCAGAGGGTTGGCACCCCTAACCCCCTTGAACCCTAGTTCAAGGATCAACTGTATTAACAAGAGTTCTTTCCCCTCTCTGCTGCAGTGTTTTCTTTTCTTTCTTTTTTCTTTTGGCCGTGCTGCGTGGCTTGCAGGATCTCAGTTCCCTGACCAGGGATTGAACCAGGGTCACCACAGTGAAAGCGCCAAATCCTTACCACTAGACCACCAGGGAGCTCCCTGCAGTGTTTTCTTTTTACACGTTGTTATAATGTCTGTTTCAACATGGATTTTGATGTCTATTATCTTGTCTATCCTTGAGCAAACACCAGACTATCTTATATTGTAGATTTATAGTAAGGTTTAATGTGACTAATATCTTTCTTTTCATTCTTCTTTCAGATTGTCCCAGCTCTTCTTTTATTTTTTATTTTTATGTTTTTTTAGATGTTGGGGGTAGGAGTTTATTTACTTATTTTTGCTGTGTTGGGTCTTCGTTTCTGTGCGAGGGCTTTCTTTAGTTGTGGCAAGCGGGGGCCGCTCCTCATCGTGGTGCGTGGGCCTCACTATCACGGCCTCTTGTTGGGGAGCACAGGCTCCAGACGCGCAGGCTCAGTACGTGGCTCACGGGCCTAGTTGCTCCGTGGCATGTGGGATCTTCCCAGACCAGGGCTCAAACCCGTGTCCCCTGCATTAGCAGGCAGATTCTCAACCACTGCGCCACCAGGGAAGCCCCCAGCTCTTCTTGTAGCTCTTTGCTTTCCCACATAATATTTGTAAACATCTCATCAATTTCCAAGGGAAAAAATGCTGATGTTTTTATTGGGGTTTGATTGAGCCTATAGATCATTTTGAGGATTACTGATATCTTTGTAATATTGAATCTTCAAGCCATGAATATCACTATTTTTAAGAATTTCTCTTGGAGAAAAATAAAAGTGGATCCCATGTAATAAAATGTACATAAATAGACTCCAAAATATTTAAAGGACCTACATGTGAAAGATAAGTCTAGAAAGTTAATTTTTAAAAGGTAGAAATATATTTTTTCACCTGAGGAGTTTCAGAAGCACAGATGTTAAGAAATTATTGGTTTATTATCTTATAATTAAAGATTTCTATTCCATGAAGAACACAATAGAAAAATTTTAGAAACACGTGCCCAATTAGGAAAGGATACTTGTAATTGGTAAAACTGAAAAGGTATTAATAATCAGAATATGTAATAGAAATGAGGAAGAAAAAGATAGCATCCACATTAGAAAATGGGGCAAAAGTTGTAAGTAGACACTTATAGATGAAGCTACCAAGCATTTGAAAAAAAGATCAAACTTATTAGAAATCAGAGAAATTTAACTAAAACAAGATACTACTATACATTTAATACACTAGCAAAACGGTGATGAGTCGTCCAAATGAAGGTAAGTGGTTGCACAAAAACCTGACGTGCAACTCTTTGGTAATCTGGACTGGTGTAGCCGTTCAGGAAGTCAATCTGGCTATATTATTAAAGTATACATATTTGCTATGAAATAATTTCACTCGGGTATGTGTTCCAAAGAAATTCTCAGATACGTCTATAAACAAATGTAAGAGGATGTTTATTTTATTATCATTGGCATGGCAGTTGGAAGAGTACAGGTAAAATGTGGGTGCAGAAAATGGAACTCTATGAAACAAATTAGATAGAGGGGTGAATGTTTTTTTTGTTTGTTTGTTTTTCTGCGGTACGTGGGCCTCTCGCTGTTGTGGCCTCTCCCGCTGCGGAGCACAGGCTCCGGACGTGCAGGCTCAGCAGCCATGGCTCACGGGCCCAGCCGCTCCACGGCATGTGGGATTTTCCCAGACTGGGGCATGAACCCGCGTCCCCTGCATCAGCAGGCAGACTCTCAACCGCTGTGCCACCAGGGAAGCCTGGATGGGTGAATCTTAAAAATATACTCCTGAATGAAGGAAATAAACACCAGAATGAATTTTATGACACAATATTATTTATATGAATTGAAAATATACACAAGTGCACATTTTGCACAATAACACACCCAAAAGAAAACACATCAAACAAATTAGAATGGTAGCTTACGGGGTAGAGAAGGGAGTGGAGGGTGCCATAGGGAACAGGAGGTGAATAAATAAAACTTAATCATGTTACCGTATTTCATCATGCTATATCCAAGATTTCACTTTCCTTGTAGTGGAAAGAAATCCTGTGTGCTATGTTGGCTTAAGTCAGGAATAGTTCTTGGAGGATATTTTCCTGAAAGAATTTGGAACACATTTTTGAAAAAATCTTTGTTTATACTATGGATGATCTTTTTTTGTTTGTTTTGTTTTTTTCTTTAATTTCTGTTTTGTGGGTGTGTGTGGGATCTACTTTATTTTTGTATTTCATTCATCTGATCTTATATTTTTCCATCTGCCTTCTTCAGTTTTATTATTCATTTATTAATTTCCTGAAATGGATGTTTTCTGAATCAATTTTCAACTTCCTTTCTACTTTATTTGTTTTGTTTTGTTTTGTTTTTGTTTTCCTTGCTGTACGCGGGCCTCTCACTGTTGTGGCCTCTCCCGTTGCGGAGCACAGGCTCCGGACGCCCAGGCTCAGCGGCCATGGCTCACGGGCCCAGCCGCTCCGTGGTATGTGGGATCTTCCCGGACCAGGGCACGAACCCATGTCCCCTGCATCGGCAGGCGGACTCTCAACCACTGCGCCACCAGGGAAGCCCCCCTTTCTACTTTAATATATGCTTTTAAGGCTCAACATTTCCCTCTATGTATGTGTTCCAATCTCCAGATCCAATTATGAATTTGAATGTTTCTCTTCATGGTTCTGTCAATGTTTGCTTTATAAAGTATCAGCTGAAGTTATTAGTTTCTGAGAATTTGAAACTTTTATGACTGTGAAGTGTCCCTCCGTATGTCAAGTAATGCTTTTTCCTTCCCCTTAAAGTTCACTTGGTCAAATAGCAATGTCACAGATTTTATAATTACAGAAATAACTTGAGACCTAGGATGTTGATGTCTGTCTCTAGAAAGGATTTTCCCTTGCTTCTGCACAGGTTGTAAGATGCTAACAAAACACGTTCACCTTTACACAATTTCAGGGAATGAGGTGTTTTGGCGTTTGGCTTCAGTCCCTGCCAAAGAAAGCCCAGTTTCCTTCTCCCCTTATTCCAATGGTGAAACTCTTTGGGGTTTACCAGGAAGCCTTCGTGGCTGTTAATGCTTTTATGTCGCTTAGCCTCTTGAAGACGTCCAAAATTCGACTGAGTTTGTACGCCTTTCAATGAACAGAATCTACACTCTTCTGAGGCCTACACAGTAGAACGGCAAGACGGCCTGAGACCTTCTCAGGGATTCCGGAGAGTGAAAACCAGAGTGAAAACATGTAGTCCAGAGCTCGTGCCGGTAGACACCCCCGCACCCACCCTTGCATTCTGGGACATGTAGTCCAGAGCTCGTAAACTCGTGTAGTCCCATATACTGCAGCTACAGTAACGCCTCGCTGTAAAGGTTTACCCGCGGAATTCTGGGAAATATGGTCCAGGAGTTCCGGGTTAGTCGCAGGCACTTCCGCCCCAGGAGGACACGTAGCAGCCATGTTCTGCCTGGTGACGGTGTTTCAGGTCCGCTCTTCACGACCCATTCAAGCTTCCCCTTTGCAGACCTTTCATTTGGGGAGAAAGAGGAGGAGCGGCTAAAAGCGGAGGTTTGAGGGCCTGGAGTGGTGATGTACGTCCCGCGGGCGGAGCTTCTTTGCGTTTGGTAACGTAGCCGGGATGGGGTGGGCTCAGGTCGTGCCTCCTGGGGTTTGAGGGTCTCCCCGGTTTTCTTCACCCCTAACCTGACCCCGTCCCCCACCTATGAGCTAGCCCTACCGCTTCATACGGCGTCACACTGGGTGGGTTGCTTAACTCCTCTGTGCCTCCGTTGCTGTTCGGTAAAAGGGGGGAAAAAGGAATGCCTTGTTAATATAGTGTTGTGAGGAGAAACGAGATAGCACAAGTAAAAGGTCTACAACTGCCTGATACATTGTTGGTATTAATACTACGCTAATTCGGGAGGCACCCATTTCGCAGCGGGATTCTGTGAGCCCAGGAAGCTGAATTGTCCTGGACTCCTGGCCTGTTTTGGAAGGAGAGGACTTCTAGCTGGTACGGGGGCGGAAGGGGGTGCGGTATGAATTAGTGGGGATGGAAACACAGCCCTGGTATTTCACAGTCTCCTTTCCTTCCCCAGCCCTGGCTTCTCAAAAAGCACTGCACGGAGGAAGAGGCAGCAGAGCCCCACGTGAGTAGGACTTGGCATTCTTCTACTTAAGATATTCCTATAAATTGTAGAACGTATGAGACATGGGTAAGGATGATAACTGAGCCTTGGTCACTAATTTCCATTCTAAAAGCTTTATGCAAATGAACACATTTCCATCAGGCGGTGGCTCTGTGAATTGGTACTGCTGTTTTCTCTACTTTAAGGCAGGGAACACAACCCTGTTGGCCCATCCTCACCCAGATGGTAGGAGGCAGAGCTGGGGTTGGGACCCAGGCAGTTTGAGTCCAGCAGCTGAGTTTGCTAATCCCTTTGGTATATTCTCTTTGAGCATAGGGTACTGGCTAGAATCATATCATGAAAGGAGGTTGGGACTTAATTGTGGGGACCTTGAGAGCAAGGTTTAGGCTATTTTATGAGTGTTTAAGATAGTTTTCTCAACTGGGACATTTATTTTATTTCAAATAATATGTATATCATAGAAGTAGCATAATCATTATGGAAAAATGCAGATATATACATAAAGAACAATTTTAATTATCTGTAACTTTAGGATGTAAAGATAACAGTTGTTAATGTTTTAGTGCCTTTTTGTCTGGTTACTCTTTGTGTATGTTTCTGTGTAGTGGAGGCTGTTCTTTTGTGGGACTGATGTTACACTGCAGTGCTACTCAAATTGTGTTCCACAAACCAGCGGCATTGGCATCACTTGGATAGAAATGCCCAGCCTTGAGCCCCATTCGAGACCTTCTGATTTATAATTTCTGCGTAGGGGGTCCAGGAGGCTGCATTCCAACAAGATCCCGCAGTAATTCACATGCACGTGAAAATTCGAGAAGCTCAAGAGAGGGTCTTTTCTGGAAACTGAGGCCGAGGAAATTGACCCTGCTGGATGTCACAGATAAAACTGAGCTGGCTTCACCAAAGGCCTACTTAGTCCAATGATTTTATTCCCCCACTAATTATTGTCAACTGTCAGGGCCCCTTTCAGAATCCTGAATTGAGCAGAAGACAGCTAGCAAGTGTAGAGTCAAAATGGAGGTCGTTAGAAGTTGTGAAGATATCTCTCTCCCAAGCTTTGGGGAGTGGAATCATTGCCATCTTTTGTACTAGATCGAACCCGGGCCCCCTGCATTGGGAATGTGGCGTCTTATCCACTGCACCACCAGGGAAGTCTCCCATTTATTTCTTAAACGTTCCTATATTTATAATGATATAATTACAATTCAGATTCCTGTCTTTTTTTCATTTGAATTAGGTATGGACTGTCAAACTATTTTTTATTGTTGTTGCAGAATCCTGGCTTTTATTAGTTCTCTTTACCTCTGTGCATAATTGTCAAAAGGGTACTTCCTGTTTAAAAAGAAACTTAACGTATTTTTATACCTTTTGTAAAAAGTTGTCCATGTCAATTTAAATATTATTGTTGCAGTCACAAAATCTTTAGGAAGACAAGCAGAGATTTTCAGAAGTCTATAAAGACTCTCACATAACAGGGCAACAACGTACGACCTCCACATGTCTGACAGTCTTCTGTTGGTAGAAATCACATCTCTAAGGATAATTTCTAACTAAAATATCATCTGCTTTACCGCAGTTGCTAAGAAATAAGAAACCCTGACAGTGGTGTTCTCAGAGCTTCCTACCTTATGACGATCTCACGAGGTGGATGCCCGTGTTCTCCCCTACTGGCAGAAGACAGAACTGAGGCGAAGAGATGTGAATAATTTGCCCAGGGTGACACTGCTAGTGAATGGCGTAGCCTGATCAGAGCCCATGCATATTGACTCCAAAACCTACTCTGACTTACATGGTCTCTGTTTACCCCATACCCAGAATAAGAATGACCCCTGTGGAAGCTGCAGGCACACTGTGAGGGGGCCACTGTGTATGGCTGGGCAGGTCATTCCTCACACAGCCACTGAGGGGGTTCACGGGGGCATCTGGTATCTGCGTGGGGCTCTGCTCATCAAGCATAATCAGCTGTAGCCACCCCGAGGACTGGGAGCCTTGGTAATTCACAATGAGCACCACGTGGGTTAGTGACTTCTTTTTCTTTAAACCAGTTTCCAGTTTCACTTCTTCTTTCCCTGTCTGTGTTGCTAGGACTCTGCACTGCCCCAGAAGGAGAGAGAACATGAGCACATTCCAGGTGAGTAGAGCTTGCCTTTCTTGCTGTTAAAAACGCCATTTTTGTACTCAGGTTGGACACAGGTTTTCCTCTTTTTTTTCTTTTTCTTTTTTTTTTTTGATTGGAGTATAGTTGATTTACAATGTATTAATTTCAGGTGTACAGCAAAGTGATTCAGTTATACATATATATACATATATTTTCAGATTTTTTTCCCTTATAGGTTATTACGAAATATTGGGTATAGTTCCATATGGGTTTTCTCTTTCAAGGAGAGTCTAAGCATATGAGGACCTGAGTGTGCCATGTGTGCTTTTTTTAAAATTCCTGTTAAATTTAATTGGTTTCGGTTTTAATTTTTGTTTTATTTCATCATTTTTTTTTATTTTACAAGTAAAAGAAAAATTAAGGGAAATGAAGGACATCTTCCAGTCTACTGATTACCTGCTTACAAATTAGCTGCTTTTATATTTCTGTAATCTCTTCATCATATGTATTCATGGATGTGTATTTGTATTTATAACATAGATACAGTTTTAAATTGTTTTTTTCATTTAATACTAGCTAACATTCACTTTTAATTGCTTTATCATGTTCCTGCAAACTTATGCACCTATTTTTTTTTTTTCTGGTATGCGGGCCTCTCACTGTTGTGGCCTCTCCCGTTGCGGGGCACAGGCTCCGGACGCGCAGGCTCAGCGGCCATGGCTCACGGGCCCAGCTGCTCCACGGCATGTGGGATCTTCCCAGACCGGGGCACGAACCCGTGTCCCCTGCATCGGCAGGCGGACTCTCAACCACTGCACCACCAGGGGAGCCCTGCACCTATTCTTTAAACTATTCTTTATGCACAGACATTTAGTTTAAAGACTTCTCCTGTTTTAGGAGCACTACAGTGACAGTGTTCCTGATTTAACCTTTTTCTCAAAATATCTGTTCTGAAGAATATTGCCCCTTTTTGCCCTTAACATAGTAGGTTTAGGTATTCAGAATTTAAGAGGTATGTTTTACATGTGGTGCCTTGGATGTTTTTTGGTAGAATATCCAAATATGGCAGAGCACAGCAGGATCAAACTGCTGCTTCACGCAGAAAAAATCATGTATTGTTAGAAGTTTTCTCACGACCAGAGTTAGATTCAGTCTTCCCCATGCTTGAGTCAGACCCTTTGTGTATTTTATTTACCGATTTGTTTCTTTTTCCATCTTATATTTTTTTCTAATCAGAGTAATGCATGACCTTAGTTTAAAAAGTCCAGTGGTACTTAAAGCACTTGTCACTGCATAGACAGCTCAGAACAATTGTATAAAGAGGTGCTTGGTTTCATCTTTGTTTTAAATATAAAGAATCGGGGTTGTGAAAAAAGGCGGAACCAACTCAGACTCACCCAGAAAACCAAGGGTCTGGAGTCAGAGTATTGCATTCAAGCGAAAGACAGAAACGGGGAAAGAGAGAGTTTTCATTCAGAGACCTGGCATGGCCTTTTGGTTAGTTTCCACATATAACACTCCTTCTCAGCTGGTTCCCACCTCAGTGAGAAAGCAGGTGCCATCAAATACTGCCAGGACTAAATTGGTAACTGTTTCTGGGGCACTTGGCAATAATAATTAAACAGTGAAAGCTTTTTAGTTCAGGATCCAGTGGTTAGAATTCTAGGGAGTTTACTTATGAGTTGTCTGAGAGCCCCAGGTAAACACACAAAGCTTTCTCTTTCATAGCTGCACGTCCAGTGAGGCTGAGGAAAGTCAGTGTGTGGCATTGGCAGGATGGAAGGAGGGGGTGCTGGGAAGTCTGCACACCTCACAGGAGCCGGAGCAACTTCCCATCCTCCTCGTCTCCTCGGGGCTGCCCCTCTTCCACTGGCCACTGGGTATAAGATTGAGGTGGTGGTGTTTGCCGTAGGAGGCGGTGACCTTCAAGGACGTGGCCGTGGCCTTCACAGAGGAGGAGCTGGGGCTGCTGGACTCGGCCCAGAGGAAGCTGTACCAGGATGTGATGGTGGAACACTTCGGGAACCTGGTCTCAGTGGGTGAGGACAGCCTTTCTCTGCGAGTGTCTTTGTGACCTTGGTGTTTCAAGGCTTTGGGCCTCTTGAGGTGGTTCCCTGAGTTTGGGGACCAGACTTTTGCAATTCCTGTGGGACACGAGAGGATGTCTCTGGTCTTTCCAAACAGTGTGTTTCAGGTCCTTTTCAATTATTTTGTAAAAGAACTGTAAATCGGCAGTATCTTGCTGTACCTTGTGTATTCTTCTTCAGATTTCCCTCCCTGCCATTAGTGGATCATAAAGCCAATTTATTGAGCCCTACGTGTGACTTTTTAATGAAATAAAATAGTATAGAAAATATCAGAGTTTCTTAGGAAGAGTACAACACATTGCAGCAGAAACTCTGGGCGATGGCATGAGTGGTGTGAGAGCCAGTGGGAACAGATTTCATGAAAAGAGACATTGGTTAGATATAGGTCATTCAAGCTTCGTTTTAGTAATGTATACTTTTCTACCTGTGTATCTAGGTTGTGAAATAAATGCTGTTTCTTCAGTGGGTCGTGATACAAAGTTTGAAAAACACAGCTTTCAATACCTTGAATATGCAGTTGGAACTCAAATTTCTAGTAAACTTTCGCTCTAGCCCGTTCATGTTAACTTGTGACTTTGCATGTTCTCATTCTTCAAACGAGATACAAAACATATAGAAAGAGAAGAGAGGCTTTGGTTGATGAATTCAGCAACCCAGATAGAAATTTAGGTGAGAACCAAGCAGCCGTGAGTTCCTGTGGTTAGCTCTCTATCTGTTTTGCTTCTCACCAGCCCTGTGCTGTCCATCACATGGTCCCAGTTGGAAATCTCTTTCCAGGATTATTGCATAGTCTTTGTACTGGTCACCTGTTGCCACCCTTCTCCTCCCACACTTTGTTCTTTAGGTGGCAAAGTGATCTTTTGTAACTTTAAGTCAGGTTATGTTCTTGTTTCAGAATTCTCTTGTGGCTTCTTTTACTTAGAATAAAAACCACTTAAAGTGGCTTCTAGAGCCTTCTGTGGGCTGCTGTTCGTTCTCCACCACCTCCCTGAATACACCACCTCTCCTCCCTCTTACCCTATCTTTTCCAGACCTGCAAAGGATGCTTCTGCCACAGAGCCTTTTCCTGGTCCTTCTCTCTGCGTGGAATACTCTTTCACCTGTAATCTTTTAGGCCTCTACTTCTTTCAGTCAGTCGCCTTAAAGATGAGGAGGTGGCTGTCCTCTGACCACCCTATGGAAAATACAGTCCTCTCTTTCTTACTCTCTCTGCCCTGCCTTGTTTTGTCTCTAAGCGTTTCACTCATGTACATTTTGTTCACCTGTTTCTCACCTCTCTTTCTTCCACTGGAGGGTAATCCAGGAGTGCAGGAGGAATTCGGTCTGTTATATGTTTATTGCTCACTAGCCTCAGTGCTTAGCATAGTCTTGGTACATGACAGGAACTCTTAAATATTTCTTGAATAAACGAATGAGTTAATGGATAGAGAAATTAGCCTTCCATGAAAATAGCTAGTAGGCGGTGAACAAATCCGAGTGAATAAGGGATATTGCTAAATGTTTTTTTTGTCTTCAAATGAATTCCTAGCCTAATTCTAACTTCTCAGGTGCCCATGATGTGTGTATGTGTGTGTTTGCCTTTCTGTACAAGTTGGCCCTCATCAACTTGCACAAAAAATATGTACAGAACCTGTAATTATAACCAAACTGAGTAAAATGCTTTCCCTGTGACTTTCCTTGAGCTCTCAGTAGCAGCGCAAATTCATTTGGGGAGGAAATACTGTTTTGAATGAGGATTCTTATGTCTACTTCTTAGGTAACCCTCCCATAGAAGGAAAGAAATTTCTACTTCCTTATCCCTTATACCAGGGGAGAACAGGTCTCAGAAAACAGCCAGCTGGTGAGTTAGCCTTTCCCTTAAAAGATTTGCCCCGCTGTGTCCCATTTGCCTCCTCCAAAGCCCACCTCACTAATAAGAAATCGATCTTTGTTAGCTGTACAAACATTTTGTGTGTGTGTGTGTGTGCATTTGTATGTATCTTGTAGAAGGCATTTTAGATAATGTCACCTTGAGTGCTTTGATCATTCTTTAATAGTTTCTAGTCTGTTTCTTCTCAATACTTATCACAGGCTATGGAATTTATTCCCAGCTCACTCATAAAGCCCATTCTTCACTTTGGAACTCATTCTTGTTAAAGACCAATGTATCTGTGTCCAAAAATTTTCCATGCTGTTTTTAAAGAGACAGCATTCTTCCCTAGCCTCTACATTTTGACTCCTGCTTGGCAGGGGGAGTGGAGGAACATATTAGGCAGCACAAATGCCTGAGAAGGATCCAGTGCATAGGTCTTCATGCTTTTTTTTAACCCCACTGATTCTTAGACCCTTTTTTAAAATTAATTAATTGTTGGTTGCATTGGGTCTTGGTTGCTGCATATGGGCTTTTCTCTCGTTGTGGTGAGTGGGAGCAGCTCTTCGTTGTGGTGCGCAGGCTTCTCATTGCAGTGGCTTCTCTTGTTTCAGAGCACGGTCTCTAGGAACGCGGGCTTCAGTAGTTGTGGCACGTGGGCTCAGTAGTTGTGGCTCACGGGCTTAGTTGCTCTGCGGCATGTGGGATCTTCCCGGACCAGGGCTCGAACCTGTGTCCCCTGCACTGGCAGGCAGATTATTAACCACTGTGCCACCGGGGCAGTCCCGGTTTTTAGCCCCTTTCATATCCTCCTCAGCACTAACCCCCTTGGTGTGCTGCCGCCTCGGGTGCAGCCTTTCAACTTAAGCCAAACTGTACTTTCCAGTCCTTTTCCTGTATCTGATACCTGACTTGTAAAAGCTGTTTCGCTTCTCTGACTTGGTTCAAACTTAACCTGGGATTCAGAATTGTAGAGAATCCTAGAAATCAAACTGAGTTCACCTGTGCATGCATTTCTTGAGCCCTGACTAACTGCTAGGCACTGTTAAAGCTGTGAGCACAGCAAAATGCTTGTCTTTATTGATACTGTGTTATGGTAGGAATGACATGTAATTTTTGAAAGATGATTGAAATAGTATGTCAGAGTAGTCATTTGGTTTTAAATGGGTTTCATTAATGCTAAGTATTTGGGAGTTTAACAGACCATCTCTTGGTTTCTGTTAGTATATAAACCAGAGAACTTCATTTGTCGTGCGAAAGATAAGCTGAACCATCCTGAGGTTCATTAAAGTCTCATACTGTGTCTTAAGTGTAAAATCTTGAATCTTTGAACAAAGCTTTCACGTGTCCACATCTCTGAATTCTCTGTCCCTCTAGAAGAAAACAATCAAAGTGAGTTGAGGGCCGTTCAAGACAGAGGATCACGTGAAGAGCTTTCCTGCTGGCAAATCTGGCAACAAATTGCAAATGACTTAACCAGATGCCAAGACTCCATGATAAATAGTTGTCAGTTCCACAAACAAGGTGATTCCCCCTGCCAGATTGGGGCAGGACTCTATTCAAATTTCTGAAGATGAGAACCGTATATTAAATGATAAAGCAGGTGATCCCAGTAGTCCTGGAAATCCAAGGTTTGCAACTTTGAGAGCCCAGGATTCTTGGAGGAAATCTTCATTGGCTGAGTCACAGAATTATCAGAATAGACACCAGCAAATTTCCATGAAAAATAAACTGTGTCAGTGTAAAGAGGATGTTGACACCATCAGTTGGATTTCACATCACCTTGATGCTCATGGAGTACACAAGGGTCAAAAACCTTACGGCTACAGTGATTATAGAAAAGATAGCACGAGGGTTTCAACACTGGATCAGAATACTATGATTCACACGGGACAAAAACCTTACCAGTGTAATGAATGTAAAGAAACCTTCACCGATCTCTCCACCTTTGATCTTCACCAGCAATTACACTCAAAAGAGAAGTCTCATACGTGCAGTGAGTGTGGAAAAGGCTTCCGTTACAGCTCGGTTCTTCATATTCATCAGAGAGTTCACGTGGGAGGAGAACACAGTGAGTGTGATGAGTGTGGCAAGGAGTTCAGTCAGAGCTCCCAGCTGCAGACTCCTCAGAAAGTCCACACTGTAGAGAAACCATTCAAATGTGGGGAATGTGGGAAAGGCTTCAGTCGTAGGTCAGCACTTAACTATTCATTGTAAAGTCCACACGGGAGAGAAACCTTATAGTTGTGAGGAGTGTGGGAGGGCCTTCAGTCAGGCCTCTCACCTTCAGGACCATCAGAGAGTCCACACTGGGGAGAAAGCATTCAAATGTGACACATGTGATAAGAGCTTCAGTCGGAATTCACACCTTCAGTCCCATCAGAGAGTCCATACGGGAGAGAAACCGTACAAATGTGAGGAGTGTGGGAAGGGCTTCATTTGTAGCTCAAATCTATACATTCATCAGAGGGTCCACACAGGAGAAAAACCCTACAAATGTGAGGAATGTGGGAAAGGCTTTAGTCGGCCTTCAAGTCTTCAGGCCCATCAGGGAGTCCACACTGGAGAGAAATCATACATACGTAATGTGTGTGGTAAAGGCTTTACTCTGAGTTCAAACCTTCAGGCACATCAAAGAGTCCATACAGGAGAGAAACCATACAACTGTAAGGAGTGTGGGAAGAGCTTCAGGAGGAACTCCCATTATCAAGTTCATCTGGTTGTCCACACAGGGGAGAAGCCCTATAAATGTGAGGTATGTGGGAAGGGCTTCCGTCAGAGTTCATATCTTCAAATCCATCAGAAGGCCCACAGTGTAGAGAAACCTTACAAGTGTGAGGAGTGTGGGCAGGGCTTCAATCAGAGTTCACGACTTCAGATCCACCAGCTGATCCATACCGGTGAGAAACCATACAAATGTGAAGAGTGTGGGAAGGGATTCAGTCGTAGAGCAGATCTTAAAATTCATTGCAGAATCCACACCGGAGAGAAACCGTATAATTGTGAGGAGTGTGGGAAAGTCTTCAGGCAGGCCTCAAATCTTCTGGCCCATGAGAGAGTCCACAGCAGAGAAAAACCATTCAAATGTGAAGAGTGTGGGAAGAGCTTTGGTCGGAGTTCACACCTTCAAGCCCATCAAAAAGTCCACACTGGAGAAAAGCCATACAAATGTGAGGAGTGTGGGAAGGGCTTCAAGTGGAGCCTGAACCTCGACATGCATCAGAGGGTCCACACAGGAGAGAAACCATATAAGTGTGGGGAGTGTGGGAAGCACTTCATTCAGGCCTCAAGTCTTCAGCTTCATCAAAGCGTCCACACTGGAGAGAAGCCGTACAGATGTGACAGATGCAGTAAGGTCTTCAGTCGGCCTTCACAGCTACAGTCTCATCAAAGAGTGCACACAGGGGAGAAGCCTTACAAGTGTGAGACCTGTGGTAAGAGCTTCAGTTGGCGCTCCAATCTTATAAGTCATCACAAAATGCATACTGGGGACACATTTTATGAAAGCAGCGAGAGTGGTAAGAACATCAAGGAACTGTCAGAGGATAGAAGTTCTACAAAATGTTGTTTTCAGAAAACTCACGTGCAACGTGAATTCTTGCAAGCGTCAGGTCTCATAGGAGAGAAAGTATTTTAACTTAGTTGGTGTTGAAGCAGTAGCTAAACAGATCCTAGTGTTCAGCAGAGCACACAGCAGAGATCCCTTCTGAGTGGTGCAGTAAGGGCTGCATTCAGAACTTTGACATTTATCAGATGTCACTTAGGAGATAGCACTTAGAAAGGAAAAGAGTTTGGTCTGGGCTTTAACAAAAGTGTAAGGATGAGCTAGTCAAAATTGATGTCCGTGAGAATGTGCGCTCCATGAGGGCAGGGACTTGGCTGCTGAATGTACACAACCTTATCATTGACTAGTGCTTTTAGGTGTGCTCAGTACTTGTGTTTTAAATAAACCAAAAGGGGGAAATGTATAATATATGAAAGTTGTATCCAGATGGGGAAACCTGCAAAATAAAATTAATTCAGGACATGAACTTTTGTTGAAATACTGAAAACCACTGCAGAAAACCAATCTGCAATATATATATTTTTAATTTATTTTTGGCTGCCTTGGGTCTTTATTGCTGCACGCAGGCTTTCTCTAGTTGCAGTGAGTGGGGGCTACTTTTCATTGCAGTGTGTGGGCTTCTCATTGCAGTGGCTTCTCTTTGTGGAGCACGGGCTCTAGGTGTGCAGGCTTCAGTAGTTGTGGCACGCGGCTGAGCTGCTGTGCAGCATGTGGGATCTTCCTGGACCAGGGCTCAAACCCGTGTCCCCTGCATTGGCAGGCAGATTCTTAACCACTACGCCACCAGGGAAGGGAAGCCCCCCAATCTTCAATATTAATATGCTATTAGCCTATCGCAACTGGCTCCTTGCCTCCCGCAGCCTCTGTTCTCAAGTTGGGTGGTTATTTGAGACGCCGTCTAGTTTTCCAAGGACTGTGTTCAGTAGAAATTGAACTACCTTGTGATTTTTTTTTTCTGATGGTACAGAGTGAAAAAACATGATTAACTTTGCAACAACAGTAACTGCATAGTATACAATTGATTTTTTGTCTGTCAATATTAAGGCAGGGTTTACTGTAACACTTTGAAAGTGTCACAAAAATTGTTTGTCCCTAGAAAAAAAAATTTTTAGTTGACCTTGAACTTACTGATTTCTAATTCTCTGCATTTTCATCCAGACTTTGGAATGTTTGCCTTCTAATTATTGTAGCATTTCTTCTAAAGTTCTCAGGTAGGGGCTATGCCATATTCTTCCCCCACATCCATGAGGCAAATACCCAGAAAACTTGTAGGAATCTGATAAAATTATCCAGTGTATTATTGAGACAAGACTGACATTTATGTGCTTTTCCCTATTGGTTGCAGTAAAGCATGGTTTCAGGAAAGGAGTATATATATCAGAATATATTAGATCTCTTTGATTTAGAAATCATATAATTGGAAGTTATTGATTGTGAGATTAAAATACCAAAGAGATGAACACCACATCAATGATGTCACTAAATTTTTTAATGGAAATTAGTGTACAGCTGTAAGAATTTGAGTTTTGATAGATTCCTATATTAATCTGAAGCCGGTGAAATGATGACAGGGACTTCCCTGGTGGTACAGTGGCTAAGAATTCGCCTGCCAATGCAGGGGACACGGGTTCGAGCCCTGGTCCAGGAAGATCCCACATGCTGTGGAGCAACTAAGCCCGTGTGCCACAACTACTGAGGCTGTGTGCCACAACAACTGAAGCCTACGTGCTTAGAGCCTGTGCTCCGCAACAAGAGAAGCCACTGCAATGAGAAGCCCACGCACCGCAACGAAGAGTAGCCCACACTCACTGCAACTAGAGAAAGCCCGCACGCAGCAACGAAGACCCAATGCAGCCCAAAATAAATAAATTAAATAAAAAATTTATTTTAAAAATTTATGACATATCATAATCGCAGGAGATACACAATATGGGCTTTGAGAGGTCACAGATTGTAGCCTTCATAGTATAATCAACCATAAATCTTTGTTAGTGTTTGTGTATGTGTGCATGTGCACACATGTATGTGTACATGCATAAGATCATGTGTAAAGGGATACTCTTCCAGAGTGGTTTTCCTAGGCAAGGAGCATTTTGTGATATTTTTCCATTTTATAACTTCATGTTATATTTTTTTCATTGAATAGTGGGTATTGCCAAAGCAGGAAATTATTTTAATAGAATTTGAAAAAGTATTAAATAATTATCCCTTGCAGTTAAGACCTCATATGATTGTTCTATATTGTCATAAGGCATATAAGATCAAAATTATGGTATGAACTCTGGAAGCCAATTTCAAAAACAAAACAGTTCTCAGATTATTTTGCATACACAGAAAAATTCATGAGTTTCAACAGTTGAAGCTTTCTTATTTATGCTGTGCTTTAACTACAGATCCATAATAGGGAGAGGGAAAATCCTGGAGCTAGAAACAAAAGTGGATATACCTACATTGTGGAGGTTTAAAAAAAAAGTTTCTCTTGTTGAAAAGATGCACATGAGGAGAGAACTGAGCATAATAGCAGAGGACCCTCTGGATGTGGAACCAGTAAGGACAAAGCAGGTTTGGATGGCATTCCATACGCAGACCAATGGTGGTATTTTTAATATAGTTGGTTAAAGGGCTTTATTTAGCAAGTTACAGTTGACCCTTGAACAATATGGGTTTGAACTGGGCAGGTCCACTTATATGCAGGGTTTTTTTTTTAATAGTAATTACTACAGTACTACATGATCTGTGGTTGGTTGAACCCATGGTTGCAGAATTGCAGATACAGAGGAACCACGGATATGGAAGTCTGACCATAAGTTATTTATACAGATCTGTCTACCCATCCATCCATCCGTCCACCCATCTGTAGAGAGAGAGAGGGAGTGAGTGCACGTGCTAGGTATTTACAGAAGTAGATATGGAAGTGCGAGGATATACAAACACACACATGTGTATGTGATGTATATAAGCATGTATATCCACGTTTCTATTTCAGGGCTGGAGCAAGGAAAGTGTAGAATGATCCTGGAGAAAATTTACTGTGCCAGAAAGTAGGAAAGAGTGGTGGGACGTGTAAAAAGATCCAGCTTGAAGAGACTCACACTGGGTAAATCTGAGCAATTTGACCCTAAAATAAATAATTATCATACAGAATATGAATAAAAAAAGAGGAAGGGAGGGAAGGAAGGGCTCTCATAATAGAATGCCAAACCATAAACATATAGAAGGAATGACGTAATGTAAAAATCATTATTTACAACCATCATAGTAATGATAGGTTCTGGCAAGAGTAATCAATGAATTATAAAACTACTGGTTGAAAGTTTACAAGGAGCAGGATGCTACAAAACCCCAAATATCTCTCCACGAAGTATTGATCACAACAAGAAATACAGTAGGTATAAATTTGGTGAACACTACCTTAGCCAAGAGGTGAACATTATCAATAACAGAACAAACGAACGTTTTAGATCTCTGGGGTATGATATACTGAGAAGGACGCAACGTTGCTTCAGGATTATTTCTGACAGAAATAAACAACCAGATCTTATCACAAGGAAGCATCCACGTTGAGAATCTCCTGTTTCACAGTTATGACCACAGGGAGCATAACTGGCCAAAGGTCCCAGCTGCTGCTCTTAAATCCATCACCACGTTTGCCTGGAGGCCGGCCTTGCCCCTGATTGCTCCTGGTCAGCACAGCAGGGATCCTAAGGCAGGCCATTTCTTGGAGACCAGGATTCCTCTGTCCAGTGACCTTTTTTCAAGGACTCTGACAGCCTTGAAGGATTTTACGTAGATGACAAGGCAGTCTCGGATGATTTACCAAATCTTTCTTCCAAATCTTCACTCAGGGTCAGACTTGCACTATGCGCTGATAGTTCTGCCAGCCTTCCAGAGCTCCCTGCCATTTTCTCTCCGATGTTTCCCCCAATGAAATATTTGTTCATTAAAGTCTTTCTCAGCACTTTGCCGTCTAGTTCTTGGAGGACCAGGACAAACCCCAAACCCTAGAAGCATCCCTTGGCTCTTTCTAGTAACCTGCCTTTCCATATGGTAGCCACTAATTTGTAATGGTGTAGATTCACTTAGCCTATTTTGTACTTGATATAAATGGAGTCATGTAATAGGTGCTATTTTGTGTTGGCTTCATTTGCTCCACAGTATATCCATGACATTTATCCATATTGATGGGAGTGGATACCGTTGATTCATTTTCATTGGTGGATATTATTGCAGTGTGTAAACATATCAAAATCTATTTATTAATCCCATTATTGGTGGGTATTGGGTACTTCCCCATTCTTGGCTATCACAGTTAGTGGTGATGTGAGCAATCTAGAATGTGCCTTGTGCACTTGTTTGAGGGATATTTCTATGGGTGGAACCAAAGGGTTATAGGGTATATGTTCAACTTTGGTAGATACAGTTGACCCTTGAAGAATGCATGGGCATGAGGGATGCATCTGAGTCTTTTATTCCATAGATGTTTTTAAAATCTCTCTCACTTTTGGCCCAAGAGTGCTGCGTTTGGGTTTACGGTGTTTCTTAACTTTGAAGTAGTCCAATTTTTCAATTTTTTCTTTCACAGTTGGTGATTTTTTTGGTCTTAAGAAATTCTTCCTACTCCAAGGCAAAAAGGCTGTTATCTTACGTTTCTTTCCTAAAGCATCATTGTTTACTTTTCAAATTTAAGTCTGCAGATCTTCTGGAATTTATATTTTTATATCCTATGCAGTAATGATTAATATTTTTCCCATATGGATATCCAGCTGACTGAGAACCAATAGTTGACCCTTGGACAACATGGGTTTAAACTACACAAGTGCACTTATACGAGGATTTTTTTGAATAGTAAATACTGCACTACTACACGATCCAAGGTTGGTTCAATCCTCAGATGCAGAATTGCCGATTATGGAGAAACCGTGTACGTACAGAGGACTGGCTATAAGTTATACTTGGATTTTCAACTTAGCAGAGGGTTGGCACCCCTAACCCCCTTGAACCCTAGTTCAAGGATCAACTGTATTAACAAGAGTTCTTTCCCCTCTCTGCTGCAGTGTTTTCTTTTCTTTCTTTTTTCTTTTGGCCGTGCTGCGTGGCTTGCAGGATCTCAGTTCCCTGACCAGGGATTGAACCAGGGTCACCACAGTGAAAGCGCCAAATCCTTACCACTAGACCACCAGGGAGCTCCCTGCAGTGTTTTCTTTTTACACGTTGTTATAATGTCTGTTTCAACATGGATTTTGATGTCTATTATCTTGTCTATCCTTGAGCAAACACCAGACTATCTTATATTGTAGATTTATAGTAAGGTTTAATGTGACTAATATCTTTCTTTTCATTCTTCTTTCAGATTGTCCCAGCTCTTCTTTTATTTTTTATTTTTATGTTTTTTTAGATGTTGGGGGTAGGAGTTTATTTACTTATTTTTGCTGTGTTGGGTCTTCGTTTCTGTGCGAGGGCTTTCTTTAGTTGTGGCAAGCGGGGGCCACTCCTCATCGTGGTGCGTGGGCCTCACTATCACGGCCTCTTGTTGGGGAGCACAGGCTCCAGACGTGCAGGCTCAGTACGTGGCTCACGGGCCTAGTTGCTCCGTGGCATGTGGGATCTTCCCAGACCAGGGCTCAAACCCGTGTCCCCTGCATTAGCAGGCAGATTCTCAACCACTGCGCCACCAGGGAAGCCCCCAGCTCTTCTTGTAGCTCTTTGCTTTCCCACATAATATTTGTAAACATCTCATCAATTTCCAAGGGAAAAAATGCTGATGTTTTTATTGGGGTTTGATTGAGCCTATAGATCATTTTGAGGATTACTGATATCTTTGTAATATTGAATCTTCAAGCCATGAATATCACTATTTTTAAGAATTTCTCTTGGAGAAAAATAAAAGTGGATCCCATGTAATAAAATGTACATAAATAGACTCCAAAATATTTAAAGGACCTACATGTGAAAGATAAGTCTAGAAAGTTAATTTTTAAAAGGTAGAAATATATTTTTTCACCTGAGGAGTTTCAGAAGCACAGATGTTAAGAAATTATTGGTTTATTATCTTATAATTAAAGATTTCTATTCCATGAAGAACACAATAGAAAAATTTTAGAAACACGTGCCCAATTAGGAAAGGATACTTGTAATTGGTAAAACTGAAAAGGTATTAATAATCAGAATATGTAATAGAAATGAGGAAGAAAAAGATAGCATCCACATTAGAAAATGGGGCAAAAGTTGTAAGTAGACACTTATAGATGAAGCTACCAAGCATTTGAAAAAAAGATCAAACTTATTAGAAATCAGAGAAATTTAACTAAAACAAGATACTACTATACATTTAATACACTAGCAAAACGGTGATGAGTCGTCCAAATGAAGGTAAGTGGTTGCACAAAAACCTGACGTGCAACTCTTTGGTAATCTGGACTGGTGTAGCCGTTCAGGAAGTCAATCTGGCTATATTATTAAAGTATACATATTTGCTATGAAATAATTTCACTCGGGTATGTGTTCCAAAGAAATTCTCAGATACGTCTATAAACAAATGTAAGAGGATGTTTATTTTATTATCATTGGCATGGCAGTTGGAAGAGTACAGGTAAAATGTGGGTGCAGAAAATGGAACTCTATGAAACAAATTAGATAGAGGGGTGAATGTTTTTTTTGTTTGTTTGTTTTTCTGCGGTACGTGGGCCTCTCGCTGTTGTGGCCTCTCCCGCTGCGGAGCACAGGCTCCGGACGTGCAGGCTCAGCAGCCATGGCTCACGGGCCCAGCCGCTCCACGGCATGTGGGATTTTCCCAGACTGGGGCATGAACCCGCGTCCCCTGCATCGGCAGGCAGACTCTCAACCACTGTGCCGCCAGGGAAGCCTGGATGGGTGAATCTTAAAAATATACTCCTGAATGAAGGAAATAAACACCAGAATGAATTTTATGACACAATATTATTTATATGAATTGAAAATATACACAAGTGCACATTTTGCACAAGAACACACCCAAAAGAAAACACATCAAACAAATTAGAATGGTAGCTTACGGGGTAGAGAAGGGAGTGGAGGGTGCCATAGGGAACAGGAGGTGAATAAATAAAACTTAATCATGTTACCGTATTTCATCATGCTATATCCAAGATTTCACTTTCCTTGTAGTGGAAAGAAATCCTGTGTGCTATGTTGGCTTAAGTCAGGAATAGTTCTTGGAGGATATTTTCCTGAAAGAATTTGGAACACATTTTTGAAAAAATCTTTGTTTATACTATGGATGATCTTTTTTTGTTTGTTTTGTTTTTTTCTTTAATTTCTGTTTTGTGGGTGTGTGTGGGATCTACTTTATTTTTGTATTTCATTCATCTGATCTTATATTTTTCCATCTGCCTTCTTCAGTTTTATTATTCATTTATTAATTTCCTGAAATGGATGTTTTCTGAATCAATTTTCAACTTCCTTTCTACTTTATTTGTTTTGTTTTGTTTTGTTTTTGTTTTCCTTGCTGTACGCGGGCCTCTCACTGTTGTGGCCTCTCCCGTTGCGGAGCACAGGCTCCGGACGCCCAGGCTCAGCGGCCATGGCTCACGGGCCCAGCCGCTCCGTGGTATGTGGGATCTTCCCGGACCAGGGCACGAACCCATGTCCCCTGCATCGGCAGGCGGACTCTCAACCACTGCGCCACCAGGGAAGCCCCCCTTTCTACTTTAATATATGCTTTTAAGGCTCAACATTTCCCCCTATGTATGTGTTCCAATCTCCAGATCCAATTATGAATTTGAATGTTTCTCTTCATGGTTCTGTCAATGTTTGCTTTATAAAGTATCAGCTGAAGTTATTAGTTTCTGAGAATTTGAAACTTTTATGACTGTGAAGTGTCCCTCCGTATGTCAAGTAATGCTTTTTCCTTCCCCTTAAAGTTCACTTGGTCAAATAGCAATGTCACAGATTTTATAATTACAGAAATAACTTGAGACCTAGGATGTTGATGTCTGTCTCTAGAAAGGATTTTCCCTTGCTTCTGCACAGGTTGTAAGATGCTAACAAAACACGTTCACCTTTACACAATTTCAGGGAATGAGGTGTTTTGGCGTTTGGCTTCAGTCCCTGCCAAAGAAAGCCCAGTTTCCTTCTCCCCTTATTCCAATGGTGAAACTCTTTGGGGTTTACCAGGAAGCCTTCGTGGCTGTTAATGCTTTTATGTCGCTTAGCCTCTTGAAGACGTCCAAAATTCGACTGAGTTTGTACGCCTTTCAATGAACAGAATCTACACTCTTCTGAGGCCTACACAGTAGAACGGCAAGACGGCCTGAGACCTTCTCAGGGATTCCGGAGAGTGAAAACCAGAGTGAAAACATGTAGTCCAGAGCTCGTGCCGGTAGACACCCCCGCACCCACCCTTGCATTCTGGGACATGTAGTCCAGAGCTCGTAAACTCGTGTAGTCCCATATACTGCAGCTACAGTAACGCCTCGCTGTAAAGGTTTACCCGCGGAATTCTGGGAAATATGGTCCAGGAGTTCCGGGTTAGTCGCAGGCACTTCCGCCCCAGGAGGACACGTAGCAGCCATGTTCTGCCTGGTGACGGTGTTTCAGGTCCGCTCTTCACGACCCATTCAAGCTTCCCCTTTGCAGACCTTTCATTTGGGGAGAAAGAGGAGGAGCGGCTAAAAGCGGAGGTTTGAGGGCCTGGAGTGGTGATGTACGTCCCGCGGGCGGAGCTTCTTTGCGTTTGGTAACGTAGCCGGGATGGGGTGGGCTCAGGTCGTGCCTCCTGGGGTTTGAGGGTCTCCCCGGTTTTCTTCACCCCTAACCTGACCCCGTCCCCCACCTATGAGCTAGCCCTACCGCTTCATACGGCGTCACACTGGGTGGGTTGCTTAACTCCTCTGTGCCTCCGTTGCTGTTCGGTAAAAGGGGGGAAAAAGGAATGCCTTGTTAATATAGTGTTGTGAGGAGAAACGAGATAGCACAAGTAAAAGGTCTACAACTGCCTGATACATTGTTGGTATTAATACTACGCTAATTCGGGAGGCACCCATTTCGCAGCGGGATTCTGTGAGCCCAGGAAGCTGAATTGTCCTGGACTCCTGGCCTGTTTTGGAAGGAGAGGACTTCTAGCTGGTACGGGGGCGGAAGGGGGTGCGGTATGAATTAGTGGGGATGGAAACACAGCCCTGGTATTTCACAGTCTCCTTTCCTTCCCCAGCCCTGGCTTCTCAAAAAGCACTGCACGGAGGAAGAGGCAGCAGAGCCCCACGTGAGTAGGACTTGGCATTCTTCTACTTAAGATATTCCTATAAATTGTAGAACGTATGAGACATGGGTAAGGATGATAACTGAGCCTTGGTCACTAATTTCCATTCTAAAAGCTTTATGCAAATGAACACATTTCCATCAGGCGGTGGCTCTGTGAATTGGTACTGCTGTTTTCTCTACTTTAAGGCAGGGAACACAACCCTGTTGGCCCATCCTCACCCAGATGGTAGGAGGCAGAGCTGGGGTTGGGACCCAGGCAGTTTGAGTCCAGCAGCTGAGTTTGCTAATCCCTTTGGTATATTCTCTTTGAGCATAGGGTACTGGCTAGAATCATATCATGAAAGGAGGTTGGGACTTAATTGTGGGGACCTTGAGAGCAAGGTTTAGGCTATTTTATGAGTGTTTAAGATAGTTTTCTCAACTGGGTCATTTATTTTATTTCAAATAATATGTATATCATAGAAGTAGCATAATCATTATGGAAAAATGCAGATATATACATAAAGAAAAATTTTAATTATCTGTAACTTTAGGATGTAAAGATAACAGTTGTTAATGTTTCAGTGCCTTTTTGTCTGGTTACTCTTTGTGTATGTTTCTGTGTAGTGGAGGCTGTTTTTTTGTGGGACTGATGTTACACTGCAGTGCTACTCAAATTGTGTTCCACAAACCAGCGGCATTGGCATCACTTGGATAGAAATGCCCAGCCTTGAGCCCCATTCGAGACCTTCTGATTTATAATTTCTGCGTAGGGGGTCCAGGAGGCTGCATTCCAACAAGATCCCGCAGTAATTCACATGCACGTGAAAATTCGAGAAGCTCAAGAGAGGGTCTTTTCTGGAAACTGAGGCCGAGGAAATTGACCCTGCTGGATGTCACAGATAAAACTGAGCTGGCTTCACCAAAGGCCTACTTAGTCCAATGATTTTATTCCCCCACTAATTATTGTCAACTGTCAGGGCCCCTTTCAGAATCCTGAATTGAGCAGAAGACAGCTAGCAAGTGTAGAGTCAAAATGGAGGTCGTTAGAAGTTGTGAAGATATCTCTCTCCCAAGCTTTGGGGAGTGGAATCATTGCCATCTTTTGTACTAGATCGAACCCGGGCCCCCTGCATTGGGAATGTGGCGTCTTATCCACTGCACCACCAGGGAAGTCTCCCATTTATTTCTTAAACGTTCCTATATTTATAATGATATAATTACAATTCAGATTCCTGTCTTTTTTTCATTTGAATTAGGTATGGACTGTCAAACTATTTTTTATTGTTGTTGCAGAATCCTGGCTTTTATTAGTTCTCTTTACCTCTGTGCATAATTGTCAAAAGGGTACTTCCTGTTTAAAAAGAAACTTAACGTATTTTTATACCTTTTGTAAAAAGTTGTCCATGTCAATTTAAATATTATTGTTGCAGTCACAAAATCTTTAGGAAGACAAGCAGAGATTTTCAGAAGTCTATAAAGACTCTCACATAACAGGGCAACAACGTACGACCTCCACATGTCTGACAGTCTTCTGTTGGTAGAAATCACATCTCTAAGGATAATTTCTAACTAAAATATCATCTGCTTTACCGCAGTTGCTAAGAAATAAGAAACCCTGACAGTGGTGTTCTCAGAGCTTCCTACCTTATGACGATCTCACGAGGTGGATGCCCGTGTTCTCCCCTACTGGCAGAAGACAGAACTGAGGCGAAGAGATGTGAATAATTTGCCCAGGGTGACACTGCTAGTGAATGGCGTAGCCTGATCAGAGCCCATGCATATTGACTCCAAAACCTACTCTGACTTACATGGTCTCTGTTTACCCCATACCCAGAATAAGAATGACCCCTGTGGAAGCTGCAGGCACACTGTGAGGGGGCCACTGTGTATGGCTGGGCAGGTCATTCCTCACACAGCCACTGAGGGGGTTCACGGGGGCATCTGGTATCTGCGTGGGGCTCTGCTCATCAAGCATAATCAGCTGTAGCCACCCCGAGGACTGGGAGCCTTGGTAATTCACAATGAGCACCACGTGGGTTAGTGACTTCTTTTTCTTTAAACCAGTTTCCAGTTTCACTTCTTCTTTCCCTGTCTGTGTTGCTAGGACTCTGCACTGCCCCAGAAGGAGAGAGAACATGAGCACATTCCAGGTGAGTAGAGCTTGCCTTTCTTGCTGTTAAAAACGCCATTTTTGTACTCAGGTTGGACACAGGTTTTCCTCTTTTTTTTCTTTTTCTTTTTTTTTTTTGATTGGAGTATAGTTGATTTACAATGTATTAATTTCAGGTGTACAGCAAAGTGATTCAGTTATACATATATATACATATATTTTCAGATTTTTTTCCCTTATAGGTTATTACGAAATATTGGGTATAGTTCCATATGGGTTTTCTCTTTCAAGGAGAGTCTAAGCATATGAGGACCTGAGTGTGCCATGTGTGCTTTTTTTAAAATTCCTGTTAAATTTAATTGGTTTCGGTTTTAATTTTTGTTTTATTTCATCATTTTTTTTTATTTTACAAGTAAAAGAAAAATTAAGGGAAATGAAGGACATCTTCCAGTCTACTGATTACCTGCTTACAAATTAGCTGCTTTTATATTTCTGTAATCTCTTCATCATATGTATTCATGGATGTGTATTTGTATTTATAACATAGATACAGTTTTAAATTGTTTTTTTCATTTAATACTAGCTAACATTCACTTTTAATTGCTTTATCATGTTCCTGCAAACTTATGCACCTATTTTTTTTTTTTCTGGTATGCGGGCCTCTCACTGTTGTGGCCTCTCCCGTTGCGGGGCACAGGCTCCGGACGCGCAGGCTCAGCGGCCATGGCTCACGGGCCCAGCTGCTCCACGGCATGTGGGATCTTCCCGGACCGGGGCACGAACCCGTGTCCCCTGCATCGGCAGGCGGACTCTCAACCACTGCGCCACCAGGGGAGCCCTGCACCTATTCTTTAAACTATTCTTTATGCACAGACATTTAGTTTAAAGACTTCTCCTGTTTTAGGAGCACTACAGTGACAGTGTTCCTGATTTAACCTTTTTCTCAAAATATCTGTTCTGAAGAATATTGCCCCTTTTTGCCCTTAACATAGTAGGTTTAGGTATTCAGAATTTAAGAGGTATGTTTTACATGTGGTGCCTTGGATGTTTTTTGGTAGAATATCCAAATACGGCAGAGCACAGCAGGATCAAACTGCTGCTTCACGCAGAAAAAATCATGTATTGTTAGAAGTTTTCTCACGACCAGAGTTAGATTCAGTCTTCCCCATGCTTGAGTCAGACCCTTTGTGTATTTTATTTACCGATTTGTTTCTTTTTCCATCTTATATTTTTTTCTAATCAGAGTAATGCATGACCTTAGTTTAAAAAGTCCAGTGGTACTTAAAGCACTTGTCACTGCATAGACAGCTCAGAACAATTGTATAAAGAGGTGCTTGGTTTCATCTTTGTTTTAAATATAAAGAATCGGGGTTGTGAAAAAAGGCGGAACCAACTCAGACTCACCCAGAAAACCAAGGGTCTGGAGTCAGAGTATTGCATTCAAGCGAAAGACAGAAACGGGGAAAGAGAGAGTTTTCATTCAGAGACCTGGCATGGCCTTTTGGTTAGTTTCCACATATAACACTCCTTCTCAGCTGGTTCCCACCTCAGTGAGAAAGCAGGTGCCATCAAATACTGCCAGGACTAAATTGGTAACTGTTTCTGGGGCACTTGGCAATAATAATTAAACAGTGAAAGCTTTTTAGTTCAGGATCCAGTGGTTAGAATTCTAGGGAGTTTACTTATGAGTTGTCTGAGAGCCCCAGGTAAACACACAAAGCTTTCTCTTTCATAGCTGCACGTCCAGTGAGGCTGAGGAAAGTCAGTGTGTGGCATTGGCAGGATGGAAGGAGGGGGTGCTGGGAAGTCTGCACACCTCACAGGAGCCGGAGCAACTTCCCATCCTCCTCGTCTCCTCGGGGCTGCCCCTCTTCCACTGGCCACTGGGTATAAGATTGAGGTGGTGTTGTTTGCCGTAGGAGGCGGTGACCTTCAAGGACGTGGCCGTGGCCTTCACAGAGGAGGAGCTGGGGCTGCTGGACTCGGCCCAGAGGAAGCTGTACCAGGATGTGATGGTGGAACACTTCGGGAACCTGGTCTCAGTGGGTGAGGACAGCCTTTCTCTGCGAGTGTCTTTGTGACCTTGGTGTTTCAAGGCTTTGGGCCTCTTGAGGTGGTTCCCTGAGTTTGGGGACCAGACTTTTGCAATTCCTGTGGGACACGAGAGGATGTCTCTGGTCTTTCCAAACAGTGTGTTTCAGGTCCTTTTCAATTATTTTGTAAAAGAACTGTAAATCGGCAGTATCTTGCTGTACCTTGTGTATTCTTCTTCAGATTTCCCTCCCTGCCATTAGTGGATCATAAAGCCAATTTATTGAGCCCTACGTGTGACTTTTTAATGAAATAAAATAGTATAGAAAATATCAGAGTTTCTTAGGAAGAGTACAACACATTGCAGCAGAAACTCTGGGCGATGGCATGAGTGGTGTGAGAGCCAGTGGGAACAGATTTCATGAAAAGAGACATTGGTTAGATATAGGTCATTCAAGCTTCGTTTTAGTAATGTATACTTTTCTACCTGTGTATCTAGGTTGTGAAATAAATGCTGTTTCTTCAGTGGGTCGTGATACAAAGTTTGAAAAACACAGCTTTCAATACCTTGAATATGCAGTTGGAACTCAAATTTCTAGTAAACTTTCGCTCTAGCCCGTTCATGTTAACTTGTGACTTTGCATGTTCTCATTCTTCAAACGAGATACAAAACATATAGAAAGAGAAGAGAGGCTTTGGTTGATGAATTCAGCAACCCAGATAGAAATTTAGGTGAGAACCAAGCAGCCGTGAGTTCCTGTGGTTAGCTCTCTATCTGTTTTGCTTCTCACCAGCCCTGTGCTGTCCATCACATGGTCCCAGTTGGAAATCTCTTTCCAGGATTATTGCATAGTCTTTGTACTGGTCACCTGTTGCCACCCTTCTCCTCCCACACTTTGTTCTTTAGGTGGCAAAGTGATCTTTTGTAACTTTAAGTCAGGTTATGTTCTTGTTTCAGAATTCTCTTGTGGCTTCTTTTACTTAGAATAAAAACCACTTAAAGTGGCTTCTAGAGCCTTCTGTGGGCTGCTGTTCGTTCTCCACCACCTCCCTGAATACACCACCTCTCCTCCCTCTTACCCTATCTTTTCCAGACCTGCAAAGGATGCTTCTGCCACAGAGCCTTTTCCTGGTCCTTCTCTCTGCGTGGAATACTCTTTCACCTGTAATCTTTTAGGCCTCTACTTCTTTCAGTCAGTCGCCTTAAAGATGAGGAGGTGGCTGTCCTCTGACCACCCTATGGAAAATACAGTCCTCTCTTTCTTACTCTCTCTGCCCTGCCTTGTTTTGTCTCTAAGCGTTTCACTCATGTACATTTTGTTCACCTGTTTCTCACCTCTCTTTCTTCCACTGGAGGGTAATCCAGGAGTGCAGGAGGAATTCGGTCTGTTATATGTTTATTGCTCACTAGCCTCAGTGCTTAGCATAGTCTTGGTACATGACAGGAACTCTTAAATATTTCTTGAATAAACGAATGAGTTAATGGATAGAGAAATTAGCCTTCCATGAAAATAGCTAGTAGGCGGTGAACAAATCCGAGTGAATAAGGGATATTGCTAAATGTTTTTTTTGTCTTCAAATGAATTCCTAGCCTAATTCTAACTTCTCAGGTGCCCATGATGTGTGTATGTGTGTGTTTGCCTTTCTGTACAAGTTGGCCCTCATCAACTTGCACAAAAAATATGTACAGAACCTGTAATTATAACCAAACTGAGTAAAATGCTTTCCCTGTGACTTTCCTTGAGCTCTCAGTAGCAGAGCAAATTCATTTGGGGAGGAAATACTGTTTTGAATGAGGATTCTTATGTCTACTTCTTAGGTAACCCTCCCATAGAAGGAAAGAAATTTCTACTTCCTTATCCCTTATACCAGGGGAGAACAGGTCTCAGAAAACAGCCAGCTGGTGAGTTAGCCTTTCCCTTAAAAGATTTGCCCCGCTGTGTCCCATTTGCCTCCTCCAAAGCCCACCTCACTAATAAGAAATCGATCTTTGTTAGCTGTACAAACATTTTGTGTGTGTGTGTGTGTGCATTTGTATGTATCTTGTAGAAGGCATTTTAGATAATGTCACCTTGAGTGCTTTGATCATTCTTTAATAGTTTCTAGTCTGTTTCTTCTCAATACTTATCACAGGCTATGGAATTTATTCCCAGCTCACTCATAAAGCCCATTCTTCACTTTGGAACTCATTCTTGTTAAAGACCAATGTATCTGTGTCCAAAAATTTTCCATGCTGTTTTTAAAGAGACAGCATTCTTCCCTAGCCTCTACATTTTGACTCCTGCTTGGCAGGGGGAGTGGAGGAACATATTAGGCAGCACAAATGCCTGAGAAGGATCCAGTGCATAGGTCTTCATGCTTTTTTTTAACCCCACTGATTCTTAGACCCTTTTTTAAAATTAATTAATTGTTGGTTGCATTGGGTCTTGGTTGCTGCATATGGGCTTTTCTCTCGTTGTGGTGAGTGGGAGCAGCTCTTCGTTGTGGTGCGCAGGCTTCTCATTGCAGTGGCTTCTCTTGTTTCAGAGCACGGTCTCTAGGAACGCGGGCTTCAGTAGTTGTGGCACGTGGGCTCAGTAGTTGTGGCTCACGGGCTTAGTTGCTCTGCGGCATGTGGGATCTTCCCGGACCAGGGCTCGAACCTGTGTCCCCTGCACTGGCAGGCAGATTATTAACCACTGTGCCACCGGGGCAGTCCCGGTTTTTAGCCCCTTTCATATCCTCCTCAGCACTAACCCCCTTGGTGTGCTGCCGCCTCGGGTGCAGCCTTTCAACTTAAGCCAAACTGTACTTTCCAGTCCTTTTCCTGTATCTGATACCTGACTTGTAAAAGCTGTTTCGCTTCTCTGACTTGGTTCAAACTTAACCTGGGATTCAGAATTGTAGAGAATCCTAGAAATCAAACTGAGTTCACCTGTGCATGCATTTCTTGAGCCCTGACTAACTGCTAGGCACTGTTAAAGCTGTGAGCACAGCAAAATGCTTGTCTTTATTGATACTGTGTTATGGTAGGAATGACATGTAATTTTTGAAAGATGATTGAAATAGTATGTCAGAGTAGTCATTTGGTTTTAAATGGGTTTCATTAATGCTAAGTATTTGGGAGTTTAACAGACCATCTCTTGGTTTCTGTTAGTATATAAACCAGAGAACTTCATTTGTCGTGCGAAAGATAAGCTGAACCATCCTGAGGTTCATTAAAGTCCCATACTGTGTCTTAAGTGTAAAATCTTGAATCTTTGAACAAAGCTTTCACGTGTCCACATCTCTGAATTCTCTGTCCCTCTAGAAGAAAACAATCAAAGTGAGTTGAGGGCCGTTCAAGACAGAGGATTACGTGAAGAGCTTTCCTGCTGGCAAATCTGGCAACAAATTGCAAATGACTTAACCAGATGCCAAGACTCCATGATAAATAGTTGTCAGTTCCACAAACAAGGTGATTCCCCCTGCCAGATTGGGGCAGGACTCTATTCAAATTTCTGAAGATGAGAACCGTATATTAAATGATAAAGCAGGTGATCCCAGTAGTCCTGGAAATCCAAGGTTTGCAACTTTGAGAGCCCAGGATTCTTGGAGGAAAACTTCATTGGCTGAGTCACAGAATTATCAGAATAGACACCAGCAAATTTCCATGAAAAATAAACTGTGTCAGTGTAAAGAGGATGTTGACACCATCAGTTGGATTTCACATCACCTTGATGCTCATGGAGTACACAAGGGTCAAAAACCTTACGGCTACAGTGATTATAGAAAAGATAGCACGAGGGTTTCAACACTGGATCAGAATACTATGATTCACACGGGACAAAAACCTTACCAGTGTAATGAATGTAAAGAAACCTTCACCGATCTCTCCACCTTTGATCTTCACCAGCAATTACACTCAAAAGAGAAGTCTCATACGTGCAGTGAGTGTGGAAAAGGCTTCCGTTACAGCTCGGTTCTTCATATTCATCAGAGAGTTCACGTGGGAGGAGAACACAGTGAGTGTGATGAGTGTGGCAAGGAGTTCAGTCAGAGCTCCCAGCTGCAGACTCCTCAGAAAGTCCACACTGTAGAGAAACCATTCAAATGTGGGGAATGTGGGAAAGGCTTCAGTCGTAGGTCAGCACTTAACTATTCATTGTAAAGTCCACACGGGAGAGAAACCTTATAATTGTGAGGAGTGTGGGAGGGCCTTCAGTCAGGCCTCTCACCTTCAGGACCATCAGAGAGTCCACACTGGGGAGAAAGCATTCAAATGTGACACATGTGATAAGAGCTTCAGTCGGAATTCACACCTTCAGTCCCATCAGAGAGTCCATACGGGAGAGAAACCGTACAAATGTGAGGAGTGTGGGAAAGGCTTCATTTGTAGCTCAAATCTATACATTCATCAGAGGGTCCACACAGGAGAAAAACCCTACAAATGTGAGGAATGTGGGAAAGGCTTTAGTCGGCCTTCAAGTCTTCAGGCCCATCAGGGAGTCCACACTGGAGAGAAATCATACATACGTAATGTGTGTGGTAAAGGCTTTACTCTGAGTTCAAACCTTCAGGCACATCAAAGAGTCCATACAGGAGAGAAACCATACAACTGTAAGGAGTGTGGGAAGAGCTTCAGGAGGAACTCCCATTATCAAGTTCATCTGGTTGTCCACACAGGGGAGAAGCCCTATAAATGTGAGGTATGTGGGAAGGGCTTCCGTCAGAGTTCATATCTTCAAATCCATCAGAAGGCCCACAGTGTAGAGAAACCTTACAAGTGTGAGGAGTGTGGGCAGGGCTTCAATCAGAGTTCACGACTTCAGATCCACCAGCTGATCCATACCGGTGAGAAACCATACAAATGTGAAGAGTGTGGGAAGGGATTCAGTCGTAGAGCAGATCTTAAAATTCATTGCAGAATCCACACCGGAGAGAAACCGTATAATTGTGAGGAGTGTGGGAAAGTCTTCAGGCAGGCCTCAAATCTTCTGGCCCATGAGAGAGTCCACAGCAGAGAAAAACCATTCAAATGTGAAGAGTGTGGGAAGAGCTTTGGTCGGAGTTCACACCTTCAAGCCCATCAAAAAGTCCACACTGGAGAAAAGCCATACAAATGTGAGGAGTGTGGGAAGGGCTTCAAGTGGAGCCTGAACCTCGACATGCATCAGAGGGTCCACACAGGAGAGAAACCATATAAGTGTGGGGAGTGTGGGAAGCACTTCATTCAGGCCTCAAGTCTTCAGCTTCATCAAAGCGTCCACACTGGAGAGAAGCCGTACAGATGTGACAGATGCAGTAAGGTCTTCAGTCGGCCTTCACAGCTACAGTCTCATCAAAGAGTGCACACAGGGGAGAAGCCTTACAAGTGTGAGACCTGTGGTAAGAGCTTCAGTTGGCTCTCCAGTCTAACAGTTCATCACAGAATCCATGCTGCTGATAAATCCTATAAAAGTGATAGGAGTGGTAAGACCATCAGAGAGCCCACACACGAAGAAAGTTCCATAAAATGATTAAAACAAAACCAAAAACAACTCAGGTGTCATGTGAATTCTTCCAGTCATCAAGTTCAAAAGAAAAAAAAATCATTTGTTTCATTAAATTCGGTGTTTCAGCCATAGCTCAACATGTCCCAGTAGTCAGGAGGCCACACGGCAGAGAACTCTGGTAAATGGTGTAGTAAGTTTGAACCTTGACCTCTATTAAATATTAGGGGAGAAGCCTTAGTGTGAGTTTCAGCAGGCCTTGTACAAAAGTATGATGAACATGCCAAAATGTATGCCCATTACAACGTAAATTCCACGAACGCAGCGACGTTTGTTCTGAATCTACAGTCTGAACATTGTCAGCTACTTTGTAGGTGCTCGATATTTGTTCAGTTAATGAATGAGGAAAAACTTTTTGAAAATTATGTTGCAATCCCCTCCAAAATTTCATAAAAATTTGTATTCAGAGCAGTTAACCTAAATCTGGCCTTAAAAGTAATTCAGGGAGACAAAAATTTGAAGTGTTAGAAAACCACTCAGTATTGCAATTTGTAATATTAATGTGGCATCGTCCTGTTACGCTGAGCTCCTTTTGTCTCCCCCCAGCCTCGCTTCAAGTTGGATCTTATCTTGGACTTTGTCTATCTAATATTCTGTGAATCTTATACAGTACAAATGTAGTTATCTTTTGTGACAGTATAGACTTACTGAAAATGGATTGTTCATCTTGCAATACAGAAAACATACTGTTGACCCTTTTTTCAAGAATGTCAAGGCAGAGGTTTAAGTGTCAGAAAGAGTTACTAATGACAGTGACAGAGGACAAACATTTCTTAGTAAATGAACTGATCGTTGGTTTCTTATTCACCACATTTCCATCTAGGTTTTGATGTGATTGTCTCCCAAGGGTTTTAGCATTACTTTCATCAAGACTTCTTAAGTAGAGAAAAGAGGCTGTTTGAAGTAGATTACTTTTGTCAAGTTCTCTATCTCCTTACTCCTCTCTGGCCTGAGATAAAAAGAAAAAAATTATTTGTTGAAATTTGGTAATTTCATCAAACATATTTATTCAACGACTGACTTGCACACTTTTTCCTAGCGGTGGATTGAAAAATTGATTTTCAAAGTGAAGTTGCTGAGTACATATCAAAACATAGAACGTGCGTCCCTTTGATATAGAAATCACAGAATAGGACCTTATAATTAGGAAATTCAAATAGAAAAGGTGAGTAGCATGTCAATGTTACTAAATTTTGTAAAAGTGAAATATTCAATAGGAATGTCTTTATATTTTAAGATAGTTACGTAATAACAGGTCTGTTAAAATGATGGCTTAAACTTAATGACAGAAGCATGTAACAGTTTAATGTATTTTAGGTAGGTACATCACATACCTTAATCAAACATGTATGTGTATGTGTTAATGCATCCTATCATCTGTAAAGGGATATTCACCCTTATGTAAACAGTGGCAAGATTTTCAGGGATTTTTTCCACACGTAACTTCCATATTTTAAATTTTTCATTGAGCATCAATTTTCCAGTAAAATACTGTTATTTTTATAGTAACATAGGTAGTAAAATAATGTAAAATATAATATTAAAAATTACTAAGAACATATTAATCCCTCACAGTGAGAAATCCTATCATCATGAGGTATACATATATATGGCCAAAATTAAGGAATAGACCTCTAGAAATCAGTTATAAAAAGAAAAAATGTATATGGTTATTCAAAGATACAGAATAGTAGTCAGTGTAACGGTATATTTATAATTAATGCATTTGAAGTTTAGGATAAATCCATGCAGCCCAGAATATTCTGTTTTAATTCCAACAGTAGAAATTTACACATCCTAGTTCTCCTCATCAGGCTTCCTTACTGGGTGAATGGATGGATAGCTCGGGGTACCGGCTTGTCCTTTCAAGTGCTTGGTCTGACTGGAGAAGTAGCTGGGTCGTTCCAGACACTATGACACAGAGAACCATTAGCTGTGGGAAAAAAGGAATTTACCCCCCAAAAAACTTTTTTAAATTGTTTACAAAGTAACAGTGATTGGGCAAATCCTGAAGATGGAGAGTGGAAATAGGTAAGTTTTAGAGGTAAAATTTATCAACGATTCCCTAAGGAAAAATGTGCATAGGGAAGAAACCTCGACTGATGGGAACAAGTTGTTAAGGAGGAGGTTTGCATACCATTTCCTACTTCTTAGTCATTTCACTGATGTTTAACACTTACTTGGTTAAAGGGCTTTACTCAGCAAAAGATGTATTTAATGTGAGAGGCAGGTTTCCAAGATTGGTTTCCTAGACCACACCTTCACATGTGTATGTGAAGTCCATGCTACCTCAAATTGCATTGCATTAGATGTCAGAAATCCTAGGGCTTTCTTGTTTGGTTTGGTTTGGTAGCTATCAAACCACCAACTCTCAAGGTAATTTGTAGTTTAGTGAGTTAAGTCAAGGGCTGGAAAACTACCTCCTGTGAGCCCAACCTGGCTCATTGCCTTTAAAGCTTTATTGGAACATAAAAGCTCTTTATTGGCCCATCCATTTATTTACCATCTTTGAGTGTTTCCCATTGTGCTGACAGTGTTCAGTGGTTGTGACGAGCACTGATGGCCCACAAAACCTAAAATATTTACTTTCTGGCCCTTGAGAGAAAAAGTCTGTTGATCCCTGTTGTAAGCCCAAAAGGTTTGTCTCTGTAAGTGAAAGACCACAAGTAGAGCAGAACTTAGACTTGGTTCAGTGAGGATTCCAGAGAGGTTTCCTTTTTGATTCTCATATCTGCCCTTCTGGTTGACCTTGTTCTTTAGTTTGGTTCAAAGACAGTGGTAGCAACTAGGGACTACCTGTTTCTTTCTTCACATTCAATGAAAGAGCTGCTCTTCCATTCTTAGTGTTGAGTAGTTCACAACTCACTCCCAGTGCATGGCTTCCTCTAACCTTGACTCCCACCTATGCTAAAGACTAAATCTTTAGCTTTGTATCCGGTTCCATTGGCCTTTGTAGGGCCTTCAGTTTCAACTCCCAGTTGATAGCTTGAGCTCGAAATCTATTTTTAGCGTTGGGGATTTTCTGTCTTAGCTTTGAGCTTGGCTACATAGCAACACTTTGGGGGACTTGTTATAATCAGCATTTCTATCTTTCTTTCCTTCCTTTTTATTTATTTATTTTTTTAAGGGGATCCAAAGTCAAATTCAGTCAGTGGCTGAATGACAACACATTGATTCACAACCTTGTAGATTCTCTTATGTCCTAGGGCATCAGTGGGAAGGAGTAGAATCCTGGAAATTTGAGGTGGAAATATATGGGCAGATTCCAACAAAGCTGAGGCCTGTGACCTCTGACCTGTGACCTCTTAGTTGAGCCTGCTGTGCTATTAGAAGGAAGTCTGCCTCTACTCTGAGATAGTTTCCTTGCAGGGGTCTGTGGATCCTCAAGACTTGCCTCCACTACCTCTCGTTTTTCCAGACCTAGTAATCAGACTAGAGTCCTTGAAATGGGGACGGGAGCAGGGAAGGGGTGGGTACCCACCGGGTATAAAGGATGACCATGAGGAGACACTATCTGCTAAAATAAGGAATTTTATAATTTATATCAATAGAAACCTGAGAAATAATGTGTGTGGATTTTGTAGGTATTGAAGCAGGTGGGAGTAATGTAATATTGGGTTAGGCTGGATTTGTTGATACGAGTGCATTCAACACCCATTCCAGACTCAGCGTGTTAGCTTGGCTACCTGGGAATGCCTTCAACAGTTTGCTCAAATGACTGAAACCTGTACCCAAAGTGAGCGTATGCTAAAGTCAAAATGCCAGGACTTTCTAAGTATGTTGTAGCAAAATTTCTTGGCGTTGGCATGACTGACATTTTGAACTGGATAGCTCTTTGTTGTTGGGAGCTGTCCTGTGCAATGTAAGATGGGCCAGTGGCACATACTCTTCCCTGCCACCCTAGTTGTAACAATCAAAAGTGCCTTGAGGGCTTCCCTGGTGGCGCAGTGATGGAGAGTCCGCCTGCCGATGCAGGGGACACGGGTTTGTGCCCCGGTCCGGGAAGATCCCACATGCCGCGGGGCAGCTGGGCCCGTGAGCCATGGCCGCTGAGCCTGCGCGTCTGGAGCCTGTGCTCCGCAACGGGAGAGACCACAACAGTGAGCGGCCCGCGTACCAAAAAAAAAAAAAAAAGTGCCTTGATACATCCGTGTGCACCAGCCACGTGGGGCTCATTCATAACACAGCTCCTTAAAGAAAAAAGTCTCAAGGGGCATCCCTGGTGGCACAGTGGTTGAGAGTCCGCCTGCCGATGCAGGGGACATGGGTCCGTGCCAGGGCCCGGGAAGATCCCACATGCCGTGGAGCAGCTAGGCCCGTGAGCCATGGCCACTGAGCCTGTGCGGAGCCAGTGTGGAGCTTGTGCTCCACAACGGGAGAGGCCACAACAGTGAGAGCCCCGCGTACCACAAAAAAAAAAAAAAAAAAAGTCTCAAGACACTGCCACATATTTCCTGGGAGGGGGGACCAAAAGTGTCCCCAGCTGAGAACCACCACTGTAGAAGGTTTACAAAGGCATAGGAATGCCAGACCACTGGAGTGGATTTATCACATAAGATCTGCTCACCCAAACCCCCTATGTGCCCTGGCAGGGCTCAGAGGACACTTGCTTTGCCAGAGGTTTAAGAAACGTATTGGTGAGGGGAGCGTTAGCAGTCTTGGAATGCTCTATAGCTGCTCTTCTCTGCAGGCCAGGAATGAGAGGGAAATTATGTCATCATAATGGGCTCCCTAAATTCAGTGAGGCTAATGGGATCGTGGGGCATCATGGGTCAAGTGGAAACACTTCATTGGCAGAGATAAAGTGAGCGTGTTTTTCACAATGAACAGCAAAATGAAAGGGCTCATTAGAATGCTTTGATACACAGAGATTTTTTATATTTGCTCATGTGCTATCTCTAGGGCTGAAATAAATGGGAAGTCTACTAATACCCTACTTGATTTGAATCAGGAGAAAAGCTCTAGGTCTGATGAACATGTCTGACCGGAATCAACATGGGAGTTGTGCTCCCTCAGCCAATTTGATAACATGAGTCAGTTCCCATTTCCAGAGCATCTTGAATGAAGGGCAGGCCGGGTCCCCTTGAGGGAGGATATACCCTGGTTTACTACCAACTATCCCGAGGGTGCTTTCTTCTCCCTGGAAGGGATAAAACAAATGAGGTAGAACAGGAAGAGACAAGAAGCACTCCAAGCTCTGCTGGTCAGGGTTACCCTCCAGCATTGCCTTAATGCTCAGAGCCACACACACCACAGTGAGCTTGGCTCCAGATCAACTACCACGCAACGAAGGTTCTGGAACATTTCCATATCTCGGGGGACCTCATTTCCACGTGACTCTCTTTCATATTCCCCTTTGTCACAGAAGGCTAGGTCCAGTGGTCCGGGTGAGATCTCGGCTCAGGCCCAAGGCTCTCAGACCTCAAAGTTCTGGTCCTGCAAGGGCCCCTGTCCTCTCTTGAGACCACTCCTGGCTCTCTCTGCCGAGAAGGAGCTGCTGGCAGTACGTCCTCTAAGAGTTGAGGTCCATCGTGCAGACCCTGAGAAAACTCCTAGGAAAAGGCTCCACATTCTTGTTGAAGTCAACAGAGCTCAATTCCTTTGGAAGTGCTGGGTGTGTCCCAAGTTGATGCAACTTCAGAGCCATTAGGTCAACCAGCACATGTGTGCGGCTCCTTCCCTTAGACACCTCTGGGCCCTCGTGACATAGGCTCAGAAGACTGCCAGCCTCAAGCCTTACCTCTTCCAAGACCACACCGTCTCCAGGATCTTCTGTCCCATGAATCTCAGTTGCTGTGTGGAAATCAAAAGAGAGGAAAGAGCTTGCCTACGGGTTCTCCTTGGGCTGGGGCCTTCTTGCCTCTCTTCCTCCTCCTCCTCGTCCTCCTCGTCCTCCTTGTCCTCCTCCTCGGGGTGATTTCGGATTCCACATTGCCCATCCACTGGGCCATGTTGAGATGAAAGATACGGCAGCTGAAGCCCTCCAGGACGCCGCCCTTCACGTGCTGCTGGAGGACCTCCAAGGTGGGGAAGACCCGGCAGCAGGCCATGCACCTGAAGCCAGTCTCCATGGTCACCATCCAGTCCGGTGTCTTGGCCCTGGGTGTCTCCTCGACGGCAGGTGACCCTGATGGGCTGCCTGGCTCTGCCCTTTCCTCATACTCTTTCTCCTCCCCAGTGGGCTCACTGTCAGACAGGAGGTTTTCGGTGGACACATCAGAGGGGTAAGTGTCTACTGTGCACGCATCCTCAGGAAGGGTCACTTCTATCCTCAGCTGCTTTTCAGGCAACTCCAAGGGTTTGTTTGTCTTCCAGGAGACAGCTACACCCTTGTTCACTTGTACCTGCATGTAGTATATTTTCATGCCCCTTTCCTCTTTGTCTGTGTGCAGATCGTTCTTACAGGGTGAAGAGGGTGAGGAGGAGACACAGTGTGATGGGGGAGTGGTCTCCCCTTTTTCCTGAACCTGGGCTAGGGGTGCGGTAGGCTGGGCAGTGTCTCGATGTGATCTCCGGATTCCTGAAAAAGGAAATTAAAAACATAATAACATGCATGGGCCATGCCAGAAGCTGAGGGAGCTGGTGTGGTAGACGAGAGAGGGACATTTGCATGATGTAGCTATCTCGTGAGCTTGGTGTCTGTTGGCCGTAGGAGGCAGTGGTGTATCTGGTGTCATCTGTGGGCTTTTTTCTGCGTGTTGGGGGATACTGGAGCGGTGTCTGTATACACGGGTGTGGAGTACAGTGGTGAGGACTGTGGTATGTGAGGGATGCGGATGGATGCGTGTATGACGAGGAGTGTGAGTTTGGGAATACCGGTGGTGCATACCTTGTGGAATGGGGCGGTGGTGCAGGAGGAGAGTACTGTGGATCACGTGCTTGGGGTTCATGTGTGCACTGAGAAGGGCTGTGCCTGGAGGGCGCATGTGTGTGTGAGCTGTGTGGACCTGAGCTGGATGGTGCTGCTCTCAGGCTGGAGGTCTGTGATGCAGAACTCTGTCCTTCTCTGGAAGCAAAGGCAAAGAGAAACCCTACATTTTCCTCTGAAGATGCTTAATCTGGTCCCTCTTCCCTCCACCTCAAGTCCAGACCTTTCCGGCCCCTGCTCCTTGACTTCCCCACCATGGTAGTACCAGGATTCACACCCGCCACCCACCCCTGACTCAGCTGGGATCCACGCCCTCGTAACACCTCAGCCATCCTGCCCAGGCTCCTCCACAGAGCCCTCATCACCTCTGATGACCCTGGGTTTCCTCTCAGCCTCCCTGGGATCTGTGTGCCTCCTGCCTCACAGCCAAGCACCCCCTCACCTGAGGAGCCCCGCGCCCTTACCGGCGTAGATGAGCTTGCGTGGAGAAGAAGCACAGGAGAAGTGTTTAGGGGCAGAGGAGACCTCCCCTGCCCCTGGGCTGCAGCCTTGGGCCACCACAGTGGATCCAAGCCGAGGGGGATCCTCTTGTGACTTCGAGAGTCCTGAGGGAGGAATGAAAGGCTCAGGGTGGGTTCATCAGTCCTCTGTCCACAAATATTTACTGAGTGTGTGACACGTGTCAGGTGCAGTGAATACACACAGTTGAGAGTGTGGTTCCCAGTGTATACTCCAGGATTTAATTCCAATCAGTACTTACTCTGTCACTGTCTTGTTGGTAATGTAGGCCTCGGTGGTGACTGTGAGTATGTGGGAAGAGTGAGTGATGTGTATCAGTTAAGTCTGTGGTAAGTGTGGGGTTAGCATGGGGAGCACGGTGCAGCTGTGTCTTATCTGTTTCTGTGGCCTTCGTGTGCATGGTTTCTGTTCACAAGTCTGGAATTCTGGGACATGTAACTTTTCCTCATTACATGGTGTGGCTTGTATTTATGCTGTGTGTTCATTCATTCATTCACCAAGATTCAGTAAGCAGCTACTCCTGTGTATCTGGCACTCTTGCATTGTTGTAGTCTCTGGTAATCCTGCACATTCTAGTAGTGGAAGACACACACTAAACAAAACTACAATAAATATATAATACCTGAGCTGGTGGTAAGTATATAAGGGTTGCCAGACTAAACGAAGAAAAATACAGGCCACCCAGTTAAATTTCAGTTTCAGATAAAGCCAGAATAATTTTTTAGTGTAAGTATTCCCATGCAGTATTTGGTCTTACTTACTTTTAGTGTAAGTATGGCTCGTACAATATTTGGGACATACGGATACTGAAAAATTACTTGTTGCTTATCTGGAATTCAAATTGAACTGGATAGCCCATATTTTCTCTGGCAACCCTGACATGGGTTACTGAGACTGTGGTTTACTGTGGTTTGTACAAAGCGGGTCTGGCATTACTCAAGAATGTGTTATAAGTGTGGTGTGTATGACACGTGACTGGTTCTTATAGAGGTATTTAGCGATAGCTGAAGTTAGCTGTGTTTGTGTGAGAGTTGATCAGATACATATATATATATATAGTGTGTGTGTGAGTGTGTCCTATATATATAGTGTGTGTGTCTATATACATATCTCATCTCCAGCGTTTGGTGTTGGAGGACAGGATTGTGGTACAGATGGGTTGTATGAGACCGTAGTACAGGAGGGATGCGTGTATATACCTCCATGTGCTGTGTGTGGTTTACTAAGGAAGTTATATGTGGGGTGTGTGATATTTTTGCTGTATCAGAGTGCACATGGGTGTATGAGTTACTGTCTCATAAAACACCCCTAACAAGAGTTCTGTATACACTCTTACATACAGCGAGTGTCAGCCAGGTCCAGGCAGGGTGACAGGAACTTTACCACGAAGACTTTATATCTGATAAGCACTCTACCCCCCTTCATCCTGCTCATCTCTGCACTACGACACACACACACACACACACACACTCACACACACACACACACAGGAACATAGAGAAAAATATTCTGAATGGTTAGGAGCAGTCATTGCCTTCCCCAGCCTGTCCCAGCCACTGCCTGAAAATCTACCTTCTCTCTAGACCTCCATTGCCACGGCCCACCCTACAGTCTCCAGTGTCCTGGGCTTGGTAGGAGCTACTGGGCTCTAATCTGGGGCAGAGACGTCTAGCTGGAACTCTGGGGTGAACACCCCCGCCAAGGGCAAGCTACTCGCCTACATTTAATGCACGCAGGCACCCCGTGGCCCGTGGCTCTCAGAGCTCCCCGCAGGACCCTAAGGACATATCTCACCCCCTCCCACGTGGTATCAGTCTCTGGAAAACCCTTCCCTTCCCTTGATCTCCTTTGGGCAATTCTTCCTGTTGAAGGAATAAAACCTCCTTGCTTTAAATATGACACCATCCCTAGACAAACAATCTTCATTCGAACTGCATTCCACTTGTCAAGATACTTTTCAACAGGGCCTTCAACTCATGGGGCTTCTCTTTCCACTTTGGTAAAAGAGGCCAAGCAACTCATGGGTCTCTCTCAGCATCCTTGCATCCTTCACATCCCCCACCTCATGACCCCAGGGAAAGATCCAAGAGCATAAGAGAGAAATCGGGGACTGAGAAAAGCTGCACCTCTAGGTCTGTGCAAGCAGGATGCAGCCTGCTGTGAGTCCGACAAAGCTCCAGGCCCGGCAGCCCCAGGAGAGAGTCCTCAGACCAGCGGAGCTGACCTCCCATCTCCCAGGGGGCATCTGGCCGTTCTGTGCCATCTCACACCACAGGGACCCTCCGGATGGTTACGGCAGCATCAGTGAGACGAGGTGTCTCGCTCCCTGCTTCACAGGTGACACGTTCTCAGTCCCCCCCATCCTAGAGAAGGTTTAGTTTGGCAGAAACCCATGTCCCCCAGCAAGTTGCCCCCCACATACCTCCTCCGTTCTCGGCAGTTTCCTGGGACTCTACATTTTCCA